>NC_084797.1:153976966-155280299 GCF_963169125.1 Humulus lupulus | reverse complement strand
CTACCCCAGACCAAGCATGAAAATTATGGCTAGGTTCCTCAAAAAGGACAAGTACGTCGGATTTGTGTTTATAAAGAGAAGGGGACCACTTGGTAGAACTAAGTATTACTTTACCTCCGCCACCCATGCTCGAGGCCTCATCTTGGGCGTCATTTCTCGAGGCAGGGCAATCATGACGGTGAGCCACAGAGGGACGGGCCCGTGAGCTCGAAGACCTCCGTCTCAGGGGAAGTCTCTCAGTGGGAAGTGGCATGTGTTCCCACTTGAAGTACTTGCTGTAGGCAGAGTCATCTGTAGACTGGTCTTGCTCCAAGAGGCCACAGGCTCGGAGCCGCTCTTCATGGAGAAGATAAGATAAAGAACGCCAACCATAGGGCAGTTGGAGCAGAGTTTCCTAATGTTCCACCATCGACTCTGAGGGGGTGGGACGGTGATAGTTGGATGAAGAGATGGTTACATGTTATTATTCTAAGCCTAATCATTAAACAAAAAGGTAAAGTATAAGTGTGAGTACTTACGAATGCGTTGGAATGAATAGAATCTAGAAGGAGCGAGACAATCTGTCTAGAAGAACGCGAGCTTAAATTTGAGAGGATGGTTTGGCATATCCTCGAAAAGTTTCTTCTCCTTCCGATAGCTCGATAAATAGTAGAAGCCATCCCCTCTCCTAGCTCGATAGGGGTTGCTTTTGACACAGAAGAGATACAAAATCTCTTGGGGTGAGGGTCCTTTCCACTTCAGTTCGTGGTACAAGAACCTGAGGGCGAAAAGAACCCTATATGAATTGGTCTGGAGTTGGAAGGAAGCAAGCTCAACAAAGTCCAAAAAATCCTTAAAATAGGATTTCAGGGGTAGCAGAGCCCCAGCCCTCATGTGCTCACGACTCCAGGCCACGAGCTTAATCTTGCTGTGGAGATTTCCATATTCCTGGGCAAAGCAGCTCCGCTCGCTCGGAGTCACAGGTGGACACATCAGTGCCCTGGAAAGTTTCAGGTTGTGGCAAGCTAATAGCTTAGAAATTTAGCCCGTTGAGGTGACTGTGCTCCAATAATGCTCAGCCTCGAAAAAACCCTCTTGCAGGGTGGGAGTGGATGCAGCTCGAGAAGTGGAAGGACGATTCGAAGGGTCCTCTATTAGCAAGAAGGAAAGTGCACCAGGCTCGTAAGCAATGGTGACTTTGAGTTTGGGATCGAGCGGGATAGGTCTGATCTCAGGGTCTAGATTTGGATAAATCGCAACCCGGAGTATCTTCCTTTTTCCTTCCTCGACCTCGTCATTCTAACGTCGAAAACAGTCTCGGATCTCCTCTTGTTCGCACCTCTCGTGGTTGTAATGTATTAAGCGCTAGTTCCGAGTGAAGGGAGACTCTGGACTGGGAGTTGATGAAGAGTAAGTAATTGCGAGCACTAACCCCCACTGAATCTCAGAGTTCTGTGCCATCTAACAAGAAAGAAAAGGGTGAGGGCCAGGCAGGCAGGCAAGAAATCCCAGAGTGCAGTTTTGGTGATTCGAGCTCAAAAGCATGAGATAACAAAGTAATCTCAATCGAGGATGAGGTCTCGAAAGGATAAATTGAATTCGAAGTGGAACCCCAAACTATTGTAAATTTTGGGTTTCTAGCATGTACTTAACACGAGAGTGGGGAAGTTTGGATTCATTTTAAGGATCCCGGATTTTCAGGGATAAAGCTGACAGTTACCCAAACAGGTGATAATTTTGGGATTTGTGCGATTAAAAACCCTAATTCAGAACCTCCATTTCTTGGCTTATACGATACACTATTATTCGAAAAATCCTACCTTTGCATTTTTTGCACTAAATTTGGGTTTGAAACCCATGATTTTGAAAAAAATAAAAATTGAATCCTATTTTTATGTAGTATCAGCTAAACAATATGGCTAAGGCTACTAACTAGTGCATATATTCATACAAAAAGAAAGTACGTAAAAATGAATGAAGAACATAAAAATGCATGAGAAATCAAAAAACTGAAACATACACACAGAAACTTGCGGATATAGAGAAATCGTCGATTGAAGGATTGGTTGCAAGAATGATCCCACGGAATTAAAAATGCCAAGATTATTTTGTTTCTTTGGCTTAGAGAACATATAAAAAAGAGGAAGAGAGCTCTGGTTCATTTTCTTCTTTCTGAAAATTGGAATAAAAAAGTGAGGAAGATGAAGATGACGCGACTATATATATGTCCCAGAGGGAGGTCAAAGTTCGAAAAAATTAGGGGCTTTGGTTTGATTTGGTACTTGATCTAATGGACAGGGTGCCAATATGACAATGGCGGCAAAAAGCTAAAATATGAGAAGACGTGGGCAGACGAAAAGAGTACTTGAGTACTCTGACTGCGCAATCCATGGTTGACGCGTGTCCATACTTGAGTTTGGTGGGTGGCTCAGTTTTTGGAGGTAGCTGTTCAAAAGTTTCCGTCTCATAGGATTCGAACTGATACTTTTGAGTGGGCAAAATGTTACACCCAAATTTCGAGAATATAAATTTTGATCTCGAAAGTTAGGCTCGTAAAGTGTAAGCTCGAAATAAGCAGGTTCGTCATAATCGGCTTTAATGAAAATATCAAGAACAACCTCATTGTGCAGTAAGTGCGACAACATCAGATTTGGTGAGCTCGGAAACTACATGGTCTCGGAGTTTTTCCGAGATTATATGTCAAGCTCGAAGCTACAATGACAGTGGTTCAACACTTGTATAAATTCCCTGATTCCTGCCATTAGACAAGAAGGTTTGAGCACGGGCATTGTGAGCTCGAAAAGGATGATCTGAATAATGTTACTTGTTAAAAGTCGAGGCGAACCGAGAGAGCGAGCTCGTGTTGGTTGATCGGTCTCAAAGGCGTGTGAATTGAATGTTCAAGGGCGCGAGCTGAGTGTGAACATCTTTATTGTTATAAAATCCCTATCTTTAATTGAATTTATTTAATTGATTTGTATAATAACTTCCTGAAATATGAGAGGAGATATTCGGAAACCACTCTATAAATAGTGTGGAGCAATTCATTTGTAAGGACTGAGAAATTTGTATTGGGAAGACTCTGTAAAATTGTTTACAGATTGCTTTGACATAAATCCATAAAGTGAATATAACACAGACTCGTGGACTATGCACATTTTAACTACTGAACCACGTAAAAATCGTGTCTATTATTGGTTATTTCCTCTCGTATTTTTTTTAATTGCTCTTCATTTCTAAGTTGACAAAAAATGGCGTCAAGAGAGATAAATAATGTTGGTACATCAAATAAATTATGCCATAAGTTATGTATATGTAAAAGGGATATTTTTAAAATGTAAATATGAATTTTCACATTATTATTTTGGTGCAGTTTTTTTTTTTATTTAAATGAGAAAAATATTTTGGTTTAAATTCACTTGTGATTTTTAAACAAAATACATAGTTGCTGAAACATTGAGTCATTAAACTAAAATAAATGTTTTGTTTAAAATTAATGAGTCTTCCACCTACATAATTCAAGTCTTAAATAATATAAGTGAAAATATATTTTTCCCACACTTTAAATTATAAATTCTCACATTTAATCATGTAATTTTTATTAATTTAGAAAAAAATATTCTCTAAAGGAAAGAAGAAATTTATTAAGTATTTCTAAAAGATTACAAATTTTGTTATTTTATATGCTATTTAAAATAATAAATGGAATTATTATTTTATGAGAAATTAGGAAATAGCTAAATGAATTATTCTATAAAGTAAATGTAATGAATTAAATGGTTTAATCAAACTTTGGGATTTAAGGAAACAAATAATGGTAATTTAGAAATGTTGCTGAATTTTATTTGAGAAAGCAAGAAATAAGCATGTAGGAATTATCGTTTTAAAATGTTACATTTTAACAATGCTCCCAAGTATGCATGTTGGATGCAAATGAATTTTTACGTTCAAATATATGCCTATTGTTCAATCATATGATTTTTACTTTGTAACCATGGAGAGTTAATAGGTAGAATTAGCATTATTCTTTTACGATTTTATGTAAGAAAATGTGTCTATTTGGAATTATTGAACAACTTGTATCACGTGTGCATGGCCCATGCACACGTGGGGTATATGCGTTGGACATGAGTATTGTTATGTGATTCTAAGAGACGACGTTTGACTATGATTATAGGCTCATTGTGAAGATTTTCTCATTTTTGTTTTGCTCGGACCTGAGGTAAGGAAGTTGATATAATTTTTATGTTTATGCAATGAAATGGTAAGATTGGTTTGTTATGAGGAAAAATGATGTGCTATGTATGATGATGGACCATGTAATATGAAATATAGAATTCTATCTTAAGATGTTATGATGTGAATAATGCAACATGTGTTTCCTTTGTTGTGATGTGAAATGGATAACATGTGTTTGTATGCTGTATGAAAAATCAAAGGGTTGCTAGCATACTGAATGCGACACAAGAAAGGAGTTACTAAGGATATGACGTAACTTATAGGACGAACGCAGCGAGGTTATTCAAGGACCTGAGATCCTATTTACCTCACAGAGGAGGTCTTTTCAGTTTTATGCTTTTACTGGTTACCTTAAAATGTGACATGGACAATAGCGATGCCATTATCACAAAGAGTGTGATTATGATGTATGGTTATGATGTGTGGCTATGATGTATGATTATTATTATGAAGGTGATACGATATGATTATGAAAGGAATATGATATAGCTATAGTATGATATGCTATGCTATGAGTTTTACGATATGAATATGTTCTTATTGTGTTTCCTTGAATATTGTTGTATTTGTTTGTTCTTCCTTAGTGGGATTTTAGCTCACCCCCTTACTTTCCCCCTTTCAAGTAGTAAATAGGGTTTTTCTTTGGCACGCGCTGTGATGTGGGGAGTTCTGACGTCTGGGTGTATATGGCGTGGGGGTATCCTATGAACGAATAAATGATTGACATAAGCGTCGAGTTTTAAAGAATTATGTTATGGACTTTAGTTTTAAGCCTATCAATGAGACTTAAATTTTATTTTTCTTTAAATGATGCATAAGAACACTTTATTTTTATTTTAAATTATTGGACCCAACTTGCAAGTTTTATCAAGGCCTCACTGAATTTCATAGGTTAAATGGTATTTTCTAAATATTTATGAGATGGGAGACGTTTTACAAAGTAATAAAATAGGGCGCTTTTACAAATTCTATCAGAGTCAGGTCATTCAGGCTTCCAAGGACCCTCCCCATACACGCTAAAGATGGGAAAATCTCACCTCACCACGTTGTAAGTATTTGTTCTATATGTTATCTTTATTCTTTCCGCATTTAAATTTTGTAGTTTGTAATTGCAGTATAGAAAGATGCCTCCTATTATTAGAACCACTAAGAAACGGTTACTCAAGGAGATTCGCGCGATACCTAAGGTTAAACTCGACGAGGATCACAACTATTGGAAGATTGATGTACTAAAAACGACGGCATTGGTTTGCGATCGTATTCAAGGAATGATGAACAAAAGAGGGGTATTGCTATGGCCCATATAACAATACTGGGTGTTAAGGGAGGCACTATCAATATATCATCAGGCTCTCCTTTAGTTGGCCATGGAATGGCACGATGTCGCTCAGGATGACCTTGAGTTTGAAATCATCGAATACAAGATCTACAACCTCATAGATAATTATGAATTCCACCGATTGGAGGCAGTCATGGTTAAGAATGATGACGAAGGGATGGAGGAATGCTTTGAGACAGTGCTGACATGGAAGGGGATATGGCTAGGATGAGGGCATTGGTGAGTGCTCCTGATTACTTCAATATTTCAGAGGACGTCTTTGACTACAGCTCAGGGGACCAGTCCACGATTGAGGACTAGAGTCCGTCTTGTATTTCCTTTCAATAAAATTTTAACGAATAAGATGAGACTTTTCGTAAGAACCCTTAAGAACTGATGGCTTCTCATTTATGGTTAATAAACACTTTATGGGATATTTGAATTTTGGTGGCCTGGAATGAAAAAGGAGACGGCAGAATATGTGGCACACTGCTTGACTTGTCAGCAGACAAAGGCCGAGCATCAACGACCAGGCGGATTGTTACAACCCTTAGAAATTCCGGAATGGAAGTGGGAGATGGTCACTATGGACTTTGTCACAGGTCTACCAACCACTCCCAAGGGGCACGATGCCATTTGGGTTATCGTGGATAGGCTGACTAAGTTTGCTCATTTCTTGCCGATCAAGGTAACTTATGGCGCACATAAGTTAGCGGATATTTACATTGCAGAAATAATGAGACTGCATGGTGTACCCAACTCCATCGTATCAGATCGCGATGGGCATTTTACCTCAACATTCTGGAATAGAATCCAAACGAGGCTGGGTACTAAACTGAAGTTTAGCACTTCTTTCCTCCCGCAAACAGACGGTCAAAGTGAACGAACAATTCAGACACTGGAAGATATGCTAAGAGCCTGCGTGCTCGACTTTCAAGGGTCATGGAATGAGAAGCTTCCACTAATAGAGTTCGCTTACAATAATAGCTATCATGATTCCATCAAGATGGCTCCGTATGAGGCGTTGTATGGAAGGAAATGTCGATCACCGATTCATTGGCACGAGACTGGTGAAAGAAAGTTTCTCGGATCGGATGAGGTTGATCAGATTACAGAGGACATCCGACGGATAAGGCAACGCTTGCAAACTTCGGTTGATCGACAACGCAAAGATGCTGATAGACGCAGGAGACCCCTGGTGTTTGAGGTTGGCGATAATGTGCTGCTGAAGGTAGCTCCGCTACGAGCGGCTATGCAATTCGGGAAGAAAGGAAAGCTTAGCCCAAGGTTCGTTGGACCTTTCGAAATCATAGAGAGGATCGGGGAAGTAGCTTATCGTTTAGCTCTTCCGCCCGCCCTGTCTAAGGTGCATGACGTGTTTCATGTATCCTTATTGAGAAAATACATGCGTGATCCCTCGCATGTAATCAGCTATGAGCAGCTGAGCGTGGATCCTCAGCTCGTCTATGAGGAAAAACCGGTTATGATACTAGACCGAAAGGAAAAAGTGTTGAGGAACAAGACGGTGCCATTGGTAAAGGTGCAGTAGTGTAACCATGGCATTGAAGAGGCAACCTGGGAAACAGAAGACAAGATGAGGGAGCTGTATCCTCATTTGTTTTAAGTTTCGAGGACGAAACCTTTATAAATTGTAGGTATGGTAACGTCCTACGTTTTCGGGTACCTTTAAACGACTCGGGTCGGTATTTTTCCCCCGGGTTAAGAATATTATTTTAAATAATATTATATTTTGTTTGTAAGTATTCCATGAGTTATTGCTAGCCAAAATATGAATTTTGTGATTTTAAAAGTCAAGATAAGACTTTCGGTCCTAGACCGACACAAAAACCCTGATCGGGTAAAAATCTCGGAAAATAAAACGAAAAATCATGGCAATTATATTTTGGGCATAAAATACATTCATAAAAGTTAAAGTTTGGTCAAAAATAATAAACCTAAAAGAAAATGGAAATTTTAGGGCATTTTGTGTTAAATGCCTAATTTTGCCGGTCTGGGGAATTTTATTCCATGAATGGACCTTAGGTTAAATTTTATTATGTGATTAATTAAATTAAATGTGAGAGACATTTAATTTAATTAATTAATGTTAAGTTTGGTGATTAAAACTTAATAAGAGTGAAAAAATGTGTCAAAAGTCAATTTGGACTTTTCTTCTTATAAACCTTTATTAACCTTTATAAAAAAATAAAAAATAAATAAAAAAAATTAATGGTCACATATATGGAAAATGGTGGCTGGCCATGTGCTATTTTAGAGTGGTGTGAACCCAAATTTTATAAAATTTAAATGCCATTTAATTAAGAGGTCAAGTGGGCAAGTGGGTAGAAAAGCACTCAAGTACATTGTGATATTTTGAAGAGTATTGTGAGCAATTCCCACACTAAGAACCGATCACTCTCCATCTCTCATTCACTATCATCTTTTTTGAAGACCTCTCAAAGTGTTCTCTCCATTTTTCAAGCCCAAGAACACCAAGGAAACTTTGAGGCTAAGTCTTGGTCTAGGAAGTATTTTCCCTAAGGTAAACTTTCACTAATCTAGGTTTTTGTAAAGTTTTAAGCATAGAGTTTCAAATAGCTAATTGACTATGTTGTTGGGGGAAGTTTGTTAAGGTTTTTGAAAGGTTTTGAAGGAGTCAAAGCTTATAGGAAGGTCCAAACCTTAAGCAAGAACACCAAAGAGGTAAAAAGTTTACTTTTGATGATTTTGTTGTAGGGTTTTTAGTTTTAAGCATTATTTTGTATATCTAATGCTTAGAGTTTCTTGTTGATGATGTAATAAGGTTATGGTAGTTGTTTAATAATTTTTATGATGCATGTGTATTGATTTTTGAAAATGGGAACCAAAACCCCCAAGGGTTTTGTAGGATACCCTAAAACCAAACATGTTTTGAGCTGTGACTTCCAAGGGGTCAAGCAGCCACTGTATATTGTTTTTGTAAAATTAAATTGTACTGTGATGTTGTTGAGATTGAGTACATAAAATTGAGCTTTTGAAACACTAAAAAATGTTTAGAAATGAGTAAGTTATGCTATTTCAAAGTTTAGGTAAAAAACTGTTTTTTTGTATTCTCATTTTCGGAACCAAGTTTGGACAGCCACTGTATAGGGCAAATGAACCCAGTTTTTCTAAAATTTTGTGGACATATTTCTGGCATAACCTATTAGTCCACTGTAAAATTTGGTAAGAAAATATTAAACGGTTTGAAAGTTATTAACTGTCAAAGTTTGGAAAAAATAAGGACTTGAAAATAAGGTCATTTTTTACCTCATTGTTGGAAAATGATTTCACCAATAAAAAATGCTCATTTTGACCTAATATTTTACAAAGACCTAAATGGCATAACAAAAATGGAATTGGGAAATTTTGGTAACAATTGGGTAAGTAAATTTCAAGATATGAACTAACGAAGTATGTAGTTAAAAATGTAAAAATTAGGTTTTTCACACTTAGTGTAAAAATGAGATTTTGGAACATAAGGTCAAAAGTAAAATTTTGCTTATTTCAAGATATAAATTGGTAAGTCTTGAAATCATATTTTCACTAAAATTATCCCTTTGACTTTAAATGAATTATTTTTATTAAAGAGTTTTTATTCTTTCTAAAAATAAGAGATTTAATTTATTAATAGTTAATAAATTAAAAGAGGGTTTAAAACCCTATATTTTGAGAAAATAATTAAATAAATTATTTTCCTAGTAAGTAAAATTTATTAATTGCTTTTGGAAAATTAATTAGTCAAGATGAGAAATTTATAACGGTTTTCCTAATTAAGAAAAATTAGGCAATTTTTCTTAAAAAGGTTTTTTGATATTAAAAACCTTAAGAAAACAAAAAGGAAAATTTAAAGAGTTTATTTTCTTTAAAAATAATTAAGGAATTTATTTGTATTTTCTGGATATAATACCGGCTAAAATCTTACATATTTTAACCTACTAGTCGAAAGTGCGGGTTAATAGCGATACCTTGAAAGAGTAAGATTTTTAGCGGGTTGTGGGGAAATACCATTGTGATACCCGAGCCTAGGTATCGAGACCTTAGGATAGGTCTCCCCGAGACTTAGGGTTTAGTCTCGAATATTTTGTATAACTTTCCTTAATAGGTTTAAAACCAAATAAGGATTGTAAATCCTTACAAATGACTTTTATTAAAATGACCAAACTGCCCAAAATAATAATAATGAATTATGAGTGCCATAATTAATCCGAGTATACTGTATGGATAACTACAGTATTGGCTAAGCGTAACTGGACTGAACGTTGGAGGGTGAAACCCTGCTGAGCGCTAAGGACTCCAAGTAAGTCAACTTATATTGTATGGCTGCTACATGAAATGATTATTGTCTTGTATGTTAGTATAGGGATACATGCATATATATAGGCTGTCATAGAAAGTTGCTTAGAGACGTTAGTCTAGTGAGTGCTGATTTAGAAAATATGAACGGTAGAAGTCCGTCATATCCTAGACGGTTGATCCCCGTCACACTGCTTGATTTTATTTATGTCCGGTTCATTACCGCGACGAGTGGCCATGAGATGAGGATAAGCTGGTTAAACCTAGGGGCGCCAAGATAAATGGGACCTAGGGGCCCTCATACTTACTTAATCATTGGACGGTTAGAATCCGAGCAAGTGCTCTGATAAGTTATTCCCGGATAGCAGCCGTGAATATTGGCCATTCCGTGAGAGTGCCTAGAGATACTAGGGGTTGCCAAGATTGAGTGAGGTTGAACACCCTAGGGGCAGCTGCTCACCAGCACCACTGATTAACATAGAAGTCTCTGTAAAACCGTGTAAATTGGATTACACTCTTGAATAAGTAGCGATGCCCTAGGTAACACGATAGTTATCCTTGATGAGAATATTTATTGGCTAGATCTTAGTGTGGAGACTCGGTTCTCTTTTACAGATTAGCAATTATGTTGGAGGGCGCGTTACGCATGAATTGTTGGAAATTGTCGAGCGTTGGTCTCGAATTATATTGTGATATAATATATCTGCTTGCTCTGGGATTTTCTGAGTGCAGGGAGATAATTGTTGGTAAGATATAGTTGTGATATAATATATCTGCTTGCTCTGGGATTTTCTGAGTGCAGGGATATAATTGTTGATAAGAATTAGCTGTGATATAATATATCTGCTTGTTCTGGGATTTTTCTGAGTGCAGGATTTTTATCTAGATATGAATTAATTTATCCTTGGTTATCAGGCATGACCATAAGTTTGCCAGGACGCTTTAGCGCTCTTGAAATTGATTGTGTAGGGTCCGGATCCCTATTTCTCTATCTGCTTTGTTTGAAAGTTGATCTTACTAAGCGTTTTCGCTTACCTAGTTGTTTCATGTTGTAGGTAAGAGCAAGGGCAAGGCAGAGCAGTGAGCGCTGGAGTCTTCCTTGCAAATGTACATGTGGACCGACCTTTTGGGAAGCCGTTTTATTTTTGGAAATGTTGTGTAATTTTCCTAAACTAGGCTCACTCTACTCTTTATAAAACATGTTTGTAACTAAATGTTAAGTATGGCCATACGACTTTTTAAAAAGTTTTTTTTTTTCTATGGGTTTTTGAGACATTTTGTTAAATGAAAACATTTATATTTCCGCATTATCGAGTCTTGAAAATCCGGGTCGTGACAAACCAAACCATTTTTTATTTATCCTCTCTTATGATTTTCTTTTGGTGGCTTTGAATCTCATAATGTCGACAAGAGGATGAGGAGGCAAGGGAAGAGGGAGAGGCCGAGGAAAAGGTGTCTCCATAAGATCTAACGCCACAACAATTCCTTATTTGGGAATGCCATCAACCCAACCAGCAACCCCACCTGCACCGACTGTGGATTTGGCTGCAGAGATAGCAAGGTTGAGGGAACAACTAAGACAGAGAGATGAGGAGTTGGGTCAAGCAAGGCAAGTACCCCAAGTGCCCCAAGTACCAGTGGCACAACCTTAGCCTCCAATACCACCACCTGTGCCACTGCCTATTGCTTATGGATTTAAGCCATTCTATGAGCGCTTCACAAAGCAAGCCCCACCTAGCTTCGAAGGGAAAGCTGACCCTATGGTGGCAGAGGATTGGTTGAGAATAGTAGAGGCCATCTTTGATCACATCGAGTTGAACCATCATCAGAGCATTTTATGTGCAGCCCACCTACTCAAGTTGGGTGCAAGGATATGGTGGGATGTGGTCAAACAGACTCATGACTTGAATAAAAAAACCCGGGAAGACCTCGTTTAGGCATTTGGCAAGAAGAACTACAATGCGGTTGTATTGGCAACCAGGGTGGACGAGTTTGTGACTTTAGTTCATAGGAACCTCTCCATTACTTACTATGCATAGAAATCCGATAGGTTGGCTAGATTTGCACCTGAAGTGGTACCAACCGAAGCCATGCGAGTCCAAAGGTTTCTGAGAGGACTCAAGCCAATGATTTCTAGGGATGTTAAGATGACTAGTGTTGAGGTGGTCAGTTATGTTGAGGTATTGGATAAGGCACTCAAAGAGGAATACTTGAAGGATCGTATATGGAAGGACAGTGCTGCCAAAAGGGAGGCCAACAGAAACAAGGGCTTCTATGAGGGCAATAAAAGGAAAACTAATGAAGGGAAAAAAAGTGGCACTGACAAGAGGCCTAGACCCCCAGCCACAAATAACATCAATCGCAATAGTCATTACCCCGACAACAATCGCAACAGTCACAATAATGATCATAACTGCAGGTATCACCAGAACAACAAAGTTGAGCACCCCAACTACCCTAAATGCTCACGACAACATGTGGGAACATGTCAGGTCGACAACAACAAATGTTACAAGTGCAGTCAGGTAGGCCATATGAGGAAAGATTGACAACAGTGGAAAGCAGGGCAGAGTAGTAATAGCAACCTAGTGCCACCAAGGGTTTTTGCATTGACCTAAAAGGAAGCAGCCAACAGTAACACCGTGGTCACAGGTCAGCTCCCTATTTCTAGTATGATGTGTAGAGTCCTTATTGATTCTGGAGTGACTCACTCTTATGTTGCTATGACTATGATTGATAAATTGGGTATGCCTTGTAAATTGTTTGAGCATAGTTTTAGTACAATGTTACCGTCAAAAGACATGATGTTGTCAACTAGGTGGTTACAATCAGCACCTATAGCAATAGAGGGCAAGGAGTGCTCAACGGATCATATATAATTAGACATACCACACTATGATGCCATACTTGGCATGGATTGGTTAGCCAAACATGGAGCGATGATTGACTTTAAAAAAAGACCATGGAGTTCAGAGCAGAAGAATGAGAACTATTTTATTTTAAGGGAGAAGTGGCGGGTTTTCGTACACCCATAATATCGGCACTGGAAGCTTGGAATATGATGTAGCATGGGTGTTCAGCATATCTGGTTAGTGTGGTGGATAAATCCAAGGAGGTAGCATTGAAACTAGAGAATGTTCATATCGTTTGTGAGTTTTCGGAAGTGTTTCCCGAGGAATTTCAAGGCTTACCCTAGATAGAGAAATTGAATTCGTTATCAAACTTGCACTAGAAACAACACCAATAACTAAAGCACCCTATCGAATGACACCTGCAGAATTGAAGGAACTCAAGACCCAGCTACAGGAATTGTGGATAAGGGGTTCATAAGACCTAGTCATTTGCCATGGGGTCACCAGTCCTATTTGTGAAAAAGAAGAATGGAAGCATGAGAATGTGCATTGATTACCAAGAACTCAATAAGGTCAACATTAAGAACAAATATCCTTTGCCTAGAATAGATGACATTTTTTATCAACTGCAAAGGGCTGCAGTATTCTCAAAGATTGATCTGCGATCCTAGTACCATCAGTTGAAAGTAAAGGAGGGAGACATTCCTAAGACGGGTTTCAGAACACTATGAGTTCCTAGTGATGTCTTTTGGACTCAATAATGCCCCAGCAGCATTCATGGATATGATGAACATGGTATTTAAGGACTACTTGGATACGTTTCTAGTAGTAATTATAGATGATATCCTTATCTACTCAAAGACCAAGGGGGAACTTGAAGAGCACTTGAGGTTGAGCCTAAATAGACTACGAGAGCATCAATTATACACCAAGTTCTCTAAGTGTGAGTTTTGGTTGTAACAGGTGACTTTCCTAGGGCATATAGTGTCCAAGAATGGAGTAGCAGTGGATTCGGCAAAGATTAAGGCCATTAAAGACTGGCCCCAACCAAAGAATGCCTTAGAGGTTCGAAGCATCTTAGGGTTAGTGGGTTATTACTAGAATTTTTTCGAGGGGTTTTCAAAGATTGCCACACCCTTGACCAACTTGACCTGCAAACATAAGAAGTTTTCATGGATCGAGAAATGTGAAGACAGCTTTCAAACTATGAAGGACAAGTTGACCCCTGCACCTATCCTTTGTGTTCCCACAGAGGGCGGGAAATACGTGGTGTATTGTGACACATCAAAGAACGACTTAAGGTGTGCATTGATGCAGGATGGGAAGGTGGTAGCTTATGCTTCTAGACAACTCAAGGACTATGAGCAACAGTATCCCACCCATGATCTTGAGTTAGCAGCAATGGTGTTCGCACTAAAGATATGGAGACATCACACTGATCACAAAAGTTTAAAAAACTTTTTCACATAGAAAGAACTGAATATGAAACAGCGGAGGTGGTTAGTACTAGTGAAAGACTGTGATTGCAAAATTCTTTACCACGCAGGCAAGGCCAATGTGGTGGCAAGGACATGGGAGCATTTTAACCCTGAGCACAATAGAGGTGCCTCTGCAGAGAGAGATTATAAATGTCAGTATTGAGTTCATGACAAGAGGCCTAGCAAACAACAAGTTACTATCCTCCCTACTAGAACAGATTAGAGAATGACAGAAAGTGGATGAAGCCCTAATAAAGCAGGAGGCGTTGGTACGAAAAGGTGATAGCAGGGACTTCACTTTGTCTACGGTGGATTGCTGTGATAAAAGGATAGGATCTGTGTGCTTAACAATGATGAGATTAAGGAGGGTATTATGAAGGAGGCGCATACAACACACTATTCTTTACATCCAGGCACTACAAGAAAAACAGTATTCATAACACTTAAAAACTGCTAACCGGGAGTATTGATAACGCTTCTGAAAACGCTAACGTAGCCCCTGTTATTAAAAGTCCTGTCTTTTCTATAACAGTATTCAAATGTTATGTTCGATGTTATCTTAAACTATTCAATAACACATTTTTAGTTGCTATAATATTCAAATAATAACATTTAGTTAGAGTATTTGGTTATAAATTTGAAGTTTAATATTATACTTTTTGCATAACACTTTTCAACTGTTACATTTGATTATTTTGATAGCGTTTTTAGTTTGTTATATTATATAAATCATAACAATTTGTTACGCTTATAATATGTTTCTAAATCATAACATATTAAGGTTTTTTATTGTGATAAGGGTACTTATAAGTTTTTTTTTTAATTAAAAGATTTTCATTATTGTATTTTGATAAAAAAAAAAAATCAAAATTAATCATAAAATGTAATTATCAATATATTGATAAACCATAAGTATTACATTAAACAATAACTAATTCAAACTATGAATGTGTCTACTTCATGAGATCTTAGTTCTAACTTAAGTTTGAAAGCATAACATAATAAAGTTTTATAATCTTGAACATTTTTTACTTCAAAAATGAAAAACAAAAACATTACAAGATACTCAAAAGTAAACCATGCATGAAACTTACTCCATCCTTCAATTCATCATCCTTTGTGCACTTGTCTTTGTTGTGAGTCCATTTGTTGTGCATTTGTCATATACTTGTTTCCCTTTCTTCCACAGGTCCATGTGTAATCCCCTTTGTAATAAAGTCAGTTGTAGTCCAAAAAAGGCCTATTGTCGTCAAGCTTATGTTAAGCTCTGTCTTTTGAACACTGTAAGCTCCAGTCACATCTACACACCTGTAATAGTTGAGTGTAATAATGGAATCACACCAGCAATTACTTAAAGTGGTAATTCTAGGGCTTTAAAAAAAAAAATCAGTTTCAAATTTCCTTGTATTAATTAAAAATGTATGAAAGTTGTAATTCTAGGTTTCTATGTTGCAAGTAATGAAATTATTAGTTTTTATCAATCAATCCAAGTATACGTGTCAGTGTGTGCCTATGCATGTTTGTAATCGGTCACTTGATATATTATGTCACTGCACAATACAGTATCTGAGAAATGACAGCACATTCAAGTGATCTCATCTATGCAAGTGTGGTTTTATTGGTTTCCATCTAGAGACAGAATGTATCAATGATAAGAAATTTCAATTCTTATTTCACTAGTTAAACAGCCACAAACTCTTTGGAAGACAAAGTTCTCACATTCTATGATATCCCTTTAGGTCTGGTTGACAAGTCTTGGAAGTGATCTGAACCTAAAACAGCACATATGGACATTAGACACATATTATTTCCCTTAAAACCAAATAGATTATTACATAGATATGCATGAACATCAAATGAGAAGAACCTCATACCACTAGCTATTTTGCACAGCTTAATGATTATATGTGCTAAAGACAAAAAAAAAATGGAGATGCTTAAAAATTAACAAAGACTTGTAAAAGATTTCATTAACCCACTTGGAATCCAAACTAACATGTATTTAGCCCGGGTTAGAGAAATTTCATAGATATATTTCTCCAAATAGATCACACAGCCCTGTTACAGCATATACCTTACAAGATACAGTTTTCTCTTTCTCTTTTTTTCTTCATTTATTTAAATTATATGCACACACACACATACACACAAAAATATGAGAGCCAAGAGCAGTTATTCTATAAGGAACACTTTCTTAATCTCCATACCAACTACTACTTTCTGAGTTTCATGAGTTAGATCAGTTATAAGCTTACAGCATAAGTTATCTACTAATATATGTGTATTCATTCTGTTTATAGCAGCAGTAAAAATATATTTTTTAGCTATGCCCTTCAGACGTGAAAGTTTATAGAAAATATTTGTGTGATATTGAAAATGTAACACCGGACACATATTGGTGTAGGTTCCTTAACATTTAAAAAATAAATAAATCCTAAATAAGGAGTAACAAAAGCAACAATGTCACACTAAATCTTCTGGAAACACTGCTAGAACCATTGGAGTTAAAATATAATGGCAGCTGCATCAGGGAAACAGAAATTAAGAATTTGATTTTGAAGCTTCTCTCCAGTTAATATACAATATGGACTAGCATCCTAGAAACACCAATGACTCAAGAAATCAACGAAACTGGGAAAAAAAGGACTTCTAGAAAAAAATATAAGAACCACATATATACCACTTCAACTAATTTATTGACCACAAATGAAAATATTGAAATGACGTTCACTACCAACAAAAATTGACTGTCAAGAACAATACCACGACAACTGAAACAACAACATGGCGTAGAAGCATAAACAAAAAACTACAGCTAAATTCAGGAAAAATATGATCATCTAAAGTTTTAAGTGGGCTAGCATTATCAACCCATCAACAGTCAGGAATCAAAATTCAATCCTCCGTCAGTAGAAGATATGTGAGAGTTCTTTTAAAAGTAGCAATCTCAAATAATGAAACTCAGTAGATTTAAATAAGCGAGCAAGTCAGTGAAGCAGATGAGAAAGCTTCCAACACAAAAGAAAAAAATATCACTGACCTCTTTCTAAAGAACTTGAAGACACATTCAACATCGCGGTCAAAGTACCTGAGGATGAGGATATATGAGAATGAAATATACAATGTAGCAATGAGAAGCTTATGTAAAAACAACAATTTTTTTTTGTCCTTAAGGAAACATAAAAACTTATAAAATGAAAACATAAAGACTTATAATTTTTACATATTATAATATGAGACACGTTGAGATCCCGTGCCATCTACTTTCACAAGGCAATGAATGAATGCTATACTATAATTTTTACAGACTTATAATGAAATATCACTGGAACATTGTGCCAAGAACTTAAACAACTCAGAATTGTAGTAAATGGCTGGATGTTATTTGGGGATTGAACAGGGTTAATTAAACAAAGAGAACAAGCACTTAATTAAACTTTAAAGCATGATTTTTAAACAATTTCATGAACAAATTAGATATAGGTCAAAATTCATAAACTAATTTGTAGACATATCAGAGAACTCTTATAGCAAAAAAAAAAAAATACCTCACCAACATCCATTGCTTCATCTGTTAATGCAGCCACTGTAAACACAACTCCTAACAAACCCTCAACAGCCAGAGTTATTGCATGAGCTTCACTAGCAACTAAGACTATAACAAACCCATGGACAAGGCAAGCCAAGATGACAACCCAAGCAGTAACAAGTTCCTGAAATGCCAGAAAATCAACTAGCAAAGAAATATCAAAATATAAATAAGCATAATAGAAAAAAAAATGAAGATTCAAACAAAGCTTGGGAACATCTGCAAGATGAAAGCTAAAATAAATAAATAATATAACAAGTGAATGCAAATCCAATCCCATAACTATCATATAAACTATAACTTACCAAAGCTATAAATAAGAAAAGAGAATACATTGCAAATAAAATCAAACTTGTCAAACAACTTGCTGCCATTAAGACATTATAGTTTTTTAGACAACAGGGAGCAATGAAGACATAAAGTGTTTCATAACTTTCTTCATAAAGCAAGGCAAAGGCTTAATACATTACAAACATAATCAAGCAAAGTTTTTTTTTTCTAATAATAAAAAAAAATAGCTATATGTCCTTTACTGATATTAAAACAAGGAAATACAAATCAATGCAACTTAATCTTAACTAGAGTTTATAAGAGCAAGCATATTCCTACTGAATTCTCAATAACTTAGTAATATAATCAGAATTTGGTATTATTCCATTGTATACACTACTAGGAAACAAGATCTTAATCATATTAAGTCACACAATAGCCAACACATATATTAACATCAAAATAAAATAATTATAACAAAATCAATGATATTACCTCAAGATCTTAATCATATTAAGTCACACAATAGCAGAGTGAAAAGAGCTTACCCCACAGCTCAACAACATTTTCCAATTTCTAAAAACAAAATCTGAAATAGAATTGAATAGAGAGAAGTTAGGGCAAGAGATTGAAATAAAATAGAAAGATTCAGATTTTACCCAAAATTGCAGAAAAAAAAGATGAGAGACTTGGATTTCTAAGAGAAAAATCTAAAATGACAGAGAGTAATCTATATTCATAATTCTACTTTGGTTAGGAGTGCCCAGCAAGAGTAATAGTTGCACACTTAATTGCTACATTGTACCTATAGAGATGAAATGATAAAAGAAAAATTATGCCAGGCATAAAGAGTATAAGCAAGGGAAAATGATTTCACAGCACAATAAGATTAAAACAAGAGGAATTATGTATATGTATAGGACAGTGGTGATGAATGAGAGAGAAAGTACGAGTGTTGGGGCATTGTAACTAACTAATGGGGAAGTTTTGGTTTTATTTTGAATTGGTGGATTACCAATCACTGCTCTAAATCCCCTCTATTATGAGAATAACGTATGGGGCAGGGGAATAAAAACTACTGCTCAAACAAAAAGTTTCCACATATTGCAGTAAAAAGAATCATCTAGTTGTTTTTTATGCCCTGTTTTCTTAATTTGTTTTCTATTTCTATTGTTTCTCTTTGCAACTACTTAGAAAATAATTCCCTTATATTGCTCTCTAAACAACTTCAGAATAAAGGAAAAGCTAGAAGGAATCAAATAACTCAAGAAAATAAAAGGCCAAATAAGAAACTATAATACACTGAAGCCATATATTATAACAACTCAATGACTAAGAAACAAAATAAAATAACTCAAAAAATATACTAATTCAGAGAAATAAACAAGAGATAACCACTATAAATTCCAGCTACCTGAGTTAGCAAATAGACATATATACACATTCATCAAATTAAACAACAACAATCATAAAAAGCACAACCTTTTATTTACTCTCTTGCTAACTAAACTATGAAAAAGAAACAACAAGGTTTGTACATGAAACAAAGAAAGTTCAAAGAAAAGTCCAGAAAAAAGAGTTACATAATTCTCTTCCAATTCTATACGAGTGAATTGTAATCCAAACTCAAAGATACCACTTTCATTTTCCTAGTGAACATAAAATATATATATATAGAGAGAGCATCAATCTTTTAAAATTCTGTTAAAAGAAGAAAATCACACGAGAATATCAAGGCCATGACTCATGTGAGATTTCAAGCTACGAAGCTCAGCTTGGGTGAAAAAAAATACAGAGATAGATACATATATTAGCAATATGACATCACCAAATAAAACAACAACAATATTAAAGCACTATTAATATTAAAGGACATAAATATTATATTCGTGCATGGTTTATACTACTATAGCAAGCCAACGAGTACCAAATTGCATTATTCTTTTGTACCAAATTGCAACTGACAACTTAACAGCCACAATGCCAATCAATATCAGTATGAATGCATCTAAAAAATATGCACAGGACTACCAGTGAAATGATATAGACATGAATTTCCAACTTGATATGGAAAGATAGGATATTGAGAGAACTAGCACTATCACTAAACTAATTCATTCAAATACATTTTAAATTTTAGAAATATATTAAGGAGCCCAAATTTTACAAATATGTATAAAATTGAAAGTTAACAGAATAAAAGGAATGATCTAACAGAGTTAGTAAAGCACAACAATACAATTTTCATTTACCAAACAATGTTTATGAATTTCTCATAATTAACTCTACAAAAAAAGAAACTACTTAAATTATAAATGACTTGCAAGATGAGATGAGATGAGATGAAAAGAGACATACTGGCTCATGCAGCAAATTTTGTGTACTCTTTAACTGTACAAGAATATTGTAAGCCAATCAAATCTGAAGTGCCAACTAAAATTCCCCAAAAGACTAAATCATGACCATGAGAAAGAAAATCTACACCATCTTACAAAGAAGACAGAACATCAAAAGTAAATTTTATCATGAAGTTTAAACAGCATGAAAATTGCCCAAAATAGCACAATAACATGTCCAAATGCTAGCTACTAAAACCATGTTCTTAAGAAAACATAAGTGATTTGCAAGTAAAAGATAATAAACAATATAATGAGAGATAATTAGCTAGATACCAAAATGCATGAAGCCCTTACCTTCAGAGGTTTTGATGATGAGTGACCAGAATCCTCAGTGCCACTGCTCTCATTTTCCAAACTCGACCTCACACGGAGCTCGACTGGCTTCGAGTTTACTACCAAATTTAGCAATGAAATTAAGGGTTTAAGTTATTTCTCATACTAGTTCATCTTAAGGGTACTAGTAGTGTCATATATATACGTATATATATTATATATACAGAGAGAAAGAGAGAGATTTACTTACAGTGGAAAATGGAGGGTTTTGAGAGGCATTGTGGGATAGCTGTGAGGTGAGAAGGAGAAGGAGAAGCCATGGTCTCTTTCTACCTTTCTGCTTTAATGATTTACAACACATCAGAGAAGAAAAATCAGAAATAACACCCACGAATGGCAGCAGCTTGGACAATGGATGGCGGTGGCTTGGAAATCAAACGACGGTATTCAGTACTAGCATTCCAAAATGAAGAAGGAAAATAAAAAATCAGTAAAAATAAAAGAACAATGCTACAAAAAATTCTTACTAAAAGGGTATCATAATCCAAACATAGACCATTAGATTTACGTGATAAAAGGGCAAAATAAAAGGCAAAAGCAAAATGACCCAACAACCAAATCACATAGTCCATTCATTCATTTGCACTCATTCTCCTTAAATCTGCAGATTAAGTCATATCATCTCCACACATTTAACTTAAATAAAAAAATCTTAAATACAAACCGAACCATAGATATCAAGAAACCAAGAATCAAGTATAGTAACCACAACCAAGAACAAACTAAAAAAAAATGCAATTCGGAGCAAAACCCAGATACGAAAACCGATCATAGATATCAAAAAATAAAAATAAAAAAAGAAAGAGGGATTTACTTGTTGTTATCGCAGTCCATTCGCTGAAGCAACAAAACGATGAACAAGTCCTTCTTCACCACAAAACCAGAGAGAGTCTAGTCAATCTTGAGGTCTCCTCCTGCTCTGACTGTATGAGAAGAAAAAAGTAGTTATTACGGAGAAGGAGAAGCCATCTGGGTATTCTGGGTATGAGGCGTTTGGGTTCGTGAACGGTGATGAAGGTGTTTGGATTAAAGCTCAGAGATGAGATGTTTAGGTTCACGAACAGAGATGGAGCCATCTGGGTTCAAGCTCGCAGAACAGGCTTTGGGTTTCAAGAACATAGATGAATGATGTTTGGGCTCAACTATTCGGACAGAACAAGATGAAGGGGAATGGGTTGGAAGCTCAAAGATGAAGGGTCTCAGCCTAAGGGAGAGAGGGAAGAGATTGAGAGAGATTAGGGATTCAGACTGAGAGAACGAGAGAATAGAGAAAACCTTCTTCATTTTTTATTTTGCTTTTTTATTTGTTAAGTAAAATTTCATTTGGCGCCTGTTACTTTTCATTTGGCGCGTATACTGTGTCTGTGTATTTTTATTTTGCATGTATTAATAACACTTCTAAAGTTATGTAAGATTTTGCCGTAATATTTGGTCAAAAATGTTGTAGTGAGGGTCGAAAAAGATGTACCAAGACTTTAAGGCATTATATTGGTGGCCTGGAATGATGAAGGACGTTGTTGAGTTTATTGCCAGATGTCTGACATGTTCGAAGTCAAGGCAGAACACCAAAGGCCAGCAGAGCTACTTCAACCGCTTTACATTCCAAAATGGAAATGAGAAGATATAGCAATTGTAAAGTCCCAAATTCCCTAATATGGCTTTGTGCCTTGATTAGGGGGCCAGGAGGGCAATAATTGGTTTATTTTATTATTATGTGATCAAATGCATGATTATGTGAGTGGTATTATTATTATATGGCTGTATCAGCTTGCATGTGGGCCTTTTTCTTATTAGAAGGGAATTTTCATAATTTTGGCCCATTGAGGGCATATTTGTATATTTGTGTGTATATGGATTGAGATCACGTTATTATGTGGACATATTTTGATTATTCGGCACGAGACGATCCTAGTGAGCAAAGTAGCAGTTTCGTCATATCAGGGTCAAATACCGGGCTCAGGGTGAGCCTTGGGGTAATTGGTAATTTAGTTCATTACCGAGATCGGGAAATGGGGAAATTATTTGGTAATTATTTGAGGATATTAGAAATAACAAGAATTGTGAGGCGTTAATTATGATCAGCGAGGTAAGTGGCTAATGAAAAAATTTCCCTTGAAGGGCTTTGGATAGATTGAGTTGGCCCTAGGGGCATTTAGGTCATTTGTGCTGAATAGAGGCTTAAACCATAGGTTTCTTCAGCTGAGGGAAACCTTAAAACAGAGTTTATTAAAAATAGAACAACTTCTCTTCCTTCTACACGTTTCTCTCTTTCTCTCTAAGTTCTTTGGGTGGAGCCTTGGACTTATTGAAATTTTGGAAGCTTGGAACTAGGAATTGGTATAGCATCAATGTAAGGTCATTCATAGCATCCAAGGTAATGATTTTATCCTTTGATTCCTTGAGTTTCTAAGTGTTCTGGTGGTGTTCTGGTGGTGTTCTTGCGTTTCAAAAACTCAAGTAGTGATTTTGAGTATTAGTGGGGTTTTGATTGTGTTTAAACTTGTGATTTCATGAGTTTGGTGTATTGATGAGGTTTTGGGGTCAAATTGTACATTTGGATGGTGTTTGGATGAGGCTTTGGTCATTTCAACTCGGCTGAAAACGCAGGGGAAGAACCAGAAGGTTCTGAACTATAAGGATAGCGCCTTAGCGCTGTCCTGGGCACCCCAGTGCTAGGCACTGGAAAAGCAAGGGTGGCTCCCTGACTTGGATGGCACCCTTGCACTATCTTCAGTGTCCCTACGCTATTCTAGTTTCAACAAAGCCTATTTTTAGGGCTTGGGAAGACATTGGGGGCTTGGGTGATGGTTCCACCACCCCATTGGGTGAGATTTGAAGTCCCGAGAGCACGGGTGTGATCCCAGAGTTTATTTTAAGGATTGAGTCATATGAGATTATTATTTGGTTATGACTAGGTTATCATTAGGGGCTTGGGACAAGATCATGCACAAGGATAATTTATATATAACTTGTGCTCGGACCAAAGTTAAAAAAACTGTACCCAATATGTGATGTACCTGATTAGGGCTTGGCCCGAATGTTGATTATAGATTTGATTAGGGCTTGGACCCTTGTAAATGCTCATGATTATAATCATGCCTGTGAATAGTGATTAAGCATGCTAAGTGCTTTGTATATGGATATTTGCTATATAATGAATGCTTGTTAGCATTATATAATTGAGAAAGGCTAGACTTATGAGTCAAGGACAACAACAGCGCTGGTCGAAAAGAAATGAGATATTAGTCAAGGACAGCAATAGCGCTGAGCGCTGGTCGTAAAGCATTGACTTATGAGTCAAGTGCGGAAATAGCGAGCTAAGCGCTGGTCAATATGGTTAAACCTAATCAGGAGGGCATTATACACTCATCCGACCAAATGGTCGTGGAAAACTAAAGTGTCAGGTACGTTGGGCCAGCTCCAAGGCTGGTTATACAAAAGATAGAGCAATGGGCCCTAGGGTGACTTATTAGTCCCAGATCCTAGGGCGTTGAGCCCTAGTGTGATTTATTCATCATATACTTGGGCAAAGGGCCCCGAGTGACTCTATGGTCACTTAAGTAGGGCATAATACCCCAGGTTGACTCTATGGTCATCTGATTAGGGGTGCAGGCCCTAGAATGATTCTATAATCATTTATTTGTACTTGTATGCATGCATGGGTATGTTATTACTGCTGGGCGTGCTAGATATACATCTGAATCTATATATATTATTCATCCACTTGTATTAAATTTTCTTGCTGGGCCTTGGATCACGAGTACTATGTGGTGCAGGTAAAGGGAATGGAAAGTTGAACTAGCAATGAGTTGGAGAGCTTACGTGGTGACGTGTACATATGCGGCCGCTTGACCACCACAGCCAAGGTTTCTCAGAAGAATTAGGGTTAAACGCTATTTTTGTCGCTTATGTTGGTGGATTGTAACTTTCAAGTTGTAATGACCATTTTGGAACTGTAAACAACTTTGTAAACGTTTATTATGGGATCCCATGTACAACTTAATGTTTTAATGAAACATCCAATCCTTTTTGGCCGAAATTTTTAACCCTGGACCCTTAATCATATTTAGATGAACATTTATGGCCTAATGACTTATTTTGCGAGTTAAGCACTATTTAAAATACATAGTGTAACTGTCTTGGCTAACCAGGGCGTTACAACTTGGTATTAGAGCGTGCCAAGGTTACGGGTTCCTGAAGGCAAGCTGGGCATCTACCCTCACCACTAAAGACAAGCTAGACTCAGGGTTCGGTAACTATTTATGTGGTTATTTTCTTAACTGCTTAAATAGGATATAAATTCCTTATTAAGTAGCATGATATATACTGATAGGGCCTGGCCCTTGACTGCTGCATGACATAAAAGGATGTGTTTATTAGCACTGATATTGTTTGTGAATGCAAAAGAAATGCTTATTAACATTGTTATATGAACATGTAGGTCAGGACACTCATTACCGCTATCATAGATACATGTATGCCAAAAAATGTTTATGAAAATTGTTATATGGTTATGAATGCCAGAAAATGGTTATTAGCATCGTTAATTGTTATGAATATCAGAACGTGCTTATAACGACCCAAAATCCCTAATGAGGTTTAATGGTTGGATTAGAAGGCCGGGAGGGCCATAATTGATTTATTACGCCATTAAATGTTATATGCATGATTATGTGAATTATATTAATATATGATGATAAATGCATGCATGTGGGTCCATTATTTTTTATTATAAGGGCATTTTGGTAATTTGGCCCATTGATGGCATATTTGTATATTTTCATGCATCTTGGTGAATTATGGATGAGGCCACATTATAATTTGGATTTGTTCGAGCTATTCGGCATGAGACAATCTTTGAATACAAGTTAGCGGTTTGGTCGTAACGGGGTTATTTTTCCGGGCTCGGGGTGAGTCTCGGGGTAATTTGATGCTTAGTACATTACCGAAAATTATAGGGTAATTGGATATGATTTATTACTATTTGAGAATATTGGGAATAACGGGAATTGGAGGACATTAATTATAATTAACGAGATAGACGGGAAAGGACGATTTTTCCCTTGCTAGCCTTGAAAGGAAATTATTAACCTAGGGGCATTTTGATCATTTGACGAAGGGATATATTTAACTAAGGAAGGCTGTAGAAAACTTAAGCAAAACAGAGCCTCTTCTCCTTCTTCCTCCTGATCATTTTTCTTCTTCTTTTTCCTTTGAAATTTTGAAGCTCCAAATGAGGATTCAAGATAGGGAAGAAAGGCTTGAAGGTTTAGGTTTGTGTTCAGCCATTGAAGGGGGTTTAATTATGAGTTTAAGGTAAGGATTTCAGTTTGTTTTTCTAGTTTGCTCTGTTTTTGAGTTAGTTTGAAACTTTGGATTTTGATTATAGAAGTGGCTATTTAAGGTAGTTTTAAATGGTTCAAAACTTGGGTTTTGATGAGGTTAAGGTAGTGATGAGGTTTTTGGTTTAAAATATAAGTTTTGAAATGTTTGAGTAGGTTTTTGGAATGATTTAGAAGAGGAAAAATGAAGGTTTTGGCTAGGTTCCAGGTGGGGTCGCAGTCCTATTCTTGTGCGCCGCAGCCCGACCTTAGTGAAGAAGAGAGATGGAGCTGAGGGCCTTGGGGCCGCGACACTTTGGAGGCTGGTCGTGGCACGTGGTGCAGGCAGTGGAGACTAGTGCCTCTATTTTTGGTAGATGAGCCGCAACTCAGTGGGCTGGGGCCGCGACTCTTAAGGGTATTTGTGGCTAGAATGGTGTTTTAATCGTGGGGACTCAAACCTTACGCCTCAGGATCATTCCTTCTACTCGGTTTAGTAGAATTTGATGTCCTGGAGGCTAGGTCTTTGTTTGGGAAACTTTTATTTCTCATTTTAATGATAGGATTTCATATTTGGTTATGACTAGGTGACCGCTAAGGGACTTAAGGATCGATCGTTCTCAAGGGTCATTCTTTTATTATTCCACGCTCGAACCAGAGGTAAGAAAACTATGGATGAGGCATGTTGAGTGCTCTATATGTGGACATTGATTGCATTATAAATTCTTAGCAATCTTGCTTATCTGTGAATGGTACTAACTTATTAGTCAGAATCGGAAATGGTGTTAGTAATGACTATGAAGCTGTGACTTATTAGTCAAGTTTGATAGCAGTACTGAGCACTGATCATATGGGATTGACCTATGAGTCAAGAACGATATTAGCGTGTTTAACGCAAGCCAAAAAGATTAGATCTAATCGACATAAGCATTATCAACATAAGCATGAAATGCTTGACCGACCTTAACTTCGATGAAAACAAAAGCGCTTGTCTAGTCTAAAGGCTAGTTACATAGAGCCAGGGCTATAAGCTTAGGTGACTGATACGTCACATGGCTAGGAAGGCATGGGACCTCAGAGACAGACTTATAAGTCATTTAACAGAGATAGACTTATCAGTCATCTAATAGAGATAGACTTATCAGTCATCAATACAGAGATATACTTATGAGTCATCTATTTAGAGATAGACTTACTAGTCATCTATCCATAGATAGACTTACTAGTCATCTATCCATAGATAGACTTACTAGTCATCTATCCATAGATATACTTATTAGTCATCGATTCAGAATATGACTTAATAGTCACTTATCTGATTAGGGTGCGGAGCCCAAAGTGTGACTCATTATCTGATTAGGGTTACAAGCCCCAGCATGATTACCAAAATCTTGATATTACATACATGCAGTATTAAGTTTTCTTGCTAAGCCTTGGCTCACGGGTGCTATGTGGTGCAGGTAAAGGAAAAGAAAATCTCACCCAGCCTTGAGTGGAGAGCTTAGGTGGTGATGTGTACATATGCGGCCGCTTGACCACCACAGCCAAGGTGTTTTTTAGAGGAACTAGGGGTTGACCCTATTTTTGCCGCTTAGGTCGGCGGGTTGTAACTTTTACATTGTAATGACCATTTTGGATTGTAAATAACTTTATAAATGTTTTTATGAGCCCATGTAAAATTTTATGTATTAAATAAAATATATCCACTCCTTTTGATTGAGATTTTTCACTTTACCTTATAAATGACACCTAGATGCACATTTATAACCAAATGGCTCATTTAGCGAGTTATGCACTGTTTAAAGTTCACAGTAACGGTCTTGGAGTAACCAGGGCATTACACTTTGGTATCAGAGCCTACCAAGGTTTATGGTTCCTATAGACTGGCTAGGCATGTACACTCACCACTGAAGACATGCTCGACTCATAGGTTGGTAACTATTTATGTTGTTATATGTTTAACTACTTAAATAAAGTATACATGCTTTACCTGTCTATTGCATCACAAGCAAGAATGTGCTTATTAGCATTGATATTGATAGAACATGCTTATTAGTATTGTTCATTGTGAATTATTAACTGATACGTGTTATATGCTAAATGATATGATCATGCATCCATTTGTTTATTTGAATAATTGTGGAACATGGATGAATATCTATTTCATCTTGAACCGTGAGGCGGCAATAGGTTTTGTTATGTAGAGTCCAAGAACTTTACTTAGCTAGTTAGATAGTAGTATTAAAGTATTTATAGTATTATCTTTATGACTGTGGATTTTTGGTTCAGACCGAGAATTATTTGGACACTCATAGTAGTACTTGTAGATTTTCTAAGTTTAACCTATAGTTTAAGAATATTAATGTTAACCTAAGGTTTGATTAATATGGTTGATATTAAGGATAATATGTATTATACTATAAGGTTTAGATAGGAACCAATAGGATTTTAAGCACATGTTATGTATGGGTGATTAAGGATTAAGTATTTTGAGGATTAAATTTAATAAGGGGTAAAGTTTGAATGCTATAAGGTCAGTCAGCAGCTTTGAATATGTTGAGGGCTTAGTCAAGGTTGTTTACTCCATTCAAATTTAGCTAAAAATGTGTAATTTCGTGTTTAAATAATCAGCGTGTGCCGATATATCGCAGCTATAGGGGGCGATATATCGCAGCACGTAGATACAGAAAACACGAAGCGATGCACGACTGCCTCGGGCATACTGGCCCAGGCGATATATCACCTACAGGGGCGATATATCGCCTCCTTCAGTGTATTTTGAAAAGTTTTGAAATCATTTTCCATTCAGCCATTCAACCTCTTGATAAGTCCAGCACCTTTTTGAACGAGTCTTCAGCCTCTGCTGAACGATAATTCAAATTATTTTCACTTAAAAAGCCATTATTTTTATTCAAGTTAAATTAAGATCCTTTCATTCCTAAACTCTATAAATAGGACCTAGTACCCAGCCATTATTCATCTTTTGCTCTAAGTTCAGAGGATGCAAGTTGCTAGGTGAGTGTGAGAGTGTAAACACTTGGGTGGGGAAATCATAAGCTTGATCATCACAAGTTTATCAAACACTTGGGGAAGTAAGGTTTCATAGTATTTCGGTTCGAGGTTTAGATTGGTCTACAAGTCTTCAAGGTATTTCTACACCTTAGTTCATTGGTATTATGTTATTTTCTTTCCGATAGTCTTCTACTCAGCCTTCTAACCTTAATCTTTATTTTGGTTAGGAAATCTAAGAGCTTGCACATAAGTTTTTGGTAAGTATGTTTCTCAATGGTTTAGTCCTTCCATTCCTTCCATTCCTTTCATTTCCTTTTCTTCATTAGACTCACCCTTTCATAATGGTTATTAGGGGTGTTCCAAAGTCCCAGCGCTGTCCTCTTATCTCGGTATTTGGGTAAGGAAAATAGGATAGAATCTATATGCTATATGCTTATGTTATCTTATGTTTTACGCTATGAAATATGTTATAAAATATGTTATGAAATATGTATGTTTGTAGGCTTGGGCATATGACCCATTTAACTAACAAGCCCCAAATAGATTATGGGCATATGACCTACTTAGCTAGTAGGACCCCACTAATCTAATGGGCATATGACTTGATTAGTCTATGGGACCCCAAGTAATAATGGCCATTATAGTATGTGTATGATATAAGTGTTATGTTAAGTTTTTATGTTTCTTGTGAAATTTATGTATATGAATTATGTGGTAGATTTTCCTTGCTGGGCATTAGGCTAATTCTTTTTTGTTTATATGTGCAGGAAAATAGCTATAGTGGCGGTAAGGTTCGTGGATGCTTGGGGTTTGTGTATCGGTGATGAACGGATTCAAGGAGTCGATAGTTCGATTTTCGAGGATGTAGTCTTGTTTTATGGTTTTACGTGTATTTTTCCGCACTTGCTATGTAACTCCTTTTATTTTAAATTATGTTTTGTTTTTAAGACAACGGGATCCCATATCCTACTTGATATTTTATGAAAGTAACTCTTATTTCTACAAGTTTCTAATAAAGTTACGGTATTTTCGCAAATGTAAGTTTTATTAAGGATTTGTATGTATAGTTTCGTTAATGGTCCAAAAGTCTAGATTAGTGGGTCATTACATGTTATCACTGCCTAACTGGCCGCATTGATTATTTCAGCACAGTATAAGTTGATAGTATGATTCCAAGACAGACAGATTCACTAGTTGGCCAAAAAGATCAGGGCCAGAATAAGAGTCAGGGCCAAGAGAATGACCAGAATCAGATCCCACAGCCAGCTTCTGATAACTGGTAGCAGCTGTTTAATGACTTACATGCCATAGTATTGAGGCAGGAAGAAGAAATCTGCCTCCTGAGACAACAAGTTCCTGTAGGGAACATTTTGCCAGAGGTACCACCTATATCGGTGCAAACAGTTGTACAGCTGCCAGAGGCTGGAAGTAAATGAGAACCTCTTTATGAAAGGTTCAGGAAACAACAACCTCCAATATTTGAGGGCAGTGCAGATCCAGCAAAGCTTGAGCAGTGGATGAGTCCTTGACTTTATGAGGGTGTCTGGTAACGAAAGGGTGGCTTGTGCCACATACTTGCTTCGGGAGGACGCCCAAATTTGGTGGGAAGTTAAATCCTAAACCATAAACATCAATGTCCTGAGTTGGGAAGTGTTTATTAGATTATTTCAGGTTAGTCTATCAGTGACTGAATATGCTCTGAAGTTTGACAGATTGGCAAAGTTTGCCATGGAGATGGTGCCCACTGATGGTATCAGAAGGGAGAGGTTTCTCTAGGGGCTACAACCTAGATTAGCCCGGTATGTTCGTATTACCACTGTGGCTGGGGTTACTACCTATGCACAGGTGGTTGAAAAGAGGCTCATAGCTGAGAGTGCATAGAACAAGATTTGGCGGGACAATGCAGTCAGAATAGAGTTTAGCAGGGAAGGATCTCCATTTGTGGGTACAGGTAGGGGCGGAGGCCCCAATGAATAGAAGAGGAAGGTTCTTGATACCTTCCCAGCTCCAGGTCCTAGCAGGCGACCACATGGTATTTCAGTGGGTTTCCAGGGTGGTGGTGAGGCCTAGAAGACTTATCTAGAGTGCCCTAGGTGCAAGAGGCGCCATTTGGGGGAATGTAGGGCAAAGGCTTGCTTCTTATGTGGGGAAGTGGGACATTTCAAGAAAGATTGCCCAAAAGCAAGAAAGGAAAAACCCAAGAAGGCGGACAACTTGGCCCCAGCTTGAGTGTTCGCATTGACTCAAGCAGAAGCTGAGGCTTCACCCTCAGTAGTTATAGGTTAACTGCCTAGTGTTGGAACCCCTTATACTGTTTTTATTGATTTTGGTGCTAAACATTCTTTTGTTGCTAGTAGAATTATTGATAGACTGTGTAGACCATGTGATTATTATACTGTGGGGTTCGGGACCTTATTACCCGCTGGGGTGTTGGTAGTATCCAAGAGATGGGTCAGATCTTTGCCAGTGACAGTGGAGGCCAGAGAGTTGTCAGTGGATTTGATAGAGTTAGTTATGAATGACTTTAACATGATTATGGGCATAGATTTGTTAGTAAAGTATGGGGCAACCATAGATTACAGAAGGAAGATGGTTACCTTTGAGCCTTAAGGTGAGGATCCCTTTGTATTTGTTGGCACTGTGCATGGACCCCGTATACCTATGATATATGTTTTGAGGGCTAGAGATCTATTGCAAGGAGGTTGCATAGGATTCTTAGCTAGTGTGGTTGACACCACTCAGGTCATGCCAGTGAGACCAGAAGAGACCAGACTAGTCTGTGAGTTTCTGGATGTGTTTCCAGAAGATCTACAAGGGTTGCCACCACACAAAGAGATTGAATTTGTGATAGAACTGGAACTAGGGATGGAGCCAGTGCTTAGAGCACCTTACAGAATGGCCCCAACAGAGTTAAAATAATTGAAAGTACAGTTGTAGGAGCTGTTAGACTTATGTTTTATTAGACCTAGTTTTTCACCTTGGGGTGCACCAGTTCTGTTTGTAAAGAAGAAAGATTGTTCTCTGAGGATGTGTATTGATTACAGATAACTGAATAAGTTAACAATTAAGAACAAGTGTCCTCTGCCAAGGATAGATGCTCTGTTTGATCAATTTCAAGGTAAAAGGGTATTCTCAAAGATAGACCTTCGTTCTGGTTATCATTAGTTGAGGGTCAAGGAGGGAGACATACCAAAGACTGCTTTTTGCACTAGATATGGGCATTATGAGTTCTTAGTCATGTCTTTTGGATTGACTAAAGCCCCTGCTACTTTTATGGATTTGATGAACAGAGTGTTCAAGGATTATCTGGACTAGTTTGTGATCGTCTTCATCGATGATATTCTGGTTTATTCTCAATCGAAGTCAGAACATGAGCAACATCTGAGGTTGGTTCTACAGAGACTGAGGGAGCACAGATTGTTTGCAAAATTCAAGAAATGTGAGTTCTGGTTATCTCAAGTAACTTTCCTTGGGCACATTGTCAGTAAGGAGGGGATTAAAGTGGACCCAGCTAAGATTGAGGCAGTTAGAGATTGGCCAAGGCCAAAGAGTGCTTCTAAGGTTAGAAGTTTCCTTGGGTTGGCAGGTTATTATAGACGTTTCATGGAAGGGTTCTCTAAGACCGCTACTTCATTGACTGAGTTGACACGGAAGAATAAGAAGTTTGTATGGTCAAACAGGTCTGAGAACAGCTTCCAGGAATTGAAGCATAGGTTGATTACAACTCCAATTCCTAGTCTTCAAACAGATCAGGAGAAGTTTGTAATTTACTGTGATACCTAACATAAAGGTTTGGGTTGTGTTCTGATGCAGTGAGGGAAGATGATTGCTTATGCCTCACGTCAGCTGAAAGGGTATGAACAGAGGTACCCCACTCATGATTTAGAGTTAGCGATTGTAGTATTTGCATTAAAGGTATGGAGACATTACCTTTATGGAGAGAAGTGTGAGATCTATACTAACCAAAAAACGCCTGGAGTACTTCTTCACACAAAAAGACATGAACATGAGACAAAGGCATTGGTTGGAGTTACTAAAGGATTACGATTGTGAAATCTTGTATCATCTAGGAAAGGCCAACATGGTAGCTGATGCTTTAAGCTGGAAGGGTCCGGGACAGATTTATAGTGCGAGGCTGATAGCCTGAGAGTTAGCAGAAGATATGACCAGAGCTGGTATAGCGTTGCTAGTGGGCCAATTAGCCAATATTACGCTATAGTCTACACTGTTGGAAAGAATCAAGGAGGGCCAGTTGGGTGATCTACAACTTATCAAGATTAGAGAGGATGTTTTGGCTGGAGTGTCCAGAGATTACATAGTGTCTGATATGGGTTTGTTGAGATACAAAGGATGGATATGTGTTCCATTGGACACTGCTATGAGATGGGAGATTCTGGATGAATCCCATACTACACCTTACTCTTTGCATCTAGGCACCACGAAGATGTATCAGAATGAAGATGGATGTAGTAGAGTATGTAACTAAGTGCTGGACATGTCAACAGGTCAAGGCTAAGCATCAGAGGCCGGCAGGATTATTGTAGCCTTTGGATATCCCAGAGTGGAAATGGGAGGACATCACGATGGATTTCGTGGTGGGGTTATCCAGAACTATTGGTCAACATGATTCAGTATGGGTTATTGTGGATTGGTACACCAAGTCAGCTCACTTTTTACCAGTAAGGACTGCATATATAGTTGACCAATACACAGAGCTCTATGTGAGAGAGATCGTGCACCTCCATAGAGCATCGAGGTCGATCGTGTCAGATCGGGACCCTACTTTCACTTCAAAGTTTTAGGAAGTGTATAGAGGGCCATGGGAACACTATTGAAGTTCAGTACTGCTTATCATCCTCAGACAGATGGACAATCTGAGAGGATGATCCAAATATTAGAAGACATGTTGCGAGCATGTGTGCTGGACTTTAGTGGATTCTGGAGTAACTACCTAACTTTGATAGAGTTTTCCTACAACAATAGTTATCAGTCTACCATTGGAGTGGCACCTTATGAGATGATGTATGGTAGGAAATGCAGATCTCCCATTCATTGGGATGAAATAGGTGAAAGGAGATACTTGGGTCCTGAGGCAGTTCAGAGGACCAGTGAGGCTATTGAGAAGATTAGAGCTCGAATGCTTTCTTCTCAAAGTAGACAGAAAATTTATGCAGATCCCAAATGCATGAACGTAGAGTTCCAGGTAGGAGACTATGGTTTCCTTAGAGTCTCGCCATGGAAAGGGGTGAGAAGATTTGGGAAGAAGGGAAAGTTGGGCCCTAGGTTTGTAGGTCCATTTGAGATCCTGAAGAGGATTGATCAGGTGTCCTACAAGTTGGCCTTACCACTGACATTGTTGGTCATGCATAACGTGTTTCATATCTCAACTCTTCGGAGATATGTATCTGACGTGACCCATGTTTTGAGTTATGAGGATCTGGAGCTTGAGGCAGATCTCTCCTATGAGGAACAACCAGTTTAGATACAAGACAGTAAGGACAAGGTCCTCAGAAAAAAAATGATACCTCTGGTTAAGATATTGTGGAGGAACAGCAAGGTCAAGGAAGCGACCTGGGAGCTGGAGTCAAATATGCAAAGTCAGTATCCCGAGCTGTTCAGGTAAATTTCGAGGACAAAATTTCTGTAAGGTGGGGATAGTTGTAACGACCCAAAATCCCTAATGAGGTTTAATGGTTGGATTAGAAGGTCGGGAGGGCCATAATTGATTTATTATGCCATTAAATGATTATGTGAATTATATTATTATATGATGATAAATGCATGCATGTGGGTCCATTTTTTTATTATAAGGGCATTTTAGTAATTTGGCCCATTGATGGCATATTTGTATATTTCCATGCATGTTGGTGAATTATGGATGAGGCCCCATTATAACGTGGATTTGTTCTAGCTATTCAGTATGAGACGATCTTTGAATACAAGTTAGCGGTTTGGTCGTAACAGGGTTATTTTTCTGGGCTCGGGGTGAGTCTCGGGGTAATTTGATGCTTAGTACATTACCGAAAATTATAGGGTAATGGGATATGATTTATTGCTATTTGAGAATATTGGGAATAACAGGAATTGGAGGATGTTAGTTATAATTAACGAGATAGGCGGGAAAGGACGATTTTACCCTTGCTAGCCTTGAAAGGAAATTATTAACCTAGGGGCATTTTGGTCACTTGACCAAGGGATATATTTAACTAAGGAAGGCTGTAGAAAACATATGCAAAACAGAGCCTCTTCTCCTTCTTCCTCATGATCATTTTTCTTCTTCTTTTTCCTTTGATATTTTGAAGCAAGGCTGAGAATGTGTATTGACTACAGAGAACTGAAGAAGTTAACAATCAAGAACAAGTATCCTCTACCAAGGATGGATGATCTGTTTGATCAGTTGCAGGATAAGATGGTATTCTCAAAGATACTTCGATCTGGTTATCACCAACTGAGGATCAAGGAGAGAGATATATCAAAGACTGCTTTTTGCACCAGATATGGGCATTGTGAGTTCTTAGTCATGTCCTTTGGGTTGACTAATGCCCTAGCTACTTTTATGGATATGATGAACAGAGTGTTCAAAGATTATCTAGATCGATTTTTGATCGTATTTATCGATGATATTCTGCTTTATTCTCAGTAAGAGTCAGAACATGAGCAGCATCTAAGGTTGGTTCTACAAAGGTTGAGGGAACATAGACAATTTGCAAACTTCAAGAAATGTGAGTTCTGGTTACCTCAGATAACTTTACTTGATCGTATTGTCAGTAGGGATGGGATCAAGCTGGACCCAGCTAAGATTGAGGTCGTAACGTCCTCCTGATCCTGGATCGTTACATTGTGTGCTTTAAATAGTGTCAGACTTGCTAATCAAGTCATTTGGCTTAAAACGTGTAACTATGGTTAGTGTCAAGGGTTAGGGTTAAAATTTTTGGTCAAAAGAACCGTTGACTTTTATTTACAAAGTTTCATACATTCGTGGGTTCCCAAAATATTACAACCAAATTCTTAAAGAAGTGTATGTATATAAAAAATTGCATCCAACCGACCTAAGCGGCAAAAACAAGGCTACAACCCTAGGTCCTCTGAGATATCGTCGGCCATGGTAGTCGAGCAGCCACATATGTACACGCCGCCACCGAAGCTCTCCAACTCATGGCTGGTCAAGCTTTCCCTTCCCCTTACCTACACCACAAAGCACCCGTGAGCCAAGGCTCAGCAAGAAAACTCTACATGTGCATAAAAAGAACAATACAAATTCCCAAATACTTATCTAGCATGTCCAGCAGTAATAACCTACACATACAGTCATTTAGTTACAAACAAATGGTCGTTGGACCAATTTGGGGCCACTGCCCTGAATAGTAGACCATAGAGCCAACCCTAGGCCTATGCCCTAGCTATGTGACCATAGAGTCACATGGGGCCTTCGCCCTTAGCTTTGAGTAACTAGCCATAGAGCTAGCCCAACAACTTTGGTTTTCCAACACCCATAAATTCGGCCAATGTAATAGTACGTTGCTGATTTAGGCCTAAGCCTTTCGACCTGTGCGCAATGCGCTTTTTCCGCCCTTGACTAATAAGTCAAGCCCTGATGTAGGTATTCAAACTTCAATACAGAAATAGATATGAATAGGCATATCCCAACAAAACAAGCACGCATGTATGTTAATCACATAATACCATCGAGTAACCATACTCATAATACTAATCATACCTATTTAATGGGGCCTCAGGCCTTAACCACAAAATCCATGCAACAAACATGAAACACTTAAGCAGGTATAGAATATTAAAGTAGGATCAATCAACATGTGAAACAATAGCTTAAACATAAACGTTCTGAGGGGCCCAAGCCCTAATCATAATTACTGATGACATTTGAGCCAAGCCCTGATCACATATAACATGTATTAGGTGCAGTTTTCTTACCTCAGATCCGAGTATAGCATAAAATAAGGACGACCCTCGAGCACGATCCCAGTTCCGAGCCCCTAGCGATAACCTAGTCACAACCATAATATTGGATTCCATCAATAACGAGCAAATAAAGGCTTCTGGACTGAGTCCTAGCCTCCGGGGCCTTGAATCCCACTAAACTGGGTAGTAGAATCGATCTCGAGACCTAAGGAAACGGTTCCCGTCACTAAAAACTCCCCAAGGCCAAAGTTGCCCAGGCGGGCTGCGACCTGCCCTTGAGGGTCGCAGTGCGCCCCTCTAACCTGAGGCCTTCTCCCTCTGCCAAAGGGATGTGGGCCATGACCTGCCCAAGAGGGTCGCGGCATGCCTCCCAGACAGAGGCTTCCTAGGGCCCTGGGTTCAACTGAGCAGCAGTCCCTCAAGAACAGAGTCGCAACTTGGCCCTGCGAACCCATATTTTTTCTCATTTTCCAATAGCCAAATTCAACCCAAACTATCCCAATTTCACCCCAAAACCATAATTCAATCACCACAACAGTTCTAACATCTTGAGCTATAAGGTTCAAAACCCAAACAAGAATCTAGTTATAAAACTCATCAAAACACAAAATTCACTCTTGAGCTATAAGGTTCAAAACACCTCAAGAATAACCATGTATTCTACTAAAATTCAGTTACAACGAAGAGATTGAATTGTTACCTTAGCTGTGAATGAAGATCCCATAGCCACAAGCTGTCCAAATCCCAATCCCAAGCCTTCAATTCTTTGGTTTCCAGCCACAATCCTCTTAATTCCTCAAGAAATCTAGTTTAAGGTAGCTTAGAGAGAAAGAGAGGAAGATAGAGAAAGGAGTGAGTTCAGTGGTACATTTCTAAGTGTTTCTTTTTGTTTCCTAAGGCTTAAGTTTCACTTAAGAAAATCCTGAGGCTCGGGGTACCAAAAACGTCCTCAAGGGCAAAATGGTCAAATTTCCCAGTATTTCCTCCTAAACTCCATAACTCCAAATATATCAGCAATTATTCATTCCCATTACCTGATAACCCAATTAAATACCAAATACCCAAAATACCCCTTCATTTGCCCCGAGTCGGGTATTGGGTCCCGTTGTGACTTTCCCGCTAACATGGTCCCAGAGATCGTCTCATGCCAAGTAATTCAAGTAAACCCACATAATAATGTGGTCTCACACATATATCATATATATGCACATATATACAATTATGCCCATAACGGGCCAAATTATCAAAAATGCCCTTCTAATAAGAAAAGGGTCCACATGCATATTTAATACCCCTAAACATGCACAACTAGTTATATTATCATATAACTCACATAATCACAATCAAATATATCAAATAAACATATAAGTCCATATATTGCAATCCCGACCCCTAATCAAGGCCCTAAGCCTTATTAGGTAATTTTGGGATGTTACAGAGGCAGTTAGAGATTGGCCACGGCCATAGAATGCCTCAGATATTAGTAGCTTCCTTGGGTTGGCAGGTTATTACAGGCATTTTGTGGAAGGGTTCTCCAGGTTCGCTACTCCATTGATTGAAGTGACACGCAAGAATCTGAAGTTTGCGTGATCAAATAAGTGTGAGACAAACTTCCAGGAGTTGAAGCAGCAATTGATCACAACTCCAATTCTGAGTCTTCCAACAGATCATGAGAAGTTTGTGATATACTGTGATGCCTCACATCAGAGTTTGGGTTGTGTTCTTATGCAGTTAGGGAAGGTGATTGCCTATGCATCACGTCACTTGAAAGACTATGAACAAAGGTACCCCACTCATGATCTAGAGTTGGCAACAATGGTCTGTGCATTAAAGGTATGGAGGCATTACCTTTATGGGGAAAAGTGTGAGATTTATACTGACCATAGGAGCCTGAAGTACTTTTTCACATAGAAAGACCTGAACATGAGACAGAGGCATTGGCTGGAGTTGGTGAAGGATTATTATTGTGAAATCTTACATCACCCAGGGAAGGCCAACATGGTGGCAGATTCCTTAAGCTAGAAAGGTTCGAGACAGATATATTGTGTTGGATAGATATCCAGAGAGTTGGCAGAGGATATGACTAGAGTTGGTATGGAGTTGCTGGTGGGCCAGTTGACCAACATTACGCTACGGCCTACACTGTTGGAATGAATAGAGGAAGGTCAGTTGGGTGATCCATAACTGACAAAGATCGGAGGGGACGTCCTAACTGGAGTGTCTAAGGACTATACAGTGTCAGATATAGGCTTGCTGGGGTACAAATATTAGATCTGTGTTCCGAAGGACACTGTTATTAGACGGGAAATTCTTGATGAATCTTATACTACCCCTTACTCTTTACATCCAAGCACCACGAACATGTATCAGGATGTGAGATCGCTATATTGGTGGCCTGGGATGAAGTGGGATGTGACCTAATATGTGGCAAAGTGCTTGACATGTCAACAGGTTAAGGTTGAGCATCAGAGACCAGCAGGGATATTATAGCCTTTGGACATCCCAGAGTGGATATGAGAGGTCATCACGATAGATTTCGTGGTAGGGTTACCTAGGATCGTGGGTCAACATGATTTGGTGTGGGTTATTGTGGATCGATACACCAAATTAGCTCACTTCTTACCAGTGAGGATGACTTATACAGTTGACCAGTATGCAGATCTCTATATGAAAGAGATAGTGCACCATCATGGAGTTTCGAGGTTGTTCATGTCAGATCGGGACCCCACATTTACTTCCATGTTTTGGGGAAGTTTGCAGAAGGCCATGGGTACACAACGGAAGTTCAGTACTACTTATCATCCTCAGATAGATGGACAATCTGAGAGGACGATTCATAATTAAAGGACATGCTGCGATCATGTGTACTGGACTTTGATGGGTCCTGGAGTAAGTATTTGCCTTTGATAGATTTTTCCTACAATAACAGCTATCAGTCAACCATTGGGGTGGCTCCTTATGAGATGTTGTATGGTAGGAAATGCAAATCTCTCATTCATTGGGATGAGACAGGAGAAAGGAAATACTTGGGTCCTGGGGCAGTTCAAAGGAAAAATAAGGCTATTGAGAAGATCAGAGCTCGGATGCTCACTTCTCAAAGCAGACAAAAAAGTTATGCTAATCCCAAACGTAGGAACGTGGAGTTCCAAATGGGAGACTATGTCTTCCTTAGAGTCTCACCATGGAAAGGGGTGAGGAGATTTGGGAATAAGGGCAAGCTAATCCCTAGATTTGTAGAACCTTTTGAGATTTTGGAGAGGATTGGTCAGGTGGCTTATAGATTGGCCTTACCTTCGACACTGTCGGCCGTACACAATATATTTCATATTTCGGTCCTTCAGAAATATGTATCAGACGTGACTCATGTGTTAAGTTACGAGGATCTGGAGCTTGAGGTATATCTCTCCAATGAGGAACAATTATTCCAAATATTACACAGGAAGGACAAGGTCCTGAAAAATAGAACTATACCTTTGGTTAAGGTATTATGGAAGAACTGCAAGGTCGAGGAAGCGACCTGGGAGTTGGAGTCAGATATGCCGAGTTAGTATCCCAAGCTGTTAAGGTAACATTTCAAGAATGAAATTTCTATAAGGAGGGTATAGTTGTAGTGTCCCAAATTCCCTAATATGGCTTAGTGCCTTGATTAGGGAGCCAGGTTGGCAATAATTGGTTTAGTGTATTATTATGTGAAAAAATGCATGATTATGTGAGTTGTATTATTATATGGTTGTAACTGCATGCATGTGGGCCCGTTTCTTAATATAAGGGCATTCTCGTAATTTTAACCCATTGAGGGCATATTTGTATATTTTTGTGTATATGGATTGAGACCACATTATTACGTGCATGTATTTGGATTATTTGGCACAAGACGATCCTAGCAAGCAAAGTAGCAGTTTGGTCATAACAGGGTCAAATACCGGGCTCTGGGTGAGCCTAGGGGTAATTTGGTAATTTAGTACATTACCTTGATCAGGCAATGGGTAAATTATTTGGTAATTATTTGAGGATATTAGAAATATTGGGAATTTTGAGACGTTAATTATGATTAACAAGGTAAGTGGCTAATGACAAAATTGCCCTGAAGGGCTTTGGAGAGATTGAGTTGGCCCTAGGAGCATTTAGGTCATTGTGTCTAATTATAGGCTTAAACTATAGGTTTCTTCAGCTAAGGGAAACCTCAAAACATAGTTTCTAAAAAACTGAGCAGATTCTCTTCCTTCTACATGCTTCTCTCTTTCTCTCTAAGGTCTTTGGGTGGGGCCTCGGAGTTCTTGAAATTTTTGAAGCTTGTTACTAGGAATTGGTATAGCAGTAACATAAGGTCATTCATAGAATCCAAGGTAATGATTTTAACCTTTGATTCCCTGAGTTTCTGAGTTTTTTGGTGGTGTTCTTGAGTTTCAAAATCTCAAGTAGTGACTTTGAGTATTAGTGGGTATTTTGAATATATTTAAACTTGGGATTTGATGAGCTTGGTGTATTGATGAGGTTTTGGGGTCAAATTGTAAGTTTGGATGGTGTTTAGATGAGGTTTGGTGATTGGAACTCGGGGGAAAACGCAGGGGAAGAACCAGAAGGTTCTGGGCTGTAAGGATAGCGCCCCAGTGCTATCCTGAGCGCCCTAGCGCTATGCAGGGAAAAATTAGGGGTGGCTCCCTCACTTGGATGGTGCCCCTACACTATCTTCAGCGTCCCTGCCCTAGTCTAGTTTCAACAAAGCCCATTTTTAGCGATTGGGAGGACATTGGGGGCTCGGGGGATGGTTCCACAACCCCGTTGTTTTGGATTGGAAGTCTTGAGAGCACAGTAGTGGTCCCAAACTTTATTTTTAAGGATTGAATCTTATGAGATTATTATTTGGTTATGACTAGGTTATCGCTAGGGGCTTGGGACAGGATCGTGATCAAGGGTCGTTTATATATAACTTGTGCTCGAACCAAAGGTAAGAAAACTGCACCCAATATGTGATGTACATGATTAGGGCTTGACCAGAATATTTATTATAGATTTGATTAGGGCTTGGACCCTTGTAAATGTGTATGATTATAATTATGCTTGTGAATAGTGATTAAGCATGTTGAGTTCTCTGTAGATGGATATTTTCTATATAATGAATACATGTTAGCATTATATAATTGAAAAATACTTGACTTATGAGTCAAGGACGGCAATAGCGTTGAGCGCTGGTCAAAAAGCATTGACTTATTAGTCAAGGACGGCAATAGCGCTAAGCGCTGGTCGTAAAGCATTGACTAATGAGTCAAGGGCACAATAGCATGCTGATCGTTGGTCAATATGGTTAATCCTAATCAGGAGCGCATTATATGCTTGTCCGACCAATGGTTGTGGAAAACTAAAGCGCTAGGTACGCTGGGCCAGCTCTAAGGCTGGTTATACAGAAGATAGGGCAATGGGCCCCGGGGTGAGTTATTAGTCCTAGATCCTAGGGCGATGAGCCCCAGTGTGATTTATTAATCATATACATGGGAAAGGGCCCCAGGTGACTCTATGGTCACATAGCTAGGGCATATGGCCCCAAGTTAACTCTATGGTTATCTAGTTAGGTTTGCGGGCCTCAGAATGATTCTATAATCATTTATTTATACTTGTATGCATGCGTAGGTTATTACAGTTGGGCATGCTAGATGTACATCTGAATATGTATATATTATTCATGCAGTTGTATTAAGTTTTCTTGATGGCACTACAAGAAAAAACAGTATTCATAACACTTAAAAACTGCTAACCGGGAGTATTGATAACGCTTCTGAAAATGCTAACATTGCCCCTGTTATTAAAAGTCCTATCTTTTCTATAACAGTATTCGAATGTTATGTTCAATGTTATCTTAAACTATTCAATAACACATTTTTAGTTGTTATAATATTCAAATAATAACATTTAGTTAGAGTATTTGATTATAAATTTAGAGCTTAATCTTCTATTTTATGCATAACACTTTTCCATTGTTACATTTGATTATTTTGATAGCATTTTTAGTTTGTTATATTATATAAATCATAACAATTTTTTATGCTTATAATATATTTCTAAATCATAACATATTAAAAGTCTAGTAATAAAATTTTGTTACTTTAGTGTGGATAATATATTTTAAATTTTATTTTGATAAGTATACTTATAAGGTTTTTTTTTAATTAAAAGATTTTCATTATTGTATTTTGATAAAAAAAATCAAAATTAATCATAAAATGTAATTCTCAATAGATTGATAAACCACAAGTATTACATTAAACAATAACTAATTCAAACCATGAATATGTCTACTTACTTTAAAAATGAAAAACAGAAACATTACAAGATACACAAAAGTAAATCATGCATGAACCTTGCTCCATCCTTCAATTCATCATCCAACTAAGTACTTGTTGCTAAAGTTGTTTGTTGCCATCTGAAGCTCTCTAAATTGAAATCTCCTCAGGTTTCCAAGGCAAACCTCCTCATGATGTTGCTCTGAATTTTTTTAAAGCCTACAACTATTAATCTCTTCTTATTGTCAAACAATTTAACTCTGCAATGAAACATATATGAAAAGCAAAAAGCAATGAAACCCAACACTACTTAAGTAAGTAATGTTAGATTAAACAAAAATATGTACAGTATAAACCATAACAAAGCAGCTTTGCAAAATATGAAACATATATGAAATAGTCATGTTCATTAGTGTAAAACTAAACCCAAATTCTCTTTTGAACTAGTCAGTAATGTTTTTTACCTTATATTTTTTAATCCAATCCAATTTCACATTCCAAACATGACCTAAAAATACTGATGTTGTGCTTCTTGTAATGTTCGATTTGTCTCCGGATATGTTTATGCTTATTTTTATAAGAATTGCTCAAACCATATAGCAAATTAGATACTTCAACAAAAATCATGAAAAAGATGGCCTACAGCTTGTGTTGAACAAGTCTAATGGTCAACCAATTAAGCAAATAAAATTTCATTTAAGATTAATCATTCAAATCTATTTGAACAAACAGATCTGTAGATATGGGACATGCCTAACACATCTAATTGCAATTGTATCATGTGATTGCAATATGACAGCACCAAACAACAATCTCATTATTTATGATCAAAACCCATACAATCAATATTATATATTTTCACATGAATAAAAGCCTGATAAAATCATATTATAGAATATGCATAAATAAAATATGTAAAAGGCTCAGCATAGTTTAACTTCCAACATAAAACAATGAGAAATTAGTTTAACTTCAACATTAAATAAGGAGAAAAAGGCTCAAAAATTCCCTGACCACATAATAGAGTTTCTAAACATGTGCAAACAATGTCCACTAGGGAAGCGAGGGTGGATGTTTCCAAGAAAAAAAAGAACAAACCTGAAGGTCTCTCTATTCTCTCTGCAGATGGCCCAGGATTTAGAACCAGTTTCCCACTTGGTTGCTGCAAAAGGGGGAAAACAGAATAAACATGAATAAGAGAGAGTATACAGAATAAACAAAGAACCTATCAAAGTAGTAGGCATATCAGTATCTCCCATGCCTTTACTTTAAAAAATAATAGTACATGGTATCAATGGAAGTGAGCTGAAAAATTCACCACCAACCATCTGTAATGAGCTAATAATACCATACTCATATGAGAGTTATAAATGCTAACTTCACCCTACACTACTTGCAAGAGCTTAAGATCATACCTCTATGGGAGTAAGCATCTTCTTTTCACTATTCTTGTCGTATTTCTGTTTTTTTGTACCTGCTTTTAATCCCTGCCAAGGAAGACTAGTAAAGAAAATAAGTAAATAATATGGTGAAACAGAGCAATGAAACAAAGGAAAATGGATTTCAGCATATCACATAAGTATCCAACCTTCCCCTCAAAAAATACATAAGCACATAACCAAGAGACTCCAAATCATCTCTTCTGCTTTGCTCTGCATAAAGATTACATTCACAATTAGATAAAGCCCAAAAGTCTCAAGCATTACAGGGAGAAACAAATAACATATTCTCTAATTATGAATTATAAATGGCTCACCAACTCCAAGGTGAGTGTTAACACTTGCATAACAAGTTGTTCCTGTGAGATCTTGTTTTCCCTGAAGCAATAAATTAACATAATGATCAGAAATTTGAAGGTTCAAGAAAATTTGGATCCAAGAACACAAAATATTTCACCCGAATCATACCCTACAAAAAGATAATTTACAAACAAGTCAATTATTTCCAGAAGCTTTTTATCAGCCTCAGTGAAAAGCTCTATAGCAGGAACGAGAGCCCACCTGCAAGATTTTTTTTACCCGCTAAACACCTGATTAGAAGAGATACAAACTACCCCAACCACCCCTCTCTCAAATAGTTCAATTGGAATAAACTGAATAATCGTACTTGGACAGAAACAGTTACCTGCTAAACCAACTTGGTGTCTTTCAAACTTGTATGTGGGAAGAAACCTAATATCTGCCTCACGCATTCCTTGAAAGACATTTCCAGTTTCCATTTATGCTCTAAGTTGATCCCTTTCTCTAAGCCAATAGAAACATCTTTGTGAAAAAAAATCTCTAGCTTCATCATAAGATATCCCATCTAATCGATACTTAAGATCACCAAGAAATATGACCATGTCTGCCTCAGATAATTCAGGCATCCCTTCAGCAAAGTAGGCAACACCAGTCTGTGAAGACAACAATGCTTCATAAAATGAACTGAAACTATTTAACTTTGAAAAAAATAATAACTCAGACCAATTTAGCATGCTACAATGATGACATGTACATACAATTGTATTTCGAAGCACCTGAGCAGCACATGAAGCACTAGCTGCAATAGAAAGGACCAATGGCAATCCAGATCTATAAACAAGCCAAAATAAATACATTGAGAAGACAAGCAAACTAAACAAGAATAGGTACAGTATTGTACCGGAAGCGGCATTGAAGAGATTAGTTGGTCGACTGAAGGACATTGTCCAGTATACATGATCAAAGTCTGCATTCCGACGATTAACCGCTTCTAGATGTGCAACAAAGTGACAGTTAACAAAGCACATTATTCGATCATACACTCTCATCCTCAAACCAACAGCTCCCTAAAAAAAAGTCATCAATTTCTATTTAGACAAAAGGCAGTTCACATATTTACTTATGTTGAGTATATGCATCAGCAGGCATGAACATATATAGATCTATAAGCCAAATGGAAACCATAAAGAAACCTTTTGGAAACCATCAAGTCTTTGAATGAATAAAAGTAACAACAATGTATGCATCACAATCATGTCATTCAAATTAACATAAAGAGCCTACCTTATTACCAATGGCATGCCCAAATCCACACAGAACTACTACTGCATCAACATCTCCAACATAAGCTCTAATAACAGTTCTCACCCTAAAGGATGACATTCAACAATCATTAATGAAAAATCTTAACTGACAAAGAGACCATAAAAAGATTAAGTAGGCCGAATGCAAAAGCATGGAAGAGAAGAACAAAAAAATCTTAAATATAAGGTTTCTATCCTTATTCCTCACAAAATCTAGTTCAAGACAAACAAACTAAAAATTACCCACTTGATTTTAAGAAAGTAAGAAACAACTGAGTTCACTTGAGAGACAGTTAGTAATAGGTTAAAGACTTGAAGTTATTAAGGAGTTAATCAGACACGGCACTTAAAAAATGGTGACGCAAAATTAAATCTATACATCTGAGACATTGAAAAAATAATAACAATAACAATTCACAAAAGAGTTTTTGATAGAAAATACCAACCATGCAGCAATAAGCAAGCCTGCTAATTGCCTAGAACCAACTCGTTCAAATGTTGATCCTTCATCCAATGTTTTGTCAATCATATCCAGCCACCACTGCCCAACAGAACTCCCCTCAAGACCTACCTACAGTCAGGAAACAAGAAAAGTCATTATAAAGAGAAACATATATTTTATGGGCTAAAAAAACAAAAGAAATAAATAATCATAAATCATGTTATAATTCCATGTATTAATTCCTTTAATTAATTCTAAGAAAAAAGGCTCGTGATTAGTTGAACATTCACCTCTCATTTTCATTGCATAATTAAATTTTATTCTTTTCCCAGCATTCAGCAATCAAATTATTCTTAGATTTACATATTATATTGCATGGGCAAGAGCGCTTAATGGAAGCATTAAAGTATCAAAGTTAGCAGATAAACAAATATCATTTACAATTTTACATACCCACATATATGAAAGTACAACTTATGATTAAATTCAGTGTCTAAGATTTGGCTTCAATCATGTTCGTTCAAAAATCATCAGGAACATATTGTGCCCATAATATAAGTTATGATTGGTCAAGAACTTCACAAACAATTATTTGAAAATGTCATCTTATATTCATATTGTGAGAGTTCAAAAAAAAAAAAAAATTCCACCAAAACTATTTTTAGACGTGTAGAGAGCAAATAATGGGAAGTAGGAATGTAGGCGTACCATAATGCAAAGGATAAATAACCAGCAGTCCACACTTTGGCTCTGGAATCATCAGATAAGAGGTACTTGACATCGGAATTAAAGACATTGACGAAACCATTTGCAGCGAGTTGGCCCCTTGGGTCAATGAAGGACCTCTCTACAAGTAGTGCAGCCATGGGCCTTTCTTCAACAGTTAAAGACAAAGATCTTTCAATAGCTTCCCAAGGCCATATCTTAATAACACCATCCTCTGAACCCGACCACAGGTCTCCTGGAACAGCAAAAGTCAAGACAAAATTTTCTTTAAGCCAAAGAAATGAAATTTGGGCAATAAAAAATGTAAATGATAAAGTTAAATCATAACACTGCGGATCTAGTTGAGGTACCATATGCTGTGATAATGAGAGAGAGAACGAGGCTTCTATGAGCCTACCACGACAAGCTTTCCTTGAAATTGGTTCGAGTTCCAGAAGCAGCAGCATCCTTGAAATTGGTTCAATCTACTGATGAATTCTTAAGTCAAATTTTCATATATCTGAAGCTAATGTCAATTTTTTTTTTCAATCAACATGAAAGGAAAAGTTCTCAATTAAATATATGGGATCAATACATATTATATTGGGTTACCTAGGTCTTGGTTTAGCTGCTCCGTGCTCGTGTGTGCTCCAACAGCTCAACGAGAAAGAGTGAAGAGAGACTAAACATGTTGTTCAGTCAGACTTTAGAGTATCGGGACTTGAGGAAGAGAGAGTCGATAGTCTCTGTTAGAGAGAGAGCTTTAGCTAGGCGTGGTCATGGCGTGATGGAGAGAGTCGATAGACTCGGTGAGAGAGAGCGCGATGGAGAATGGAGAGGGAACTGATAAAATGAAGGTGAGAGAGAGAGGATGAGGCGTGATTAGGGTGAGCTGAATCCGAATGAGAGAGAGAGAGGAAACCCCCAAATGATATTTTTCATTTTCATTTGGCGGTGAGCATTTTCACTTGCCGCCTCTTTGGGTAAAATTTCAGCTTGTTTGTTTTTATTAGTATATATTTATAACACTTCTAAATATATGTAATATTTTAACGTAATATATAAGCAAAATTGTTGTAGTGTGGGCCTTGGCTCACGGGTGCTATGTGGTGCAGGTAAAGGGAAAAGAAAGTTGGACCAGCCATGAGTTGGAGAACTTAGGTGGCGATGTGTACATATGCGACCGCTTGACCACCAAAGCCAAGGTTTCTTAGAGGAATTAGGGTTAAACCCTATTTTCGCCGCTTAGGTCGACGGATTGTAACTTTTGAGTTGTAATGACCATTTTGGAACTGTAAACAACTTTCTAAACATTTATTATGGGATCCCATGTACAGTTTAATGTTTTAATGAAATATCCAATCCTTTTGAGCAAAATTTTTAACCCTGGACCATTAATCAAATTTAGATGCTTGATTATGGCCTAATGACTCGTTTAGCGAGTGAAGCACTATTTAAAATACACAGTGTAATGGTCTTGGCTAACCAGGGCGTTACATCAATTGATTTTGTTTTGGGGTTACCTAGGACCACAAAACAACATGATTCTACTTGGGTAATAGTGGATAGGCTCACTAAGTCCGCCCATTTTCTACCAGTCAAGACCACCTACTCGGCAAACTAGTATGTAGAGTTGTATGTGAGCGAGATCGTGAGGCTTCATGGGGTTCCGAAGTCGATAATTTCTGCTCGAGGGTCAGTATTCACGTCGAACTTTTGGAAGGGATTACAGAAATCCATGGGTACGAGGTTAAAGTTCAGTACCGCTTTCCATCCCCAGACCGATGGGCAGTCTGAAAGGACTATACAGATTCTAGAGGACATGTTGAGATGTTGTGCATTGGAATATTTGGAATCTTGGTGTCGATATCTACCCCTGATGGAGTTCTCCTATAATAATAGCTATCAGTCCACTATTGGGATGGCAACATCTGAGATGCTTTATGGGTGCAAGTGTAGATCTCATTTGCACTGGGATGAGGTTGGGGAGAAGCAAATATTAGGCCCCGAGGCAGTTAGGGAAGCTAGCAAGGCGATCGAGAAAGTTCGCCAAAGGATGCTTACCGCTCAAAGTAGGAAAAAGAGTTACGCGGACCTTAAGAGAAGGGACATCGAGTTTTCAGTGGGCGATTTTGTGTTCTTGAGAGGCTCCCCGATGAAAGGCGTTATTCATTTTGGGAAGAAAGGGAAGTTGAACCCAAGATATATAGGGTCATTTGAGATTTTGGACAGAGTACGACAAGTTGCTTACCGTTTAGCACAGCCCCCAACACTAGCCGAAACACATAACGTCTTTCACATATCGATGTTGTGTAAGTACGTGTCAGATCCCTCTCATGTTCTGAGTTATGAGTCGTTATAGCTGAAGCAATACCTGAGTTATGATGAACATCTTGAGCTTGTAATCAGAAAGAAAATCAAGGAACTGAGATCCAAAAGAATTCCATTAGTTAAGGTCATGTGGAAGAATAACACGGAACGAGAAGCAACATGGGAGTTGGAGGAAGACATGAGAGAAAGATACCCTGAGTTATTTGGTAAGAAAGAATTTCGGGACGAAATTCCTTTTAAGGATGGTATATTGTGGCGCACCAAATTTTTTATTTTATTTTATTAATTTTGAGCTTTGTTTATTTATTAATTGTTAAATGTTAGAAATTATTTTAATTTTTTGAATTGTTTGGTAGGAATTGTGTGAATTTAATTGTTAGCTGTTTTATTTATTTATTAATTGAACTAATAAGAAAATGAGTTTCGGTTGATGCACCAAGGTGCATGGTAGGTAGTGATGCACCTTAGCACTTAGGTGTGTGCATGTGCATGGTTGCATGGTGAGCATGCAATAGATTTCTCACATATTATTTCCTTTTATTTGATTTATTTTATTTAATTAAAGGAGTTAAAAAATAAGAAAAAAAGTAGAGGGAGAGGAGTGGGCGTGTAAGGCATAGTGGGAAATGAAGGATTTATTTTCCTATTTGGTTTGGTCTTAAATCAATTTGATTGGATGATTATTGCTAAAATAGGAAGAAGAGTTGTCATCCTTTTACGTACTCTTTATTTCCTCATTTTAAGAAAAATCAATTAAAAACAAAGTAAATAAAAATTAGAAAAGCGGAAAGTTACCCATTTCCCATAAGGACTAGTTATTTCCATAGGTTAGCTAAAAAGGGAAGAAAGAAAGAAAAGAGCTCATTTTGCCCTTGCTATCATCGGCTAGAAGGAGATAGAGAGAGAGTGTGTGAGAGATAGAGAGAGAAAGAGAGAAAGGAGAATAGAAACAAGGGAGGAGGGAATTCGAAATTCCTGGTATGTATGGTCTTGATCCTTGTATTGATTTTGATTATTCCATTAAACAAGTTTTCTTATTCTCTTTGCTTGTGGTTCGAAATTGGTGATAGGGTATTCAAGGTGATTGTACTCTAGGGTTCTTGTCACTATTGTATTCTTCATTCTACAATCAAGAGAGGTAATGAAACCACTTTAATTTTTTTGTGTGTTTTGAGTATGGATTGATATTGACAAGGAAACTATGTTGATCTCTTGCTATAGGTATTGTTTTGATCTTAGAATCATGAGCATGGTGATATTAATGTTATGACACCTAGGGTTTTTCCCTATGATATGATGCTATGCTTTGTATTATTTTAAAGTTCTATGTAAAAGCATGCAAGGGTTTTGGTTTTGATCTACTAAAATATGATAATTTTGGTATTTTATGTTTATGTTCATGTAGGTTTCGGCCAAGGCATATGTAGAGATTGCATGTTGGGATTTGCATATGTATATCTTGATGTTCTATGAACTTGGTCGTGTTATTTGGGAATTTAGAATATGCTTAGGCTTTGTGATGTTTTGTTTCATGCTCTTGTAAAATGCAAAAAGAAAATATGGGATGATGATGAGGGTTTCGGCCTATAGGGTGTTGATGCATGTTTGTGTTTTTTTTTATTTTTTTATTTTATGTCACCTATACTCATTAGAAACATGCTAGGTTAATTGGTTAAATTAAGAATTTGTGTTGAGTCTTTTATGAATGATAATTTGATGATACATGAAGGTTATGGTTTGACCAATTTTTTTTTAAAAGCATGAATTAAAGATGAATTTCATGTTATTTATGCTTGCTGATTTTTTTTATATATAATTGGTGAGTATATTGGTGAACCAATGTTTTAAAATGCACATGTGATGCCTCAAGTGATATTTTATTTTTCAGTAAATAAAAATGTATTCTATTTCACATTTAAATGGTGTTTTTATCAAATTAACACATGCATATTTTTGTGTGTATTTTATGAGAAAATATGGTTTTTAATCCAAGTTTTTTATTTCGAATGAATTATTAGTTGCTGGAATTTTTCATTAAAAATAAGAAATGTCTTTTAAATGAGATAAATAGTGTTAGTGCATCAAATAAATTATGCCATAAGTTATGTATATGTAAAAGTGATATTTTTAAAATGTAAATATGAATTTTCACATTATTATTTAGGTGTAGTTTTTTATTTAAATGAGAAAAATATTTTGGTTTAAATTTACTTATGATTTTTTAAACAAAATAAATTGTTGCTGAAACTCTGAGTTATTAAACTAAAATAATTATTTTGTTTAAAATTAATGGGTCTTACACCTAAATAATTCAACTCTTAAATAATATAAGTGAAAATACATTTTTCCCACACTTTAAATTATAAATTCTCACATTTAATCATGTAATTTTTATTAATTTAGAAAAAATTATTTTCTAAAGGAAACAAGAAATTTATTAAGTATTTCTAAAAGATTACAAATTTTGTTATTTTATATGCTATTTAAAATAATAAATGTAATTATTATATTATGAGACATTAGGAAATAGCTAAATGAATTATTCTATAAAATAAATGTAATGAATTAAATGATTTAATCAAACTTTGGGATTTAAGGAAACCAATAATGGTAATTTAATAATGTTGCTGAATTTTCTTTGAAAAAGCAAGAAATAAGCATGTAGGAATTATCGTTTTAAAACGTTACATTTTAACAACGCTTCCACATATGCATGTCGCATGCAAATGCATTTTTACGTTCAAATATATGTATATTGTTCAAACATATGGTTTTTACTTAGTAACCATGGAGGGTTATGTAGAGTCCAAGAACTTTACTTAGCTAGTTAGATAGAAGCATTATAGTAAGTATAGTATTATCTTTATGACTGTGGATTTTTGGTTCAGACCGGGAATTATTTGGACATTCATAGTAGTACTTGTAGATTTTCTAAGTTTAACCTATAGTTTAAGAATATTAATTTTAACCTAAGGTTTGATTAATATGACTAATATTGAGGATAATATTTATTATACTATAAGATTTAGATAAGAACCAATAGGAGTTTAAGCACATGTTATGTATGGGTGATTAAGGATTAAGTATTTTGAGGATTAAATTTAATAAGGGTAAAATTTGAATGCTTTAAGGTCAGTCAGCAGCTTTGAATCTGTTTGAGGGCTTAGTCAAGGCTATTTACTCAATTTGAATTAAGCTAAAAATGTGTAATTTTGTGTTTAAATAATCAGCGTATGCCGATATATCGCAGCTATAGGGGGCTATATATCGCAGCACGTAGATACAGAAAACACGAAACGATGCACGTTTGCCTCGGGCATAATGGTCCAAGCGATACATCGCCTATAGGGGGCGATATATCGCCTCCTTCAGCATATTTTGAATGTTTTTGAAATCATTTTCCATTCAACCCTTCAACCTCTTGATAAGTCCAGCACCTTTCTAAACGAGTCTTCAGCCTCTGCTGAACAACAATTCAAATTATTTTCACCTAAAAAGCCATTATTTTTATTCAAGTAAAATTAAGATCCTTTCATTCCTAAACTCTATAAATAGGACCTAGTACCCAGCCATTATTCATCTTTTGCTCTAAGTTCAAAGGCTGCAAGTTGCTAGGTGAGTGTGAGAGTGTAAACACTTGGGTTGGGAATCATAAGCTTATCAAACACTTGGGGAAGTAAGGTTTATAGTATTTCGGTTCGAGGTTTAGATTGGTCTACAAGTCTTCAAGGTATTTCCACACCTTAGTTCATTGGTATTATTTTATTTTAAGTTCTCATAGTCTTCTACCCAGCCCTCTAACCTTAATCTTTATTTTGGTTAGGAAATCTAAGAACTTGCACATAAGTTTTTGGTAAGTATTTTTCTCAATGGTTTAGTCCTTCCATTCCTTTCATTTCTCTTCTTCACTATACTCACTCTTTTTCAAATGGTTCTTAGGAGTGTTCCAAAGTCCCAACTCTGTCCTCATATCCTGGTATTTGGTAAGGAAAATAGGATAGAATTCTTATGTTATATGTTTTATATGTTATCTTATGGTTTTTATGTTATGAAATATGTTATGATATGTATGTTTGTAGGCTTGGGCATATGACCCATATGACTAACAAGCCCCAAATAGATTATGGGCATATGACCTGCTTAGCTAGTAGGACCCCACTAATCTAATGGGCATATGACTTGTTTAGTCTATGGGACCCCAAGTAATAATGGCCATTATAGTATGTGTATGATATAAGTGTTATGTTATGTTTTTATGTTTCTCATGAAATTTATGTATATGAACTATGTGTTAGATTTTCCTTATTGGGCATTAGGCTCATTCCTTTTTGTTTATATGTGCAGGAAAATAGTCTTAGTGGTGGGAAAGGTTCTTGGAAGCTTGGAGAATGTGTATTGAGGCGGAATGGATTCAAGATCCGAGCGTTTCGATTCGAGGATGTAGTTTTGTTTTTATGGATTATGTGTATTTTTCCGCACCTATTTATGTAATCTCTTTTCATTTCCATTAAGATATGTTTTGTTTTTAAAACAATGGGATCCCATATCCTAACCTAAATTTTATGTAAGTTTAACTCTTATTTTTACAAGTTTCTTAATAAAGTTATGGTATTTTCACTTGTAAGTTTTATTAAGGATTAGTATGTAAAGTTTTCATTAATGGTCCAAAAGTCTAGAGTAGTTGGGTCATTACAGGTTAATAGGTAGAATTAACATTATTCTTTTATGATTTTATGTAAGAAAATGACTCTGTTTGGAATTATTGGGCAACTTGTACCACGTGTGCATGGCCCATGCACACGTGGGGTATATATCTTGGGCATGAGTATTGTTAAGTGATTCTAAGAGACGACATTTGATTATGATTATAGGCTTGTTGTGAAGTTTTTCTCATTTTTGCTTTGGTCAGACCTGAGGTAAGGAAGTTAGTTAGAATTTCTATGTTTATGCTATGAAATGGTAAGATTGGTTTGTTATGAGGAAAAATGATGTGCTATGTATGATGATAGACCATGTAATATGAAATATGGAATTTTATCTTGCAACATGTATTTCCTTTGTTTTGATGTGAAATGGATTACATGTGTTTGTATGCTGTATGAAAAAGAAAAGGGTTGCTAGCGTGCTGAATGCGACACAACAAAGGAGTTACTAAGGATATGACATAACTCATAGGGCAGACGCGCTGAGGTTATTCAAGGACCTGAGATCATGTTTACCTCACAGAGGAGGTCTTTCCAGTTTTATGGTTTTACTGGTTACTTCAAGATGTGACATGGACAATAGCGATGCTATGATGACAAAGAGAATGATTATGATGTATGGTTATGATGTGTGATTATGATGTATGATTATGATTATGAATGTGATACGATATGATTATGAAAGGAATATAATATGGCTATGGTATGATATGCTATGAGTTTTACGATATGAATATGTTCTTATTGTGTTTCCTTGAATATTGTTGTATTGTTTGTACTTCCTTACTGAGTTTTTAGCTTACCCCCTTACCTTCCCCCTTTCAGGTAGTAAATAGGGGTTCTCTTTGGCATGTGCTGTGATGTGGGGAGTTCCGACGTCTTGGTGTGTATGGTGTGGGGGTATCCTATGAACGAATAAACGATAAACATAAGCGTCGAATTTTAAAGAATTATGTTATGAACTTTAGATTTAAACCTATCAGTGGGACTTAAAATTTATTTTTCTTTAAACGATGTATAAAAACACTTTATTTTTATTTTAAACTACTAGGCCCAACTTACATGTTTTATCATGGCCCCACTGGATTTCATATGTTAAATGGTATTTTTTTAATTATTTATGAGATGCAAGACATTTTACAAAGTAATAGAATAGGGCGCTTTTACACATGTGCTTCCTCAATTTTATCTAAATTATTTATTTATTTAATAAGATAATATATTTATGCATTAAAATAATATACGATTTAATAAATTTATAAATTGTAACATCCTAATTTTGCTAATAAGGCTTAGTGCCTCGATTAGCGTGCTAGAAGGGCATAATTGGCTTTATATGTGAATTTAATTGAATATATGGGTGATTGTGTGGAATATATGAGTTATATTGTGATATGACTGCTTATGCATGCTTATGTGTATTCATTATGCTTGTGGGCCCGTTTTCATTAAAAAAGGGCATTTTCGTAATTTTGACCTGTTGATGGTATAATTGTATTTGTATGTGTTATGTGATTGAGACTACATTATTATGTGGATATATTTTCGATAACTAGCTTAAGTCGATCCTTATGAGCAATTTTGCGAGCAAGTCACAATGGGGATTTATACTCGGGTCGAGGTGAGCCTAGGGATATTTTGGTAATTTTGCAAGTTACTAGGGGTTTATTGATAAATGGGAATTTATAAGGCGGGTATTTGGGTTTAGAGGATTCAAGTGGGAATTCGTGGTGAAATTTAAGGTTAACGGGAATTTTGGGAAATGACTAAAGTGCCCTTGAGTTGGTTTAGAGGATAAATTTAGAGTAGGGGAAAATTTTTCATTTTCTCCACTAGACTAGGCAAAGTTAGATCAGTAGCAAAGCATTTTGGCACGTACACGTACACATCTCCCTCTCCATCTCTCTTGGTTTTCTTTTGAAGAGGGTTTGAAGGCTAAGGGCACCCAAGCTTGGCCAAGTGATCTTGTGGGAGAATTCATGTGAGTTGTAGCTCTTAATTGGGACTGGAGGTTGCTAGAATCATTATCAACCAAGGAGAATTTAAAATTCAAAGGTAAGTTGCCATTATTTGAGTTTTCTTTCTTGGTTCATGGTGTTCTTGAGAAAAGTGGAAATTTTGGAGTTTTTTTCTATGTTTGATGCTTCTGAATTGTTGGTTTAAGAGTTTTGATAGTAGAAACATGTTTGCAATTGTCTAGGGGATCTTATTGCAGCTAAAATCCCTACTTATACGGCATAATTTTGGATTTAGAAAGAAATGGATTTTTTAAGCTCAAACTTGTGAATTGATGGTGTTTTGTTGTCTTGATGAGTTTTGGTGCATTTTTTAGGTTTGTTAATATTGGTATTAGATTGTTTGGGTTGTATAGGGAATTTTTTGGTCGCAAACTTGTTGAAAAGTACGTTTTGGTCGATTTTTGGGGTCTGGTTATGCAGGGGAATCACGGATTTGAGAATTGAGAAGAGCACTTGAGTTCTGGGCTCGATTCGCGTTTCTGGCGACCTGGCGCGACCGCGCTAGGGTTCTAGAACCTTAGGGCATGATTGGTTGAATATCTGGATACAATTTATCATTTTGGAAACTTAAAATATGTGGGCCCCATAATAATATCTGATTGGTAGTCGGTTTTTTAAAACAAAATCCAAATCGATATCTAGATTTTATGTTGTAAAATAGAAAATGAGAAAATCATGTTTTCTTTGTTTTGTGATAATTATTCCCAAAATCTCTAAAATCAAAATCCATCACTTCTCTTTCTGATCCCTTCCCCTCCACAACAAAGCATCTCCATCTTTCTTCTGTCAATGGTACCTCCCAACCCCTCCTAACTGCGCCTGGTCTGCTCCGACTCCAGATCTATCTCTTCTCTGCCATCAGCCACATAAGGTATCTTTAAAATCTACTTTGGATGTGTGTATGTATATACTTATATATGTTATGAGAGTTTATCGTTTTAATATGCTATGAAATAAAAGCTTTCAATTGTTCATTAAAAATGGCAGAGAAAAATCCTTTCCTGGGTTGATGTTCTTATCTGATTCTATGGTGTAAATGGGGCTGCCTTCATGTTTATATATAAGTTTATATTTGAAAGGGGTTGTTCTCGGCAAAGAATTTTTTGGGCTTTGAAAATGCTTTGTTATGTGCTAGAATTTACTGCTTGTGTTCTAGTAAAGAAGAAAAAAAAAAGAATTACTACTTGTTCTCTTAATATGTCAAAATAAATAAAGTGTTCAATTTGTTGGGATCATAGATACTGGTCAAAACAAAAATTTTAAGGGTAGGTTACCATTTGGTACCATATATTTTTTGTAAAGTATCATTTTGGTACCCTATGTTTACAATAATGTTCATTGGTACTCTGTATTTTGACATCGTACATAGTTGGTTCCATGTATTTTTAAATCATACATATTTAGTATCCTAAACTAAAATTTAATTAATAAAATATTACCAATTTAATCAAGTTGCTCTCAATTATAAGAGCTCCAAACTCAAATTTAATTACTTAATTACATATAACTTATGGCAGTTTGGTCATATTGATAAAAAAAAATTATCAAATATGAGTCTAGAGTACCAAATATGTATGGTTTTAAAATACAGGGTACCATATGAGCATTATTGAAAAAAAATGGTACCAAAACGATACTTTGTAAAAACACAGGGTACCAAATGAGTAAATTCTCATTTCGTAAATTGTTTAGTGATTTATGGTAACCATCCATGGATAATAACTATTGAGAAGTCTTCCATATATATATCACAAAACATAGTATAAATCTAGAGCGTGATTATAATGTTTAATGTCTTAGGCTCCAATTGTATTTGTGCTAATTATGGTGTCTTGTTTTGAGTGGTATTAGATAATGTTTATGGTTATATGTTCTTGTAAATTGTGAGTGCTAAAAGGAATATTAATTGAGGACTACACTAGACCAAGCATGCAACCATGTTGTGCAGGCTATCCTCGTTGTTTCATATTTCACCTGTGTATTTTGTTGTGCTATTTTCTTTAGGCTTTATTAACATTCAAAAAAATCTTATCTACAACCCCTTAACGTGATTTCAAATTTATCATTCCTAGTTGCTTAGTTAGTGTAATTTTTACTCTGTTTAACTGAAAGATATATACTTCTTCCCTTTTACTTTTAGATTTTGTTGTTTAACAAATGATAATGATTAAAGGCAAATAACTAGCTTGGAAGCAGGTGACCTTTTGGGCTAGTCATTTTTCTATATAGGTGTTGATGTTTTTGCTTTTGGATCTACATACTACCATTTATTCAAACACAATTTATGAAAAATGTGTTGATACTTTTTAATTAATGTTGACTACTTTGGCTGGTATATTTAGTATATTGTACTCGAGGGAAGCACTTCACTTTTCTACGCTCTTGCCTATGATTGTGAGCTAACTCAACTCTTGGACTTGTATTAGTTTTGGCCTAGATTTTGATTGCAACACAAAGAAAATCTTCTTTGCATAATTATTTCTTTATTAAATATTTATGGTAAAATTAACTTTTTTAATGGTTGTATGTTGTAAAGCAGAGAACAAGCTTGGTAGTGAACCATTATAGTCCATTTGTTCTCAATCTGCAACATCTGAGGTGAGCTCTTTTTCTCACTCTCTCTACTTTCTTTACATCTTGGAATTCTTTGATTTGAATGTTTGATTTTGAAAACTTGGGCTAATAAATTTAAAATAAGCATTATTTATGAAGACATAGATTGTGATAGTTAAAATTATGATTAGATGGATACGAAGAATGTAGACATTGACGATCATGCTTCTTGGCCTGAGGCTATTGAATCACATTTTATTTGTCTTCTATATGAAGAGGCCAAAAAAGGATTACAAACAACAACCTTGGACAAAAAAGGATGGCTAAAAATAGAAAATGACATATTTAATTCATTTGGAAAGAGATATAAAATGCCTCAATTGAAATCCAAATTCAATCGGTTGAGAAAGGCACATCGAGAATTTTCTCATCTTTTGGAACAAACTGGTATGGGATGGGATCCTCAAACAAATACTGTTACAGCAAGTGACGAAGTATGGGATACTTATCTAAAGGTAATAGACTTATACTATACTTGTGTTGCTGATTACTTGATTATTCTAAATTCATGTTATGTAGTAATGTTGTGTGCTTTTGGATTTTTGTAGAAATATCCAAATGCGAAGAGATTTCGAAAAAAAGGATTGCAACATTATGAGATGCTTGGAGAAATATTCAATAATACAACAGCCAGTGATGGTATGAGTTATGCCTCCACTCAACTTCCGCCTTCTTTAGTTGAGGAATGCCAACAAGAGTGCCATTTTGTTGGCACTGGAGCACATGTTGATGTTGGTTTTTAATTTGATGGTGATAATTATGGAGAGGAAGAAGAAGTTACGGGTGTACGTCGTCGAGCTACTTCTGCTCCACCAAATGCACAAAAACCAAAAGAGAAAAGAACAAAGGGGTTAATTCTGCCTTCGACCAAGTGATGGAAGAACTTGCAAAAAGTATTTATGCTAAGACTGAGGCATCATTAACATGGAGTGAGACTATGCGTAAGTATTATGAATCGAGATAACGGAGAATTAGCAAGGAAACCAACAATGTCGCTAATTCTTACAATGTGGAAGATTGACAAAATATTCTTGATGGTATTCCAGATCTGGATAACAAAATATACCTCAAAGCGTTGCATGAGTTTGTAGCAACCCCAAAATGGTGCGGAATATTCATGAGAATGAATGAGGAGCGTCAATGTGCTTATCTTGATTCATTATTGGAGTGATTTAAAAATGTTTATTTATTATGACTTTGTCTGTTATGAACTACTAAACCATGAAGTTTACATTTTCTTAGATAATGTGTAATGAACTTGACTTGGTGTTTATTGTAGTGATTGAACTTTTATTATTGTCATAATTAGGTACCTAAGATGGATGATTCGGATGAGGAGTTTGAAATATTATTTGGTGAAACTTCATCTTCATCAAGCGAGGAACTAATTGGTCAAGTTCTCATGGCTAATAGAATACATGAGATGCAAAAATCTGAATAGATTAGACGACCACTACGTACTTCAGATATGTCTAGATATCAATATTTACTTGAGCTGCTAAATGGACATCCTAATAGATTGTTTTACACAATTAGAATGGACATTAATACTTTTAGATCTCTATGTCGTCGATTAGTTGAAATGGAAGTCATAGAACATGACAGGGTAATTAGTGTTGAAGAAGTTGTTGTCATGTTTCTATGGATAGTAACACAAAACCAACGAGTTAGGACTATGGCCGAAAGATATCAACATTCGGTAGAAACTGTGAGTCGTCAGTTTGGCAGAGTGCTAGATGCATTGTGTTATTTAGGAAATGAAGTAATAAGGCATCTTCACTTTAACACTCTGCAAGCATAAATTCAAAATAAGTCAAAGTATTTCCCATGGTTTAAGGTAATTTTTTATTTATTAATTTTAATAAAATACTTGTTATAATTCATATCAATTTAATTGAAGTTGGTAATGATTTATCTTATTTGTTATGTAGGATTGTGTTGGAGCAATTGATGGTACTCATGTAAGTGCAGTTGCACCAGCTCTAAAACAACTTGCTATAGAGGAAGAAAAGTAGATGTAACACAATATGTAACGGCTGCATGCTCCTTTAATATGATGTTTACTTATGTCTACGCTAGATGGGAAGGAACATCCAATGACTCTCGAGTGCTTCTTGATGCAATTAGAAAAGATGATAACTTTCCTATGCCACCACCAAGTCTTAAATTACACTTGTCTTGATGCATTATAATTTTCTTTCACATTCCCTTGTTAATAATAAGTGATTTTAATATAGGTAAATAATATGTTGTTGATTCTGGCTATCCAAATATGTCTAGGTTTCTAGCACCATATCGTGGTGAACGTTATCACTTGCGTCGCTTTAGAGGAAGAGGGAACCATCCTAGAGGTGCGGTGGAGTTATTCAATTATAGGCACTCATCATTGCGTAATGTGATTGAACGTTGTTTTGGACTTCTAAAACCCAGGTTTCCAATTTTGAAGTTGATGCCTCCATACTTGATTGGAAAGCAATGTCGAATACCAATAGCATGTTGCGCTATCCACCGACTGGATCAAAATGAATTCTATTAATGGTAGAATATTTGAACAATATTCAGTTGATGCCACACCTGTTGAAGATATTGAAGGAACTAAAAATGAATCTAATACAACAATAGAAAACCAACAAGAAGGAGATGAAGCAGGAATTTCTGAGGTACCACAGATTAATTTCAGTCAAGCTTATATGGCTTAGATGGAAAATGTTAGAGATGACATTGCTAGACAAATGTGGCTTAGTTATAACAACAATGTTTAGTTAATTAAAAAAATGTAACTTTAATATAGAAAAAATATCAAAATTAATGAAAATGCAATATTATTAAATTTTAATTAATCAATATAATTAAATTTTAATTAATCAATATAATTAAATTGTACTTAATTAAACGTATTGATAATTCGGAATTTAATATTATACAACCTATGTATATAAAATATATAAAATTAAAATAATATTCAGATTCAGCTGAACCAATCATGTATTCAATTTCTGTTCTATTTTCAAATTTAATACCAATCACAGATTCATTTTTTTAAAACTCAAAAATAGTTTACTGACATTGAACCAATCACATTTTCAGAAACATGTTTTTAGTCACTAAATTCAGATTTTCATTTCAGAATCCCACTTTTCAAAAATACAGTTTTCTAATCGCGAACCAATCAAACCCTTAGGAATTGTGTTTTGATTTGGGGTTTTGCGATCTTTGGTGCAACTGTGTCAGGTGCCACGAAAGGCAGTTCTTATGGTCTTAGGATTAGGTCCAGGAATTTGGGAATCTGTTTGGGGGCCCACTTGAGGACTCGGGGGACGTTTCTAACATCTCAGCATCTGGGAATAGTAGTCCTATAATTGGGGTTTGAAATTAGCCCCAAGATTTTGATTCAATCCTGAATAAGAGATGTTTATGTTGTGACTAGATTTTCGCAAGGCTCGGGATCGGGATCATACTTTAGGCCGTATTGTCATTAACATAGAACTCGAGGTAAGAAAATTGCACCTGTGTTGAAATTAGGGCTTGAGCCCCTATGATTGAACATTGTTATAACTCTGTTTTGAAATGGTTGTTTGAGTATGAATAATTATGCTTTGCACAGTTAAGTTATGTATGTAGTGTGTGTTTGTTATACCTGGAAGTGCAGTACGCACTAGTACGACCCTATGGCCGCTTGAAAGTGCAGTGCGCACTTGGGTAGCTCTATGGTCACACAAACAGATTGATTATTGTTGAGCGTTGTTTATGATTATTAAGAAAGTTGTTTATAATTGCAATATGTTGATTGTCTGTATGCTTAATTGAGTTTTCTTGTTGGGTCGTGGCTCACGGGTTCTACGTGGTGCAGGTAAGGGCCAGGGAAAGTTGGACGAGTAATGAGTTGGAGAGCTTCGGGGCAGTGTGTACAGAGGCAGTGTGCTCGACCGCCACGGTCAAGACTTCTTTTAGAGATCTAGGGTTTAGTGTTTTGCCGCTTAGGTCGGCTGTTATGTACATTGTTTATTTCCGTTTGTATCAGTTATAAACATTTTTTCTGGGATCCCGTGTATATACCAAATATTTTAATGAACAGTAGCAATCGTTTGACTAAAAACTTTTATACCAAATTTTTAATCAACTCTAATTACACGTTTTAATCCAAACGACTCGCTTAACGGGTCTGCACAATTTTAAACACCTAGTGTAACTGTCCTGGTTTAGTAGGGTGTTACATAAATATTGGTTAATTCAAAATTAATTTTATCTTATAAAGTATAAATAATTTATTATCATATAATAAATTAATATTTCTCTTTCTCGTTATTAAATAACCCAAAGTTAACTAATATTAAACACGACTAATATATAGTTTTAAAATAAATATACTACTTAATTTAATTAATTAATTATCACATAATTACAACTTAACCCCAAAAAATTAATTCCTTGACAATTAAATCATTTTCTCATTTTAATTTGTCAATTATATCCACTCCCTTAACAGTGTGTTATAGAGGTGACTTGGGGACTATGGACCTATAATACTAAGCTCTAATAAACTAGATTATTAACTCTTTAATTAAAGGGATATTTGTAGCATAAATACTTAATGCTTTTGTTTTTATACACTTATATACCCCAAAAAAAATTATGGTAAAAATATCTAACGTTACGTTATTGTTGCATATGTAACCACCTTCATTGTTAACTGCTGAGTAGACTTATTAATGTGATAGATGTCGGCATATTATTAGTCCATTTCATAATTTTAATTCAAACATTATTAATTTATTTTAATATATTGAAAAACCAATTCATCTTTATTTTAATAATATAAGAAACTAATTTATTCCCCTCTCTCTCTCTTCTTCTTCCTCATCTTCTTCTCTCTATTACACAACCATAATCGACATCCATGGCAAACCCCAAACAAGGACCCTACAAATGGAGCCAAAACAGTCACCCCACAACAGATCTCGACCCCTTCGCTGCAAATCTTATCGATCCAATGTTGTTCCAAGCTCCTTTGGCATCTCGGATCTCAGATCCAAGCTTTGGCATCTCAGATATCTACTGCCCTCTAAACTCATATCTAAGCCTTCGGCATCTCGGAAATGCATTTCCTAGCGAGCCTAGATCTGGAAGCCTTCACAACACCATTGAGGAACTCTGCCAGTGCCATTGATGATAAGCCTTCAAGTTCCACTTTCTAACCAGAGAAGATGAAGAAGGAGAAAGTGGGAAAAGGGAGGAAGCAACGTGTGGGAAAAAAAGAAAAGAAAAGAAAATAAATTAGTTTGCTTTTATTTTTATTATTAATTAGATTTTTATTTTATTTTATATTAATTAAAATAAAATTTAATTACTTTTTTTATTTTAAAATCATTTAATAAGATTTTTTTATAAAAGAATATTATGACGTGGACTGATAGTATGTTGACACATGTCAGCTTTGCGGTCCCAATAAGCAGTTAACGGCTAAGGTAGTTACATAAGCAACAAAAACGTAACATTGGGTGTTTTTCTGTAATAAAAAATTTGGGTGTATAAGTGTGTGTATAAACTCGAAAACATTAGGTATTTATGCCGCAAATATCCCATAATTAAATAATCTTATTTATTAATTTCATTATTACTCCACTATAGAAATGGAATTGCACTCTTAGTAATTATAGAATTATGTTTAAAGAAGTATCTCGTGTTGTTAATTGATATAATCACTTCAAGTAGGCTTGTACTCCAATTTATTGGTTTGCTAATTAGCGATGGTGAAAATTATCATTTTACTCTTCTAATTACCTCTTGTTCTTAAGTATCATTAATTCACAAGTGAACACTTAATTTATAATCATATTATAAATTTTAGTTCAAAAACTATTCAATTCAAGAATTAACCCTTAAGAGAACCAATATTCGATCTGTTAGAAATGTTAGGAGTGTATCCTAAAAGCATGTAAAGACATTTGTTTTTTCTGTGAATAAATAAATACAATGGTTTATTATTATTGTCATATTTAGATTGTTAAATTATTGTTTGAATAATTTTGTAAATATCATAAAAATTCCATATTCATTATTGAGGGTGTGATCTTGTATTAGTACGAGAGAATTAAGATCACATGAATGAATAAAAATAGTCAACAACAACAAATTAAAGTTATGGAATTCTTTAATTGGAGTTGTAAGTACAGTTTACTGAGTATCATAATGATACAAATAATCTAGATTCAGATTATTGATGTGGAAAGACATCTCGGTAAATGTGCTTTATATAATATGATTATATATGACATGGACCGATATGAATTAAAGTCTTTATCCAAAAACCATTTAACAATAAAGACTTGTAATTCATATCATATATGATGATCATTTATAGATCAACCTAAATCCTGAGTGTTCATGAACTCTTGTTCATATTTATTAAATCTTTTGATTCACTCGTTAAGGTCTCTTCAAAGAATGAGGCTAATGACTTTTGTTTTGGAGATTTAATATCATGGATGGCTGGGAACATGTATCAACAATATGGAATCTAATCTTTCCTAACGGATTGTATATTAGTTCCCTTAGGGTTAATTCTGGAACTGAATGATTTTGAGCTCAAATCTATAATTAGATTATAGATTAATTATTCACTAGTGAATTAATGGTATTTAAGGAATAAGAAGTAAATTAGAAAGGTTAAATGGTAATTCTTCCATTCTAATTTATGAACTAATTAATTAGAGGGTTGAACTATTGTAAGATGGTTATATCAATGGACGACTTAAGAAAAAGATTTCTGTAAAAGTATATCTATAACATAAAGAGTGCAGTTCTGAATTTATAGTGGAGTAATATCAGAATTAATAAATTAACTATTATAATTAAAGAGTTTAATTATTTAGTTTCAATTTATTGGAGCTTAATGTTATAGGTCCATGGTCCCCAAAATGGCTCAAACAATCACAGTCAAAGGCAAATACAAAAATTGGGCAAAAAGGACTTATGTGATAAGTAAAATATTTTTCTATGTATCAAACATAATTATTGTTTAATTATGTATAATTAATTAATTATTTGATTTAACAAAAAAATATATAATTAATTTATTTTTGGGATTTTTGGTATTTAAATAATAATAAAATTGGGAAAAATCACATGCCTGCACATGCATGTGGTACACGTGTGGCACAGTGCACAGGCACTGTGCTACAGGCATAAGAGATAGACTTGGTCTCTTGATTCCACAATTTTAGTTATTTAAATATTAAATAAATAATGAGATATTTTGATTTGATTTAAATATTATTATTTAAACAAAAATCTGATAACTGATCAGTTATTTTGAATTTGTTTAAAATAACAAATATTTTAATATATTGGATATCAGTTTTCACAGAACGTAAGTTTTTAGGGATAGAAAAATATCTAGGATTCTCTCAGAGCAAAAGATCAGTGACAAAAACAAAGGTCATTGTTCTTCACAAAACCTAGGTCCAAACTTTATCAGATCTCATGTGTTGAGAATATCTGATAAATAGTTATTGCCTATTATTTGTATAGCGAGCCCACACTCGTTCTTTGGGTGACTGAGAACATTTTGGAAGATCTTGGTGTGAGATCTCAAGGATTCAGCCATACGAAAAGATAGCAGCAAGGAAGGACCAGAGGTAATGTTTCTATTCTTGTCCTTGATTCAATATATATATATATGAGTGTGAAGAAGTAGATCTAGAAATCTTATGGGATTAATCTGACAATTTGATTGTTGTTCCGCTGCGCATAATCTCTGATTTGATCAATAAAAACCAACAAGAAAATCTTAGATTCCATTCTTGTAAGATCATGTTCCCAGTCATTCATACTATTGAATCTCCAAAACAAAAGTCACTAGCCTCGTTATACTAACATACCTAAAGAAGTAAATCAAAAGACCCAATAGATATAAACAAAAGTTCATGATCACTCAGGATTCACATTGATCTACATACGATCATCATTTTGATATGAATTAAATCTTTATGGAAAATAGTATGTTTATAAAGAAATTAATTCATAATCAAATTATATAAATTATCTTTATTAAGATATCTATCCACATCATCAATTCAGATCTAGACCACATGAATTAACAAAAAATACATAGTAAATTGTACTAGCAACCATTTATTAAAAATTTCATACTTTAATATGTCGCTGATAATTTTATTCATTATCTATGATCTTAATTCACTTGTGCACATACAAAATCGGTTGGGTTTTATGCCCTTATAAAACCATGTCGGACATGTAACACGATTTTATATTGTCAGTAAAAGTAGTAAAAATAATTTAGTTTGACAACCGTGTTGCTTGCTTGTTTTATTACATGATAATTGGAATTATACAAACATTTATAAGATCACGAACGTATAAATAGTTATAATTATAGTGACAATGTCACAGTGGATTATGATTGTAATTATATTGCTCAAACGAACAAGTCCTAAGACTAAATCAGTGAATTAAGTTTTCAATAATATGATAATCTATGATATGATCTATTTACACATTTGGGGTGTGATGTCTTATCTAAGGCATTGACCAAGTAGATAAGATCAGATGTATATGGGTACATTGGACTAGGACCGATAATGATTATTGATAGATAAATAGATATCGTTGTTATCGAATCTAATCAATGTCACAAAGTTGACCATAGGTCAAGTCGATCTTAATTCTCAGTGATAATATTATTTAAATTTTTTGACTTGTTTGTTACCAGCTTACCCTACGGTCTAGCCCATACTTACATCTTGGAGATTTATTAGTGTAATTGAGTGGGAGTATTATTCATAGATATGAAATCTATAACTTATGTATGAGAAGTGAAAAGACAACTTCCTTAATTGCTTTGTTCAAAATGTTAAATGATTTAGATCTCATTTCTGTGATTAAGTTCACAGAAATATCATTTATAAAAAACTTAGTGGGAGTTAAGGATAAAATACTGATAAGGGGTAAAAACGGTAATTTGCACCCAGCTTGTTAGTAAGTCATCAATAGAGGATTGACTGACTATAATGGTTATAACAATGGATAACATGTTTGTGGTTCGGAAAATACCTTCTATGAATTCAAGAGTTCAATTCCAAGTCTATATTGGAGTCACAAGGAATTAATAACGTAGTGAAATTATTCGTAAATAAATTCATAATAACTTATTGGAGCTTGATTTCATGGATCCATGGTCCCCGCATCACCTTTGAGTAAATCATCTAGAATGTCTTAATTAATTGATTTAATTATAAATTAGGCTTTTTAAAGTTGACTACGTCAATTTGAATTTTTTTTTACAGATATATGAGATTTAGAAAATAAAAGAGAATCTCTAGGAAAATTTATTAATATTGATAAATTTGTGTCAATATAAATAAATAATATTAAATCAAGTTTCAAATTATAATTAGTTAATTTGAATAAGGATTTATTTAATTAATTAAAATATAAAAAAATAAAAATGTTTTGAATTTTGGCCCAATTGAAATTTAAATTCAAAACAAAGAGATTGGGCCCAAGTCTATTTGTGGGAGCCCAAGGAATTGATATTTTTTTTATTATTTTTAATTAATTTAAATTTAAATAAAGCCCATTAAGTTGGCTATATAAGAAATATGATATCTAGAGTTTTCACAAGTGAGTTTCAGTTGATTCATTGGGTAAATGAAAACCTAGATAGTCTAATCCTTTCTTGGCCACTCATGCCCTTCTTCTTCTCTTCTAGATCTCTATCTCATGTGTTGAGAACCAGCCCACTTTAGTTCTAAGTTGATCAAAGGCTTGGTGAGGAAGACTGTGTTCCTGAGCTAGTTCAATCTCTTGATAACACTCTGCTATAGAAAAGACTCAAGGGTTAGAGAGATTGAAGGAATGAGTTGTTCCAGTTCAGCTGCGTAAATGTAAGTTTCTATATTTTACTCTGTTTTGTATCAATTTCATAGGAGCAAGTTCTAGGAATTTACATGTTTGTTTGATAATATGTAAATTACAAGAAAATAAACAAAGATATTGTAATATGCATATCATACAATTAGCCTCAGAGCCTTAGTTTGCTAGTTTATTTTCATGATTGAATATGTATGAAATTGATACATATGTTAGGGTGTTAATTGGATGGTACATGTGTATATTTTGTAATGTTAATTTAGGAATGATTTGGTTGTTTTTAGCTTGGTTTGGGATTGAAAAACTGCACTGATTTTTTTAAAAAAAAAAATTGGACTGATCTGGTAGTGTGCGTGTTGGGCACACATGAAGGAGTCGTCGGGATCCTAGTCGTACGGAGCCTGTAGTTGCACGTTTCACCAAAAAAAATTAATTTTAATTTTTTTAATGGATATTTTGTGCAGTTAAGTTTAAAATAATTAAAATTGATTGTCTAATTATTTTAGATATTTTAGCTTTTTAAAATATTTTGAATTGATTATCTGATAATCAGGATATTTTAAGATATTTTTTTAATTTTGTAATACTTGAAATATTAAAATTGATTATCTCATTATTCAAGATATTTTTATTGTTTAAAACATTTGAAATTTATTATCTAATAATTCTGGATATTTTAATATATTAAAAATTTGGGTAAAAGATATTTTAAAATTGGTTAAAATATTTTATCTTGTCATTCTTAACAACTTAACCACCTAGTTTAAATCAATTATTTAAAATTTAATTTTATTTGATAAATTCTATTTTAATTAATTTAATATTTTCTAACTTGTTTAATTAATTATATTGAATTTTGTCTCATGAATTCTATGTTAATTAATTATGGTATTTTTGCAAAATAGTATATTATTTTGGTATATTTGCATAATTTATTAATACCTTCTCATACAGTAACATGTTAGACTCATCCAATTAATAACATATCAAGCATCATTATTAAGTTATTCTTTGTATTTGGGCTTTAAATATAAGAATAATGATGGCCAAATTTTTGTTTTGAAAAATGTAGGAAAACTCAAATAAGACTTTCATAAAATGTTAGGTTTTATTTGGGTCCAATTAAACATGTAAAGTTTAAATTTCTCTCTTGTGGGTGAGTATAATAAATTGAATAACAATTAATAAAACGAATGTTCAAATTACTATATTTTTTGGGATTTGCATGGAAGTTAGGGAGCATTAGAAGTGAGTCCGACATACTGAACCCAACTCTCCTCCATGCAAGCTCGAATTGTTAAGGCCCGTTTACCTAAGTTGGATTGAATTGTATTAGGTTAATCTTTTTAGTAACACCTAATAATTGATTAGAAACAAATTAATTCTAATTTTTGGATTAATTTTCAATGGGTAATTTTAGATTTAATGGGAAAATTATAAACTATGTATTATTGATTATTTTAATAATTTGGCAAAACTAAGTTGGTAATTTTCAAAAGAATAAAACGTTAAATCTAGAAAAATTAAATAATGAGTTTTAAAAATATCAATTTGATCTTCATCATTGATTTACAAGGTTAGAGTTCAGTGGGGCCTCATGGCACTTTGATTTCGTCTCCTTACGGAAGATGTTCACTGGACTTTTTAACATTGTTAAATTTCTTAGTATGGATGGTTATAGATGGACCTTCTATAGACTCATCCCTATGGTGACTATAGGAATTAAGTCTATAATGATCGAAAAAGTGGGTCAAACTCATAAAGTAAGAAATATTTGTGACTCTCGCCTATTGGGACACATGAGTTTTTGTTACTTTGATTGGATGGATAGGTAATGTAATGACCCAACTATTTCTAAGACCTTGGACCATTAGATCTACTATGCATAACTACTATTTTGGGAAAGATACATAAGAAATAATATAACTAACTTTATTAAATCGTGAAATATTGTATCAAATACATAATAATAGAAAATATGGCATAGGTACCCATTGTTTAAAATATAAAACATAATTTTAAACTAAAGAAAATTATTTACAAAACTAAATGCGGAAAAAAAACATGATTTAAAAGACAAAAAAAATAAATAACTTCATCCTCGATCGACATGCAGTCCACACATTCCATCCATCCTCAACACACAAGCCAAGCTACCAAGAATCCTTCCGCCTTCCATATTCATTTTCCTGCATCACACTAAAAATAAAGGAATGAGCCTAATACCCAGCAAGGAAAACGTACTAAAAATATACATCATATATCATAAGCATAAAACTACATCATATACTATAAAACATAATATTATCTAAAACATACATAATAAATCATAAGCATACACTAAAAACATATGACTATAAAAACGTATATCATATAGGACTACAATATTAATGGCCATTAACTCATTAACATGGCATGTGATAAACCATCTAGGTCCCCTGTCTAATATCTAAGGTAGGTTAGATCACATGGTAGTATATGATAACCCATCTAGGTCCCCTGTCTAATATCTGAGGTAGGGTAAACCATAACTCTAAACCATGAAAATGATAAAATAATCTTGGGGCTTGCTATCTAAGCAAGTCCTATGCCCAAGCGACTAAAAACATAATCTTGGGGCTTGTTATCTAAACAAGTCATATGCCCAAGGACTACAAAACATATTATACATATACTTATTATAGCATAAACATATCATAACATACACTTATCATAACATAACACATAGCATAACATATCATACAAACATACCAGATCTATCCTATTTTCCTTACCAAAATACTAGGATAATGAGAACAAAGTCGGGATTTTGGAACACTCCTAAAAACCATTAATAGAGAGGTGAGTTTTCTAAAAGAAAGAGATGAAGAGGAATGAACTAAACCATCGAGAAGATACTTACCAACAAGAAATCTCAAGTTCGAAGAACTTAGATGCCTAACCAAGAATAGAGAAGATTGGGTTAGGAATTGAGTAGAGAAAAACTATAAGAACTAACAATACAGAAAAGGAATTAAGAATAGGAATACCTTTGAAATTTCTATGACCGAACTACACCTCGAAACCGAAATACACTCTATGAACCTTACTTCCCAAGTGTCTAATAAGCTTAGAATGACAAAGCTTATAACCCCAACCCAAGTGTTTATCACTCTATAGTCTCACTAGCACCTAGAAGGCTCTGATCAATGCTTGAAGAATGAATGAAAAAGCTTGGTGCTAGGTCCTATTTATAGAGTTCTAGGAATAAAAGTCTTCTAATTATAATCCAAATTTAAATTTAAATTTAAATTTAAAATAGAATCCTAACTTCTAACTTTCTAAATCTCGTAACTCTAAACTAACCTACAGTAAAATTAACAAATCTGGAGCTGTAGGACTCCGATTTAGAATATCTTTATACTGTTAGAAAGATAATTAAATTATCTACAACTTTTTAGAAATAATATTTTTCGAAATGCATAACATAACTAGGTCAAAAATAGGTCGGAAGTTACAGTACCCTAAAGTTACGAAAAATCTATTTAATTATCTAAATCACAAATAAATAAAATATCTAAATCACAAATAAATAAAATTGTGACAAATGTCATGCTCCTAACAAATTCTGGTGAAGACTAAGTCTTATATTTCCCTTATTTTATCATTAAAATAATAATTCTTTAATAATCATACATATGACAAGTGTCATATTTCTATTGGCTCTATCTAAACCCTAGGAATAATCCATGCTCATGACAAATGTCATATTCTTATGAGTTCTATCTAAACCTTAGGTTATAATAATTATCATATTAATAACCAACAATATTAATCAAACCTTATGTTATAATTAATATTCTTAAACTATAGGTTAAACTTATAAAATCCATAACTATTGCTAGGAGTTTCCAACTAAGTCTCGGCTTGAACCAAAATCCACAGTAATGAACATACTATAACTAATACTAGCTATTACTAATACTACTACTATCTAGCTAGCTAAGTAAATTCTGGGACTCTACAGGTAATTAATAAAAGTCTAGGACATTTTATTAATTAAGATGTTACTCTATTTAACTAAGTGAATATTTGTGTCTCTCTCCTACCGGGACGCATGGGTTCTTGGCTAGTTAAAGTACCTAAGAAATAGAAGATAAGTGTTTTAGTATTTTGCTTATCTCAAAAGATTTTGTATGTTATGATATTTCTAAAATTATGATGAATAAATGTTTGTCAAGCAATGTGTTAATTTCCACTTAGTTGATTATTGTAGCTTTAGGCTTCCCACTCCATACTCTCTCTAATCTCTAAAAAATATCTCTATGGTGAGAACCTCATGAAATGTTTGTCCAACATCAACATGGTGTTGATGTTGGATAGCATCGAGTTCGTGATAATCAAAGATAATCCTATTTTCCCTATGCAACGATCACCAAATCTTTCCAAGATGATTGTTGATGGTGGACCGAGCAAAAGAAAGAAGGCTAATACTACCAGATGCTCAAGGAGAAGCTGTCTTAAGCTTCTTCTTCGAAGAGCAAATGAGGAAGAAATCCAAACAAAAAAAATAAGAAGTCCACTGGCAAGGCACCAAATGCTGCAAAGCATCTTGGAGCAAGACCTGATTATAAGTACACTGAAGGGAAGTGTTTCTAACTACAAGGAGATTGGGAATTGGCACAAGATTGCCAAGTACTCAAGGCTTATGGAACCCAAGATAATGAAATTTGTCTTGGATGCATGTGATTTTAGAGGATGATTCTTTGGTTTTAGATTGTTGAATCAAGATCTACTAACACATGCATGTACTTTTATACAACTTTTTTTTAGCTTTAGGAAAGTCGTGAAGGATGAAAAGCTAAAGCTCGGAATCTAAAAAGGGTTGTTCATATCAGACAAGGCAAAATGATAAGAATAAATTTTGAAAATAAATATATTGTTTTACGACAATGTTTATTTTATTCCAATTTTTAGTGGAAATTTTAATTTTAGTTTTCCTTATTACATCAACATCAATTTGTAGTTACTTTCACAAGTAATAAAATCCTATTTCTTTAAATGGATGTGAATTATGGGGTGGATGTCTGGAAAACGGGTTATACCTATTACAAATAAACAAACCCTATGTACTAAATAATGAGTTGTTTAAGATAGCTAAACCTAGGATCATTAAACGACAAAAGGTCAATAACGTTAGAAATGACGTACCTTTGGAATCTTCGTTTTAGTCATATTTGCTATGATAGGATTAAATTACTAACAAAGGCTGGGCCTTTGAGGGAACTCACCTAGGGTGACCTACCCGTTTTTGAATCTAATCACGAGGGCAAAATGACAAAGCGTCCATTCTCTATGATAGGAGAAAGGGCCAAAGAACCACTAGGGCTAGTATATTCAGATGTTTAGGGACAAATGAATGTTCAAACGAGGGGTGATTATGAGTATTTCATCACCTTCATTGACGATTGCTCTAGAGAATCATGTAAATACCTAAAGCATAGGAATTCTAAGAATTTTTTAAGAAGTTCAAAAAATTCATTGCTATGGCTTTAAAACAAAATTAGGTAAAACCTTAAAGATCTTGTGATCTGATAGAGGTGGAGGATATTTGGATAACCGATTCCAAGATCATTTAATTGAACTTGGAAAATTGTTTAAAGCCCCCAGGGACTACGCAACAGAATGGTGTTGTTGAGCTACGTGAATCGAGCATTTATGGAAATATGTATTCTATGATAAGATATTCAACACTACCGACTTCTTACCCCATATCTATTATGGAGACATACTACCTAGACCGAATGTGACATTTTTTTAAATGTTGTGCTGTCTCAAAGCTGTCTCCAAGACACCACTAGAATTATGGAATTACCGTGAACCTAGTTTACGTCATTATGGAATTTAGGGGTGTCCTACTTATGTCCTAAGGAAAAATGTAGGAAAGCTAGAACTATGAACTGAGGTTTGCTTGTTTGTTGTCTATCCTAAAGGTGCTCTGGATGGTCTTTTTTATAGTCCAGTAGACAAAAATGTGTTTGGCTCTACAAATGCTACTTTTTCTGGATAACAACTACATTATGAATTTCAAGCCTCGTAGCAAAATAGTATTAGATAAAAAAATGATAAACTATTGTTTCATCTTCACCGACGCAAGTCGTTGAAAACAAGGTAGATTTAGAAACCTCTAATCAAAGTCAGAAAGTTACGGTGCCTCATCGTAGTGGGAGGGCTTCTCAAAACCTGGTACCTATGAGATGGATACTGAAACCCACAAGCTGGCTGGGAAAACTAGTGACAATGATCCAATGGCCTTTAAACAATAAATGGGTAGGTCTAAAAGGGATCTTTGCCTCAAATCCATGTACTAGGAAATTGAGTCTAAGTACTCTAAATTTATCTGAGATCTTGTAGATGCGCCATTGGACTTTAGGCCCATGGGGTGCAAGTGGATCTATAAGAAGAAGAAAGGAGCTGATGGAAAGGCCGGGATATTCAAGGCTCGACTCGTGGCAGAGAGAAAATTTTGATTTAGAGAAAACATTTTCTTCGGTAGCCGTGTTGAAATTCATTTAGTAAACTCGTATACATAGCCACAACTCTTGATTAACAGATAAGACAAATGGACATAAAATAATCATTTTTAATGGCTATCTTGATGAGACCATTAACATGGATCAATTAGAAGGATTTAAAGTAGCTTGACAGGAAAGTCGGCAAGCAAAGTAGGTCAATCTATGGACTTAAACAAGTTTTGCACTCGAGGAACCTAAGGTTTAATTGAAAAATTAAGACCCATGGTTTTGAACAAAATGTAGTTGAGCCTATTAGGAACAGTTCCTAGTGCGCAGCGGAAATTGCAGTACTGGTAGTATTGTCTACAACAAAAAGTTTCATATAAACAACTTTATATGAGGATCCTTTAATATGAAATATGTTAATCAATATATATATAATATGTATATGTAACAAATAATACGAAATGATTTACCTCTTGTAGCCTATCAATAATGCTTGAATCTTTTCGTATATATTTAGATCTTCCTATCCTCGCTAGGGTACTCACACCTAGATCTTCCAAGACATTCTCCACACCTCAAGATGTGGGTAGGCACATAGAGAACAAGAATCAATTTTTTGAATCAAAAGTATTCTCAACACATGAGACTCTTAATTATAGGCTAGAGAGAAAAGTTTTTCTTTTGTAAAAAAGATGATAGTTTTTCTTCTCTGTAAAAACTTGTTGTTTCAATTTTTTATCATATAGAATATATAAACATTATTATCATGATAATAATAAAAAAATAATCCTCTTTAATAATAATAATAATAATAATAATAATAATAATGATGATAAAAGACAAAGTCTTACATTCTATTTTAAAACCCATTTAAAAATGTTTTATTAATTAAATAAAAAATCAATAACTGATCACATCAGTAGTGCCAGACACATAGAGCAGTCCAAGCCCTAAGCGTGTGGCACTATCTCTAAAAAAGAGATTTGATTTTTCATGAGTTTTTATTTTAATTAATTAATTATTAGAAATTCAAATAAGGTATCATCTTTTCAAGGAAAAGATGACAACTTAAATTTCAAATTTCAAAATTCAAAATTTGAATTTCCATTATCATCTTATTATTAATTAAATAATATAATAATCAAAATCAATTTTGACTACCCATATTTATCTATTCACACTTAAATAAAATAATTGATTAAAATCAATTTCGTCTATTTCTACACAATTTAAAAAATTGCACAAATGCAATAATAAATTATGGAACTTCAATTATGACATAACTGCACATTTATCCCCGAAAAATAAATATTCTCTCAAAGAGCGCATTCCCAGTTTGAACCTTGTATCAATTCTTACCTTTATTAGTGTTGATAGAGCCGCCTTGGGGACCTATGGACCAATAATTCCAAGCTCTAATAAATAAAAGATTATTAACCAAATTTTTTTTATTCAATAATCATATTTATTAATCCCATGATTATTCCACTATATATATGAGACTGAACTCTTGAGAATTAAAGACATATATTTACTGTGTACTTTATTGTAACCATAAAGTGTCAATTTATATAATCATTATATACAAATTTAATCCTCTATTGATGATTCATAATTAAGTGGGAATAAAATTAATGTTTTACCCATTTAATTATATCTTGATTCCTAGTGTACCATCAACTTTACTAGTGAAGGTTTATTTATAATCCGATTATGAATTTGACGTCAATAACCTTTTCATTTCCAAAAGCCAACCCAATAGGAAATCATCATTCAATCTATATAGGAGTTCCCCAGTCATATACATTATTGAGTCCCCAAAACAATAGTTCTTGGCATGATCATTCTGTCAAATTGTAACGCATGAATCAAAAGATCAAATGACATATATAGGAGTTCATAGTAACTTCAGGATTAAGATTAGTTTGTATATGATCATCAGTTGATGTGTTTTATAATACTACGAAACGATATTTAAACAAGTATTATTAAATCACATCTGATCTAGTTCTACATACTCTCTGCATGAAAAGTACCTCCACTAAAGTGTCCTACTACACTAGTACCCCAGATCTAGGTCACATGTATTCATAATACTAGTGAACTTTTCTAGCAGTAATTAATCTAAATATTCCATAACTTTATTTTACTATGAACTATTTAAGTTCATTATCTCAATCTCGATCCTCTCATACCAATATGAGATTGAGACCACATAGACGAACTTGAGAATTTTTTGATATATACTTAATATTATTTGCATTAATATAGCACATAAGCTACATATATACAATAATTCAATTCATCCATTTATTTCATTAAAACTATTGTCAACTCCAATTTCTTTAAGGGAACAATTCCCAACAATCTTACACTTGCCCTAAAGCAAATGAGGCATTTTCCTTAACCCCGTGCTTCTTACATGACCCTGAAAAGATTTAAATAGATAAAGTCTTTGTGAATGGATCTACAAGATTATCTTTAAAGGAAATCTTCAAGACAATAACATCTCCTCGGTTGACTATCTCTCGGATCAAGTGATATTTCCTCTCGATGTGCTCTCCCCTCTTGTGACTTCTGGGTTCCTTTGAATTACCTACTGCCCCACTGTTATCACAGTACAAAACAAGTGGTTGATCCAATCCTAGAACAACTTCCAGATCAATATTGATGGACCCAAAACGAGTATGTTTTAAATATTTATACTCGCAAGCGCACGAATCGTATATGGAATATATTGTTCGTGTAAGCACGAGATCGAACCCAAAGGAGTTGTCTAATATCAAAAAGAAAACTATTTTAAACCAAAATTAATAAATTCTAACCTAGCTCCAAAGATTGATGAGTTTTAATGTTATGAACATAAAATAAAAGATTGAAAATAATGCTATTTAAGAGAAAAAATAAACCAATAATAATTTGAAAATAAGTGTTAAAAGAAAAGATTATTAAGAGAATAGAATCCACAAAATGTAAGTTTAATAATATTTATTAGTATATTGATTCCCAAGTTTTAGTGATAGTTAAAATAATTCAAACTATCATTTTTCAAATAAATTTCTAGTTTTAAGCACAAGTTACTTCTAAAAAGATAGGATTTTTCTTCACTTTTCAAAAATTATAATTTCAAAGTATTTAATGTGAATCAACCTAATGAAACAACAAAAAAAATCAAATAACATTATTTATAAGGCAAAACATAATATTTTTGTTCTAAGCATGGATGTGTACAATTTAATGAAACATCTTACACAAAGAATATTATATTTTTTTGCAAAAATGAAGAACAAAGTGCATATTATCTAACAATCCAAAATATGAGATATTAAAGATGAAAGACAAATATGAAGAAGAAAAATCCATAAACTTTGTTGCATTACAAGGGAAATCAACATACAACATAAATATTACCTAGTTTCAAGTTGTTTCATAATGATCTTAATAATCTTATGAAAAAGATTAGAAGCACATAACTAGAGTAGAAATTACAAAATAAATGACATACATACTTGAAAATGCTCTTGAAAAAACCCAAAATGGAAGAGGGAATGATGTTGAGAAAATGAGAGAAAGAAGATGGTAACCCCAAAAATTAAGCACACCAAAAATGGTCTTGAAATTCCATATTTATAGTCAAAATGAGATTATTAAAATAATCAATTTAAATTGATTAGATTAATTAAATAAAATAAATATGGTATGTAGAGGTAAATTATGGGGTGTAATGATGCTGTTGTGGTGAAAAATGTGTTAATAGTTGGCATTTTTGGGTATTATGGGACAAGGGAACAAGGAAAAGTGGCTAGGTGGGCTGTGGCAGGGGACCAGGCGGCTGGGCGGGCTTGGACCACAGTGGTGTACGGCTGGGAAATGGCCAGGCGGCTGGTTGCTGCTATTGGGCAGTGGAAGAAGCAGGCCCACGGTTGGGTGTAGCTTCAGGCAGTGGAGAGGGATGCGGCTGGAAGAGGATATGATGGAGTGAGGCACGGGTTGGTGCTTGGCGTGAGCTGGGGAGGCAGCAGAGAAGAGGGTCAGGCATTGGGCCTGGGAAATGGCCAGCGGGCCTGGAGGTATTGGGCCTTTGAAAAATGCCAACATTTCTTTGTTCTTCTCATAAAAATATCACTTTTTTTTTTCTTTTCTCTTCTTTATTTTCAAGCATGAAAAGTGAAAAGTACATTCTACAAAATAAGTAAACATTAAATTATAATCAAATATTTTCAATTATAAAATAACTCATATTAAATCTATGAAAATATTAATTAAAATTTAATTTACTTTGGCAATTAAGTTAAATAAAATTACATTTTTTAACTTTTAATCTAAAAATACTAATTTCAAATAATTAAACTACAACATATTATAATAAAATAGCTATAAAAATACACAAAAGTATATAAAATTATGATAAGACTAATAAATTCAAAATTACTTAAAAACTTAATAAATTAATTAAGAACTCAAGAACTAAGCAACAATTAGCAAATAAAATATGGTAAAATAACTCTATTTTGTAGAGTTATTACACCCCCAAACTTAAAGTTTTGCTAGTCCTCAAGCAAAAGAAAAATTAAAACACACATTTTTTTACTGGTGATATAAAAATGATTTTCTCAAAAATTGCACAATGAAAATAAATCTAAAAAATTATTATGAATAAAAGTTAAGCTTGTGTAATTAATTAAATTGTCAATTTTGCTTTTAGAAAATAGTTTTTCATTAAAATTATTTTTCACTTAAACTTATAGGAAATAAGAGTGTTCTTGTTATGAAAAATGTAATTTTTGTTACAAACAAAATTGACCCTATAATTAAAAACAAAGCTTAAGAATTATTCATATTTTTAAGAGAACTAAACTCAAACTCAATCAAGATTTTTATCATTGAAAATGAAAAATATCACCCAAAAAAAATTATTTTTTTATTTTTTGAATTTTTATGAAAAATGAACAAAATAAAAAAAATTAACAAAACAACACATAAATATAAATATTTTTTTTTCAAACAAACATAAATAAAACACAAAAATTATCACAAAACATAAAAAATTAAAAACAATGTAAAGCATAAACACAATAAATCATACTCTCCTTAATGATAATAACCATATAAACTCGATACCCCCAAACTTAATTTAAGCATTGTCCTCAATGTGTCAAAATATAAATATAAATTAAAATTGACAAGAGTTTAGAGTTTAGAATGGTCGTACCTCGATATGGTGCATCGTGAAAAGAGTAAAAGATACAACAAACAAAAATTAAATCGCGCATAAAACAAATAAAACACAAGTTTATCAAGATCAAATAGGAATCAAAGAGCATGGTAAACAGGGTCCTCAAGGAGGATCTCATCCACTTCATCGTTTTTTAACTCTAAGAATGGTTTTAATTTTTGTCCATTAACTTTAAATATATCACCATTTTTAGGATTTTCAATTTCAATAGCTCCATGTGGAAAAACAATATGAACAATGTAAGGACCAGACCACCTAGAGCGTAACTTTCCCGGGAATAAATGCAAACGAGAGTTGTATAAAAGGACTTTTTGACCTGGAGAAAAATCTTTTCTCAAAACATTTTTGTCATAGTAAAATTTCATACGATCCTTATACTTTTTTGAATAGTTATATGCATCATTCCTAATTTCGTCTAGTTCATTGAGTTGAAGCTTTTGTTTCTCACTGGCCTTGTCTAAAGAAAAATTTAATTGCTTAATAGCCCAAAAGGCTCTATGTTCTAACTCAACAGGTAAGTGACACGCCTTCCCATACACAAGTCTGTAGGGTGACATGCCAATGGGTGTTTTTACGTGGTACGATACGCCCATAATGCATCAGTGAGTCTTAAGGACCAATCTTTCCTAGTTGGATTCACAGTTTTTTCTAAAATGTGCTTAACTTCCCTATTAGACACTTCAACTTGACCACTAGTTTGTGGGTGATATGGTGTTGAGACTTTATGTGTAATTCCATATTGTTTCATCAAATGTTCAAATGGCTTATTACAAAAGTGTGTACCGTTATCACTATTGATAGCACGTGGTGAACCAAAATGGGAAAATATATTTTCTTTTAAAAACCGAAGCACAACTTTGTGGTCATTAGTGTGGCATGCAATAGCTTCAACCCATTTAGATACATAATCAACTCCAGCAAGAATATAAAGATTACCAAAAGAGTTAGGAAATGGTCCCATAAAATCAATGCCCCAAACATCAAATATGTTAATAATAAGAATAGGATTTAAAGGCATCGTGTTTCTTTTAGTTAAACTTCCTAACTTTTGGCAACGTTCACAAGCTTTACAATAAACATATGTATCATGAAAGATAGTAGGCCAATATGTTGACCCTAATTTTAGTCAACTGACACAGAGTCAAAAATGCTTGATGTGGACAGATACGTTGGAATGAATATAATGAAAAAAACAATAAAGCACACAAGAATTTATAGTGGTTCGGCCCCAGAAACTGGTAATAACCTACGTCTACTTGAGCTATTATTAATATAGGATTTTAAAGGAGTGATAAGAGAACTAGAGTTCTATGAGTTTCACCAACCTCTGAAGAATAAACAATATATCGTAATGTATTAGCTCTAATTCTCTCGTAAATCTATACTCTCAAGTAATCAAAAGGCCAAAAGTCCCCTCCTTGAACTATCTTTCTCTATTTATAGGCTCAAGGAGAACTACATTAATTTGTTACAGATATTATCTCCTAATTAATCGGATCATCAGGAATTATTGGAGACAATCTCGGGATTGACTACGATCTTTACAAAATTATCTTGAAATATGCGGAGTGTACGACCAGGCTGGTCGTAAGAAAAACTTAACTGTTATGCTTGCAATATCTTTCTGGTCGATACTCTAACAGAATTCTGCCAGGTGTCAGCCACGTGTTCAGAAATCTCCTGCCACATCATCCGTGTCTGTTTTTTGGATAACATTTGCCCCCCAAGTTTATTTATTACGACCATTAATAAATAAACTTTAAGGAAACGACCCTTCGATTACTCCAACAGACCTGTCAGAGTAATTCGTGCAACCTTGGGAAAAGTAACCTACCCTTGTCTAATCACGGCTTTTCGGTTCCCAAGTAACCTTTTGACGGCTATCACCCTTCCCAATGCTTCGAAAAAGAGGAACTGATGATTACTTCCTCTTTCATGCCACGGAAAAAATATATATATAGGCTTCCCAGAGCCTTCTTTTCCTTTTTACACAAGTCATTCCTCCTTCAAGAAACCCTAAAATCAGAACATCAATTTTCTTCTGGAGACCATCTTCCAGTGTTTTCAAGATCCAGTCCGTCAGTTCGTCGACACTCGAAACTCTCTTAAACCTCTACGATCTTTTCTCTGGTAAGTCTCAGAACTCCTATGCTCTTTATTTTTGCCGTGCATGTCTCTGTGGATGGACTGTTAAGCTTTTACATTTCTGGGTTGAGATGCATGACAGTAGGGGGTTTAATGGGTGATGTTGTATAGGATGATATTTCTTTGCCATTAAGGAGTTACGAGTTAGTTTGATAGTTGAGATCACGACTTTAGGACGTAAAACCGAAGTAAAAATTTGATTTTTATGCCAGTTGAAAAACCAAGGTTTTCCCTCCCTAAAAGGAGTTGAAAAAGCTTTTTTCAAAATAACATTTTGTTTTCACTTTTTGATCTGTTTTTCAAACTGTTCGTGTGAAAAAATTAGTTTTTTGTTAGAATGCTATTGTATAAAGGCTTAACTTTTATACTCGACCAGCGTTATTCTAAAAAACTTTCTAGATTCTTCATCCTCACCTCCCCATTCTTCTGTTCGCAGATTTTAATGCCAGATTTGTGGGGAGGTGAACGGCCAATAGACGAAGATCTTCTTGCACAACTACTTGAAGGCGAAGAACAGCCGGCCCAGCGTGTTAGCGAGATTCCGTTTTCAAGAACTTCTTCTAGACCTCAACCATCACCACCTCAAATGGCCCGTTCTAAATCTCTAGGCAAGAAAAAACCAAATCCCAAAAACAACACAAATCCACCTGCCCCGCCTGATTCACAGGCTAGGGTTCCCTCGAGCAGTGGTCGAGAAAATGCTGCCCCAGACCCTCGCATTCAAGTTAGGGCTCGCCCTCGGCATCAAAACCTTCCTGATGTCGAGTGGTACCTTTCTCCTACCAGCCAGGTGACTCCCCGGATGCTCGCCAATTACCTTAGGAGGTATCCCCTTACCGGAGTTAACCTCAAAATCTCGGCTGCTGACCAAAGAGCTAACCTGCCTGGGGGCGTCTACAGCGCTTGGTCAAGGTATCACATAGAGGCGGGGGCTATCCTCCCTCTACATCCATTCTACCAGGGGGTGGCCAAATACTTCGGTGTTGCCCCCTTTCAAATTACCCCAAACGGATATAGAATGTTGGTCGCACTCTATATCCTTTATAAACTCAAAAAATGGCCAGAACCCACTCCTCACGAGGTCACCTTCCTTTTTGACCTTAAGTCCAACCCTCAACAATACGGGACAGGCTTTTTTCATCTTTGTCACCAGGAAACAAACCGAACGTTCCTGAGTGACACTACTCATATCTCCAACGTGGGGAAGTACAATCAAGAGTATTTCCTCATGCCAGACATGACCACGAACAACCTGGCCTTCGCTCGAGGAGGTAAATGTCACTTTTCACTGTTCACTACTTTTCCTTCGCAAGTTCTTCTACACTTCTCTAAAGTATATTGTGCCTTTCAGGACCATGGTTACGCTCGAACCCAACACCAGACATGGTGTTGAGGTCCAACGCACTGGCAGACGCTGAAAAAAGCGTTAAGTCCCTGGTCATTGATGAAAACTTGAGGCTATCTGGCCTCCTGGCTTCTCGCCATGAAACGAGAGGACCTGTGGTGGCAGACACCACTGCCGAGGGGGATCCCGAGCAGCAACCCCCAGCGTCTCCTCCCCGAAGGAGGCCAATGGGGGTTACGATCAGGGAACCGACTGGCGGCCCTTCAGCAGAGAGGCCTTCTGCGCCCCAAGGGAAGGGGAAACAAAAGGCAATAAAGCCTGTCATAGACTTGGATGAGTCTTCAGACAAAAACGGTACTGTTATTCTGCTTTTAAATAACTTGCCAATTCCCTGTCACTTGTTTGATGGGGACGGAAATTTTACGTATACTCCAAATCTAGGACCAGACTTCTTCGTGCCAGATAGTGAGTGTATGACCAATAGAGTCAGTAGTGTAGCGACAAGTAGTTGTAGCTCGGGTATTAAACTTTGTGACCTCTTTTCTGATTTGCCATGATTTTTTATCTACCTTTGTCTTACTGTCTGCATATTTTTCTTTATCTGGAGAGATGGCTTCCCCCAATGTTTTTGATCTGTACCAGACCCAGGAGGAAGAGGAGGTCCCCTTGGTCCGCCAGAGGAATCGACCAGGAGACATGATGGCGAATCAAGCCAAGCACCCTCGGCCAAGAAGGGTCGAACAGCTGATCCTTCCAAGGATGAGCCTACTAGCCAACCTTCTACCCAACCCCCTGCTCCTGCTGAGAAGGAGACTACCCCTACTGCCAACCCTTCACCTGCGGCCCAAAAAGAACAGGCCCCGCAAGCGGAACTTCCCGGGGCCAGACTCTCGATCCGCTCCCTGCGATCAGCTAAAGATCGCCTTGCTCATATCCTGAAGCATGACCGTTGCAGGGAGGCAATGGCTGAAGCTGAGAGCATGGGGGTCGATCAGATCCTTAACAAGGCTCTTAATGAAGTGGCCAGTGTAAGTATTCTTTCTCTTGGCCTTTATCTTTCCTTCTTGTAATATAGCCTAACTTTTATTCTTTGACTGCAGGCCATGCTGACAATGACTACTGCTCGCACTTGCGCCACCGATAGCATCGAGCAGTCCTGGGCGAAGGTTACTGAGGAGCTTAAGGCCGCAGAGGCTAGGCATGCCGGGGAGTTGGAGGTGGTCACCCAGCAGAGGGATGCAGCGGTAGCAGAACTGGATGAGAAGCAAGCTTCTCAGGAAACTTTGAGGAAGCAAAGGGATGACTACCTGGAGTCCAGCCAAATCCAATGGCGTGAAGTTAAGAAACTTAGGGAGGAGCATCTCGCTAAGGACGCGACCATTGATGTTCTCAAAAGCCAGGTGGATCAGCTCAAGCTCACTAATGCCAAGGACCTGGAGAGGTATAAGAACGCGACACTTCGGTGTTTTTATGATTTTTGGAAACACAACCAAGGTGCCGACTTCAGCTACCTCCCAGAAGATGCCAGGAATGCTGAGCTAGCCCGCTACACTGCTCGGCTGGCTGCGGAAGAAGAAAAAGCTAGAGTTCCCGCTTCCCCAAGCATTCAGCCAGCTGCCGGAGCGGAGGGAGGAGAAGTCACCGGGGACGTAGTCGACCAGAGTGCTGACCAAGATCCTCCTGCTCCTAATGCTCCTTGAAGTTTTTATTCTTTTTCTTTTCTTTGATTATACGACCCACAGATTGTGATGTAAAGACTAAATTTTTATTTTTAATTTTGTTGCATGGGCAGCGAACTTTCCTTTTACTTTAAACAATTACATCCAAGCAGCACTGCTTGCGGTGTAAGAGAATTCTTTTTTACATTATAATATTTTTGCTTATTATAACATATGTTCGCATGACCGAACTTAGCATAGTACTTTGGCTTGATTTAACAAAATATAAATTTTGAAAAATACTCTAAGTACCATAGCATGCTTTCACTCATTTTGTTCATGTGTTTACATACCTCTTGGTATGCTTTGCTATCAATGTACCTTATATGTCCCCCAAGTGACTGAGGAGCTTTAGGTCCTTGGTCATTTGCCTTGACCACGACCTGTACGAACATTACTGCTCGGTAGGAAATGCAACACTTATAATACAGCAAAACAACACACGTAATGAACAAATACTTGTAAAAAATTTACAAAGGTTGGCAAGAATGACTGGCTGCGCATAGTCCCTTATAATTCTCGTATTAAAAATGGACTAAACATGTCTTTACGAGTGATCTTAAAAAGATCTTACACTTATAAGCGATTAGCCATATAACATGGCTAACCTTTTTTCAAAACTTGTAAAAAGTAAAATTTAATACAAGCCAGTCCTTTAAAAAGGACTGTTTATTGATAATACTTGCGCAGGTGTTCTCAGTTCCAATAGCGTAGAACGAGATCTCCATTAAAGTGTGCAAGCTTGTAGGTGCCTGGATGAAGGACTTCCTCAATCTGGTAAGGTCCTTCCTAGTTTGGTCAGAGTACTCCAGCAGTTGGGTCGCGGGTGTTTAAGAAAACTCGTTGAAGTACTAGATCTCCGAAGTTGAACTTTCTCTCTTTCACCTTTGAGTTAAAATACCAGGTGACTTTTTGCTGGTACGCAGCTACTCGAAGTTGGGCTTTTTCCCGTTTCTCTACAAGCGAGTCTAGGGACTCCATCATCAGTTGGCTATTCTGGTCTTGGTCGTATGTAATTCGTCGATGTGAGGAAGGATCTAACTCGACGGGCAACATAGGTTCATACCCGTATTCTAAGGAAAACGGGGTATGACCTGTCGCTATTCGATGAGAAGTTCTATACGACCAGAGTACTTCAGGCAGTTGTTCTGGACATGCTCCTTTAGCGTCTTCAAGTCTTTTCTTCAGGGCATTTTTAAGTGTTTTGTTCACTGCTTCGACTTGCCCATTTTCATGTGGATGTGCGACTGAAGAAAAGCTTTTGAAGATTCCATGCCTTTTGCAGAAGTTTGTGAATAAATCGCTGTCAAATTGGGTGTCGTTGTTTGAGACAATTTTTTGAGGCAAACCATACCGGCAAACAATGTTCTTGATGACAAAGTCAAGAACTTTCTTGGTCGTTACGGTAGCGAGCGGCTCAGCTTCAGCCCATTTGGTGAAGTAGTCGACTGCTACGACTGCGTATTTTACTCCACCCTTTCCCGTTGGCAAGGATCCAATCAAGTCTATCCCCCATAGTGCGAAAGGCGAAGGACTCTGCATCTGCTTTAACTCGTTGGGAGCCGTGCGTGAGATCTTGGAAATCTTTGACACTTATCGCATTTTCGCACAAACTCCATTGAGTCTTCATTCATAGTCGGCCAGAAATAACCCTGCCTCATAATCTTTTTTGATAAGCTTTGCCCCCCAGCGTGGTCCCCACAGAAGCCTTCATGTACTTCCTTCATTAGTTCTTTAGCCTTTTCTGGTGTAATACATCTGAGCAGTGGCATGGAGTATCCTCTTCGGTAAAGAACACCATCGACCAGTATATACCTAGCAGCCTATCTTTGAAGAGTTCTAGCTTTGTTTCTATCTACTAGTAGTACACCATTCGTTAGATACTCCAAATACGGTGCCATCCATGTATCCTCCATCCGGATTTCCATATTGGTTATGTCTGCTCGTATGCTCGGTTCGCATAATCTCTCTACTGGCACTATATTTAAAGTGTTAGCGTCTTTCACACTTGCGAGTTTGGCTAAAGCATCTGCATTTGAATTCTGATCACGGGAATTTTGCTGGAGGGTATACTTCTCGAATTGCGCCAACAAATCTCTAGTTTTGTTTAAGTAGGCCACCATTTTGAGGCCCCGTGCTTGATACTCCCCTAAGACCTGATTCACTACCAGTTGTGAATCACTAAAGATATCAAGCACTTTTATACTCATGTCTTTGTCTAACCTTAGCCCTGCAAGGAGTGCTTCATATTCGGCCTTATTGTTTGATGCGGTGAAATCGAACCTAATAGCGCAGTGAAATCGATGCCCTTCTGGCATTATCAATATCACTCCTGCTCCTGCGTGAGATTCGTTGGACGATCCGTCCGTGAATAACTTCCATGAAGGAGCTTTGACGTGGGGCTTAGGCACACTAGGTTGTTCGCACTGCTCGTCGTCTGGTAGCTCAGTGAATTCAGCGATAAGGTCAGCCAAGACTTGTCCTTTTACTGCTGCTCGCGGTGAATATGTGATATCGAACTGCTCGAGTTCGACTGCCCATTTTAACAAGCGTCCAACCACCTCTGGCATTTGCAGAACTTGTCGAAGGGGCTGGTCAGTTAAGACTGTGATGGGATGGGCTTGGAAGTAAGGACGTAACTTCCTTGAAGCCAAGATTAAGCAATAGGCTAATCTTTTGATTGGAGGATACCTCAATTCTGCCTCGATTAACCTCTTGCTTACATAGTAAACCGCCTTTTGTACGCCTTCTTCTTCTCGTACTAACACCGCACTGGCAGTAAATTCGGTGATCGCCAGGTAAATGAATAAAGTTTCTCCGTCTATGGGTTTTGATAAAACAGGAGGCTGTGCCATGTGGGCCTTTAAGGCCTGGAAAGCCTGTTCGCATTCTCTTGTCCATTCAAACTTCTTGTTACCTCTAAGCAGATTAAAGAAAGGGACGCATTTATCCGTCGACTTGGAAATGAATCTACTTAGTGCGGCAATTCTTCCAGTTAAACTTTGCACATCCTTGATTTTCATCGGCGATTTCATGTCGATCAGGGCTTTTATCTTGTCAGGGTTGGCCTCAATTCCTCTTGAATGAACAATGAACCCCAAGAATTTCCCTGGTCCTACTCCGAAGGAACATTTGAGAGGATTTAACTTCATCTGATATTTGTTCAGAACATTGATACACTCTTGTAAATCCTTCACATGTCCTTCTGCCTTTTTCGACTTTACCAGCATGTCATCCACGTACACCTCCATGTTTACTCCAATCAACTCCTTAAACATGTCGTTAACCAATCGCTGGTAAGTCGCACCAGCGTTTTTCAGTCCGAAGGGCATTACTTTATAACAGTATAACCCTGTATCGGTCTGAAAGCTAGTGTGATCCTCGTCAGGGGGATGCATATTGATCTGATTGTATCCTGAGTATGCATCCATGAAAGAGAGGATCTCATGTCCTATAGTTGCATCGACCAGCTGGTCGATCCTTGGGAGTGGGAAACAATCTTTTGGGCAGGCTTTATTAAGGTCTGTGAAATCCACACAAGTTTGCCATTTGCCGTTAGGCTTGGGAACCAGTACTGGATTAGAGACCCACGATGGATAAAAGGCCACCCTGATGAACCCATTGTCCTTTAGTCTTTCGACTTCCTCTTTTAAGGCTTTCGATCTATCCTTATCGAGCAACCTTCTTTTCTGTTGCATGGGTGGAAAACTCTTGTCAACGTTCAGGATATGGCTGATAACTGCAGGATCTATCCCAGCCATGTCTTTGTGTGACCAGGCAAAAACTTCCTGGTTCTTTTGCAAGAATTCCACCAGTGCCTGCTTTGTTGTTGCTTCTAAATTTTTCCCGACCTTTACAACTCTGGTCGGGTCTTTTTCGTCAAGTTGGGCCTCTTCCAGGTCCTCGACGGGTCCAACATCGTCCTCAAAATCCCCAAAGCGAGGATCTAAATCCCTATCCTCACTTTGGGCAACACCCTATTTGGTGACTCCATCACTGGATTGGGCTTGTGTATCAATATCCATCTGCAACCTATCTGGGGGAGTGCTCTTCGACGTTCCCTTCTTCGCCTTTGTGACTGAGGTGTTGTAGCACTCCCTTGCTTCCCTCTGATTACCCAACACACGTCCTACCCCTGCGTCTACCGGGAATTTCATGGCCACGTGCCATACTGAGGTGACGGCCCGAAGATCAACCAGTATGGGCCTTCCAATGACAGCATTGTACGCCGAAGGACAATCGACTACTATAAAAGTAGCAAGTAATGTCCTGGTAGCAGGAGCTGTACCTGCTGTTACTGGAAGTCTGATTGACCCTGCCGGGGCGAGTCCCTCACCGAAGAAGCCGTAAATCATTTGGTTGCAGGGCTCCAAGTCCTTGACGGACAACTTCATACGTTCTAGCGAAGATTTGTACAGGATTGTAAAATCCTTTTTTGGCTAAACTTTAATTTAGACAAAATATTTTATTTGTTTAAAGAAAAATCAGTAGCATATCTCCATATTGATTTTCGGTTTTATTGGCAATATTTTTAGCTGGTTTTGTAATGTGAAAAGATCTTTAAGTGTTAATATATTTGTTGCCTTATTAATCTCAAATAATCAATTTTTGGTAAAAATATATTGTGCAAATACCTTGAGATTATTTTCAGGGATTATATGGGATTATGTGTATTCTGGAATTAAGTTGATGTCGAAAATGAATATGATCAAAAGAAATGACCATGTTTGTTTTGCCAGATGAGACTGATTTCGTTGCTGACTCATCAGTTTCCTTTTCTGTCGACACATAATCCATCTGGCTGGCTGTTTTCCTAAATCAAAGGAATTCGCAAATTGATTTCAAAGATACCACAATATGATGGCCTTGGACGATTTCCCTGCCTATAAATACCTTTCCAAGGCCTTTGGAATTTTCACCTCTTCCATTTTGAATATTTGTATACGTTATGTTATTTTGAAGAGTGTGTTTATTTGTAGAGATTAAGTTTGTTCACCTTAATCTTTGTGAGAGTGCTGAGTGTACTTGTGGATATCTATCTAGTCCATTGCAATCAGATAATGTCTATTGTGAACGTGTTCATAAGGATCTTTGGGAGAGGATTCTATCTAAGTCTCACTTCGGGAGGAAGTGTGCACTCGCTATTCTTTGAAGGGAGTTCAAGAGAATCAGCGTTTCATCAAACCAGATTCGTAGAGAAGAGTACAACAAGATTGCGGCAATAGTTTAAGAGGGAGTCTTACATTGTTTAAGTCAATGCTTTTGTACACTTTGTTTCTTTACTAATTGGTTTATTCTCTGGGCGTGGCCCCAAGGAGTAGGTTATCCGAAAGGGTTTCTGAACCTTGTAAAAATTCGCTGTGTTCTTTAATTTTTGCACTGTCTATTTATTGTGTTCAGTTCTGTCGTGACAAGTTCGGATTCTGTTCCGACAGAACTGCTTTCTGTGTAAACAATTAATTACCATTCCGCATTTTAATTAATTCATGGTTTAATTAATTTGGTAATTACTAAAAACGAAATTTCAATTGGTATCAGAGCGGGTCACTAAACTCTTAGTGCGATCTTGTATTTTTCCGTTTGTTTTGTGTCTTGTGAAATGTCTTTCTTTGCAGAAGGTGGATCTATAACATGTCCTCCTTTGTTGAATGATTCTAACTATCCTTATTGGAAGGTTAGGATGAGAGCCTTTATTAAATCTCAAGAAGAAAAGGTCTGGAGATCAATCTTAACCGATTGGACACCTCCGTCTGAATCTGATGATGTCACAAAGGTAAAATCTGAAATTAACTGGACTGATGCTAAAGATAAATTATCCAGTTATAACAACAAAGCCTTGCATGCTATCTTTAATGGCGTTGGTGAAGGTTACATAAAATTAATATCTTCGTGTGAATTTTCCAAAGAAGCTTGGGAAATCCTTCAAACTGAATTTGAAGGAACTGCTGATGTAAAACGTTCTAGGCTTGTTATGTTAACTACTAGATTTGAAAATCTTAGAATGACAGAGACTGAGTCTCTCACAAAATTCGATGAAAGATTGTCTGATATAGCTAATGAATATTTTGCTTTGGGAGAAAAATTGGAAAATAATGTGTTAGTTCGAAAAATTGTTAGAGTGCTTCCTGACAGGTTTTAAACAAAGCTCACAGCAATTGAAGAAGCCAAAGATCTCGACACAATGAAAGTAGAGGAATTGATGGGTTCATTGCGAACGTTTGAACTCAATCAACAAATTTGCCAAAAGGAAAATCGAAGTGCTCCCAAAGAAAAATCAGTTGCTCACAAATCATCAAAAATAAAAGATTCTGAAGAAAATGATGGTGAAGACGAAATGGCTTTGTTGACCAGAAATTTTCAAAAATACATGAAAACGATTGGTAACAAAAAATCCTCGTTCAAATCTTCCAAAGGTAATCAATTTTCTAGACCTTTTGACAATAACAATAAAAGAGGCGTGCAATGCAGGGAATGTGAAGGATTTGGTCACATTCAATCTGAATGTGCTAACACACTGAAGAAAAATAAAAAGGTAATGGCAGCTACTTGGAGTGATCAGGACTCTGAAAGTAGTGATGAGGAAGATAACTTGAATCTTGCCCTAACCTCTGTTGTTTCTGCATTAACACTAAATTTGCAGGATAATAAAGGGGTTGTTTGTCTGAACAATGTTATACAGGAAGATAATTCTGATTGTGAATCTAGTGAGTCTGATCTAGACGAGGATTCCCTGAAAGAATCATACAAAAATATGTATGATCAATGGTTAAGGGTTTGTTCTGATAATCGCTTAATGGCAAGCAATAAAAAGTTCTTACAGGAAAAGAATGATGATCTTGTAAACACTGTGAAGAATCTTGAAGAAAAAATTATTGCAAAAGATTGTGAAATTAAGCGATTAGCAAATAAAATTAATCACATGATTAAAGGTGTTAAAATGCTTAATCCAAATTCCAGGATTTTGGATGATGTTATTGATGCAGGTCATAAAGCTGGTAATTTTTCTGGATTAGGATTTGATGGTTTTAAATTAAAAGAAAAAACCATTTTTGTGAAATCTGGAATACATTCTATTGCATCCGCTAACTTTTCTGCAGGTACATCTCACACAGTTGATTCGACAAAAAGCAAATCTGTTTCCACATCTGTTAAACAGACCAATTTTCTCAAAAGACCCAACACAGATCGGTTCATTCCAATATGTCATTTCTGTGGAGTGAAAGGGCACATCCGGCCCAGATGTTTTACTATGATGAATGTTTTCAAAAACAATTATTTAAATCATTATAGTAAAACAAAACATGTTGTCAGAAAACCTTCAAAATATGTTTGGGTTGAAAAAGCAAGAAAAACTTGTCTTGCTGCTTTTACTTGTCATAAATCTCGTGCTTCTAATTCTTGGTATTTTGATAGTGGATGCTCTAGACATATGACAGGTGATGCAAATATACTCACCAATTTCAAATCTATGAAATGTGGTGGCGTAACCTTTGGTGATGGTATGTTAGGTAATATTCTTGGAAAAGGTACTCTGAGTCTTGATGGTTTACCAAAATTGAGAAATGTTTTACTTGTTGAAGGACTTAAGGCTAATTTAATTAGTATAAGTCAAATTTGTGATCAAGGCTTCACAGTAAATTTTTCTCGTGATGATTGCATTGTTGTTGATCAAAATTGCGTGAGTATATTAAAAGGATATAGATCCATTGATAATTGCTATACTCTTTCACCATCTCTCACATGTCACTCGGCTATAAGTAATACCACTGATTTATGGCATGAGAAACTGGGTCATATAAATTTCAAAAGTTTAAAAAGAATTGCAAGTGCAGGATTAGTTTGTGGTTTACCCAAGTTGGGTAGAGAATCTGCAGGTAAATGTGAACCATGTCAGTTAGGGAAACAATTAAAAAACTCCCACACAACTGTCACGGGAATCAATACTTCAAAAGTTCTTGAACTTTTTCACATGGATCTTATGGGTCCCATTCAAGTTGAAAGTATCAATGGAAAAAGGTATATCTTTGTGTGTGTTGATGATTTTTCACGTTTTACTTGGGTTGACTTCTTAAGGGAAAAATCAGACACGTTTGATGCCTTCAAAAATCTATGCATTAAATTGAGAGTTGAAAAAGATTACAATATAGGCAAGATTGTGAGAATTAGAAGTGATCATGGTAAAGAATTTGAGAATACTGTTTATGATGATTTCTGTAAATCTCTAGGAATCTCTCATGAGTTCTCAGCTCCCAAGACCCCAGAACAAAATGGGGTTGTTGAGAGAAAAAATAGAACCTTGCAGGAGATGGCCAGAGTAATGCTAAACAGTAAAAAACTCTCCAAACGATTGTGGGCAGAAGCAATATTCACTGCTTGCTACACAATCAATCGAGTTTTTCTTAGGCCAGGTACTTTCAAAACTCCCTACGAAATTTGGAAAGGTAAAAAGCCCAATGTAAGTTATTTTCATGTTTTTGGATGCATGTGCTATATTCTTAGAGATCGTGAGAATATTGGAAAATTTGATTCAAAAAGTGATATAGGAGTGTTTCTTGGATATTCTATGAATAGTAGAGCTTATCGTGTTTTTAACATGAGAACTCAAACTGTAATGGAATCATCCAATGTTGTTGTTGATGATTTAAAAGATTTTTCTGAATATTCCAATGAAGAAGAAATTGGTAGGTTTATTATAGAAACCTCTCAGACAGAATCTGCTACAGTGAAAAAAGATGATGTTGTGCCCTCTCATACCGAATATGTTACAACAGAAGCTGAATCTGTTCCAACATCGTCCGATCGATCAACAAAGGAAAGGCCAGAAATCATCACAGATTCAATACAGAGAGAACCTTCTGCCAGAATAAAAAAGAATCATCCTTCAGATCTCATTCTTGGTGATATTGAAGAAAGCATGGTAACAAGAAAAAAGTATGTGAATTTGGTTCAATTCGTTTGCTTTACATCCAGCTTTGAACCAAAAAATGTGAAAGGAGCCTTGAATGATGAGTCATGGATAAAAGCAATGCAAGAAGAATTGGAACAATTCACAAGAAATGAGGTATGGACTCTTGTTCCTAGGCCAAATCATACAAATGTTATTGGTACCAAATGGATTTTCAAAAATAAAACCGATGAATTTGGTACAATAATAAGAAATAAAGCTAGGCTAGTTGCTCAGGGGTATACTCAAATTGAAGGAGTTGATTTTGATGAAACTTTTGCCCCTGTCGCAAGACTTGAGTCAATAAGATTGCTATTGGTTGTTGCTTATGTTGTTGGATTCAAACTTTTTCAAATGGATGTTAAATCTGCATTTTTAAATGGAAATTTGAACGAGGAAGCATTTGTTGAACAACCAAAAGGATTTGAAGATTCACATAATCCTAATCATGTTTTTCAACTTAAAAAGGCTCTCTATGGTCTGAAACATGCTCCTAGAGCTTGGTATGAAAGATTGACTCAATTCCTTGTTTCAAATGGGTATAAAAGAGGAGGAGTAGATAAAACTCTTTTCATCAAAAATGTTGATTCTGATATTGTTATTGCTCAAATCTATGTTGATGATATTGTTTTTGGCTCTACTTCTAACATTTTAGTGCAGAAATTTGTCAAACAAATGACGAATGAGTTTGAAATGAGCATGGTAGGTGAGTTAACCTATTTTCTAGGTCTGCAAGTCAAACAGTCAGAAGATGGAACTTTCATCTCTCAAAGTAAGTATGCAAAAAATCTGGTCAAGAAATTTGGGATGGAGTCTGCCAAACACGCCAAAACACCAATGGGAACCACAGTCAAACTAACCAAGGATGAAAATGGTGTTAAAGTTGATCCAACCTTGTACAGAAGCATGATTGGAAGTCTTCTGTATCTCACAGCCAGTCATCCTGATATAAGCTACAGTGTGGGGGTATGTGCTCGATATCAAGGAGATCCTATGGAATCACATGTGACAGCTGTAAAGCGAATCATCCGTTATGTAAATGGTACTCAGGAATATGGAATTTGGTACTCAAAGGAAACAAACTCTAACCTTGTTTGCTTTAGTGATGCTGATTGGGCAGGCAATGCAGATGACCGAAAGAGTACAAGTGGGGGATGTTTTTATCTGGGAAACAATCTGGTTTCTTGGCATAGCAAGAAACAAAATTCAATCTCTGTCTACTGCTGAGGCCGAGTACATAGCTGCAGGAAGCTGTTGTACGCAATTATTGTAGATGAAACAAATGATGACAGATTATGGGTTTGATCTTAAAACTTTGACTATTTTCTGTGGTAACACTAGTGCTATTAATATCTCAAAAAATCCTGTCCAACACTCTCGCACTAAACACATTGACATTCATCATCATTTTATTAGGGAACTTGTTGAAAATAAAACTTTGATCATAGAATATATTGAGACTGACAAACAGATTGCAGATATTTTTACAAAAGCCCTTGATACAGTCAGGTTTGATTCCCTCAGGAAATCCTTGGGGGTTTGTCCCAATTAATTTGTTTTGTGCTGTACCTTATCCCTGTGCTAGAAAAATTTGTGTGATGTCTCCTTGTCCTTGCTCACCGAAAAAGTCTCAATCATTTTGTCAAAATATATTTTTACTTTAGGTTAGAAATTATAGTTAATATATTTCATGCTATTTTTTCTTTAAAATAAAATTAAAAAAAAAATAGTCCCTCCAATTAATATTTCTTCAATTCAATCTGTGTTTTTGTTTGTGAGCATTTGATCCTTGAAAAGTATTTCAAAGCTCCATCTTAGAATAGAGCTACCTACACTGTTGTGTAAAATGCTATCTTTGAGTAAGTTGGAACTATGTAACTAAAAATTATGTTGAAGATACTCTACCACTGATAAATGCAGCCTTCAGTGTAGTGTGAAAGCGTCTAATTTGGTTACTCATTCAGAAAAAGGCTAAAAATTGCCACATAGGGCAATGTCCCTGAAAAAGGCTAAAAATTGCCATACAGGGCAATGATTTCTGCTTTCACAATCACACACAAATGGTTAAGATATACTGTTGGGCAAAATTTGTAAGTCCCATACACACTGATTTGAGTAAAATATTTTTTGTGATTGGAGTAAATGTTTTGTGATATCTTATTTTGAAAAATAAAAGCATGATTTATATTAAATATATTTTCTAAACCTTATAGTAAAGATGTATTTTGATATAATGATTGTTTCTTTCTCCACATGCAAGGGCACGAAGACATTAAGCACTAATAAAAAATGGGATACTTTTTTGGTACATTCGATTATATTACTTAATATATATAAAAAATAATAATAATAAATAAATAAATAATTAATTAAATAATATATATTTCTTTTTGAGGGAAATCAAATCTGAGTGTGTCAAAAAGGGTATGTTGTATCTTGATTGTTTTTGTCCTTATCTCATATTTTATTAAGATCAAAAGTTTCCATTTTTGGCTTGTTTCCCAATTTGTGTCGTGCACTATTGTTGGCAGTTATTATTGAGATATTTGGTGTGTACTTTCCAAAAGTGTTTATCCTTTTTAATTGTCAAATAAAGGAATTAAAGATCAAATCCCTACCTTTCTCTGTCTTTATATTCGGATTTCCTTGGGCCCAATACTTCAACCGTCTCCATTCTTCTCTTTTTCTGGTTCTTTGTTTTTCCTTGACAGTTTTTTTCCTCATTCTCGTACAACAAAGGTGAGAACCAGAGGAAGTGGCTCTCGGTCTGTCAAGGCAGTGGGTGGTTCGTTGACTGCATCTCCATCCCTCACCAAGAAGAAAGCTCGGAGGAGTACCTTGTCTCATCCTATCCACATTGATGGTTCCATCACCACGAGCAAAGCCGTGGTCATTCCGGACCTTGAAGCCCCCAAAGTTCCGACTGAACCTCCTTCATCGGCGGCTCCGCTCGCCTCTATCCTAGGGACTTCCAAAAGGGGCCGACCTTCTCCATCAGAGGATGTCTCTGATCATGACCGTGATCCTGCCAAACCCCATTCTGATTCCTCAGAGTCACCTGATGTGCTTGCACCCAAGAAGAAAAGCAAAGGTTGGCTCCAGGTCTCTTCTTCTCGAAAATCTCCTCGTTCCAAAGGGTCTGGTCCTTCTGATTCCATGCTGAAGGGTTCGTCTCCTGTCGGTTCCACTCCTCGTTCCAAGTTTCAGTCAAAGGTAAAGAAAATTCCTCCACCTTGTTCTTCTTCTGAATCTGACCGTTCTTCAGATTGTGTACCCTCTGATGAAGATCCCCTTGAAGACGAGCCCTCTCTTGAGGAAAATGTTGGTTCTGAAGACGAATCTGACCCATCAGAGGACCCTCCTGTTTCACCAAAGGGAAAGAAATCTGTGAAAATTCCTGAGATTCGCACCATGTCTCCTTTGGGTCCCAAAGTCTCTCCAGGTTCTTCCTTTAAGGCTCACTCTCTGAATTTTTGTTTCAATGACAATGAGAAAAATATGAAGCATTATGTGCATCGTGATTTTATCTGTGAGAAAAAAATTTCATTCTCGGCCCATAGAGTGTTTGGGGTCATTAAAAATATTGACGATCGGGGGTGGTTAGGTTCTTTAACCGGGCTGGATGGCTTTGTTCCTAGAGTTGTTCAAGAATTCTATGCCAATCTCAATGATGATCTGTTTGATAGGAAGTCTTTTATGTTTGGACAAGTTTATGTCCGAGGGAATTGGTATTTGTTCAATGCTGCTGAAATTCCCAAGGTTCTTAATTTGTCCCTTTCTGTTGATAATGTTACTGTGGATTTTAACAAAGATAAGGTGCTTTCGGAGTTGGTAGGACAAAATATGGTTTGGGAACCTCACTCAGTACTCAAAGTAACCGATCTTACTCATTACTATGTTGTGCTTCACAAATTTTCCACCACCAATTGGATTCCCACTACTCATACCTCCACCATTACTTTTGACACGGCCTTCTTTCTGTACAAAGTCGGAACTGGTCTCCAAGTTGATCTTGCCTCTCTCATTTTTGACCAGATCACTGCCTTAGGGAATGCCAAAAAGAAAGGCCAATATTTGGTGTTTCCCCATTTGATCTACAAGTTGCTTCATTCTCAAAAACCTCTTCGTTTGGAATATGAGATCTTGTCTCCTCCTACTGCTGGTGCAGACTACAAACTGAAGAAGGAACCATCATCTGTTAAGGCAACTAAACGGATTTCTCTCAAGGCTGGCGATGCTGATTCTATTGCTGCTGAACTCGCTGGTGTCAAGGCCACTCTGGAATCTGTTCAAACAGAAGTGTTCAGCCTCAAGATTTGTCTCTCAACCATGATGTCTCACTTTGCATCGGGTCCTTCCAACTGAGTCCTTTTAGTTTTATTTTGCTCTTTTCATTTTCAATAAATTGTAAAAGAACACTTTCTTAGTGTCTTTTTGTTTTTGGGTTCTCCTTTGGCTTCTTGCTAGAAAACAAGGGGGAGTAATTGTGGTTCATTTTGATCAGTTTATCCTATTTTAAACTATTGGTTCCTGTTACATTTGAATTGCTTTTCGTAGGGAGAGTCATGCTATAATTTTTTATCCTTGTTTCATTTGTGATAATTTTCGCAGGGGGAGCAATCCATTGCTATTTTGCTTTTTGCTCTAACCTATCTTGTCTTGCAGGATCTTTTCAAAATAAACACTTAAAATATTCTTGTCTATCAAGTTTCCAAAGGGGGAGATTGTAAAATCCTTTTTTGGCTAAACTTTAATTTAGACAAAATATTTTAATTGTTTAAAGAAAAATCAGTAGCATATCTCCATATTGATTTTCGGTTTTATTGGCAATATTTTCAGCTGGTTTTGTAATGTGAAAAGATCTTTAAGTGTGAATATATTTGTTGCCTTATTTATCTCAAATAATCAATTTTTGGTAAAATATATATTGTGCAAATATCTTGAGATTATTTTCAGGGATTATGTCTATTCTGGAATTAAGTTGATGTCGAAAATGAATATGGTCAAAAGAAATGACCATGTTCGTTTTGCCAGGTGAGACTAATTTCGTTGCTGACTCATCAGTTTCCTTTTCTGTCGACACATAATCCATCTGGCTGGCTGTTTTCCTAAATCAAAGGAATTCGCAAATTGATTTCAAAGATACCAGAATATGATGGCCTTAGACGATTTCCCTGCCTATAAATACCTTGCCAAGGCCTTTGGAATTTTCACCTCTTCCATTTTGAATATTTGTATACGTTATGTTATTTTGAAGAGTGTGTTTATTTGTAGAGATTAAGTTTGTTCACCTTAATCTTTGTGAGAGTGCTGAGTGTACTTGTGGATATCTATCTAGTCCATTGCAATCAGATAATGTCTATTGTGAACGTGTTCATAAGGATCTTTGGGAGAGGATTCTATCTAAGTCTCACTTCGGGAGGAAGTGTGCACTCGCTATTCTTTGAAGGGAGTTCAAGAGAATCAGCGTTTCATCAAACCAGATTCGTAGAGAAGAGTACAACAAGATTGCGGCAATAGTTTAAGAGGGAGTCTTACATTGTTTAAGTCAATGCTTTTGTACACTTTGTTTCTTTACTAATTGGTTTATTCTCTGGGCGTGGCCCCAAGGAGTAGGTTATCCGAAAGGGTTTCTGAACCTTGTAAAAATTCGCTGTGTTCTTTAATTTTTGCACTGTCTATTTATTGTGTTCAGTTCTGTCGTGACAAGTTCAGATTCTGTTCCGACATAACTGCTTTCTGTGTAAACAATTAATTACCATTCCGCATTTTAATTAATTCATGGTTTAATTAATTTGGTAATTACTAAAAATGAAATTTCAAGGATGTTCACTGAACTTCCTGTATCAACTAGTACTCTTTTCACCATCATGTTGGCGATTTGAACGTCCACGACCAGCGGATCGGAATGTGGGAACCGGACATTCTAGGCGTCTCTATCAGAGAAGGTTATCTCACCATCCTTCGACCGAGCCTTCTTTGATGCCCTGTCCTCCACAGTCATGATCTTGATGTCCTGGTCGTGACGTAGGGTTCGAGCATATTGTTCCCTCGCCTTTCCACTGCTTCCCGCGAGGTGTGGGCCTCCGCAGATGGTGAGTAAAGTGCCAGCTATGGGGTCAGGCTGCAAAGGTGGTGAGCGTTGGCGTGCGGGCGCATGCTCGTTGCCACCTGGAGCCTCTCGTTGGGAATTTCCCGAGGCCCGTACATATCTTCTCAAGTGTCCTTGTCTAATAAGGAACTCGATTTCATCCTTCAGCTGGTTGCATTCATTTGTATCATGTCCGTAGTCGTTATGATAACGACAGAACTTGGTAGTGTCTCTCTTCGAAATATCTTTTCGAATGGGAACGGGTTTTTTGTAAGGCACACTGGAACTCGTGGCCTGATACACCTCTCCCCGTGACTCGACAAGGGCAGTGTAGTTAGTGAACCGTGGTTCATAACGATTTCCCTTGGCTCGTTTATTATCAGAGGTGGAAGGCTCATTATGCGGCCGTTTCCCCCCATTCTTGCCATTGCCATTGCCGTTCCCGTTGCCTTTGCTGTTGCCATTGGGCTTTGACCCATTGGCGGCTTTGGCGGGCTCGGCAGTCCCCTTATCCTTGCATGGGGGTTTTCCTTCACTGGCAATGGCATCTTCGGGCATGATATACCGATCAACTCTATCTAAAAATTCTTGAGTAGTTTTAACTCCATGCTTTCTAAGGCTACTCCACAAAGGCATGCGGCGCCTAACTCCCGCAGTTAGGGCCATCATCTTGCCCTCATCACCCACTGTTTTGGTTCCAGCCGCTGCTCGCATGAAGCGCTGGACGTAGTCCTTCAGTGGCTCTCCTTCTTGCTTGCATATCTCGACCAGCTGATTCACCTCAGTTGGGTGCACACGACCCGCATATAATTGCCCGTAAAATTCTTTTACGAACATTTCCCAAGAAAAAATACTTGCAGGAGGGAATTTAAAGTACCACTCCTGTGCAGCATCAGAAAGTGTTGCAGGAAAGATCCTGCACCGAGCGTCTTCAGACACTTTCTGAATGTCCATCTGTATCTCAAACTTGTTGACATGAGATACCGGGTCACCATACCCGTCAAAATTTGGAAGCGTGGGCATCTTAAACTTGCTAGGAGTTTCTGCCATAGCTATCCTTTGAACGAAAGGAGTGCCTCTTCTCATGTCATACTCGATATGAGACGTTCTTCCCCCGAATAGCTGTTGTACTGCCTGGTTCAGGGCATCTATTTGGGCTTGCACGGCTTCGGGAATTGCTGGGGCCTCTGGTGCTGGGGGAACGTACTCGTCGTGCCGTTCCCAGCGATCGTTGAGTACGTCTCTTAAATCCTCGTCTCTTCGTTGCTGCTCGCTAGCTCCGAGCCGGTTAAAGACGTTATTTTTCCTTGGTTGCCCCCCAGCATCACGTCTCTCGGGTTGGTCTTCTCTAGGTGGTGGGCTTCTGCCCCCACCTCTATCTTCATTTCTCCGACCGGCTTTTCCTCTGCCTGAGTCGGCCTCATTATAACCATGGCCATCTCTGAACCTAGACTGGCTATGGTGGGATCGACTGTTCCCTCAGTTGTCTCTTCGGGCTGAAACTTCCCGAGCGTTAGAGGGTGGCCTGCGTTGTTCGGTAGGTCCCTGTGCACTATCATGCTGTGGGGGGCCCCGGACCGCAGAGCTTATCTTTGAGCTCCTTCTGTTACCAGAAGGACGCTGCCCTCTGCTTGGTGGGTTCGGCTCTTCGCCCCTATGGCGTCTAGGACTGCGGGGCTGTTGCCCGATACTATTCTGCCTTGGCTGCGGGGGAATGTCACGACCAGCCTGAGATGGAGGCTGCGCCTCAGGGTCCCTTAGCGGGACATCATCCTGCGGCATTGGTGGCTGCTCGGGCCTCTGGGGGCTCGAGGGCTGGATAGGCGGGCTAGGATTGGGACCCCTTTGGGGTGGCCCATTTGTAGGTTGATCAGGCTGTGAGGCAGGTGCTGCCTGATTCCTAGCCAACTATAGGGCTGCTTCGAGGGCTGCCATGGCCTCCCTCTGACGGCGGTCCATCTCTGCCTGTCTCTCACTCAACTTCTGGCGCTGTCGCTCAATTTCTTGTTGCTGCTGCGCCATAATCTCAGCAGCACTTTCCTGGCTAGCCCTCAGATTGGCCAGTTCATCCTGCAATACCCCTAGGGTATTCCTTAGGGTCTCAGAATCCAGTTCTTCCTCATCAAATTCCAAATGTGGCTCATCTTCGGTCACGTTTGGAGGAGGAAGCGGTTGAGATGGTGCAGCGCCAGTCGCCTGCCCAGTCTTCGTTGTGGTTTTCGCCATTACTGTTTCAACAATATCGTATCAAGCTCTCAATGAAAGCACCAGAATGTTGACCCTGATTTTAGTCAACTGACACGGAGTCAAAAACGCTTGATGTGGACAAATATGTTGGAATGAATATAATGACAAAAACAGTAAAGCACACAAGAATTTATAGTGGTTCGGCCCCAGAAACTGGTAATAACGTACGTCCACTTGAGCTATTATTGATATAGGATTTCAAAGGAGTGATCAGAGAACTAGGGTTCTATGAGTTTCACAAACCTTTGAAGAATAAACAATATATTGTAATGTATTAGCTCTAATTCTCTCGTAAATATATACTCTCAAGTAATCAAAAGGCCAAAAGTCCCCTCCTTGAACTATCTTTCTCTATTTATAGGCTCAAGGAGGACTACATTAATTTGTTACAGATATTCTCTCCTAATTAATCGGATCATTAGGAATTATTGGAGACAATCTTGGGATTGACTATGATTTTTACAAAATTATCTTGAAATATGCGGAGTGTACGACCAGGCTAGTCATAAGAAAAACTCAACCGTTATGCTTGCAATATCTTTCTGGTCGATACTCTAACAGAATTCTGCTAGGTGTCAGCCACATGTTCAGAAATCTCCTGCCACGTCATCCGTGTCTGTGTTTTGGATAACACAATAAAAACCACATTGTAAAACTCTAGCAGCTGTTTTCTTACCACTAAAATGTCCTCCACATGCATGATCGTGACAAAAATATATGATTTTAGATTGGTCACAATTTGGAATGCATCTTCTAATTATTTGATCAGGGCAGTATTTAAACAACTAAGGATCATCCCAAATAAAAATTTTCCCTTCAGAATAAAATTTAGATTTATCATTCTTTGACCAATGAGACGGTATTTCTTTAGTGACCAAATAATTAACAATATCAGCATACCAAGGCAAGAAAGAAACATGCATCAATTGTTCATCAGGAAAAGTTTCAGTGATAGGAGTGGAGTCATGTATAGTTTCAACAACTAGTCTAGATAAATGATCAGCAACAATATTTTCAGATCCTTTTTTATCACGTATTTCTAAGTCGAATTCTTGTAAAAGTAGGATCCAACGGATCAAACGAGACTTAGCATCTTTTTTCGACAAGAGATATTTTAATGCAGCATGATCAGAATAGACAATAATTTTAGATCCTAACAAATATGATCTAAATTTCTCCAATGCAAAAACAACAGCAAGCAATTCTTTCTCGGTTGTGGAATAATTTAATTGAGCATCATTTAAAGTTTTGCTAGCATAGTAAATTACATGAGGTATTTTTTCAAGTCTTTGTCCTAAGACAACACCTATGGCAGAATCAGAAGCATCACACATTATTTCAAAAGGAATTTTCCAATTAGGAAGTCGAATAATGGGTGCAGTAGTCAACAAATTTTTTAATTTTTCAAAGGCAACATGGCTGTTATTATCAAAGACAAAAGCATTTTCTTTTCCAAGTAAATGGCATAAAGGCCGAGAAATTTTGCTAAAGTATTTTATAAATCTTCTATAAAAACCGGCATGGCCTAAGAATAATCTAATTTCTTTCACAATTTTAGGTGGGGGAAGTTTTGAAATAAGATCAACTTTAGCTTTATCAACTTTTATTCCCTCAGAAGAGATTACATGACCTAAAACAATTCCTTTTTTAACCATAAAATGACATTTTTCCCAATTAAGAACAAGGTTTTTCTCTTTGCAACTAATTAAAACAAGTGAAAGATGGTGCAGACATTCATCAAAGGAAGAACCAAACACAGAAAAATCATCCATAAACACTTCAAGAAATCTTTCAACCATGTCAGAAAAAATTGAAATCATACACCTTTGAAAAGTCGCAGGTGCGTTGCATAATCCAAAAGGCATGCGACGATAGGCAAAAGTCCCAAAAGGGCATGTAAATGTAGTCTTTTCTTAATCTTCTGGGGCAATGGGGGTTTGGTTATATCCCGAATACCCATCAAGAAAGCAACAATATGCATGGCCATCTAATCGTTCAAGCATTTGATCAATAAAAGGTAATGGAAAATGGTCTTTTCTAGTAACATTATTCAGCTTTCTATAGTCTATGCACACTCTCCACCCCGTTTGTACTCTAGTAGGGATTAATTCATTTTTCTCATTTTCAACAATTGTGATCCCAGACTTCTTAGGTACAACTTGAACTGGACTAACCCATTGACTATCAGAAATAGGGTAAATGATACCTACGTCTAATAATTTTATGACCTCTTCTCTAACCACTTCTTTCATATTTGGATTTAACTTTCTTTGACATTCCCGAGAGGTTTTAGCATTCTCTTCTAGATGGATTCTATGCATACATATGGATGGGCTAATTCCTTTAATGTCTCCAATGGTCCAACCTATGGCTTCTTTATGTTTTCTAAGGACATCTAACAATTTATCTTCTTGTTCTTTAGATAAGGCGGATGCTATGATAACAGGCAAGGTTTCAGACTCTCCTAGAAAAGCATATTTTAAATTTTCTAGCAAAGGTTTAAGGTCTATCTTTGGAGACTCGAAAACTGATTGAACATGATCTAAGAGTGAAAAAGGTTCAACTTTGGTTTCATTTAAGGATATAGGCTCTAGCAAAGAATTCACATCATCATTAGAGTCATCAACATGCAAGTTCATACCAAAGTATTTTTCACAAAAGTCAAGTAAGTCATTTCCATCATCTTCACAAATACTATCTATCATGTTAACTTCATGCATTTCCTCACACTCAACAGATTTAACAACATTAAATACATTCAATTCAACAGTCATATTTCCAAAAGATAATTTTAAAACATCATTACGACAATTTATGATTGCATTAGATGTAGCTAAGAATGGTCTACCTAAAATGATAGGAATTTGAGCATGCATGTTTTCTACAGGTTGAGTATCAAGAACAATGAAGTCAACAGGAAAATAAAATTTATCAACTTTTATCAAAACATCCTCTATAATGCCTCTAGGAATTTTCACATAATGATCGGCTACTTGAAGAGTTATAGAGGTAGGTTTTAGCTCACCAAGACCAAGTTGCTTATAAACAGAATAAGGCAATAAATTCACACTAGCACCCAAATCAAGTAAAGCTTTGTTAATAAAATGATCACCAATAATTCATGAAATTGTGGGACACCCAGGATCTTTATATTTAACAAGACTCTTATATTGAATAATGGAACTAGCTAGTTAAGTTAAAAATGCCTCTTTAGGAACATTAGTGTTTCTTTTAACAGTACAAAGATCCTTTAAAAATTTAGAGTAGGTAGGAATTTGTTTAATGGCATCTAAGAAAGGGATATTGATACTAACTTGTTTAAAAACTTCTAAGATTGATTATATTGGCCGCCTTTTTTAATTGGAAGTAATCTTTGTGGGAATGGGGCTTTTGGGATGAAAGGATGGATTGGAGTTTCCTTGTTTGAAAAGTCATTGGCATTAGAACTAGAAGGCTGACTCTTTTCTTTTTCTTTTTCATTTTTGTTTTCAACCTCGGGTATGTAATCGGGTTTGACAATGTTATTTCCGGACCTAAGAGTTGAAATTGATTTGACTTCTCCATTATGACTAGACTTTCCTATCTCATATTGACCTTTTGGATTAGGGATAAGTTGACTAGGGAATGTTCCTTTTTCTCTATCAGCTAAAGCAATGGCGAGTTGTCCTACTTGTGTCTCGAGTTTGGTAATTGATTGAGATTGATTTTGTAGGATTTGTTGAGTGGATTGCATAAATTGTTGTAAAGTATCTTCTAAGGAAGGTTTCCTTTGTTGAGGATTGTTGGAGATGTGCCCTGAAAGCATATGTAGTAGACATTGTTTTTATGAAATAAATAAATAAATTGAATTTGTTATGCATATATTTTATGGACTATATTATTCTATGATAATATTATGTAAATATCGGGAAAATTCCTAAGTTAACGAATGTAATCTCAAACACGTATTAGTACGAGAGGATTGTGTTTGAGATAAATGAACTTGAATAGTTCACAGTAAAATAAAGTTATGGAATCTTTAGATTAATTACTGCAAGTACGGTCCACTAGTATTATGAATACATGTGATCTAGATCCAGATCACTAGTGTGGTAGGACACTTTAGTGGAGGTGCTTTATATATTAGAGAATATATAGAACTAGACCAGATATGTTTATTAATACTTAGTTAAATACCGTTTCGAAGTATTAATTAAATATATCAACTGATGATCATATACAAATAGATCTTAATCCTGAGGTTACTATGAACTCCTGTTTATGTTATATGAGTTCTTTGATTCACTTGTTAGGGTCTGTCAGAATGATCAGGCTAAAAACTTTTGTTTTGGGAACTCATTAATATAGATGGCTGGGGACATAGTATACAGATATGGAATCTATACCTTCTCGCAAGAGATTGAATGATGGTTCTCTTAAGGGTTGACTTTTGGGACTGAAAGGCTATTGAGCTCAAATTCATAATTTAGTTATGAATTAACCTTCACTAGTAGAGTCAATGGTACTTAAGGAAACAAGACATAATTAAAAGGGTAAAACGGTAATTTTATTCCCGATTAATTATGAACCATTATTAGAGGGTCAAGTTGTATGCAATGATTAAATCAATGGACGCTTTATGATTATAAAGTACTCAGTAAATGAAATGCATATAATTACAAGAGTTCAATCTCATATTTATAGTGCAATAATCATGAGATTAATAAATTAAGATTATTTAATTAAAGAGTTTAATTAATAATCTCAAATTTATTGGAGCTTGGAATTATAGGTCCGTAGGTCCCCATAGCGGCTCTATCAACACTGTTCAAGGTAAGAGTTGATATGAAGGGAAAATAGTTTAAAGACATATTTAGGAAGAAATTTGTTCTTCAGGCCAAATATGCAATTATATGATAATGGTGATTAATTAATTAATTACAAATTAGTTATAGTTAACCAAATTAATTAATATTTAATTATTATATAATTTTCGAAATTATATTAAATAATTAAATTAATTTTCGAAATTTAATTAAATAATTAAATAATTATAATTTTTTGAAATTATAATAAATTAAATATTTAATTTTGAAAATTTGGGTTTAATTAATTAGTAGAATTAATTAAATATCTTTATTTGAGTGGGAGATGATAATCTGATAAGTTCAAATTGGATTTGAATTTAAAAGATTGATATTTATTCAAATAATTAATTATATTTGATAATTAATTAAAAAGATAGTTAATTTGAATTAGCTATCAGGTTGTTAGATCTTATCTGACAAAGAAATTTGAATAAATAATTAAATAAAATTTGAAAAACTAATATCCCTAGAAATTAGGAAGCTACACGTTCACACACAGTCCATAGACTGTGTGTGGCGTGTAGAGCAGTATTTTTTTAGGGATGGGATTTTCAATTTTATTTGTTTAATTAATTAATTAATGGATAATTCAAAAATTGGTTTTTCGTGTTTTTTCATTAATGGAATAATTAATTAATTAAAAATTAAATTGTAAAATGGTTACAGATTTAATTTTTAAATTTTGAATTTTTTCTGTTAAGTATGACTGATCAGAAAATTATTCAAATAAGATAAGTGAAGAGAGTGAGACTACTCTACACATTCGCTCTGTGAAAAATAGAAAGATAGTTTTCTCTCTCCCTGAAAATAAAGAACCAATTCTCAGGTCTATTCTCTTGATCTCATGAGTTGAGTACATCAAGAAGAATCACAAATAAATTATCCTTCATTCTCTAAGTGCCCACACATTTCTTGAGGTGTAGAGAACGCTTTGGAAGATCTTGGTGTGAGTACGTGGGAGCGACTTGGATAGGAAGATCGTTCTAAATACGAAAAGATAGCAAGGACACTTGATAGGCTTCAAGAGGTATGATTTCTATTAGTATCTTGTTTATGATTAATGTATGTATATTAATGGATCCGCATATTTAAAGGTAGTTTAAATATGTTACAAAATTTTGTTGTACACTGGGCCAACCACACCACCATTCCGTTGCGTATTAGGAAACTCGTTCCTAACAATTGGTACCAGAGCGGTCATTAATCTCTGCATACATTAATTACTCTGTGGGCATAATATGCATTCTTATGTTATTGTAATATATATGAATGGATGGATGTATGTATGATGATAGTTGATTCTTAAGGGTCGTTAATTATATGGTGTTTTGGGTTTAGGAAATGTTCTTAAAATTCTAGATGAAAAATGTAAGCCATTTTGGGGCATAGGAATTTTTGTAATTTTAATTTTCTGTGTTAAAATTATTTAAAAAATTCTATAAGGCCTGAGCCCCGGGTTCCGAGCCCCGAAGCCCGAGCCTCACCCAGCTACCTTGCTGCGTGCCCAGCCCTTGCTGCGTGCTCAGCCGCTGCTGCATGCTGCCAGCCCAGGCGCCCCTGCGCCATGCCCCTGCGCACCAACCCAGCCGCCTCGACCAGCAGCTCCCCAGCCCGCGCCTGATGCTGCCACATCCCGCCCAGCAGCTTGTGCACTTCAGCCGCATGCACCCATGCCGAGCCACCATGTGCAGCCGCCCCTAGGGTTTTCTAGACCCTAGGGCTTGCATCAAAAAATTGTCCATTTAAATTATGGGCTTAATTTAGTTAACCCATGATTTAAAATTGTTTTATTTTGAATTAATTGTATGAGCCCAAATTCAAATCTGGGCCTAATAACTTATTGGGCATCAAACCCAAGTTAATTATTCTTAAAATTTGTTTAAGATAATTAAAAGTTATTTTAATTCAAAATTAAATGGATAAGTGGCTTAATGGATCAAAACTACGTGTGAAGGCCCTGAGTAATAGATAGAGATCTATTTAGGTCTTATTTAGTTTCTTACATTTGTGTGTATATTTTTGCAAGTGTTGTAATTTTTCTAGAAATACCCAAGACACCCGGCCCGCATTTATTTATTTATGTAGCTAGTATTTATTTATTTAAATGTTTGAATGTGATTAAATTGTTTAATACTTTATCATGCATTTTTTGACATGCCATACATATAACCCACACAGTATTTAAAATTGTGCATGCATCTCATATGAGTAGAAACATGCCTTAGGATTGTCCTATGTGATTATATGCTGGTCCATATAATAATAAATCTAGTTTTTAACTAGTTCAAGAGCGAAAACAGATTTTAATAGTGGTTTAATTTCTAGTATTTAATAAAATTGTTTTATTAAATTATAAATGATATTCTTAGTAATTATAGAAAAATAAAATTGAACTAATTAGGGCATAGTTCTATAATTTTAATTTTGCTTAATTTGATTAGTAATTATTAGAATATCATTTGGTAAAAATAGATCACTTTATTTTTACAACTAATTAAAAAGCATAGGATGTTTTGAGAAAACACATGTTCTAAAATAGTGAGTGGGAGAGGGAGTTATGACAATAAGTCCCATAGTCTCCATTATTAGTTAGCACCGAGGTAACATAGAGAGGGCCTCGCGGCACCATTGCTTGTGTCCCCCTAAGGAAGGCTTCCGACTGTGTTATTCTCAAGGCAAACTTCTTTTTCAAGAAGAAGATTTAATGATGTATTTCAAGTTTGACTGACCCTAAGGCACACTCTTAAGTTAAGTCATTGATCTAAAATAATGGGTTACACTCACAAGGTACATTAGGCTTTCGAGCAGACTAGTGTATTCTTGACCAAACAAGCGGTTGTTTATAAGTCAAAAGAGAAATATTGATTTAAGTTTTAACTTATAAATTTGAGAGCTTGTCTCAAAATTAATTTGGAATTAGTCTGACCTACCCTAAGGCTGGTCCATTAATGTTCAAATTAATTAATCGTGGAATAAGTAATTATTTTTTATGTGTTTTTTGTTGCATTCATGCATCACGTTTACTATTCCGAAAATAACTGATATTTATTATATGCATAAATTCATTTTATTTATTTATTTATTTTCAGCAATAATGTCTAGCTTAAATCCTGTATCTTCTTTACTTGCTAATGAAAAGTTGACTGGTGAAAACTACATGAAATGGAAATCAAACTTGAACATTGCATTAATATGTGAGAAGCCTAAAAAGTCATCCAAAAGCAAAGAGAACAAGAACACTAAAACCTCCAAAAGGAAGACCCCAAAAGGGACTTGCTTTAATTGTGGAGAAAATGGTCACTGGATAAGAAGCTGTTCAAAGTATCTCGCTGACCTCAAAGAGAATAATACAAGCAAATTTGATTTACTTGTGTTAGAAGCTTGTTTAGTGGAAGATAATTCCTCAACCTGGATAGTAGATTCAGGAGCCACTAACCATGTCTGCTTTTCTCTTTCGATTCTTAGTTCAACGAGGAAGCTTGCTGATGGAGAGGTGACTATGAGGGTAGGCAGTGGACAGATTATCTCTGCAGCAGTAGTTGGAACAGCCCGTTTGGAATTTGATAATAATAAATTTCTTGTTTTAGAAAATGTTTATTATATTCCTGGATTTTTTAGAAACTTAATTTCTGTTTCTATGTTGCATGAGCAAAATTTTAAAATATCTTTTAATAATAATTCGATTGTTATTTCAAGATATGGTTTTAAGATATGTTCTGCAAAATCTATCGATGGGCTTTATAAACTGCAAGCTAAAGAGAAATCTGTTAATAATTCAGAATTATTTAAAACAGCCAATCCAAGATCTATTAAACGACAAAAGACTGATTCCGATAGTGATACTTATCTATGGCACTTGAGATTGGGCCATATTGGTCTAGACAGAATAAATAGGCTTGTAAAGGATGGTCCTTTAAGAGAACTATCTATTGGATCTCTCCCTATTTGTGAATCCTGTCTAGAAGGCAAAATGACCAAGAGACCTTTCTCTGCCAAAGGTTCAAGAGCCACAGAACCACTTCAGCTAGTATTTACGGATGTTTGTGGTCCACTTAATGTACAAGCAAGAGGAGGTTATGAATACTTCGTCACCTTTATTGACGATTATTCAAGATATGGTTACCTATATTTAATGCAAAGAAAATCTGAAACTTTTTGGAAAGTTCAAAGAATTTTGAGCAGAAGCTGAAAAGCAATTAGGTAAGTCACTAAAAGCTCTTCGATCTGATCGAGGAGAAGAGTACTTGGATTTTGAATTCAAAGACCATATGTGTGAGCATGGCATTCAATCCCAACTCACAGCACCTGGAACGCCACAACAAAATGGTGTTTCGGAAAGACGGAACAGAACGTTATTAGATATGGTTAGATCAATGATGAGTTTCTCATCATTACCACTGTCATTCTGGGGCTATGCAATTCAATGTGCACTATACATATTAAATGTTGTTCCATCTAAGTCTGTCCAAAAGACACCCATAGAATTATGGAATGGTTGTAAACCTAGTTTACACCATTTTCGAATTTGGGGGTGTCCTGCACACGTGCTTAAAGGAAAGACCGGGAAGTTGGAATCATGCTCTGAAGTGTGCATGTTTGTAGGTTATTCCAAAAAGACCAGAGGTGGAATTTTCTATAGTCCAAAAGAAAACAAAACATTTGTATCGACAAATGCAACTTTTCTTGAATATGACTATGTAAATAACCACAAACCTCGCAGTGAAGTTGTTCTAGAGGAGATGGTCTCAAATGAAGTTGCAAAGTCATCAGCAACAACCAATGAAAAAAGGCAAGAGGAAACTACTAATTCTAGTCAGAATAGTAATGAACCTCGTCGTAGTGGGAGGGTTAGCAAGCAACCCACACGCTATGAACACGAAGTTCAAATGCTTGTGTCTGACACAAACAAAGACGATCCATTGACATTTAGAGATGCAATGAATGATTCTGATAAGGACAAATGGCAAGAAGCCATGAACCAAGAAATGGAATCGATGTATTCCAATTCTGTCTGGGTTCTTGAAGATCCACCTGAGAATATCAAACCCATTGGTTGCAAGTGGATATTCAAGAAGAAAAGAGGAGTGGATGGGAAAGTAGAGACTTTCAAAACAAGGCTTGTAGCCAAAGGTTACACACAGAAAGAAGGGGTTGACTATGAAGAAACCTTTTCTCCTGTAGCCATGCTAAAATCCATTCGTACACTCTTATCCATAGCTGCTTGCATGGATTATGAGATTTGGCAAATGGATGTCAAAACAGCTTTTCTGAATGGCTACCTTGACGAAACCATTTACATGTCTCAACCAGAAGGGTTCGAGTTAAAAGGTCAAGACCAAAAGGTTTGCAAGATTCTTAGATCCATTTATGGACTCAAACAAGATTCTAGATCTTGGAATCTTAGATTTGATGACACAATTGAAACGTTTGGTTTTGAACAAAATGTTGACGAACCTTGTGTCTATAAACAAATCAAAGATGGTGTAGTAGTATTCCTCATTCTTTATGTTGATGATATATTACTGATTGGAAATGACGTAACAACATTATCAAAAGTAAAGAACTGGTTAGCTGAACAATTCCAAATGAAAGATTTGGGAGAAGCCAAGTATGTTCTGGGCATTAAGATTCTTAGAGAAAGACAGAACAAAACTTTGGCATTGTCTCAAGCAACTTATATTGATAAGGTGCTAGAACGCTTTAATATGCAAAACTCCAAAAAGGGTGATATGCCAACCCGTTCTGGAGTATTCCTTTCCAAAGAGCAGTGTCCCAAAACACCTCAGGAAGAGGAACACATGAGACAATATCCCTATGCCTCAACAGTAGGCAGTCTAATGTACGCCATGTTGTGTACAAGACCTGACATTTGTTATGCAGTAGGGATAGTCAGCCATTATCAATCCAATCCTGGATTGAGTCATTGGACTGCAGTAAAGAATATTCTCAAGTGTCTTAGAAATACTAGAGATTATATGCTTGTTTATTCAGGTGGAGACCTGAACCCCACTGGTTACACTGATTCTGATTTTCAGTCAGACAGAGATAGTCGGAAATCGACTTCTTGATCAGTGTTTACTCTTGGAGGAGGAGCGGTAGTCTGGCGAAGTATTAAACAAACCAGCATTGCAGATTCCACCATGGAAGCCGAGTATATAGCGGCTTGTGAAGCAGCTAAGGATGCTGTGTGGCTCAAAAAGTTCTATTCCGATCTGAAAGTTGTACCAGATGTGGATAAGACACTAGTCCTATACTGTGCAACAGTGGGGCAGTAGCTAACTCAAAGGAACCACAGAGTCACAAGAGGGGAAAGCACATCGAGAGGAAGTATCACTTGCTAAGAGAGATAGTTCATCGAGGAGATGTTGCAGTTATGAAGATAGCTTCAGAGCATAATCTTGCAGATCCTTTCACAAAGACTTTATCCATAAAATCTTTTAAGGAGCATGTAAGAAATATGGGAATGAGAGAGATGCATCATTTGCTTTAGGGCAAGTAGGAGATTGTTGGAGATGTGCCCTGAAAGCATATGTAGTAGACATTGTTTTTATGAAATAAATAAATAAATTGAATTTGTTATGCATATATTTTATGGACTATATTATTCTATGATAATATTATGTAAATATCGGGAAAATTCCTAAGTTCATGAATGTAATCTCAAACACGTATTAGTACGAGAGGATTGTGTTTGAGATAAATGAACTTGAATAGTTCACAGTAAAATAAAGTTATGGAATCTTTAGATTAATTACTACAAGTACGGTCCACTAGTATTATGAATACATGTGATCTAGATCCAGATCACTAGTGTGGTAGGACACTTTAGTGGAGGTTCTTTATATATTAGAGAATATATAGAACTAGACCAGATATGTTTATTAATACTTAGTTAAATACCGTTTCGAAGTATTAATTAAATATATCAACTGAAGATCATATACAAATAGATCTTAATCCTGAGGTTACTATGAACTCCTGTTTATGTTATATGAGTTCTTTGATTCACTTGTTAGGGTCTGTCAGAATGATCAGGCTAAAAACTTTTGTTTTGGGAACTCATTAATATAGATGGCTGGGGACATAGTATACAGATATGGAATCTATACCTTCTCGCAAGAGATTGAATGATGGTTCTCTTAAGGGTTGACTTTTGGGACTGAAAGGCTATTGAGCTCAAATTCATAATTTAGTTATGAATTAACCTTCACTAGTAGAGTCAATGGTACTTAAGGAAACAAGACATAATTAAAAGGGTAAAACGGTAATTTTATTCCCGATTAATTATGAACCATTATTAGAGGGTCAAGTTGTATGCAATGATTAAATCAATGGACGCTTTATGATTATAAAGTACTCAGTAAATGAAATGCCTATAATTACAAGAGTTCAATCTCATATTTATAGTGGAATAATCATGAGATTAATAAATTAAGATTATTTAATTAAAGAGTTTAATTAATAATTTCAAATTTATTGGAGCTTGGAATTATAGGTCCGTAGGTCCCCATAGCGGCTCTATCAACACTGTTCAAGGTAAGAGTTGATATGAAGGGAAAATAGTTTAAAGACATATTTAGGAAGAAATTTGTTCTTCAGGCCAAATATGCAATTATATGATAATGGTGATTAATTAATTAATTACAAATTAGTTGTAGTTAACCAAATTAATTAATATTTAATTATTATATAATTTTCGAAATTATATTAAATAATTAAATTAATTTTTGAAATTTAATTAAATAATTAATTAATTATAATTTTTTGAAATTATAATAAATTAAATATTTAATTTTGAAAATTTGGGTTTAATTAATTAGTAGAATTAATTAAATATCTTTATTTGAGTGTGAGATGATAATCTGATAAGTTCAAATTGGATTTGAATTTAAAAGATTGATATTTATTCAAATAATTAATTATATTTGATAATTAATTAAAAAGATAGTTAATTTGAATTAGCTATCAGGTTGTTAGATCTTATCTGACAAAGAAATTTGAATAAATAATTAAATAAAATTTGAAAAACTAATATCCCTAGAAATTAGGAAGCTACACGTTCACACACAGTCCATAGACTGTGTGTGGCGTGTAGAGCAGTATTTTTTCAGGGATGGGATTTTCAATTTTATTTGTTTAATTAATTAATTAATGGATAATTCAAAAATTGGTTTTTCGTATTTTTTCATTAATGGAATAATTAATTAATTAAAAATTAAATTGTAAAATGGTTACAGATTTAATTTTTAAATTTTGAATTTTTCTGTTAAGTATGACTGATCAGAAAATTATTCAAATAAGATAAGTGAAGAGAGTGAGACTACTCTACACATTCGCTCTGTGAAAAATAGAACGATAGTTTTCTCTCTCCCTGAAAATAAAGAACCAATTCTCAGGTCTATTCTCTTGATCTCATGAGTTGAGTACATCAAGAAGAATCACAAATAAATTATCCTTCATTCTCTAAGTGCCCACACATTTCTTGAGGAGTAGAGAACGCTTTGGAAGATCTTGGTGTGAGTACGTGGGAGCGACTTGGATAGGAAGATCGTTCTAAATACGAAAAGATAGCAAGGACACTTGATAGGCTTCAAGAGGTATGATTTCTATTAGTATCTTGTTCATGATTAATGTATGTATATTAATGGATCCGCATATTTAAAGGTAGTTTAAATATGTTACAAATTTTTGTTGTACACTGGGCCAACCACACCACCATTCCGCTGCGTATTAGGAAACTCGTTCCTAACAAGGATATGGTTGATTTTGTGGGGCATGAGTTTGGTTTTGTTTGTTGTATTGATGCCCTTGATTCATTTGGGGTTGGTTTTGTCTCCATGAAAAGTTTGGATGGTTTCTCCAATTTGGATAGTAGGTGGATGAAAATGGGCTATCATTTGGTTTCCCATAAGAATGAAGAGCATTGGCCTCCTCATAAAAGGCTTCTTGGTAGGAATGACATGATTGGGCATTATGGCAAGGACTAGAACATATAGAACAAACATCTTTTCTTGGTTGCATTGGAGAGTTTATAGTTTGGCTTATGGCTAAAGCTTCTACTTTTCTCGCTAATTTGTCTAAGGATGTTCGTAAGTCTAATTCTTCTTTTACTTCATACCTTCCTCCTCTTTTCGGTGAATTAGTTGACCTAGACCTAGGATCAAAATAATTCCATTGTTGTGAATTGACAGATAAATCTTCAAGGGCGTCCCACGCCTCTTGTCCTTGAAATTTTAAAAAATTTCCAGTATGCATAGATTGAATCATTTGACGATTAGAGGGAGTCAAACCATCATAAAAATATTTTACAAGTCTCCATTTTTCAAAACCATGATGAGGACATTTTAATAATAAATCTTTAAATCTTTCCCAACATTCATAAAACTCTTCATTATCTTTTTGAAAAAACTCGGAGATTTCTCTCCTTAGACTATCAGTTTTAGACATAGGAAAAAATTTCAACAAGAATTTATTATAAAGTTGATCTCATGTAGTTATAGACCCTATTGGAAGGGAATTTAACCAAGCTTTTGATTTCTCTTTTAATGAAAAAGGGAATAATCTTAGTTTGACCGACTCATCAGAAAAATTTTGAAATTTAAATGTTGAGCAAATTTCTAAGAAATCTTTGACATGCATGTAAGGATCCTCTCTATCTAACCCATAAAAAGATGGCAAAAATTGAATGATTGCTGGTTTAAGCTCAAAATGAGTAGCAGAAGTGATAAGAAGAACGATACCTGAAGGAGCAGTAGATGAAATAGGTGCAAAATATTCAAGCAAAGTTTTTTCAGGCACAGCATTTTCATCAACAGAATTAGCAATTGGTTCCATGATGCTCAAATTTTTTCTAACACTTTCAATTTCAAACAAAGATAAACGTCTTTTTACTAATCGATTTTTAGAGTTATGTTCCCAATGATGCATACAATTTTCACAAACAAGGCAACAAGGATAATCTCAAACAAGCAATTTTCTGATGTGGAAGATCAGTTAAAACCGCAACCACAGAGCATACTTAGAATTATTAGAGATTTCACAACAATATAATTCTTATGGTTTACTTGTCCCCAGGCCTATTTGATTCCACTTACTCACGCACTACTAACAACTCCCCGAGGTTAATTAGTAGAGGCAGATTGAGAATTTTGTTCAAATTTCCTTTAAGCAAAAATTGCTTATGGTGAAAGGACAAGATTTAAGTTTCTTTTTTTTTTCAAGTATTTTTTCACAATATTACACTAAAATATTATAAAAGGCAAAGATAAATAAGGCATAAATTAAATAAGACTAAAATTTAGGCAAGAGTAGGGAGGCATAGCATGCCATCAACCATAACAAAATTAAGGTAAAAATTAGGAGGCACAAGTGCCATCAACTAAAACATAAGATAAAAGACTAGGAGGCAAAATTTCCATCAACTAGTAATTTGCGGAAATTAGATAAAATAAAAATTACAACAAGATAAATAAAGGAAATTATAACAAAGGTTAGGAGGCACATGTGCCGTCAACTAACAAAGATATAAAAGAAATAAAATTACAACAAAATTAGGAGGCACAAATGCCGTCAACTATAAACATTAAAAAGATAGAAAAAAATAGGAGGCACAAGTGTTGTCACTAAAAAAAATGCAATAAATATAAATATATAAATAATTTTTTTTATGGGTGGTAGAACCGTCCCAAATTTTCTTTTTACTTTTTATAGACATATATATATATTTTATATTTTTGTATATATAGTTTTTTTTAAGTGCAAAAATTAAAATAACTAGTAGAAGAATTTACTAACCTTGAGATAAATTTCGTTTCTTTTTTCTTGCAACTCCTCGGCAACGGCGCCAAAAACTTGATGGATCCAAAATGGGTATGTTTTAAATATTTATACTCGCAAGCGCACGAATTGTATATGGAATATTGTGTTCATGTAAGCACGAGATCGAACCCAAACGAGTTGTCTAAAATAAAAAAGAAAACTATTTTAAACCAAAATTAATGAATTATAACCTAGCTCCAAAGATTGATGAGTTTTAATGTTATAAACATAAAATAAATGATTGAAAATAAAGCTATTTAAGAGAAAAAATAAACCAATAATGATTTGAAAATAAGTGTTAAAAGAAAAGATTATTAAGATACTAGAATCCACAAAATGTAAGTTTAATAATATTTATTAGTATATTGATTCCCAAGTTTTAGTGATAGTTAAAATAATTCAAACTATCATTTTTCAAATAAATTTATAATTTTAAGCACAAATTACTTCTAAAAAGATAGGATTTTTCTTCACTTTTCAAAAATTATAATTTCAAAGTATTTAATGTGAATCAACCTAATGAAACAACAAAAAATCAAATAACATTATTTATAAGGCAAAACATTATATTTTTGTTCTAAGCATAGATGTGTACAATTTAATGACACATTTTACACAAAGAATATTATGTTTTTTTGCAAAAATGAAGAATAAAGTGCATATTATCTAACAATCCAAAATATGAGATATTAAAGATGAAAGACAAATATGAAGAAGAAAAATCCATAAACTTTGTTGCATTAGAAGGGAAATCAACATACAACATAAATATTACCTAGTTACAAGTTGCTTCATCGTGATCTTAATAATCTTATGAAAAAGATTAGAAGCACATAACTAGAGTAGAAATTAAAAAATAAATGACATACATACTTGAAAATGCTCTTGAAAAAACCCAAAATGGAAGAGGGAATGATGGAGAGAAAATGAGAGAAAGAAGATTATTGAAATTAAGCACAAATAATCAACCCAAAATAAATAACCCCAAAAATTAAGCACACCAAAAATGATCTTGAAATTCCATATTTATAGTCAAAATGAGATTATTAAAATAATCAATTTAAATTAATTAAATTGATTAGATTAATTAAGTAAAATAAATATGGTATGTAGAGGTAAATTATAGGGTGTAATGATGATGTTTTGGTGAAAAATGGGTAAAAAGTTGGCATTTTTGGGTATTATGGGACAAGAGAACAAGGAAAAGTGGCTAGGTGAGCTGCGGCAGGGGACCAGGCGGCTGGGCGGGCTTGGGCCACGGTGGTGTATAGCTGGGAAATGGCCAGGTGGCTGGCTGCTGCTAGTGGGCAGTGGAAGAAGCAGGCCCACGGTTGGGTGTAGCTTCAATTAGTGGAGAGGGATGCAGCTGGAAGAGGATATGATGGAGTGAGGCACGGGTTGGTGCTTGGCGTGAGCTGGGGAGGCAGCAGAGAAGAGGGCCAGGCATTGGGCCTGGGAAATGGCCAGCGGGCTTGGAGGCCTTGGGCCTTTGAAAAATGCCAACATTTCTTTGTTCTTGTCACAAAAATATCACATTTTTTTTTCTTTTCTCTTCTTTATTCTCAAGCATGAAAAGTGCAAAGTATATTCTACAAAATAAGTAAACATTAAATTAGAATTAAATATTTTCAATTATAAAATAAATCATATTAAATCCATGAAAATATTAATTAAAATTTAATTTACTTTGGCAATTAAGTTCAATAAAATTACATTTTTTAACTTTTAATCTAAAAATACTAATTTCAAATAATTAAACTACAACATATTATAATAAAATAGCTATAAAAATACACAAAAGTATATAAAATCATGATAAGACTAATAAATTCAAAATTACTTAAAAACTTGATAAATTAATTAAGAACTCAAGAACTAAGCAAAAATTAACAAATAAAATATGGTAAAATGACTCTATTTTGTAGAGTTATAAAATATAGAACTTCTTAAGCCACACTACCTCTTTAGCTGCTTCACAAGATGCTATGTATTCTTTAATACTTCTCCAAACTATAGCACCTCCTCCAATTGTGAGTCTGCACCTCCTTCAGTGGTTGATACATGGTGGAGTCTGCAATACTGGATTGTTTAATACTTCTCCAAACTATAGCACCTCCTCCAATTGTGAAAGCTGATCCAGATGTCGACTTTCGACTATCTTTGTTTGATTGAAAATGAGAATCAGTATATCTAGTGGGGTTCAGGTCTCCACTTGAATACACAATGTTATATTATTTCATATAATATAATGTTAGATTAAATAATGTGACAAAATGTGATTTGTCATACAAATGTGATTTGTCACACCTTGTAACGTATTATTGAGAGTCACAAAATTAGACACATGTGTATGCCCAAATGTGACATATTTTGGAGTTACAAAATCAGTTACAAATTTTTAACTCCTAAATATTACCCAATAATGTGTATATTATATATTACACATTTGAGATTGGATTTCACAAAGCCATGATGAAATATGGCTGTTGGAGACATGTTTTTAACTCCCAATAGGTGTTTGGAGGTTACAAAATCATGTGGGAAAGGATTTGGGATGTTTTGGAACGTTTTGGAAAAATGACTTTTGGTGCTAAAAATGGCCTGTGGCCGCGGCCACTGAAATATCCTGGGCGCGGCCAGTGAGGCTGACAACCTATATGGTTTTTCAGTTTTTTCCAAATTGAATGGTTCTAACATCCCAAATAACTCCCAAATCTCCATTTTAATTCCATAAACATCCAATTAAACTTTGGTAACAGCCATGGGGTTGGTGGAATTTGAAATTCAAATGAGTATCTCAAACTCTATAAATAGGAGCCTACTGCTCACTTGTAAGATACACCATTTTCCATCCACAAAGCTATTGGTGTATTGAGTTTGTCATCCTCTAGTTCTATTTCTATTTACATATTCATTTGTATATTTTGTTTTAGGGTTTTAGTTCTTATAATTCTCTTCCTTCTCTTATTTCTATTTACTTGTATTTTGAGCAATTGAGTTGTAATATTTATTTAATCAATTACCTTGTATATTGTATTTTTTACATAGAGTTGTATTTTGGTTTTTCCACTTTTCCATTGAGCAATAACATATATTCTCTAACAATCAAAAGCTTAATTTCCTTTTCAATAGAAGGAGAAACCATGGAGATCATATGAGGATCCAACTTTGAAAAGATTGTAAGATAAGGTAATGTTCTTCTTTGGTTTTCTTAGAAGATCTAATGGTTTTCATATAGTGATAGAAATGAGAAGAAGAAAAGTTTATAAATGAGGTTCATTGTTTTCTAATCTCCTTTGTTTTTCAAATATAGTGGTTAGATTAGAAGATAACTTAATATCTTGAGTTTTTGTTATATGTGATTAATATGTAAATAATCTAGTAGATTATTGGGTAAAATGCTAGCATGTCATAGAATTGTCTTATTTTATGTTAATGGGAAATTATTAGAATGACAACTATATGAGTTTTATATGACATGTATAAATATATTGATTTTGTGAATCAATAGAAATGTGAAATCATATGTGTATGATATTTGTAATTCATATTCTCATATTAATAAAGAGCCATATTAGTATGATATTAGTCATGTATGTTGACATCAATGTGAAATTATATTAAAATATAATCATGCAAACATTAGTGAGATTTTAATAGGTTTTATCCTATATTATTGTTAGTATGTTATTTGTGAATAAAAGAATTATTTGAGAATTTAAAATTTTCTCATTTAAAAGATGAGCATCTCATTTTATGAGATAAGAAAAGATGAAACTAGGGGGGTTACATCTTTTAATTGTTGTGTCTTGCCATTGCAAAAAAAAATGGATCAAATTGGATAAAAAAATTGTGGGATGACATATTGACTCAATAGACTTATAGTCTAAAGAATGGTCAAAAGGGAAATATTTGAGAATTATTTAGTGACAATAATTCTTAAATATTGAATATCTCAATGAGGAGACATTACAAAATTGGAGACTCAATTTTGAATCTTTACACCAATAGTGAATAAAAGAGAACTTTATTCATTTTGGTTAAAGATGGTGATATGTTTACATTAATCTCAATGAGGAGATAATTTTAAACTAAAACATAAATTAAAGTGTTTATATAGATCAATGAGGGTTTATTTTCTTTGATTTAAAGTGTTTAAAAATTGACTTCTTCATTTTGATTTTGATGAGAAAATCAATGGATGTCAAATTGATGTTTTCAAAAGAATCTCAAAGAGACTCTTAGAAAATACACAAAAGTTGTTTAAGTGATTTTGAGATTATTTAGACAACTAAAAATGAAAATTTGTGATTATTTGTTTGAAAAATTCTCACATTACATTTGTGTTCACATTTTATTTTGTGAAACATATAAAAGAAAGCAACCAAGTAAAAGTTACTTTCAAATAAGTGTTTCTTGCTTTAGCACGTAAATATCAAGATAAACATTGAAGTTTTATCTTGAGAGTTTATCATGTGGCATAGAGGACTCATGATGAACTTTGAGAATCATAGGTCTAGATTTATTTTGGAGGATAAAGGACTTAAGAAAAATGAAGAGATTTCTATTTTAAAGTGATATTTTATTATCACTATGAGAAATGTGGGGGTGATGCTCCAAAAGTTAATCAATTTATTTTGTTGATAATAATTGATTAATTTGGTCATCCTATCAAATAGGTGATTTGGAATTCCACATTCTAAATCACATTGGCTATATGTGTATAGAATGAACAAATCTAGACATGTTTGGTGTCTAAAGTTATTATTTTGTAATATTTTGATTCAAGAATGAATCAATTTAAAACATAAAGGAGAATTTTAGAAAAAAAATAGGTTTCTAGAATTAATATTCAAATGTTTATTTTGGATATTGAACTATAAAATAGTGGGGGTTTGACTATGATCAAAATTACTATTTTAAAGAGACAACTATTTTAATCAAACTATGGCTAGCAACAAAGTTTGAATAAAATAATGAGAGTGTCTAAGTATGCATACATGAGAAAAGAAATGATTCAAATGGAATCATTTCTACATCTCAAGGGGTGTGACTTAGACTCCCTAAAGAGATTCATGGTTGATGGTAACCTATCTTAATACTAGTAACCAAACTAGTATTAGGTTCAATAGGTAATAACAAGTCAATCAAGTGAATAGTAGTAGTACTCAAATTTTGTCTCATCTGAGATATGAGTACTAGTGTGTTACCAAAATGAGGGTTAAAAGCAAAAGGTTTTTTAATAGAACTCAGTCTTGAAAAGACAAGTATTTTAGGGTAACAAAATATTGTAAGAGTTCTACCTATATAGACCTAGGGGTGGTGTCGCCCCTCATGAGAATTGGGAGTCATTCTCAAGAAAAGTCTATGAATGTAATGTGCACATGGCCATTAATGGTGCAAAAGCAAGACATTGAGGTCTCAAGTGAACATAGCAAATGTGTGTGTGTTATCACCGGTTTGTTATCAAGGGATAGTGGTTCAATGCTTCGGGAACCAAAATTTCAACAAACTTTGTGGTAATTACACTAAGGTAAAATTCAAGTCGAAAGACATTTTACTTTATGCACCAATGCAAAGGTTTCTATAGAGAGTGATTATTTAATCAAGTGGGGGAATATTATATTTAATATAATGTTTGATTGATTAATAAGTGTTACAAAAAAGTGATTATTTAATCTAGTGGGGGAATGTTATATTATTTCATATAATATAATGTTAGATTAAATAATGTGACAAAATGTAATTTGTCACACAAATTTGATTTGTCATACCTTGTAACATATTATTGAGAGTCGCAAAATTGGACACATGTGTGTGCCCAAATGTGACATATTTTGGAGTTACAAAATCAGTTACAAATTTGTAACTCCCAAATATTACCCAATAATGTGTATATTATATGTTACACATTTGAGATTGTATTTTACAAAGCCATGATGAAATATGGCTGTTGGAGACATGTTTTTAACTCCCAATAGGTGTTTGGAGGTTACAAAATCATGTGGGAAAGGATTTGGGACGTTTTGGAAAAATGGCTTTTTGTGCTGAAAATGGCTTGTGGCTATGGCCACCGACTTTCAGTGGTCGTGGCCTGGGGGACAGAAGCTAGTGGCTGCGGCCACTGAAAAGTCCTGTCCACGGCCAGTGAGGCTGATAGCCTATATGGTTTTTCAGTTTTTTCCAAATTGAACGGTTCTAACATCCCAAATAACTCCCGAATCTCTATTTTAATTCCATAAACATCCAATTAAACATTGGTAACGACCATGTGGGTTGGTGGAATTTGAAATTCAAAGGGGTATCTCAAACTCTATAAATAGGAGTCTAATGCTCACTTGTAAGACACACCATTTTCCATCCACAAAGCACTTGGCTAGAAAATACACCATAGAGGCTTGATAATTCCAGAGAGTTGTTTCCTAGAGAGATCCCTTAGTGCTTAGATAATAGGGGAAATAAGCTTTTGGACAAAGGTTTTGAACCTTGTTCAAGTTGGTTATCCCCACTACTTTACACTTTGGTTGTGTGTGAGTTTGTTTTTTCATTGATTTTTTCATTCTGTTGTTCTTCTTGTACTATTGGTGTATTGTGTTTGTAATCCTCTACTTCTATTTCTATTTACATATTCATTGGTATCTTTTGTTTTAGGGTTTTAGTTCTTATAATTCTCTTCCTTCTCTTATTTCTATTTACTTGTATTTTGAGCAATTGAGTTGTAATATTTATTTAATCAATTACCTTGTCTATTCTATTTTTTGCATAGAGTTGTATTTTGGTTTTTCCACTTTTCCATTGAGCAATAACATATATTCTCTAACACACAAGCATGTAATCTCTAGTATGTCTAAGATACTTGAGAATATTCTATACTGCTATCCCATGACTCAATCTTGGATATGATTGATAACAGCTGACTATCCCTTCTGCATAACAAATGTCAGGTCTGATGCATAACATTGCATACATTAGACTGCCTATGGTAGAGGTATAGGGATACTGTCTCATGTCCTCTTCTTCCTGAGGTGTTTGTGGACATTGTTCTTTAGACAATTCAACTCCTGACCGGGTAGGCATAGTGCCTTTCTTGGAGTTTTGCATGCCAAAGCGTTCTAACACTTTATCAATATAAGTTGCTTGAGACAGTGCCAAAATTTTGTTCTTTCAATCTCTACAGATCTGAATTCCCAAAACATATTTGGCTTCTCCCAAAGTGTTCATTTCTATGTCATTCCCAATGAGTAGAATATCATTAACGTAAAGAATAAGGAATACCACAATCTTATTTTGTATTTGTTTGTAAACACAAGGTTCATCAACATTTTGTTCAAAACCAAATGTTTTGATTGTTTCATCAAATCTAAGATTCCACGATCTCGAAGCCTGTTAAAGTCCACAAATAGACTTAAGAAGCTTGCAAAAATTTTGCTCCTGACCTTTAATTTGAACGCTTTTGGTTGAGACATGTAAATGGTTTCGTCAAGATTGCCATTCAAAAAAGTTGTTTTAATGTCCATTTGCCAAATCTCATAATCCATGCAAGCAGCTATGGATAAGAGTATGCAGATAAATTTGAGCATGGTCACATGTGAAAAAGTTTCTTCATAATCAACTCCTTCTTTTTGTCTGTAGCCCTTTGCCACTAGCCTTGCTTTAAAAGTCTCTACTTTCCCACCTGCTTCTCTCTTTTTCTTCAATATCCATTTGTAACCAATAGGTTTAACGTTCTTAAGTGGATCTTCAAGAGTCCAGAGAGAATTGGAATACATTGATTCCATTTCAAGGTCCATGGAGTTTAGCCATTTTTCTTTGTCTGAATCTTCCATTGCATCTCTATAATTCAATGGATCATCTTTGTTTGTGTCAGACACAAGCATATGAACTTCATGTTCATAGCGTACTAGTTGTTTACCAACCCTCTCACTACGATGAAGTTCTCTATTGTTTTGACTAGAACTAGCGATATTTTCTGCCTTTTTTCTCTTGCAATTGCTGGTGATTGGTCTTGTTTATTGGAGACCAATTCCTCAAGTACGACTTTACTTTGAGGTTTGTGGTTATTTATATAGTCATGCTCCAGAAATTTTCATTTGTAGATACAAACATTTTGTTATCTTTAGGACTATAAAAATACCACCTTTTGTTTGTTTGTAATATCCTACAAACATGCACACTTTAGTGCGTGATTCCAACTTCCCAGTCTTTCCTTTAAGAACGTGTGTAGGACAACCCCATATACTGAAGTGGCATAAACTAGGTTTAGTACCATTCCATAATTCCAATTGTGTTTTCTGAATAGAATTAGATGGAACAACATTGAGTATGTATAGAGCACACTTTATTGCATAACCCCAAAATGTCAAAGGAAATGATGAGAAACTAATCATCGATCTAACCGTATCCAATAAGGTTCTATTCCACCTTTCTAAAACACCATTTTTTTTGTGGCATTCTAGGTGCATTGAGTTGGGATTGAATTCCATGCTGACGCAAATGGTCCTCAAATTCATAATCTAAGTACTCTCCACCTCGACCTGATCGAAGTACTTTTAGTGATTTACCTAATTGTTTTTCAGCTTCTGCTTAGAATTCCCTAAACTTATCATAGGTTTCACATTTCCATTGCATTAAGTATAGGTAACCATATCTTGAATAATCGTCAATGAAAGTGACAAAATATTCATAACCTCCTCTAGCTTGGACATTTAGTGGACCACAAACATCCATATGTACAAGTTGAAGCGATTCTATCGCTCTTGAACCTTTAGCAGGGAAAGGTCTCTTGATCATTTTTCCATCTAGGCAGGATTCACAAACTGGGAGAGAACCAATAGATAGTTCTCTTAAAGGACCATCCTTTGTTAGTCTGTTAATTCTATCTAGACCAATATGTCTCAATCTCAAATGTCACAGATATGTTTCACTATCAGAATATGTCTTTGTCTTTTAATGGATCTGGGATTTGCAGTTTTAAATAATTCATAATTATAAGCATGCTCGACATTGGACTCTACCTTGTAAAGTCCACCTTCAGACTTTTCAGAACAAATGTCAAAACAATATTTTGAATAACAATCGAATTATTATTAAAACCTTGTTCATGCAATTTTGATAAGGAAATTGAATTTCTAGTAAATCCAAGAATAAAATAAACATTGTCCAACATAATAAATTTATTAATATAAAAAACTAGGCGAGCTTTTCCAAATTCAGCTACCGAGATCTCCTGTCCACTTCCAACTCTCATGATCACCACTCCATGAGCCAGCTTCCTTGAAGTACTAAGACTCTTCAAAGAAAAACAAAAATGATTAGTTGCTCCGGAATCAACTATCCAAGATGAAAAATCATCTTCCACTAAACAAGATTCTAAAACAAGCAAATCAAATTTACCCTTCTTTTTGTGATTCAGTTCAGCCAGGTACTTATGACAATTCCTTTTCCAATGACCATCAACTCCACAATGAAAGCATGCTCCTTTCAGTGCCTTCTTTTTGGAGTTCTTTGCGGAATTCTTCTTCTTGGAAGACTTGTTGGTCTTCTTTGGTTGTTTGTCATTTTTCTTGTCATTTCCTTGGCCACCCTTCCTTTTCTTTGAATTACCATTTGAAGAGGAAGTCTTGGATTCGGCAACATTTTCCTCCTCAACTTTAGTGGAACTTTTGTTTAGAGATTCAAAAGTTTGCAACTCATTTAGCAGTTGGGTCATGTTGTACTCCAACTTGTTCATAACATATTTGGTAGTGAATGTCACAAAAGCTGGTGTGAGAGATTCAATTCTTACACTTACTTGAGTTCTCTCATCAATGGTCGCACCATAGATTTCTGCATCATGCAATATGTTGATCATGTCTAGGACATGTTCTCTGATAGAAATATTTTTCTTCATTGTCATATTCATGAAGCTTCTAGTAGCATCATGTCTGCACTTATCAGATTGCTAGCCAAACATGCCTAGAAGAGATTCCCAGATCTCATAGGTTGTTTCAATAGTTTCAAACTTCTTTCTGAGCACATTACTCATACTTGCAAGCATATAACGTTTGGCCTTATTGTTAGATACTATCCAATTGTCATACTTCTCTCTAGTAGTTTTGGCAGCAGTGAGAGTAGGAACTTTAGGACATTCCTCATTAAGGACAAACATGTGGTTTTCACATATCAAAATAATGTTCATGTTTGATTTCCATTTCATGTAGTTATCACCAATCAATTTTTCATTCGCAAGTAAAGCAGTTACAGGGTTTGGATTGGACATATTGCTGAAAATTAAATAAATAAAATATAATGAATTAATTCATATAATAAATATCATTTTATATTTGGAATAGTAAATATGATGCATGAATGCAACACATAAAATAACACACAAAAAATAGTTACTAGTCCACGATAGATTAATTTGAAAATTAATGGACCGCCTTAGGGTAGGTCAGACTAATCACAAATTAATCTTAAGCCAAGATCTAAACTCCATAAGTGAAAACTTAAAAAAAAAAAAAATCCTTTTTATCTCTTTTGACTTGTGAATTACCATTAATTTGGCCAAGATGCACTAGTCGTGCTCAAAAGCCTAGATACATCTTCGGAGTGTAACCCATTATTTTTCGATCAATGACTTAACTCAAGAGTGTGCCTTAGGGTCAGTCAAACTTGAAATACATCACTAATCTTATTCTCTTATGAGAAGTCAACCTTGAGATAAAATAAACATGTTCGGAAGCCTTTCCTTAGGGAGACCGCAAACAAAGGCGACAAGAGGCCCTTCCTATGCCTCTCGGTGTTCAACCAATAATGGAGACCATGGGACATATTGTCATAATTCTCTCTCCCACTCATTATTTTTAATATTGTGTTTTTCTAAAAATCAATGTTTTTCAATTTTGTTGTAAAACTAATTAAATTAATTTTACCAAATGATATTCTAATAAATACTAATCCAATTATGCAAAATAAATAATCGTGCCCTAGATTTTATTTTTCTTATTTAAATACAATACCATTTTATTTAATAAAATAATTTTATTAAATAAGAAATAAAAAACTTTAAATTCTTTTTTCCATCTTAACTAATTAAGACTAAGATAATTATATGAGTTATCAAATTAGAACATATAATCATCATAAGCATGTTTCTAAAAAAATGCATGCTTAATATGTACTATGTGGGTAATATGTATGGTATGTTTTTATGCATGATAAAGTATTAAACAATTCAATCATGTTCAAGCAAATAAATAAATGTGGGTTGGTGCTTTGGGTATTTCTAGAAAATTACAACACTTGCATAAAAATACACAAAAATAATTAAACTAAGTAAGGCCTAATAAAGAGCAACTATTTTGATCTTGGACCTTCTCTTTTAGTCTTTTGGGGCATTACCATTTTAATTATCCATTATGAATTAAATAACATTTTAATTATTTTAAACAAATTTAAAATAATCAAACTTTGGGTTTTAATACCCAACAAGTTATTGAGGCCCAATTGGCATTTGGACTCACCAAAATTAACTCAAACATTAATATTAAAACATGTGTAATTATATCAGGCTTAAACATGCCCAAATGGATAATTACACATCCATTAGGGTTTGCATGACCCAAACCCTAATGGGTGTGTCAATGGTGGGCAGCGGCTGGATGCCATCAGTGGCTAGCAAGGGCGCGGGGTGCAGGCAGAGAAGCGCACAAGGGCACTGGGTACAGGTGCGCAGGAGCCACGAGGTGTAGGCACGTAGGGGTGCTTGGCGCAGGCGGTGGCTCGGTGTGGTATGGGGCAGCGACTCAGACCTCGGGATTTTTCTCAGGGCTCGGGCCATTACAAAATTATATCAAGAATTTAAATAAATAAATTAAAAAAAATTACCCAAAAATGGCTTACGATTTTTGTATATCTAAAAAAATTAAGAACTTTTCCTAACCCAAAAACACCATGAATACCAACCCTTAAGAACATATATGTGTGATAATGTGAAATATATGAGAATTTATTGATTGGTATGTTCTTCGAACTTTATTGTTTAAGTCTGATATTATATTTAGGGTTTGATGATTGTATTGGTTAATTAATTGTGTTAAATAGGAATTTTATGTTGTTTGGATATCTAGGTTCAATTTAAATTGGGTTATTAATGTTAGAATAAGGTTAGGTTTGATTTGGTAGGGGTTCTAGGTCAAGAATTTATGATTTGGACGAATCTGGATTCAACCGGTCGACTGGCTGCTATGAATCGGTCAACTTACCTGCAAGATAGGCTGCTATGAATTGGTCGACCTACCTACGATATCTCGCAGGTTTAATTATTGAAGCAACCAGTCGACCAGCTGCTATGAATCGGTCGACTGACCTGTCACAGAAAGGTACATATGTTTTTAAAAATGAAGAATTTCGGTCTAAATGTTTTTGGGATCCTAATGTAATTATGTTAATTATGCGAATTTAATTAAATATATGTGTGATTGTGTGAAATATATGAGTTATATTATGATATGACTGCTTATGCATGTTTATATGTATTAAATATGGTTGTGGGCCCGTTTTCATTAAAAATATCATTTTCGTTATTTTGACCCATTGAGGGTAGAATTATCATTATATATGTTATGTGATTGAGAGTACATTATTATGATGATATATTTGCGATATTCAGCTCGAGTCGACCCATTAGTGCGATTTGGCAAAAAAAGTAACAACGGGGAGTAATACCGGTCTCGAGGCGAGCCAAGAGGTATTTTGGTAATTTTGTGTATATTGGGAATTATTGGAACATTGTTGAGGATAATGTTGGTGTTTGTTAGATTAGAGGTTAGTGGGAATCAGTGCCTATAAACTAAAATGCCCTTGAGGTTTGTTAAGAAGGGTATTGTTGTGAGGGACAAAGTGGTCTTTTGACCCCAAAAGTAGTGAAAATCTACTAAGTGTTAGTAGCCTTTCCTCACATTCTAGCTTACTCTCAACCTTTCCCTTTTAGATTTCTCTTTAACACAATTAAGCTTTGAAGCTTAGAAGCTAATGTTGTTTCTTTGGCACTTTGGGGAGTCTAGGAAGGATTTTGGATGCAAGGAAAAGATTAGTAGTAGCTAGGATCATCTCTTTTCAAGGAGAGTTTGAATTCAGAGGAGGTAAGGAAGATTTTTATCCTGTTTTTCATTTCCAACTTTGGTGTTCTTGATTGAGTGATGTCAAAATAAATTCTTATGGTTTGGGGGTTTCTAGGAGGTGTTGGTGTTGATTTTTTTTAGAAGAATAACGTTTAGTGGCTGTATCAAGCTCAAAACTCAGTCTAAAGCCCACAATTAAGACTTTATTTTTGGATTTGGGGTAAGTTCCTAAACTCAAGCTCCAAAATATTGAATCTTTGAATTTTGGGGTTTTAGTGTATTTTTGGGGTACTTTTATTATTGGATGTTGTTTGTCTAAGCTATTAAAGGTATTTTGTGGTTGTTAATCTGCTGGAATACTTGCTCGGGGTCGAGTTTTGGGTCTAGGAATACAGGGGAATTGTGGTTCTTGAATTTGGGGAAGAAAACATAGGTTTCTAGGCATTTTTTGGATTCTGTCAACCCAGCGCGACTGCACTAAGGTCCCAGAAACCACGAAATTTGAATGTGGTTTGGGTTTGGATGCTTGGGGCGTGACCACACCAGTGCCCCAGAAACTCCAAAATTTATGTGGGCGCGACCGCACCAGGTGCCCCTGAAAAGTGGTTTTGCTATGTTTTAGGATTACGGTTCTACGAGTTCGGGAATCCGCTTGGGGGCCCACTAGGGGGATCAATCGGGGGACGTTTCTAACGTCCTGGCAACTGTGAATAGTAACTCTATAAGTTGGGGGAGTTGGAGTGAGCCTCGAGATTTGAATTCAATCCCTAATAAGAGTATGTTTACATTGTGAGTAGATTTCTACAAGGCTTAGGAGTGGGATCGTACTTGAGGCCGTGTCTACATTCGCACGGAACTCGAGGTAAGAAAACTGCACCTAAATTGAAATTAGGGCTTCATCCCCTGTGATTGAATGTGGCTATAACCTCGTTTGGAAATGTTTGTTTGAGTATGAATAAATGTGCTTTACGTAGATGTGCTATGTATACAATGTATGTCTGTTTATATATGGAAGTGCGGTACGCACTTGTATTGCCCTATAGCCACTTGAAAAGAAACTCAAGCGTGAGTTACGCTTGTCCGGCTCTATAGCCATTTGAACGAAGCAGGTGTGGTGCGCACTTGGGTGGCCCTATGGCTGAATAAATAGGTTGAATATTTTATGAGTGTTGTTTATAATTACTAAGTAGATTATGCATAATTGTACTTTGTTGATTGTCTGTATGCTTAATTGAGTTTTCTTGCTGGGCCTTGGCTCACGGGTGCTACGTGGTGTAGGTAAGGGCAATGGGAAGCTAGATCAACAATGAGTTGGAGACCTTTGGGGGCGGCGTGTATATATGGGGCCTACTCAACCGCCACGATCGATACTTCTTTTGGAGATCTAGGATTTAGTTGTTTTTCTGCTTAGGTCGGCTATTATGTACCTTGTTCATCTCCTTTGTATCAGTTATGAACTTTTTTGGGATCCCGTGTATATACCAAATCTCTTAATGAAAAATAGTATTTGTTTGATAAAAAAAATTTAATACCAATTTTTAAATTAACTCTAATTACACATTTTAGTCAAAATGATTCACTTAACGAGTTGAGCACAATTTTAAACACAAGTGTATCAGTCTTGGATTAGTAGGACATTACATTACCAAAATACCCCTTGTTAGGAAAAAATAGATTGCCTCAATGGAAATGGGTAAGAATATTACAACTCTATGCAATAATATTACAAATAAATATAGATTGATTAAATAAGGTTACGACTCTATAACTGAAAATTACAAATAAACAAAGAAAAGGAAGAAGATGATGAAGAAGAAGAGAATAGTGAGAATACAACTCTAAGCTAAAGATTACAAGTAAAATAAAGTGTTTGGACCAAAAGAAAAGATTACAACTCTTAAACAAAATATACAAGTAAATAGAACAAGAGAATAAGAAGGAAAACAATAGAGTAAAAGAAGAACAGAAACACAAGTAAACTCTCACTTACACAACCTAAGTGAAGAGGGTTGGGGATCACCAACTTGAACAAGGTTTGAAACCTTTGTCCAAAAGCTTATTTCCCCCTAACTCAAGCACTAAGAGATCTCTCTCAGATATTGGAAATGCTTTATGGAATTATCAAGCCTCAAGGTGTTTCTAGCCAAGTGCTCTAATGGATAGAAATGTTGTGTCTTTCAAGTGAGCTATAGGCTCCTATTTATAGAGTTTAGAGACACCCTTTGAATTTCAAATTCCACCAACCCCCATGGCTGTTACCAATGTTTAATTGGATTAATGTGGAATTAAAAATGAGATTTGGGAGTTATTTGGGTTTTTTGAGCCGTTAAATAAAGATTGAAAAAACTGAAAAAATAGTCAGTTTTGGCCTGTGGTCGCGGCCAGAGACATTAGTGGCTATTGACGGTGAAATCTCGTCAACGAAATTAGATCGGAAAACTCAAAGGTAAGTGTGGCGATGTTTAGATAAGAACTTGGAATGAACTTATGGAAGGATAAACACAGATCAATAATGGAGTAAAAAATGTATATTGCTTAATAGCCTCTGCATACAATGAATTTTCCAACCCCTTTTCTGGAGGGGTGATCATCTATTTATATTGGAGCTCTAATGGCTCCTTTGTACATAGTGGTCCCTCAGGACAAAATAGTACATGAGTACACTGTCAAGATAGTAGTACATGTGGTAGTGGTGTTGGAAGAGTGGTGGTCTACTCTAGTACGTGTCAGGGGCCTGCAAAAGTGCTCTTGTCTTGGTACCATATTATTCCTCCACTACTTGTTGGGTACTGACCTCATAAGCGTGGTGAGGGAGTCCTGACCTTGTACCATTCTTGTACTGCCACTACCCATCTGGCGTGGACACTGTATCCGTACTCTAACTCTTCTTGGTCTGTTGGCTCATTTCGTATCTCTCCTGACTTCATGTCAAATCATTGTGAGGCCTCTGCTGACCTTCCTCGACTGCATGTCCGAGGGACCCTTGACTCCTCATCTCATGTAACTCATAGGGGGAGTGGTGCCCCATTTGGTGGCACTTACCTCAGGAAGAGAGGTAAGGCCTACTGCATGTGTCATGAGGCATGACGCCTATGAATGAGATTAGGATCTCATCTTACGAGACCATCACTTTGCAGCCCCCACATCGCGAGGCCCTTGGTATGTGGCTGAGGGGTATTTAGTGGAGGCTATGTCTTGCGAGGCCCTTAAGGATGCGGCTGGTGCGAGAGGCGAAGCCTCAAGGCTCTTGGCATGGCCAGTGTGCGAGGCGAGGCCACTAGGCCCTTAGCATTGCTGGTGCACGAGGCGAGGCCTCAAGGCACTTGGCGGGGCCGGTGCGCGAGGCGAGGCCACTAGGCCCTTAGCATGGCTGGTGTGCGAGGCGAGGCCAGGAGGCTCTTGGCGTGGCTGGTGCGCGAGGCGAGGCCACTAGGCCCTTAGGATGGCTGGTGCGCGAGGTGAGGCCACGAGGCCCTTGTCGTGGCAGGTGCGCGAGGCGAGGCCACGAGGCCCTTGTCGTGGCTAGTGCGCGAGGCGGCACCTGGGCAAGGTAGGGGTCATGGCTGCGTGAGGCGCGAGGCCTGCTGGAGCGCCTGTGCGAGGCCACGAGGCCCTTGTCGTGGCTGGTGCGCGAGACGGCACCTGGGTGAGGCAAAGGCCGCGGCTGTGTGGGGCGCGAGGCCTGTTGGAGCGCCTGTGCAAGACTTCACCCATGCGAGCCCTCTAGCCGCACGAGACGGTGCCTGGGCGAGGTAAGGGCCGCAACTGCGTGGGACGCGAGGCCGTGGGTGCGCCTGTGTGAGATGGCACACGCCCGAGGCCAGTAGGTCCGTGGGCGGCTTCGCGAGGCGTGGTGCATTTGCACGAGATAGGCATGTCTAGGATGTAGCCAATATTGTAGGGATCGAAGGTTCCATCATTTGACCCGGGGCCTCTTGGGTTTATTTTCTTTTGGCTTCCACAAAGGTCATTTTGCACAACGTGGCCTATCCTCATGTGAGCATTTAGGCCTTAGGCACTAGGCTTGCCCGATCTCTATAACTTAGCTTGTGTTGCTCGTTGGGTCAATTACTTCATGTTCGCAAACCCTTACTCATCTCAATGCGGGATCGCGTATGTATTTTTTTTTTGTTTTAAATGTGGATTTTTGGTATCCACAGTGGCCGCGCCCACTACTCTCTGTCCCACTGGCCAGGGCCACTGACCATTTTCAGCACTTAAAAATGTGTTGCTTTTCCAAACGGTTCCAAACCCTCCCAAATGATTTTGTAACTCCTAAAACACATTATTGGGGTGAAAATCATATCTCTAACAACCATTTCACATATGACTTTATGAAATTCATCTCAATATTGTGTAACACCAAATTTACACAATAAAGGGTAATATTTGGAAGTTACAAATTTGTAATACCAAATATGTTATATTATTTGGATATATCTCATATATCTAAATATTGTAACTCTATATTATATGTTACAATATGTGACACTCTTTGTCACATTTATTTAATCTAAAACATTATATTATAATATAATATAATATTACATTATATTATAAAATAATATAACATTCCCCCACTAGATTAAATAGTTATCTATTGTAACACTTATTTAATCAATCATTATATTAAAATATAACATATCCCCCACTTGATTAAATAAGAACTCTCTCTTATAGGAGTCATTGCATTAGTGCATAAAGCAAAGTGTTTTTCAACTTGAACTTTACTATAGTGTAAATATCACAAAATTTGTCGAAAATTTAGTTGCACTAGGCATTGAACCATCTTTTCATGATAACAAATCGGTGATAACACACACACCTTTGCGATGTTCACTTGAGACCTCTATGTCTCGCTTTGCACTGTTAATGGCCATGTGCACTTTCCATTCATGGACGTTCTTGAGAGTACTCCCAATTCTCATGAGAAGCGGCACCACCCCTAGGTCCATATAGGTAGAATTCTTACACTATTTTGCTACCAAAAATACTTTTCTTCACAAGACTGAATTCTATTAAAATACCTTTCGGTTTTAACCCTCCACTTAGTAACACACAGTACTCAATATCTCAGATGGGACTTGTTTTGAGTACAACTAATATTCACTTGATTGATTTGTTGTTACCTATTGAACCTAACACTAGTTGAATAACTAGTGTTAAGATAGGTTACCATCAATCGTGAATCTCTTTAGGGAGTTTAAGTAACATCCCTCGAGATGATGCAGCCACTAAATCCCTCGTTAGTGGCTTAGTGAAAGGATCCGCCAGATTTTCACTTGTTCTCACATAGGATATTGAGATGACTCCTCTTTGAATCAATTCTCTTACATATCCATGTCTTAGACTAATATGTCTAGACTTCCCATTATACACTCCGCTGTATGCTCTAGCCAATGTCGCTTGGCTATCACAATGTATCGATATAGTAGATACATTCTCTTTTATTAGGGGAATCTCTATCAATAGATCCCTTAACCATTTGGCCTCTTTGCCGGTAGCAGCTAGAGCTATGAACTCTGCTTCCATAGTGGAATGAGATATACATGTTTGTTTCTTGGAACCCCAAGAAATTGTACCTCCACCAAGTGTAAAAACCCAACTAGTTGTGGACAAGTTGTCCCCAAGATTGGATATCCAACTTGCATCTGTATATCCTTCTAAAATTGAAGGAAATTTGGAGTAGTGAAGGCTTAATCCTTTGGTTTTCTTGAGAACCTAGGACTCTTCCAATTGCCTTCCAGTGATCCACACTTTGATTACTTGTAGACCTACTAAGTTTACTTACCGCAAATGTTATATCAGGTCTAGTACATTGGGCAGCGTATATTAGACTCCCTATAGCACTAGCGTATTCCAATTGAGCCACCGCTCTACCTTCATTCTTCTCTAGTTTTACACTATGATCGAATGGAGTATTGGGATCTTTAACCTTGAGATGGTTAAATTTGTTCAATATTTTCTCAACATAGTGGGCTTGCCCTAACGCAAAACCCCCATTATGTTTCTTTACTTTGATACCAAGTATGGTGTCAACTTCTCCAAGATCTTTCATCTTGAAGGTTGATGATAGAAATCTCTTCGTTTCTTCTATCCTTTTCACGCTATTACTTAGAATAAGCATGTCATCCACATATAAGCAAATAATGATCACATATCCCTTACAAGTTTTGGAATACAAACACTTGTCTCCATTGTTATGTCTAAACCCATTAGACATGATGACTTGATCAAATTTCTCATGCCACTGCTTAGGAGCTTGTTTCAATCCATATAAGGATTTTGCAAGTCTACAAACTTTATGTTCATATTTTGGTAGGACAAACCCTTTGGGTTGTTCCATATAAACCTCCTCATTGAGGTCACCACTAAGGAATGTCGTTTTGACATCCATTTGATGAACATACAAGTTGTGATAGAAGCTAAAGCGAACAAAATTCTTATAGAAGTTGTTCTTGCAACAGGCACATAAGTATCGAAATAATCGATACCCTCTTTTTGCCTAAACCCTTTAGCTACTAATCTAGCTTTAAAGGTTTGGATAGTGTCGTTAGTATGATATTTTCTCCTAAATACCCACTTACACCCAATTGCCTTAGACCCCGGTGGGAGGTCTACCAATTCCCAAGTGTTATTGGAAAGAATGGAATCCATCTCATCATTGATGGCTTCTTTCCAAAATGCACTATCTCTCAATTGCATAGCTTCTCTATAAGTCTTAGGATCATCCTCAACGAGAAGTACAATAGGAATTTTCCTAATAACTTCCTCTCTATTTCCTTCTACCATGTAGAATGAAATTCGTTGAGAATGTATCTCATCCACTGCTAGACTTTTATGATTTTTAAGCCTTTGAATTCTTCTAGTTCAAAGGATTGCTTTACATCCTTTTGATAATTCTCCTCTTGAGAATCAACTTTGGATGTAGAAGCTTGAGAATTGTTCTCGTATAACAAATTCTCCTTTAGAGATATTAAAGCTTGAGAATTGTTGTCACATAACATATTCTAAAAAAATTCAACTTCTCTAGATTCAATCACAATATTATACTCTAAGTCTAATAGCCTATAAGCTTTACTATTGTTGGCATAACCAACAAAAGCACACTTTATGGCTCTTGAACATAACTTTGTTCTATTAGGTTCGTTTTTCTTACAATATGCAATACACCCCCACACTTTGAAGTACCCTATGTTGGGTTTTCTTCCTTTCCATAACTCATGGAGATATATCATTTTTCTTCATCGGTATTCGATTAAGAATGTGACAAGCGATTAAAAGCGCTTCACCCCATAAGTTGAAGTTCAACTTAGAAAACACCAACATAGAATTTAACAGCTCTAGATAAGTCCTATTTTTCCTTTCGGCAACACCATTGTGTTGTGGTGTATAAGGTGCAGTGCACTCATGAATTATACCATTTTCTTCACAAAATGTATTGAATTCATTAGAGAAGTACTCTCCTCCTCTATCACTTCTTAGCACCTTAATCTTTTTATTTAGTTGATTTTCAACTTCTAATTTATACAATTTAAAATCATCAAAAGTTTCATCTTTATGCTTTAAAAAAACACATAGGTATATCTACTAAAATTATCTATAAAAGTAAGAAAATACCTTTTACCACCTCTAGTTAAAACACCATTTAATTCACAAAGATCACTATGGATTAAATCTAGTAAATTAGATGATCTTTCTACACTAGGAAATGGTTTCTTAATCATTTTTGCCTTACACACATGTTTCACATTTACCATAGTTTTTAATATTGCATGCAATCATACCACATTTTACTAGTTTTTCATGGTTGAAAAACCTATATGCGATAGTCTAAGATGCCACAAAAATAAAGAATCATACTCAACAATATAGGCAGAATTAGCATTTTTATTGATAACATTGAAAGTTACATCATTGGTGCACAATTTAACCATACCCTCACAAGAGTACCCCTTTCCCAAAAACACATTTGATTTGGTAAGTATAAGTTTACCAGACTCAAAAACGGCTTTAATGCCGGGCTTGCCAAGCAAATCACCACTTACCAAGTTTCTACTCATTTCAGGAACATAAAGTACATTCACTAATGTAACTTTCTTTCCGGAGTTAAAAAAAACTTCAATGGTACCTTTTCCAAGTACCTTGGATTTGCCCTCATTGCCCATTTGAATCTCATGGTTGCCCTTTGTACGCCCTAATTTTCCACGGCCTATTAGTGAGCTGAGATATGGCATAATTATATCAGCCACGTGGACCCCATGTGGCCGGAGCTACTGCTGCCAGGTCCTACCTCTTTAGCTCGAGGTAGCCAAAGGTTTATCAAGATTATTTAAGGACCGAGTCAGGAAAAAGTAGACCGCAGGTCAAGAAGGCGTCCAGCTTGAGGCACGAGCTGGAGTTGGAAGCTGTGACCCTTTATAAAGTCAACCACACAATGTAAACGTGCATATATCAAACATCCGTGTCTGATATATCCCTGAATTCTCAGATACGCCGCATGAACGTGCGTGTTCAGGCACCCACGACTGGGTTGGGCCATGCGGTCCATTATCCCCCTTACCTATTGATTAGACCACACTTCATTTGTCAGGTTTTAGGAATTAATCATGAATATCACAGAAGTGACATGATGGGTCAGAAGGTCACGGGATGACCCCCCTTACCAACTCCCAAGTGCCCTCTCCTATAAATATGGAGACCCGGGGAGTTGCAAGGGGTTGGATTCGATTATGTAACGAAATACCCTGTAAAGAATACCAGAAATATAGCAATAATATTGGCTGGTGGAGTAGAAGGATTTTAACCTTTGAACCACCTAAAAACGTATTTGTGTCATCAGTCCATTTTAAGATCATTCATCTGTTTCAGTTCATTATTCAACACTAATCTCTTTCTCTTATTTTCTTAATTACCTGTTGGCGAAGAACCGCGTCAAGACCCTTTGACTCTTTAAAGGTCTTGAACAATGATTTGTCATAGGTGACATGGACAGTGGCACATGTATCATACCACCACCCTTTCATCTTACCTTGGACCGCATTCACCTCACTAAGGGCAGCAACTATGTTTTCCTCTTGAGTTGAGTTCCCCTTAGGTCCTTGTTGGTCTTTTCTATGCCTACACTCTCTAGCATAGTGACCCTTTTTCCCACACACAAAGCAATGACCTTTCTCGCCCTTAAACTTGTTTGGGTTGGATTTTGGACCCAAAGGTTTCTCGTTACCCTTTTTCCCTTTGTTTTTGGGATGTATTGGTTGTGACACCGCATTTGCTTTGGAAGTCTCTCCATTAGACCCCTCCACAAGTTTATCTCTACATATCGATTCCTCTTCGATTCGAATATGATTTTGGATTTCCTCCAAAGAATAATCCTCATTTTTATGACGGATTCTTTTCCTATAGCTCTTCCAAGTTGGTGGTAATTTAGCCACTATAGCACCAACTTGAAAGGCCTCGGGAAGCTCAATCTTTAAAACTTTCAGTTTGTTAACAATTATTTGCAATTCATGAATTTGAGGAAGAATAGGTTTATCACCAAAAATTTTGAAATCAAAGTATTGAGATATCAAAAACTTTTTGGTACCTTCCTCTTCCACCTTGAACTTTTTCACAAGTGCATCCCATATCTCCTTGGCCGATTTGGTCTCGGTGTAGAGGTCATAGAGCCTATCAGATAGGGCGTTGAGGATATGACCCCTACAAAGGAGATTATCCTCCTCCCTCTTCCTTCTTTTCTCCACCTCCTCGGGAGTGTCCTTGTCGGATAGCATTGGGAGAGGTTCTAAAGTGGATTCTAGAATGTAGGCGATTTTGAGAGTGGTCAAAATTAATCTCGCCTTGTCTTGCCACCTAGTGAAATTGGACCCATCAAACCTATCCAACCTCACTAGGTCTTGATTCATGATTTTGATGGTCTCACCTTCCATTGAAACAAACAAAGGGATAAGCTTTTGAATGTTAGGAAAAAATAGATTGCCTCAATGGAAATGGGTAAGAATATTACAACTCTATGCAATAATATTACAAATAAATATAGATTGATTAAGTAAGGTTATAACTCTATAACTGAAAATTACAAATAAACAAAGAAAAGGAAGAAGATGATGAAGAAGAAGAGAATAGTGAGAATACAACTCTAAGCAAAAGATTACAAGTAAAATAAAGTGTTTGGATCAAAAGAAAAGATTACAACTCTTAAACAAAATGTACAAGTAAATAGAACAAGAGAATAAGAAGGAAAACAATAGAATAAAATGAGGAACAGAAACACAAGTAAACTCTCACGTACACAACCTAAGTGAAGAGGGTTGGGGATCACCAACTTGAACAAGGTTTGAAACATTTGTCCAAAAGCTTATTTCCCCCTAACTCAAGCACTAAGAGATCTCTCTCAGATATTGGAAATGCTTTATGAAATTATCAAGCCTCAAGGTGTTTCTAGCCAAGTGCTCTAATGGATAGAAATGTTGTGTCTTTCAAGTGAGCTATAGGCTCCTATTTATAGAGTTTAGAGACACTCTTTGAATTTCAAATTCCACCAACCCCCATGGCTGTTACTAATGTTTAATTGGATTAATATTGAATTAAAAATGAGATTTGGGAGTTATTTGGGTGTTTTGAACCGTTCAACAAAGATTGAAAAAACTGAAAAAATAGTCAATTTTGGCCTGTGGTCGCGGCCAGAGACATTAGTGGCTGCGGCCACTGACCATTTTCAGCACTTAAAAATGTGATGTTTTTCCAAACGGTTCCAAACCCTCCCAAATGATTTTGTAACTCCCAAAACATACTATTGGGGTTAAAATCATATCTCTAACAGCCATTTCACATATGGCTTTATAAAATTCATCTCAATATTGTGTAACACCAAATTTACACAATAAAATGTAATATTTGGAAGTTACAAATTTGTAACACCAAATATGTTACATTATTTGGATATATCTCATATATCTAAATATTGTAACTCTCTATTATATGTTACAATATGTGACACTCCTTATCATATTTATTTAATCTAAAACATTATATTATAATATAATATAATATTACATTATATTATAAAATAATATATCACCCCTTACTATAAAGGAAGCATATATTACAATTTAGGTTTTTTGGGGGTAATAGATTATGATCGTGGAGCCATACTTTAGTGTAGAAAATTTGAGAGGTTGAAGACAAGGAGAGAGAAGTTCATTTTCAAGTGATGATGTGTCAATAATTACTGCACTAGAAGACTAGTCAAGCATGAAAGGTCGAGACTTATCTAGTTTTACTTAAATTCGTCAATTGTTGTATTTTATTTGATAAAATTGTCCTCTAAGTATTTTTTTTTGTAAGAGGCTTACTTATTTAATTAAATTCAAATATAACATTAGTAAGTTTATAAATATGATGATTCTAAAATTTTGTGTTTATGAAAATTTAATTGGCTCAGGTTCCTTTGATTCTAAACATTTAAGTTTCAAGATGAATAAAAGTGACTCTTAGATGTAGGATAGATGTTGAGACCAAATCATGTAAAAGTATGTGTATTTTTCCTATATTAAATTAATTAAATTCACAAAATGGTCGTTTTTTCATAAAAGTGTTTTGCCCAAAATATGGGTCATTATCTCCATCCCCTAGAATTTTATGTTGCTCTACTTATAAAATTAATTTCCTAAACAAATTAACATTGTTCTAAAAATAATCTCCTAAATTCTTTGGAGATAGTGTAGGATTATAAAATCAGTTTTAGCCATTAATAAAATATCTATTATTGCACATGTGTCTTCAACACAAGATTAAGACACTCCTCTCGATGTAAGCTTTGCATTTAAATAGAAATTTAAGCACACTATTTGCATCGACTCCCAATCTTGGTAGCAACAGATTAATTCGTTATAAATATTTGAATTTTGAAGTACTAATAGGCTAGTGCGAAATATTCGTTATATATTGTCTATTGCAACTAACACATACTTTTTTTTTAGACTTTTTGTCTTTTAGATTTTATTTGGAACTTAAATTTTACCAAAGAAATATTTTGCTAGTAAAATTTCTAAATTATATATTTTTTAATATTTCCGCTTTTAACTTTTTAAAACTACATTACATTAAATTAATTTTTTTTTAAAAAATTAATTTTTTTTTAAAAAATTAATTTTTTTTGTTGAATCCTAAAAAAAAATATTGGAATTAATACTTTTTTTCCAACCAAATAGTTAGTGTATGAATATTTTCTCAGATTCGGCATGTGAAATTGATCTGATCGGAGTCGACCACATGTTTATTGGAGGAGCACGAAAGTATTCAGATGAAATTGATGGCACACGTGTATTATCGCCACACCATGATAGGAATACATGTTCACCCCATTCACTATTCACTAGGGTTGGGATTTTGAATATGTACTCCTTTTATGTTGATATGAATATGGGTGTAAATTGCTAGAAATTCATGGTTTTATTATTATTATTATTATAGTCATGAAAATGTTAATTATTTTGACACCCCTTGAACTCAATCAAGTATATATGATATTACACACGACACTCCTTTGTGGTCAAAAATCAACCTAATATACTAAATTTCCTATTTAAATCAATGTAATTTCTACATTAGAAAAAGTTGACAATTTCACAGGAAAACACGTTACTAAAATAAAACGAAATAATAAATTTAAGTGATAAGTTTTACTGCTAAAGTTTTAGACCTTAAGTTATATTTTTAATTCTAATAAGTAATTAGTTAACGAGTTTCTCATGTCGAACCCAAGACAATATACCATACTTTATGCATAAACTTTTAATTTTGTTACCTGTTAAAAAAAACATATCCTTTAAGAGCCCGCGTGTTGAAAAAAAAAAGATGGTTTAGGACTTTCCCACATGGCCCATTCGTTGTGACCATTGTTTTTTGTAGTTGCCTCCATGTGAGTTGGGGTTAGCAATAGCTCCAGCCAAAATCCTCACTACTTTTGTTGTTGGCGTGAAAAAAAAGTGCACGTGCAGCCCGGCGTGATTGAAGCCATCAATCCCTTCATTTATCAACAATCAATTATTATTTCAAAAAAGAAGAATAATTATGGGTGCCCTTTGTTCGGTATTTCGGTTATTCCTAAGACTATATAATTATGGTGTTGAAAAATTGGACAATTCTCATCATATTTGTAACAATCACATTTCACGATCCAATATATATATAAAGTTGATTGATTTGCATTTCAAAAAAAAAAAGTTTATTGATTTTTGTTTTAAATATTATTCCAATCTTATATTACATATATGAAGGCTTTAGTTTGGCCAATTGTCAGTTTGTAGGGATGCAAATTACTCACCAATCTATGTAATAATGATTCAAGTTCGCTTGTGTTCACACTTCACACTTCACACTTCACACTCAGCTTTGTTGTGTTTGGTTTTAATTTATTCACTTTTCCTAGGGGGAATTATGAAACCTTACCTCCATTATTAAAGTTAGCATCAATTTCACACCAAAATTACTCTTTTCTTTTCTAAAATTTATATATATCATCTCATGTATATTTTGTTCAACTTCTAAAACTAATTACATAGTTGCCACTAAAATATTAATTATTGGTGACATAAACTCTTATTCTCTCATATGAACATGAGTTTATATAAAAATGCATGTTATAGAAAATATATTAATTTATTTATATTATATTTTTTATGGTCATATAAATTTTAAATAAACAATGTCATGTATTATATAAGAATGACATAAAATATTAATAAAATATTGCTTGTAGTTTTGAAAAAATAAATAATATGATGACTTTTTAAATCACAAAATGCCCTACTTAGCTATATTCAAGATATAAAATATTCGAGAATTATATTCTTCAAAACACACATTAGTGATTGAAGATAAGTTTGTTTATTCTTGATAGAAGATGAAGGTTATTCTACTTTTTTATGTAGTTACACAGTTTTACCAATTTAAACTAAAACATTGTCTGTAGTTTTAAAACAAAATTGATAACTTTTTAAATCACAAATTGTCTATAACGCCCCTACTTTCCTTTCTTTATTAAAATATTAGTTTTAACAATAGCTCAAAAAATTTCTTAACTTTGTCTAAAAATACAGTGGGACTTTCTTGGAAATACATGCAGAGTTTTGATCCAATGTTAAAAAAAAAAGAAGTAGTTTTCTGCAGTCTTTTAAAAATAACTGAAATACAACCCACTGATAATTTCACATAAGAAAGACTCAAAGGCACTACAGCATTCCGGATCGTTTCCTCGTTTATTGGTTCCCCGTAGCATACACACATACTCATGGAAAACTGACTCAGCTCACCATGCGTGCCAAACAAGTCCATATAGTGTCTACCTGCAAGGGGGAAAATAGGGGTGAGCTAAAAGTCCAGTAAGGAAGTACAAATATAAGCGACATATTTCATACGTTCTCAACATCAGTCATAATCATAAACATGATACTATTACAACATAAGCATAATCGTACATCATAAGACCATAACCATAAGATCATTTACAACATGAGCATAAATATTCAACGTAATATCATATGCAACATACTCATAAGCACACAACATAAGATCATGGCTTTCCTATTTCCGATGATCACATTTGACTCCCTTTTGGTCACCTCCATGACACCCTTTTGGCCATAATTCACCTGGCACCGTTTTGGCCATGAATTTCCCTGGCACCCTTTTAGCCAGAATCTTAGGCACGTCTCCCTTTAATAATGCTGCAACACTAGGTTAAGCAAACACAAAAAATTCCCATACATATCATCATAACTAGATTCCATTCATAAGCAAAACAAAAATCTAGCTAACTTCCTTACCTCAGGTCCAGCACAAAATAATAGTGGGATAACTTCACAACGAGCCTAGAATAACAATCTAACACTCGTCTTAATATCATGTAAAACCACACATTAACATTTCAAGCACATCCCACGTGTGCATAAGCCATGCACTAGTGGCACTTATCTCATACATTTGCACCACGATCTTAATTCTAGCAACAATCCATACATCAAATCATGCTTGCAATTCTCACATAAAATCACAAAATAATGTCATTTACTCATCAATCATCAACGACCTTTAATCAAGAACCATGGATTTAATCAAATAACAAATAATTATGCGTAAAAGTACATTTGCATGTAACATGCATACATGTGACCATTCTTTAAAACTATGCCAAAGTTTATGATATCATACACTTATTTCTTAACAATTTTACAAAAATTCAGAAAACATTATTAACAATTAACGAATTACCTATTAATTTTCCTAGCATGCTTGCTACCATTTTGACATATTGAAACCATTGGAAATCATGTGTCAAGACTTAGCCTCAAAAATCAAAACCAAAACTCACAAACTAATCATGGCCTGAATCAACAATAGGCAAATGATATCAAACTTTAATCCAAACATATATACCAACATTTGCTTAATATTCCTAATCATAAATACAATATCATCATGGCACAAAAACCACCCTTAGATACACATGATTGCTAGTCTCATAAACCTAAAAAAAATTCAGCATGTCATTCATTTATTTGCTTTTATCTTTCAAGCATATAGGTCCACTTAAAATCATAGGTTTTCTTGATGAAATGAAAGAACAAAATATATGAAACTAATCCTTTTCATCTTTAGCATATATCATGAAATCTTGGCATCAATCTCACTCATAGTTTACTCATGCTTGCTAAATAAATCTGTAAACGTTAAAATTCAGCAAGTAACATATAATTATAAAATAACCAATAAAACATTAATAATATACCACCAATACATGGATAGGTCTAACATGCTTTCTAACATCTTATGCAAGTCTCTAATAATCCTTAGTCTCGTTTACGCATTTAGAACAATATCACACCATGCAATATAGCTTAGGTCGAAATACACATAGGACTTAACAACCAAGTTTACCACAAAATTACATCATGCTTCTTTATTCAAATAAAAATCAGCAAGCTCATAAGATCATAAGAGTGCCTATGCAATTCTTATTAATCCTTTAACAATTTAACAATTTGTCATAACATGTTTCTACACTTTGAACACCTCATTGTCATGTTTGAACATGAAAAACTAACAATCAAAATCCTTACACAACCCTAACCACAACAAACATTCATGGCCGAAATACTCTTAGTACACTAACATGACAATGCTACAATTATCAACATGTTCATTGCTCAATGATTTATAATAAAAATAAAGAAACAAAACACAACTCATAACCCTTATAAAATACCCAAGGCCGAAACACTATATGTCCTTTTACCAAAATAATTTTCCAAAATTTATCATGTATTTTTATCTAGCCAAAAATACATTTGAAGCAAAAATAGTGACACAACCATAGAACACCACATCTCCTCTTGGAGGAAACCTATATTGTAACGTCCTGGATAGCCAAGACCGTTACACTGTGTATTTATAAAGGTGTTAGACATGCTAATCAAGTCATTTAATTAAAACATGTTACTAAAACTATAGTGGAGCTAGGGTTAAAAGATTTTGGTCTCAAAAGTCGCAATTCTTATAAATAAACATTTTCTGTTTACACGGGACCCCAAAAACAACAATATTAGAACCATTTACAAAGATTCAAGACTTAAATACAATAATTAGCCACTCTAAGGCAAAACAGACTATTAGGCATTCCTTGTCCTTATCCACACCTCGCCCATGGCGGCCGAACAACTGACTATGTACATTCAGCCCGGCAGTTCTCCATCTCAGGATTGGTCCAACTTGCCTTTGCCTTTACCTGCACCACGTAGCACCAGTGAGCCAAGGCCCAGCAAGAAAACACAATAACAGAGCATAAACAATTAACAGACAATCCAATATCTCATATCACATAAACATGATCTCATCAGTCTAAGCATCCACGATAATCAAACATTCAGCATACCAAATATATCACTTCATATCAATAATCAATTCATAAATGATAACTAGGGTTAGCGCCCTTAGGCTGCACCCTCTGTTTATCCCACTGACTCCGGGCCCGCTTAAACCGAGCTCAGTGAATACTAAGCTGTCCTCAGCTATCAGTGGCCAAGCTGCACCCTGTGCGCAAATATTGTATACGGCACCCTTAGGCCGTTTATCACATGTCCCGTGGCATAATACCATCTATGACATTACACAGATATCGGGAGCACTTAGTCCCATCACAAACACATAATCGGGTGCAGTTTTCTTACCTTTAGATTCGCTAGCTATGTTCACTTTGATCCTTGAGCGCGATCCCTCTTGAGCCCTAGCGCACACCTAGTCACGACCATAGATCAGAATCATCACCAAACCTCAATTTCAAAACCTAACCTCGGGAAGCCCCAATTCCACAAAACAGGGTGGTGGAATCGAACCCCGAACCCCCGGGCAAAAACCCTTGAAAATAACTCAAAAACCCATTTCTGAAGACAGGGTAGCGCTACAACGCTCTTTGGAGGGCGCTACAGTGCTACAAACAGAGCCCTAAAACTATCCAGAGCACTTGGCCTAGCGCTACAGCGCCCAAAGGCTAGCGGTAGTCACAGAACAACAATTCTGCACTTTTCTTCCTTCAATTTTCCCCGAGCCAAACCTTACCAAAACTTCTCCAAACTTCCACCAAACTTAGAATCAAGCTTACTAACATGTCTAATTCATCCCAAGCATCCCAACCATATAAAACTTAAACACATGCACCCCTAATCCAACATTTCACCATAGCTGAACCTAGAATTCAAAAACTCAGCAAAACAGCCACTGAAACCACAAAGTTCAAACTAGAATCCCTTACCTTTGCTGGATAAATTTAGCCTAGGTTGTCCTCCTCGCAAGCTTGGCCTTCACCTCCTCAAGGCTCAGCTCCAATTTCCCTAGAATTCCCCACCAAATTCAGCTTAGAAATCTTTGTTCAACATAAAAACCAGAAACCAAAGAAAACCTCAAAGTCTTACCTCAACGGGATGGATTGCTCTACCAATTCCTCAAGCTAGTACAGGGAGCCTAGCCTCTAGCTCTTACCCAAACTCCTCCTAAGTTTTTACTCCAAAGAAACCCAAGAAATGGTGAAGAAATCCCAAACTCACCTTGGAAATGCCCTGCTTTTTCTTTCCCTTCTTTTTCTTTCTTTTCTTTCCTTCAGCATTCCAGGCCCTTCTACAAATTCCACTAAGTATAAAGCCTGATAATACTTACCCCTTATAAGCCAAATGACCATGATACCCTCCCCTTTAATTTTAAATCTTTTAATCCAGCTAGGGGCATTTTGGTCATTTCACCCAATTCCCTCTAATTCCTCAAGTATCTCTAATATTTTCCGCTTACTTCCTGATACCTAATTATTCACCAATGATATTCCTCAATGTCAAAATTGACCCCAATATATTCTCTAAATTCCCATTTATACCCCCAGGCTCACCCCGAGCTGGGTATAAATCCCCGCCGTGACTTTTTTCGCTAACCCACTCACTAGGATCGTCTCGAATCACAGATAACAGATATATCCACATAATGTGGTCTTGACAATTTATCACATACAAATACAGTTATGCCCTCAGCAGGCCAAAATTACGATTATGCCCTTCTAACCTAGTCAGGGCCTACATGCATACTAATACACATAGTCATGCATCTCAGATATTCAAATAGTCATATAACATACTTTTAATCATTAAATCACATATATTCCAATTATGCCCTCCCAGCACACTAATCAAGGCCCTTAAGCCTTATTAGTAAATTTGGGTCATTACAACTATCCCCTCCTAATGAGAATTTCGTCCTCGAAATTTACCTGAATAACTCGGGATATTGATCCCGCATCACTGTCTCAAGTTCTCAGGTCGCTTCCTTGACCCTACTATTCCTCCACAATACTTTAACAAGAGGAATTGTCTTATTCCGTAATACTTTATCTTTTCGATCCAAGATCTGAACCGGTTGCTCTTCATAAGCCAAATCTGTTTGCAACTCTAAGTCTTCATACCTCAATACATGAGTCGCATCTAAGACGTACTTTCGGAGCATAGAAACATGGAATACGTCATGGACTCCTGATAATGATGGTGGCAAGGCTAACTTATAAGCCACCTGACCAATCCTTTCCAGGATCTCAAAAGGTCCAATGAACCTAGGGCTTAGCTTGCCTTTCTTTCCAAACCTCCTCACCCCTCGCAAAGGTGAGACTCGAAGAAACACGTGGTCCCCAACCTGGAACTCCACGTTCCTATGCTTAGGATCAGCGTAGCTTTTCTGTCTGCTCTAAGAAGCCAGCATTCTAGCTCGGATCTTCTCTATAGCTTCACTTGTCCTCTGTACCATAACGACGGGTTTTGGTACTAAAAATTTTGATCAAATTCAACGATTTATTTAAAATGTTTGACTTCCATGCATGGAATTTCATTGTAATTAAAAATGGTTGCAAACCCAATAACAAATACAACAGCCGACCTACGCGGAAAAATCAGGGTTCAATTCTAATTCCAACTGACAACCTCAGCCGCAGCGGATGAGCAGACCGCATATGTACACTCCACCCCTGAAGCTCTCCAACTCATGGTTGACCCAACCTTTCCTTTTCTTTACCTGCACCAACTAGCACCCATGAGCCGAGGCTCAGCAAGAAAACATAATCATACTTATAAGCAATACAATATCACATCATAGATTTACAACTAACAAGCCTAGTAACAATAATCCTACTAACTCATGCAATTAACTTAGTTGAGTGGCTACAGAGCCACACTAGAGCCCATCTCCATCTTTCGTACAATCGGCCCTTAAGCTGGCCAAGAGGGTGTGATGCGAACATTTATGGTGACCTTAGTAGTATTCAAGAGTATACCTCGCTTCTGGATTGGCTTAACTCTACCAGTCAACGTTTGGCACGTTACCGCCACCCTCAAGTCCTGGGTCGAACCTTTAAACTCTCGACTAATAAGCTGGGTGCATCAGCCTTTGATTAGTAAGTCAATTCCTTTAAAATTCAACCGGTAAGCTGAGCCCTACAACTTTCAATTGATAAGTCGAGTAATTTATCTTTGACTAATAAGTCAAGTCTTTGTTTTTCGACTGGTAAGTTGCATTTGAAACCTCAGACTGATGATTCAAATCCGTAATCTTCGACTGATAAGTCGAGCTCCTTAAACCTTCGACTGGTAAGTCGAATCCTTTCATCCTTTAACCGATAAGTCAAGTATTTTCAATATTCGACTGATAAGTCGAATCCTTCAACCTTCGACTGATAAGTCGAACTTGTAGAGCATGTTATAACCATGACTATTAAGCCAGGCCCTTTATCAGATAGCACAGACAAATCTTCAGCTTATAAGCTGAGCTTTCTCAACCAAATATACAAATTAACCACTACAGGATTACACAAGTGCATATCGTGCTCCTTCTTATTCGTATGGCATCCGAGCCAGTCAAGTGCATGTCTCACTCCCTTTCCATCTATTTGGCATCCGAGCCAGTCAAGTGCATGTTGCACTCCCTTTCCATCTATTTGGCATCCGAGCCAGTCAAGTGCATGTCGCACTCCCTTTCCATTTGTTTGGCATCCGAGCCAGTCAAGTGCATGTCGCACTCCCAGGGTGGCCCAACCAAGGTGGCCCACACTCCACGGGCATAATGCCAATCTCAGCTCATAAGTCGAGTCCTACTGATCCTTGACTCATAAGTCGAGCCTTACAAGCCTTCGACTTATATGTCCATGCTTTAGGACCCTCAACTTATAAGTCGGGTCTCTCAGAATCCAACGTAACCTCGACTAGTAAGTCAATCCTAACTAACATCCTAATAATTCCCCATTTTATAAACCGAGCTTTCCAATCACAACAGACACTCACATATCTCATATAACATACATAACAACAATTACACTGTATTATAATACATTCAAATAGCGGTCATAGACATAATCATGATTATGCGTATTCCAGTGTACTCAACTAGACATTCACAAACATAATTGTAATCATGTTCATATACAGGGCCAAAGCCTTAATCATATCTATATTCAGCATTGACTAAGCCCTAATCACACATTCACATACTGGGTGCAGTTTTCTTACCTTTGATCCAAACGCAAGTTACTAGCGATGCTCTTTGAGTACGATTCCAGATCCAAGCCCTTAACGATGACCTAGTCACAACCATAATAAAGAATTCCATCAACATCGAGTGATTAAAGGCTTTCATACCAAGTCCTAGCCTCCGAGACATCAAATTCCACCCAACACAGAAGTAGAATCGATCCTGAGCCCAAAAGGTTAAGTTCCCGACCTAGAAACACTCCTAGGGCCAAAAATCCCCTTAAGGGTCGCGGCCCTAAGGACCCATGCCGTGGCCCGCCTCTAAATCAGAGGCTCGACTTCCCTGGAAAACCACACATGCTTCGTGGCGCTCCCCTGACGCGCCGTGGCCTGCCTCTGCCTCCGAGACCTCCTGGGTCTTTCTTGCTCCATAGGGTCGCGACACACCAAGAACAAGGCCGCGGCCCAGCCCTTCGAACCTAGATTTTCTGGGTTTTTCCCTTAGCCGAACCCAACTAGAAACCATGTAATTATACCCCAATCTTCCAATTAAATCCCTAAAGTCAATACACTCCTTTCCAGCAGCAAAACCTAGCAATTACTAGACAAAAAACTCATCAATATTCCAAAATTCAAACTCAAACCTAAGGTTCTAGAAAAGCTTCAACTAACAGAACTTAAACTTAAAATTCAGAGTAATCCTTACCTCCAATAATTGTCTTATGATCCCAAACTACTCCTAGCTTGATCTTAGATACCAAATCCTCAGCTTCCTATGCTTTGCTCCTTCAATTACTCAAAGTCCCCAATTCACCATAGAGAGAGAGAGCTACGGGAGAGAGAAAACTTATCCTTCTGAGTATTTCTTTCTTTCTGCTTGATCCTAAGGTCATAGCTGCCTAAATCATGCCTATCCTCTTTTTGCCAAAATGTCCAAAATGCCCTTACAGCTAACTTAAATCCTTTAGTAGCATCAAGGGAAATTTCATCAATTAACACTTCCCGTAAATACTCAAGTGTTTCTCTAAGTCCCCAACTACCTCAAAATAATAACCATTTAGTCTCCATTACCCGATAAACTCTTGTAATGTACTAAATTACCAAAATACCCCTAAGTTCATCCCGAGCCGGATATTTTACCCCGTTGTGACTCTTTCGCTAACTTGCTCACTAGGATCGCCTTGCGTCGAGTAACCCAAATATATCCACATAATAATGTGATCTCAATCACACACACACGTAATTACAATTATACCCTCAACGGGTTAAAGTTACTAAAATGCCCTTCTTATAAGAAACGGGCCCACTTGCATATTTAAAATTTCTAAGCATGCAAAAATAATTATATTATAATATAATTCACATAATAACACAATTATTGCCTCCTGGCCCCCTAATCCAAGCACTAAGCCACATTAGGAAATTTGGGACATTACATCACCTAAACCCTATCCAATGTAAACACAATCTAAAGATAAGCCTTGTCATCTTATCCCAAAAGATGACAATCCATTTTCTTTATCCTTTTAATTTCTTAATAAAAATAAATCAAACAATTATCCACACACATGCACACACTTGCGAATTCGACACACACACAAACACACATATAAATAAATAAAAAATGTAACCTATTCTAATTACATAATTGTCACACCTACTAAAATGTAACACTAATAATAAAACAAACAAGTTACACAATTATTCCAAATAAATCAATTAAATCCTAATTCACATTAAACAAACAATTCAATTTATTTTCTACAAATCAAACAATTAAACTACAACATAACAATTAAATAGATAAAATAAAAAAAAATATTTGGATCACTACATTGCCCTACTTATACCTATATTCAAGATACAAAATATGTGATCATGCTATTTTTCAAAGTACACATCAGTGATTGGAGAATAAACTTGCTTATTCTTGATAGAAGATGGATGTTATTCTACTTTATTATGTAGTTACACAATCACGCTCTTTGTACACACACCACAACTATGTATAATGTATTTAGAATGTTTGTTGTTATTTAATATGAAAATATATAAGTTAGATTAAGTAATAAAAAAAGGGTAACATGTTTTTTTAAATATATATATGTTAAAAAATGAGGATTATGTATTAAATATTATTATAATAATGATATTTTATAATATTAGACTTTATATATTAATAAAAATTATTAAAAATATCTAGTCTTGTATTAAATACTATTATAATAATTGAAATTATTTTAATATATTTATTAAATATATAGTCTACCGTATTTTTTAATCAATTTTAAAGGTATATTTTCTTAAATATTTGTAAGATTCTGTTATTGACAAAAAAGAACCATTAAACCAAAAATTTGTTAGGTGAACATTTTTTATATATAAACTAAATAAAAAAAATGTTCGATGATGCACGTTTGTTTAGTTTTATTTATAAAAATGTATTTATATATTTTTATCATGTTTTTTGAATATCATATAAATTTTAAATAAATAAGCAATCTCATGTATTATAAAAGAATGACATAAACACATTAAAAAAATTAAATAATTTGTCCATAGTTTTAGAAAATATATATGATATTTTTTAAATCATAAATTGTCCTACTCACATGTATTCAATGTATAAAACATTCAGTCATGATATTCTTCAAAATACACCTCATTAATTAGAGAATGAACTTGTTTGTTCTTGATAGAATAGGGATGTTATTCTACTTTGCTGACTTGTGAAATTGGCCAACGGTCATATGTACAATATATGACACCTTTTGAACAGAATGAATATAAAATACGACAGAGTACAAATATCTTAAACAAACACACAGGAATTTATAGTGGTTCAACCCTGTTCTGATGAACAGTAATAACTTAATCCACTTAGTTTTTAGTATTGAATTACTCGATAGACAATTACACTGATGAACAGAAGTATTCACTCATTACTAATTTGACCATAGTTTCTCTCAAAATATTCATCCCCCTTCTCCAATGAAGCCCTGGGTCCTTTATTTATAGTACCTAGGGGCTGTTACATGATAAGTAACAGTGGGATCGGGGTTTGGTACACGATCATTGGGAGTGGAGATAGGTGTCCACCTTCCAATGATTACGAGATTGTGGGTCTTCCCGCTGTCTTCTCTGGATCACGGTCGATAATGCATGATTAAGACATTCGAGAAAATGCTAAGTCTAGATTGGTCTATTAGACTTAGGTGCTAGGCTCGACGACCCTTTAGAGCTTGGGTGCTAGGCCCGTTGGTCCTCTGGGTGCTAGTGTAGTATCTGAGAATTTTACTTAGCTAGATAGTAGTAGTAGTAGAAGCTAGTAGTAGCTTGTAGTATGTTGGTTTCCATGGACTTTGGTTCAAGCCGGGATTTAGTTGAAAACTCATAGCAACAGTTATGGATTTTATAGGTTTAACCTATAGTGTAGAAATATTAATTATAACATGAGGTTTGATTAATATTGCTGGTCCTAGAAATATTGTTGATTATAACCAAAGGTTTAGAAAGAATTAATAAGATCGTGACACTTTTCATAAGCTCTAGAACCTTCCAGCAGCTGTTAGGATCACATTTTTACTAAGTCAAAGCGGTTTAATAAATTCAAAATATGCTGAAATAGTGCAAATATGTGTTTGATATATCAACGTATGCTAATATATCGCAACTATAGGGGTCGATATATCGCCTACGGGAGATACAGAAAACACGTCGACTTCGTACAAACAAAAGCACGAAGGCTCGGGGTAAAGGTCCAGGAGATATATCGCCCATGGTAGGCGATATAGCACCTCTAGGAGGCATTTTTGAAACTTGAGGAATTTAAATTTAAAAACAGCCTTAACCACTTGGACTTGCTCTTGAACGATTTTGAACGAGTTCTAGGCATCTGTTGAACGAAAATTAAAATCTTTTCATTTTATATTCATTTTAAAAAGGGTTAGTTCACTCCTTGAACTCTATAAATAGGACCCAGTACTCAGCCATTTCACTCATCATTCAAGCTTTGTTCAGAGCCTCCAAGCTGCTAAAGGTTACTATAAAGAGAAACACTTGGGTTTTGGGTTAAAAGCTTTTCAAATCTAAGCTTTTCTAAACACTTGGGAAGTAAGATATAGTGTTATTTTGGTATCGAGGTGTAGATCAAAGTCATAATTCATCCAAGGTATTCTTATCCTTGAGATCAATTCTTCATGGTTCTTTTGTTGTCTTTTGTTTTCATTCAGATCCTAACTCTTTATTATGATTCTTGGTTAGGTGTTTAAGTTCTTTGAAACTTAAGGTTTTCGGTAAGTTTCCACTTCGATTGTTTAGTTCTCTTTTTCATCTCTTTTTTCTTCAAAAACTCATGGTTTACTGTTGATTTTAGGAGTATTCCAAATCTCCGTTCTTGTCTCCATATCCTAGTTTTTGGTAAGGAAAATAGGTTAGAATATATGTGTTTATATGTTTAAGTTATGATATGTTTTATGCTATGATATGATATGTGATATGATATATGTTTTGTAGTCGCTTGGGCATATGACTTGCTTAGATAGTAAGCCCCAAGAATTTTTATCATTTTTCGCGGTTTAGAGTTATGATTTACCCTACCTCGATTAGTAGACAGATGACCTAGATGGGTTATCATATACTATAGTTGTGATCTAACCTACCTCGATTAGTAGACTGAGGATCTAGATGGTTTTATCACATACCACGTTAATGAGTTAATGGCCATTAATATTGTAGTCCTATATGATATACGTTTTTATTGTCATATGTTTTATAGTATATGCTTTATGATATAGTCTTATATGATTTATGACATATATGTTTTTAGTAGATTTTCCTTGCTGGGCATTAGACTCATTCCTTTCTTTTTAGATGATGCAGGTAAATGAGCATGGAAGGCGAGAAGGATTCGTGGCAGGTTGGCATGTGTGTTAAGGATGAATGGATTGAATGGACTACTAGAAGATCGAGGATGACATTATTTTTAAGTCTTTTTATTTATGTTTTATGTATTTCCGCACTTAGTATTTAAACAATTGATTAAAGTTATGTTTTTATGTTTTATGTACTAAACAATGGGTACCCATACTTTACTTTGTATTTGGCACAATATTTTGGGTTTTAAATAATGTTATGTTATTTCTTATATATGTATTCAAATTAGTAGTTATGTTTAGTAGTTTTTAATGGTTCGAGTCTAGAATTAGTCGAGGCATTACAGTTGGTATCAAAGCCCACATTTCATATGCATGAAGTTCTCCATGATACACACGCACAAGCTCCGAATCTAACCTCCAATGTAAGTGCTTATGTTTATTATGTTTATGTTTATGTTAATGTTATTAGCTAACATTTTAGCCATTATCTTTTCAGTTATAATGGATGGAGCCTTGACCTATCGGGATATCCGAGCCATTAATGCACTGAAAAGGATTAGAGAGCCAAGGAATACAATAGGAGTGTTAGAAATAATCACTCAAAGATTGATCTTATTTTACAAGGAGGTAGTCCACCTTCAGACTACTAAGCAAATTATGATGAGAGCTACAGAACAATATGTCCTAGTAATTAGGCTTTTTAAATATTTTCCTTCTGTAATTTCAACATTAGAAGAAATATGGGAGACTATAGATGATGTTGATGATTTACCGATAGCCATGAGATATTATTGTCTCATACTTAGGTTCACCTCTAAGTTGGAATTCCAATTCGTTACACCCAATTTTCGAGACCAGAAATTATGACCTCGAAAGCTGGACTCGTCAAGTATGAGCTCGAGATATATAAAACAAATGTTTAAGGTCAAACCTCCGAGGCAAGATGGAAATCTCGAAGACATGTAACCTCGAGATTCTTTCCAGGCTGGAAAGGCATAGCATCAGGATACATCCGCTACCGGGTGCCTTCAGATCGAATAGTCCAAGCTTAAAGAGTGCAGGCTTAAATCATGACAGGCTCGATATGTGAACGGGCCTCACCTCGCAGGATCAGGCAAGAACGCCCAAAAGCGATATGTGAACGAGCTAAAAACTAGGGATGGGTCCCCTTATGAACCCGAACCCAGAGCTCCAAAGTACCAAAAGGTTGAATCTCATCCTATAACCTTTACTGAGGATGATGCATCCCATGTTCAGTTTCCTCACAACGACCCACTGGTCATCACTCTCCAGCTCGCGAATAAGAGGGTTCACCGAGTTCTCATTGACAATGGGAGCTCAGTGATCATTCTCTATAAGGCCACCTTAGAAAATATGGGACTCACGCTTCGTGACATAAAAGCTTGTGCAACGACGCTATACAGTTTTTCAGGAGAATGGATTGCCTGTATGGGGTCCATTGAACTCCCTGTGACCTTGGGTGTAACGCCCTGGATAACCAAGACTGTTACACTGCGTGTTTGAAATAGTGCGAGACGTGCTAATCAAGTCATTTGATTAAAAATGTGAATCTAACGTTACAAACAGGTTAGGTTTAGAAGATTCTGGTTATAAACGAATAATTTTCATTAAAATACATGTTTGGTACATGGGATCCCAAATCAAGGTTTAAATAACGTAATTACAGAGTTTCCAAAGCTTATAAATAAGCAAGCCACTCTAATGGAAAAAATGCACGTTTTAGGTTCTCGTTCATGTACAATCCCTCGACCGTGGCGGCCGAGCAGCTGACAATGTACACCTCGCCCCCACAGCGCTCCAACCCATGGTCAACTCGCCTTACTCTTGCCCTTACCTGCACCATGTAGCACCCAAGAAAACATAACATTTAAAACACAATCACTAATAATATCCAATTATTTCACAAGATATAACCAGCTACTCAACAGTACACAACATTCACCCATTCAACGATAATGTTCAACAAACTAACAATATACCATTCAACTAACCAGCATATCATAATCATCATAATAATCGCACTCAAATCACATGATATTTAGGGCCGACCACTTAGGTCGCACCCTCTATTTAACCCACTGACTCCAGCCTGCTTAAACTGAGCTCAGTGTATAATAAGCAGTCCTTCGCTACCAGTGGCCGAGCCGCGCCCTGTGCGCAAGTGTAAACTCCGGCGCTCTTACGCCGCACGTTTACTATTTACATGGCGTGATACCATCCATTTACAATTCACATGGCATAATACCATCCTCTCTAAAGAGCATACAAAACAGAGAACCCTTAGTCCCAATATAAATTCCATAACCGGGTGTAGTTTTCTTACCTTTAACTCCAAGTGCTTTAATTAGGAAAGACGACCCCCGAGCACGATCCTGCCCCCGAGCCCAAGCATACATCTAGTCACAACAATGATAAAGGATTCCATTAATATTTGAATAAAGGTTTCCAAGTATAGTTCTAGCTTCCGGGACATCAAATTCCACCAAACACGGTGGTGGAATCAATCCCGAGAACCTAGGTTAGGTTCCCACGCTTAAAACATTCATTTAGCCAAAAATCCCCTTTTGAGCCGCGACCCTAAAATCAGGCGCCGCGGCCCACCCCCAAAAACATAGGCTAAGCCTCTCTGATCACAGACACGAGTCGCGGCCCTGCCCTGTGGCGCCGCGGTGCTCCCCTACCGTAGAGCCTCCCTAGCTCTTCCTTGCTCCATAGGACCGCGACACTCTAGAACATATCCGCGGCCCAGCCCTGCGAACCCAGAAAAAGAACCATTTTTAATATTCAAACCTCACCCAAATCCACCCTAGACCATCCTAATAACATAATTCAATTATCAAAACTCTCTAACATGCGTCCAGCAGCAAAACACAACAGAAATCTAGTCTAGAAACCCATCAAAACAACATTTCAATCTTTTGAACCAACACACTCAATAACACTCAAACCAGCCATGAAAACACCAGAATTCAAACATTAAATCATAATTTCGAGCTTACCATCACTGCAGAACAAATTCTCCAAGTCATTTTTGGGCTAACTCCCAAGTTCCTAGCTTCAATTCAATCTTCAATTTCAAAACCCACAAATCTCTTAGAATTCAACCAAAATCACAGAATTCTCACCACCATGCATAAAACTTATAGCTTACCTTAGGTTCTAGTTAATTCCCTAGCTTCCACTGAGTTAATCCTCCAAATCCTCAGCTCAAATCACTGTATTCCAGCCAAATCCCCTTAGTTTTCTATGTTTCCTTGGAAGAGAAGAAGAGAGAGGAGGAGAGAAAATGGAGAGGGTCGGTTCCTTGAGTTTCTACTGTTTTCTTTTTTACTCAGTCTAACCTTAGTTACTTAAGTCAAACCCGAGGCTTGGGGAACCGGAAACGTCCCCGAGGGCAAAACGGTAAATTTCCCCAATATTCCAGCCTAGGCTTCCTAACCTCAAATATATCTCCAATTATTTATTTCCATAACCCGATAATCCAAATAATCATCTAATACCCGAAATACCCCTTGACTTGCCCCAAGTCAAGTACCAGGTCCCGTTGTGACTTTCCCGCTACTTGCTCCCTAGGATCGCCTCGTGCCGAAAGATGCACACACATATATCCACATAATAATTTGGTCTTAACAATTTATCACAAAATCACATTTATGTCCAAACGGGCTAAAATTACAATTATGCCCTTACAACCAAACAGGGCCCGCATGCTTATCCAATACTCATAAACATGCATTTCACATAATCATGCATATCACACCATTAATTCACATAACTTCCAATTATGCCATCCCGACACATTAATCAAGGCCCTTAAGTCTTATTAGTAATTTTGGATCGTTACAACTATCCCCTCCTTATAATAATTTTGTACTTCTCGTTGAGGATGATCCTAAGACTTATAGAGAAGCTATGCAATCGAGAGATAGTGCATTTTGGAAAGAAGCCATCAATGATGAGATGGATTCCATTATTTCCAATAACACTTGGGAATTGGTAGACCTCCCACCAGGGTCTAAGAAAATTGGGTGTAAGTGGGTATTTAGGAGAAAATACCACACTGACGACACTATCCAAACCTTTAAAGCTTGATTAGTAGCTAAAGGGCTTAGGCAAAAAGAGGGTATCGATTATTTCGATACCTATGCGCCTATTGCAAGAACAACTTCTATAAGAATTTTGTTCGCTTTAGCTTCTATACACAACTTGTATGTTCATCAAATGGATGTCAAAACGACATTCCTTAATGGTGACCTCAATGAGGAGGTCTATATGGAACAACCCAAAGGGTTTTTCCTACCAAAATATGAACATAAAGTTTGTAGACTTGTAAAATCCTTATATGGATTGAAACAAGCTCCTAAGCAATGGCATGAGAAATTTGATCAAGCCATCATGTCTAATGGGTTTAGACATAACAATGGAGACAAGTGTTTGTATTCCAAAACTTGTAAGGGATATGTAATCATTGTTTGCTTATATGTGGATGACATGCTTATTCTAAGTAATAGCATGAAAGGGATAGAAGAAACGAAGAGGTTTCTATCATCAACCTTCAAGATGAAAGATCTTGGAGAAGTTGATACCATACTCGGTATTGTTATACCCAGATTTCGAGCCATGTTAAATGCAACCTTGAAAGCTGGATTCGCAACGAATGGACTCGTAAAGTTTGAAGTATGCTCCAGGACTAAATATCGAGCCTACAAGACTGAGGCAACCTTGAGCACAGAGGTGGCCTCGAAATATTCACGATCTCGAAGGGTAGCTCCGAGACGCATCTATCCTCAGGAAAGACCTCAGATCAAGGGTTCCGAGCCTGACACACGTACGTTCCGAGCCATGTGACCTCGGGAGATGTCATTAGCTCGAAAGCTGGTGAGAAACCTGGTAGAGTAAGGGCTTGGAGATATATGATAATGACCTTGAATATCTACAAGTGTTGTCTATAAGGGACGTGTTCTGCATTTATTATTGTAAATGCCATAAAATCAGGGGATATTATTTGATTAGTTATACGCCCCCTAGTCTTCAGGGGACGTTTCCTTTTATATCGGATTACAGGCATTTAAAGCCATTTAATTTATTTACACAAAAAAAGTAACTACCCAAAATATGTGGGATAGTATTCTGCATCCTTCTCTATAAATAGAGAGGTCATGCACCAATGTAAAGGACCGAAATTCTGAGTCTTGAGAGAAAAATCTGAAGAATTCATGCTAAAGAATTTTCAGAGATAATCTTGAGTTTAATAACAAAGACTCGTGGACTAGGCAGATTTAACTGCTGAACCACGTAAAAATCTTGTTTTGTATTATTTTAATCGGCCATTATTTGTTATTGTTTACGTGCTCTTCTTTCACTGTTGACGAAAAACGGCGTCAACAGGTATCAAAGTAAAGAAACATAGTGGGAGTTTTTCTTTAGGGCAAGCCCACTCTGTTGAGAAAGTATTGAACAAATTTAACCATCTCAAGGTTAAAGATGCCAATACTCCATTCGATCACAGTGTAAAACTAGAGAAGAATGAAGGAAGAGCGGATGCTCAATTGGAGTATGCTAGTGCTATAGGGAGTCTAATGTACGTTTCCCAGTGTACTAGACCTGATATAGCATTTGCGGTAAGTAAACGTAGTAGGTTTACAAGTAATCCAAGTGTGGATCACTGGAAGGCAATTGGAAGAGTCCTAGGTAATCTCAAGAAAACCAAAGGACTAAGCCTTTACTACTCCAAATTTCCTTCGATATTAGAAGGATATACAGATGCATGTTGGATATCCAATCTTGGGGATAACTTGTCCACAACTGTTTGGGTATTTACACTTGGTGGGGGTGCAATTTCTTGGGGTTCCAAGAAACAAACCTGTATATCTCATTCCACTATGGAAGCAGAATGCATAGCTCTAGCTGCTACCGGCAAAGAGGCCAAATGGTTAAGGGATCTGTTGATAGAGATTCCCCTAATCAAAGACAATGTATCTACTATATCGATACATTGTGATAGCCAAGTGACATTGGCTAGAGCATACAGCGGAGTGTATAATGGGAAGTCTAAACACATTAGTCTAATACATGGATATGTAAGAGAATTGATTCAAAGAAGAGTCATCTCAATATCCTATGTGAGAACAGGTGAAAATCTGGCGGATCCTTTCACTAAGCCACTAACGAGGGATTTAGTGGCAGCATCATCTCGAGGGATGGGACTTAAACTCCCTAAAGAGATTCACAATTGATGGTAACCTATCTTAACACTAGTTATTCAACTAGTGTTAGGTTGAATAGGTAATAACAAGTCAATCAAGTGAATATTAGTTGTACTCAAAACAAGTCCCATCTGAGATATTGAGTACTTGTGTGTTACCAAGTGGAGGGTTAATACCGAAAGGTTTTTTAATAGAATTCAGTCTTGTAAAGACAAGAATTTTTGGTAACAAATACTGTAAGAATTCTACCTATATGGACCTAGGGGTGGTGCCGCCTCTCATGAGAATTCGGAGTATTCTCAAGAACGTCCATGGATGGAAAGTGCACATGGCCACTAACGGTGCAAAGCGAGACATAGAGGTCTCAAGTGAACATCGCAAAGGTGTGTGTGTTATCATAAAAAGATGGTTCAATGCCTAGTGCAACTAAATTTTCGACAAATTTTGTGATAATTACACTATAGTAAAGTTCTAATTGAAAAACACTTTGCTTTATGCACTAATGCAATGACTCCTGTAAGAGAGAGTTCTTATTTAATCAAGTGGGGGATATGTTATATTTTAAAATATAATGATTGATTAAATAAGTGTTACAATAGATAACTATTTAATCTAGTGGGGGAATGATATATTATTTTATAATATAATGTAATATTATATTATAATATAATATAATGTTTTAGATTAAATAAATGTGACAAAGAGTGTAACATATTGTAACATATAATGGAGAGTTACAATATTTAGATATATGAGATATATCCAAATAATGTAACATATTTGGTGTTACAAATTTGTAACTTCCAAATATTACCCTTTATTGTGTAAATTTGTTGTTACACAATATTGAGATGAATTTCATAAAGCCATATGTGATATGGCTGTTAGAGATATGATTTTAACCCCAATAATGTGTTTTGGGAGTTACAAAATCACTTGAGAGGGTTTGGAGCCGTTTGGAAAAATAGCACATTTTTTAGTGCTGAAAATGGTCGGTGGCTACGGCCACTGAATGTTGATGGTCGCGGCCTATGGGACAGAGGCTAGTGGCCGCGGCGACTAACGTCTCTAGCCGCGGCCACAGGCTAAAAAGTAACAATTTTTTTTTCAATCTTTGTTGAACGGCTCAAAAAACCCAAATAACTCCAAAATCTCATTTTTAATTCCATATTAATCCAATTAAACATTGGTAACAGCCCCGGGGTTGGTGGAATTTGAAATTCAAAGGGTGTCTCTAAACTATATAAATAGGAGCCTATAGCTCACTTGTAAGATGCCACATTTATATCCATTAGAGCACTTGGCTAGAAACACCTTGAGGCTTGATAATTCCATAAAGCATTTCCTATAATCTGTGAGAGATCCCTTAGTGCTTGAGTTAGGGGGAAATAAGCTTTTGGGCAAAGGTTTCAAACCTTGTTCAAGTTGGTGATCCCCAACACTCTTCATTTTGGTAGTGTGAATGAGAGTTCTTTATCATTTGTTTCTTTTTCCTTTCTTTCATTCTATTGCTTTTCATCTTTATATTGTTCTTCTCTATTTACTTGTATTTCTTGTTCAAGAGTTGTAATCTTTTCTTTTCTTTTGTTTCAAACACTTTACTTTATTTGTAACCTTTTGCTTAGAGTTGTATTTTACTATTCTCTTCTTCTTCATCATCTTCTTCATTTTCTTTGTTTATTTGTAATTTTTAGTTATAGAGTTGTAGCTCTTTTTAATCAATCATTATTTATTTGTAATATATTGCATAGAGTTGTAATTTATTATTATTTCTATTGAGGAAAAATACATATTTTCCTAACAGTAACACGATTTGTACATTTAAAGATATTTATTGTTGTAACGTCCCAACATTAAAGGGATATCAACAAGTCTGTTATCTATTTTCCTGGACTTCAGAGGACGTTTCCTTGTGTATAGGAGTTATAGCATTTAATATCATTATTTCAATTAATTAGCAGGAGTATCTTCCCGAAATATGTGGGAATGAACTCTGAAAACTCTCTCCAAATAGAGAGGTCATGAACACTTGTAAAGGGGGATCTTGGGATATCTTGAGAGAAACTCTGGAGATCATCTCTAAAGGATTTCCAGAAAACTCCAAGTCTTAATAAAATTGACTCGTGGACTAGGCAGAGTTAACTGTTGAACCACGTAAAACTCTTGTTGTTCTACCATATTATTCATATGCGCCATAGTTTTGATTGTTTAATTGCTCTACATTTTAAGTTGACGAAAAATGGCATCAACACAATTCACTAATGAGCAAAATCATAGCATCTTCATGAATCTTCCCCGAGGTAGTTTTGAGGTTCAAGATAATGATGATTATGAAGAAATAGATGATGATGTGTTAGATAAAGGGTTAGACGTAGAAGATCCTGATTTTTAGATTTACCCTAGTTATGTTAGTTTAGTTTAGTTTATTTCTTTATTTAATTATTTTTGCATTTATGATTGTACTTAGTCAAAACCTTCTTCCAAATGAATAAAGTTGTTATTTTTTCAATGACATTTATGAGTTTGATTTTTTTTACAATCATAATAAATTTAAATAAATTCATTAAATAATGACTGAGTTCTATGAGGGTGGATACAAATCAATGGACTGGTTTCTGTATTGAGAGTTTAGAGGACCATAGTAGTGGGAATGATTTTACTGATCCCATCCCTCCCTCAATATGGTTAACTTTGGAACAGCAACGAGTTTGAGCCTGAGAATTAAGTCATGTAGGATGATTAGAAATAGACTTAGAAAATAATAAAGTTGGCTAATTTTTTAAGTATAAAAACACACCCTAATTATAAAGAAGGCTTACATAATTCTTCATAAGAAATCATAACTAATAGGTCCGAGTTATGTTTTCTTAGACTAAGTTTTGCCTTAGAACCTATTAGGGTAAGTTCTAAGATGTTTTTCTCGACTGTTAGAACTTTGTTGAAGATGTCGCTTAGAAGGTCTGTACGCACGAACGGCAATGCCTCCAGTGCCACCAATGAAACTAATGAAGCCCCTCCAGTCCGAAGAAGGGGAACACGTGCTAACAATGCTACTGCTAATAGAAGTGCACCGCCTCCGATTGACACACCCCTGAAATTGTCCAGCTACGGCAACAAGTGGAAGAGCTACTGCACCAACAACGACAATAGACTTAGCCTCAGCCTCAACCTCAGCTGCAACCGCAACCTTAGCAAGTGGCTCAACCACCCGAACAAGTAGGTCCATATGGGGGATGGCCAATGGCGAACTATGCACCTTACCTAGCTTAGTACATAGAGTCAGTCTATGAGCGATTTCGTAAGCAACACGTTCCAAACTTTGAAGGGAAAACCGACCCCTTCGAGGAAGAAGAATGGCTCAAAAATGTAGAGTCGATCCTAGCACACATGAACCTCGGCAACGCGGATTGCATATCCTGCGTTTCATCTCTTATAAAGAAGGATGCTAGAATCAGGTGGGATTTAGTACAATAAACTCACGACGTCACCACCATGACATGGACTAGATTTGTGGAGCTCTTTCTCAAGAAGTACTACAACTCGACAGTCATTGCCACAAGGGTGGAAGAATTCTCCAGTCTCTAGCAGGGCAACTTGACAGTAGAAGAGTATGCTCTTCAGTTCGATCGACTAGCCAAGTTCTCACCAAAGTTGGTCCCAACCGACTTCTTGAGGGTCACCAAGTTCACTAGTGGATTCAGACCCAAAATTGAGCTAGGAGTCAAGCCATAAAATCTTGGAACCACTTCTTATGCTGATGCTCTAGAAATGGCTATAGAGGTAGAGAGGCTTCAGGCAAATGTTAGTAAGGAAGAGGCCAGCAAGTCTAAATCAATGCAACAGAATCAACCTCAGAATGGTCGAAACCACAACAACAACCATCACCATAGCAACAATAATGGCCAGAATAGAAGGCATCCTGATAGCAAGCAGACCGATGGTGACAAAAGACCACAGAATAGTAATGGAAGCAGTAGGTCAGGTTATGTAGAATACCCGCAATGCTCTAAATTGCAAAAGAAACATCCTGAGGAGTGTCGTGCAAAGACCAAAGGATGTTACAATTATGGCCAGGAAGGTCATCGGAAGAGGGAATGTCCACAACTCAAGCAAGAAGAGAAAAGGGACAACAAGATTGTTCCAGACAGAGTCTTTGCCTTGACCCAGGGAGAAGCTGAAGCTAGTAACAGAGTTGTCACATGTCAGATTCCTATCCTCGATAATATATGTTCAGTATTATTTGATTTGGGAGCAACACACTCGTATATCTCATTAGGAATGATAGAGAAATTAGACAAACCTTGTGAAAGATTTAGAACTATGTTTGTGATAGAATTGCCTTCGGGCGAAGTAGTCATATCATCACGGATAGTATGAGGAGTACCGATCAAAATCGAGGACATAGAACTAGAAGGAGACCTGATAAAGCTAGAAATCAAAGTCTTCGGAGAAAAACTGGGCAAAGATTGGCTAGCAAGGCATGGCACAACCATCGACTATAGACGTAAGCAAATGACGTTCGAGACTCCTAACGGTCAGAGTCTATGTTTTATAGGAAAGATTTCAGGAGTATGAACACCGCTTATCTCATCCCTCAAAGATCAAAGGATGGTAGAGAAAGGATGTCACGCATTCTTAGCAAGCGTCATGGATGTGGAAAAGGAAACACCACTAAAGGTTGGAGACGTGTGCATTATACAGTAATTTCCAGAGATATTCCCTGATGACTTACCAGGGTTACCGCTTACTCAGGAAATTGACTTCACAATCAAAATAGTAACAAGAACAAAACCTATCTCAAAGGCACCATACTGGATGGCACCTACCGAACTCAAGGAATTAAAGACACAACTGCAAGAACTCTTAGACTTGGGATTCATTAACCCAAGCCATTCGTCATGGGACAGTACCAGTTCTATTTGTGAAGAAGAATGATGGAAGTATGCAGACGTGTATAGATTACTGCGGGCTGAATAAGGTGACAATTAAGAATTGTTACACCCAGATTTCGAGACTTGAGGTTGTGACCTCGAAAGCTGGATCCGTCAGGTGTGAGTTCGCGATAGCTAAAATACATGTTCGTAATCTAGACGCCGAATCTTCAAAGTAGGTGGCAACCTCAAAGACGGGTAGCCTCGAAGTCCTTATAAGCTCGAAAAACAGAACAATCGGAGTATATCCATTGTTATGCAGCCTCAGATCAAGTGGACTGAACTTGGCATGAGTGTGAGCTCGGAGTAAGGCGACCTCAGTGGTATTTACCCACTCCGAGTTGGTCCTGGGAAAATAATGCAACTCGTAATTTACTCAGAGACTTACACTGGCATGATGTTGATTGCTGATCTCGAACGGCTTAATAGGTCACTTGAGGAGACGCAGTCCATGCATTCAAGAGATATTTATTGTTGTAACTTCCCTACAATAAAGGGATATTAACTAGTCGGTTATACGCCCCCTGGTCTTCAAGGGACGTTTCCTTGTATATAGGAGTTACAGGCTTTAAAGCCATTAAATTTATTAATATACAGAATAACTTCCCAAAACGTGTGGGATACTATTCTGAGATCTCCTCTATAAATAGAGAAGTCATGTACCATTGTAAAGGACCGAAACTTAGTGATCTTGAGAGAACCTCTGGAGAATTCATCCCTGAAGAATTTCTAGAAATTTCCTAAGTTCTAATAACAAAGACTCGTGGACTAGGTAGAGTTAACTACTGAACCACATAAAAAGCTCTCCTTGTTTTATTGTGTTATTCTTGCCATAGTTTTTACTGCTTACGTGCTCTTCATTTTAAGTTGAAGAAAAACAGCATCAACAGTTTGGTGCTTTCATTGAGAACCTTAAGCAGTACGATCCCTGAACAGTTATGGCCGTGAATGATCAAAACATTCCTGAAGAAAACTATCCAAGATGCCCTGGGAAGCAGCCAATGGTAAATCCAGAGACTGAAGAGAGAAGCGAGTCCTCTGATTCTCGGGGACCTCCAGCACCTCCAGCCCCAAGGGATAAGGACATGTACTATAATCCTGAATGGTACGTCCCCATTGTGGAACTTGAAAACCGACAGCTGAAAAAATAGTTGGCCGAGGCCAATAAGCGGAACGAGGAGTTGGCTAGGTTAGCCGCAGAGGCCCAGGCGGCTCAGCCCCCACCTCCGCGTGAGAACCAAGCCCCACCTCCGAGGGACGTGCATGTTCCTCCCCACAGGCCTCATGGACGACCTCGAAAAAATGCTGCCACAAGGAGACTAGAGCAACCTCCGGCACTAGCAGAGCAATCTGCTCCCTCGAGACCCCGAAGAAGTACTCGAGATAGGGCTCTGGTTAATTCAACTGCGGAGCTACCAGCAAGAACTAGGAATAACCGAGCCCCTACAGAGGCTCAGACTCAAATCCCTGGTAACACACAGAATGTTACCGACCCAACACGGACGAACTCAGGACTGTCTAGGCCTCGAAATGGGTGGCAGCCACTGTTACCCATACGATTCCCTCCATCGCCTATAAGATACCCTTTACCGCCTCGCAGGAACGCTCAGCCAGTTCGAGGTGATGAGGAAAGGCGTGTAGGGAGGAAATAAGGAAATAGAGAAGCCTTCAATGTAATGCCCCAAAATTCCTAATAAGGTTTAGGACCTTGATTAGGGGGCCGGGAGGGCCATAATTGATTTATTATTTTATTTAATGATTATATGCATGTTTACGTGAATTATATTATTATATGATGGTGAATGCATGCATATGGGAGTATTTATTATTATAAGGGTATTTTGGTAATTTGGCCACTGTGGGCGTAATTGTATATTTTGGGTGCATGGTTGTGATTAATTAATATAGCCACATTATAAGGTGGATTGGTTCGAGCTAATCGGCATGAGACGATCATGAGATGTAAGTGTTCGGTCTAGTCATAACGGGTTTAAGTTCGGGGCTCGAGGTGAGTCTCGGGGTCATTTTGATGACTAGAAAATTACCGGGAATAAAAGGGTAATGGGATATGATTTATTGGTATTTGAGAATATTGAGAATAATGGGAATTGGAGGGTGTTAATTATAATTAACGAGATAGGCGGGAAAGGACGGTTTTACCCTTGGGAGTGTTTAGGAGCTTTATTTGACCTAGGGGCAAAATGGTCTTTTCACCCCTAAGATATATATCAATTGGATGGCTGTAGAAACCTTTAGACCAAAACAGAGCATCCTCATCTTCAGTTCTTCTCTCCCTCCCGTACATGTTCTTCCCTCTTTCTTCCTTTCAATTTTTGAGAGCCAACTTGAAGAACCAAGCTAGGAGATCAAAGGTGGGAGCTTAGGAACTTAGTTCAATCATTGAAGAGGACTCAAATCCAACTTGAGGTAAGGTTTCATCCAAGAACTTAAGCTTTACCCTATTTTTCAAGTTGGTTTTCAGTTGGGAATTTGAGATGTTAGTTATGAGAATTCATGGAAGTTCTTGTGTAAGATTGCTTGGGTTTTGATGAGGGTGTGGTGTAGATGAGGTTTGGGGGTTGAGTTTGGTGTTTTGATGATGTTTAGGATTGATTTGGAGGTTTGTTTTTCAAGGGAAATCGCAGAGGAGAAGACCAGAAGAGTTTCTGGTCTGCTGATGGTGCCCCAGCGCCATTCCTGGCGCCCCAGCTCTAGGCAGGGCTGATTCTGGTGCTCTCTGATTTTGGGGCAGCGCCCCAGCGCCATTAGGCAGCGCCCCAGCGCTAGTGTATTTTCCAGGAAGCATATTTTAGGGCTTGGGAGGACTTTTAAGGCTTGGGGATTGGTTCCTTTACCCCGTTTGGGTAAATTGAGAGTCCCGAGAGTGTGGGATGGGTCCCGGGAGTGAGGTTTTGGATTATAAACCTTTCTATGATTTATTTTATTGATGGGATTCCATATTTGGTTATGACTAGGTGACCGCTAAAGGACCAAAGGATTGATCGTTCACAAGGGTCGTTCTTTTAATCGTTCTAGCTCGACTTTGAGGTAAGAAAACTGCACCCTGTGTATATGTGACATGCATGGCTATTAATGATGCATGTTGGTTGATTATTGGGTATGGCATGCATGGTTATTAATGATGCATGTTGGTTGATTATTGGGTATGGCATGCATAGTTATTATTGATGCATGTTGGTTGATTATTGAGTATGACATGCATGGTTATTATTGATGCATGTCGGTTGATTATTACGTGTGACATGCATGGCTAATCTTGATGCATGTTGGTTGACTATTAAACGTGACATGCATGGCTGTTATTGGTGCATGTTGGATTGCTGGATATATTGAATATGATGCATGACAAACTTGTGACTGGGACATGCCTTGTATACTGGGTATGATATTGTTCAGAGCTTGTTCCTCTGTGGTTGCGCATGGTCCTAATTGTACTAGTATCTGTTTAGTAAGCATGCTGAACACCTTGTTTACGAGTATTGGGCATGTGATATATAATTAGTGGCATGACTTACTTGTGTGTGGCATTAACTAGTCAAAGACCGACCCTAAGGTCGATGAACATGCATTGAATGGCTCTATGGCATTAATGCTAGACTGACCCTAAAGTCGAGAATCATGCATTGAATGGCTCTATGGCATTAATGCTAGACCAACCCTAAGGTTGATGATCACGCATTGAATAGCTCCATGGCATTAGTACGGGACCGACCCTAAGGTCGAAGAACTTATAAGCGCTTGCCTGGTCTATGACAAGATGTTTATAGCCAAGGTATATGACCCCGGTGATTGTTTGTCACATGGCTAGGGGACGCTGTCCATAGCACGACTCTAGAGTCGGGAGGAAGGTTATGTTAGTGACCATTCACCATGCACCTGTCCTGGTCAAACTTATGAGAGAATCACTTATCAGTTAAGCCCTGGTGACCCTATCGTCACATGGCTAGAGGGAGCTATGGTCATTATTGTGACTTTTGGCTATTGTCGCCTATTTTCTTGGACTGATAGTCCTGGATGGTTATTATGATCATTGTTGATATTATATCATGCTTTATTGTGTTTTCTTGCTGGGCTTTGGCTCACGGGTGCTACGTGGTGCAGGTAAAGGCAAGAGGAAGCTGGACCATCCTTGAGTTGGAGAGCTTAGGTGATGACGTGTACATATGCAGCTGCTCGTCCTCCACGGCCGAGGTTTAAAGTGGAACTAGGGTTGAACCCTGTTTTGCTGCTTAGAACGGCCTATTGTAAATATTTTCTGTAATAGACTCTGAAATTATATTTTCGGGATCCCAATGTATATATTAAACGTTCTAGTGAAACGTTACATCTTAACCAAAGTTTTTAACCCCTAAACCTCTAATCTTACTTAGTTCACGATTTTGGCCAAAAGACTCGGTTAGCGAGTTTAGCACTGTTTACAAGGCACACCGTAACGGTCCCTGGAGTTTGGGGCGTTACATTCAAGGAACGGAGAGGGGCCCAGCCTACAAGAAGTCAAATATCTCAGTCTCGAACTGCGGAGACGAGGCAACATGAAAGAGATCCATCTCGAAATAATCATGCAACGAGCCTTGCCAGTGATGACTCAGGAGATACTAGATCAGTCAGTCTGTATGATCGAGGTCGAAAAAATACTAGGAACCACAGGGATCGCTCTGACCTGTGGGAACACTTGAATCAGAATCGGGATAATGGTAACCCATCGAACTTGGACCTAAGAGATCGCCTAAATGGTCACATAGATCCCCTGCGAAGGCGCGAACTTGGAATTGTGATCAATGATAGCCAATTTCAGGAAAGACCCCCTGCAGACCAGTTCAAGAAAGAATTGATCAGTTGGAAAAGGCCTTTAGGCTTTTGCAAAATGAGCGAGGTCGAAGTCGGGATGAGGATTCTGACGAGGAACTCGAACCGTTCGCTCCCCATATTTCCAACACTCCATTTCCTCAAGGGTTTCAGATCCCTCATGTCCCACCTTTTGAGGGGAAGTCCGAACCGTACAGCCATCTGAGTACATTTAATACCATAATGAGAGCAAGTAAGGTGGGATACGAGCTCAGATGCATGTTATTTCTAGCATCGCTTACAGGACCAGCAAAAAGCTGGTTCGAAAAATATAAAAGACATTCGATCACTTCTTGGGATCAGTAATCAACAAATTTCAAGAAATAGTTCAGATCCATGATCGGGGTAAGACCCGAGGCATCAACCCTGACCAACGTTCGACAACAGCCAGGCGAGACGTTGAAAAGCTACCTTACGAGGTTTAATTTGGAAGTTTCCCGAGCTCAAAATGTGGATGACAGTGGTCATCTAATGGCTGTCCAAGCTGGAGTAATGCTAGGAAGTCCTCTCTGGGACGATATGCAGAGAAAACTGGTGAGGTCCTTAACCGAGTTTCATAAGCGAGCTCAGAGGTTCGTCAATGTAGAGGAGGCGAGGTCAACACTGAATATGACTTCTCAGCTCGTAACTACAACGATAAACATAAACTCTGCCTCAACCTCGGCGGACCCACCAGTTTCAAAGCCTACTGCGGAAAATCCTTCCAAAAGAAAGAAGAACGAAGGGAGTAACCCCGAGGCAGAAGGGGGAAAGAAGAAGAAGGGGGAAAGGTATTTCTCCGTGTACAAAGTGTACACCGAGCTCAATGAGTCTTGGGAGAACATATACCTGGCTAATGAAAACCAGGTCCCTTCAGGCATCCAGACCCCATGAGAAATCAGAAGTCCAGGAGAGACTCCAGCAAGTACTGTCGATTTCACCGAGACACTAGGCACACTACTGATGAATGCAGGCAGTTGAAGGACAAGATCGAAGGATTAATCTCGAGAGGTTATTTCAGACAGTATGTCAAAAACCAAAGTAATAATCAGGCTTCTACTAGCCAGAGGGCAGCTGCACCGCAACCTGCCCAAAACAACAATTCCCGAGCAAGGGAAGATGATAGGCCCCCTCCAATTGATGGAGAAGACGTGATAACCATCTCGGGCGGGCCTCATCTCACAGGGATGGGCAAGAATGCCCAAAAATGATATGTGAACGAGCTAAAAACTGGGGACGGGTCTCCTTATGAACCCGAACCTAGAGCTCCAAAAAACCAGAAGATTGAATCTCAGCCGATAACCTTTACCGAGGACGACGCGTCCCATGTTCAGTTTCCTCACCATGACCCACTGGTCATCACTCTCCAGCTCGCGAATAAGAGAGTTCACCGAGTTCTCATAGACAATGGGAGCTCGATGAACATTCTCTATAAGGCCACATTAGAAAAGATGGGACTCGCGCTTCGAGACCTAAAAGCCTGTGCAACGACCTTGTACGGTTTTTCAGGAGACAGGATTTCCTGTATGGGGTCCATCGAACTCCCAGTAACCTTGGGAGACTATCTGGTCTCAGTAACCAAGATGATGGAGTTTGTAGTAGTGGATCTGCCATCGACCTACAACGTGCTGCTCGGGAGACCCGCCCTGGTAGGGCTGGGGGCAGTCTCGTCTCTAAGGCATCTGGCCATCAAGTTCCCAACTTCTAGTGGCATCAGGACGCTGAAGGGAGACCAGTTAGCTGGAAGGGAATGCTATAGCATTTCCGTATGAGGAAAGAAACAGGCAAGCAAACAAGCACTTGTCGTTATTCAGAATAAGGACGAGACGGTCTTGGAGATAGATGAAGAGATCGACCCGAGAGTGGAAGAAAAAGCTGATCTCGAACCATTAGAGGAGCTCGAAGAGATCAAGCTCGAAGAGTCAGATCCCTCGAGAATGGTAAAGGTCAGGAAACATCTACGCGAAGAAACTAAATAGCAATTAATTTGATTTTTAAAGAGAAACCAGGATGTCTTTGCGTGGTCACATTCGGACATGGTAGGAATAAGTCCGAATATAGTGAGCCACGTGCTAAATATCGATAAAAGCTTCCCCCCGAAGCAACAAAAGCGAAGACAACTGGACGACGATAGAAAAAAGGCACTGAAAGAAGAAGTCGACAAGTTAAAAGCAAACCAATTCATTAGGGATGATTTTTACCTCGATTGGGTCGCCAATCCGGTACTGGTCCCGAAGCCCAATGGGACATGGCAAACCTACATTGACTAATCAGACTTCAACAAGGCCTGCCCAAAGGATTTCTTTCCTTTACCATGAATTGACCAGCTCGTGGATGCCACGACAGGGCATGGACTGATGTCATTCATGGATGCCTATTCTGGATATAACCAGATTTCCATGCATGCGCCTGACCAGGAACATACGAGATTAATAATAGATAAAGGGTTATATTGTTATAACGTCATGCCATTCGGCCTCAAAAATGTTGGAGCCACATACCAACGGCTCGTAAACATGATGTTCTCAGAGAAAATAGGGAATAACATGGAAGTTTATGTTAACGACATGTTAGTCAAGTCTCAACTTAATGATAACCATGTTGATGATCTCGAAGAATGCTTTGCCGTGCTCTGGAAATATAACATGAAGCTTAACCCCCAGAAATGCTCCTTTGGGGTATCTTCAGGAAAATTCCTCGGTTTCATTGTAAATGCTCGAGGAATAGAAGCTAACCCAGACAAGATCCAGGCCCTGATCGATATTCCCTCACCTCGAAAACACAAAGATGTCCAGAGTTTGATCGGCAGAATGGCGGCGCTAAGTAGGTTTATCTTGAAATCTACAGACCGTTGTCTTCCGTTTTTCAACCTATTGAGGGGAGGCAAGAAATTTGAATGGATGGAAGAATGCGAGTTGGCCTTCCAGGAGCTTAAAAAATACCTCGCTGAACCCCCTATCTTATCAAAACCTATTACGGGAGAAGTGCTATACTTGTATCTTGCCACTACCAAGCACGCTAAAAGTGCAGTGCTCGTACAAGAGGAAGAAAAGGTGCAAAGGCCCGTATATTACATCAGTAAAAGGTTACTGGGGGCAGAGTCGAGATACCCCTTGATGGAAAAACTAGCTCTCAGCTTAATTCACTCTTCTCAGAAACTTCGACCCTACTTTCAAGTGCACCCGATCCATGTTCTAACTGATCAACTACTAAGACAAGTCTTATTTAAGCCAGAAGCTTCAAGTCGACTTCTTAAATGGGCAGTTGAACTCGGGAAATTCGAGATCACCTATCATCCAAGGATGACCATTAGGGCACAAGCCTTGGTAGACTTTATAGTGGAATGTACTAGCATGACCAACGATGAAGTTATAACCCCGGCCCATGAGCTGTGGAAACTTTACGTTGATGGGTCATCTAATGAAAATGGATCAGGGGCAGGAGTAATTTTGAGCACTCCTGCAGGAAGCAGATTTCATTCTGCCTTGAGATTTGACTTCAACGCATCAAATAACGAGGCCGAATACGAGGCTTTACTGGTGGGACTTCGTATATCCAAGGAGCTCAATGCTAAAGCAATACATTATTACAGCGACTCCCCGCTAGTGGTTAACCAAATTTTGGGAGAATACCAGGCTCGTGGCATGAAAATGGCAGCTTACTTAGAAAAAGCAAGGTCAACATTGGAACATTTCGAGTTTTACGCGATCGAACAGGTCCCCCGAGAACAAAACTTGAATGCGGATGCCTTAGCTCGGCTAACTACTACCACCGAGAATGATGAGCTAAATGTCGTACCAATTGAACATCTCTCGACACCTAGTAGTAACGAGCCAGAGTAGGAAGATGTGTGTATGATTGATTCCGAGCCTACCTAGATGACTCTGATAGTCGAATATCTTGAGACCAGTGTCCTTCCGAAAGATCGGAACCAGGCTCAAAAGTTGATGTATCAAGTCCCCCGTTACACCATTATGGATGGAAGGCTGTATAGAAGAGGATATTCCATGGCATTACTTCGGTGTGTGACTCCACCCGAAGCCAAGAAAATCATTGAAGAAATTTATGAAGGGTTCTGTGGAGACCATACTGGGGGGCATAGCCTGTCCAAGAAAATTATACGCCAAGGTTATTTCTGGCCTACCATCAAATCAGATTCTTTTGAGTACGTAAAGAAGTGTGATAAATGCCAGCGATTCGCCACGATTCCTCGAGCTCCACCGTCCGAGCTGACTATGATGACCTCCCCATGGCCATTTGCGGTATGGGTAATCGACCTTATAGGCTCTCTCCCAACTGGCAAGGGCGGAGTGAAGTACGCAGTAGTCGTCGTAGACTACTTCACGAAGTGGACAGAAGCAGAACCGTTAGCAACTATAACCTCCAAAAAAGTCCTTGACTTTGTAGTGAAGAACATCATATGTCGATATGGGATGCCAAGGAAAATTGTATCCGACAACGGAACCCAGTTCGACAGCAATCTGTTCACCAACTTTTGCGAAAAAAATGGAATAATAAAGAGTTTTTCGTCAGTAGCCCATCCCCAGGCGAATGGCCAGGTCGAAGCTATAAACAAAACTCTAAAGAGTTCACTGAAGAAAAAGTTGGAAGAAGCAAAAGGACGATGGCCCGAAGAATTGCCCCAAGTCCTATGGGGATATAGGACTACGGCCCGAACATCGACGGGACATACCCTGTTCTCTCTGGCGTACGGTTGCGAGGCTATGTTTCTAGTTGAGGTCGAAATTCCCACAATTCGAGCCCTTGCTTACGATCAAGCCTCGAACCACACCCAGCTCGAAGAAAATCTTGACCTGATCGAAGAACGAAGGAATGAAGCTCAACTAAAAAATGCTGTATACCAACATCGAGCTACCAGGTACTTCAACAAGAGGGTTCGGGATCAAAAATTTGGTGTGGGAGATTTAGTGCTAAGGCGTGTATTCTTGGCAACACAAGATCCAGCAGCTGGCGTGCTCGGGCCAAATTGGGAAGGACCCTACCAGATAGAGTTAGTCATCTGACCTGGTGTTTACAAGTTGGCGAGATTGGATGGGAGTCTAGTACCGTGAGCATGGAATGGCGAACACCTACGACCTTAGTATCAATAGTGTAGGAAGGATGTTGCCTGTAACCATGCTTGTTTATTTGTATTATTTTTTCTACTTTTGGATTTTGTCAAATAAAGATTTATTTCGTCTAATATGGTTTATTTTTGCAATCTCTCTTAATCTAATAACCTATGGTCACATTCATAGGATAATAAGGGGGCATCATTGGTATATATACCATCAGCTTGAAAAATAAAATAACATATACGAAATACATGCAAGTGTTTGGAGATAACCAAATGCGCGAGCTAAGATAGTTTGGATATAACCAAACTATCAAATACATATAAGTGTTTGAACGTAACAAAATGTGCGAGCTAAGATAGTTTGGATATAACCAAACTATAAAAAACATATAAGTGTTTGGACGTAACCAAATGCGCGAGCTAAGAAAGTTTGGACATAACCAAATTATCAAAAGATAAAATGTTTGGATGTAACCAAATATGTGAACTAGATTAAAAATATAAGTGTACGGATTACAAACCAAACACAACCTTAATAGGTTTGGAGCAAACCAGCTAAAACTAATCGACAGTAAGTTGGAACATAAACCCACTTCATGTTAAGTTGAGATTGAGGCTGGAGTATCTTACAAAACTATAGTTTTGAACTCATAACCTCGAAGAGATAACCGAGGACGAGAAAAAGTAACTAAAAAGTAAGATATAACTAAACTATTTGCATTACACACCATAGTACTTTCGAGTGCATGGTTAAAGTAATATCCGACCTTGACAAATAACGAGATTGGAAGCGGATAATTTGAGCAAACTGTGCATGAATGCATTGAACCTCGAGCCTAAATCCAAACTATGTTTGTGCGATTAAACAAGCATATACGACTCATTAATATAAAATGTGCAAAATATTTCAAACCGAGAAATGTAAAGCATATATATTAAAAGAAAGAGAAATTGTATCAGCCCTACATGCATAAATTTAAACAATTACAAAAATAAAAGGACGCAGCCCGGAGGTAAGATTTATGAAGGAGCAGTCTCCTTAGCCTTCTCAGCACCAGCAACACTAGACTCTCCAGGACGAATAGCATGAATATCCTTCTGAGCCTCCCGAGCAGCTTCCTCCGCTTCAAGCCGAGCCTGCCATTTGGCCACAAATCCTGCCTCGAAAGAGCCCAGGAAGCTGGTGTCGAGGTCGGCGTTGCTGGCCCAGATCCTATACATGGCGAGGTCAACCGCCTTGTCTTTCTTCTCTTTGAACTCAGCAAGGAGATGAGCCTTTTCATTCTCGATTATCTCGAAAGTGGCGGCCTTCTCCTCCTCAAGCTTAGGATTTTCCTTCTCCAGCTCCGCAAGCCGAGCATTCGCCTTTTCAAGCTCGGCTGTCTTAGCCTCGACCTCTATCTTTGAAGCCTTGAGCTTATCAGCCATCTTAAGCTGAATATTCCTCGACTCTTGGGCCAAAGACATGCTCGAGTGCACCTCATTGGTCAGCTTATAATTGAGCTGACCCGAGACAACAAGAGCCTAAAACACAAAGAATATTGAATTAGAACATATGCCAAGGCACATAAGCAATTAAAAGTAAGTTGTGAAAATTTACCGCGACAGTAAGTTCAATACTCTTATCATAAAGAGTATTGCAGTCCTGAGCTTTATTCACGAACTCCCAGTGCTCAGCGTCGAAACTCGTTTATAGCTCTGTGGGCCCCGGCGACATTGTCAATCACGAGTTAGGATATCTGAGCCAATTATAGCTCTGTGGGCCCCGGGGACATTGTCAATCACGAACTCATCAACATGAGTTCGGACCAACAACATGTGTGACTTGGAGGTTGAGGGTTTTTTCGGGGGTGGGCCGAGTACTGGATGAATTATGGCTAGAGGAAGCACGAAAGATGCGGCCGAGATGGATGCGTCGACCTGGGCAGTCGGGTCCTCGACTGTGCTCGTAGTAGTCGAAGCTGGTGGAGTCTTCTCAATGCGCTTGAGGACCTTGGAGGGTCGGTCCGACCTCCGTGAGCCTCCCGGGTGCTTACTTTTTTGAGCCCCCTCGCCACTAGCAAGCACGGCATCAAGGTCGGAATCCATGGCACCTGCACAGTTGCAATTAAGATTTAGCATGGCGCTAACAAACATAAAAGGGCTAAAAAGACAAATGGAGAAAAACCTAACTGGAACTCTCCCCTGAGCTTGAGCTCGGCGACCACGAAATTCCCCCATCTTCAGAAGAGGCGGGGGGAGTACCTTCCCTATAGGTGGACGTCAACCTCGAAAGGTCCCTATAGTCGTTGGTCCCATATTGGACGGCTATTCCGTTCTATACCTCGTTCAGGCTATACATGGTGTCGTATTTCCCAAGACAGCTATCGAACCTATGAACCTATTCATCTACCCAAGACCATACATAAAAATGGTTTCTATCATCCTCACACAATACTAACCTATCAGGTTTATGCTTTAATAGGGAGGGGGACCACATATTCGAGCTTAGGATGACTGTACCTTGCTCATCCGAGCCCGAGCTTGAGGCCTCGTCATTGGCCTCGTTCCCTGATTGCGGACTCCTTTGACAAACTGGAGGCGGAGGCCTCACCTCTCTCCTTGGGGGGAGGATGCCCGTTGGCAGAGGCACGAGCTCCCAACGGTCATATTTCTTATTGGACCAATCCGAGGTGGACTGATCCTTTCCCAAGAGCCCATAAGCTTGGAGCTTGTCTTCATGCAAAAGATATGAGAGGGATCTCCTGCCGTAAGGGACTTGGAGCAGAGTCTCTCTATGCTCCTTCATCTCATCAGTGGGAGTATGGCGATGATAGTTGGTTGGAAAATCAAACACATTTCAACTAAGTACGGACCAAAAATCAGGGTTCGAGCACAGAAAAGAAGGAGGTTGAGGTACTTACGAATCCGTCTGAACGAGTAGTATCGAGACAGAGCTAGGCCATCTGTCCAGAAGAAGGCCTTCTTGAAGTCAGGGGGATGGTTAGGAAGATCCTCGAACATCTTCTTTTCTTTGGGATAGCTCGAGAGATAATAGAAGCCATCTCCCCCCCGAGCTCGGGAGGGATTACTTTTCAAGCAAAAGAGATATAAGATCTCTACAGGCGAAGGACCTTCCCCCTTCAGCTCGTGGTAAAGTGACCTTAGGGCAGACAAAACCTTGTAAGAATTGGTGTTGAGCTGGAAGGGGGCCAACCCAATAAAGTCTGTGAAGTCTTTGAAGGAAGACTTCAAAGGCAGTACCGCTCCTGCCTTCATGTGCTCCTGGCTCCAAGCCGCGTATCTCAGCTTGTTGTCAGGATTTCCATCTCCTGGAGCGCAGTAGCTTCGCTCGTGGGAGACCGGGGCTCGACACCTTAGCGAGCCTGATAATCCTGTACCATGAAGGGCCAGGATGTTGGTTATCTGGCCCAATGATGTAATCGAGCTCCAATAATGCTTGGCCTCGAAAAACTCCCTCCTCGGCTATGAGGTAGAGGGCTCCCCTATCAGTGAAAACTGCAGATCACCTGGTTTGAAGGCAACTGTCACTTTAAGCTTAGGGTCGAGGGGAATCGGTATAGGCTCGGTGTTAGGGTCTGGATGAAGGGTGATCCTTAGTCTCTTCCTTTTCCCTTCCTCGACCTCGTCTATCTGACATCGGAAGTGATCTTAAGTGTCCTCTTGCTCACACCTTAGCTCATGTTCGCGAATCAGACGCTGGTTCCGGGCAAACAACGACCCCGGGCTCGGAGTTTTTGGTGAATACGGGATGCAAGCAATGATCCCCATCATCTTTCCAGATTTTGTGACATCTAGCAAGAAAGAAAAAATGGTGAGGGCCATGCATGCAAGGAATCAAGAATAACGATCTTGGTGGATCAGGCTCGAAAATGCTTGGATACGACATGAGTTCGATCCTGGGGACCCGATTAGTGTCACGACGTGTATTTCACGAAAAAGGGAGGGAAGTGGATTTAATTTTTGAAAATCCTGAAATATCAAGGAAAAAATGTGGCGATTATTCAAAAATGGTATTTTTGAGAATCGTGCATTCTTTAAAACCAAGATTTTGTACCCGATATCTTGGTGTGCAAGATGCATCTTCCGAAATTTGAAAACCCAGAAAAAGACCATATTTGGGTCTTCCTACATATGAACTGGATTTAGAACCAGTAATGTGGGAACCTAAACCTAATATCTATCGATCAAAGCATCCTAGTACATTAAACTAAAGAATGAACCAGCACAGTCCCAGAAACTAAAAAGCAACAGAGGCAGAAACTGACGTAAAGAAAAAAGAAAATATATCTAAAGCCAAGATCAGATACTTACACACTGAAGATGGTGGTTGTAGAGAAATAGATGATTGAAGAAGAGGCTCTAGGTATAGTCTCACGGTCTCGAACAAGCTGATGGTTCTTTGTTTCTTTGGCTGAGAGAACATGTAAAAGAAAATACTTTCAGGGCTTGCCTCTGGTTTTCCCTCCTTTTTTCCTCTGATAAACGTAAAAATGAAAGGAGGAAGACAACTGGAGTCTTATATATAGACTATCAGAAATTGTAAAAGAGGGATTAATCTGAGCCATTGGCCAGATTCCCTATCAAATCCGACGGCCAGGGATAAGTGACATGATGGTGTCGTAAAGGTGGCAGGCGAACGATCGTGGGCAGGTTTCCAAGGTACTCGAGTACCTTGAATAAGCAATACTTAACTAACGCGTGTCCATACTCGAGTATGTGTGACGGTGTGGTTCCCGAAGAAAGTAGTTCAAAAGTTTCTTCTCATAGGTTCGAACTAATACTTTTGAGGGGGAAAAATGTTACACCCAGATTTCGAGACTTGAGGTTGTGACCTCGAAAACTGGATCCGTCAGGTGTGAGTTCGCGATAGCTAAAATACATGTTCGTAATCTAGACGCCGAATCTTCAAAGTAGGTGGCAACCTCAAAGATGGGTAGCCTCGAAGTCCTTATAAGCTCGAAAAATAGAACAATCGGAGTATATCCATTGTCGGGCAGCCTCAGATCAAGTGGACTGAGCTTGGCATGAGTGTGAGCTCGGAGTAAGGCGACCTCAGTGGTATTTACCCACTCCGAGTTGGTCTTGGGAAAATAATGCAACTCGTAATTTACTCAGAGACTTAGACTAGCATGATGCTGATTGCTGATCTCGAACGACTTAATAGGTCACTTGAGGAGACACAGTCCATGCATTCAAGAGATATTAATTGTTGTAACTTCCTTACAATAAAGGGATATTAACTAGTCGGTTATATGCCCCCTGGTCTTCAGGGGACGTTTCCTTGTATATAGGAGTTACAGGCTTTAAAGCCATTAAATTTATTAATATACAGAATAACTTCCCGAAACATGTGGGATAGTATTTTGAGATCTCCTCTATAAATAGAGAAGTCATGTACCATTGTAAAGGACCGAAATTTTGTGATCTTGAGAGAACCTCTGGAGAATTCATCCCTGGAGAATTTCCAGAAATTTCCTAAGTTCTAATAACAAAGACTCGTGGACTAGGCAGAGTTAACTGCTAAACCACGTAAAAAGCTCTCCTTGTTTTATTGTGTTATTCTTGCCATAGTTTTTACTGTTTACGTGCTCTACATTTTAAGTTGACAAAAAATGGCGTCAACAAAAATAAGTACTCGCTACCCCGGATCCACGACTTGTTTGATCAACTCCGAGGAGCGACCGTGTTTTATAAGATTGATCTATGGTACGGGTATCACCAGCTCAAGGTACGGGAAGAAGATATTCCAAAGATAGCTTTTAGAACTCAATATGGACATTATGAGTTTCTAGTTATGTCTTTTGGTCTTACCAACGCTCCAGCCGCATTTATGGATTTAATGAATCGGGTCTTCAAGGATTACTTGGACAAATTCATCATAGTGTTCATTGACGATATTTTGATGTACTCCAAGGACGAAGTCAAGCACGAGGAACATTTAAGAATGACCATGCTGCGATTGAAGGAGCATCAACTTTACGCCATGTTCAAGAAGTGCGACTTTTGGCTTTCGCAAGTAGCGTTCATCGGCCATATAGTAACCAAATATGGAGTTGCTATAGACCCAACTAAGGTAGAGGCTGTGAAGGATTGGCAAAGACCTAAGAATGCATCAGAAGTTAGAATTTTTCTCTGGCTATTAAGCTATTATTGGAGGTTTGTAGAAGGCTTTTCTAAGATAACCACTCTGCTTACCAACCTGGCCCGGAAACAGCAAAAGTTCAACTGGACGGATAGGTGTGGAGAGAGCTTCCAGTTGCTCAAGGATAAGTTATGCTCAACACCAGTACTTTGTGTACCGACACCCAACGACAAGTTTGTAGTATATTGTGACGCGTCAAAGCAAGGTTTGGGATGTGTGTTGATGCAAAATCACAAAGTAATAGCCTACGCCTCAAGGTAGGAGAAGGAATACGAGCAACGCTATCCAATGCATGATATGGAGTTGGCAGTAGTGGTCCTCACATTGAAGATCTGGCGCCACTATCTTTATGGAAAACAGTGTGAGATTTATACGGACCACAAGAGCTTAAAGTATATCTTCACACAGAAGGAGCTCAACATGAGGCAACACAGGTGGTTAGAACTAGTAAAGGATTATGAATGTGAAATCCTATACCACCCAAGAAAAGCAAACGTAGTTGCTGATGCGCTAAGCAGGAAGAATTACGAAAATTTGGCAGCATTATTCAGACTAGAAAAGCCGCTACAGCAAGAGCTGATCAATGTCGGAATAGAAGTAGTCATTGGTCAACTGGCTAACTTGTCCATCCAGTCAAATCTATTAGAAGATATACGGATCGGGCAAGGGCATGATGACACATTAGTGGCCCATATGGTTACTGTCAAAGAAGGCTAGGCCACATATTTCTCTATACCAGGACAGGGGTTCTTGAGATATAAGGGACAGGTATGCATGCCGAATGACCATGGGATTAAGATGAAGATTTTATAAGAGGCACACACTACCCCATACACAATTCACCTAGGGTCGATGACTCACGACCTTAAGGCACTATATTGGTTGCTGGGAATGAAGAAAGACATAGCTAAATATGTGTCCAAATGCTTAGTATGCCAACAAGTAAAAGCGGAACATCAGCGAACTGTAGGCTTACTGCAACCGCTCTGGAAGTGGGAAGTTATAGCCATGGACTTCGTGACAGGATTACCACGAACAAATAAGCAGCACGACTCGGCTTGGGTAGTAGTAGATAGACTAACCAAGTCAGCTCACTTTCTGCCTATCTAGAGTACGTACACAACAAACCAGTACGCAGACATCTATGTCCGAGAAATAGTACGATTGCATGGAATCCCTAAGGCCATAGTATCAGATAGAGGATTGGTGTTTACATCGAGATTTTGGGGAAGCTTGCAGTAAGCTATGGGTACCAAGTTAAGTCTTAGTATGACATTTCATCCTTAGACCGACGGTCAATCTGAGCGTACCATACATATTTTAGAAGATATGTTGGGCACTTGTGTACTAGACTTCAGAGGATCATGGGGTAAGTATTTGCCACTAATAGAGTTCTCCTACAACAATAGCTACCAGTCAGCGATCGGCATGGCACCCTATGAGTTACTTTATGGAAGGAGGTGTCAATTGCTGCTACATTGGGACGAGGTAGGAGAAAGACAACTTCTTGGACCTGAAGCTGTTAGAGAGGCTCAGGATGCAGTGGCACTGATTAGAAAGCATATGCTCGCTACTCAAAGCCGACAGAAAAGTTATGCAGATGCCAAGTGATGAGATGTGGAATTCAAAGTCAGAGATCAAGTCTTCTTAAAGATATCTCCTATGAAAGGTGTGTAGCAGTTTGGGAAGAGAGGCAAACTTAGTCGTCGGTTTATAGGTCCTTTTGAGATATTGGACAAGTTGGGAACAATTGCATATAGATTAGTCCTAGTGCCAGCTCTAGCAGATAGCCACAATGTATTTCACATCTTGATATTGCGTAGATATGTGTTAGACCCATCTCACGTCCTCAAGTACGATACGATAGCACTCTAAAAACACTTGAGTTACGAGGAACGAGCGGTTAGCATCCTAGATAGAGCGATGAAAGAATTACGATCTAAGAGTATTCCAATAGTCAAAGTCCTATGGAGTAATAGTTCAGAACGAGAGGCGACGTGGGAGTTGGAGGAAGACATCTTAGTACGTTATCTGGAATTGTTTGGTAAGTAAATTTCGGGGACAAAATTCTTTAAGTAGGGGAGAATTGTAGTGTCTCAGACTTTACTTAGCTAGATAGTAGTGGTAGTAGCTTGTAGTATGTTAGTTTCTGTGGAATTTGGTTCAAGCCAGGATTTAGTTGGAAACTCATAGCAACAATTATGGATTTTATAAGATTAACCTATAGTTTAGAAATATTAATTATAACATAAGGTTTGATTAATATTGCTAGTCCTAAAAATATTGTTTATTATAACCTAAGGTTTAGACAGAATTAATAAGAACGTGACACTTGTCAAAAGCATGTTTATTAAGGATTTAAGTATTTTTGATGAATAGTTTAATTAAAAGAAAGATCTAGAAGCTCTAGAACCTTCCAGCAACTGTTAGGATCACATTTTTACTTAGTCAAAGTGGTTTAATCAATTCAAAATATGCTAAAAGAGTGCAAATACGTGTTTGATATATCAACGTATGCCAATATATCGCCCATGGGAGATACAAAAAACATGTTGACTTCGCACGAACAAAAGCACGAAGGCTCGGGGTAAAGGTCCAAGCGATATATCACCCATGGTAGGCGATATAGCGCCGCTGGGAGGCATTTTTGCAACTTGAGGAATTTAAATTTAAAAACAACCTTAACCACTTGGACTTGCTCTAGAATGATTTTGACCGAGTTCTGGGCATCTGTTGAACGAAAATTCAAATATTTTTCATTTTATATTCATTTTAAAAGGGGTTAGTTTCACTCCTTGAACTCTATAAATAGGACCTAGTACTCAGCCATTTCACTCATCATTCAAGCTTTATTCAGAGCCTCCAAGCTACTAAAGGTTACTATAAAGAGAAACACTTGGGTTTTTGGTTAAATGCTTTTCAAATCTAAGCTTTTCTAAACACTTGGGAAGTAAAATATAGTGTTATTTCGGTATCGAGGTGTAGATCAAAGTCATAGTTCATCCAAGGTATTCTTATCCTTAAGATAAGTTCTTCATGGTTCTTTAGTTTTCTTTTGTTTTCATTCAGATCCTAACTCTTTGTTATTATTCTTGGTTAACTGTTTAAGTTCTTTGAAACTTAAGGTTTTCGGTAAGTTTCCACTTTGATGGTTTAGTTCTCTTTTTCATCTCCTTTTTCTTTAGAAACTCATGGTTTACTGTTGATTCTAGGAGTATTCCAAATCCCCGTTCTTGTCTCCATATCCCAGTTTTTGGTAAGAAAAATAGGTTAGATTATATGTCTTTATATGTTTATGTTATGATATGTTTTATGCTATGATAGGATATGAGAAATATGATATATTTTTTGTAGTCACTTGGGCATATGACTTGCTTAGATAGCAAGCCCCAAGAATTTTTATAATTTTCGTGGTTTAGAGTTATGATTTACCCTACCTCGATTAGTAGACATAGGACCTAGATGGGTTATCATATACTATAGTTGTGATCTAACATGCCTCAATTAGTAGACTGAGGACCTAGATGGTTTTACCACATACCACGTTAATGAGTTAATGGCCATTAATATTGTAGTCATATTTTTTATAATATATGCTTTATGATATAGTCTTATATGATTTATGACATATATGTTTTTAGTAGATTTTCCTTGCAGGGCATTAGGCTCATTCCTTTCATTTTAGATAATGCAGGTAAATAAGCATGGAATGCGGGAAGGATTTGTGGCAGCTTGGCATGTGTGTTAAGGATGAATGGATTGTATGGACTGCTGGAAGATCGAGGATGACGTTGTTTTTAAGACTTTTGATTTATGTTTTATGTATTTCCGCACTTAGTATTTAAACAATGGATTAAAGTTATGTTTTTATGTTTTATGTACTAAACAATGGGTTCTCATACTTTACTTTGTATTTGGCACAATATTTTGGGGTTTAAATAAAGTTATGTTATTTCTTATATATGTATTCAAATTAGTAGTTTTTAATGGTCCGAGGTCTAGAATTAATCAGGGCATTATAGCTAGGACTGTGATCTTCTGGGTGCTAGGCTTTTTGATCTTCTGGGTTTTGGGCCTGTTGATCTCAGTCTAAACAAGCGTCAGTTTTACCCGTCTTTGGGAGTGTAGGTCGACTACCCTATGGAGGATAGGTGGGCCGACCACCCCTAGGGGTTGGGGTCAGACCGACCACCCCTAGGTGTTAGGGCCAGGCTGACCACCCCTTGGGGCTTTTGGCCTGGTCAACTTCTCTATAGGTCCTGGACCTATCTTTTTCGCTCATCGGTCTTTTTTCAATACTTCATCATTTCTCCATGATTTGTGATGTCACGTGCCGCTTTCTCATTTGCTACATAATCCTTGGATTTTTGAGGGATAACATTTGCCCCCCATGTTTATTGTAATGTGTTAAACATTACGATAAACTTGATCTCGCCCGAGAAACATATCATAGCAGTATTTTGACAGCAGAGTCCCTTAGGACATTACATAGTAATTTTATCAACTATCGATAATTTGCTCAACACTAATTTTTCAAGGATAATTGTAATTCCTAAAAATAAATAGATTTTTCAAGGAAAATTAATTTCCAAAAATTCTAATATATTTTTCAATGTCCTAAAAATATAACATATTTTTCAAGGAGTTTTGAAGTCCTAAAAATATAATATATTTTTCTAGGATATTAATTCCTAAAAATACAAAATATTTTTCAAGGAATTTAAAATCCTAAAAATATAAGATATTTTTCAAGGAATTTGAATTCCTAAAAATACTAGATATTTTTCAAGGATTTTGAATTCCTAAAAGTATATGGTTAGCCTGAGAGGCTATAAGTAGAGTCTCACTTCTCACTTCTTTGCTCTGTGCGCCTCAGCTATAGGATTCTCCAAGCGTGATATCTCCAATTCTTCATCAAACTCGTATGTTTATTTGGGTAAGTATTTTCTCCTAATCTTTACATCATTTAATTTAAATGTGCTTAGATTTAGAAGAAATACTTTGAAACTTTGAGGAATCTGTCTGAATCTCCTTATTTTGTTTTATTTTAATTCAAAATAATTGACTTGTTTGAATCAAGTTTACGATTTCCCTATAATTTCATTAGCCTGGACGATTTCTAGGGTTCCAAACCCTAGCATGGGCGATTTCAGGTTTGTAAAACCGACCGACCACTTCTTTGAGATTCATTAGCCTGGCGATTTCTAGAATTCCAAACCCTAGCATAGGCGATTTCTAGGGATGTAAATTCCATCATGGGCCGACCACCCTTAGGGTTTCCATCATGGGCCAACCACCTCTAGGACTTCCCTTGCATTTCCCTTGCCTTAAGCAATTTCCAGGCTTAGGGGATTAGGGTTTAGGCCGACTACCCCTAGGGTTTACTTAGTTGGGCAATTTCCAGAGCTCAAATCCAAGCCTAGGCTGTATTCCTCATGCTCTTGGAGATTTCCAGGATTACATAACCATCATAGGCCAAGCACCCTAGGGTTTACACCATGGGTCGACCACCACACCCCTGGGTGACTTCCAGGGATCTAGGGTGGTCGGCCCAATCATAAGTCGACCACCTGGGGCCTAAAAAAAATTTCTCCTCCTTTTCTGATCTCATTGGGGTCTTCCTTGTACTTTACAATTTATTAGAGACTTGAACTTTAGTCCTTTGGCATTTTTCTGAGGTCTGCATCCCTAGGGTGGTCAACCTAAGGTGGTAGGTCGACCACCTATGCCCCTACTTTCACGTTCTTTAATCTTAGGGACTCAGGGTGGTCGGCCCAGGCTTAGTTCTACTAGGTCGAACCCCCGTTAAGACTTCGATCAATTTTTCCAAATCTAGGGAAGTCCTATGGTGGACAGCCTGAACTTAGTCTCACTGGGCTGACCCCCTATATAGATTTTTTCCCTAATTTCTTAATTTTTGCTCCTTAGTTCATGGATATGCCCCTGCTATTGGTTTCATTATGTTCACTTACTAACTTTACTCTTTATTTTTCCTTTGTTGCAGATGTCTAGCTCCTCTTTGTCAGACAAGTCTGTAAGCGAGCGTACTCCCCAGGAGTTCTTGGAATTGGTGAAAAGGATTTCCCCTCACCCCGCTTTATATTTGTTCAGTGAGAAAGACTTCTTGAAAAGGTATAGCCCAATGGTGATAGTAAAACAGACAACTCGACAACCTTCCAAAGATAATCCTCATATTGTCAGGCACATTACTTAGGGCTCTTCGCCTGGCTCTTCTCATATCTCTTCTCAGTATAGTACACCCCGCGGCTCTCAAGGCACATCTCAGCGAAGTCATTCTTCTCAGCGGGAAATGTCAGGTAAGCGAGATTCATTGCCACACCCTTTGCAACGGGTTCCCCATCGCTCTTCTTCTCAGTAATAACATACTGAGGGCTCTCATCGTCAGGCTACTCATCCTCAGGGGCATTCTATTCATAGGTTTCGGCCTAAGGTCGTTCGCCCTCCTTCCAAGAGCAAGACAGTCTCACTAGCTGCGCAGCAGAAGAAGAGACGACAAAAAGAGTTCCATTCATTAGATTCTGGGACCAGAGATCATATGGAAATTGATTGAGAAGCCTCACCCTGCTAATTACGAGGATGTGTGGTTCAAGGGGGTTGCCTCTGACATGACTGAAGAGAAGGTAAAGAATTTAAGGAAGACCTTTGACCTCTCTTGCGTGTTTATTACTATCTCTGGTCCAAATGACAGAGCTGAGGACCCCCCTTTGGGTATGTGCGCTTGGACACGTTCTGCCATCAAGTTTGGCACCCTACTTCCTCTTCATCCTTACTTCCATAGCGTCGTAGATTATTTTGGTATTAGTCCTTCTCAAGTGGCTCCCAATGCGATCTTGGTGTTATCTACGTTGTACATTATCTGTCACCGCAGAAAATGGGCTGCTCCAGTGCCTAACGAGATCCACTACTTATTTGACCTTAAGACGAACCCTTCTCAGCGCAATTCGGGGTATTTCCACTTCCACCATAATATGAGCAAGGGTACCAACAGCTTCTTTGAAGAGATGTTTGGAAATAGCAAGGCGTTTAGATATGCCTGCAACTATTTCTTCACTAAAGATGCAAAGGCCAACTACTCCAAGTTTATGCATGTCGACCCTTTTATTAGACCGCTCCCGACCCAACCTATGATTTTTACGGCCAAGGCGTTGATTGACATGACCCCTGAGGAGAAGAATTTCAAGACACTCGTTACTTCAGAGAACCTTAGGAAGGTCGAGTTGTGTCCTCCTACTATAGCCGATGTTCCGGATGAAGATGATCCCAAGCCTGTGAACGCCATAGATTCCCTGGGACCTATTGATGTCGAGGAGGTACCCTCTCTACCTGTGCTAGCTGGACAAGAGGGTGATGGGGTTCCTGTGTATGTTATCCCACAAGGGACTACGATAAATTATTCCTGCCGAGATGACAAAGAACTCCCCTTCATCTCCTATTGTGGATTCTTGGTTTGCCTCTCTCATGAATCTTTGGATGTAGTCCTTCAGGGATTCATCCTTCCCTTACTTGATGTCAGCTAGCTAATTGGAATAAACTGGTTGAATCTGTCTGGCACTGAAGACCTTGCAAAATTCCTTCCTGAACTGCTCCCAAGAAGTGATGGATCCAGGTTTCAATTTCCAATACCACTCCGAAGCTGAGTCAGAGAGAGTGGTAGGGAATATCCTGCACTTATAATCATGCTCCATACCGATTTACTCCATCTGATCCTTGAACTTTCCAATGTGTCATACTGGGTCCTCCTTCCCAGTGTATGTTGGAAGTTTCGGGGTCTTGTATTTCGGTAGTTTTTGAGCAACTTGGATCTTGGCACTGAAGGGACTCCCACTTCTATGAGCTAGCTCGATATCGAAAGGTTTCTTTGTCAAACTCTGAACAACTATGACAAGTGCATCTATTTTAGCCAGCAATTTTGTTGGGATCGTTGCTCCAGGTGGGGTAGACATCCCTGGTACCCCCTCTTGAGCGTTGGTCCTCCTGTTGATGACCTCCCTCAAATCCTGAGGTTGTGCATCTTTCCCGAGCCTATTGAACCCAGTATTGGTGTTGTTCACCGGTTCCTTTCCCTCACGAGACAGAGGGTGTAGGGGTGGTAGGTCCGCCTTGCCCTTGTCGGTGCAACGCTACCCCCGAGCCTCTCCTCCTACATGCCTTTGATACTTTGAGCAGCCATTTCCATTCCTGTCACGCCTCTCAGATGTTTGACCCTCATCTCCTGCGTTTTTTCGTTTGTCCCCCTGGGAGGGGGCCTTAGGGTTGGTAACACTCCTACTCCGAGATGAAGTGTTATTCTTCTTAGTCATGGAGGAGGCAGTCTTGGATTGTGCCTCTTCATCCTATCTCTGGAAAAGTAGCTCTAAGAGTGTCCTTGGGGTTCGACTCCTCCCCTGGGACTCCCTGTTACTGTTGTCTCGCATTCCTAGTGTTTTGTCCTAAGCCTCCCTCACCACCTGAGCAGCAGCTTTAGTGTTAGCTCGGGCTAACTGAGTAGCTGCCTCTAGGGCCACAGCAACCTCCTGGTGTCTCCAGTCAGCTTCTTTCTCCCTCTGGATTATCCTTTGGACATGCTCATCTATCTCCTGTCGTTGTCGTTCCATAGTCACCTTCTGGAAGGAAATTTCTGCAGCGAAGGCCTCATGCCTCGCTAGAAATTGTGCCATCTCCTCCTGGTGAACATTTTGTGGATCTTCTGCTTCAAGTTGGTCTCCAACCTCCACCTGAGGTTCATTAATGGGATCGATGGGATCCTGAGTCGTGGAATCCCTGGGAGCCGTCTTTTTAGTCTGACAGGATTTTGGAGCCAACGGTCGTATGTACAATATACGACACCTTTTGAACGGAATGAATATAAAATAAGACAGAGTACAAATATCTTAAACAAACACACAGGAATTTATAGTGGTTCAGTCCTGTTCTGATGAATAGTAATAACCAAATCCACTTAGTTTTTAGTATTGAATTACTCGATAGACAATTACACTGATGAACATAAGTATTCACTCATTTCTAATTTTCCCACAATTTCTCTCAAAATATTTGTCCCCCTTCTCCAATGAAGCCCTGGGTCCTTTATTTATAGTACCTAGGGGATGTTACATGATCAGTAAGAGTGGGATCGTGGTTTGGTACATGATCATTGGGAGTAGAGATAGTTGTCCACCTTCCCATGATTATGAGATTGTGTGTCTTCTCGTTGTCTTCTTTGGATCGTGGTCGATAATGCACGATTGAGACCTTCTAGAAAATTCAAGTCTAGATTGGTCTATGAGACTTAGGTGCTAGGCTCGACGACCCTTTAGAGCTTGGGTGCTAGGCCCGTTGGTCTCTGGATGCTAGGCCGGTGATCTTCTGGGTGTTAGGCCTGTTGATCTCATTCTGAACGAGCGTGAGTTTTACCCATCTTCGGGAGTGTGGGCCGACCACCCTATAGAGGATAGGGTGGGCCGATCACCCCGAGGGGTTCTTGGGCATGCTTGGGCCGACCACCCCTAGGGGTTGGGGTTAGGCCGATCACCCCTAGGGGATTTTGGTCTTGTCAACTTCTCTATACGTCCTAGACCTATCTTTTTTGCTCATCGATCTTTTTTCAATACTTCGTCATTTTTCCCTGATTTGTTATGTCACGTGCTGCTTTCTCATTTGTCACATCATCCTTGGAATTTTGAGGGATAACATACTTTTTTATGTAGTTACACAATCACATTCTTTGTACATACGACATCTATATATAATGTATTTATAATGTTTGTTATTATTTAATATGTATGTATTTATATAAGTTAGATTAATAATAAAAAAAGAGTAATGTGTTTTTAGAAAATATATATAAATGAGAAAAAATAAGAATTATGTATTAAATATTATTATAATAATGATATTTTATTATATTTAAATTTTTATTAATCTAATATTAAATATCTAGTATTGAATTAAATATTATTATAATAATGATATTTTTTTAATAATTAAATTTTTATTGATACAAATATTAAATATCTAATATACCGTACTTTATATTATTAGTTTAAAGATATATTCCATTATATATTTGTAAGATTCTATTAAAATTAACAAAAAATAAAAAATTGTTAAACCAAAAATTTATTAAATACACACTTTTTATATATAAAGATATATCTCTATTATAAAAAGTGGGTATTTATCGATTTCTCTTTGTTTTAATAGTTTTTTTTTTTTTGTTAACTTTATCAGGATATTACAAAATTTAATGGAATATACCTTTAAAACCAATTAAAAAAAATGGTAGAATAAATATTTAATAATTATATTAACATAAATTTAAATATTATAAAATATCATTATTAGAATAATATTTTATACAAGACTAGATATTTAATAATTGTATCAATATATATTCAAATGTTATAAAAGATCATTATTAAAATAATATATAATACAAGACTAGATATTTAATAATTACATAATTAAGTAGAATAAGATTTATCTTCTATCAAGAATAAACAAGTTTATTTTTCAATTATTGAGGTGTGCTTTGAATAATATAACAAATGTAATTGTAACGTTCCGAATTTGATATTAAGGCTGAGTGCCTTGACTACAGTGCCTAGAGGGCCTAATTGTGATTTTATGAGCGAGTGATGGATTATATGCGTGATGATGTGTTATAAATGTATTTTGTGGTAATGTGATTAGACATACATGTTTATGTGTATTAAGTATGCATGTGGGCCCATTTATGGGAATAGGGGCGTGTTTGTAATTTTGGCATGTTGAGGGCATAAATGTAAATATGTGTGTTTTATGAGTGAGACCACAGTGTTATGAGGATATATTTGGGATGTGTGGTCCGAGACGATCCTAGGGAGTGATTAGCGGATTAGTCACAACGGGGTCAGATACCCAGCTCAGGGTGAGCCCTGTGATATTTTGAGAACTTGGCATGTACCTGGGGTTTACCGAGTAACAAGTAATTATTTAGTAATTATTTGGGTACATCAGGATTAAATGGGTAGGAACACTCAAGGAATTAGCGGGAGGTGGCAAATGACGGGATTGCCCTTGGTGGCATTAAATGATTAAGGCTTGACCTTGGGGGTAAATGGGTCATTTTGTACTAAGTGATAGCTTAGAGCAGGCTAGGAAGCTGTGAGAAGCCACTAGAACTAAGGAAACAACTAAAACAAAAATTCCCAGCCCTTATCTCTCTCTCTCTCTCTCTCTCTCTCTCTCTCTCTCTATCAGTTCTCTTTCCCTCTCTTGCTGACTTAGAATATTTTAGGGAAGAATTGAAGGGGAACACTCATAGTTTGAGCTGGAAGTTGGGGATTTGCAGCTGGAGGAGTTGGGAATCCAGTCTAAGGTTGGAATCATCAAGAGAGGTAAGAATTCAGTTGAATTTGTGAAGTTTTGCTATGGTTTCTTAAGTTTTTCTTAGGTGTAAACTTTGATTTCATTGTGGAGTTTGGATGGGTTATGAGCTAGGAATTTTGGGTGGTTTTCCTGTTGATGCTACTGGGATATGAACTGTAGGCTGAATTTTGAGTATAAGGGTTGGATTGGGTGAGGATTTATAGGTTTGGCTAGGAAAAAAAACGCAATAGAAATGGTAAATTTCTAGGTTTTGGAGGCCCGAGCCGCAGCCCTATTCTTTAGGTGTCATGACCTGCGTGTTTGAAGAGGCTGAGAAGCCTATGGTTTTCCCAGGTGCCGCGGCCCTAGGGGGCATGCTGCAGCCCACATTCTTCAGAAGAGAGAGCTCTGCTCTCCAACTTGTAGGCACGCCACAGTCCTAAAGGGCCTGTCGCTTCCCAAATGGATAGAAAAGGGAAAAGAGGGGAAATGAAGGTTTTAGGCTCGGAAACCCAAATGTTAAGGATCAGGAAGGATTATACTACCCGATTTAGTAGAATTCGAGGTCTCAGAGACTAGTATGTTATTCCAAAGGCTTTTAATTGATTTAGATCATGATGGATATTTATTAATACGTTGTGACTAGGTCTTACCGCTCAGGCTCGGGATTATGATTCGTGCTCAGGATCGCTTTGGGTTGTCAGCTCGGGACACCTGGTAAGAGAACTATTTGTACTTGTAGAGCTTTGTGATGTATATAATTGTATACATTGTTTATTGTTATTATTTCATACATGTGATTATGACTGATCGGCAAGAGCCGAAAGCGGCAAGAGTCGAAAGCAGCAAGAGTCGGGAGCGGCATGGGGCCGAGATCGGCATTAAGCATGTTGAATGCTGGTCATTAGGGCGAGACCCTCAAGGGTGCTGTAGACACCCATTCGGCTAGGACCGCAAACTTGGTGCCTGATAATGCACCCCGATCGCGAAGGCCGTTGTTGTGGTATTATACTGTCGTGTCATTTTACTGTTGTGTTATTATACTATTGTGTTAATATATTGTTGTGTTGCTATACTATAGGTTGATTTTCTAGTATGCTACTATGCTATTATACTGCTATAATGTTGTTCATTCCAATAGTAACGTGTAATTACTTGCTGCCTTTGATTAACTATGTATTTGTTGAAGTGAATTATTGTATGCTCTATTGTGAAGTTCTATTGCTGGGCCTCGACTTACGAGTGCTCTATGGTGCAGGTAAGGACAAGGAAAATGGTCGAACAACCATGAGTTGGAGGGCATGGAGCGATGTGTACATGTTTGGCCTACCTGGCCGCCACAACTGGGGTGTTTGAGAGCGATTATGGATGTTCGATTTTGTCACCTAGGTCGACTATAAGTAACCTTTTAATTTGTAAATATGTTTCTAAATAGTATTTTGGGATCATAATGTAACACTTTTATAATTTTAATGAATGACCACCCCTTTTTATACTTAATTTTCATTAACCAGGTGTCCATTTTTAAATTAACAGCACTTTTGGTCTAATACCTCGATTAGCGAGCTAATAGCACCTTTATAAATCACATGGTTATGGCTCTAGGGTCGTAGGGCATTCCAGTAATGTACCTTGAATGGGGTAGTTTGTGATGTGAAATGTTATCATATTATTTTTAAACAAAAAACAAGACATAAATAATATTTTGGTTTAACTTTTCTTTTAATATATTTATGTGTGTTGACTTGATTTTTAGCCAACTGATGCGGAGTCAAATAATTAATTAGAAAGCTTTCAATTAGACAATCAATGAACTATAAATGAGCCAAGAACCTAATAATAATGAGTAACAAATAATAGAGAACACCAGGATTTATAAAGGTTCGGCCCCAAAGACTGGTAATGACCTACGTCCTCTTAGATTTGTATTAATCTCAAAGGCTTATACAAGATCACAAGGGTTTACAAGTGGATTTCTATGTGTAAAAGACAGTACAACATGGCAAAGTCACTACTAAGTACCAAGCCAAACTGCTCGGTATGCTCCTAATGCTGGTCGGTAGACTCTTTTTCTGAACCCCACCACTATGGTGGTGAGTTTGTATTTATACTGTCCCCTTCGCCCCTGGTCTGCCTCTGTGTCTAACTGATAGGGAATATCCCTCTCTTCTCGTAGGTAGTTGTTGTCCTCTTCTTCAGGAGCTTTGACCGAGTCTTCAGGGTTGTCAGGTGTTCTTTGCAGGTGGTTGCACGATCCTTGCGGAGTGCTAACGAAGAGTGTAACTACTCCCATCCGAGTAGGTATGTCTATTTGTCATACTGACCAACTGTTCTCCTAGCTATCGTGCCGAGCAAGGACAGTTATTCATTCGTTAAGTGTACTCCGACCAGCAAGTTTTCTGGTGGTCCTACCGAGCAACTGAGCCTCTAGAGATAGTATGTCGAGCAGTAACTTGTCGTATACCCTAGAAGTATACACCGACCAACCTGTCAGAGGGTCTACCTAGTCTGCTCCATGTGTCCAAGTTTAGTGTCACGTCAGATTATGCCAACTTTTTGGATAACAATGCCATTCTTTATAAAAAATATTATTATTTTTTAAAATTACATGGCAATCATAATAAAATAATTAATATTTTTTATAAATAAAATTAAGCAAATGTGTATTGTACATTGCTTACACCTGATATCAAAATATATATGAACATCGTTAGGATATCAAACTCAAATTCTAAATTTTTTTTCTTGATTTCGTATTGGTTAGACAAAAGTTGAATAGGTTAACATCCTTCCTATGTCAAATGATTCTTGTAACGAGAATAGTAGAGATGGTACATAAATAAAATCCTATCTATATGGTGTTGATAATATGCAAACTTTCTAAATTTTTGCACTTATTAATGTTTTTGTCTCAATGTAAATTTGTATAAATCTTTTATGCCAAACAATTTAGATTAAATCTTGTTTCATCATAAACTTCCTTAAAATTCTAATATAACCACATATATTATGCAATATGCAAATAATTATTACATGGAGTCAATTTTATTTTATTTTGGATAAAAAGAAATTTTCATTAAGCAAGCAAAACATGGAATCGAGTTTGAAACTTTAAAAAAAAAAAAATTTGTATAATATCTAGAGTTTATTATAATTTAGAATGAATCAAAATAAGACCAAATTATGTGTTACTAATAAGTAATTTGAGCATCTTTAACGGAGTCATAAAATAATGTGACATTATTACATATTAGCATTTTGAACAACAAAAAATACTATAATTTTATTAAAAAAATATACTACCATATCATAATTATTAATTTATTCAAAAATTCTAATTTTAAAATATATTTAGTTCAACATCAATTTTAGCACTTTAATTAATGATTGGCAGTGGCACGTATATTGAAAGAGATATGCTAAAGAGTACCTTAATGCAAATAAATATCAAATTCCACATATTTTAACTTAAATTAAAATGTCTGTGATTTGCTACTAATTTACACCAATTGTGATATGGCATATCCTAGTGTGTTAGACACCCTACAAAGTGTCTTATAGCAATGCTCATTTTGAAAATGTTATTCAGCATCACAACAACTTAAGAAAGTATTTGTGACATCTTCTCCATAAATACTTGCAATAAATTTTACTGTTATTATATATTCGAAAATAAAGAAAAAAAAGGAAATATATCATTTTAATATCTTATACTATTTTATGAAATATTATTTTTTTATTAAAAATTTATAAATGTGTTTTAAAAATTTACAAAAAAGTACTCTTATACTATGTTTCTGAGAATAGGCTATTCATGCACGGAGAGGGAGCTCGAGATATCACAATTGAGCTCGAGTTTAAAAATTATTACCATTAATAATGTCTTCGCAGTTATGAGGTATTTAATAATTTCAAATTGAGGTAAGGAAAATAGCTCGGAAGAATAACTGATGTATGTTAGCAAGAAGAATGTCGATGTTAGCTCGATAATGTGTTTAAAAGAGTCAAAAAGTAATATTTAAGTAAATTATCCCTATTTTTCGAGGATTAGTTTAGACATTGAATTGTTGACTGGGTCTTTAATAATTCAAATAAGATATTTGTATAACTCCCCCTAAAATCAGGGAGGGGTGTACCTGAAACCAGGTCTATAAATAGTCTGGATTGTAGTCATCTATTTTCACGCACAAATTATGTATCACCATGGATAACCAAGACCGTTACACTTTGTGTTTAGAATAGTGCAAGACTTGTTAATCAAGTCGTTTGAACATAACTGTGTTTCTAAAGTCAAGTGATAGGTTAGAGTTAAAAAAATTTGATCGTAAAATGGTTGATTTTCATTAAAATAAAAGTTTGATATATGGGATCCCAAAAATAAGGTTCACATGGCGGTTACAACCCTCAAAAGATAATACAACAGTAGCCAGTCTAAATGAAAAAATACAAGTTTGAGCTCTAGCCCCTGTAATTCCCTCAGTCGTGGCGGTCGAGCAGCTGCCGATGTACACTCCGCCCCCAAAGCTCTCCAACTCATGGTTGGTCCAGCTTTCCCATGCCTTTACTTGCACCATGTAGCACCCGTGAGCCAAGACTAAGCAAGAAAACTTTAATCATCAAGCATTATTAACAACAGCAAGTGCATAGTAAACTTTAGATCAACTAGTTCAACCAACAACAAAGTACAAGCAATAAGTTAGGCAACAATAAACATATACTTCCAAACATATAATTCAATCTTTAATACAAATATTTACGTGTCGGCGCCCTTAGGCCAAGCCCTCTAGTTATTTTGTTGATCCCGACTTGCTTAGGCCGAGTTGCGTTCAGTAAGCTTAACATCAGCCCCGGCTCCCTTAGGTTGTACTTTCACACCACACATAACAAATATATATGTTACATAACACATATGTTTATTTACAGAGAATATCAGTCTCATCTATAATTTAGGTGCAGTTTTCTTACCTCAAGTCCTGAGCGGAGGATGTGGAGCGGGCCCGAGCACGATCCTCAATCCCATGTCTTAACGGTAACCCTAGTCACAAGCGATAATGGATAACTATCAAAATCTAATCCAATTAAATTCTTTGGAATACAATACTAGCTTCCGGGACCTCGAATTCTACTAAACCGGGTAGTAGAATTCGTCCTTAGAGCTTAGGTTTATGTCCCCGAGTCTCCCCGAGCCTAAAAAACAATTTTTGCTATGGCTGCCTAGGCGGGCTGCGACCTGGCCCTAAGGGTCGCAGTGTGCCCCAAGTCAGAGGTGTCAGCCTCTTGTCCCAGGGGGAGGTGGGCTGCGACTTTCCCTCTAGGGCCGCGGCGCGCCCACAACTCAGCAAGCCCCCCAGGGCCTTTGGGGCACGCAGCCGCAACGCCCATGAGTTGAGTCGCGGCGCGCCCCCGTGAACCCAGAAATCCCTGGGTTTCTCTGCATTTTTCCCTGGCTTAATTCATCAAAAATATATCCTAACATACACCAAAACCATAATTCGACCACTATATCACAATAGCCTACTCAGATCACCACCACCTCCTAAAATTCTAACCAAAATCCTTGTCAAAACCCAGAATTCATCAAAACCTCTTTAAAACCTAAAGGCTTAAGAACACCTATCTTAACAGCAGAATTCTACCCAAAAATTGAAATTTAAACCTTACCTTGATGATGCCCCTAAGATGCACCACAAACTCCTAGCCTTAATTCCCCAGTCCTCAAGCTTAATTCCTTAAGTTTTCTCCTACAAAGCTTCAAAGCTCCCTTAGGCACAAAAGAAGGAGAGAGAGAACGTGAGTGAGAGGGAGAGAGAGTGCTGAGAGTTTGAGAAATTTTTAGTTCTTGTGATTGTTTCCTAGAATCTCAGTTGAGTATACCTTTTAACCAAAATACCCCTAAATACAACTCATCTCTTTGTTTCCCTTAAGGGCTTTGCCCCGTTTCCCACTAGTTCCTTAAGTCGTCCTACAAATTCCAAATTAATCCCAACATGCCCAACTAATCATGAAATACTTACTCGTTACTCGATAAATCCCAAATATATGTTGAATTCCCCAAAATACCCCTAGGCTCACCTTGAGCTTGGCATTAAACCCCGCTATGACTATACCGTTAATTCGCTCACTAGGATCGCCTCAAGCCGTATACTGCGAATATATACACATAATAATGTGGTCCCAACCATTTAACACATATAATCGTATTTATGCTCTTAACGGGCCAAAATTACAAATATGCCTTTATAAACAAAAACGGGCCCACATGCACATTTAATACTCATAAACATGCATGCCACGTAGTCATGCATTTGTCTAATTATGCCCTCTCGACATGCTAATCAAGGCACTAAGACATATTAGAATTTTTTTGGGACCTTAAAAATTCAGTACCAAAACTCTGTGAAATTGCTTTCAAGCTTTAACGCAGACACTTCAATAAAAGTAAGTTGTGGACTAGGTAGATTTAACTATTGAACCACGTCAAATATCCTTACCTTTATTTTTATATTCGAAGTATTTATGTTGCATAATTGCTCTTGTTTTAGTTGATGAAAAATTGCGTCAACATTTTGGTGCTTTCATTGAGAGCATTAAGTGATTCATATAAACCTCCCACACAAACCTGTAAAAATGGCTGCACCCACTGGAAATATCCCTTGATCTGGAAGTCGATGACCACTACCCAGAATCTCGCAAGAGACTATACCACAGACTAAGGAGCGCCCTCAAAGGGCAGACAAGCGGCCCGTGAATGATGATCATACTCCAAATGAAGGGAGTGCATCCACTACATCACGTGATCCAGGCCAAAGTTCAAGACCACCTCGTCAGGATTATTATAATCTTGAAAGGTACGTCCCAATGGTAGAACTAGAGAATCAAATATTGCGAGAAAGGCCGGGGAAGGCCACCCAATTGAATGAAGAAATGGAAAGAAGGGTTGTTGAACCCCAAGTGCCCCCAAAAGGACTAGGGGGAAACCTCGAGGAAGTACCGCGACTCGAATGGCTGAGCAGAGGGCTTGACAGGCCCAGATAGGATGAGCTACAGCAAACATTGGAGCTAGCGAGTTGAGGGTTTCACCATGAAATCCCCCATGGGCTAACAATTATGAAGCACATGAAGTCCCTGTAAATACTAGGAATAACTAAGCTGCTCAACAAGTAGCTTGGAGCAACAACCCAGAGCCTACGAGACCAGACAAAAATAAAGAAAGACCTCCACCATCGCCAATTCGGCATCCTCCTTTGCCCATTAGGCACATGTCATTGGTTCGGGACCTACCACAACATGTTCTATGATGAGTTTGAGTTGGCGAAGGGGTACCATAAAGGCCAGCTCAAAGCGCAAGAAATGCTAGTGGAGATAGAAATCCAAGGCCCGAACATGGAGAAAATGGTAATCGTGAGGTCCCTATAGGAGTAAGCCACGGAGCAAGACAAGTGAGGCAACCCTAGCAGTCGGGAAGTCACCTGTCCAGGTCCCGAGCTACTGGGATTAGGGTACATGTGGACAACCCACCTCGAAACTATACTCAGCAACAATAGCAAGGAATCGTTAGTTTCATGGAAGATATTTATCGTACTAACAATTAGGATGTTAGTAGGTCAGTGAGTAATAACACCGAGCCGATATACTATGAGAATTATCCGAATAAGGGTCCTGATCTCTGAGACCATTTAAATCAAAATTGAGGGCAGTACAGTCAACCAAACCCGGTCTTGAGGGATCATCTAAATACCCAGTGAGGAGAGCCTTTACAACTAGTATATGGGAACAATTATAACCATTATATCAGCAGGGAGTTGGAGTTCCTTTGAACAATAACTAGTTCTCAGGGTACAGGCACTTCTCTAATGGACCCGGTTCAAGAAAAGATTAATATGCTCGAAGAATAGTTCAGGCTCCTTCGAGATGGAAAAAAAAAATAAAAGATGTACTACTCGGACGAGGAGCTTGAACCCTTTGCTCCTCACATTTCAACCACACCATTTCCAAATGGGTTCAAAATACCCCACATGGCAACCTATGATGGAAGTACCGACTCAGGTAGCCATTTAAGCACCTTCAACAAAGTGATGAGAGCCAGTAATGTGGGTTTTGAACTCTGGTGTATGCTGTTTCAGACAACTTTAACAGGAGAAGCAAAAAGTTGGTTTGATAAGTTTTGTAGGCATTCTATCTTGTCATGGGAACAATTTTCCAAGGAATTCAAAAACTAGTTTCGAGCTACAAAAAGTATTAAACTTGAAGCTTTGTCTCTAGCAAATATCAAGCAACAGCCAGGTGAATCTCTCAAAAAGTACCTTGGGAGATTTAATATAGAGGCTGTCAGAGCACGAGATGTTGATGACAACATTCACTTGAAGGGCATTCAAACTGGAATCCTTCTTGGAAGCGCCCTTTTGGGACGACCTACAGTGAAAACCAGTTCAAAGCATAATGGAGTTTACGGAGCAAGCATGGAGATTCATTAATGTAGAGGAAGCCATGTTAGAATTACTGCTAGCACCTTCAACCCCAATAACTACAATAATGAATATGAACCCAGTCGCGAGCTCAGCAACACCAACTGTGCAACCCTTAAATGACAACTCCTTCAACAGGAAGAAGAATGAGAGAAATACTCCTGATGTGGAAGGGAGTAAGAAGAATAAAGAAGACAAGTACATCTCTATATACACCGTGTATATCAAGCTGACAGAGGCTCGGGAAAATATCTACGTGATGAATGAAAATCAAGTCCCATTCTGGTGACCTAATCCTATGCACAATCAACGCGCCAAAAAGATCATAGCAAATATTGCAGGTTCCATAGGGACATTGGCCACATGACAGAAGAATGCAGGAAACTCAAAGATGAGAACGAAAGCCTCATCTTGAAAGGTTACCTCAAGTAGTATGTTCGGAATAGGGGCAATAACCAAGGATAGGGCCCACGTAATCAAAAGGGGGCACCAGTTCAGCCTTCAACACCATCTCTACTCGCGGCACCCCCAACTCGATTAGATATCCGACCACCTCCGATTAATAGAGAAGATGTAATAACTGTCTCTGGAGGACCCCATTAAGTCGAAAAGAGTAGGAACTCCCAGAAGAGGTATGTGCAAGAGCTAAAGACTGAGGATGGTTCTCCTTACATTCCGAAGCCCTGAGCTCCAAAACAACAACTAGTCGAATCCCATCCAATAACTTTCACTGGGGATGATGCCTTTCACATATAGTTCCGAAATAATGACACATTGGTTATCACCATTCAACTCGCCCAAAAGAAGCTTTAAAGGGTACTAATAGATCAGGAGATCTCGGTGGATATCCTATAAAAAAATAGCGTTGAAAAAAATGGGGCTATTAGTTCTTGAACTTAAAGCATGTCCAACAACCCTGTACGAATTTTTAGGAGAAGGAAATGTGAGTACAGGGACCATTGAGAGTAACACTAGGGGAATATCCGATATCTGTAACAAATATGTTCGAGTTTATGGTAGTAGACACACCATCTGCCTACAATGTTATACTCGGGAGACTAGACCTGATCAGGCTGGGGGCAACACCATCAATGAGACATTTGGTTGTAATTTTTTCAACTTCTAGTGGGATTGGGATGTTGAAGGGTGACCAGTTAGTAGCTCGAGAATGCTATAGTATTTCCATGGTAGTAGACATATCTGTTGACCCTCGATTTAGCCAACTGACACGGAGTCAAAATATGAATGATATAGACGAATATGTATAGATAATAACGTAATGACAAAAGTAAAGAAAACACAGTAATTTATAGTGGTTCGGCCCCAGAATCTGGTAATGACCTACGTCCACTTAGAATGATATTGATATGGGAACAAAAGTGTGATCAGAGAGCTTGGGCTCAATGAGTTTCAACACTCCTCCTAAACAATACTAGTTTTCACAGATAATTTCTATATTTCTATGATTTTCGGGCTGCCAAAAAAGGGTCTCTTCCCATGAGCCATCTCCTGCTTTTTATAGGCTCATGGAGGGTTGCCCAATATTGTTACAGATATTATCCCCTGAATCATGGGATATTCAGAAGATTGCATGAAATAAATTCGGGATACATAAGATCTTTCCATAAATGTTGCTTTGCCAGCGGAACCACCGACCAGTCTGGTCGTGGTAAAAACAGGTTTGTCTTGCTTCTGGTGTGTCTCCTGGTCGATACTCTAGCAGACGCTCCAGGTGTCAGGCACGTGTCAAGAGATTATTCGCCACGTCACAAATGCTAATTTATTGGATAACATTTTCCCCCCAAAGTTTATTTAATACGAACAGTAAATAAACTTTGAGCGAACGACCCTTCGGTAACCCCTCCTAACGTGTCAGAGCCCTTCGTGCGTTCTTGAAAAAAGCAAACCACTCCTGTCTAATCAAGGCTTTTCAGTTTCCCAGAAACAATTTTGACGGCCATTACGCTTCCCCATACTTCGAAAATGGAAAACTAATGATCACGCCTTTTGAATACCAAAGACAAACTTATATAAGGTTACTTGAGCCATTTCCTTCCTTTTTACGCACGTCATCTCTTTGTCGAAAAACCCTAAAAACCAGAGCTTTACTCTCTCCGGCGAACCTTCCTTCGTGCTGTAGGATCAGACGGTGGGCTCATTGACTCCCGAAACTCTCATTTCCATCTTCACGACCACTTTCCTTGGTAAGTTACTCTGAAACTCCATGCTTCTAACCTTTCGTGGTGCATGCTTTTAAATGGTGTACTGTTTGAATCTCTTGGTTTCTGGTTTTTTGAATGCCTGTAGATAAGATGTTTTTTGTAGTTAAAGTATGCTTTTGAGTAGGTTTAAAACCCAGGATTAGCACTTTTTAGGACGTAGGATCGAAGTAGCATTTCGATTTTTTTTATCCAGTTGGAAATAATTTCTTCCCGTTGTGAGGGGAGTCGAAAAAGCTTTTCAGGGAAACTTTTCACTTTCACCCTTTTGGTCCGTTTTTTAAACTGTTTGCGCAGAGAGACTTATTTAGAATGCTGTTATATAAAGGCTTAGCTTTTATACTTCGACCAGCGTTACTTTTAAGAATCTCCTAGATCCCTCTGACCTCGCCTCCCCATTCTTCTGTTTGCAGATTTTAATGCCAGATTTGTGGGGAGGTGAGAGACCCATCGACGACGACCTCCTTGCCCAACTGCTCGAGGGAGAAGAACAACTAGCCGATCGCATCCACCAGATACCCTTCTCACGAGCCTCTTCCAGACCGCACCCTTCTCCTTCTATGGCCCGTTCAAAATCCTCTGGCAAGAAAAGGCCCGAATCTGAAAGTAACCCTTCTCCTTCTGCCCAGCCTGATTTGCAGGCGGGGGCTCCCTCGACCAGTGGTCGAGAGAATCTTACTCCTGACCCCAATATCCAAACTAGGGCTCGTCCTCGTCATCACAATCCGCCCGATGTCGAGTGGTACACTCCTCCAGCCAGTTCGATGACTCCTCGGATGGTCGCGAACTGCTTCAGAAAATACCCCCTAACGGGGGAAACCATTACACGTCCTACTGCGGAGCAGAGGGCTAACCGTCCAGGAGGGGCAAACAGCGCCTGGTCTCGGTATCACATTGAAGCGGGGGCTTATCTCCCTCTTCATCCTTTCTTTGTGGGGGTGGCCAATTATTTCGGCGTCGCTCCCTTTCAAATAACCCCTAATGGATATAGGATGTTGGCTGCACTCTATGTCCTGTACAAACTTAACAAGTGGTCAGAACCTTCACCTCATGAGGTTAATTACCTCTTTGACCTTAAGTCCAATCCTCAACACAACGGGATGGGCTTTTTTCACTTCTGCCATCAGGAAACTGGCCGGACGTTTTTGAGTGGCACCACCCACATATCAAACGTGGGACATTACAACAAGGAGTACTTCTTTACTCCGGATATATCCAGCAACAACTTGGCTTTCGCGAGAGGAGGTACAATTTTGTCTTTGCCTTGGTCGATACTTTATCATAGAGTATTTCCTTTCGTCATTTCTCAAACTCGACTTGCTTTTCAGGCCCCTGGTTGCGCCCGACCCCAACACCAGATATGGTGTCGAGGTCTGACATTCTGGCCAAGATGTCTGCCGCTACCAAATGTGTCAAGACCTTGACACAAGAAAAGAATTTGAGGTCGTCTGGCCTTCTGGCTCCTCGCCATAACAATAGAGGGTCCGAAACGGACGAACCCACTGCTGGGGGGGTTCCCGAGCAGCAATTTCCTGTGCCCTCTCCAAGGAGGAGGCCAACAGGAGTTACGATCAGGGAACCCACGGGCAGCCCTTCTGCAGAAAGGCCTTCTGCTCCCCAAGGCAAGGGGAAAGAAAAGGCCAAAGAACCAGTTGTTGACTTGGAAGAGTCTTCTGATGACAATGGTAACGTTATTTCGCTTTTAAATGGTCTGCCAATCCCCTGTCACATGTTTGACGGGGATGGCAACTTTACATATGCTCCAAATCTAGGGCCAAACTTCTTCATGCCAGAAAATGAGTATATGATTAATAGAGTCAATAATATAGCGACCAGTAGTTGTAGCTCGGGTATTCACTTTATTATCTTCTTTCTGTTGTATTACTTTTTTCCACCTTTTTCTTCCCTTATTAACCTCTTGTGTTTATTTTCATGCAGATATGTCGACTCCCAATATCTTTGACATGTACCAGGCCGAAGAGGAAGAGGAAGTCCCTCAACTTCAACGGAGGTCAAAGAAACGAACTGGTGAAACCAGTCGAGGCCCTTCAGCCAAGAAGAGTCGACCAGAAGACCCTCCTCAGGGTACTCCAACCGGGCAAAGTCCTGCGCCAACTGGGCGAACTCCTACCCCTCCTCCAGCTCCTTCTGAACAGCAAAACACCCCTGCTCGGTCCAATCCTCCACCTGCGCCTGCTAGGGAGCATCTTTCTCGCGAAGAGGCTCATGAGGCCAGGCTCGTGAGCCATACCATTCGATCCGCTAAGGATCGAATTGAACGAATTGGTAGAGGTGAGCGTGTTGGGGCTGCCATGATCCAAGCTGTAGAGCTACCAGTCGATCAGATCCTGAACAGGACTCTGAACGAGATCTCCAGCGTAAGTATTTCTTTGTTTCTCGAGTCTTTGTTTTTTCAGTTCTCGTGATGAGTCTTGACTTCTTTTTCTTTCGTTTACAGGCCTTACTTTCTGCCATTACTGCTCGTACCCGATCCCAGGCCTACTTTGAGCAGATTGAGGCTAAAGTTCTCGAGAAACATCAGGTGAAGGCGGCTGAGGAGCTTTCGGCTGCTGAAGCCAAACATGCTAAGGAGTTGGGGACGGTGGTCCAAGAGCGGGATGCAGCGGTGACCAAACTGTCTGCGGCTGAAGCTGCTAAAGATGCAGCGGTTAAGCTGAGGGAAGAGTACCGGTCGTACAATAAAACTCATCTCCGCGAGATCAAGCATCTGGAGGGGGTAGTCAAGTCTAAGGACGAGACTATTGCCACTCTCGAGGGCAAGGTGCAGCAGTCGGAGCTCGACAACTCCAAGAATCTAGAAAAGTATAAGAGGGCGACACTCCGATGTTTCTATAACTTTTGGAAACATAATCAGGGTGCTGACTTTAGCTACCTTTCAGAGGAGGTCAGAGTTGCGGAGTTGGCTCGGTGTGCTGCTCAACTGGCTGAAGAGGAGGCAAGAGCTGCGACTCCTGCAACCCCAAGCGTCATTGGTTTGGATGAAGAAACCATCGAGGAAGAGACTGACCAGGTTGTTGCCCAGGATCCTTCTGCCCCCCATGCCTCTTAATTTATTTAGCTGTTCTTCTTTCTTTTTAAACACGCGACCCACGGGTCGCAATGTAAAGACAATAATTTCTTTTTAAACTTTGCTGCACGGGCAGTAAATCTTTTTGTTTGAACAATTACATCCAAGCAGCAATGCTTGCGGTGTAAAAGCTTAACTCTTGGTGTTATAATATTTTTACTTATTATAACGTTTGTCCGTATGACCGAACTTAGCATAGTACTTTGGCATCATATATTTTGAAAAAATACTCTAAGTACTTGAAGCATGCTTTCACTCATTTTGTTCATGTGTTTACATACCTTGAGAGTATGCTTTGCTATCGATGTGCCTTATATGCCCCCCAAGTGATCGAGGAGCTCTTAGGTCCTTGGTCACTTGCCTTGACCATGGCCTGTTCGAACATTACTGTTCGAGCGGAAAAATGATACTTGTAATACAGCAAAACAACACACGTAATGAACAAATACTTGTAAATGTAAATTCACAAAGTTTGGCAAGAACGACTGGCTGAGCACAGTCCCTTATAATTTCGTATTAAAAATGGACTAATCATGTCTTTACGAATGATTCTGAAACAGAATCTTACATATACGAGCAGTTAGCCATACACCGTGGCTAACCCTCTTTGCAAAACTTGTAAAAATTAATGGGAAAATTTGAACAAGCCAGTCCTTTAAGAAGGGCTGTTTATTGATAATACTTGCGCAGGTGTTCTCCATTCCAGTAACGTGGAACGAGATCTCTGTTTAAGCGTGCAAGTTTGTAGGTGCCTGGGTGAAGGACTTCTTCAATCTGGTAAGGTCCTTCCCAGTTAGGTCCGAGCACGCCGGCAGTGGGGTCGCGGGTATTCAAGAAGACTCGTCGTAACACCAAGTCTCCGACGTTGAATCTTCTTTCTTTAACTTTGGAGTTAAAGTACTGGGCGACTTTTTTGTTGATAAGCAGCAACTCGGAGTTGAGACTTTTCTCGTATCTCATCAATTGAGTCTAAGGACTCCAGTATTAGCTGGCTGTTTTTCTCTTGATCATACGTTAAACGCCGATGTGAGGGGGGATCTATCTCGACGGGTATCATGGCCTCATACCCATAGGCTAAGGAAAATGGGGTACGCCCTGTGGCTGTTCGATGAGATGTTCTATATGACCAGAGGACTTCCGGTAGTTATTCTGGCCATGCTCCTTTCGCTTCTTCAAGTCTTTTCTTCAGGGTGTCCTTGAGGGTTTTGTTTACAGCTTCGACTTGCCCATTCGCTTGGGGGTGTGCGACTGAAGAAAAGCTCTTGATTACCCCATGCCTTTCGCAGAAATCGGTGAACAGGTCGCTGTCAAATTGGGTTCCGTTGTCTGAAACTATCTTTCTGGGCAAACCATACCGGCACACAATGTTCTTGATGACAAAGTCGAGAACTTTCTTGGTCGTTATGGTTGCGAGTGGTTCAGCTTCGACCCATTTTGTAAAGTAATCGACTGCCACAACTGCGTATTTTACTCCTCCTTTTCCTGTCGGTAGTGATCCAATTAAATATATTCCCCATATTGCGAAAGGCCACGGGCTTTGCATCTGCTTTAGCTCGTTTGGAGCTGCTCGTGGGATTTTGGAGAACCTCTGACATTTATCACACCTTCGTACGTACTCCATTGAATCCTCGTTCATCGTTGGCCAAAAATAGCCCTGTCGAAGAATTTTTTTCGCCAAACTCTGCCCCCCAGCGTGATCTCCGCAGAAGCCTTCATGCACCTCTTTCATGAGTTCCTTAGCTTTTTCTGATGTAATGCACCTGAGCAGTGGCATTGAATATCCTCTTCGGTACATAACACCGTCGAGCAGTATGTACCTAGCAGATTGTCTTTGTAGAGTTCTGGCTTTGTTTCTATCTACTGGCAATGTCCCATTTGTCAGATACTCCAGGTAAGGTGCCATCCATGTATCTTCTACTCGAATTTCCATGCTGGCTTCGGCTGCATCAATGCTTGGTTCACTTAATCTCTCTACTGGGACTATGTTCAAGGTGTCAGCATCTTTGGCACTTGCAAGTTTGGCCAAGGCGTCTGCATTCGAATTTTGGTCTCGCGGAATTTGCTGGAGGGTGTATTTTGTAAACTGTGCTAGCAAATCTTTTGTTTTATTAAGGTAGGCCATCATTTTTAACCCTCGCGCTTGATATTCTCCCAGGACTTGATTCACGACCAGCTGAGAGTCGCTGAAAATATCGAGCGCTTTTATGTTCATCTCCCTGGCCATTTTCAGTCCAGCGAGGAGTGCTTCGTATTCTGCTTCATTGTTTGATGCTGCGAAATCAAACCTGATTGCGCAGTGAAATCGATGCCCTTCGGGCGTTATCAATATCACTCCCGCTCCAGCGTGAGATTCGTTAGATGATCCATCTGTGAATAGTTTCCACGAAGGAGTCTTGTCTTGAGGTATGGGCGCCTCAGGTTTCTCGCACAACTCGTTGCTGGGGAGTTCGGTGAACTCCGCAATAAAATCGGCTAAGGCTTGCCCTTTTATTGCTGCTCGAGGTGAATAAGTCACGTCGAACTGTCCCAATTCGACCGCCCATTTTAACAGTCGTCCAGCCGCCTCAGGTTTTTGGAGGACCTGCCGAAGGGGCTGGTCGGTCAAAACCGTGATAGGATGGGCTTGGAAGTACGGTCGCAACTTTCGGGAAGCTAGAATTAGGCAATACGCTAATCTTTCGATTGGTGGGTATTTTAATTCTGCACCGATCAGCCTTTTGCTGACGTAGTAAACAGCTTTCTGCACGCCTTCTTCTTCCCGTATCAGTACCGCACTAGCAGCAACTTCGGTAATCGCCAGATAAATATACAAAGTCTCTCCTTCCATTGGTTTTGATAGGACAGGAGGTTGCGACATATGAGCCTTTATTGTCTGGAATGCTTGCTCGCAGTCTTCCGTCCATTCAAACTTTTTATTTCCCCTAAGTAGATTGAAGAATGGAACGCACTTGTCAGTTGATTTTGAGATGAATCTACTAAGGGCAGCTATCCTTCCGGTCAGGCTTTGGACATCCTTGATCTTTTCTGGCGACCTCATATCGATCAGGGCTTTTATCTTGTCGGGGTTGGCCTCGATTCCCCTTGAATTCACTATAAATCCCAAAAACTTTCTTGACCCGACTCCGAAGGAACATTTGAGGGGATTCAACTTCATATGGTACTTATTTAACACATCAAAGCACCTTTGCAAATCCTTCACATGTCCTTCAGCCTTCTTGGAGTTTACCAGCATGTCATCCACGTATACTTCCATGCTTACTCCGATCAGCTCCTTGAACATGTGGTTGACCAATCGTTGGTAAGTTGCACCTGCGTTCTTTAGTCCAAAGGGCATTACTTTGTAACAATATAAGCCCGTATCGGTCCGAAAGCTGGTATGATCCTCATCAGGGGGATGCATGCTGATCTGATTGTAGCCTGAATACGCATCCATGAACGAAAGGGTCTCATGCCCAGCGGTTGCATCGACTAGCTGGTCGATCCTCGGGAGTGGGAAGCAGTCTTTTGGGCAGGCCTTATTGAGGTCTGTAAAATCCACACAGGTCCGCCATTTGCCGTTAGGCTTGAGGACCAACACCGGATTGGAGACCCATGATGAATAAAACGCCACCCTGATGAACCCATTTTCTTTAAGTCTTTCGACTTCTTCTTTCAAGGCTCTTGATCTGTCTTTATCGAGCAGCCTTCTTTTTTGTTGCACCGGTGAAAAGACTTTGTTTATGTTCAGGACATGGCTGATCACCGCAGGATCTATTCCGACCATGTCTTTATGTGACCAGGCGAAAACTCCCTGGTTCTCTTGCAAGAATTCCACCAGCGCCTGTTTCGCGGTAGGTTCTAAATTCTTCCCAATCTTTACGATTCGAGTCGGGTCTTTTTCATCGAGATGGACCTCCTCCAGGTCCTCGACGGGTCCAACATTTTCTTGAAAATCCCCAAAGCGAGGATCCAAATCTATATCCTCACTTTGGGCAACACCCTATTTGGTGACTTTTCCACCTGATTAGGTTTGTCTGTCTTCCGTCATCTGCAATCATTCTGGGGTAGCGCTCCTCGATGCTCCACTTTTTTCCTTTGTGATCGAGGCGTTATAGCACTCCCTGGCTTCCCTTTGGTTTCCCAAAACGCATCCTACCCCTGCGTCCGTTGGGAATTTCATGGCTAGATGCCACATGGAGATGATGGCCCTCAGTTCAACCAGTATGGGTCTTCCAATAACGGCGTTATACGCTGAAGGACAATCGACCACTACAAAAGTGGCGAGTAATGTCCTTGAAGCAGGCGCTGTACCCGTTGTCACTGGGAGTTTGATCATTCCGGCTGGAGCGAGTCCTTCTCCAGAGAAGCCGTATATGGTTTGATTGCAGGGCTCCAAGTCCTTCACAGACAGCTTCATGCATTCCAGCGTTGATTTATAGAGGATGTTCACTGAACTTCCTGTATCGACCAGTATTCTTTTTACCATCATATTGGCCATTTGGATATCCACGACCAGCGGATCGGAATGTGGGAACCGGACGTGTTGGGCATCGCCCTCAGAGAAGGTTATCCCGCACTCCTCTGAGCGGGCCTTTTTCGGCGCTCGGTCCTCCACAGTCATCTTCTCGATGTCCTGGTCGTGGCGCAGAGTTCGAGCATATCGTTCTCTAGCCTTTCCGCTATTTCCAGCGAGGTGTGGGCCTCCACAGATGGTTAAAAGTGTTCCGGCTACGGGGGCAGGCTGTAATGGTGGCGAGCGCTGGCGTGTGGACGTCTGCTCGTTGCCACCTAGAGCTTCTCGTTGGGAAGTTCCCGAGGCCCGTACGTACCTTCTCAAGTGTCCTTGTCTAATGAGGAACTCGATTTCATCTTTTAGCTGGTTGCATTCATTAGTGTCATGTCCATAGTCGTTATGATAACGACAGAATTTGGTAGTGTCTCTTTTCGAAATGTCTTTTCGAATGGGCCCAGGCTTCTTGTAGGGCACACTAGAGCTTGTGGCCTGGTATACCTCTCCTCGAGACTCAACGAGGGCAGTGTAGTTAGTGAACCTAGGTTCATAACGATTACCCTTGGCTCGTTTATTGTCGGAGGTGGAAGGCTCATTGTGTTGCCGTTTCCCACCATTCTTGCCATTACCGTTGCCATTTCCGTTGCCCTTGCCGTTGCCATTTGGTTTGGTGCCATTGGCGGCTTTGGCGGGTTCGGCAGCCTTCTTGCCCTTGTTCGAGGATTTTCCATCATCGGCAATGGCTTCTTCGAGTTTGATATACCGATCAGCTCGGTCTAAGAATTCCTGGGTGGTTCTGACCCCATCCTTACAAAGACTTTTCCATAGGGGCGAACGGCGTCTCACTCCCGCGGTTATAGCCATCATTTTTCCTTCGTCCCCGACTGTCTTTGCTCCGGCTGCCGCTCGCATAAAGCGCTGGATGTAATCTTTTAGTGATTCTCCATCTTGCTGGCGGATCTCAACCAGTTGGTTTGCTTCGGTCGGGTGGACACGACCTGCGTAGAACTATCCGTAGAACTCCCTTACGAACATTTCCCAGGAAACTATGCTTGCAGGTGGGAACTTAAAGAACCATTCCTGCGCGGCTTCAGAAAGTGTTGCAGGAAAGATCCTGCACCGAGCGTCTTCGGACACCTTCTGAATGTCCATCTGGATTTCAAACTTATTCACATGCGAGACGGGATCTCCGTATCCATCAAAGTTCGGGAGCGTGGGCATCTTGAACTTGCTGGGAGTCTCTGCGTTGGCTATTCTTTGGATAAATGGAGTGCCTTTTCTTCTATCGTGGTCAATATAAGAGGTTCTTCCTCCGACCAATTGTCGCACAGCCTGATTTAGTGCGTCTATCTGGGCTTGCAAGGCAGTAGGAATAGCTACGGTCTCTGCTGCTGGGGGGATGTTCTCACCATGCTTCTCTCGACGATCATTGAGTATGTCTCTTAGATCTTCCTCTCTTCTCCGTTGCTCGCTACCTCCGAGCCGGTTGAAGACATTATTTTGCTGGGGTTGCCCCCCAGCATCTTGTCTATTTGGCTGATCATCTTGAGGTATTTGGCTCCTGCTCCTACCTTTATTTCCGTTCCTCCCATCAGCATTATTCTTGCCTGAGTCAGCCTCGTTGTAGCCGTGGCCATCTTTGAACTTTGACTGGCTATGGTAAGACTGGTTGTTCCCTCTATTCCCGTCTCTGGCAGAAACACCCCGAGCGTTAGGGGGTGGCCTGCGCTGGTCGCGATGTCCCCGTGCATTATCATGCTGTTGGGATCCACGGACCGCAGAGCCTAACTCCGAGTCTCTCCTGTTACCAGGAGGGTAGTGACCCCTGTTCGCTTGGTGTGGCCCATCATTCTCGCGGCGTCTAGGACTACGAGGCTGTCGCTCGGCCCTATTCTGCCTTTGCTGCGGGGGATTACCTCGAGCAGCGTGGGATGGTGGATCTGCCTCGGGGTCCAGTGGGACGTCGTCATGGGGCATCTGGGGCTGTTCAGGCCTTTGCGGACTTGAAGGATGGACTGGTGGGCTAGGATTGGGACCTCCCTGGGGTGGCCCAGTTTCAGGTTTATTAGGCTGCGAGGCAGGCGCGGCCTGATTTCTGGCCAACAGCAAGGTCGCTTCAAGGGCTGCCATGGCCTCAGTCTGGCGGCGATCCACCTCCGCTTGTCTCTCGCTCAACTCCACCCTCTGACGATCAAGTTCCTGCTGCTGCCTTGCCATAGCTTCTGCGGCAGTCTCTTGATTGGCTCTCAGACTAGCCAGCTCTTCCTGCAACGTGCCCAAGGTGCTCCTCAAAGTCGCATCGTCCATTTCCTCCTCTTCAAAATCTAGTTGCGGTTCATCTTCCGCCATGCTTGCAGGGGGAGGAGGAGGTGGCGGATTCGACGGTGCAGCGGCGGCGGTCTGAGCAGCTTTCTTCCCTGCTTTCGCCATTAGTTTTATCAACAATGATGAGTCGCCCTCTCAATGAAAGCACCAGAATGTTGACCCTCGATTTAGCCAACTGACACGGAGTCAAAATATGAATGATATAGACGAATATGTATAGATAATAACGTAATGACAAAAGTAAAGAAAACACAGTAATTTATAGTGGTTCGGCCCCAGAATCTGGTAATGACCTACGTCCACTTAGAATGATATTGATATGGGAACAAAAGTGTGATCAGAGAGCTTGGGCTCAATGAGTTTCAACACTCCTCCTAAACAATACTAGTTTTCACAGATAATTTCTATATTTCTATGATTTTCGGGCTGCCAAAAAAGGGTCTCTTCCCATGAGCCATCTCCTGCTTTTTATAGGCTCATGGAGGGTTGCCCAATATTGTTACAGATATTATCCCCTGAATCATGGGATATTCAGAAGATTGCATGAAATAAATTCAGGATACATAAGATCTTTCCATAAATGTTGCTTTGCCAGCGGAACCACCGACCAGTCTGGTCGTGGTAAAAACAGGTCTGTCCTGCTTCTGGTGTGTCTCCTGGTCGATACTCTAGCAGACGCTCCAGGTGTCAGGCACGTGTCAAGAGATTATTCGCCACGTCACAAATGCTAATTTATTGGATAACAATATCAAAGACTGGTAAATGGAATGTTCGCCGAGCAGATTGAGAGGAACATGGAGGTGTATGGATGACAAGTTGTTCAAATCCAATCACACCACTAGCCACGTTTTTGACCTAACAGAGTGTTTCACTATATTAAGAAAGTACAATATGAGGTTAAATCTACAAAAGTGTTCCTTCGGAGTATCTTTAGGAAAATTCCTCAGATTTATAGCAAATGCCCGGGGAATCGAGGAAAATCAAGACAAAATAAAGGCCCTAATTTAAATGCCCTCACCTCGAAAACACTAGGATGTTCATAGATTGACTAGGCGAACGACAGCTTTAAATAGGTTCATCTCGAAGTCTACAGACAAATGTCTGCCATTTTTCAACCTTTTGAGAGGGACAAGAAGTTTGAATGGACACAAGAATGCGAGCAAGCCTTTCAAGCCATAAAGAAATACCTCATAGAACCACCCACTCTATCTGAACATGTAATGGGCGAAGTGTTGTATCTATATCTTACAGTAACCAAGCATCCAATTAGTGTTGAATTAGTTCGAGAAGATAAAAAGGTACAACGACCAGTGTATTGCGTAAGCAAAAGACTACTTAGAGCTGAATCATGATATCTAATGATGGAGAAGCTCGTGTTATGCTTTGTGCATGCATCAAGGAAGCTCCAACCATATTTCCAAGTTCATTCCATATACGTTCTTACTGACCAACACTTAAGACAAGTACTGGCAAACCCATAAGCATTAGGTTGGTTGCTGAAATGGGCAGTGGAGCTTGGACAGTTCAAGATAACATATCATCCCAGAATGACAATTAAAGGTCACGCACTAGCGGATTTCATAGCTGAGTGGAATGGGATATCTGACGAAGAGGTGATAACCCCAACTCGAGAGGTATGGAAACTCTATGTCGATGGATCATCAAATGAGAATGGCTTGGGGCAGGGATTATACTTATAACCCCTGAAGGACATAGGTTTCATTATGCGTTGAGATTTGCATTTGATGCTTCCAATAATGAAGCAGAATTTGAAGCTTTATTAGCACGACTTCGAGTAGCTCGAGAACTGAAAGCTAAAACTATACACTGCTTTAGTGATTCTCAACTCGTAGTTAATCATATACTAGGTGAGTACCAAGCCTGAGGAATGAAAATGGCAGTGTACCTAGAAAAAGTTAGAGCAGTATTCGAGCAGTTCGAATACTACACAATTGAACAGGTTCCAAGATAGCAAAACTCAAATAAAGATGCATTAACCTAACTTACAACAACTAGGGAAGTTGACACACTTAACGTAGTTCCAGTAGAATTTTCACCACAACCCAGTATTACCGAGCAAGAAATACCTGATGTTGAGATGATTGATGAACAACTGACCTGGATGACTCCAATACTCGAATACCTTGCAACCAGAGCACAACAAAAATACTAGAATGAGGCTTGAAAGTTACTGTATAAAATCCCAAGATATACAATTTTTGATGTGAAATTGTAGAAAATGAGTTACTTTATGCCACTATCGCGTTGCGTCACACCACCAGAATCAAGAAAAATCATTGAAGAGATCCATGAGGGATTTTATGGAAAACATGCTTGGGGCATAACCTCTCGAGGAAGATTATTAGACGAGGATATTTCTGTCCAACTCTTCAATTTGATGTCTTCACTTATGTAAGGCACTGCGATAAATGTCAGAGATTCGCATCAAAACTACGAGCTCCTCTGGCCAATCTAACAATGATATCTGTCCTATGGCCATTTGCAATATCGGGAGTAGATTTGATAGGCTTGTTACCAACAAAAAGATGAGGGGTCAGATATGCAGTGGTTGTGGCTGACTGCTTTACAAAGTGGACTGAAGCAAAGCCGCTAACTACTATTACCTCAAAAAAAGGTATTATATTTTGTAGTAAAAAATATCATGTGTCGATCTGGCATCCCACGAAAGACAGCCTCTGACAATGGAACCCAATTGGATAGCGAATTGTTCACACGGTTCTGGGAAAAGAATGGTATAATAAAAAGTTTCTTATCTATGGTCCACCCACAAGCGAATGGGCAAGTTGAGGCTGTAAATAAGTGAAGAAACAAAAGGAAGGTGGCCCGACGAGCTGCACAAGTCTTGTGGGCATATAGGACAACAAATCTGAACTCGATTAGACACACTCCATTCTCACTCTCCTATGGAAGTGAAGAAATGTTACCAATCAAGGTGGAAGTATCAACTTTACGACGTGAAGCCTATGACCAAAACTCAAATCACAAAGAGCTTGAAGAAGCCTTGGATATAATTGAAGAGAAGCAAGAAGTCTCTCAAATCAGGAATGTAGGGTATGAGCAACAAGTTATAAGGTATTTCAACAAACGGGTTCGAGATAGGCGTTTTGGTGTTGGAGATTTGGTGTTACGATGAGTGTTTTCGGCAACAAGAGATCCATCACAGGAGTGCTTGGGCCAACTTGGGAAGGACCATATCTCATTGACACAATAATTCGACAATGTGTATACAAGCTGGCACGACTAAATGGAGAATTGGTACCACGAGCATGGAATTGTGAACTTCTACGACCCTACTATCAATAGCTTAGGGATTGGTTTTTATTTTAAGTGGTGTAATATTTTATTATCATTAATAAAATCATCACTTGCACCATTCCTTTTATGTTTTATAATTTTTTCTCGCACCTCATTGTAAAATGGCCTAAGATCACAATCTTAGGAATTTAAGGAGGCACATATGGTACAGGATATAATCGTACCGTGGGCTCGAAAAAATAGAACAAATAATAAATAAAATTTGCAAGCTCAAAAAACACAAAATTGAGTTTAAAAAACTTTAAGAGTACTAGCTTGGAAAGCTTTAGGTGTTAACCGAGTGTATGGCTTATTTAAAAGTTTACTAACTCATAATGTATGTGTATTGCAAATTTTTGTTCAAGATAAATTTAAGTAGTAATAGTTCTTGTTAAGCATGGTGGTTTTAACACGCGTGTAATTTAAGCACAATTATACGTACAAACTAAATGAATAAAAAGTGTAGGAATGTATATAAAAGCTCAACAATACTTGTGTGAATAAAACAAGTATAATAGCTGCCATAAATAATAGGAGCTTGAAAATTTTTAACACTTAGAAAAATTTGAACAAACTATTTTCAAAGAAGTGATATATGAAAAAAGATAAGTAAATGCTTACAAAATAGAGTTATAATTGTCTTTGCTCAGAGGGCATCATACCCTTTCAAAAAATGACTACTCGAAAACTCTCGAGCATAATATTGTCTCTACCCCGATGGCCTTAATTACAAAATTTTATGAAGGCCTTAAACAAAAGAAGAAAAATAAAAAAACAGGCAAGATGAAGAATCCCCAAAGCAGCTCCTCCTTTGGATGTGGGTCCACCCTCTGACCTAACCTCATCTCCGAGCTTATAGTCAGGGTTTCCCTCTGCAGTTTTTGTTTGGGCGACCTCTTCTGTAGTGAGATGAACCTTGAATTTCTTGATAAAGACATCATGCACTTCACTATAGAAAGAGAATTTTGCATCAAGATTGAAGGTCTGAACCCGGTAGCAAGCCAACTCAGAGTATTCGGCCTATTTGGCCTTGAGCTCTTCCTGAAATCGAACCCTCTCCTACTCCATGAGGTCGGAGGAGGTTTTCTTCTCTTCCTCAATCTGGTCAACCTTTTGGGTAAGTGAGGCGACCTGGCTCTTAGCATCCTCCAAGTCCTTCTTCAGCAAGTCAACTTCCAGCTTGGCCTTGACTTAGGCTTCTTTAGCCTCGGTCATTCCCCTTTCGCTCGCAACAACGAGGATGTTAACCTGCTTCGAGGAGACCCTACAAAAGGAAAATAATATTTTAAGGTATGTAATTATAGGAAATGAATATATAACAAATAATACAAGTGGTATTTATGCACTTAAACTTTACCAAAGAAATGAAATCCAAATCTCGAATTTGGACTAATGAGGAGGCCTCGTGCTTGAGGAAGTCTCAGTTCTTCAGGACAAGACCGCCCAAGGTTTGACCAACTTGGGAAAGGAGCTCGAACCCTAATCTAGCTTCTAAGTCTCGTGCTGTGTGGGAAAGGATAAACTCCTTCTCATGAGGAGCTGCAACAACCATCTCAAAAACAGGGGCGTCAGTACCCTCGAGGACTTGGGTTGTAGGAGAGGCTTCAGGGACTTTGTCTTTTTTGGAGCTAGGAGTTTCCATTTATATTGGTTAAATACATGATGAATTTGGCCAGGCATGAAAAGGTGGAAAAACCTTAACGGTTTCACAAAAGTCAACATGTGAGAGTTGACTTTCAGAATAAGCATTTATAAATCATCTTTTTGGGTCCAAAGTATTTCATTGGACTATATGAGAGTACCCAAAAATTTTGGGAGCATTTGGGGATGTTTTGAGACAAATTTTGGAGGGTAAAATAGAGGCATTGACAATGCATCGCCTATGGGAGGCGACGCGTCGTACGGCCAAAAGATGGTAGACTAGGCAATGCGTTGTCCGGCCCGTCCGTACAGGTCCATACAGTGGCATGTTTTGACTCCAAAATTCAAATTAAAATGTTCTAATATCATTGGTTGAGTCTAATGAGGTTCTTATACTATTTAAAGGGTTCATTTGAGTTAATTGGTGACTTGATTATTCACCTCTCTCTCTCTCTAGCTTTCAAGATTACTAGTTTTCTCCAAGATCTTCATCAAGAAAGCTTGAATTGTATGAAGGATCAAGGCTTGTGAATCTCAATCTCATTCCATTATAGTAGCTTCAAGCAATTCCAAGGAGAAGGCTAGCAATAGAGATTTTTGGACAACAAATCTACATTTGTGTCAAGCCTTGTCACTATTGTGTTTCACATAAAATCATAGCTTTGTAATTTTGTGTTTGAATGTTGTTCATCTAGAAGGGTCCACTCTACACTTTGATTCTTTTGAGTTTATGTAATTTTTTATTACCTACCTATATAGTTAGATTACTTGTTGTTTTATGCTTTGAGTTGTAATACAAAACAAGGTTGATTAAGCCTAACCCCGAGCAGTTTCCTCCGAGCTGGAGATGCGAAGGGTCGTGTGGGGGGGGGGGGGGGGGGGGGAGGCATCTTGCTTGTATCTTCCTTGCTACAACCTCTCTTTCCACTCTTAACTCGTGGAGGTTTTTGAGGAGGTTGGCCATACCAGATGGCATTGGATGTATTTTGGCTCCTATAAACACAGTAAAAAGTGATTAAGTTGGAGAAGGGAACTAGACAAGTCATTAAAACTGTTATTAAAACACCCATTGATTGTTAAAACACGTACCCTTGTCATATGAGCTCGAAACAACATTAGTTGTTAGAGTGGGTTTCGGTTTCCAAACTAATTAAGGAATACTAGCATCATTAAGTTCCTCATCTATTCGAATAAGAGAGAGTTCAGAAAAATCTGTAATGTCCAAAATTACCTAATAAGGCATAGGGTCGTGATTAAGGGACCATGATAGCGAATTGTAGAAATTATTTGCATTTATGTGATTTATTTATGAAATATGTGTTTATGTGATATATATATATACATATGTGTATCATTATATGATAACATGAGTTATATTATAATATGACTAAATATGCATGTGTTAAGTGTATTAAATATGCATGTGGGCTCATTTCTTATTAGAAGGGCAATTTTCATAATTTGGCATGTCATGTGTATATTTGGAATGTATGTGCATATATGTGTGAGACCACATTATTATGTGGATATATTTAGGTTACTCGGCACAAGGCAATCCTAGGGAGCAAGTTAGTGGGAAAGTCACAACGGAACCAAATACCTGACTCAGGGTGAGTCAAGGAGTATTTTGGGTATTTAGAGCATTACCGGGATATCGAGTAATGAGAATAAATATTCGATGATATATTCAGAGTTAGTGAGAATAGGAGGGAATTCTAGGGATTTTGACCATTTTACCCTCAGGGACGTTTTTGGTACCCAGAGCCTCGTGATTTACTTAGAGTTACTTTAACTCTAAGTAACCTCACAAATACAGATATACAAAAATCTCTCTCTCTCTCTCTCTCTCTCTCTCTCTCTCTCTCTCTCTCTCTCTCTCTCTCAATTCTTTCTTGCGATCTAGGAGGAATCGAAGCTAGCTTAGGTTCGGGATTGTTTAGGGAAAAGCTCAGCATCGTTTTGGGCAGCAGAGGTATTGAATTCTAGCCTTAATCCTATGTGTTTTCTCTGGTTTTAACTAAGTTTTAGAGTTTGAAAAATCAATTATGAATTTGGAGATTTAGTGAGGGTTTGGCCAAGTTTAGGCTTGGGTTTTGTGGGTATTGAAGTGTTAATTAAATGGGAACTTTATTTTCGGGATTTGGCCATGTTTGGATAGGTTTTTTGTGATATTTCGCTTGAAGAAATGAGAGAAAAATCTGGATTTTCATGTCGAGTCGCGACCCTGTTCTTGGGGCACCTCGGCTCTCATGAATGAGAAGGAGAAGAAGGTGCTGAACCTCCATTTGAGTTGCGACGCTTGTGGGGGCGCACCATGGCACGTGTGTTCAGAGGAAAGCCCTTGGGCTCTCTAACATGGGGTGGGTCGCGACTCTCTTGCCTTCGGTCGCGGTGCTTGAAGGTCTTTTGAGCCCCGAGAAGGGTTTTGAGTGCGGGAACTCAAACTTAAGGGCTCAGGATCAATTCTACTACCCGATTTAGTAGAATTAGACGTCCCGGAGGCTAGGAATCGATCCGGAAGCATTTTTTCACTCATTATTGACAGGATTCTATATTATTGTTGTGACTAGGTTATTGCTAGGGGCTCGAAACTAAGATCGTGCTCGAGGGTCGTTCTTATTATACGTTGCACTCGAACTCGAGGTAAGAAAACTGCACCCAATACATGATATATGCGATTAGGGCTTGGCCCGATTGTTAAATCTAATTATGAATAGGGCTCAAGCCCCTGAGAATGAACATGATTCAGTTTTTGTTTGTGCTCGTTTATTAAGCATGCTTGAATGCTCTATGTCTGGATAATTGTTTAATGATATATGATTGTTTGCATTATCTGCGTAATTAGGGCTCGACCCCATTAAGAAACATGGTTATTACTGTGTATGTATTTAAATGGTTGAGATGTATGATTAATATGCATACTTGTATTGTCCGAGGTATGTTTATCTATGTATGGTTATCTGGTTATCTGATTGTCTGAATATCTGGATAAGGCTTTGACTTATTAGTCAAGGGCGGCAATAGTGCACTGGTCAAAAGACTTAGGCCCAATCAGAGACATACTATTACGTTGGCCGACCCTATGGTCATTTGGAAAATAAAGTGCTTGGCTGGCTTTATGGATAATTACTCAAAGCTAGAGCAAAGGGCCCCGTGTGACTCTATGGTCACATAGCTAGGGCATAGGGCCCTGGATTAATTCTATGGTCATCTTTTCAGGGTAGTGGGCCCCATAATGATCCTATGATCATTCATTTTTAATTGTATGCATGCATGAGTGGGTTATTACTTCTTGGCATGCTAGATATGCATCTGGAATTGCATTTACTCTTCATGCACATGTTCAAATTTTCTTGTTGAGCCTTGGCTCACGGGTGCTATTTGGTGTAGGTAAGGGGAAAGGGAAGCTGGACCAGCCATGAGTTGGAGAGCTTCAGTGGCGGTGTGTACATATGCGAATTCTCGACCACCACGGCTGGGGTTATCTTGAAGAAACTAGGGTTGTATCCCTTATTTTGCCGCTTAGGTCAACTGCTTGTAGCTTTTGAACAGTAATAAACCTTTTAAACATCTGTTAACGTTATTTTGGGATCCCATATATGAACGTAATTATTTTAAATGAAAAGTCAACATTTCCTTTTGACCAAAAATTTTAACCCTAACCCTGGTGACTAACCTTAGTTTCACGTTTATAACCAAGGGACTTGATTAGCAAGTCTTGCACTATTTGAAGCACACAGTGTAACGGTCCTGGATTAGGAGGACGTTACAAAATCTCTCCAGTCATTCGATCCAAATTGGTAACCAGACCGCTCCTAAATTTCCTCTGAGGTGTATTTAACTTGTGCATCTACGACCCAGTATCATACCTACAGACAATTCGATCTACCCCCGACCAAATAAGAAAATTATAGTTAAAATGCTGAAATGACACTAAAAGGTTACGGGAATGTTCGAACAAGGTAGGAGACCATCCTACTCGGCTGTTGAGATTACCTTCACCCGAGGTTGAGGGGGTTTCGCTTGTCTGCTTAGACATGGATTCATCCTGTGGAGTGTCATCCTCGTTCGAATTAGTCTTTTTTTTTTTGGCAGAGGATCCTGGTCGGTCTAGGGATCTCTTTTTGGATTTTTGAAAGGAAGAAAAACTTATGAAAATATCTAAGTGTAAAACTTACGAATGCGTTGGAAGGAATAATACTTTGAAGTCTGAAGGCCATTGGTCCAGAAGAACTGGGTTTTGATGTTTGGAGGGTGGTTTGGGATATCTTCGAGTAGCTTCCCATCCTTAGGGTAGCTCGACAGGTAGTAAAACTCGTCACCTTCTTTCTTCTGAGGAGGATTGCTCTTTATGCAATATAGATAAATGATCTCCAATAGAGATGGTTCTTCCCATTTTAGCTCTTGGTAGAGTGATTTAAGGGCCGCAAGGATGCAGTAGGAGTTTTTCTGGAGCTTGAATGGGCTATCCTAATCAAGTCAGTGAAGCTCTTAAAGTATTGGTTCACAGGAATGAGAACTCCTACCTTCATATGATCGTCACTCCATGCTTTGAGCCTAACAGGATCATCCAGATTGTTATCTATGGGTGCAAAGTAGCTCTTTTCATCTTCATGGGGAACTCGACAGATGAGTGAGCCAGACATCTTAAGCCCATGGCTAGCTAAGATGTCAGACACTTGTTTGATGGATTTAATCAAGGACTCATTGTGCTCGGCCTCAAAGTAGGTGGCCTTGGGGATAACAACATTTTTGTTAACTGAGGAGCCAAACTCAGGGATGGGTGACTCCTCTTGGGGTTGCTTGGATTTTCAAACAGAGGATGAAGACTTAGCAGCTATTATATCAAATTAGAGCTTACCTGGGGGAAAGGCGATAGAAACAGTTAGAGTTTGGTCAAGAGGGGGAGCTAATTAATCTTGCTAGCAAATGAAGGCTCGGGTTCGGCAGCGAGGTGAAGTCTTTTTCTTTTGCCTTCTTGGATTTCCCTAATTTAATACCCAAATGGGCTGCTCATATTTTCCCTCTCAACCTTCTCATTGTATTCATAAATTAGCCTCTAGTTTTGAGAAAAGGGAGATTCAAATCGAGGACTAGGTTTTCGTTACGAGAATGCCCGAGCTGAGAACCCCCACCCTTCCTTCTCAAAATCAGGTGTAACATCTACCAAGAGAAAGAGTAAAGGTGAGGGTCCTCTTGAGTCAGAATATAGATCGAAAGCATATATACTATGAGGATAATAAATAGCTCGATTTACGAGCTTATGTTAGCCTAAGGCTCGAGATATAACTAGAGTGTTGTAACGGTTAAATCTACAGTCACCTAAAAGTCTGGGCACGATTACCTAAATTATAAACTATTAAACTTCTTAAAAAGTCAAATACAAGACTTCCCTAACACACAACTGGTACTAAGCCTATTCCCAAAACATTTGTACTAAAAAACTACCTTTTATGTATTTTTACGCCCCAAAAAAGATCAAACATATAGTTTTTTCGAAAAAAATCTCAAGAACACCAAGAACAAGAAACCAAGAAAGAAAAATGCATGCATCGAAATTACGTACACTAAGAAAGTTGTTGGAAAACTTACTTCGAAAAGTTAAGTTAAATATGTTTGTAAAGGAAATCAGGCACGAATATCCTGAAAATCTTAAAGAACGAGAGGATTTTGCAGAGGTTGGAGGCGTCAGATTTACTCGTTCTTAAGAGAGAAGGCCAATTTTTTTCATAAGGTGATAAAAGTTAGGGGGGTGAACGAGGAATAGAGGTATATATAGAAAGAAAAGCAAATATAATTTTGACTGTAGGATTGAAATCCAACAGATGGGGCTTAAGGAATATGGCAGCAAAAAAAAGTGCATGGGTATACTAACCAACAGTGCATCAAGTACAACAAATTAAAAAAATTTGAGGTGGGCACATTTTTTAAATAGGGAAATTCAAAAGTCTCTTCTGCGGAGATCCGAGTAAAGATTTTTGAGGGGGTAAATGTTATACTCTGTTTTCGAGAATAGGATATTCATGCTCAGAGAGCAAGCTCGGAGATATCATAATTGAGCTCAGGTTTAAACATTATTACCATTAATAATGTCTTTGCAATTATGAGGTATTTAATAATTTCAGCTCGAGGTAAGAGAAATAGCTCGGAAGAATGACTGATATATGTTTGTACGCCCCAAATACCTGCACACTTTGGCGAGCTAGAGAAGGGCCTAATTCGATCTGCCACGTGTCAACCGTCCACCCGAAGCTGTTTATTACGGGCCTCTATCTAGCCAGCCTAAGCTGGTTAGAGAGTTAGCTGCTACTTGGAGACATCGTGTCAACAATATGAGTGTCACGAGCTAGCGCCACATCAAGCTTATGATGCGGCTGTGATGCGGCAGAGATCTGACACTCGAATCCTTGTAAAGTCAACCACGCAATATAAATGTGCGTATATCAGACATCACGTGTCTGTTCTATTCCTGATTTCTCAGATGCGCAGTATAAACGTGCGTGTTCGAACATCCCTCATTTGATTTGGTCCATGCGGCCCATTACCCATCCTTACCTATTGATTAGACTTCACTTCACTGTAAGGTTTAGGAATTAATCATCAGTGTCATAGAGATGTCGTGAAGGATAAAGAGATCACGGGATGACCCCATTTCCAACCCAGATATCATCTTCCTATAAATACCAAGACCCTGGGTAGTGCAAGGGGTTGTCATATTTTTGTAAAGAAGCTCTTTGTAAGAAATAATAAAGAGATATCAATAATATCAACTGGTGGACTAGAGGGGTTTTAACCTTCGAACCACTTAAAAAATGACCATCTTTCTATTACTATTAGCTTCCCAGGTCTAGATTACCATTCTTTTCATATTACGGTTTACTAATTTGCACTAATCCATCCTACTTATTCGTATAATTGCCTGTTGGCAAAAAACCGCGTCAACAGTTTGGTGCTTTCATTGAGAGTGTTTAGATTAGTGCTATCGCAAAAACTTGATCATGGTGGTTACTCGATCGAGGCATGGTAACGAGGCCGATCAACATGATGGGCAGGAGGCCCACCATGCCACCATATCCAACGAACCAAACCCCGAGGTCCAGCAGCGATCGGGAAAGCAGCCAATGGTCCAGGACGACACCGGGAGTTCGGCACCCCGACCGCCAAATCCGAACTCGGGTTACCTGACAGCGACAGAAATAGAAAACATACAGTAGAGGAGTCAACTATCAAGAACAAGTAAGAAAATCGAGGAAGTCTTGGCTCGACTATCCCCTCTTGCAACCGACGTTAACGTCGGAAAGAGGCAAAGCGGGACTCGTAAGTCCTGCAGGGATAGTCGGCCCAGACCCAGTCAATCGGTTAGAACCTCAACCCCGAGTTCTGTCCCCATGTCACACCATAACCAGGAAGCTATATTTGAGGATTTTCCCAGGGCCGATCAACAATTCAGCCGATCAGTCAGAACCTCAACTCCTAGTTCGACTCCACCATCGAACGCACCCAGAAGGGCTCGTGGCAGCTTGCGGACGAGGTCCGGGGAAAGCTCACGCAGGCAACCTGCTCCGGCCAGCCCTCCCGTGCCGCGGTCAGATCGTCGGGCACAGGAAGCTGGAGACGGTAGGGTAGAACAGCCGCGAGCTAATTTGATTCGGCCGGACGGGACGAGGATCGCTTCACCAATTAGGAATCCCCCTTTGTCGATATGATACCCATCTCCCCCCCGTCCAGTTTGAGACATTCCGGCGCACGGGAGCAGCAGAAGGAATCCTTCTCCCGCCGGTCCTTCCCATCGCCCACGAGAACGCGTAGAGGTCCCGGATCCTCACCCCTGACAGCAGGCTCCAAGCTTTTCCAACGAGAGCTACTATACTGAGAGCCACCGAAGTGGCAAATCCGGTGTTGACCTACGTAATCGCTTAAGTTCGGCGCAAAGCCCTTGGGCCGCCTCGAGGGCCGACCTTCAAGATCACCTCAACTCGCAGAGAGGGGATCCGGCCAGAAATGAAAGTCATGCTCGCCAAGAGGATGGTCTTTCCGAAGCACGTGGTAGTGGGAATGTCCCACCTAACCAAGCTCAAACTTGGAGGGACAATAATCCGCCTAACGCGTACAATGGGACTAGAGCTATTGAACAGCCCCAGAACAACCAAGGGACTAAGGACCAAACCCTAGAACGGTTAGCTCAGATGGAGGAGCTAATGAAGAAACTCTTGTCAGAAAAGGACAAGGACGAGTATGACTCAGGGGACGAGCTCGAGCTTTTTTCCCCCAACATAGCAGCCACAACGTACCCGCCGGGTATTTGGATGCCCCATCTGTCCAAATTCGATGGAGACGAGGACCCGTCGGATCATTTGGGCATGTTCAATACCCTGATGATGGCCCATAATATCGGCCCCGAGCTGAGGTGCTTGATATTCCCTTCCACCTTGATCGGGACAGCTAGGCAGTGGTTCAAACAGTGTAAAAAGCATTCCATCAGCTCGTGGAAGAATTTTTCTGCCGATTTCAAGAGGGCATTCTGAGCTTCTCAAGCTGCCCACGTCAAAGCTGACACCCTGGCGAACGTGAAGCAACAGCCCGGGGAACCTTTAAAAGCTTACCTGAGCAGGTTCACAAATGTCGCGGCTCGAGCCAGGGACGCGGACGATAGTTCCAAGCTTATGGCTTTGAGGACTGGAATCCTCGTTGGAGGCGGGTTGTGGAAAGAAATCCAAAGAAGAGGTGTCAGCACCGTGGATGAATTCCTGAACAAGGCACAGGAATGGATAAACCTGGAAGAGGCGCGAGCATCGGTCGCAGGAACCAGCTAAACCCCTGATCAGCCTGTTGGAGCGGAAACGGATGTCGTGAAAACAACTCAAAACGTGGCCTAGAATAACCAAGGGGGTGGAGGTAAGAGAAAGGGGAGCAGCGAGGGTGGCCAGCACGACCCAAAGAAGAACAAACCCGCAAAAAAGTTTAAGCCAATCTACGCGGCTTATACCGAGCTCACAAACACTAGGGAACACATTTTCCTAGCAAATTCTGCCCGCCTCGCCTGGAAAAACTAGAGACTTTGAAACATCAGAAGGCCAAGAGGGACCCTTCCAAGTTTTGTTGATTCCACAACGACATTGGCCACAACAATGACGATTGTAGACACTTAAAGGATGAGATCGAGACACTCATCAGAGCCGGACCTTTGGCTCAGTATGCGCGGAATCAAGTTCCTACTATTCAGCCAGCCCTGGAAGCTCCGATAAATTAACCCGAGGCCTCGGTAAATCAGGATACCCCTCCTCCTATAATGGGAGGAGAGATAACCACCATCTCCGGAGGACCTCATCTGGCAGGCACGAGCAGAGGTGCCCAGAAGAGGTACGTCAATGAGCAAAAGTCTCATAACAGAGTTCAATTTATCCTGGAGCAGCATCTACCCAAACAGCGGCGATTGGAGAGGCAACCAATCAGTTTTACCGAAGAGGATGCTAGACATGTCCAGTTTCCACATAACAATCCTCTGATGATAACTACACAGCTCGCCAACCAGAGAGTTAGGAGGATGCTGCTTGATAATGGGAGTTCGGTGAACCTGCTATTCCGGCCCACGCTAGAAAAAATGGGGTTGTCTGTAGCCGAACTGAAGGGCACCTCCATGATGTTGTATGGGTTTTCCAGAGAAGGGTCGGCAGCGATAGGAACAATTGAGTTAGTATTAACCTTGGGAAAAGGACCCCGAACTGTCTCAAAACTCCTCAAGTTCGTGGTTATCGACTGTCCCACCGCATACAACGCAATTCTGGGCCGGCCTACGTTGATGGCTTTTGAAGCCATAACTTCTATTCACCACCTTGCAGTCAAATTCCCCTCCTCTACGGGGATATGTATAGTCTGAGGTGATCAGCTCGCCTCCAAGGAATGTTATAGCATTTCCATGAAGGGAAAATTACAACCCGGGCAGAAAACGATGACCATCCAGGGCGGAAGCGAGGAATCTCAAGAAGTAAGATCTATTCCTGGGATAGAAAAACCTCAGGAAGCCGATGGCGTAGGTATCACCTTGAGTGGTGATATCGACCCAAGGATAGGCGAAGATAGATCCGAGCTCTAGGCCATCGAAGAGGTGAACATCGATCCTAGAGACCCTTCAAGAGTGGTTAGGCTCGGGAAAAACCTTTGTAATGAGAGAAAGACGGAGCTGCTGAAATTTCTACAAGAAAATCTAGACGTGTTCACCTGGTCTCATGAAGACATGATAGGGATCAGCCCAAGCGTCATCATGCATACCCTCAACTTGGACAAAAACGTGCCTACGAAGTCCCATAAACGAAGGCATCTGGGCACGACCCGAGCTGAGGCCCTAGAAGAGAAAGTAGCTCAACTTTTAAAGTGCGGCTTTATTCGTGAGGAAAAATACCCGATCTGGGTCGCCAATCCTGTTTTGGTCCTGAAGCCCAACGGGAAGTGGCAGACCTGCATCGACTTTTCTAATCTGAATAAAGCATGCCCCAAAGATTGCTTCCCCTTCCCAAGAATTGACCAATTGGTGGATGCCACTGAGGGGCATGATCTCATGTCCTTCATGGATGCATACTCGGGCTATAACCAGATTTCCATGAACCCTATGGATCAGGAACATACTAGCTTCATGACCCCAACCAATGTTTATTGTTACAAGGTCATGCCCTTTGGGCTGAAGAATGCGGGAGCTACATATCAGAGATTGGTCAACAGAATGTTCGCTAATCAGATCGGGAAAAACATGGAAGTATATGTTGACGATATGTTGGTCAAGTAAAAAACAGCCGATATCCATGTTCCCGACCTAAAAGAATGTTTTGAGATCTTAAGGAAATATGGTATGAGGCTGAATCCCCAAAAATGTACCTTCGGGGTTGCGTCAGGAAAATTTCTAGGTTTCATAGTCAACACCCGAGGAATAGAGGCGAACCCCGATAAAATCATATCACTACTCGAAATGCCATCACCTCGGTCGCGAAAAGGCGTCCAAATTCTGACAGAGAGGGTGGCAGCCCTTAATCGGTTCATTTCCAAATCAACTGACAAGTGTTTGCCATTCTATAACCTGCTCCGGGGAAATAAAAAGTTCGAGTGGACTGATGAGTGTGAGTGTGCTTTCCTCGACCTAAAATCACATTTAGCTGAGCCTCCCGTGTTGTCTAAAGCAACACCAGGAGAGCCTCTTTTTCTTTACCTAGCTGTCACGGAAGACGCGTCTAGCGCCGTGCTAGTTCAGGAAGAAGAGTGGTCTCAAAAGCAAGTCTATTACATTAGCAAAAGGCTCCTCGGAGCCGAAGCCCGATATCCGTTGATGGAAAAAATGGCATTCTACCTCATCACGACCTCCAGAAAGCTCAGGCAGTATTTCCAGTCCCAATCAATCCACGTCATAACCGATCAACCATTAAGGCAGGTATTGCAGAAACCTGAGGCATTGGAACGTCTTTTGAAGTGGGCCATCAAGCTCAGCCAATTCGAGATACTATACGTACCATGAACTGCAATCAAAATCCAAGCTCTAGCTGATTTCGTGGCAGAGTGCACTGGATTCCAAGAGGAGCCGATGGAAGAACCGGTGCAGGCCTTGTGGAAAGTCTTTGTGGACGGCTCATCTAATGAGAACGGGTCTGGAGCTGGAATCATTTTTTTCTCCCCAGAGGGACACCGTTTCCACTCTGCGTTACTATTCGGATTCGAAGTGTCCAACAACGAGGCCGAATGTGAAGCTTTGTTGGCTGGGCTAAGGGTGGCCCAGGAGCTGAAGGCTAGGGCCATCCAATGCTATAGCGATTCCCAGCTCATGGTTAACCAGGTATCAGGAGAATACCAGGCGCGGGGAACCAAGATGGTGGCCTACCTGGCTAAGGTAAAGAAGGAGTTGTCTGTATTTGAATACAGTGTAGTCGAACAGGTCCCTCGAGAGCAGAACACCAATGTCGATGCCTTAGAAAAGCTCGCCACCTTCAGGGAAGCCAAAACCTTGGGTTTAATACCGGTGGAATTCTTGGAAAGTTCGAGCGTAGATGAGACTGCGAGAGAGGTCGAGATGATCGACGCCAGGCCAACCTGGATGACTCCAATAATCGAATACCTTAGAACAGGAAAATTACCTAAAGAGCGAAGCGACGCGACGAGAATACTTTATCAGGCCCTGAGGTATACAATCGTAGACTGGATGTTGTACCGGCGTGGCCTTTCTTTGCCTCTTCTGCGATGTGTTCTGCCAGAAGAGGCCAAGGCTATTCTGTAGGAGGTGCATGAAGGCTTTTGTGGGGACCACGTTGGGGGGCAAAGTCTGGCCTTGAAGATATTGAGGCAAGGATATTATTGGCCCACTCTATCAATGGACTCGATTTCTTACGTCCGAAAGTGTGACAAGTGCCAGCGGTTCGCCACGATCGCCTGAGCTCTGCCAATCGAGCTGAAGTTGATCTCGTCCCCGTGGCCATTTGCGGTCTGGGGAATTGACTTAGTTGGTGCCCTACCCACGAGAAAAGGAGGAGTTCGCTATGCGGTGGTGGCTATTGACTACTTCACAAAATGGGCAGAAGCGGAGCCCCTAGCGACAATAACATCAAAAAGAGTCCTCGATTTTGTGGTTAAGAATATTGTCTGTCGATTCAGGCTGCCGAAGAAGATTGTGTCAGATAACGGAACCCAGTTCGATAGCGACCTCTTCACCGAATTCTGTGAGAAGCACGACATAATTAAAAGTTTCTCCTCTGTGGCCTACCCCAGGCTAATGGGCAGGTCGAGGCTGTGAACAAGACGCTCAAGGCGAGCCTTAAGAAGAGGCTGGATGAGGCTAAGGGAGTTTGGCCTGAACAGCTCCCCCAAGTGCTATGGGCGTACCGGACCTCACATCGAACTTCGACGGGGCACACTACTTTCTCCCTGACTTTCGGAAGCGAGATCGTCCTTCCTGTCGAAACAAAGATAGCCTCGCATAGAGTCCGGGCATTTGACCAAGACCAGAACGACAAATTGGTCAGCGCGTCCCTCGACCTAATTGATGAAAAATGAGAAGCTTCGCAGCTCCAGCTCGCACAACAAAAGATCACTCATTATTTCAACTCAAGGGTCAAGAGACGCATCTTTAACTTAGGCGACCTGGTGCTCCGCAGACTCTTCTTAGCCGGTAAGGATCCCAAGGACGGAGTTTTGGGACCAAACTAGGAAGGACCCTTTCAAATAATAAAGGTTGTGAAGGAAGGAACCTTTAAGCTCGCTTGGCTTAATGGGGAAATAGTCCCATGGACATGGAACGCTGTGCACCTAAAGAAATATTATCAATAGTCGTGCTTTTGTAAGGCTTAATTATAAAAGCCACCTTGTTTTATTAAAAAATGAGAAGTACATTCTATATATCGTTGTATGTTTCCGTGTGCGTATAGGCTTAAAAGGGCGTGCTCAAAGTAACCAAGAAAGATCTCTTTCTGTTTACTTGGGGGGCATATATCCTGGACACAACCAGGTCCTAAACCTTAGAAGTTGGTTAAATTGATTAATCAGTGTTTTTCCTAAAAGGCACGAGGTATCAATAAAACTAATGCGAACTAAGTTTTTAAATTAAATATCCTGGACACGACCAGGTCCTAAACCTTAGAAGTTGGTTAAATTTATTAATCAATGTTTTTCCTAAAAGGCACGAGGTATCAATAAAACTAACGCGAACTAATTTTTTAAATTAAATATCCTGGACACGACCAGGTCCTAAAACTTAGAAGTTGGTTAAATTGATTAATCAGTGTTTTTCCTAAAAGGCACGAGGTATCAATAAAACTAACGCAAACTAAGTTTTTAAATTAAATATCCTGGACACGACTAGGTCCTAAACCTTAGAAGTTGGTTAAATTGATTAATCAGTGTTTTTCCTGAAAGGCACGAGGTATCAATAAAACTAACGCGAACTAAGTTTTTAAATTAAATATCCTGGACACGACCAGGTCCTAAAACTTAGAAGTTGGTTAAATTGATTAATCAGTGTTTTTCCTAAAAGGCACGAGGTATCAATAAAACTAACGTGAACTAAGTTTTTAAATTAAATATTCTGGGGACGACCAGGTCCTAAAACTTAGAAGTTGGTTAAATTGATTAATCAGTGTTTTTCCTAAAAGACACGAGGTATCAATAAAACTAACGCGAACTAAGTTTTTAAATTAAATATCCTGGACACGACCAGGTCCTAAAACATAGAAGTTGGTTAAAATTGACTGGGAGTGCTTTGCAGTCTCAAAGAAAAACAGTCAATAAACTAACACGAACTAAGTTTTTACCAAACATATCATATTAGAAAGAAAAATAAATGATGAAATAAATAAAATCATAAAATTGTCTCGAGGAGAAAAACCTCGTAATAAATAATTACAAAAGATAAAAAATAAAAAATAAAAATCCTAAGCCCCCCCCCCCCCAGGTCGCTCCGAGGATGTCACCTCCTCGACATCTTGCTCGCCGGCAACAGAGGTCTCCCCAGTCTCAGTCGCCGCTGGCAGCTCCGACTATAGCCGAGCCTTGAACTTCTCCAGGTAGTGTCCCCATGCATCGGGGGCCATGAATGAGAAGTTGTCTTCCTGGTTGAAGGCCCAGCAATGATATAGCATACTCTCCATGGAGAATGCCGACACTTCCTTCTCCTCCCAGACGGCCGCCTCGGCTTCCAACAGCTTTTCCTTGGCCCCCTCAAGCTCGAACTGAAGAGCTGTCGAAGTAGCTCTCGCCTCCTGCTCACCTTCCTGAGCTACGGCAAGGGCAGCTTTCGCTTCCTGCTCGGCTGCTTGGGCTGTAGTGAGGGCAGACTTCGCTTCCCCCTCACTCGCTTGGGCCACCGCCAAGGCAGCCCTGATAATCTGCTCGTTCTGCTCTAATGCGGTGAGAGCAGCTTGGGCCGTGGTCAGCTCGGCCTTAATCTCCTCATTCCTGGACCTAGCCCGAGAGATGTTGCGGTGGAGGGCCAAGACCACCTGCAAAAAGCAAAGGAACAGTTAGACGCATTCCCAAAAAGTAAGATGTAAAAAGTGGTCGGAATAAGTACGTACTGTGAGGTTCATCCCGAGAGAAGATTCCATCACGTTCTCAGGGCTCCTCTCCTCGATTGCCCTCAGATTGGTGGGCTTGGCCTTGTAGAAATGCTCCAACCGAGTAGTTCGCCATCTCGTAGACGGTCCCCCGGAAAGTGTCTGGAATCAGCTCCAGATCCTGAGGGTTGACGGTGATACGGGTTGTGGCAGCAGGCACCACCGGAGTTGGGGGACCAGCCGGAGCTAGGGGACCAACCGGTGCTACTAGCTCCCGGGCAGGAGGAGGAGGGGGAGGAGGGCGAGGAAATGTTGCGGTAGGTCCGGCAGCAGGTGCAGCTCCTGGGCCCGAGCTTTTCCCCTTAGCCGAGGATTGAGAGGTGGTTGCAACCGGGGGCGGCGTTTTCTTAGAAGAAGGTCGAAGCCTCTTGACGAGGGAACCCTCGATTGGTTTCCCTCTTGGGAACATCGATCGGATGTCAGGTCCTCCCCTCTCTACCATCTCCTCGCCTAAAATAAGAATGAAAAATACGTTAAGGATACATGCACATCCCTAAAAAAAAATTACTAACACAGTAAAAAAAAATTCCTACCCTCCGAGCTAGAGGAAGAGTCTACTTCCATGACCTCCGACCTCGAAACTGCTACAGGTGAAGGAGAATCTAAAACAACCACTTCTTAGATTGTGGGAGGTGCCGACTCAGGCTCTACCTCGGGGCTAGATTCCTCTACATATTGCCTAAGTCCAGGGGCAACTGTACCCTCTAGGAGGGTGGGCCACGACCTAAGGTTGGTCTCGTACTCCTCAAAGAAGGTCGACCTAAAGGACAACGTGTTGTCTACTACTACAGTACCCCTAGGACGGCCCACGTCATTACGCAGTACTAACTGGTCTATGCATTGGAGCAGGGCTGGGTCGTTTCGGTGGCGGTGCACGAGCTGGTGTGGGTTAAACGTCACTAACCTAAGGTCTGCAGCTGCCCTATCTAGATCCTGAAATAGATAGGGGTTACCTTGGCTAGAGGGGCCGACTGCTGCCCCTGATTGAGCTCGGTCCAAATCTGGATCTTGGGCAGCCTCCGAAGCTCTCCTCTTCCGCACAATGGGCACCTCAGGCTCATCTTCCTGCTCGTCACCGTCGCCAGCCGCGACCTCGACCTCAGGAATGGTCTCCATCACACGGGTTGTTGGTTGATTGGCCCACATCCTCCTCAAGGCCAGAGTCTAGCCTGCAAAAATCAGCTTACACGCCAGCATTGTCTCATCAGACACGAGCTGGCGGTAGTCTTTCTCACTCGACGGAAGCCCCGCCAAGGTGTCATATTAACCCCCGATGGTCACTAATTTGGCCGTCCTCGCAAAGATGGCTGCACAATGTTGTTCCAGTTAGTATACACGCGAAGAAAAGAAAAAGGAAAGAAAAAAGTTTTTTTTTAGCCACGGGTTGAGAATGGAAAGCTTACAAGGACGGTTGAAGTAGTGGTACTCGAAGTTGCGAAACCCCATCGACATGAAGAACTGGTTCTTGAAGTCGTTGGGGTGGCTAGGCAGCTCGATGACTGCAGGAGAGTTTGGGAAATGGGTCAAGTAGTAGAACTCGTCGCCTCGTCCCCGTTGATCCGGGCTGGCTTTGAGGCAGAAGAAATAAAGGATGTCCGCTGGAGTTGGGACCTCCCACTCATGCCTCAGGAAGAGGTACCTCAGCCCCGCCAGTAGACGGTAGGAGTTAGGGGGAAGTTGGAAGGGGGCCAGCTTCACGTAATTCAGGAAATTCGTGAAGTACTGGTCCAGAGGTAGGAAGGCCCCGGCCTTGAGGTGTTCATCGCTCTAGGCCACGAACTCCTCATCAAGAGGCACACATCTCCTCTCACCCTCGAGGGGAGGTCAGGATACAAGAGCGCCTGTCCCAACTTCGATATTATGGGACAACAGAATCTTGTTGACCCTCCCTTGGGTCGTAATCTTTGAGACTATCCTCTCCGCCTCGAAGAAAGCGTCAGGTCCCACCTCGACCTCCTTCTCCACCGTGCTAGACTACTGGGACGACGAGCCAGCCATGCTTTTCTTGGGCGCGTTCTTCTTGGGTCCCATCTGGTCGCCTAACGAACAAGAACGAGGAAAAGCTTAAATAGGCAACCTAAAATTAGAAAAGGGAAAACAGTGCGAGAAGAAACGATTTTCATACACGGGCTGAGGTAGTCTCAGCCCGCGGTGTGTGAAGCCACGCATTGTCATGGTCACGCGCCCACGATCCAACGGATCCTCGATTTCTCAGGATCTGTGTGTCAGAAGGGTCAGGTTAGTGCTTGCCTTGGAGGGAAAGTTTTGAAAGGAAAACCGCCTAGGAAGCGTGACCCCTAAGCTACCTGGTTTTGCACCTCTAAAACATCTCACCTTCCGTATTCCAAACAAGCATTTCCTAAAGTTACCCGGAAAATTACCCAGAAATTACCTAGTCATGAACGTCGCATTCCTAGACATGTTATTAAATAATCAATAGGCCTAGGATCAAAACCTATGCGCCAAAAACAACCTATAGTGCGTGACTAACAAAGAGGTTTGCCTAACAGAGAAACGGAAAAATCAAAACATGCAACTGGCAGAGAACTTACAGTGTATTTTCCGAGTGAAAGTCACAGAAAGCGTAGGAATCGGAGTCCTGGTGGAAACTTTAAAGCTGGACTAATGAAGAAACTCTTGTGGCGAGAACGTGGGGATTTCTGGGATGATGACCGGAAGAAGAAGAGCTTATGAAACTAAGAAGAGAGAAAATGAGGAAAAAGTTTCAAATGAAGGGTGGCTGATACGAAATCTTGCCAACCTTATATATACGTAAGAGGTATAAAGAAATGAGGACCGTCCGATCAGGTTAATGTGAGATACGAGGGTCATAACTCGAGAGGCGAAACGACGGCAAAAAGCTGGCTAGGCCATTTAATGTAATTTTCGGAAACCGAACAGTCGCCAACCAGGACGCTCCACGTGTCTGGTACCCACGCAGTGGGCAGGACACGAAGAGTCGAAAGGGAAGCTTAAAAGCCCCCGTTGTGAAAGTCACAGATGACGTCATGGGTCACGAGCAGGGGCTTGGGGGGCAATTGTACGCCCTAAATACACACACACTTTGGCGAGCTAGAGAAAGGCCTAATTCGATCTTCCACGTGTCAACCATCCACCCGAAGCTGTTTATTACGAGCCTCTATCTAGCCAGCCCGAGCTGGTTAGAGAGTTAGCTGCTACTTGGAGCCATCGTGTCAGCAATATGAGTCTCACGAGCTGGCGCCGCATCAAGCTTGTGATGCGGCAGAGATCTGACACCCGAATCCTTGTAAAGTCAACCATGCAATATAAACGTGCGTATATCATACATCACATGTCTGTTCTATTCCTGATTTCTCGGATGCGCAGTATAAACGTGCGTGTTCGGACATCCTGCATCTGATTTGGGCCATGTGGCCCATTACCCATCCTTACCTAATGATTAGACCTCACTTCACTGTAAGGTTTAGGAATTAATCATCAGTGTCACAGAGATGACGTGAAGGATAAAGAGATCACGGAATGACCCCATTGTCAACCCAGATATCATCATCTTCTTATAAATACCAAGCCCTTGGGTAGTGCAAGGGGTTGGCATATTTTTGTAAAGAAGCACTTTGTAAGAAATAGTCAAGAGATATCAATAATATCGACTGGTGGACTAGAAGGATTTTAACCTTCGAACCACCTAAAAAAGGAGTGACCATCTTTCTATTGCTATTAGTTTCCCAGGTCTAGATTACAATTCTTTTCATATTACGGTTTACCAATTTGCACTAATACGTCCTACTTATTCGTATAATTACCTGTTGGCGAAAAACCGCGTCAACAATGTCAGCTCGAAGAATGTCAATGTTAGCTCGATAATGTGTTTAAAAGAGTCAAAAAGTAATATCCAAGTAAATTATCTCTATTTTTCAGGGATTAGTTTAGTTATTGAATTGTTGACTGCGTCTTTGATAATTCAAAATCAAATAAGATATTTGTATAACTCCCCCTAAAATCGTGGAGGAGCGTATCTGAAACTAAGTCTATAAATAACTTAGACTATAGTCATTTATTTTCACATGCAAATTCTGTACCAAAACTCTGTGAAATTGTTTTCATGCTTTAACGCATACACTTTAATAAAAGTGACTCGTGGACTAGGTAAATTTAATTATTGAACTACGTAAAAAATCATTATCTTTCTTTTCATATTCGAAGTATTTTTTTTTATTTAATTACTCTTGTTTTAGTTGTCGAAAAAATATATCAACAAGTACTATTTCAAATGTATTTACTATACATGAGGTATTAAAATGGTACTAATTAAACAATAAATTATTAAATTAGTCCCAAAACAAAGAATAAAGTACTAAAATAATATATTCTTAAAAAATAAAAATAAAAATGATTTATAATGAATATACCATGAACGTTGCTATAAAATACTTAAGTTATCCAATACTATATGTAACATCAAATCTTAAATTCAATTATGCATAAAATATCAACTTGTATGGTCATATAACCAATCGGCCAAAGTAAAGAAAAAAGGAGAAAGGACACGCCGCTATATAAATATAATGAGATTAGAAGCACTTTGTAGAATATTCTATAATAATTGTTGGCGTTTCACATGGAATGGGGGGTCCAATTTTAATCATTAATAAGCTCCTATTTTCACTCCAATCAACTTCTATTTACTTTTGTTGTTTTCCCTATGAAAACATTTTAATTTAATTTTTTTTTTAAAAGAAATAGGTGTTCGATGAATGACTGTGGAGGAAGAGTTTGCAGTCGCATCAATTAACATCAGGGCAGAAATTAATATTACACACAACCAATGGTTTGGTTCATTGGTTGTCATAAAGCGACTACATCTTACTCTTATTAATAATAAAAACAAAAAAGGCCAAACTATCTCATTCATCTTTCCTTTCACTAAAACATAAATTTTTGTATGCATGAATCCAGCTATGTATATAAATTTAAGGTACGTTTCATAATCTGTATTATATAGAATTGTATTATAATGAATTGTGTTTGATAGCATATTTTTATATAGTATAATATGTTTGGTATTGAATTTTATTAAAATATTATATATTTATAAGAAAATACAAGTCAATACCAAATATAATACTGTAGGATCGTATTTATACAAGTCTATATGTATGCTCTCTCTTGACGCCATTTTTCGTCAACTTAAATCGTAGAGCAATTAAACAATATGAAATACGATGCGAATGAAAAATATAGTGGAACAATAAGGTTTTTACGTAGTTCAGCAGTTAAATCTGCCTAGCCCACAAGTCTATACTATTAAGACTTGGAGTTTTCTGGAAATCCTTCAGAGATGAATTACCCAGAGTTTTCTCTCAAGATATCTGATGATCGAGCCTCTACAAGTGATCATTACCTCTCTATTTATAGAGAGGTTACAGAGTTCATTCCCACATATTTCAGGAAAATACTCTGCCTATAAATTCAAGTAACTACATTAAATGTTGTAACTCCTATATACAAGGAAACGTTTCCTGAAGACCCGGAAACGGATAACAAACTTGCTAATATCCCTTTAATGTTGGGATGTTACAACAATAAATATATTTAAACATACAGAACACCTTACATCATATGACTCATCGAATCTCGGTGGTCAGCAACCAACATCGTGTCAGTCAAGGCTTACGGTCATGTTACGAACTGGCCATCTTATTCCAAGACTTGCTCGGAGCAGATAAATACCATCGAGGTTGTCACATTCGAGCCTGTACTTTTTAAGCTCGGACTACTCGATTTGAAGGCACTCGATAACGGATGTACCCCAATGCTATGCCCTTTCGAGCCTAGAAAGAATCTCGAGGTTACATGTCTTCGAGGTTGCCATCTTACTTCGGAGATTTTACACCTGGACCATAAACATGTATTTCATATATCTCGAGCTCATACTTGACGAGTCTAGCTTTCGAGGTCATAATTTCTGGTCTCGAAATCAGTTCTTCTGGGAGAATGTTGGTCTCAAGGTATTCAACTATCAGAGTCATCTAGGTTGGCTCAGAATTGATCATGCAAACATCTTCCTTCTCAGGCTCGATAATACTGGGCGTCGTGAGATGTTCGATCAGCACGACATTCAGTTTGTCAACCTCGGTAAAGGTAGCAAGCCTGGCTAAGGCATCTGCATTCGAGTTATGTTCTCGGGGGACCTATTCTATTGCATAGAACTCGAAATGCTCCAGTGCTGCTTTTGCCTTTCCTAATTACGTAGCCATTCTCATACCACGAGCCTGGTACTCCCCTAAAATTTGATTAACCACCAGCTGGGAGTCACTATAGCAATGTATCGCTTTGGCTTTGAGTTCCTTGGCTATACGAAGTCCTGCCAGTAGAGCCTCGTATTCAGCTTCATTGTTCAACGCTTCGAAGTCAAATCTCAAAGCAGAGTGAAATCGACTTCCTGCTGGGGTGATCAGAATTAGACCTGCTCGAGATCCATTTTCATTGAAAGAACCATCAACATAAAGTTTCCACAGCTCGCGGGCCGGGGTTATAACTTCATCGTTGGTCACTCCAGTACACTCCACTATGAAGTCTGCCAGGGCCTGTCCTCTTATGGCCGTCCTCGAATGATAAGTGATCTCGAATTGTCCGAGTTCAACGGCCCATTTGAGCAACCGCCCTGAGGCTTCTAGTTTGGACAAGACTTGTCTTAGTGGTTGATCAGTCAGTACACGGATGGGGTGCGCCTGGAAATAAGGTCGGAGCTTTCAAGATGAGTGGGTTAGACTGAGAGCCAACTTCTCCATCAAGGGGTATCTCGATTTTGCCCCCAGTAACCTTTTACTGACATAATATACCAGCCTTTGCACTTTCTGTTCTTCTCGTCCGAGTACCATGCTAATTGCGTGCTCGGTCGTTGCAAGGTATAGGTATAGAATTTCTCCCGTGATGGGTTTTGACAAGATGGGGGGTTCCGCGAGGTGCTTCTTGAGCTCCTGAAAAGCTAACTCGCACTCCTCCGTCCATTCGCATTTCTTGCCTCCCCTCAAAAGGTTGAAAAATGGAAGACAACGGTCGGTAGATTTCAAGATAAATCTACTTAGCACCGCCATCCTGCCAGTAAAACTTTGGACATCCTTATGCTTTCGAGGTGAGGGCATATCAATCAGAGCCAGGACCTTATCTGGATTTTCTTCTATTCCCCAGGCATTTACAATGAAGCCTAGGAATTTTCTCGAAGATACCCCGAAAGAGCACTTCTGGGGGTTGAGCTTCATATTATATCTCCGTAACATGGTGAAGCCTTCTTCGAGGTCATCCACATGGTTATTGTTATGTTGAGATTTAACTAACATATCGTCAACATAAACTTCCATGTTATTACCTATTTGCTCGGAGAACATCATGTTTACGAGCCGCTAGTAAGTGGCTCCAGCATTCTTGAGTCCGAATGGCATGATGTTGTAGCAATACAGCCCTTTTTCTGTCACGAAACTCGTATGCTCTTCGTCAGGGGCATGCATGGCAATCTGGTTATATCTAGAATAGGTATCCATGAATGACATAAGTCCATGCCCTGTCGTGGCATCTACGAGCTGGTCAATCCGAGGTAAGGGGAAGCAGTCCTTAGAACAGGCCTTATTGAGGTGCGAAATCGATACAGGTCCGCCATGTCCCATTAGGCTTTGGGACCAACACCGGGTTGGCTACCCAATCGGGGTAAAAGTCATCCCAGATGAATCGGTTTGCTTTCAACCTATCGACTTCCTCTTTTAAGGCCTTCTTCCTGTCGTCATCCAGTAGTCTTCGCTTTTGCTGCTTCGAAGGGAAGCTTTTGTCGATATTCAATGCGTGGTGTACTACATTCAGACTTATCCCTATCATGTCTGAATGTGACCATGCGAAAACATCCTGGTTCTTTTTCAAAAAGCAAATTAATTGCTATCTCGTTTCTTCGGGAAGGTTTTTCCCTACCTTTACTATCTTCGGGGGATCTGTTTCTTCAAGCCTGACCTCTTCGAGCTCTTCCAATGGTTCGAGGTCGGCTCTTTCCTCTATTCTTGGATCGATTTCTTCATCTATTTCGAAGATTGTTCCGTCCTTATTCTGAATTATGACGAGCATTTGTGCACTCGTCTGCTTCTTTCCTCTAATGGAAAGGCTATAGCATTCCCTTCCTGCTAGTTGGTCTCCCTTTAGTGTCCTGATGCCACTAGAAGTCGGGAACTTGATGGCCAAATGCCTCACAGACGAAACTTCCCCCAGCCCTACTAGGGCAGGTCTCCCGAGCAACACGTTGTAGGCCGATGGCAGGTCCACTACTACGAATTCCATCATCATGGTTGTTGAGACTGGGAAGTCTCCCAAGGTCACAGGGAGTTCAATGGACCCCATACAGGCAATCCCTTCTCCTGAAAAGTTGTACAACATCGTTGAACAGGCCTTTAGGTCACGAAGCGTGAGTCCCATCTTTTATAAGGTGGCCTTATAGTGGATGTTCACTGAGCTCCCATTATCAATAAGAACTCGGTGAATCCTCTTATTTGTGAGCTGAAGAGTGATGACCAGTGGGTCGTTGTGAGGAAATTGGACATGGGACGCGTCGTCCTCAGTAAAAGTTATAGGTTGAGATTCAACCTTTTGGTATTTCGGAGCTCTGGGTTCGGGCTCATAAGGGGAATCGTCGCCAGTTTTTAGCTCATTCACATATCGCTTTTGGGCGTTCTTGCCCGATCTTGCGAGATGAGGCCCGCCCGAGATGGTTACAACATCTTCAACATCAATAGGAGGGGTCTCTCGTCTTCCCTTGCTCGGGAATTGCTGTTTTGGGCAAGCGGTAGTGCAGCTGCCCTCTGGCTGGTAGAAGCCTGATTATTGTTCTGGTTCCTTACATACTGCCTGAAGTATCCTCTCGAGATCAGACCTTCAATCTCGTCTTTCAGCTACCTGCATTCATCAGTAGTGTGTCCAGTATCTCTGTGAAATATGCAGTACTTACTGGAGTCTCTCTTGGATTTTTGGTTTCTCATGGGGTCTGGACATCTGAAAGGGACCTGGTTTTCATTAGCCAGGTAAATATTCTCCCGAGACTCGTTGAGCTCGGTGTACACCTTGTACACGGAGAAATACCTTTCCCCTTTCTTCTTCTTTCCCCCTTCCGCCTCGGGGTTACTTCCTTCATTCTTCTTTCTTTTGGAAAGGTTTTCTGCAGGGGGTTTCGAGGCTGATGGGTCCACCGAGGTCGAGGCAGAGTTTAAGTTTGTCGTTGTACTTATGGGCTGAGAGGCCATATTCAGCGTTGACCTTGCCTCCTCTACATTGACAAACCTTTGAGCTCGCCGATTAAACTTGGTTATGGACCTCACAGGCTTCCTCTGCATATCTTCCCAGAGGGGACTTCCCCGCATTACCCCAGCTCGGACGGCCATTAAATGGCCGCTGTCGTCTACATCACGAGCTCGGGCGACTTCCAGATTGAATCTTGTAAGGTAGCTCTTCAACGTTTCATTTGGTTGTTTCCGGACATTGGTCAAGGCAGACGCCTCGGGCCTTATCCCGATCATGGCTCTAAATTGCTTCTTGAAATCTCTCGAAAACTAATCCCAAGAAGTAATTGAATGCTTCTTATATTTTTCGAACCAGTTTTTTGCTGGTCCTGTAAGCGAAGCTGGAAACAGCATGCATCTAAGCTCGTAGCCCACATTACTTGCTCTCATAATAGTATTAAACGTACTTAAGTGACTGTATGGGTTGGATTTCCCTTCTAATGGTGGGACATGAGGAATCTGAAACCCTTGAGGAAATGGAGTGCTGGAAATATGGGGAGCAAACGGTTCGAGTTCCTCATCAGACTCTTCGTCCCGATCCCGACCTCACTCATTCTGCAATAGCCTAAATGCTCTTTCCAGTTGATCAATTCTCTCCTGGACTGGATCCACGGGGGGCTAACCTGAAATTGGTTATCGTTAATCACAATTCCAGGTTCGCCCCTTCGCTTAGGATCCTTGCGCCCATTTAGGCGATCTCTCAGGTCTGGGTTCGAGGGGTTACCGCTACCCCAATTCTGATTCAGGTGTTCCCGTAAGTCTGGGTGGTCCCTTTGGTTCCCAGTATTTCTGCGTCCTTGGTCATACATACTGACTGATCTGGTGTCCCCTGAGCCTTCGCTGGCGAGGCTCGATGCATGGTTGTTTCGAGATGGGTTCCTTTCAGGTTGTCTCATCTATATAGTGTGAGACCGAGACATTTGGCTTCTTGTAGGCTGGGCGCCTCTTCGTTCTCTAGCAGCTTCTCCATTCCCTTGCTTTCGTCCCCATTCCCTTGCTTTCGTCCAGCCCGCCTTTCCCTATCACCCTGAGTCGCTTGTGCGTTTCTCCGAGGTAGTGAGGGATACCTTATTAGCGACGAAGGATGCCGTATGGGTGATGGTGGCTGCCATCCATTTCGGGGTCTGGAAGGTCCCGAGTTCGCCCGTGCTGGCTCGGGAACGTTCTGCGCATTACCAGGATTCTGAGTCCGAGCCGCTGCGGGGGCTCAGTTATTCCCAGTTTCGGCTGGCAACTCAATAGTCGAGTTAACAGGAGCTCTAGCCAGGGTGTTTCTTCGAGGCCTCGAGGGAGCAGGCTGTTCTTCCGGTAGCGGAGGTTGCTCCGTTCTTCGTGAGGCAGCATTTTTGCGAGGTCGCCCACGAGGCCTGCGGGGAGGAACATGAACATCCCGCGGAGGTGGGGCTTGGACCTCAGGCAGAGGTGGGGGCTGAGCTGCCTGCGCCTCCGCAGCCAATCTAGCTAGCTCCTCGTTACGCTTCTTGGCCTATGCCAACTGCTTTCTCAACTGATAGTTTTCGCGTTCCACAATGGGGATATATCGTTCAAGGTTATAATACATGTCCTCATCGTCCCTGGGGGCAGGTGGTGCAGGAGGTCCTCGAGAGTCAGAGGATCCACTTATCTCCTCTGGGTCCGGATTTATCATTGGCTATTTCCCAGGGCGCCGCGGATAGCTAACTTCTTCTTCAGGAATATTAGGATCATTCGCGGCCATAGCTGATTAGGGAGGCTTCTTCGACTGACTAGACTCAGATTCGTATTGCTTAATGATCTCAATGAAAGGACCAAATTGTTGACGTCGTTTTTCTTCAACTTAAATTGTAGAGAAATTAAACAATATGAACTACGGTGCGAATGAAAAATATAGTGGAACAATAAGGTTTTTACGTGGTTCAGCAGTTAAATATGCTTAGTCCACGATTCTATGTTATTAAGACTTGGAGTTTTCTAGAAATCCTTCAAAGATGAATTACCCAGAGTTTTCTCTCAAGATATCAGATGATCGGGCCTCTACAAGTGATCATTACCTCTCTATTTATAGAGAGGTTACAGAGTTCATTCCTACATATTTCGGGAAGATACTCTGCCTATAAATTCAAGTAATTACATTAAATGTTGTAACTCCTATATACAAGGAAACGTCCCCTGAGGACCCGGAAACGGATAACAAACTTGCTAATATCCCTTTAATGTTGGGATGTTACAAAAATAAATATATTTAAACATACGGAACGCATTACATCATATGACTCATCGAATCTCTGAGGTCAGCAACCAGCATCGTGTCAGTCAAGGCTTACGGTCATGTTACGAACTGGCCATCTTATTCCAAGACTTGCTCGGAGCAGATAAATACCATCGAGGCTATCACATTCGAGGCTCTCACATTCGAGCCTGTACTTTTTAAGCTCGGACTACTCGATTCGAAGGCACTCGATAACGGATGTACCCCGATGCTATGCCTTTTCGAGCCTAGAAAGAATCTCGAGGTTACATGTCTTCGAGGTTGCCATCTTACTTCGGAGATTTTACAACTGGACCATAAACATGTATTTCATATATCTCGAGCTCATACTTGACGAGTCCAGCTTTCAAGGTCATAATTTTTTGTCTCGAAATCTAGGTGTAACACTCTCTATTGCACAAAATAAGATACAATAGAAAATCATAAATACATGCATAGAAGTGGTTTTTATACAGAAATTCATAAATACAACAATATAGACATTATAGTACTTACAAGATGATTAGCAGAATAATGACTACACTATTTGGATTCTCTAACTTTTTGTCCTTGTTGAATGCTTGGTATTGCAAGGAATCAAAACCGCTTTGAAACAAGTCGACGGTCTTCCAAGTCTTTCTCTAAAACAACCTAGTATTTATGTGGGCAAGTCTCAATACATGAGAAGATATTTCCTAGAGAAAACTAAGAGAGAGTGGGCGGTTAGGTATAGAATATTAGTAGTGAATGTTTACCTTGTCAAATTCAATTTTTTTAATGCATTCTATAAAACTAGTATATATAAGTAATTAACTAGGACATAAAATAGGTTTTAGTTACTCATTTTGTTTAATTATTTAATAATTATAATTAATTAAATACTTGTCAATATTAACCAATTATAATTTTAAATTTTATTTAATTCATTTTATTAATATTAATACCAATTTATCAATATTAACAAAATTGTCACAATTCGCTATAATACTCTCTTTTTGAGACTTTGCAATAAAAACCTCAAATTTTCTTCTATTTCTTTTCTCACAAAATATCAATAAATAATTTAACATTATTTATTTTCATTGTCATAGTCAATGTGATATTATTATAATTCATAATTAAATTAATTATTCAAGACTACTAGGTTCATTTTGATAAGAGATGACATGGGGACCATGGATCCATGAACTCAAACTCCAATAAGTTATCGTGAGTTTATTTATAACAAATAATCTCACTACTTTATTAATTCCTCGTGACTCCACTATAGACTCAGAATTGCACTCTTGAATTCATAGAACGTTTTACACCAAATGTAAATAATTTATCCATTGTTATAACCCTAACCGACATTCAATCCTCTATAGATGATCTACTAATGATATGGGTGCAAATTACCATTTTACCCCTCATTGGTATTTTATCCATAACTCCCACTAAGTTCCTTGTAAATGATATTTATGTAAATTTAATTACAGAAATGATCACTCTATCATTTAACACTAGAACCAAGTTATATAAGGAAATCATCATTTCACTTCTTAACACAGAAGCTATAGATTTTATATCTATGATAAATACTCCCACTCAATTATACTACAAAATCTCCAATATGTAAGTATGAGCTAGTCTGCAGGGTAAGCTGGTAACAAACAAATCAAAAGACTTGAATAATACAATTAGCGGAATATTAATCACTCAGAATTAAGATTGAATTGACATATGATCAATGCTGTAATAACGATACTTACTTATCTTGTCAATAATCAATATCGGTCCAGTCCAATGTAACAAAAACATCCGATCTTATCTACTTAGTCAATATCCTGGATCTGACAGCACACCAGATGTGTAAGTAGATCTTATCGTAGATTACCCAATCAGTAAAAATCCAGTGTATTGATTTAATCTTAGGACAAAATAAATTTGAACATATAATTACAATTATAATCAACTGTGACCGAGTCACTATATTTGTAAATATACATATGTTGAGGATTTTAGAAATGTTTGTATTGATAATAATTAATCATGTAATAAAACATGTAAACAACACAATTTGATTGAACAAAATAGTTTCTACTACTTTATTGTTAATGAATGAATTACATAAGAAATATAGTTTTATAAAGGCATAAAACCCAACAAGTACTATATAAAAATATGCTATAAAACAAAATTCATTATAATACAATATAATACCATACAACATAATGCATCAAACACCCTTAGGGGGTGTTTGGTATGGGGGTTTGGTTTGGTGGGAATGAGAATGAGAATGTTAAATCTAACTCATGTTTGGTAAATTTATTTTTAATGGCTTGGAGGTTTGTGTTTCCAAGTGGATCTCATTTTTTAGCTTGATTTGAGGGTAATCTTAACCCCTTTAAACACTTGAGTTTCACATTCCCTCTAAATCTCCTCTAACTCTACTTCCCCAAACCCAAATCTCATACCAAACACTCCTTATTAGTAGTTATTTTGCCCATATCATCTCCAGGACATGACACAAATATAATGTTAAATCTAGTATAACAAATTTTTATAATGATACTAAAATATTATGTATGACAAATTTGGTAATCAATTAAAAATACACTTACAGAAGAAAACTTTTTAAATTTGAACATTCATATTCTTTAGTATATCCCAAATATAATAAAATGACGCATCATTTTTTTAACTATTAATATTAATTATTTTATTAAATATTTATATATTAATTTGATGACTAACCTGTCACTTAATGGACATTTTAGAAATAGAAATTTTAGAGAATGAATTTCAATTCTTAATTATAAGTAAATTTGGATATATGCTTCTTTAATTAATATACACTAGTCATTAGGGGTTGGATCATTGTCCTATCTTTGTTGATTTCTCTAGAATTATTGAAGGTAAGGATTGTGGGACTACTCTTTGCTTAGGGCTTGCTCACACCCAAAAAAAAAAAAAAATTCCGCAAAGCAAAAAGAAATACATGGTAAAATGTTGTAACAAAAAGAAATTAATACATAGCCTTTTTATGATATAACTAGTTTTATTCTCCTCTCAAAAAATAATATTTCGACCCTTTTTTACTGGATTGTGGGATAATCAGGCGAAAGTCTAGATTTTATAACGAAGGAGCTTGGACTTCATATAAGGGGTATCAAAAAATTGTAATAGGCGTGTTCAGAATCTTATTATATAAATTATGAACATTAAGTATTTCTACATTTAAGTTCTCTAACTCCTATATTTTATTCTATAAACAATGATAATTTAGTCTATAATTTTTTATTTATGTTATTGTATAAGAGCTAAAAACTTTGAATTGCACTCTCTTTTATTTTCTCTTTGCATGAGACCATTATTCAAATGTTTTATATGTCAAAAATAGTATTAATCATTAATAGAGTATTCATATTATTTATTGATTTAAGAAATTATAAAAGAGAGCAATATACTGCTTTTAGTATTTCTTTTTGTCTAATAACTGACTGTGGGCTTCTGTCGATTTTTTTTTTGTATAATTAAATAAACAAACAAAAAATACAACAAGGAGCTCCTTCTCCCTCCAACACACACATCCAAACCAACCTCAAATGGAAAAAATTGTTGATTTATATATTTGTCTCACACTTTATTTAATTTATTTTTGTATTTATTCTAACTAATTTATATTTATGACCGACACATTATACCATAACAAATTTCCAAGACTCAAATATCTTTGATGATTCCGAAATTCTAGTAGAACAAATGCCGTTTGAATTGTACTCATTAGTCCCCTCAAAAAAAAAAGTGTACTCAGTTAGATCCTTAGGCAACAACCATGTTGTGCCACTATTGTGATCGCAATTTAGCTCTGACTTTAACTTTCTGTTTTCTTTGAAAACTTTAATTGTAGTTGATATTTGTGATAAATTAATAAATCATACTACTTTCCCAGGGAGAAAAATAATAGGATAATTTATCTATTTCAATAAAAAAAACCAAAACTAGGATAAATTAAAAAATTCCAAGTGTAATGGGAGGAGTGGTTGATGGAATGAGTTGATGATTAATTAATGCAATACTACAATAGAATAGAATGCGTTTATTCATTAGAGTAAAATACAAGAAGAAGTTACGTACAAAACCATGCTAGAGATTCATTCGAATTTATCTTCACAAAAAGCACCGTAACGTGCTGTTTATGGGCACATGGTTGGTTGGGATTTATGTTTATTATTTATCGGCACTGGTTTTAGTGATATTTTTTTTTTTCTATTTTTACCTAAAAAATTTAAAACTGATAATTCATATCTATTTTATTTTTTAAATCATTATACTTATTTTATCTTCTAGTATATAAAATATAAACCACAATCATTTAAAAATATAAACCAAATTACAAGTTAAAAATGTAAACTACAACTCTAAAAATGTAAATCAATAATATTTTAGTTACTCTATCTCTAACTACTGTAGATATTAATTATATAAATATAAAATATGTAGATATTTATGGTTAATGAAAGATTAAAGTGGATAAATTTCAAAAAATTCCAATGAATTATGAGGACTTATTTGGCACGCTGGATGATAATAGACTGAACTATATTATTATAGTTAGGCATATATTGGACTGAATTGTCTTAAAACTATAGTGTTTGATAATTTACATAAAAAAATTAAATAATATTTAAAAAGTAATTTATATTAATATTTTAGTATTAAAATATTATTATTTATTTTTTTCATAAATATATCTGTGTACTATATATATAAATGGATAAGCAGGTGAAGGACTTTCACCTGCTTATTTTATTTATTATTTTAATTTTATTTCTTTTGTGTTTTTTATTTTTGTTTCTTTGCTTTCTTTTAAATTAATTACTATACATGAGTAATATGACTTGAAATTATTTCAGCCAATGATTTGTTTGTCTTAAAAAAAATGTACGCACGTATTTATGAATTAATTTATAAATATAATTTAATAAGAACACTATTTTTGTCTTCTTATTACATTTTAATTTCCAAATTCTATTTTTTTATTTCACTTACTTCATGACTTCTTATCTAATAACAAGTATTTAAATTTATCTTTATTTGTATAGTAAAAACTGTACATAACTCTAAATTATAAAATATATCTTCTATATAAAAAGTGTATAAAAAGTGTGTAGAGATAACCGAAATTTTATATTTTAACCGTTTATTTTGTTAACTTTAATGGAATATTCTAAATATTTAACAAAATATACTTTTAAAACTAACTAAAAATAAATATTTATTAATTATATTAATATAAATGTAAATATTATAAAATATATCATCATTATTATTATATTTAATATAAAACTACATATATAATAATTATATTAATATAAATTCAAATTCAAATGTTATAAAATATCATTATTATAATAATATATAATACAAAAATAGATATTTAATAATTATATTAATATAAATTTAAATGTTATAAAATATTATTATGATAATATTATATAATCCTAATTTTTTACTAATTATTTTAATATGAATTAAAATATTATAAAATATTATTATTATAATACTATTTAATACAAAATTAGATATTTAGTACTTATATTAATAAAAAATTAAATATAATAATAATAATATATAATACATTATCTTATTTTTTATTAAAAAAATTATTATTAATGTTTAAGAACGTTATTATATTATATTTATATATTTAAAAAATCATAAACAATGTTTTGCTTTAATTTTTTTATTTAATATGTTTATATTATTTTTTATATAATATTGTTTATTTATTTAAAATTTATAGGACAATAATACAAATTTAATAAATATAATTGATAAATTTTATAAATAAAACTAAAGCATTGCACATTAATTGTATCTAGTGTATATCTCTTCTCTATAAAAAGTGTGTAGATAGCGGAAATTCTTGGTTTTAACAGTTTTTTTTTCCGTTAACTTTAATAGAATATTCCTATATTTACCATAATATTCAATATTTAATGATAGATTGTAAACATGACTTAAACTTAATTAAAATTAAATAAATAATAAAATAAATTTAAATATGATATTTTTGAGATATTGACTTAAACTTAAATAAAATTGAATTAATACATAATTAAACAAATTAAAATATGATATTTTTGAGATATTGACTTAAACTTAAATAAAATTAAATGAATAAATAATCAAACAAATTAAAATAGGATATTTTTTTTAGATATTTTACAATGATAATTATTTGAAAATAATAAAACGTATGATTTTATTATTAGAATAATATCATATTAAACATATAATTTTCTATCAACTAGCAATAAACTTGAATTTAAAACTCACGTATAATATTAATATTATATTAAATATTTAGTATATAATCTCTTGTTGTCACTGCTAAATTAAAAAACTAGAACAAACATAAACTTAAACAAAAATTAATTAATTAAAGCAGGTGATGCATGTATACTACTCTACACTATAACTTTTTCTATTATTATTTTATTTCTATTATTAATTTCTTTTTAAATATTATTGTAATTTGTATACATATGTCATGTAACCATGTAAATATATATATTTATGTCAATATTATATTTAGATGTCATATATGTTGAGATTATTGATATAAATATTTATATATACTATAGAGCAATAATTCATTCTATTATATATATTTTTTTTTTTTTTAAATTAACCATTTTTATTAAAATTATAGACAATATTTTGCCCTAATTGTTTTAATACATTTATGTCATACATTATATTAAACATCTTTTATTTATTTTTTATGAAATTGTTTATTTATTTAAAATTTATATGATAATTAAAAAGATATATAATAAAAATAAATACATAATATGCATGTTTTATAACTTTCAAATTAAGTAAACGTATTGTACGTTGCTTCTACCTACTATATATATATAAATATATATATATATATACAGAGAGAATTCTATGGAAAAAATACATGTTCTATTTATTTTTTCCGTCTAAAAAATAATTGAATAGATTTTGTGAAGAAAAAAAAAACAATTGAATAGATTATTTTTTTCTGGAAACCGCCATAGCCTTAGTCATAATTATCTTATACATATACTTTATAAAATAATATTGTTCTTATCATCTCATTTGAATATATATTTTATTTTTTCCCCTTTTGTTGACGCCGCTTTTCGTCACCTTAAAATGTAGAGCACGTAAACAGCAGTAAAGAATTATGGCCAGAATAAAACAATAAAACAATGAGAGTTTTTTACGTGGTTCAGCAGTTAACTCTGCCTAGTCCACGAGTCTTTGTTATTAGAACTTAGGAAATTTCTAGAAATCCTTCAGGGATGAATTCTCAAGATCACAAAATTTTCGTCATTTACAAAGGTACATGACTTCTCTATTTATAGAGAAGATCTCATAATACTATCCCACACGTTTTGGGAAGTTATTCTGTATATTAATAAATTTAATGGCTTTAAAGCCTGTAACTCCTATATACAAGGAAACGTCTCCTGAAGACCAGGGGACGTGTAACCGACTAGTAAATATCCTTTTTTATTGTAGGGAAGTTACAACAATAATATCTCTTGAATGCATGGACTGTGTCTCTTCAAGTGACCTATTAAGCCGTTCGAGACCAGCGATTAGTATCATGCATGTCTAAGTCTCTGAGAAGTATAAGTGGCCTTATTTTCCCGAGATCAACTTGGAAAGGGTAAATACCACGTCGGTCATCCTTACCCCGAGTTCACACTCATGCCAAGCTCGGGCCACTTGATCCGAGGTCACTCGACAATGGACGTACTTCGATGTTCTGTCTTTCGAGCTTGTAAGGACTTCGAGGTTGCCCATCTTCGAGGTTGCCACCTGCTTTGAAGGTTCGACGTCTAGATTACGAGCATGTATTTTAATTATCGCGAACTCACCCCTGACGGATCCATCTTTCGAGGTTACAACCTCAAGTCTCGAAATCTGGGTGTAACATTTTGCCCCCTCAAAAGTATTTGTTCGAATCCTATGAGAAGGAAACTTTTGAACTACTTTCTTTGGGAACCGCACCGTCACACATACTCGAGTATGGACACGCATCAGTTGAGTATTGCTTATTCAAGGTACTCGAGTGCTTGGGAAATCTGCCCACGATCGTTCGCCTGCCACCTTTACGGCATCATCTTGTCTCCTATCCCTGACCGTTGGATTTGATACGGGATCTGGCCAATGGCCCAGATTACTCCCTCTCTTACGGTTTCTGATAGCCTATATATAAGACTCCAGTCGTCCTCTTCCTTTCATTTTCACGTTTATCAGAAGAAAAAAGAGAAGAGAAACCCAGAGGCAAGCCCAGAAAGCGTTTACTATTACATGTTCTCTCAACCAAAGAAACAGAAGACCATCAGCTTGTTCGAGACCGTGAGACTATACGTGCAGCCTCTTCTTCAATCGTCTATTTCTTTGCAACCGCCATCTTCATTGCGTAAGTGTTTGATCTTAGCTTTTATGTAGATTTTTTTTTTTTATGCCAGTTTCTGCCCTTGTTGCTTTTAAATTTCTAGGAATGTGCTGGTTCAGTCTTTAGTTTGATGTACTAGGGTACTTTGAACGATAGATATTAGTTTAGGTTTCCCCATTACTGGTTCTAAATCCAGTTCAAATGTAGGAAGACCCAAATATGGTCTTTTTTCTGGGTTTTCAAATTTCGGAAGACATATCTTGCACACTAAGATATCGGGTACAAAATCTTGATTTTAAAGAATGCACGATACTCAAAAATACCATTTTTGAATAACCGCTACCTTTTTCCCCTGATATTTCAGGATTTTAAAAAATTATATCCACTTCCCTCCCTTTTTTGTGAAACACACGTCGTGACACTAATCGGGTCCCCAGGATCGAACTCATCTCGTATCCAAGCATTTTCGAGCTTGACCCACCAAGATCGTTATTCTTGATTCCTTGCATGCATGGCCCTCACCATTTTTTCTTTCTTGCTAGATGTCACAGAATATGGAAAGACGGTGGGGGTCGTTGCTTGCCATCCCATATTCGCCAAAAACTCCGAGCCCAGAGTCCTTGTTTACCTGGAATCAGCGTCTGATTCGTGAACATGAGCTAGCTTGCGAACAAGAAGAAACCCGAGCTCATTATCGTCATCAAATCGTCGAGGTTATAGAAAAAAAGAGAAAAATTCTTCGAGAGGCTCTTTATCCAGAATCTGACTCAGGGCCCAGACCGATCCCCCTTGATCCCAGGCTGAAAGTGACAGTCGCATACAACCCGGGAGATCTTCGATTCTCACTGATGGGGGAACCTTCTACCTCACAGCCGAGGAGGGAATTTTTCGAGGCCGAGCATTATTGGTGCTCGGTTACGTCGCTAGGCCAGATAAACGATATCCTGGCCTTTCATGGTATATGATTATCAGGATCGTTAAGGTGTCGAGCCCCTACCTCCCACGAGCGAAGCTGCAGCGCTCCAGGAGATGGAAATCCTGACAACAAGTTGAGATACGCAGCTTTGAGCCAGGAGCACATGAAGGCAGGAGCGATACTGCCTTTGAAGTATTTCTTCAAGGACTTCACAGACTTCGTTGGGTTGGCTCCATTCCAGCTCAACACCAATTCTTACAGGGTTCTGTCTGCCCTGAGGTCGCTATACCACGAGCTGAAGTGGGAAGGACCATCGCTAGAGGAGATCCTGTATCTTTTCTGTTTGAAAAGCAATCCCTCCCGAGCTCGGGGAGGAGATGGCTTCTATTATCTCTCGAGCTACCCCAAGGAGAAAAAGATGTTTGAGGATCTTCCCAACCATCCTCCTGACTTTAAGAAGGCCTTCTTCTGGACAGATGGCCTAGCTCCGTTTCGATATTACTCGTTCAGACGGATTCGTAAGTATCCCAACCTCCTTCTTTTCTGTGCTCGGACTTTTGTCTATAGGCCTGTACTTAGTTGAAATGTATTTTATTTTCCAGCCAACTATCATCATCCTACTCCTACTGACGAGATGAAGGAGCATAGAGAAACTCTGCTCCAACTCCCTTATGGCAGGAGATCCCTCTCATACCTTTTACATGAAGGTAAGCTCCGAGCTTGCGGGCTCTTGGGAAATGGCCAGTCCACCTCGGATTGGTCCAATAAAAAATATGACCGCTGGGAGCTCGTGCCTTTGCCAACAGGCATCCTCCCCCCAAGGAGAGAGGTGATGCCCCTGCCTCCAGTTCGCCGAAGGAGCCCGCAATCAAGGAACGAGGCCAACGATGAAGCCTCGAGCTCGGGCTCGGATGATCAAGGTACAGTCATCCTAAGCTCAAAAATGCGGTCCCCCTCCCTATTAAAACACAAACCCGATAGGTTAGCATTATGTGAGGGCGATAGAAACCATTTTTATGTATGGACTTGGGTAGATGAACGGGTTCATAGGTTCGATAGCTGGCTCGGGAAATACGACACCATGTATAGCCTGAACGAGGTATGGAACGAAATAGCCATCCAATATGGGACCAACGACTATAGGGACCTTTCGAGGTTGACGTCCACCTATAGGGAAGGTACTCCCCCCGCCTCTTCTGAAGATGGGGGGATTTCATGGTCTCCGAGCTCAAGCTCGGAGGAGAGTTCCAGTTAGGTTTTTCTCCACTTGTTTTTTTTATACCTTCTATGTTTGTTAGCACCATGCTAAATCTTGATTGCAATTGTGCAGTTGCCATGGATTCTGACCTTGATGCCATGCTCGTTAGTGGCGAGGGGGCTCAAAAGAGTAAGCGCCCAAGAGGCTCGCGGAGGTCGGACTGACCCTCCAAAATCCTCAAGCGCACTGAGAAGACTCCACCAGCTCCAACTACTGCGAGCACAGCCGAGGACCCAATTGCCCAGGTCGATGCATCCATCTCGGCCGCATCTGCCACACTTCCTCCGGCTACAATTCCTCCAGCACTCGGCCCACCCCCGAAAAAACCCTCAACCTCCAAGTCACACCTGCCATCGGCCCGACCTCATGTTGATGAGTTCGTGCTCGATAATGTTGCTGGGGCCCACGGAGCTGTCATTGGCTCGAATATCCTCTCTCGGGTGGGTCAGAGCCTTACGGGATTCGACGTTGAGCACTGGGAGTTTGTGAACAAAGCTCGAGACTGCAATACTCTTTATGATAAGAGTATTGAACTTACTGCCGCGGTAATTTTCGCAACTTACTCTTAATTGCTTATGCGCCTTGGCTTATGTTCTAATTCAATCTCTGTGTTTCAGGCTCTTGTTGTCTTAGCTCAGCTTAATTATAAGCTGACCAATGAGGTGCACTCGAGCATGTCTTTGGCCCAAGAGTCGAGGAATCTTCAGCTTAAGATGGTTGATGAGCTCAAGGATTCGAAGACAGAGCTTGAAAAGGCGAACGCTCGGATTGCGGAGCTGGAGAAGGCTAATGCCAAACTCGAGGAGGAGAAGGCTGCCACTTTCGAGATAATTGAGAGTGAAAAGGCTCGCCTCCTTGCCGAGTACAAAGAGAAGAAGGACAAGGCGGTTGATCAAGCCATGTACAGGATCTGGGCTAGCAACGCCGACCTTGATACCAGCTTCCTGGGCTCTTTCGAGGAAGGATTTGTGGCCAAATGGCAAGCTCGACTTGACGTGGAGGAGGCTGCTCGGAAGGCTCAGAAGGATAGTCATGCTATTCGTCCTGGAGAGTCTAGTGCTGCTGGTGCCTTGAAGGCCAAGGAGACTGCTCCTTCATAAATTTCACCTCGGGGCTGCGTCCCTTTATTTTTTTAATTGTTTTAATTTATGCCCGTAGCGCTGATACAATTTCTCTTTCTTTTTTGGCTTTCTTTTAATATATATGCTTTACATTTCTTGGTTTGAAATATTTTGCACATTTTATATTAAAGAATCGTTTATGCTTGTTTATTCGCACAAACATAGTTTGGATTTAGGCTCGAGGTTCAATGCATTCATGCACAGTTTGCTCGAATTATCCGCTTCCGATCTCGTTATTTGTCAAGGTCGAATATTACTTTAACCATGAACCCGAAAGTACTTGTATGGTGTGTAATGCAAACGGTTTAGTTATATCTTACTTTTTAGTTACTTTTTCTCGTCCTCTGTTATCTCTCCGAGGTTATGAGTTCGAAACTATTGTTCTATAAGATACTCCAGCCTCGATCTCGACTTAACTCGAAGTGGGTTTATGTTCCTACTTACTGTCGATTAGTTTTAGCTGGTTTGCTCCAAACCTATTAAGGTCGTGTTTGGTTTGTAATCCATACACTTATATTTTTAATCTAGTTCGCATATTTGGTTACATCCAAACATTTTTATCTTTTGATAATTTGGTTACGTCCAAACTATCTAAGCTCGCACATTTGGTTACATCCAAACACTTGTATGTTTTTGATAATTCGGTTATATCCAAACTATCTTAGCTCGCGCATTTGGTTACATCCAAACACTTGTATGTATTTCGTATATGTTACTTTATTTTTCAAGCTGGTGATATTTATATATACCAATGATGCCCCCTTAATATCCTAAGAATGTGACCATAGGTTATTAGATTAAGAGAGATTGCAAAAATAAACCATATTAGACGAAATAAATCTTTATTTGACAAAATCCAAAAGTAGACAAAACAGTACAAATAAACAAGCATGGTTACAGGCAACATCCTTCCTACACTATTGATAGTAAGGTCGTAGGTGTTCACCATTCCATGCTCGCGGTACTAGGCTCCCATCTAATCTTGCCAACTTGTAAACACCGGGTCGGATGACTGACTCTATCTGGTAGGGTCCTTCCCAATTTGGCCCGAGCACGCCAGCTGCTGGATCTCGCGTTGCCAAAAATACACGCCTTAGCACCAAATCTCCCACACCGAATTTTCGATACCGAACCCTCTTGTTGAAGTACCTGGTAGCTCGCTGTTGGTATGCAACATTTCTTAGCTGAGCTTCGTTCCTTCTTTCTTCGATCAGGTCTAGGGTTTCTTCAAGCTGAGTGTGGTTCGCGGCTTGATCGTAAGCGTGGGCTCGAATTGTAGGAATTTCGACCTCAACTGGCAACATAGCCTCGCAACCGTACGCCAGAGAGAATGGGGTATGTCCTGTCGATGTTCGGGTCGTAGTCCTATATCCCCATAGGACTTGGGGCAATTCTTCGGGCCATCGTCCTTTTGCTTCTTCCAACATTTTCTTCAATGAACTCTTGAGAGTTTTGTTTACAACTTCGACCTGCCCATTCGCCTGGGGATGAGCTACTGACGAAAAAAAAATTATTATTCCATTTTTTCCGCAAAATTTGGTGAACAGATCGCTATCGAACTGGGTTCCGTTGTCGGATACAATTTTCCTCGGCATCCCATATCGACATATAATGTTCTTCACTACAAAGTCAAGGACCTTTTTGGAGGTTATATTTGCTAACGGTTCTACTTCTGTCCACTTGGTGAAGTAGTCTACGGCAACTACAGCATACTTCACTCCGCCCTTGCCAGTTGGGAGAGAGCCTATGAGGTCAATTCCCCATACCACAAATGTCCATGGGGAGGTCATCATGGTCAGCTCAGATGGTGGAGCTCTAGGAATCGTGGCGAATCGTTGGCACTTATCACACTTCTTTACGTACTCGAAAGAGTCCGACTTGATGGTAGGCCAGAAATAACCTTGGCGTATGATTTTCTTGGATAGGCTATGCCCCCCAGTTTGGTCTCCACAGAACCCTTCGTGAATTTCTTCAATTATTTTCTTGGCTTCAGGTGGAGTCACACACCGAAGTAATGGCATGGAGTATCCCCTTCTATACAGCCTTCCATCCATAATGGTGTAACGGGGGACTTGATACATTAATTTTCGAGCCTGGTTCCGATCTTTCGGAAGGATGCCGGTCTCGAGATATTCGATTATCGGAGTCATCCGGTAGGCTCGGAATCAATCATACATACGTCTTCCTGCTCTAGCTCATTAATACTAGGTGCCGAGAGATGTTCAATTGGCACGACATTTAGCTCATCATTCTCGGGGGAAGTAGCGAGCCAAGCTAAGGCATCTGCATTCGAGTTTTGTTCTCGGGGGACCTGTTCGATTGCGTAGAATTCAAAATGTTCTAATGCTAACTTTGCCTTTTCTAAGTAAGCTGCCATTTTCGTGCCACGAGCCTGGTATTCTCCCAAAATTTGGTTAACTACTAACTGGGAGTCACTGTAACAATGTATTGCTTTAGCATTGAGCTCCTTGGAAATACGAAGTCCCGCCAGTAAAGCCTCGTATTCGGCCTCATTATTTGATGCGTTGAAGTCGAATCTTAAGGCAGAATGAAATCTGCTTCCTGCGGGAGTGATCAAAATGACTCCTGCCCTCGATCCATTTTCATTAGATGACCCATCAACGTAAAGTTTCCATAGCTCGTGGGTCGGGGTTATAACTACATCGTTGGTCATGCCAGTACATTCCACTATAAAGTCTGCCAAGGGTTGTGCCCTAATGGTCATCCTTGGATGGTAGGTGATCTCGAACTGCCCGAGTTCAACCGCCCATTTAAGAAGTCGACCTGAAGCTTCTGGTTTAGACAAGACTTGTCTTAGTGGTTGATCAGTTAGTACATGGATGGGATGCGCTTGAAAGTAGGGTCGAAGTTTCTAAGATGAATGAATTAAGTTGAGAGCTAGCTTTTCCATCAAGGGGTATCTTGATTCTGCCCCCAGTAATCTTTTACTGACGTAATATATGGGTCTTTGCACCTTTTCTTCCTCTCGTATGAGCACTGCACTTATGGCGTGCTCAGTAGTGGCCAGATATAAATATAGCACTTCTCCCGTAATAGGTTTTGATAAGATAGGGGGTTTTGCGAGGTGTTTTTTAAGCTCCTAGAAGGCCAACTCGCATTCTTTCGTCCATTCAAATTTCTTGCCTCCCCTCAGCAGGTTAAATAATGGAAGATAACGGTCTGTAGATTTCGAGATAAACCTACTTAGTGTCGCCATTCTACCAGTCAAACTCTGGACATCTTTGTGTTTTCGAGGTGAGGGCATATCGATCAGGGCCTGGATCTTGTCTGGGTTAGCCTCTATTCCTCGAGCATTTACAATGAAACCCAAGAATTTTCCTGAAGATACCCCAAAGGAGCATTTCTGAGGGTTAAGCTTCATGTTATACTTCCGGAGCACGACAAAGCATTCTTCGAGATCATCAACATGGTTATCGTTAAGTTGGGACTTAACTAACATGTCGTCAACATAAACTTCCATGTTTTTCCCTATTTTCTCCGAAAACATCATGTTCACGAGCCGCTGGTATGTGGCCTCGGAATTTTTGAGCCCAAATGGCATGACATTATAACAATATAGCCCTTTGTCCGTTATGAAGCTCGTATGTTCCTGGTCAGGGGCATGCATGGAAATCTGGTTATATCCAGAATAGGCATCCATGAATGACATCAGTCCATGCCCTGCCGTGGCATCCACGAGCTGGTCAATCCGCGGTAAGGGAAAGCAGTCTTTTGGACAGGCCTTATTGAGGCCCGAATAGTCAATACAGGTTCGCCACGTCCCATTAGGCTTCGGGACCAGTACCGGATTGGCTACCCAATCAGGGTAAAAAGCATCCCTAATGAATCGGTTTGCTTTTAACCTGTCGACTTCCTCTTTCAGTGCCTTCTTTCTATCGTCGTCCAGTTGTCTTCGCTTTTGTTGCTTCGGTGGGAAGCTTTTATCGATATTTAACACATGGCTCACAATATTTGGACTTATTCCCACCATGTCCGAATGTGAACATGCAAAGACATCCTGGTTTCTCTTTAAAAAGCAAATTAATTGTTATTTAGTTTCTTCGCGTAGATGTTTCCCGACCTTTACCGTTCTCGACAGATCTGACTCTTCGAGCTTGACATTCTCGAGCTCTTCTAATGGCTCGAGGTCAGCTCTTTCCTCCACTCTTAGGTCGATCTCTTAATCTATCTCCAAGGCCGTCCCATCCTTATTCTGGATAATGACGAGTGCTTGCTCGCTCGCCGGTTTCTTTCCTCTTACGGAAATGCTATAACATTCCCTTCCGGCTAACTGATCTCCCTTCAGTGTCCCAATGCCACTAGAAGTCGGGAACTTGATGGCCAGATGCCTTACAGACGAGACTGCCCCCAGCCCTACTAGGGCGGGTCTCCCGAGCAGCACGTTGTAGGCTGATGGCAGGTCCACTACTACAAACTCCATCATCTTGGTTACCGAGACCGGGTAGTCTCCCAAGGTTACCGGGAGTTCGATGGACCCCATGCAGGAAATCTCTTCTCCTGAAAAGCTGTACAAAGTTGTTGCACACACTTTTAGGTCTCGAAGCGCGAGTCCCATCTTTTCTAGGGTGGCCTTATAAGGGATGTTCACGGAGCTCCCATTATCAATGAGAACTCGGTGAACTCTCTTATTCGCGAGGTGGAGAGTGATGTCCAGTGGGTCATTGTGGGGGAACTGAACATGGGATGCATCGTCCTCAATAAAGGTTATCGGTTGAGATTCAACCTTCTGGCATTTTGGAGCTCTAGGTTCGGGTTCGTAAGGAGACACGTCCCCAGTTTTCAGGTCATTCACATATCGTTTTTGGGCATTCTTGCCCATTCCTGCGAGATGAGGCCCACCCGAGATGGTTATCACGTCTTCTCCATCAATTGGAGGGGGCCTTTCTTCTTCCCTGGCTCGGGAATTGTTGTTTTGGCCAGGTTGTGGCGCAGCTGCCCTCTATCTTGTAGACGCCTGATTGTTATTTTGGTTTTTGACATATTGTCTGAAATAACCTCTCGAGATCAATCCTTCGATCTCTTCCTTCAACTGACGGCATCCATCAGTAGTGTGCCCGGTGTCTCGGTGAAAACGACAGTACTTGCTGGAGTCCCTCTTGGACTTCTGATTTCTCATGGGATCTGGACGCCTGAAAGGGGCCTGGTTTTCATTAGCCAGGTATATATTCTCCCAAGACTCATTGAGCTCGGTGTACACTTTGTACATGGAGAAATATCTTTCCCCCTTCTTCTTCTTTGCCCCTTCGGCCTCTGGGTTACTCCCTTCGTTCTTCTTTCTCTTGGAAGGGTTTTCCGCAGTAGGCTTTGAGGCTGGTGGGTCCATCGAGGTTGAGGCAGAGTTTACATTTATCGTTGTAGTTACGGGCTGAGAGGTCATATTCAGTTTCGACCTCGCCTCCTCTACATTGACAAACCTTTGAGCTCGCTTATTAAACTCGGTTAAGGACCTCACCGGTTTTCTCTGCATATCATCCCAAAGAGGACTTCCAGCATTACTCCAGCTTGGACAGCCATTAGATGACCGCTGTCATCCACATTTCAAGCTCGGGCAACTTCCAAATTAAACCTCGTAAGGTAGCTCTTCAACGTTTCGCCTGGCTGCTGCCGAACGTTAGTTAGAGTTGATGCCTCAGGTCTCACCCCCATCATGGCTCTGAACTGCTTCTTGAAATCCTTTGATAGCTGATCCCAAGAAGTGATCGAATGTCTTTTATATTTCTCGAACCAGCTTTTGGCTGGTCCCGTAAGCGATGCTGGAAATAACATGCATCTGAGTTCGTAACCCACGTTACTTGCTCTCATTATGGTATTGAATGTACTCAGATGGCTGTATGGGTCGAACTTTCCCTCAAAAGTTGGGACATGAGGGATCCGAAATCCTTTAGGGAACGGAGTGTTGGAAATATGGGGAGCAAACGGTTCGAGCTCCTTGTCAGAATCCTCATTCTGACTCCGACCTCGCTCATTTTGCAAAAGTCTGAAGGCCTTTTCCAACTGATCAATTCTTTCTTGGACCAGGTCCGCGAGGGGTCTTGCCTGAAATTGGCTATCATTGATCACAATTCCAGGCTCGCGCCTTCGCAAGGGATCTTTACGCCCATTTAGGCGATCTCTTAGGTCCGGATTTGACGGGTTACCATTACCCCGATTCTGATTCAAGTGTTCCCGCAGGTCGGAGGAGTTCCTGTGGTTCCCAGTATTTTTCCGACCTCGATCATACATACTGACTGATCTGGTATCTCCTGAGCCGTCACCAGCAAGGCTTGTCGCATGACTATTCCGAGATGGGTCTCTTTCATGCTGCCTCGTCTCTGCGGTGCGAGACCGGGACATTTGACTTCTTGTAGATTGGGCGCCTCTCCGCTCCCTGAAGGCTTCTCTGCTACTTTGTCTCATTTCCGCTCGTCTTTCCTCATCATCTCGAATAGGTTGAGCATTCCTCCGAGGTGGTGAAGGGTATCTTATAGGCAATGGAGGGAATCGTATGGGTGACGGTGGTTGCCACCCATTTCGAGGCCTAGACGGTCCGGAGTTTGCCCGGGTTGGGTCGGTAACATTCTGAGTGTTACCAGGGATTTGAGTCTGAGCCTCTATAGAGGCTCGGTTATTCCCAGTTCCCGCTGGTACCTCCGCAGTTGAATTAACCAGAGCCCTTGCTCGGGTACTTCTTCGGGGTCTCAAGGGAGCGGATTGCTCTGCTGGTGCCGGAGGTTGCTTTGGCCTCCTTGTGGCAGCATTTTTTTGAGGACGTCCACGAGGCCTGCTGGGAGGAACATGCACATCCCTCGGAGGAGGGGCTTGGTTCTCACGCGGAGGTGGGGGCTGAGCCGCCTGGGCCTCTGCGACTAACCTAGCCAACTCCTCATTCCGCTTATTGGCTTCGGCCATTTGTTTTTTCAGCTGTCGGTTTTCAAGTTCCACAATGGGGACGTACCGTTCAGGATTATAGTACATGTCCTCATCCCTTGGGGCTGGAGGTGCTGGAGGTCCCCGAGAATCGGAGGACTCGATTCTCTCCTCAGTATCTGGGTTTACCATTGGTTGTTTCCCAGGGCGTCTTGGATAGTTTTCTTCAGGAATGTTTTGATCGTTTGCGGCCATAACTGTTCAGGGATCGTACTACTTAAGGCTCTCAATGAAAGTACCAAACTGTTGACGCCGCTTTTTATCAACTTAAAATGTAGAGCACGTAAACAGTAAATAATTATGGCCAGAATAACACAATAAAACAAGGAGAGTTTTTTACGTGGTTCAACAGTTAACTCTGCCTAGTCCACGAGTCTTTGTTATTAGAACTTAGGAAATTTCTGGAAATCCTCCAGGGATGAATTCTCCAGAATTTCTCTCAAGATCACAAAATTTTCGTCCTTTACAAAGGTACATGACTTCTCTATTTATAGAGAAGATCTCAGAATACTATCCCGCACATTTTGGGAAGTTATTCTGTATATTAATAAATTTAATGGCTTTAAAGCCTGTAACTCCTATATATAAGGAAACGTCCCCTGAAGACCAGGGGGCATGTAACCAACTAGTAAATATCCCTTTATTGTAGGGAAGTTTCAACAATAATATCTCTTGAATGCATGGACTGTGTCTCTTCAAGTGACCTATTAAGCCGTTCGAGACCAGCGATTAGTATCATGCATGTCTAAGTCTCTGAGAAGTATAAGTGGCCTTATTTTCCCGAGATCAACTCGGAAAGGGTAAATACCACGTCGGTCATCCTTACCCATAGTTCGCACTCATGCCAAGCTCAGGCCACTTGATCCGAGGTCAACCGACAATGGACGTACTCCGATGTTCTGTCTTTCGAGCTTGTAAGGACTTCGAGGCTGCCCATCTTCGAGGTTGCCACCTGCTTTGAAGGTTCGGTGTCTAGATTACGAGCATATATTTTAATTATCGCGAACTCACCCCTGGCGGATCCAGCTTTCGAGGTTACAACCTCAAGTCTCGAAATCTGGGTGTGACACCTTTTTTTCTGGACACAGCCATAGCCTTGGTTAAAAAATTAAATACATTATTGATTTCACATATTTTACATAATAATAATAATATTAATAATAATAATTAATTTATAGATGTTTAAAAATGTAGCGCATTTTATTGTTTGATTAATTGTTTTATTTTGTTTAATTTAAATGTTAAGTGAATAATTGTTTGATTTAATGTAATTGTTTGTTTTAATTATTATTTTATGCTTGAGTGTAAGTGTGTTTGATTGTGTTTGTGTGAGTGCATGGTAAGTAAAAGAGCATGCATAGTTGTGTGTGCAAGTGCATGACATGCATGGTAAGCATGCAAGTGAATAATGATAAACCTAGTCTAAATTGTGGAAATAAGAGTTTCCCTAATTATAGAATTTTATAAATCAAAAGATAATTCTAGAATGCAAGAGTTCACATTGAGGAAAAAAGGAAACAAATAAGAAGAGAAGAGAGAGGGAGTGTAGGCATGTGGGAGAGATGGAAGAGCAAAGCTTGGTTTCCTTATTTAGCTTGTTGACATCTTTTTCTTTTATTTCATTTTTAATTCAAAGGCAAAAAAAATGGGAATTAAGTTTGGGAAAGTTCCCTTTTCCCATTTAATCATAGGGTTCGACCAATATGGTGATTAAAAGAAAAACAATGAACTTGGAAGCTCATTTGTATGTGGTTGCCGAAACCACTTAGAGAGAGAGAGCTCGTGAGAAGAGAAGGAGAGAGAGTTCGAAACTAGGAGGGGCAAAGGTATTGTGTTTCTTAATTCTCTAGCCTATTCTTCTCTTCTTGAATCTAAGAGTTGTGTTTTTGGTATTAGTTGAACCTAGGTATCAAGGGCTAAACCTATAGTTAGTGTGGTTAAACACTATCAAGGAGGTAACATAAATTCTACCTATTTATCTATTTTCTTTGATGTTGTGATTTCTCAATTAAGTGATTTCTTAGAAAGACATGATAGGGTTCTTATATGTAGCAAATTTATTGATTATATGTGTGGTTAGTATTTCTAAATGGAAGCATGTTAGGGTTCAAATTCTTTTAAGAGTTACGATTTTATGTTGATTAATAATAGCATTTTTGTTTGTTTAAAAGGATTTTGATGTCTTGATTAATGATTATAAAGATGCAAGTTTTGGTATTAGAAACATGCTATGTTTGAATCTTAAAATTTTGTGAAATTGATAAGTGTTGCTATGCTAGGGATTCCGGCCAAGGGTATTTTAAAAGGATTTTATGTTTGTTTTGTTTCATTATTTTTTATCTTGAATTATTGAGTAAGAAGCATGTTAAATTTGTGGTATATTGTGTTATTTCACTATAGGTATTGTGGCCAAGGCTATTGTATGTAATGCGATGTTGTTTTTAAATGTATACATGAAATTTGAGAATGTTAAGGTCTTCCATAAGGTGCTAGGAAGCATGTTAGACCCATTATTGTGTTGTTGGAAAAATTAATGAGCATTATTTAATATTTTTGTGATTTTATGTGTTTGCTGAATTTTTATTGTTAGTATGTTAATTAGCAAGCATGAATAAAATATTAGTGAGTTTCATGCCAAAAAAATTCATGATAGATGCTAAGAATGAAAATAATTAATTTTGGTTTTATTCTCTCATTCAGTCAAGAAAATCTATGATTTTATGTGAAATTGCGTGCTTTAAATGTCAAAGAAAACAAATGAGTTACATGCTGAGTTTTTGTTTTAAAAATTTATGAAAATAGCAAGAATATGAATGTAATAGTAATTTTATGCCATAAAGATAGTGTATGAATGAGCTAAAAGATTTTTCTTTAACAAGTTTTGAATTTTTATGAATATCATAAATTTATGGGATTGTGTGTTCTAGAAAGAGAATTAAAAATATTTCACATTTTTATTTTTAATTTAGGAAAAGAATGTTGTTTCTTATTTTATGGTTAAAACTTGAAAGCATGATGAAAAGTTGAATAATTATCTTGAAATCTAGTTTCAAAAATGAGTTATTGATTATCAAACAAGTTTATGCCTTTTGTCAAATTAAGCCATGAATAGATTGTGAGTTTGAATGAGATTTTGGAATTAAATCTTAATGCATGTTGTTGATTTTAGGATGACTAATGGTAGTAAGCATGCTAGGAAATTAATGGGTAATTAAGTTAAAAACATGATAATTCCAACTTTGACATAGTTTTTCAAAAATGGTCTCACATGTGCATGTTACATGCAAATATATTTTTATGCATAATTATATGTTAGTTGAGTAAGTCTAAAGTCCTTATTTGAAGACTTTTAAGATTGTTATGTGTAATGACATTATTTTCTATGATTTTATGTATGAATCATGATAGAAATTAGAAAAGTGGAGTAACTTGTTTAAAATGGGTGCCACGTGTGTATGGCCCATGGACACATATGATATGTTTTCATGTGTGTTTTACATGATATTAAGACAAGTATTTGATTGTTATTTTAGGCTTGTTTTGAAGTTCTTCTGCTATTGTAATTGCTTGGACTTGAGGTAAGGAAGTTATTAGCTAGGTTTCTGTTTTGTTTCTGAATGGACTCTAGTTATGAGATATGTATGGATTTATTTGTGTTTGCTTAACCTAGTGTTGCAGCATTATTAAAGGCAGGCATGCCTAAGGGTTGGACAATAGGGGTCTTAGGTAACACACGGACAATAGGGGTTCCATGTAAGCGACCAAAGGAGAGTCACATGTGACATGGACAATAGGGGTGTCATGATCTTATGTTGTATAATTATGCTTATGTTGCATATAATCTTATGTTTATGATCATGATCTTATGTTGTATGTTTATGGTTATGCTACATATAATCTTATGTTTATGATTATGATCTTATGTTGTATGCTTATGTTTATGTTGCAAATAATCTTATGTTTATGATTGTGACTTATGTTATCATGGCTATGTCTTCGTATGACTTATATTGATAATGAATGTTATAAGAAAAGTATGTTATGAATTTATGAGATATTTTGCTTATGCTTTTATGTTGCGGTTTTTTTTCTTGTTTGTACTTCCTTATTGGATTTTTAGCTCATCCTCTTACTTCCTCCCTTGTAGATAGACACTAGATAGACTTATTTGGCATGCAAGGTGAACTGAGTCAGTTTCCAAAAAGTACGTATGTATGCTGCGGAAAACCAGTGAACAAGGAAACAATCTAGAACGACATTGTGCATTAAAGTCTTTTCTTATGTTAATTTATCAGTAGGATGTATTTATTTATTTTAAGATTGCATTAAATCCTCTTTTGGCTTTGAACATTGAATCTAACTCCACGGTTATTTTCAATAAAGACCCATTGTATTTTTCAATCAAATTAAAATTAGTATTTTAATAAAAATAGGCAACTACATTGTTAAGAAAAAAGTATAAATTATCTTTAATCTGTAGCATGGTATCTATGATTAATTTATATTTTTTTATTCTGTTTTTTCATAGGCTAATGATGGCTTAGTTAAATTTAGCTTAAATCTAAAAGATGGATGAAATACTTTGGTAAATAAAAAAAGAAACAAATAATGATCATATTCATGCTACTTTTGAAATAGGTAAGCAAAATTTACGATAATATTTTCAAATGAATATAACATTCATTATAGTATTCTCTTCATACATATTGACTTCATCTTTTTAAGTTTAGGTGAAAGCTCAACACAATCAAGATATATAACAGAGGATTATTTCAAAAGACAAAAAATTGGTACGAATTTCTGCACCTAACACTAATGATTCGCTTCTCTCTGTTTTATATTTATATTACTGTAATAATTTTTTTTACAATAGATATGACGAAAAAAAGATCTAGAAATTTAATTGATCAACTTCAGTGTCTCACTGAACAACCGGATACATTAAAATCATCAACAATATGCCAATTTTGTAATGGTAAATTTTTTTCCCATGAACTTAAATCTTTTTGGTGCTCGGATGGAAAAATACGCTGACCCACCAATTATTGTCCAAACAAAATATATGACTTGTGTACCTTCAAATCAACTCATGCTTTAGAATTTCAAAAATATGTTCGAACATATAATAATAAAATTTTGCATTCACGTCATTTGGTGCTAAATATTATAAAAGTTTGTGCCAAATTAAAAAAAATATACACCTTTCGAGTTCAAGTACAAATTTATCATTATATAAATAATATGATTTCATCATAAAATCATCCGTTAAATTTATATCTTTATATCTATGACATTGAACATGAAATAGAGAATCGATTATATAATTCTTCTTAAACTTAGTTATCACCATATATAAGGTTAAAAATTTTGGTTAAAAGAAGGAATTATTTCATTAAAAAGTTTAAGATTATATAAGGGATCCCAGAATAAACGTTAAAAGGTCATTTACAATTCAAAAGAATACAACAAGCCAAATCTAAGCGACAAAATTAGGGTTCAACCCTAGTTCCCATGTAAATTCTCGGTCGTGGTGGTTGAGCAAGCTACATATGTACACGTCGCTACCGAAGCTCTCCAACTCATGGCTGGTCCAGCTCCCATTTTCCCTTACTTGCACCACATAGCACCCGTGAGTCAAGGTCTGATTGTGAAAATTTGATACACAAATGCACGCAATCGATTCAAGTAATATAGATAGTAAAAAGAGTATCGTTCCCACAAGAACTGTTGACCAATTACCAATAATTGATTTTCAAATTCTATTTGGTGAATTAAAATTTAGATGAATAATTAAAATTAAAATGAATACTCTAAACTATGAACATAATTTAAATAACTGTAAGCAAAAAAATGAATCAACTAATTAAAAATCAATAATAAAAAGCCTAGGAATTAATTTCATCAACTTTTCATTCTATTAATTTTACTAATCAATTCTAAATCTCTTCTTCCTATTCTAATAGCAGGTTAACATAATCAATTCCTATTCTTTTTCAAGATATAAGATCTCAGCCTATATGAGGTTTTCTACATCTCTATGATAAACTTAAACATATAAAAGGCATTAAGCATGGAAACCTAATTACTACACAAGTCATACATGTATTTTCGTCCAATATACAACCTATGTCTATATAAAGATAGCATATTCAATTCTCATCTTTCAAATTTTGAATCAAAACAATTAAATCAAGTAAATAGTGATAAAGTATTTACCAGCATTAAACAAACATCATATAAATTAGAATAGAGAAGAAGTATCAATAGAACATCATAATAAAATTAAATTGAAATTCAAATGACTACATGAATCCCTAGATAAAAGATTTAGTTCATCTCTAACATAATGAAAATAAACTTCAAATAATTATTCATAGAAAATAACCAAGAATTCAGATGAAGAGAAAAATCTAATTACAGCAGCCTTTTCTAAATCTAGGATTTATAAAACTAAAACTGCTTTTTAAATTCGCAGAATAATGTCCCTTAAATAGTTTTCCAAGACTCCCAAGTGAAAAGACCGTTTTGTCCTTCAAAAAGTGGCTAAAAATTTGAAAACCGCGTCGATAGCGCTGCAGCGCTAGGTTTTAGGCGGTGTAGCGCTATTGACAGAGTCGAATTTCCTCAATTTTTAGTGCACTAGCGCTGTAGCGCTACTCTTCAGTTCTTGATAGCGCTGTAGCGCTACTTACAGATTCAACATGTCCAAATTTTCCTTGTCTAGCTCTGTAGCGCTATTTACAGAATCATTTCTCGAACATCTTGCTCCCAAAAGACACGATTTTCTCCAAAATAACTCCATTTTCTTCCACTTTCACTTCATTCCACTCTTTTCACCATCTTAGCATGAAAAACCTGAAACATGAACATACGGGCGTAATTCTACAATAAAATAGCCCTAAACTAATGAAAACCTTTATAAAAACTAAACCCTAAACGAGCCTAAAACTCGTTTATTAAACTCCCCCAAACTAAACATTTACTCGCCCTCAAGTAAAGAATCTAACTAGACTTTAACCTAAACAAACCAAGTTGACGTAACCAACAAATTCCAACACTCAAGACTGCTATGCATATATAATTCTCAGGAAAAATAATCATACTATTTAAAATATTAATCTAGATTTTCAGTCAAACTACTTCACCCTTTCATTGCAATCTATCAACGCCAAAGCTCATTTACTCATAACTCGCAAATAAAATAATTGAACCACTTTATGCATATCAAGTTCTTACCAACTAACCACATAACCGGTTATTTCCATATGCCTGCACTACTTACTATTCTCCATTAATATAAACAAATGCACAAGTAAGAATCAATAGGGCTTTTCAAAGGTTGTAATAGAAGGCTTAGGTACAGGTAGATAAAGAAATATTTTAAGGCTTAATCATACCACAAGCATTCCAACTAACAAAATTTCCCATCAATTTCAAACAACTCATCCCTTGTTACCCATTTTTCTGTGTAATGATTGAGAATTTTTTTTCTTTTCTTTCTTTTCAACGATTGATAAAACTATGCAAAACCAGCTCATTCATATTTTTCTTTCTCATAATACACTCCCCCAAACTTTGATATTCAAGAGATAACAGTTTGGGAGCATAATCATTTTGCACTTTCTTTTCCTTTTCTTTCTTTAATTTTTCTCAATCAGAAGTAATTTTCTGAATAACACATAATACATACATCCCATTACACATTCACTCCCCTCATATAATAATTTTCATGCTCATGGTATGGGTCAAAAAGAGTAAAAGGTAATCTAATTCATAGCTAGGCTCAAAAGAATGTGTTAACAAGAATATAGTTATAAGGCTCAAAAGGGTTGACTAAGGATAAAATTTAATAGGGTTAGCTTGAAAGGCACAACCAGTCCAAAAAATTGCCTATATCATTTTCCTAAATGTGCATCGTTTCAAATTTCATCTCAAATAGTAAGCAAACAGGTTCTAGAATTTTTTTCAATCCACAATCCAAATTCAACATGCATAAAATAATTCAATTATAACATTTGCAATTTATGAGCAATAGATCTCTAATGTCAATAGATCACAGTGAAAAAAAAACAAAGTAATCTAACCAAGCACACAGATTGTTTTAGAAGCAATCAACTTTTCCTTTGGATTATACAACATAACAGTCAATCATATTAAAATGGCAATTACAATGAACTTAATTTATACTCTAAAACATGACTCAATACAACTAACTAAAAAAAACGGAAATGGCGGAGGTGGAGGTTGAGAGAAAAATGGAGAATACGATGGACATGTTGGTCATGGAGCAAAATAATTCTGATCCGCCTCATTTAAAGACCATCAACTCACCAAGTTATTTAAGTGAGCCACATGGTTCACCTCGTATTCGTACCGTTGTCCCATATATTGATTCATCATCTGATGTTGCTGAACCATGTATTGATTTTGTTGAATAAGTTAATCCAACTTATCACTAACGTTCTACATGCTAGGGTCACTACTACCCCCCAGCAACACGAGATCAACATCTTCTTCCACCTCAGTTTCAACTCAGCTTTTACCCTTCTTCCTTGTCTGTGGCACATAAAGAGCAAGTGTAGGGTAATCCTTCGTTAAAGTAATCGACAAAGGTTTCTGCAATGACTGATATATATCTGTGACGAACTCAAGAACTCCAACTTTGTATCATAGCATAGTGATTACAGACCCATGGCCCAAACCTCCAGTGGTATGGCCTTTTCAATATACTCAATATTCTCTTTTATCCATGAGCCCGTGTTAATAGTCATTCCTGTCATCAACGCATACATCAAAAGTACTCAATCCTTAGTCATGTCAGACACATGACTCACTGGCATAAACCGAGCACAAACGAAGAAAGTCCAAAATCTGGCTTCAATATTCAATTGACAGGAAGCAATACTCTTGGGTAAAGAACCAGATAAGTTCCATGGAGCACCTTCAAAACATAACTTTTCTGCCACAGCAACATAATCTATGTATCCCTTCAAAAATATTGTATATTCCTCCTCTTGCTCTTTTATATGTGGCACGTTAAATACCTTATTAATCGACTCCGCTGTGAAAGGCAGCCGCTTGCCTCTAACAAATACTTTATCATTATGTTTAGCCCTTAGATTCTCATAGAACTCATAAACCATAGATACGTTTGCCTGAGCCAGTTTTGTAACAAAATTGTCCCACTTTCGAGCTGCTAGATTAGCTCAAACCAACTCAAAAATTTGATGATCAAAGGATTCTGATTGAAATTCTACTTCTCGTTCAGGAATCAATGTTTTCCTCACAAAATTTTCATACCGCTCCTGAGCTGAAAATTTGATAAACCGTGTTTCATCAAACTCCTACTCGGGTGTATCCTCCCTTTGTTCAGATGCAGAAGCTTTGCCTTTACCCTTATCCTTAGACTTCCCATCCTTACTCTTAGGAGCCATAATATCTATCTTCTCTACAAGACAAAACCCAGGAAAATTTCGATAGCACCTCCCCTTAAATGATAGACTTCCCTTCTTCAAAATCACCCTATAAATCCAATGTCACAAAACACAATACCCAAGTACCACAAATCACAGCAGCAAAAAGTAATTTCTATCCAAGAAAAAGCAACAAGCTAACCCAAACCCCAAAAAGTGGCAAGAATCTTGAAGAAAAATGAGTGAAAACACTTACTAGCCCTTGAACTGTCCTTCCACCTGCTTGACTGATCAAAGCCCCTTGAAAATTTTTCACCTTCTTCAAGAAATTTGAAACTTTGATTTTTAGGGTTCAGAAAATTTGAATTTGAAATTGATTTTAGGGGAAAGAATTGGAGCAATGGGAAAAATGGCTGAGATAAGAGAGAAGATGAAGAAGAAAGTTGGAAAATATGATGGGATTTTCTGGGAAGAGGCTGTAATGGAGGATATACGGTGGTTTGGAGTGTTGGAAGAGGGAAAAAGACGGAATGGGGGAAGAAATGAGGGTTTGGGAGAAGAAAAAAATTTGAAATGAGGGTTTTTAAAAAAATCTGAGCTAAGGGCGTTGTAGCGCTGTGGCGCTACCTGGCAATTATGGGCAAATTCGGGTTTGGAAAGAGTGCCGTAGCGCCACTTGATCAGCGTTGTAGCACTATATTGCGGTTCAAACACCCTTTTTTTCTCTGGAAGTAGCGTTGTAGCGCTACCTTAATGGTGTTGTAGCACTAGACGACCGTGGAAAATGTTCAAACCCCTCTGGAAATAGCACTATAGCGCTACACTTTCAATAATAAGATTTTTTTTTAAGTCTTTTCTTGTAGAACCCTTGTGTTTTTTTCACGTTTTTCACGGTTTATTCATTACATCAAAAAATTTCCTAATTAAAACTAAAAATGACTAAAACAAAAAATTTCTAAATACATTGTTCCAAACAAAATAAAAACCAATAATATAAAGTTAAAATAAAAATAAAATAAAATAAAAATAAACATAGGAATGCCTCCTAAGAGCGCTGTCTTTAACATCTTTTAGCTGGACTCTTGTTTTCATTCGATTCAGAGTGGTTCCATAATCACCACAGACTTGCATTTTTCCACCGGGCCCTCCAAATAATGCTTCAATCTCTGACCATTCACCTTAAAGTGTCCCGTGTTCTCACTATGAATTCGCACCACTCCATATGGAAATGATGCAACTATTGTATATGGTCCTGACCATCTTGACTTCAATTTACCGGGAAAGAGCTTAAGTCTAGAATTGAATATAGTACCTTGTCTCCAGGTTGAAAATCCTTCCAAAGTATCTGCTTATCATGAAAGGCCTTCGACTTATCTTTATAAATCCTCGCATTCTCACAAGCTTCATTTCGAAATTCATCGAGCTCGTTCAACTCCATAAGCCTATTTTGTCCCGCCATAAAGAGGTCAATGTTTAACTTTTTCACAGCCCAGTAAGCTTTGTGCTCAAGTTCCACTAGTAAATGACACACCTTACCAAACACCAATCGATTTGGTGACATACTGATCGGAGTCTTGAATGTTGTGCAATAAGCCCAGAGTGAATCGTCAAGCTTTTTCGACCAATCCTTCCTTGATGTATTTACAGTCTTTTCCAAGATGTTTTTAGTCTCCTGATTTGAAACTTCAGCTTGACCATTTGTAAGTGGATGGTATAATAACGCCTTTTGATGATGAACTCCATAACAAGCATAAAGAGCAGTAAATGACTTGTTGCAAAAATGACTCCCTCTATCACTAATAATTGCTCTTGGAGTACCAAACCGGGTAAAAATATTTTTGTGAAGGAATTTAAGTACCTCTTTACCATCACAATTAGGAGTTGTTGCAGCTTCTACCCATTTAGAAACATAGTCCACTGCAAGCATAGTGTACTTATTATTCTAAGATGATGGGAAAGGTCCCATAAAGTTTATTCCCCACACGTCAAACAACTAAACTTCCATAATACCAGTCGTTGGTATTTGATCTCTTCTTGATATATTACCGATTCTTCGACAACGATCACAACTCTTGACAAAGACATTAGCATCTTTAAATAACGTTGGCCAATAAAACCCACATTGCAAAACTTTTGTTGTTGTTCTTGCTCCTCTGAAATGACCGCCACAATGCAAAGTATGACAATGAGTAAGGATGGACAACATTTCTTCTTCTGGGACACATCTTCTAATTATTTGGTCAGCACAATGACGAAAAAGAATGGGCTCATCCCAATAATAATGCTTAACTTCCGAATAGAACTTTTTAAGTTTTTGCCTTGACATGTTAGGAGGCACAACCTTTGCTACCAAATAATTAACATAATCCGCAAACCACGGTAGATTTTCTTCTTCATCAATAAAAAATAATTGTTCATCCAGAAAGTTATCATCAATTTGTACATTTTTCTTATTAGGATCTTCTTCTAATTCCAATCTAGATAGATGGTCTGCAACTAAATTCTCTGTCCCCTTTTTATCACGAATTTCCATGTCAAACTCTTGCAATAAAAGGACCCATCGAATTAAACGAGGTTTTGCATCCTTCTTGGTCATAAGGTACTTAATAGAAAAATGGTATGTGTAGACAAAAACCTTATTACCAATTAAGTATGGCCTGAATTTATCGAATGCAAAAGCAATTGCAAGTATTTCCTTCTCAGTAGTTTCATAGTTTAATTGAGCATCATTCAAGGTCCTACTAGCATAATAAATTGTTCGAAAAACCTTGTCAACTCGCTGCCCCAGAACTGCTCCAACTGCATAATCACTTGCATCGCACATCAATTCAAAGGGAAGTTCCCAATTTTGTGGTACCAAAATCGGTGCAGTAATCAGTTTCTCTTTCAAAGTATTGAAAGCTCTTTGACAATCAACATCAAAATTAAACTGTACTCCATTCATTAATAGAGCAGACAGGGGTTTAGATATCTTGGAGAAATCTTTAATAAGTCTCCTATAAAATCCAGCGTGCCCAAGAAAACTTCGAACACCCTTAACTGAAATCGGAGGAGGCAAGTTCTTAATAGTTTAAACCTTCACACGATCTACTTATATTCCCTTGCTTGAAATCTTATGGCTCAAAACAATTCTTTCACTCACCACAAAGTGAAATTTTTCCAAATTCAGTACCAAATTAGATTCTTCGCATCTTGTTAACACCTTCTCCAAATTCTATAAACATAAATCAAATGAAGAACCAAAGACTGAGAAATCATCGATAAATATTTCAATGCTCTTCTCTACCATATCCGAAAATAATGACATCATGCATCTCTGAAACGTAGCAGGAGCATTGCATAATCCAAATGGCATTCTACGAAAAGCAAACGTACCATAAGGACAAGTAAAAGTTGTTTTCTCTTGATCTTCGGGAGCAATAGGTATTTGGTGATAACCAGAATACCCATCTAAAAAACAATAAAATTGATGGCCCGACAGTCTATCAAGCATTTGATCCATGAAAGGTAGTGGGAAATGGTCTTTCCTTGTTGCCTTGTTTAGCTTTATGTAGTCAATACAAATTCTCCAACCCATCACTGTACGAGTTGGAATTAACTCATTAATCTCATTTTTGACTGTAGTCATTCCTCCTTTTTTTGGAACCACTTGTACTGGGTTTACCCACAAACTAACCGAGATTGGATAAATAACACCAGCATCTAACCACTCCAAAATTTCTTTTCGAACCACCTCCTTCATAGCTGGATTCAACCTCCTTTGAGCATCAATATATCCTTACTGTCCTCCTCCAAGAGAATACGGTGCATAACAGTAGATGGGCTAATTCCTTTTATATCAGCTAAAGTCCAGCCAATTGCCAATTTATGAGCTCGAAGTACTCTTAATAATTTTTCCTCTCCAATAGTAGATATTGAAGCAGAAATAATAACAGGGAGAGTATCATTCTTACCCAAATAAGCGTATTTAAGATGATCCAGTAAAGTTTTCAATTCAAGGACAAGTGGTTTCTTTATAGATGGTAGTGGTCTCTCAGATCCTTGTCCAAGTTCCTCATTTTTCTTTTTATAAATAGGTCCAACGGAGTTTAACCATTTTACATATTCAAGAACCTCATTGTCATCACAGCCTTCCCTACCATGTGCAATAAGGCTCATCTCAAGCGAATCTTCAACAAGTTGTCTCTTTGACAATTGTTCCTCAATTACATTAACACTAAAGCAACTATCACTTGCTCTAGGATACTTCAAAGCCTTAAACACATTAAATACAACCTCGTCACCTTGCATCCTCAGCCTTAACTCTCCTTTTTGAACATCTATCAAAGCTTGACCAGTGGCTAAAAATGATCTTCCCAAAATAATTGGAACATCTTCATCTTCCTCCATATCAAGAACAATAAAATTTGCGGGAAAAATGAATTAGTCTACTTTGGCAGGAACATATTCAATAATACCACAGGGGTGTGTCAATGAACGGTTAGCAAGTAGTAGAGAAACCGTAGTGGGCCTAGCTTCCCCCAAACCGAGTCTTCGAAATACAGACAGTGGCATAGATTAATGCTTGCACCTAGATCACATAAAGCCCTCTCACAATGAAAATTCCCTATGGTGCAAGGTATATTGAAACTGCCCGGATCTCTCAACTTTTGAGGAAGTTTCTTTTGGATTATGGCACTACACTCTTCTGTCAAAGCTACTGTTTCATAATCCTCCATTTTTCTTTTATTAGACAAAATCTCCTTCATAAACTTCACATAACTAGGAATTTTTTCAAGGGCTTCCGCAAAGGGAATATTAATGTGAAGTTTCTTAAATACTTCAAGAAATTTGGAGAATTGCTTGTCAAGATATGCCTTTCGGAATCGCTGAGGATAAGGAATCTTGGGCGACGACTTGGTGTATTTGGGCTTTTCTGTTTTTGGAAGATCATCAGTAACCTTCTCTTGTGCTGGACTAAGTACAGGTTGATCTTCAATCGTAGTACTGTTGTTTTCTACTGTAGGCCCGTCATATTTAGTGCCACTCCTCAAAGTAACCGCTTGACATTACTATTTTGGATTCACCACTGTCGAGCTAGGTAAAGCCCCTTGATTACGATCTGCCATTAGCTTTCAAAGCTAGCCAACTTGTGTTTCTAAGCTCTGAATGGAGGATCTGGTTTCTATCATAAATTGGTTCAATGCATCAGTGGATACCTCTGGTTTATTCATGTGAGGTGGTGGCTGTTGATGTTGCAGCATTGGTGGCCTTTGAGTATTATAAAAGGGCCTTGGGTTTAGCCCATAAGATGGTCTATGTGGAGGATATTGAGGTGGATTTGGATGGTACTATGGTTGGTGCCCTTGATTATTACTCCAAGACAAATTAAGATGGTTCTTGTATGCTGGAGTATAATTATTAGGGTATGGGTTATTATTAGGTGGCCTTGGGAAATTGCCAATGGCCTGAACTTGTTCAAGTGGAATATCATCAACTGAATAAGAACTCGTCGATGGACATTACTGAAAATGATGAGGGCCTCTACATGTCTCACAACTGATAGGAGTAGGTTGTAGTTGCATCACTTGAGCTGAACTGTTGTTTTGTTGTTGTATTTGTTTCGTTAGCGAAGCAATTTGAGCAGTGAGCATAGCAATAGGATCAACTTCTAGAACTCCTGCCACCTTCTTATTTTCTCGCTCAGATGGCCAATTATAATTATTCATGGCCATTTCCTCTAAAAGCTCATAAGCTTCATTAGCGCTTTAGCTCATAAATGCCCCACCTGCTGCTGCATCTATGATAGTTCTTGCGTTTCTCCTCAGTTCATTATAAAAAGTATGCACCAACATCCAGTTCACTATACCATGATGTGGACATTTTCACAGCAGCTCTTTAAACCTCTCCCAAGCTTCATATAATAATTCCCCCTTAAATTGACAGAAATTATTTATTTCACCTCTAATCCGTGTTGATTTAGCAGGAGGAAAGTACTTGGCGAGAAATTTTTGAGCAAGGTCTTCCCATGTCAGAATGGAATTGGCTTGCAGTGAAATCAACCAACTTTTAGCCCTGTCTCTCAATGAAAACGGAAAGTGCCTCAAACGGATTGCGTCATTACTAACTCCGTTCATTTTGAAAGTATCACATAACTCCAAAAAGTTGGTAATATGGAGGTTTGGATCCTTATTAGGTAGCCCCCCAAACTGAACACAATTTTGAACCATTTGAATTATAGAGGGCTTGATCTCAAAATTGTTTGCCTCCACAGTAGGTGGACGAATACTAGAATGTACCCCTGTAACAGTAGGGAGTACATAGTCCCTCAGGGGTAAATCTGCCCCAGCTGCAACATTCCCCACATTACCTTGATTCAGATTGTTGTTAGTGACATTATTAACATTCTAGGCCATCTTTTCAAGTCTTTTTTGTTTTCTTTCTCTTTTGCAGGTCTTCTCAATCTAAGGATCAACAGGTACTAGTATTTTCGATCGCTTACGTCGCATAAAAATAAGTCACCTGAAATTGAGAAATTTAAAAGAAACTTGATTTAGAAAATGTTAAATGAAAAACCAAAGTAGATATTTGATATTGATTATTAGTCCCCAGCAACAACGCCAAAAACTTGATTGTGAAAATTTGATACGCAAGTGCACGCAATTGATTCAAGTAATATAGATAGTAAATAGAGTATCGTTCCCACAAGGACTGTTGACCAATTACCAATAATTGATTTTCAAATTCTATTTGGTGAATTAAAATTTAGATTAATAATTAAAATTAAAATGAATAATCTAAACTATGAACAGAATATAAATAACTGTAAGAAAAACAATGAATCAACTAATTAAAAATTAATAATGAAAAGCCTAGGAATTAATTTCATCAACTTTTCATTCTATTAATTTTACTAATCAATTCTAAATCTCTTCTTCCTATTCTAATAGCAAGTTAACATAATCAATTCCCATTTTTTTTTTCAAGATATAAAATCTCAGCTTATATGAAGGTTTTCTACATCCCTGTGATAAAATTAACCATATAGAAGGCATTAAGCATGGAAACCAAATTGCTACACAATTCATATAGGTACTTTCGTCCAATATGCAACCTATGTCTATATAATGATAGCATATTCAATTCTCTTCTTTCGAATTTTGAATCAAAACCACTAAATCAAGTAAATAGTGATCAAGTATTTACCAGCATTAAACAAACATCATATAGATTAGAATAGAGAAGAAGTATCAATAGAACATCATAATAAAATTAAATTAAAATTCAAGTGACTACATTAATACCTAGATAAAAGATTTAGTTCATATCTAACATAATGAAAATAAACTTCAAATAATTATTCATAGAAAATAACCTAAAGAATTCAGATGAAGAGAAAAATCTAATTACAGCAGCCTTTTCTAAATCAGAGGTTTATGAAACTAAAAATGCTTTTCAAATTCGCAGAATAATGTCCCTTAAATAGTTTTCCAAGACTCCCAAGTGAAAAGACTGTTTTGTCCTTCAAAAAGTGGCTAAAAATATAAAAACCGCGTCGATAGCGCTGTAGCGCTAGGTTTTGGGTGCTGTAGCGCTGTTGACAGAGTCGAATTTCCTCAATTTTTAGTGCACTAGCGTTGTAGCACTATTATTGTAGCGTTGTAGCACTACTCTTCATTTCTTGATAGCATTGTAGCGCTCGTTTTGTAGCGCTACTTACAGATTCAACATGTCCAATTTTTCTTTGTCTAGCGCTGTAGTGCTATTTACAGAATCTTATCTCGAACATCTTGCTCCCGAAAGACACGATTTTCTCCAAAATAACTCCATTTTCTTCCACTTACTTCATTCCACTCTTTTCACCATCTTAGCATGAAAAACTTGAAACATGAACAAACGAGCATAATTATGCAATAAAATAGCCCTAAACTAATGAAAACCTTCATAAAAACTAAACCCTAAACGAGCCTAAAACTCGTTTATCAAGGCCCAGCAAGAAAACTTAAACATGCTCATAAGCAGTTAATAACATATTACAGAATCATAGATAGCATACCTAGTAGTAATAACCCTACTCATGCATGCATTCAATCCAGATAAGTGACTATAGAGTCACACCGAGGCTCGTTGCCCTAGATAAGTGACTGTAGAGTCACCCCAGTGCTCGTTGCCCTATTTTCTGTATACCCAGCCTTAGGGTTGGCCAAGCGTACCTGACACTTTATTTTCCAAGCGACCATAGGGTCGGTCAAGCGTATACCACACTCCTAGATAGGCCTAACCATATCGGCTAGTGCTCAGTGCACTATTGCCTCCATTAACTTATAAGTCAAGCCTTTCGTCCTGTGCTCAGTGCGCTATTGTTGTCATTGACATATAAGTCAACCCTTAAAATCAGATAATACAGAAAAGCATAAATCATTTAACAGTTATCCAGATACGTATCACTCAAGCATGCTTAATCAAATAATCATAGGCATAATCATAATCATGCTCATAAATAGGGACCCGAGCCTTAATCATAACCCAGGGTGCAATTTTCTTACCTCTGGTCCAAGCATTGAATAAATAGAAATGACCCTCGAGCATGATCCCCTTCCAAGCCCTAGCTATACCCTAGTCACAATCATAATAGAGGATATCCGTCAATATCGAGTAAATAAAGTCTTCTAGACTGATTCCTAGCCTCCAGGACCTCGAATTCTACTAAACCGTGTGATAGAATCCTTCTCGAGCCTTTAGGTTTGAGTCCCTACAACTCAAAACTAATTTGGCCACTTTCCCCAATTAGAGTCGCAACCTGCCCTTGAAGGGTCGTGGCGCTCCCCAAGGCTGAGAACCCTGGTCCTGTTTTCACTGGACACGCGCCGAGGTGCAGTCGACCAGGCGTCGCGATGCTAAGGCAGTTCAAAAGAACCCCAACGCCCCTGAGTTCATACGGGTCGTGACACTTCAAGAACAGCGCCGCGAGCTTAGAATTCCAGCATTTTCCAGATTTCTAAACTCCCCAAAATCATTCCAAAACACGATTTTAATACAATTCAATCACAGAAATGATCTCAGCAACTCACAAACATCAAAACCCATCCCTTAACCTTAACAAAATATCAACCAAACTCAAAATTCAAAGAAAACTCAAAACCAAAAACTCATAATTTAAAACCTTAAATTACCTCTAATAAAATTGTTTCCCAGCTGCAAGTTATGCTTAGAAACTTCTAAACTTCTCCAAAATCACTACGATTCTTACCCCGCTTGAATCCGAGCTCTAGAACACAAGATGTCTTCAAAAATCGATGAGGAGTTTAGAAAGAGAAAGAGAGAGAATGAGAGAGAGAGAGAGAGAGAGAGAGAGAGAAAGTTTGAGTTTTCTGAGTTAATGAACTCAGTCTAACTCATATATTCAAATGGCCCAAATGACCAAAATACCCCACTTAACTCGTTCCTCTCTTACCTCCCCATAAGGGAAAAATTGTCATTTTGACTCTCAAATTTCGCTCTGTACTCAAAATTCCCCAGACAATTTTGATGAACCCAAAATCCCACTATTTTTCCCAAAATATGACTCATACCACCATAAGTCTCAATGACTCACCAGATCACCCAGAATACCCCTTGGCTCACCCCGAGCCGCGTATTAATCCCTCTTGTGACTAAACTGCTAACTTGCTCACTAGGATCGTCTCATTCCGAGTAACTCAAATATATCCACATAATAATGTGGTCTAAATCACAAAATACATATGTTTACAAATATACCTTTCTAATAAGAAACGAGCCCACATGCATACTTAACACACTTAAACATGGAAACATAGTCATATCATAATATAACTCACATAATTCACATAATAATATATACATATTACATAAACACATAATTAATCAAATTATTGCCCTCCTGGCCCTCTAATCAAGACACTATGCCTTATTAGGGAACTTGGGATGTTACAAATAGTCTTTGTAAAAACCATTATCCTAAATCATATTCTTCAAAGACATATCTTGAAAATAATGAATATCCCAAATATTGAAGGAGAAACAATGATCTAGTAGTAAAGGTTAGAGGTCATTATTTAAATAATCAACAGGTCGTCCCTTATAATCCTTATTTACTTGCAAAATTTGATTGTCATATGAATGTAGAGATATGTTCTACTATTAAAGTTGTGAAATATTGTATAAATATATATAAAGGAAATGACCACGTTACAATTCATATTGTCTTTGAAGACACCATAAACAATGTAGATTGTTATCCCTAAAAAATATGAGGATGACATGGCGAATGAAAATGCGGCACGTGACATCACAAATCAGGGAAAAACAACGAAGTATTGAGAAAAGACCGACGAGCAAAAGAGATAGGTCCAGGACCTATAGGGAACTCGACCAAGCCTAAATCCCCTAGGGGTGGTCAGCCTGACCCCTACCCCTAGGGGCGGTCTGCCCAAGCAGGCCCAAGAGCCCTAGGGGTGGTCGACCTAACCCCTACCCTAGGGGTGATCGACCCCAGTATGTCCAAGGACCCCTAGGGGTGATCAGCCTGACCCCAACCCCTAGAGTGGTCGGCCTAACATGCTCAAGAACCACCTGGGTGATTGGCCCACCCTATTCTTCATAGGCTGGTCGGCCTAAACCCTCAAGTACACTTCACTGAGAAATATTCACTCTCGTTCAAACTGATATCAACAGGCCTAGCACCCAGAAGGTCACATGCCTAGCACACAGTGGAACAACATGTCTAGCACCCAGAAGGTCACAGGCTCAGCACCCAAGCTCTAGTCATCGGGCATAGCACCTAAATCTCATATGCCAACAAAGACTTAACATTTTTCCCAGAGGTTTCTATCGTGCAATATCCACCATGATCTAGAGAAACAACGAGAAGACCCATGATCTCATAATCATGGGGAGGTGGACACGTATCTCCAAGGCTGAACCACAAAAAAATTTATGTGTGTTTACTTAAGACAATCGTACCCTGTCATTTATTCTATTTATTTCATTCAAAAGGTGTCGTATATTGTACATATGACCATTGGCCAATTTCACAAGTCAACATTTTGGTGCTTTCATTGAGAGTACAAAATCAAGAAACACACTTTCATCAATTTTTCGATGCCTCCAAAATCTAGTCAGACAAAGAAGATGACTCCCGGGGATTCCACCACTTAGGATCCCATTAACGAACCTTAGGTGGAGGTTGGAGACCAACCAGATGCAGAAGATCCATAGGATGCTCACCAGGAGGAGATGGCGCAATTTCTGGCGAAGCAGGAGGCCTTTGCTGCAGAAATTTCCCTCCAGAGGGCAACTATGGAACGACAACGATGGGAGATAGATGAGCTGTTCCATAGGATGATCCAGAGGGAGCAGAAAGCTGGCTGAAGGCACCAGGAGGTTGTTGTGGCCCTGGAGGCGGCTACTCAGTTAGCCCGAGCTAACGCTGAAGTTGCTGCTCAAGCGATGAAGGAGGCTCATGCCAAAGCAGCAGGAATGCGAGATAGCAGTAACAGGGAGTCCCAGAGGAGGAGTCGAACCCCAAGGATGCTCTAAGAGCCACTTTCCCAGAGACAGGATGAAGAGGCACAATCCAAGACTACCTCCTCCATGACTAAGAAGAATAACACTTCGTCTTGGAGTAAGAGTGTTACCAACCCGAAGGCCCCCTCCCAAGGGGACAGACGAAACAACGCAAGAGATGAGGGTCTAACATCTGAGAGGCATGACAGGAATGGAAATGGCTGCTCAAAATCTCAAAGTCATGTAGGAGGAGAGGATCGAGGGCAAGGTCACACTGACAAGGGGAAGGCGGACCTACCACCCCTACACCCTCAGTCTCGCAGGGGAAAGGAACCGATGATCAACACCAATACCGTGTTCGATAGGCTTGGGAAAGATGCACAACCTCAGGATTTGAGGGAAGCCATCAACAGGAGGACCAACACTCAGGAGGGGGTGCTAGGGACATCTACCCCACCTGGAGCAGAGATCCCAACAGCAGTGCAAGCTCAAATAGATGCACTCGTTATGGATGTTAAAGGTCTAACAAAGAAACCTTCAAATATCAAGCAGGCTCATAGAAGTGGGAGTCCTTTCAGTGCCAAGATCCAAGCTGCCCAACCACCACCGAAATATAAGACCCCGAAACTTCCTACATATACTGGGAAGGGGGACCCAGTACGACACATTGGGAAGTTCGAGGATCAGATGGAGTTACTCAATGTGGAGCATGATTATAGGTGTAGGGTATTCCCTACCACTCTCTCTGACTCAGTTCAGGAATGGTATTGGAAATTCAAACCTGGATCCATCATTTCCTTGAAGCAGTTCAGGAAGGAATTATGCAAGGTCTTTAGTGTCGGGGGGATTCAACCAGTTTATGCCAATCAGTTAGCTGACATCAAGCAAGGGAAAGATGAATCCCTGAAAGACTACATTCAAAGATTCATGAGAGAGGAAAATCGAGTGTCCACGGTACGAGATGAATGGAAGTTCGTTGCCATCTCGACAGGAATAATTTATCATAGTCCCTTGTGGGATAATATACACAGGAACCCTATCAACACCTTACAGGAGTTCCTGGACTGGGCCGACAAATACATGAAGCTAGATGATGCTATCATGAAAGAAGAAAAAGGCATAAATCATATGACCACTGTCAAGGCGGATAAAAATGGCGCAAACCCTCAGGGCACAGTGTAGGCAACTGTAAGAAGAGGAATACCTCAGGGTTCGAGCAGGGTGGAGAAAAGAAAGCTAAGTCAGCACCCGCCGACAAACAAGTTAAGCATCGACCCTACCAGCCCAGGTTCACCAATTATACCATCCTAACTACATCAAGGGCTGAGATTTACTTGGAAACATACCAGTAGGTACCATACCGAAAGCCACCACCCTTGCGTTCAGAAGGAATGCAGGACAAGAATAAGTTTTGTCATTTCCATAATGATTATGAGCACGACACAAACGAGTGCAAACAATTGAAGGATGAGATAGAGTTGCTTCTCCGTTTAGGAAAACTCTCGAGGTACCGAGGCAAGACCGAAACCCCAAGCAGGAATCCAGAATTTCGATGGCAGAGGAGTCGACCACTAGAGTCGACAGCTGTAGACTTCACACTGGATACCATATGAGGAAGGCCCCACATAGCATGCAATAGTAACAATGCTCGTGAGAGATATGCAAGGACCCTCAAACATGAGGTAGGGGAGTCTTCCCAGTGTATGGCAGTCGAGGAGCGGTCTCCAAAAAAATACAATTTATGAAAGTGAAACTCTCACTTTTACAGAGGATGAGGCCAGGCACGTGAGGTACCCCCACAATGACCCTCTGGTCCTTACCATTCAAATCGACAATGCCCAAGTGAAGAGATGCTTGGTGGATACGAGAAGCTCAATAGATATCATATGCAAATCATCCCTCGAGAAGATGAAGCTCGCGGTCAAGGACCTGACATCATGTTCCCAAGTGATATATGGGTTCACGGGAGAATGCATAGCACCAGCAGGAACTATCAGACTACCGGTCATGGTGGGGGATGCCCCCTGGCACGAGACTGTGATGATAGAGTTCCTGGTAATAGATTTCTCATCGGCTTACAATGTAGTGCTCGGGAGACCCCTCCTGATGGCGTTACACGCAACAATATCTATCTGGCATCTATCTTTGAAGTTCCCCACAAGCGCAGGGCAATGATGCGTACAGGGTAACCAAAGGGAAGCACGAGAATGCTATAATGTGTCAGTGGTTAAGGCAAAGAAATGATTATGCGTAAACAACATGATAGTAACCTGATGTGAAGAAGGTGAAGGAACCGATAAGGTTGTCAACATGGAAGTTGACGTTGAAAGAAACACTCTACTGGAGCCAAGGGCTCCTTTTAACGGAGATTTGTTGTTATAGCAAGTTTCCCAAAGCGAGGGAAACAACATCGATCCTCGCTTTGGGGATGACGTCATGGGGGTAGGACCAGTCGAAGATCTTGATGAAGTCCTACTAGATTGGGAGGACTCGACTAGAGTAATCAAAGTCAGGAAGGATTTAAAGATGGAAATTAAGGCACGGTTGGTGGAATTTTTTAAGAAAAACCAGGACCTCTTTGCCTGGTCACATAAGGACATGGTTGGAATTTCTCCATCCGTGATAAGTCATGTCCTAAATATAGACAAGAACTACCCACCAGTACAACAAAAAAGGAGACTGCTTGACAAAGACCGATCACAATCCCTAAAGGATGAGGTCGAGCAGCTCAAGGAAAATGATTTTATAAGGGAGGCCTACTACCCTGATTGGGTATCAAACCCCGTGCCGGTCCCAAAGCCAAACAGTAAGTGGAGAACATGCGTGGACTTCACAAATCAGAACAAGGCCTGCCCCAAAGACTTCTTCCCACTACCCAGAATAGATCAACTAGTCGATGCAACGACACGATATGAAATACTCTCATTCATGGATGCATATTCTTGGTATAATCAAATAAGTTTGCACCCTCCCGATGAGGAACATACCAGCTCCCAGACAGACAAGGGATTGTACTATTATAAGGTGATGCCATTCGGCTTGAAGAACGCAGGAGCCACCTACCAGCATTTAGTGAATGTCATGTTCCGAGACTTGATCGGCAAAATTATGGAGGTATACATCAAGGACATGTTGGTCAAGTACAAAGAAGCTGGATGGCATGTTCAAGACTTGGAGGAATGCTTTGCAATACTTAGAAAGTATAGCATGAAGTTAAACCCTCTCGAGTGCTCGTTTGGAGTTGGTTCTAGTAAGTTTCTCAGATACATAGTCAATTCTTGTGGAATCGAGGCTAACCCCGAGAAGATCAAAGCACTGATTGACATGAAGTCACCTACCACAATCAAAGAAGTGCAAAGCTTAACAGAGAGGGTAGCTTCCTTCAGTACGTTCATATCAAAGTCTACGGACAAATGTCTCCCTTTCTTTAACTTACTTAGGGGCAGCAAGAAGATCCAATGGACCAGGGAATGTGAGGAAGATTTCCAAGCCTTGAAGGAGCACCTTGCCCAACCTCCCATCCTAGCGAAGCCAATATATGGTGAAGTATTATTCATCTATATGGCAATCACCGAGCATGCAATCAGTGTTGCTTTGATAAAGGAAGGGAATAGTGTACAACACCCTGTATACTATATCAATAAAACTCTAGTAGGTGCGGAGTCTAGGTATCCCCCTCTTGAAAAGCTAGCCTACTATTTAGTAATCTCCCCTCGAAAGTTGCATCCATATTTCCAAGCTCACTCAATCCGAGTCCTGACCGATCAACCGCTGAGACAGGTTCTTCAGAAACCAGAGGCCTCGGGACGATTACTCAAGTGGTAGTGGAACTAGGACAGTTTGATATCACTTATCATTCGAGGACAGCGATAAAAAGGACAATCATTGGCAGACTTCATAGTCGAGGGCACCAACCTTGAAGACCCTTCCTACCAATCACAATATGGAGCTACCGAGAAGGAATGGGATACTCCTGGATCCATTGCGCTCTCAGATTTGGATTCAACACTTCAAACAACGAGGCTGAATATGAGGTATTATTAGCAAGATTACGCTTGTCTCATGATGTACATGCACAGTCCCAGGAGTTATTCAGCGATTCCCAGCTAGTGGTGTACCAAGTAATGGGGGAGTATCAAGCCAATGGACTTAGGATGGTGCAGTACCTGAACAAGGTGAAGGATTTGTTGACACAGTTCAAGAGATACTCGATTGCATAAGTCCTGAGGGAGCATAATGCCAATGCTGATGCCTTAGCCAAGCTTGCCAGTGCCAAAGATGCGAACACCCTGAATGTCGTTCCCATCGAATCCTTGGTGGAAAGAAGCATAGCCGAGCAGGAGGCAAATGTATTATTTTTTAATATTCTATGCAATAGCCATTGTGCTTCAATGAATGAATTTAATTTCTTAAGTTTCTCTTAGTTCTTTAAATTTCTTTCAACAAGGACTTATCCTTTAGACCTGTCAACCCCATCGGATCATGTTCGATCTTGGTTCTTAAGGAGCCTTTCAACCCATACGATCCAAAAGAGAGAGAGGTCCTAGGACCTTGTCGCCAAATTAATGGATCATGTTCGATCTTGGTTCTTGAGGAGCCTATCGACCCATAAGATCCAAATGAGATACTAGTCTGAGGACCATACTATTTGATCATGTTCGATCCTGGTTCTTGAGGAACCTATCAACCCACACGATCAACAAGAGAGACAAGTCCTAGGACCTTCTCGCCAAATTAATGGATCATGTTTGATCTTGGTTCTTGAGGAGCCTATTGACCCATAAGATCCAAATGAGAGACTGGTCCGAGGACCTTGTCGCCAAACTATTTGATCATGTTCGATCCTGGTTCTTGAGGAACCTATCGACCCATACGATGAACAAAAGAGAATGGTCCGAGGACCAGCCGCCATTATTTGATCACGTTCGATCCTGGTTCTTGAGGAACCTATCGAACCATACGATCAAAAAACAAGAGACTGGTCCGAAGACCAGTCCCCATCATCGGATCATAATCGAATCTGGTCCTTGAGGGACCGACTGATAATTTGATCTAAGACTCGTTACAGGCTCGATTAGCCCATCTAGACCCGGTTGGTCCAACTTAGACACTTCTGTCTACAATCATTATAACGAGTACACAAGAGATTACATAGATCGTGATAGACATTTGCTACAAAATATGCATCTGTGTATAGGTTTCATTACTACTGAGTATGAAACCATCACCTGACTACCAATGAGGGACAAGCATTTGCTGCTTGCATCATTGCGTGAAAATGATAGTATTATGTGTCTAAATGCTCGAAGCAAGGCATGGTCAAGTAGCAAGTGACCAAGGCTTTTAAACCCATGATCACTCGGGGGGCATATAATACATATCGATCAGGGTATAAACAAGCAATGAGGGCATGACCTTAAGTACTAAGCAAGCTCAAGTTTTTCTAGGACATTTGTTCAACATATGTTGTGAAAGTGCAAAAAACAAAAACAAAAAAGGCATTGGTAGGGAGATTCCTAGCCATGTCCGTTATGGGGTGGTCAGCCAGTCCATTAACCCTATAGGGTGGTTCGCCTATCACCCATGGGGTGGTCGACCTAACCGTTTTGTTCATGGTACTTGGTGAAGTATTGTACTACTCACATTACCATGGTTGTTAGCATGAAAAATGTAAAGGAGTAAGGTTAGTATGGCACATGAAATATGTGTTCAGAGTATACTGATACCTGAACCAATGAGGGTTGTGAGTTAGTATACTTAGTAAGCATTGGAAATAAAAAATTTCAATCAATACAATGGGTACTCATAACAAAAAAGTATAAAGGCATAAAATGTCATATGAAAAGTTGTCAAGTACAAGATGCCCCACCAGTGGCATATAAGGAAAGACAGAGTAAAAGACCAAAAGAAGACTAACTAGGGTGAGGAGTACCATCTAAAAGACCACCCTGAGCCTCGGCAGCCTCACGAGCCAAATACATCCTAAGCTCCTTCTCAAGAAGGAAATCTAAGTTCAGATCTTTGTTGGACTTCCAGATCAAGTAGAAGCAAGAGAAAGCTATCTCTGAATACTCCTCTCGAGCCTTGTCCCGAGTAGCTTTGACCTCTTGCTCCTTCTCGACAAGAGAATCTTTCCGCAATTGGCCCATGTCAGCAATCAGCTTCTCTTTCTCAGCTTTAGATTGTTGGAGCTGATTGACAAGTTTCCCCTCCATCTGGGTTATCCTGTTGTTTGAGCTCCAAGGCACTACAGAGGGTGTTGATCTCTTCATCCTTTGAAGCAATGTCAGCATCCTTAGAGCCAATAACGCGCCTAAGGTCCAGCACCTCTTGGCGAACAGCTTCAAGCTCAGAACGAAGGTTGGAGAGCGTAGAGGTATACTCCACAGATCTATCGCGGACATGAGAGACCAGCATCAGTGCCTGCAAAAAACATACAGGTGTTAGATAAACGTCAGAACACAAGCCAACTAGACAAGAAGAGAACTGTAAAGGACTCACACTCTGAATGTCTAAGAGTGAATTCATTAGAATGGTGCTTAAGTCCTCATTCTTAATCCCATTAAAAGTTGTTGTCATTTGCTCTAGATGATATGCTCGGTCCATGAGGGCACCTAAGTTCTGTATAGCAGACCGATGTGGCTCAGATAAGGGAGCAGACGCAGAACATGAAGCACCCGCATCAGTGAAAATGGGAGGAACTGGTGTAGACAAAGATGGCTCTACCTCTGGGACAAGACTAGACGCCAAAGGATTCAGAGGAGACACCTCAAGAGGAACCTCCATGACCGACTCAGCCTCAACCCTGGCCCTCTTTTCCACTTGAATAGAAGGACTGGCCTTAGTGGGAGTCGACCTCTGCTGGGTATGAACAAAACCAAACATGTCTTAGCCTGTAAAAGAAGATTGAATGTTAGAAGTATATTAAGCAAAGATGAATCCTAAAATAAAGGTGATAAAGTGTCGAACCTTCTGAATGAGATTCGGTTTCGAACATAGTCTCATCAAAGTCGTCCGAAGCAAGCGATGAGTACGTGACAGATGCACCCACCTCATCACCCTCATGTCGGGCTGGAACCGACGAAGAAGGTACCTCCTCAACATGAATGAGTCTCGGGGATTCTATGGCAGTCACGGGCTCAGGACCATCGTCATATGGGACATCGGCTATAGTAGGAGGAAACAACCCCACCTTTCTATGGTTCTCTGAAGTAATGAGGTTTTTGACATTCTTCTCCTCAGGGGTCATGGCAATCAGTACCTTGGCCCTAACTGTCATAGCCTAGGTCGGGAGCAGTCTATTAAAAGGCCCAACGTGCTTAAACTTGGAGTAGTTGGCCTCTACATCCTTAGTAAAGAAATAGTCGTCGGCATATCTAAATGCCTTGATATTTCCAGAGATCTCTTCCAAGAAGGTGTTGGTACCCTCGCTCATATAATGGTGGAAGTGGAAATACCTCGAGTTGCGCTAAGAAGGGTTTGTGTTCAGGTCAAACAGGCAGTGGATCTCGTGAGTCATTGGAGGAGCCCATTTTCTGAGGTGATAGATAATGTACAATGTAGATAAGACCAAGATCGCATTAGGAGCCAGTTGAGAAGGAATAATACCAAAATAGTCTGCAACACTACGGAAGTATGGATGAAAAGGAAGTAGGGCGCCAGCTTAATGGCAAAACATGTCCAACGCACATACCCAGAGAGGGCTCTTGGCTCTGTCATGTGGATCAGGGATAGTAATAGACACGTCGGAGAAGTCAAAGGTCTTCCTTAATTTCTTTACCTTTTCTGCAATCATGTTAGAGGGCGCCCCCTTGAACCAAACAACCTCATAATCAGCAGGGCGAGGCTTCTGAACTGGTTTCCATATGATTTCACTGGAGAAGGTGGCCCCAGAATCTGATGAATTGAACTCCTTTTGTCGTCTCTTCTTCTGTTGCGCAGCTAGCGAGACTATCTTGCTCTTGGAAGGAGGGCAAACCACCTTAGGCCGAAAATTGTGAATAGAACACTCCTGAGAATGAGTAGCATAGTGATGAGAACCCTCGGTATGTTCTTTATGAGAAGAAGATTGATGGGGAACCCGACTAGTATCTTGGTGCAAAGGGCGTTGTAATGAGTCCCGCTGACCTGACCTATCCCACTGAGAAGAATGATTCCGCTGAGACGTGCCTTGGGAGACGCGGGGCATACTGTGCTGAGAAAAAATCTGAGAAGAGCCAAGCGAGGAGCCCTAAGTGATGTGCTTAGCAATATGAGGATCATCTTCAGAGGGTTGTCGAGTCGTCTGTTTTACTCTCGCCATTGGACAATACCTTTTCAAGAAATCTTCCTCACTGAATAAATATAAAGCGGAGCGAGGGAGAATCCTTTTCACCCTTTCCAAGAACTCCTGGGGAGTACGCTCACTTACTGACTTGTCTGATGAAGAGGAGCTAGACATCTGCAACAGAAGAACAATGAAGATTAAAGTTAGTAAATGAGCATAATGAATCCAATAGTTGGGGGCATATCCATGAACTAAGGAGTAAAATTCTATATAGGGGGTCGGCCCAGTGAGCCTAAGCCTGGGCCGACCACCCTAAATCCATCAAATTACGAAGCATGAAGAATGGGGCATAGGTGGTCGGCCTACCACCTTAGGCCGACCACCCCAAGGATGCAAGCCTCAAAAAAATGCCAAAGGACAGTTCAAGTCTCCAAGAAAAGTAATTTTTACAGTACAAGGAAGACCCCCAAGGAAATCAGTTGAGGGGTGGAAAAAATTATTTTTAGGGTCCCAAGTGGTCAGCTTATGCGTGGGCCGACCACCCTGGATCCCTGAAAATCACCCAAGGGGAGGTACACGGCCCATGTGGTGTACACTACTCGGCCCATGAAGCTCTAGGGGTGGTTGGCCCTAACCCTAATTGTAGGCCTGGAAATCGCCTAAGGCAAGGGAATGGAAGCTTTGGAGGTACTCGGCCCATGAGGTGTACACTACTCGGCCCATAAAGCTCTAAGGGTGCTCGGCCTGTTCCTAGACCTAGAAATCGCACAAGGAGAAGCTCTGAAGGAGCTCAGCCCAAACCCTGTTCCTAGACCTAGAAATCGCCCATCCTAAGGTTTATAACTCTGGAAATCGCCCAGACTAAGGAATTTTACAGAAAAATCTTGATTCAAGTAAGTCAATTTTTTTGGATCAAAATACAACAAAACAAGAAGATTCAGACATAAATTCCTCAAAAATTCAATTTTTTTCTTATAAATCTAAGCACATTTAAATTAAATGGTGTGAGGATTAGAAGAAAGTACTTACCAAAGATATGAGTTTGATGAGGAACTGGAGAAATCAGGCTTGGAATTTGTTTGGAGGTGGCGCATAGAGCAAGAATGAGAAGAGAGGACCTACTTATAACATCTCAGGCAAACAAGATATTTTTAAGAATTCAAATTTCCTTGAAAAATATCTGGAATGGTTAAAATTTCAAATTTCTTGAAAAATATCTATATGTTTTAGAATTTAAAATGCCTTGAAAAATATTTATATTTTTAGGAAATCAAATTCCTTGAAAAATTAGCTTATATTTTTAGGAATTAAAATTCCTTGAAAAATATTTTGTATTTTTAGGAATAAATATCTTTGAAAAATATATTATATTTTTAGGACTTTAAAACTCCTTGAAAAATATGTTATATTTTTAAGATTTCAAATTTCCTTGAAAAATATATTAGATTTTTAGGAAATTATTTTTCCATGAAAAAACCTAATTATTTTTAGGAATTACTAATTATCCTTGAAAAATTCGTGCTGAGCAAATCATCGATAGTTAAAAAAGTACTATGTAATGTCCCAAGGGACTTGACTATTTAAGTACTGCTACTGTATGTTTCTCGGGCCAGGTTCAAGTTTACCGTAATGTTGAAAACATTACAATAAACTTGGGGGCAAATGTTATCCCTAAAAAATACGAAGATGACGTGGCAAATGAGAATGCGGCACGTGACATCACAAATCAGGGAAAAACGACGAAGTATTGAGAAAAACCGACGAGAAAAAAAGATAGGTCCATGACCTATAGGGAACTCGACCAGGCCTAAATCCCCTAGGGGTGATCGGCCTGACCCCTACCCCTAGAAGTGGTCGGCCCAAGCACACCCAAGAGCCCTAGAGGTGGTCGGCCTGACCCCTACCCCTAGGAGTAGTCGGCCCAAGTAGGCTCAAGAGCCCCAGGGGTGGTCGACCTGACCCCTACCCCATGGGTGGTTGGCCCTAGTATGTCCAAGGACCCCTAGGGGTGGTCGGCCTGATCCCAACCCTAAGGTGGTTGGCCTGACATGCAAGAACCACCTAGGTGGTTGGCCCACCCTATTCTTCATAGGGTAGTCGGCCTAAACCCTTAAGTACACTTAACTGAGAAATACTCACTCTCGTGCAAACTGAGATAAACAGACCTAACACCCAGAAGGTCATAGGCCTAGCACCCAGAGGATCAACAGGCCCAGCACCTAGAAGGTCACAGGCCCAGTACCCAAGCTCTGGTCATCGGGCCTACCACCTTAATCTCATATACCAACAGAGACTTAACATTTTTCCCACAGGTTTCTATTGTGCATTATCCACCATGATCTAGAGAAACAACGAGAAAACCCATGATCTACTAATCATGGGGAGGTGGACACGTATCTCCACTACCTGATAATCGTGTACCAAACCACGATCCCAGTATTACTGGTCATGTAACAGCCCCTAGGTACTATAAATAAAGGATCCAGGGCTTTATTTTGAAGGATCGCTTTTTCTTGAAACTTTGAGATCTGAAGAACATTTGGGGAGAAATTCTGGGCAAATAAAAAACCACTGAATAATTTTGTTCATCAGTGTAATTGTTGAGTGATTCAATACTGAAAGCTAAGTGGATTAGGTTATTACTGTTCATGAGAACAGGGCTGAACCACTATAAAATTTATGTGTGTTTACTTAAGATAACCGTACTCTGTCGTTTATTCTATTTATTTCGTTCAAACGGTGTCGTATATTGTATATACGACTGTTGGCCAATTTCACAGGTCAACATAGATGAAATCAAGAATTTCCAATTAGCAAGATGAATATTTCCACCAAGGCAATTTGGCGAATTTATAATTTTTTTAAATGAAATTTATCCTCATGTAATTACATTACAGTTACATCTTGAAGATAAAAAACTTATAACATTTAAGAAATCAGTTAACTTGACAACAATTATAAAAAATGATTTCATTTCAAGATCTATGTTAACAAAATATTTTCATATGAATCAAATAAATGAGAAAGCAAGAACTCTCTTATATAAGCAATTACGTCAATATTTTGTTTGGAGTATTGTATACAAAATATGGTTGCCAAGAAAGAAAGGTAATGTTATAGGAAGAATTTTTACCGCTAATCCAACTAAAAGAGAAATATATTATCTACGTTTATTACTAAAGCATATCAAAGGCGCAAAATCTTTTCAAGAATTAAAAAATGTTAAGAATGTTTTAGTTCCATCTTTTCGTGAAGCAAGACTTTTACATGGCTTGTTGAAATGAGATAATTATTTGAGTTTAAGCTTAAAAGAAGCATCATTATATCAATTACCATATGCTTTACACCATCTGTTTGCTATATTAATGTGCAATGTGAGCCAGACAACCCTAGACTATTATGGGAAAATTTTGAAAATTCAATGTCGGAAGATTATTCGCATTTAAACTTGAGCATAATTGATATAAAAACTAAAGTATTGCAATAGTTAGGCTTCATGTTTGAGTCAATGGGAAAAAATATAAATGATTATAATTTAGTAAATTATACTATTAATTTATCTAAAGAAGAAAAATTTATGAAAGAAATAAATGAAGAATTGATGATCATAGTAACTGATGAAGATATATTAGATGCGACTAAATTAAATAAACAACAAAAAAATGATCAAATTTTAAGTAAAGTTTTCGAAAATGAAGCGGAAACTTTTTTTATTGATGGTCCTAAAGGAACAAGTAAAACATTCTTATGTCGTGTCATTTTTGCTGCTATTAGATCTAAAAATTTGATAGCATTAGCAACAACTTCGTCTGGAGTTGCTGCATTTATATTACCTGGTGGCTGAACTGCTCATTCGAGATTTAAATTTCCTTTAAAAATAGAAGTTAATAGTACTTGCAATATTACCAAAGAATCAAGTTTGGCTAAGCTATTACAAATAACAAAAATTATAATATGGGATGAATATCCAATGATAAATAAACATGGTGTTGAAGCCTTAGATAATATGTTATGCGACATATTTGAATGTGACTTACCTTTTGGTGGTAAAGTAGTTGTACTTGGTGGTGATTTTCGACAAGTTCTTCTCATTGTTCATCAAGGAAAAAAAATAATAAATGCAAGTTTAGCAACTTCTTACTTATGACCTACTTTTATCAAGATACAATCAATATGAGAGTTAATAAATATTCTACTTTCTCCAACTTCTTACTACACATCGGTGATGGAATTGAAGGAAATTTATAAAATAATGATGTTCTATTACCAGCTAATATGATAATACCATACGAAGATGAAACATTATCATTACATAATTTAATAAAATATGTTTTCCCAAATATCTACGATTATTCTAATGTTTTAGATTCAATGGTCAATAGAGCAATATTAACACCAAAAAATGAATATGTTGACGAAATAAATTATTTATTAATCAAAGAATTCCCCGGTGGGCCAAAAGTGCATTTGTCACACTTTTTGACACAGTCCATTGTGTCTCCGTTCATGGTGGGCCAAAAGTATCCTTGTCTCAAGGTCTTCTTGGAGAGGCTCTGCCCCCTAGCGTGGTCCCTTCAAAAGTCCTCATGCACTTCTCCGAGTATCAGACTAGCTTTTTGCTTGGACACACATTAGAGTAAGGGCAACAAATATCCTTGCCTATACAGTCTACTGTCCATGATAACATATCGAGGCACCTGGTAAAGCAACTTCTGAGTTGCCTTCTTGTCCAACAGTAATTCACCAGAGACTAGATATTTCACCATCCTGTGGTTGAACTGCTTCCACTTCCTAAGGAGCTGAAATGCTCGGAGTGGACAACTAGTCAATGGGGACTACATTGATCAATTTAACATCCTTGGTGGTTGCGAGCTTTGCCAGGGCATCAGCCTTAGAGTTATGTTCTTGTGACACTTGTCGAATAGTGAATTTTTTGAAGTTGTGTAGCATTTCTTGGGTCCTCGCCAAGTAAGCAGCCATTTTTGTCCCCCGGGTCTGGTACTCCTCGAGTACCTGATTAACTACAAGATGTGAGTCACTAAAAATCTTGAGGCTCTTGGCCTTGAGCTCAAGTGCTACTCGAAGCCCAGCAATAAGCACCTCATACTTTGCTTCATTGTTTGAGGCATCAAACCCAAATCTCAGGGCGTTGTGAACCATGTGCCCCTCGAGGGATACTAAAATGAGGCCTACTCCGGCACCATTTTCATTCGACGATCCATCTACGTACAGCTTCCACGTGGGCCCAACCACTGGGGCGTCCCCAAGTCTTTCATGGTTTCTTGTGCACTCAGCGATTAAATCTTCCAGTGCCTGTCCCTTTATGGCAGTCCTTGGGTGATAAGTGATGTCAAACTGACTAAGTTTGACTGACCACTTCAGGAGTCTCCCAGATGACTTCGGCTTTTGAAGGACCTGCCATAAGGGATGGTTCATGGGGACCTTGATGGGATGTGCCTGGAAATAGGGCCTTAGCTTCCAAGAAGCTACCATTAGGCAAAAGTTCAACTTCTCCATGAGCGGGTATCTGGACTTCGCTCTAAGGAGTCTTTTGCTTACATAGAACACAAGGTGCTAGACACGGCCCTCGTCGCGCACTAAGGCAGTACTAATGGCATTCTCTGAGACAGCCATGTAGAGTAGGAGGGGCTCTCCATCTATGGGTTTTGATAGGATCAGTGGGTTTTCCATGTGCACCTTCAACTATAGGAACGCCTGCTCACACTCTTCCGTCCATTCAAACCTCTGACCTCCTTAGAGTATGTTGAAGAACAGGATGCACTTGTCAATTGCCTTGCAAACAAAGTGACTTAGGGCAGCTATCCTCCCGGTGAGGCTCTGAACATCCTTATGTTTTCGGGGGGATGGATGTAACGTCCCAAATTACCTAATAAGGCTTAGGGCCTTGATTAGGGCACCATGATGGAAAATTATGGAAAATTTTGTGATTTAATTATGAAATATGTGTTTATGTGATATATATGTGTATCAATGTAAGATTACATGAGTTATATTATAATATGACTAGATATGCATGTTTAGGTGTATTAAATATGCATGTGACCTAGTTTCTTATTAGAAGGGCAATTTTCGTAATTTGGCCTGTTACATGTATATTTGGAATATATGTGCATATATGTATGAGACCACATTATTATGTGGATATATTTGGGTTACTCGGCACGAGGCAATCCTAGGGAGCAAGTTAGCGAGAAAGTCACAACGGGACCTAATACCCGACTCGAGGTGAGTCAAGGGGGTATTTTGGGTATCTAGTACTGTAACGACCCAAATTTGCTAATAAGGCTTAGGGCCTTGATTAGCGTGTCTGGAGGGTAATAAGTGAATTATGGATATAATATGTGAATATGTGATAGAAATGCATGTTTAGTTGAATTAAATATGCATGTGGGCCCCGTTTGGATATTAGGGGTATGTTTGTGATTTTAGCCCGTTGAGGGCATAACTGTAATAAATGTGATATGTTTGTGATATATCTGTGTAGCACGATCCGAGACAGTCCTAGAGAGCAGTTAGCCAGAAAGTCACAACGGGGTTGAGAATCCGACTCCGGGCGAGTCGAGGGGTATTTTGGGTATTAGATGTTTTATGGGGTTATCGGGTTATAGAAATAAATATTTGGAGATATATTCTAGGAGGGAATACTGGGGAAATTTACCATTTTGCCCACGGGGACGTTTTCGGTTCCCCGAGCCTTGAGGTAACCTTGTAGACTTAAGTTGAATAAAACAAAACTTAGAATTACTTAGAACTCTCATAAACCGACCCACTCCTTCTCTCTCTCTTGAAGTTGTCTTCTCTCCTTTGGAAGCTTGAGGAAAATCTTGGTGAAGTTAGCTAGAAGCTAAGGGAATTCAGCTGGGATTTTGGGGAGATTAAGGCTTGGAACTTAGAGAATCTACGCAGAAACATAACTCATCAAGGTAAGCTCTTAATGTGTTGAATTGTGTCAATTTGCAGCTGGTTTTAAGGTTGTATATTGGAGTTTGCATGTTAGCTAAGTTTGGATTTATTCTTGATTGCTTGGCTAAGTTTTGGGGCTGGTCTTTGTTAGGTTTTGATGCTGAGATTGTGTTAGAATCTTTGTGATAGTTAATCTGGATTGTTGGCTTGATTTTGGCGGAAAATTGGACTGGTTTCTGAGGTGGAAAAGATGAGTTTTTCTGGGTTCGAGGGGTAGGGTCGCGGCTCTGTTCTTGTTGATCTGCAGCCCCTTTGATCATGGGGCGTCAAGAAATTGGAGGAGCGCCGCGGCGCCCTTCAGCAAGGGTCGCGGCGCGTGTGGGCAAATTTGAGGCTAGGCCTCGGGTTGAGCTGGGGGCCGCGACATGAGTCCTTAGGGCCGTGGCGCTTAAGGTACTTTTGGGTTTTTAAGAGGTTTTAGGCTCGGGAATTCACTAGTTAAGGCTCGAGATGGATATTATCATCCGGATTGATAGAAATCTATGTCCCGGAGATTGCAATTATGGTTTGAAACTATTTGTTGGATTAGAGTTTGATAGGTGGACATTTTTTTAATGTGTGTGACTAGGGCTTCAGCGAGGCTCAGGTTAAGGGACTTTGCTCGGGGTATCGGCGGTTGAAAAGCTCGGGACGCAGGTAAGAAAACCACTGTTCCCATAGAGCTTGTATGCAGGGCAGAGCCCAGTATGTTTGTATTGCAGGGCGTAGCCCTTTGATTGAATTTTTTCATGTTCATTATATGTTTTGTTATACTATGAAAGCAATTTGTGTAAATGTTTGGCAAGAGCCAGGAACGGCACAGGACGAGGTCGGCAGGGGCCGGGAACGGCGTTAGGCACGTGGAGTGCAAGGCCGAGAACGGCAAGGGGCCGGGAGCATCATTGAGCACGTGGAGTGCGAGTTGCCAGGGCAAGACCCTAAAGGATACCTGGGATATCCTCACAGTGTAGACCGCGAACCCAGGGCCTGGTAAAGCGCCTGGGACGGCGTGGCCGTATGTGTTTAGCCTATTGATGGCCTGTTTATATGTTAAGTGTTTGTTATGCATATGTTTTCTGCTTGTAAGGGTTTTCTTGCTGGGCTTCGGCTCACGGGTGCTTTGTGGTGTAGGTAAGGGCAAGGGGAAGGTCGACCAACCATGAGTACGGAGAGCGTGAAGCGACGCGTACATGTTTGGCCTGCCTGGCTGCCACGGCCAGGGGTATTTTTGGGAACGATTGAACTAAACTCAGATTTTGTCGTCTAGTCGACTTTGGTTGTAATTATATGTTGTAAATGTTTCTAAACAGTATTTTGGGATCCCAAATGTCAAACACTTTATGATTTGCAGTAAATGGAATTAATTTTAAAGTTTATAACTCTTTTTATGATTTAATTACACTTTTGACCTAAATCTTCGATTAGCGAGTTGAATGCACGTTTTTAAACTCACTTAGTAACAGCTCTAAGGTAGTAGGGCGTTACAAGTACATTACCAAGTTATCGGGTAACGAGAATAAACATTTAAGTATATATGAAGAGTTAGTGAGATTAGAAGGGAATTTCGGGGATTTTGACCATTTTACCTTCAGGGACGTTATTGGGTACCCTAAGCCTCGGGATTTACTTAAACTCTAAGTAACCTCTCATAAACCAAAAAACATAGAAAAGCACTTCAACTCTCTCTCAGCTCTCTCTCTCTCTCTCTCGTTCGCACACACTCTCTCAATTTCCTTGGGAATTCTTACGATTTACGAGGAATCGAAGCTAGCTAAGGCTCAGGATTGTTCGGGGAAAATCTTGTCATTGTGTTGGGCAGCAGAGGTAACGATTTCTAGCCTCAAATCTCTGTGTTTCTCTAGTTTTTAGCTGAGTTTTGGAGTTTTAGAAACTCAATCTAAATTTGGAGATTTGATGAGGTTTTGGCCAAGTTTTAGCTTGGGTTTTGTGGGTATTGAAGTGTCGAGTTGTTTGGGAACTTTTTTTTTGGATTTAGATATGTTTGGATAGATTTTTGGTAAGATTTGGCTTGAAGAAAACATGGATATGTTTTCATGGCTTGAAGAAAACATAGATTTTTGGATAGATGTGTTTTCATGGCGAGTCAGGGCCTTGTTCTTGGGGCATCGTGGCTCGTATGAACTCAGGGAGAAGGAGGCGTCGAACCTCCATTTGAGTCGCGGTGCCAGTAGGGGCACGCCGTGACACGTGTGGTCCAGAGGAGAGCCTTTGGGCTCTCTGACTTAAGGCGGGTCGCGATTCTTTTTCCTTGGGCCACGGGGCTTGAGGGTTTTTTGAGCTCGAGAAGGTTTTGAGTGCGGGAACTCAAACCTAAGGGCTCGATATCGATCCTACTACCCGGTTTAGTAGAATTCAACATCCCAGAGGCTAGGACTCGGTCTGAAAGCCTTTATTCACACGTTTTTAACGGGATTCTCTATTATGGTTGTGCCAGGTTATCTCTAAGGGCCCAGAACCAAGATCGTGCTCAAGGGTTTTTCTTAATATACATTTCACTTTGACCTAAGGTAAGAAAACAGCACCCAATACGTGTTAAATGTGATTATCTACGTGGTTAGGGCTCGACCCCGTTAAGGAACATGGTCATTACTATGTTTGTATCTAATTGTATTAAATGTATGATTAATATGTATGCATACTTGTATTATGCAAAGTATGCTTATCAATAACTGGTTATATGTATATCTGGTTGTTTAATGTGATTATGAATAGGGCTCGGACCCCTGAGAATAAACATGATTATGATTATGTATGTGATTAATTGATTAAGCATGTGTAAATGCTCTGTTTTGGGATAAATATTAAAAAGGTGTAGGCTTGTTTGCGTTATTTGATTGAAAAGCCTTGGCTCATAAGTCAAAGGGGGTAATAGCGCGCTGAGCGCTGGCCGATATGGTTAGGCCTAATCAGGAGCGCTCTGTACGCTTGTCCAACCCAATGCTCGTGGAAAATTAAAGTGCTAGGTACGCTAGGCCAGCTCTAAGGCTGGTTATACAGAGGATAGGCCACGGGCCCCCGAGGTGACTCATTAGTCCCATATCCTAGGGTACTGGGCCCCAATATGACTTATTAACCTTTTATTTAGGGCAGCGAGCCCCCGTTATGACATGGTAGTCATTTATTTATAATTGTATGCATGCATGAGTAGTTTATTACTACTGGGCATGCTAAATATGCATCTGGAATCCGTATTTACTGTCCATGCATATGTTTAAGTTTTCTTGCTGAGCCTCGGCTCACGGGTGCTATGTGGTGCAGGTGAGAGGAAAGGAAAGTTGGACCATCCATGAGTTGGAGAACTTTGGTGGCGAAGTGCACATTTGCGGCTGCTCGACCACCACGGTCGGGGTTATCTTGGAGAACTAGGGTTGTATCCCTTATTTTGCCGCTTAGGTCGACTGGTTGTAACTTTTGTACTGTAGTAGACCTTTTAAACATCTATTTATGTTATTTTGGGATCCCATGTATGAATGCAAATATTTTTAATGAAAAATCAATGTTTCCTTTTGACCAAAATTTTTAACCCTAAACCATGTCACTAACCTTAGTTACATGTTTATAACCAAGTGACTTGATTAGCAAGTCTGACACTATTTAAAGTACACAGTGTAACGGTCCTTGTACAATGAAAGCACCAAAATTTTGATTGCTCTTTTCGCTATCAACCTAATAAGAGAGTTTAAAGAAAGTAATGGAAAAGAACAAAAGGATTTTACGTGGTTCGGGCTATAAAAGAGCCCTACGCCACGAGTCTCTAGTATTTAGTGAGCTTGAAGCTTGTTTGGCGCAAGCACCAATGGTGGTTTTCAGGGAGCATATATATTGCACTTGGAGACATCCACACCTTGAGGATGGACCTCGGGGGGTGGCCTCCCTTGGAGACATCTGCGTCTGGCTGATTCGAGGTACTTGGAGGAGTTCACACTCCGAGAACACCACGTCTTGTCTTATTGTTAATTACTCCTAATCGCCACGTGTCTGGTGGTATAAACACGGACAACAGATGGCAATTTCTGGGCTGATACTGTTGAGATGTTTGTATCATTTTGGTATTATTTATGCTATTGATGGAAATTTCTAGGTTTATTATTTATATTATTTTAATTTTTTTTGTTTAGCAACAATGGAAAATCGACGCTTTTGATCTTCATAGCATCAATTTTTCAACTGTCGCCTCTAACTATACGAAACTTGTCACCAAAATAAGCGTCGGTTTCAAAATTGATGTTAAAATCAATAGTTTTGGTTTCAAACCGATGTGGAATGATATTTTTTATGGTAGTAAAGAGACAATACTTTCAATATTTTTTTTTTTTAAATCAATACATGAAAGAAAAAAACATAAGTTGAAATATAAGAATACTTTGATGTCATTAATTTAAAATTTTCTTCACTTTCCCTCATGTTCTCTTTCCTTTTCCTTCACTTTCTCACTAATCAAATGATATCATATCAAATTTTAATAACAAACCAACACACAAATTAACATACACAACTCACTAATCTCAAACCACACACCAAATGACAAACCAACCACTTCTCACCCATCCAAGCTCCCTCGACAAAGACATCTCCCAACCCATCACCGAGAAACTCGCCCAAGACCAACTGCCAATGCAACCCTGCTCCTTCGATTATGACCCAGTTGCCTCTCACCCAGCCAACCTCGCAACATGCCACAACCCTTCACCTTCGACGGTGGCCTCTCACCACAGCCCAACCTAGCTCTATGACCAAGCTCTGACCTATGTTATTGACTATGCAGTAATACGAATTAGGGAAAGAAAGCAGGGACGGTCCCACTCTGGGCCAATAGGGGGTTGAAGCCTCCACTAAAAAAAGATCTATGTAAATATATTTTTCATTCATAAATGTCCACTAAATATTTTTAAAAAGCCCATAATGTTTTTTGAAATAATTAAGTCGCACAAAAATAGATAGAATTACTAAAAATAATTGTAATTTTTGTTTGAAGTGGGTAACTATAATTTTTATAGTTATTGATATCTGTTATTGTATATTTATTTCATTCCAAGTCCCCACTGAAAAAATAATAATAATAAAAAACCATGGGTTTGTTACTAAGAGGAGAAAGATGAAAAAGATGAAGAAAAGAAAAAGAGAAAGAGATTCATGGTTAAGTGTTTTTTTAAAAAAAAAAAATTTAAATATATTTACATTTAGATTTATTTAGGTTATAATTTTGTTTAAACTTTGGTTTAATTAAACTATTGTTTTTTAGTTTCTTAATAGAACTATTTTATTTAATTTTAATTAAATAAAATGTAATGTATATATTTTTTAAATATTTATTTTTAAGTTAAAATAATTATATAGTAATTGTGTGGTAATGACACCTCAACTTTATTAGGCCACGTAAATGCAACACGAACATAATTAAGGGTGTCCATAGGAAGATATTGACAAACACACTATCTTGGTGATGTTGGATATTTTTGGCTTTAAAAAATTAAGTATATCAGTGTAAAAGTTGCAAAATATTAGGAATTTTTGTCTTCACTTACTCTATAAAAATATTAGCCAAGTACCTCTTCTTTATTAAAAATATTAAAATTTATTTTCTATTCTGGTTTCTAAAGGCATAATTTTAAAAATAATAAACAAAGAACAATGTCCAATAGATCTCAATTTTTTTACAATAAAATAATTTCTTATATTTTTCTTTATGAGTATTGCTAAGGGACACCAGTGGTACCCAATACTACATGATGTATGATACAGTTATTATGCAATTCAATATAGATCTCCTACATATTTAAATTTAACGAGTGTTACATAATGTGATGTTGTACACCTTAAGATACAAAATACCAACATTATTTATTTACGTGTACTTAAAAGTAACCATTAATATTAAGATGTATAAGTAGAGTTTGGACCAACATTATGAAGCTGTCCAAGTAGGACGACCTTATTGACTATTCTTCAAGCCGAAATGGCTCTCTGGCCAACAATCAAACGCGTTCATACTCATATTATTCTATACATGTATATATAATAGTCATGTATTATGGATTTCTCTTGACTGTTTCTAGGCGGATTTTAGAAAGCTATTGAATGAATTTTATGCATTTGTTTTACTCTAATTGATCATTTGCACTTGGGTTAAATCGATTTATTATTAAAAGAAACAAATGATATTTTTTGTATATAATATTATGTTAACACGTTCTTATCATTTGACAAGTGGCATTGCCACAAGGGGTCCCCAACCCTTTACTTTTTGGTCCGAGGGTTTTTTTTTTTTCTGAATACCCTACTCGTTGACGATTCAAATCATGTGTGTTTTACAAAATTGGTTAAAATATTGCCTTAGAGCAGATTTTTATTAAAATATTTTCAATTAAAACATCAATTCTTGGATTATTGACAATGCGATAGGTTCAAAGTAGCGGAAAATGTGGTTGAAGAACTAAGAATGCAATATTATATTTGAAAATATTTTCACCAAAATCGGGTTTAGTATACTGTTTTGATCTATTTTGTAAAACACAGTCATTTAACAAAACACATGTGCCAATTGCGTATGGAAAAAAACACAGGAAGCAAACTGATACTTTCCCTACAAATAAATATATAAATATATATAAATCTTACATTTTCAAATATTAAATCGTGGGATCTAAATAAATAATTACTTTGAAATTTTTTAATGGTTGTAGAAGTTACAATCATAACAGAGAGACTATCATCTTCTTGTACAAATTTGGATCAAATATCTCCCCCAACTTTTCCGACAAAGTAATCTTTAATGTGACTGAACTATACGTAAAATTTAACAAAAGTTAATAATTTAATAAATAGAAAAACAAAATAAAATATATGACATCTTTAAAAAAATTAAGTACAATAACAAACCTATATATATATATATATTTCTAGTATTACTTTTATCGATTAACTTATACTTACTAATTTGTTTGAACTTTGATGTCTCTTTTTTTCCAACCACCTCCAATAATCTCAATATCATCCACACCACATAAACATTCGACAACATCTAAAATATGATAGAAAAATAAGATGGATATATTAGAATATGAAGATCAATAATTTAAAATAAAAACTTTACATATAAAAATAATAAATAATTGAATAATTACCTGAGAGGATTGTATTATTATTAGCACGTAAATTAATCAAATTTGAAGATATGAATTTAGAATAATCCATTGATCAGAATGTTAACAATTCATTCTTCTAGCCTCTTAAGTGAAATTGTAACCAAAAAAATAATGTTATGGTCATTTGAAAGTGGTCCATACTCACATATGCTTGCAACAACCTTCAAATTATTTACACTAGACAAAGAACCATCACTTAATAGCAACCTAGGCATTAAATTTTTCCTAATTGTTGCATGCATTAGATTTTCAGGTGACAAAAATATATAGCACATTAGTTAAATATAAAATAAAAATAAAAGGAGGAAAGAAATTTTGTTACAACCTTCTAATAAAATAATTATTAATTAATTATTATGTTTAACTTTCTAGTTTTGCAGATTTGGTTATATATAATTTGAAATCAAAATATATAGTTTAATATATGCAAAATTAGATGTTATTTTAGTGGTAATTTAGTTAAATAGTTCAATAATAGACATTAATTAAAGATGTGAATTAACTAAATGAGAAAAAAAATTAGAAAATTCAAAATATATAGTATTTAATATATGGAAAAAAAATAGCATTTTAGTGGTAGCTTAGTTAAATAGTTAAATAATATAAATACTAATTAAATATGAGATATTAATTAAAGATGTGAACTAATTAGATGAGAAAAAAGGGAAAGAAAATTCAAAATATTTTATATAGTATTTAATATATATGTGTGTTATCCCCAAAATTTTGTTCGAAGACGTGGCAATCAGATGGAAGAAGTGGCAATGCATGGTCAGTAAATGACACATTAATAGTCAATAAATGTGTTGACTAAAGAAGTGCAAAGGTTGGAAGTTGACCTACGGAGTTGTGATATTACTAGTCAGGAAATTAATTTTACCAGGTCAGGAAGTGATTTTCCCGACCAGGTAAGGTTTTTGACCGACCAGTGATGTATCTTGGTCGACCAGTAATGTGTCTTGGCCGACCAGATAAAGTTTTTGACCGATCAGTGAGGAATTCTACTCGAACAGGAAGTTGCTTTGTCCAACCAGTCACTTCAGTAAGATGTTGCATCCGACTAGTCATGTCAGAGAATCCGACCAGCAATGTGTGTTAGCCAATCAGTTACTTCAGGAGGTGGTTTGGCCAATCAGACATCTCAGGGATGGAGCTCACTTGACCAGACACACAATTTGGCCGACCAATCATCTCATCCAACCAGCTATGTCAAATTGAGGGTGTAGCCAACCGGATGTGTCGAAATCTCAAGAGATAACCGTCCAGTGACTCTTCAATAAAGCCTCAGTAACAACTTCAACCCGAATTTCTCGTAACTACTGCAGGAATCTCTCAGATATCCCGAAGTATTAGCTATATTGTTGTGATTTGAATTTATTTATTGTTTCATTAATTAAAGTTGGTTGAAACAACCAGAGACCCCGTCAAAACGAGATAGTTTTCATGTGCGATCCATGAGCCTATAAATAAAGAGCTCATGTCATCATTGGGGGGGGTGGTTTGATCTTTTTTATACTAAGAAAACTCTTTACTTTTGAGACTTTGGGACCGTTACTTGTGGCATTCGGGGAGCGTTTTTTGAGAATTTAGAGAGAAATATTGTACTTTTCTACTTATACTTGAGAAACTCAGTTGACTAAGGTTCATTTGATCTTAAGTGTAGGCTACATATATCGCAAACTCTAAGTGGATTAGACTATTACTAACAAATTAGGGCAGAATCACTATAAAATTACTTATCTTATTTATTTTCTATTCAAGGTTTATTGTCGTTTTTGCATCTACTCGCAGTTGGCCAAAAACGTGGTCAACAATGTGGAAAAATAAATGTTATCTTAATGGTAGTTTAGTTAATAGTTAAATAATATATATTAAATAAATATGTGAATCAATTATATATAATATAATACTAGGTGGAAGCAACATGCACTATACGTTTACTTAGTTTTAAAATTGTAAACATTGTCTATAATTTTAATAAAAGTTGGTTCACTGTTTTTTTTAAATATATATATATAATAGAATGAATTATAATTCTATAGTATATATAAATATTGTTGTACCCTAATTTTAGCACGAGGTCATTCGTTCAGCTCGGGTACAGCTGGCAGATAGATACACGGAGAGATAACCGAGGGAAATAATATCTTAATGTTATCCACGTGGGCATACGTGAATATAGTTGTCTTGAGTTTATCCTGAACTAAGGGTGCAATGGTTGTGAAGCGTGAGCTCGGAATATTAAATAGCTGTCGAAGCACGAGCTTGGAGGAGATATCCAGATCATGGTAATTCTAGTATATTGCCCACTCAAGGATCCCCAGAGACTCAGGTTCCCTTTATACATTTATTTATGACTCAGTTGACTTTTCTACTTATACTTGAGAAACTCAGTTGACTAAGGTTCATTTGATCTTAAGTGTAGGCTACATATATCGCAAACTCTAAGTGGATTAGACTATTACTAACAAATTAGGGCTGAATCACTATAAAATTACTTATCTTATTTATTTTCTATTCAAGGTTTATTGTCGTTTTTGCATCTACTCGCAGTTGGCCAAAAACGTGGTCAACAATGTGGAAAAATAAATGTTATCTTAATGGTAGTTTAGTTAATAGTTAAATAATATATATTAAATAAATATGTGAATCAATTATATATAATATAATACTAGGTGGAAGCAACATGCACTATACGTTTACTTAGTTTTAAAATTGTAAACATTGTCTATAATTTTAATAAAAGTTGGTTCACTGTTTTTTTTAAATATATATATATAATAGAATGAATTATAATTCTATAGTATATATAAATATTGTTGTACCCTAATTTTAGCACGAGGTCATTCGTTCAGCTCGGGTACAGCTGGCAGATAGATACACGGAGAGATAACCGAGGGAAATAATATCTTAATGTTATCCACGTGGGCATACGTGAATATAGTTGTCTTGAGTTTATCCTGAACTAAGGGTGCAATGGTTGTGAAGCGTGAGCTCGGAATATTAAATAGCTGTCGAAGCACGAGCTTGGAGGAGATATCCAGATCGTGGTAATTTTAGTATATTGCCCACTCAAGGATCCCCAGAGACTCAGGTTCCCTTTATACATTTATTTATGACTAGACTGTCATAATTATTATCCGAGATAGCAGGTTCCTGTTATCAAATCATATCCCAATATAAATGAGAATTATTTGTATTAAATGTAATTATTATATAAATACATGATTGACTCACACGGTTACCCAAACCTGTCCATGGAATCCCCCTATAAATACTGGGAATATTGGATAGGAAAGGGGACCATTATTCTGTAATACAAAAACTCTACCAAAATAGAGAGAGAAATAGCAATAATATTGACTCGTGGACTAGGTGAATTTTAACCACTGAACCACGTAAAAGTTATGTGTTCTTAAGTAAATTTTGATTATTGTTTATTACGGTTTATTATTAAGCACTAATCTGCCTTATTATTTCTTAATACACTTTGGCGAAAAACCGCTTCAACAGTTTGGTGCTTTCATTGAGAGAAAATTAGTACTTCGTCAAAATCCCAGTCGATTCTCATCATGGTGCTCACTCACTCAATGCATGATAATGAGATAGAACAACCTGGTGGGCAGGAGGCCCATCATACTACTGTTTCGAATGAACGTGGCCCTGAGATTCAGCAATGTCCGAGAAAACAACCGGCAGGTCAAGGTGACACTGGGATTTCGGTGTCATTGCCGCCGAATCCAAATCCAAACTACCTAATAGCCATTGAGTTGGAAAACATGCAATTGGGAGCCATCTCTCTAAGGCAAACAGGCAGATTGAGGAGGTTTTGGTCGTTACCCTCTCTTGTAACCGACGTCATTGTCGGAAAGAGGCAAAGTGGGTCTCACAAGTCCCACAAGAATAATTGATCCAAAGCAATTCGATTATTCAGAACCGCCATTCCAAGTTCTATACCTGCGGAGCGAGATCACCAAAATGCTCGACCCAGCGACCATCATAGGGGTCGTCAGCATGTCAGTCGGTCGGTTAGGACTGCAACCCCAAGTTCGGTGCCTTCTTCACAGGTCCTCAAGAATGCCCATGGAAATCCATGAGGAGGGGCTGGGATAGGCTCACAAAGACCAAATGTTCCAACCAACCCTCCTACATCGCGATCGGATCACCAGTCACAGAGAACTAGAGACATTGGAGTAGAACATAGGCGAACTAATTTAGTCCACCCTGATGGAACGAGGATAGCCTCACCGATAAGGCACCCCCCGTCGCCTATAAGAGATCCGACACCACCTCATCCTCAACGGGACATTCTAGATTATGGAGATAGTAGGAGGAATCCTCCCCCATCTGCCAATACGTACGTCCCACGAACACGTGTCGAAAATCTAGATCCTCGGACACAACTGCGAGCTGTAAGTTTCACAAATGGGAGTTACTAGACTGAAAGTCATCGTAGCGGTAGGTCCAAGGGCGACCTAAGAAATCATTTGAGTTCAGCATAGAACCCACAGTACGATCCACAACCCGATTTGCATGATCATTTGAATTCGCAGAGAATAAATCCAACTCGGAATGAAGATATTAGCTATACTCGACAAGGAGGTCCGTCCATAGTATGCGATAATGGGAATGCCCCACAAAACCAAGCTTGAGCTTGGAGGGACAATAACCCATCAAATGCATATGATAGGATGGGAGCAGTTGAACAGCCCCAAGTAACCTAGGGACTAGGGACCAAACTCTCGAAAGACTAGCTTTGATGGAGGAGCAAATGAAGAGGCTTTTATCTAGAAAAGAAAAGGACAATTATGACTCAGAAGATGAGCTCGAGCCTTTCGCTCCAAATATTTTGGCGGCCACATATCCGGTAGGCTTTAGAATGCCACACTTGTCAAAATTTGATGGAGATGGAGATCCGTCAAATCACCTCGGAATATTTAACACCATGATGATGGCTCACAATGTTGAGCTCAATCTAAGGTGTATTTTATTCCCTGCAACTCTAGTCAGGCTAGCCATGCAGTGGTTTAAGAAATATAAGAGACATTCCATAAGCTCGTGGAAGAAGTTTTCCTTTGATTTCAAAAAAGCATTCTGAGCTTCACGGCAGCTCGGGTTGATATTGATTCATTGGCAAACGTAAAGCAACAACATGGTGAGATATTGAAGGCATATCTAAGTAGATTCGCCAATGTAGATGCACGGGCTAGGGATGCTGATGAAAACTCTAAGCTGATGGCACTGAGGATAGGAATTCTCGTCGGGGGCGACCTATGGCAAGAACTCCAAAGAAAAGGAGTTAAGAGTGTGGATCTTGGCTTGAGCTCAAAAGTGGATTAACCTAGATGAGGTGCGAGCTTTCGTCGCGGGAACTAGCCAGACCCATGTCCAGCTCATTGGAGCGGTAACGGATGTTGCAACTACGACTCAAACCGTTACCCAGAATAACCAAGGGGGAAATAACAAAAGGAAGGGAAATGGCGAGGGTGACCAAAGCAGGACAAAGAAAAACAAATTTATGGAGAGGTTCAAACCTATTTACGCTACTTATACTAACCTAACGGACACCAGGGAGCACATCTTCTTGGCAAATGCTACTCGCCTTGCATGGAAGAAGCCAGAACCATTGAAGAACCAGAGGGCGAAGAGAGATTCTTCAAAGTTTTGCTGATTCCATAACGACATCGTTCATAACACTGATAACTGTCGACAGCTGAAGGATGAGATTGAAACTCTCATCAGAGCCGGACTGTTGGCCCAGTATGCCCGAAATTGGGTTGTCCCTAATCACCCGTTGGACCAAACCCTCAATCAGTTCCCGAAGCTCCAGTAAGTCAAAATAGAGCTCAAACAAATTAGGTTGACCCTCCTCCGATAGTAGGGGGGATATAACCACCATTTCGGGAGGACTTCATTTGGCAGGCATGAGCAGCTGGGCCCAGAAGAGGTACATTAATGAAATGAAGTCCCATAACGGGATGGAGTTCGTCCCAGAACAACGGTTATCGAAACATCAATGATTGGAAAAGCAACCAATCATTTTCACAGAAGAGGATGCTAGCCACGTCCAATTCCCACATAACGATCTGTTGGTCATAACCGTTCAGCTCGGCAACTGGAGAGTTCGGAGAACACTTGTAGATAATGGAAGTTCTGTGAATATACTTTTTCAGGTCCACCTTGGAAAAAATGGGGTTACTTGTAACTGATTTGAAGGCGAACTCAATGACTTTATATGGATTTTCTGGTGAAGGATCGGCAGCCATCGGGACAATCGGATTGGTGGTGACATTGGGAGAAGACTCGCGAAATGTTTCCAAGTTACTTGCGTTTGTAGTAATCGATTGTCCAGCTGCGTACAATGCAATTTTGGGCCGACTTGCGCTGATGGCGTTTGAAGCCATAACCCTTATCTGCCACCTAGCAATAAAATTCCCCTCAACCGCAGGAATATGCACCGTCAGAGGTGATCAGCTCGCTTCCAGAGAATGTTATAGCATTTCTATGAAGGGGAAATCGCAACCTGGGCAGCAAGCAATGGTCATAAATGACGGAGGTGAGGAGTCCCAGAAAGTATAAGCTACTTGTGGGACGGAAGAACCTCAGCAAAAAGATGATAGTGACGTTACCCAACGCAAAAATATTGACCCACAGATAGGCGAAGATAGGTCAGAACTCGAAGCCATAGAGGAGCTTGAGGAAGTAAACATTGACCCCAAAGAGGCTTCAAGAGTCATAAAGATTGGGAAGAATCTTGACGATAAAAGGAAGAAGGAGCTGGTCGATTTATTACAAGAGAATCTGGACGTGTTTTCTTGGTCACATGAAGATATGGTGGGAATAAGTCCGAATGTAATCATGCACATCTTAAATTTGGACAAGAACGTGCCTGCAAAATCCCAAAAATAGAGACGCTTAGGAACGGTCTGAGCTGAAGCTCTTGAGGAAGAAGTAACTCGACTATTAAAATGCAGGTTTATACGCAAGGAAAAATACCTAATCTAGGTCGCCAATCCCGTGCTAGACCTGAAGCCAAATGGGAAATGGAGGACTGGTATTGACTTCTCCGATCTGAATAAAGCTTGTCCCAATGATTGTTTCCCAATACCAAGGATTGATCAGTTGGTAGATGCCACGGCAGGTCACGAGCTCATGTCCTTCATGGATGCGTATTCTGGACATAACCAGATCGCTATGAATCCTGCAGATCATGAACATACTAGCTTGATGACCGAACATAACGTATATTGTTATAAAGTTATGCCCTTCGGGATGAAGAATGATGGGGCTACATATCAACATTTTGTCAACAAGATGTTCGCTAATCAGATCGGGAGAAATATGGAAGTGTATGTCGATGATATGCTTGTCAAATAAAAGACTGCCAATAACCATGTGTTTGATCTAGAAGAATGTTTTGGAATATTAAGGGGGTATAACATGAAGCTGAATCCTTAGAAGTGCACTTTTGGAGTGGCATCTGGAAAATTCCTGGGATTCATAGTCAACACAACGAGGATAGAGGCGAATCCTGAGAAAATAAAATCGTTGTTAGAAATGCCTTTACCTAGGTCACGTAAAGATATTCAAAGCTTGACTGGAAGGGTGGCGGCTTTGAATCATTTCATTTCAAAATCCACTGCCAAGTGTCTGAAATTCTACAACTTGCTTAGAGGAAACAAAAAGTTTGAGTGGGCTGAGGAGTGCGAACAGGCATTCCTCGACCTAAAAACGCACATGTCCGAGCCCCCAGTGTTATATAAGCCTATGTCTGGAGAACTTCTATTCCTTTATCTGGCCATGACAAAGAATGCAGTCAGTGCCGTGTTAGTTCGAGAAGAAGACCGTGCTCAAAAACCAGTATATTATATAAGCAAGAGACTTCTCAGAGCCGAGTCACGATACCCATTGATAGAGAAACTAGCATTCTGTCTGATATTGGCTTCCAGAAAGCTCCAGCCATATTTTCAGTCCCATTCTATCAACGTCATGACCAACCAACCTTTAAGGCAGGTTTTGTAAAAACCTGAAACATCGGGACGTCATTTAAAATGGCCTAACGAACTTAGCCAGTTTGAGATATTATATGTGCCATGGACCTCAATCAAAAGTTAGGCCCTTACTGATTTTATGGCTGAACGCACCAGGTTTCAAGAGGAGCTCTTGAAGGAGCCAGTGCAGGAGTTATGGAAAATCTTCGTGGACGGATCATCAAACGAGAATGGATCGGTAGTTGGGATAATCTTAATCTCACCAGAAGGGCATCGATTTCACACAGCTCTGAGTTTCGGATTTGAGACATCCAACAATGAAGCCGAATATGAGGCTTTACTAGCAGGGCAGAGAATGGCAAGGGAGCTCAAAGCGAAAGCTATCCAATGTTATAGTGATTCTCAACTCGTGGTCAATCAGGTATTGGGAGAATATCAAGCTTGGGGTACCAAGATGGCAGCCTACCTAGCTAAGGTAAAGGAAGAATTTTCTGAATTTGAGTACAGTTCTGTTGAACAGATACCCCGCGAGCAGAATTCTAATGCTAACGCCTTGGCACGGCTTGCCACCACAAAAGAAGTTGAAACATTGAATGTAGTGCCAGTGGAGTTCTTGGAAAGCCCGAGTGTGACTGAAGGAATGATACAGGTCGAAATGATCGACGTAAGACCGACCTAGATGACTCCCATAATGGAATACCTTACAACAGGAAAGTTACCTGACGACAGAAAAGATGCAAGAAAAATACTTTACCAAGCTCCGCGGTACGTAATAATAGATGGACCTTCTATCGACGTGGTTATTCGTTGAGGAAACCAAAACCATTTTAAGAGAAATACACGAAGGCTTTTGTGGAGATCATGCTGGGGGGCAAAACCTAGCACTAAAGATATTGAGGCAGGGCTATTTTTGGCCCACTTTAACGAAAGACTCAATCTTGTATGTTCAGAAGTGCGACAAATGCCAGCTTTTCACTATGATTGTCCGAGCTGCTCCGGTCGAGCTAACAATGATTTCATCCCCATGGCCATTTGCATTATGGGGAATTGACCTAATAGGCCCACTGCCTATAGGAGAGGGGGGAGTTCGTTACGTGGAGGTGGCGATTGACTATTTCACGAAGTGGGTAGAAGCTGAGCTTTTGGCAACCGTCACTTCAAAAAGAGTCCTAGACTTCGTGGTGAAGAGTATTATATGTCGATTTTGGCTTCCTAAAATGATCGTATCAGACAATGGGACACAGTTCGATAGCGATCTCTTCACTGATTTCTATGAAAAATATGCTATCACTAAGAGCTTATCATTAGTAGCATATCCGCAGGCCAACGGGCAGGTCGAGGCTGTAAACAAAACCCTTAAGGCAATCCTGAAGAAGAGGCTAGATGAAGCGAAAGTATTATGGCCCAAGCATCTCACGCAAGTACTTTAGGCCTACCGAACTTCTCACAGGACCTCCACGGGGCATACTCCTTTTTCCCTAACTTTCAGAAGCGAGGCCATGCTTCCCATTGAAGCAATGGTAACTACTCCCAGACAAAGTACGTTTGATCAAGAATAGAATAATGGATTACTTAACGCATCCCTCGATCTGATGAAAGAAAAACGAGAGGAATCGCAACTACAGCTTGCCCATTATCAACAAAAGATCCCTCGCTATTTCAATTCAAAAGTCAAAAGTCGTAGACTGGGGTTAGGCGACCTAGTTCTCCGAAGGGTCTTTTTGGAAAATAAAGATCCCAAGGATGGTGTATTAGGCCCGAACTGGGAGGGACCATATCAAGTCGTTGAGGTTTTGCGTGAGAGAACTTTCAAGATAGCTCGGCTGAATGGGGAAGTAGTCCCAAGGACTTGGAATGCTCTACATTTGGAAAAGTATTATCAGTAGTACCTCCATCAATGTAAGGCTTATTTATAAAAGCCCTTTTGATTAAATAATAAATGGAATGTTAAATAACTATTGCCTAGTATTTTATTAGCTCGTGGTCTCATATTTGGAGAAGCAACCAAGAAAGTTTATACATTCTAGTTACTTGGGGGGCACATAACCGTGATTGGAAAAAATTAAGCCTGCTCGGATAAGATTAAGAAACTTAGAAGCGTGGATTAATTGATTTTTCAACGGCTTTTTAAAGCTTGAGTTTTCAATAAACATAGCGCAAACTAAGTTTAAATCATTTAAAATCCTGGATATAACAAGGTCTGAAGCTTAAAAGCTTAGATTAATTGATTATAACCAGGTCAAAACTTGAGTTATCCTGGATATAACTAGGTCAAAACTTGGAAATTTGGGAAAATTGATTATTCAAGGGCTTATTAAAGCTTGTGTTATCAATAAACCTAGCACGAACTAACTTTAAATTATTAAAAAAACCCTGGATTTAACTAGGTTTAAGCCATGATTCTTAACAGGTATGATACAAATAAGCAAACAAAACTTGGATATAACCAAGTACGATAAAATCTATCTTGATCTAAAAGTCGTTTCCTAAAATCTCGAGTGTACAAGAATCTAAGGATTCATAAGCATAAGAAGATAATAAAGGAGAGACAGATGGATCAAAAGTTAGATATATACTGAAATAAAACAAACCAATTGCACCGAGGTCGAACTGAGCCAGAAGGCAATTGTTTAAATATCAAAAAACTGTTAAACAATTCCAAAGGAAACAAAAGAGAGAGAGAGAGAGAGAGATCATTGGGCTCCATCAGCTCGCCCCACAGAAGTGACCTCCCCGCCTCTCCCTCTGCCACTCCAGATTCCTCACCAGTTTTCGAGGGTTCTTGCAGGAATCGAGCCTTGAATTTAGCAAGGTACGGATCCCACAACCTGGGCTCCATAAATGAGAAGTCCTAGCAATGGTATAACATCTCCTCCATGGCTAATGAAGACGCCACCTTTTCTTCCTTGGCCTTAGCTTCGGCCTCGAGTAGTTTTACCTTGAGCTAACCAATCTCGACCTGAAGACATTCAGCAAGATGATTCGACTCAGCAGTCTGAGCTTGGGAGGCAGACAGCGCAGTCTTTGCAGCCTGCTTGCTTTCCTGGGAAGAAGTAAGAGCAACCTGGGCAGCCTGCTCATTCTCTTGAGCATTTGTCAAGGCGGCTTTGGTAGCCTGCTCATTTTCCTTGGCAGCGTCCAGCTTGGCCCGGAGGTCATCATTTCTAGCCCTAGTCCGAGCTATACTGAGGTATTGGCCAGGACGGAATACAAAATGTCAAAACAAGTTAAAAATATAAGGTGAGCGTAGTAAAAAAAAACAAAACAATTTCACCACCAAGTATGGGAAAGGAACTCATGGTGAGATTCATCCCCAAGGCGGACTCAAGAACGTTCTCGGGGCTACACTCCTCAATGGTCCTCAGATCCCTCAAGCTGGCTTTATTAGCATGACCCACCATGTGAGTCGTGGTCTCATAAATGATACCCCGAAAGGCTTCAGGGATCTTCTCCATGTATTGAGGATCGACAGGTATTCAGACGGTGGGGGCCTCTGTTTGTATAACTTCAGGAGGCATGAATCGAGGTGGGGGAGGAGGAAGCTGCCCAACAGCGAACTTAGCCACTAGAGTTGGCTCCCGAGTCGAGCCCGTGTCCTTATTCTTGGCGGGGGACTTTGAAGTGTTCCCCGTTGCAGGGGTGGTCTTCTTCGCTACCCTGAGCCTCTTCACGACGGGGCCCGCACCGGCTTTCTTAGACTGGAAAGCAGTTCTTAGGTCGGGAGCTCCTGGTTGTTCCATCTCTTCGCCTAAAAATAACAAAATGAGTTAGTTCACAAAAATAATGTTTCAAAAAGCATTTATAAAGAATGAAAGAAAACAAAGATCCTACCCTTCAGGCTGGGAGGTGTCTAGTATCACTAGCTCGGGAGTTTTGACCGAGATAGGCACCACCCCTGGCCTTGGAACTAATGGAGGAGAAGGGGAATATACAATTAATACTTCTTGGATCCTAAGGGGTTTAGGTCCTTCCTCGGTGCTGGACTCATCAACATATTGTCTGAACCCAGGGGCAAATGCACCCTGGAGCAGAGAAGGTCAGGACCTACGGTTTGTCCCGTATTCGTCAAAAATGGCGGATCTAAAATTTAGGGTGTTGTCAACTACGATTGTTCCCCTAGGATAACTATTGTCATGGCGTACCACAAGGTGGTCTACGCACTGGAGCAGGGTTACGTTTAGATCTGGGTTAGAAGGATAACAGCTAACGAGGTGATTCAGATTATAACGAACTAACCTAAAGTTGGCAACAATGCTATCTAATTCCCTAATGAGGTATGGGTTACCTTGGTCGGAGGGGCCAGCTACTGCCCTTGACGCAACTCGATCTGGATTGGGTTCCTGGAAAGCCTTGGGAGCCTGTCTTTTTCGCAAAAAAGGCACCTCAGCCTCTTCCTCCTCGCTGTCCTCACAGGCCGGTAAGACCTCTTGAGGAGCGGGAAGCTCAGTGATGGTTGGGAGCGAAGCCCGGGTCCTCAGAGCTAATGTCTGCCCCTCTCCGATCAGCCCGCATGCCAACATGGTGGTATCGTTCACAACCTGGAAATAGTCCTTTTCGCCAGGGGGAAGCCTGGATAATTTTTCATATTGACCCCCGAGGGTCATAGATTTTCCTGTCCTCGCAAATATGGCTGCACAGGAAACAAAATCAATTAAAACATGTACAAAAAAAGGAAATGTTTTAAAGGAACAAAATTCACAAGCTGCATTCATAAGGGTAGAAGACTTACGAGGACAGTTAAAGTACAGGTGTCCGCAGTTCTTTAAGCCATTCAACATAAGGAATAGATCTTTATAGTCGTTTGGATGACTAGCAAGCTCGATGACGGGGGTGGAGTTGGGAAACCGTGTGAGGTAGTAGAATATGTCACCTCGCCATCTCTGATCAGGGTTAACTTTGAGACAAAAAAAGTACAGTATATCTGCTAGAGTGGGGACCTCCAAGTCGTGCTTCAGGATTAAGTACTTCAACCCCGCCATAAGCCTATAGAAGTTCGGGGGGAGCTGGAATGGAGCCGGCTTTACGTAGTTCAGAAAGTCCGGGAAGTACTGGTCCAAAGGAAGGAATGGGTCGTCCTTCATGTGTTCGTCACTCCAGACCGCGTAGTCATCTTGAAAGGGGGCACAACTCCGCTCCCCCTCAAACGCAGGTTGGGCAAGAAGAGTGCTGGATTTTACTTCTATATTGTGACTCAATAGGATATTGTTGACTTTCCCTTGAGTCGTGATTTTCGAGACTATACGCTCAACCTCGAAATATGCATTGGGATCGATGACGAGCTCCTTCTCCACCACCGGACCAAAGTGCGAGATGGGAGATTTGGAGGCGACTTTCTTCCCTTTGTTCTTTTGATGAGAGGACGAGCTCGAGGCATTCTTCTTCGGAGCATTCTTCTTTTGAGGAGCCATCAGATCACCTGATGAAAAAGTGGCCTAATTAGTAGGCAACCTAAGATGATCTATAACTATGACATGATAGTACGAAGAACGAAACAGGATATTTTGGTTATACAGGCTAAATTTAGCCTTAGCCCCATCACGTGATGCCACGCGATGTCCTAGGCTACGTTCCTTGGTTTCTTAACAGTCCTCTGGTAGTTAGGAATTTGTGTGTCAGAAACGTCAGGCCACTACTTTCCTCTGTAAAGCGGTTTTGTGCAAAACCGCTTAAGGAGTCGTAACCCTTAAGCTACCTAGTTTTAAACCTAGAATCCTTACAATTTTGTTGACCCTCAATTTGGCCAACGACACGGAGTCAAAAACACGACAGGAAATGAGATGACAATTAAGAGTTTAATCTAATGGTAAAGAAGAAACACCAACTATTTATAGTGGTTCGGCCCCAATGAATGGTAATGACCTACGTCCACTTAGTGTTATTATTAATATTGAATCCCAATGTCGTGATCAAAGAACTAGGGTTCTTGAGTTTCACAAATCTTGGGAGAATTACAACAAGATGATGGATAATTGCACTATATGCTCTCTCTTTCAATATTCAGAAAAAAGCTTCAAAGATCAAAAGTCCCCTCCTTGAGCTATTTCATGTATATTTATAGGCTCAAGGGGGGTTACATGGTCCATTGGGCCTTAACTATTCTTAATATACGTGTATCAAGGCAATAAAGATGAAATAATCCACGTAATTATTACAAGATCACAATCTTATAAGGAAATAAACCGAATCATACGACCAGCCTGGTCGTATCTAATAGTCAGGCTTGATGAAGCAATGTATAGCTGGTCGATAATCGAACAGCACCGCCTTATTTCGACTCTGCCACGTATCATCCACGTGTGAGAAATACCTGCCACGTAATAAGCAGCCGCTTTTGGGTAAACATTTGCCCCCCAAGTTTACTTTACTGCGACCAGCATAAAGTAAACTTAGGAAACTGACTCTTCGCTTACCCCACCAAATTTTTCAAAGTCGCCCATGCTTTCTTGAAAAAAGTGACCAATCATGTATAATCAAGTCTTTTCGATTTCGCAAAAATTGTCTGACGGCTATTGCACTTCCCCATAATTTGAAAAAAAGTAATTCCATGATTACCTCTTTTACGGCGCTACGATCACTATAAATAATACCCCCAGATCACATTTTTACTTTTTACCTTTCACTCGTCTTCTCTTCTTCAAGAACCTTAAAGAACCTCAACCTTTAGAGCTCAGGAAACTCAGAAAACCTTGAAGTGTTCACTGCTGATTTAAGGAATTTTCGCTCAGACGCTCGAAACATTCGTGCTCATACTCTAACTTTCATCCAAGTAAGTTTCCAGAATCTTTATGTGGCTTGAGATGCCATGCAAAACTATCTTATACCTGTTTTTATCTCTGAACTTTTGAATGTTCTTGGCTGAGACTTTTTTGGGGTAAATGGGCATATTGATCAATGCTTGATAGGGTAGTGAAATAATGTTTTATAGGAGTTAGGAGTCAGTTTGGTAGTCGAGACTGTAGATTTAAGGCGTAAAATCGAAGTAAAAATTTGATTTTTAAGCTAGTTGAAAAACAGGGTTTTTCCCGCCCTCTCGGAGTCGAAAAAGTTTTCTCTGAAAAACTTTTTACTTCCACTTTTTAATCTGTTTCCAAACTGCTCGTAAGAGACTTAGTGTTTTTGCTAGAATGTTGCTGGCCATATAAAAGCTTAATTTGTATACGCGAGCAACGTTATTCCAACTCTCAACACAAGCTTTTAGGCTTTAAGTTCTCATCTCCCCCTTTTTTTGTTCGCATCTTTTCATGCAAGATCCGTGGGGAGGTGAGAGACCTATTGACGACGATTTGCTGGCCCATTTGCTCGAGGATGAACAGCAACCATCGTTGCTAATACCTTAAATTCCCTTTTCTAGCGCCACCTCAAACACTCCATCGACCCTCCTCCAAAATATGGGTCGAGTAAAATCTAAAGCCCAGAAAAAGAAACCTTCCATTCCTTCAAATCAGCCTGCTCCTCGGGCTGAAATTCCCTCGACCAGTGGTCGAGAAAGAAATATCCTCGATCCTAGCATCCAAACTCACGCTCAACTTCGAAACGCCATTCAACCAGATGTTGAATGGTATGTCACCCCTCCTAGCCGAGTGACGGTTAGGATGATTGCGAATTATATTAAAAAATATGGACTTTCTGGGGTAACCCTAGTCCAACCCACCAGAGACCAACGGGAAAATTTTCCTAGAGGGGCCTTCAGCGCCTGGTCGAGGTACCACATCGAGGCAGGAGCGATCCTGCCTCTCCATCCTTTCTTCCAAGGAGTGGCCAACTATTTCGGGGTCGCTCCTTTTCAAATAACCCCCAACGGATATAGAATGCTTTTAGCACTCAATATCCTTTATAGCCATAAGAAATGGCCTGTCCCCACAACACACGAGGTCCACTATCTATTCGACCTAAAATCCAACCACAACCAAGAAAACACGAGGTTCTTCCACTTCTGTCACTAGGAAACGTCCTGTACTTTCCTGAGTGACACAACCTTTATCTCTAATGTGGGGAGGTACCACCTTGAGTACTTTCTGACTACAGACATGGTTGCCAACAACCTGGCCTTCACTCAAGAAGGTAATATTTTTACACCCCTGGTCGTTTATTTTTCTTTAATTTTTCCTGCATTTCCCTTAGATTTTTAGCGCCTTTCAGGCCCATGGCTGTAACCAGCTCCCACACCAGACATGGAAATTCGATCAGCCCTCTTGGCCAGTATGACTGATGTGGAGAAGAGCATCAAGCATCTGGTCACAGAGGCTAACCTTAGGCTGGTCAGGCTTTTGGCACCTCACCAGGATGTGAGGGAGTCAACATCGGGAAGTGCCACTGGCGAGTAGATTCTCGAGCAGCACCTAAACGTTTCACAACCTCAAAGGAGGAGGACGACTAGAGTGACAGGGAACCCTTCAGCATTCCGCGAACTGTCGCTCCCCCTGCCCCACTGGGAAAGGGAAAAAAGAAAGCCACCAAACCTTCCGCTCCCATCGACAAGTCTTCAGATGAGAACGGTATTGTTTTCTCATTCTTAGATAGTTTGTCAATTCCTTGTCACTTATTTGATGGGGACGACAACTTTAAGTATACTCAAAACTTAAGTTCAGATTTCTTCCTGGCAGTTAATAGTTCAGTAAGTAATGTAGCAACCAGTAGTTGTAGCACGGGTACTTTACTTATAATCTCTTTATTTTCATTTTTAGTTCCATCTATATATCTTGTCTCACTGCTCGTATTGTTATTTTTTTGTGCAAATATGTTGTCTGAAGACGTGTTCGAACATTACAAGGTTGTCACTGCTTCCTTAAGCGAAAAGAAAGACAGCAAGAGGACTCGGGGGGAGAGCAGTAAAACCGCCTCAAAGAAGGCCCGAACTGAGGACGCTCCAGCCACTGTTCCTTCGAAGGAAAACACGCCACCTCCATCTCCACTCGAGCAGCAGGCCTCAATGCCTCCGGTCGACCAGAATTCCACTACTCCTCAGGACCCTACCAGCTGAACACACCGCATTCAACCCACTCATCCCGAAGGCTCCCTGTCCAGCTACATGGTTAGCTCATCCAAGGAGAGAATATACAAGCTCTCCACACACAAATGCAGTCAAGAGGCCATTGACGGCACCATCTCCATGGAGACTGACCAAATACTCAATCGAGGGTTGAATGAGATAGTCAGCGTAAGTTTCTTTCTGTTGTTGAATAATTTGTTTTTGATTTTCTGGCATTGCCTTACCCTTTTCATCTGGTTGCATGGATTGCTAACCATGACTGCTGGCTGGTGCCGTACGGGTGCAATGGTGTCCCAAACCAGAAACTTTGACACCAGGCTCGCTGAGGCTATGAAAGCGCTTGAAGAGAAAAATGATGACCTACTCGAGAAGAACAATGAGTTAACCAAGCTGAAAGAGGAGTTGCTCAAGCAAAAAGCCACGTTGACTGAGGAGTTGTTGGAGAGTCGGGAGTCCCTGAAGAAAGCCAAAGAAGATAAAGAAAAGTTCAGTGAAAGCGCCAAACTCAACCGTAAACAATCCAAACAGGTTGAGCTTGATTTGATTGCGAGCAGGCAGGAGACGGAGGACCTGGAAAAGCACATGAAGGAGCTTAAGGAAACTAAAGCCAAGATCTTGGAGAAGTACAAGGAAGCCACCCATCTTTGCTTCTACGAGTTTTGGAAGCACAATCGGAAAGCCAACTTCAGCTACCTGTCAAAGCGCTTGAAACAGACGGCGCAGACAATGAAGCTGGTGCTACTGTCAACCAGGACACTCCTCAAGACCCTCCAGCCTTGTAGTCTTTTTTCCTTTTTTCTTTTAATATTTTGATTACACGACCTACGAGTCGTGATGTAAAGATACTTTAATTTTCTAGTTATAAAATTTTATCGCTGCATGGGCAACTTTTACTTTTAATTGAACAATTACATCCGAGCAATAACTGCTCGCGGTGTAAAACGTTTCCTTAAGATATTATAATATTTTCATTTTATTATAACATCTGTTCGCATGACCGAACTTAGCATAGTACTTTGGTTTGATTTAACAAAATACAAATTTTTGAAAAGTACTTTAAGTACCCTAGCATGCTTTCACTTATTTGTCTCATGTGTCTACATACCTTTCGATATGCTTTGCTTACTAGATGCCTTATATGCCCCCCAAGTGATTGAGGAGCTTTAGGTCCTTAGTCACTTGCCTTGACCAAAATTTGTTCGAACATTATTGCTCGGAGCAAAGGAATTAAAACGATAATACAGCAAAACAACACACGTAATGAGCAAACACTTGTAATAAATACAATAATTGGCAAGAATGACTGGCTATGCACAATCCCTTATATTTCTCGTATTAAAAGGACAAAACGTGTCTGTACGAGTGATCAATGAGATCTTACACTTATAAGTGATTAGTCAGATAAAATGACCAACCATTTTTCATAACTTGTAAAAAGTAAAATTAATACAAGCCAATTCTTTAAGAAAAATTGTTCACTGATAGTACTTGCGCAGATTTTCTCCATTCCAATAACGAGGAACAAGATCTCTATTTAAGCGAGCAAGTTTATAGGTGCCTATATGGAGGACTTCTTCAATCTTGTATGGTCCTTCCCAGTTAGGTCTGAGTACTCCAGCAGCCTAGTCGCGGATTTTTAAGAAAACTCTTCGCAGTACTATATCTCTAACATTGAATTTTCTTTCAAGCACTTTAGAATTGAAATATCGTGCGACTTTTTGCTGATACGCAACTACTCGGAGTTGGGCTTGCTCACGCTTCTCATCGATCAAGTCCAGGGATTCCATTAATAGTTGGTTGTTAGAGCCTTGATCGTACGTGATTCTTCGATGTGACGGTGGATTTAATTCAACAGGCAACATAGCCTCATACCCATAAGCCAGTGAAAATGGAGTATGGCATGTTGCTGTTCGATGGGAAGTTCTGTACGACCAAAAGACTTCAGGCAATTGCTCTGGCCATGCACCCTTAGCTTCTTCCAGTCTTTTCTTTAGAGTATCCTTTAGCGTTTTATTGACTGCTTCGACTTGCCCATTTTCTTGGGGATGAGCGACTGAAGAAAAGCTCTTAATAATCATATGTCGTTCGCAAAAGTCCGTGAATAAATCACTATCAAACTGCGTGTCGTTATGTGAGACGATTTTCCTTGGCAATCCATAGCGACAAACGATGTTTTTGACCACAAAATCCAGCACCTTCTTGGTCGTTATGGTTGCAAGTCGCTTGTCTTCGGCCCATTTAGTGAAGTAATCGACGGAAACCATAGCATACTTGACGTCGCCCTTTTCTGTGGGCAGAGATCCGATTTAATCTATACCCCAGACTGCAAACGGCCACGGACTTTGCATCTGTTTCAACTCATTAGAGGGCTGCTCGTGGGATTTTGGAGAACCTCTGGTACTTGTCGCACCTCCGCACGAATTCCATCGAGTCTTCATTCATTGTTGGCCGGAAATATCCTTGCCTCAGGATCTTTTTTTACAAGCTTTGCCCCCCAGCGTGGTCCCCGCAAAAGCCTTCGTGTACCTCTTTCATCAATTCCTTGGCCTTCTCTTTCGAAATACATCTGAGGAGTGGCATTGAGTATCCCCTTCGGTACAAGATTCCATCGACCGGGATATACCTAGCAGCCTGCCGCTGAAGGGTCCTGGCTTTGTTTATGTCCGTTGGTAACACGCCTTGCATCAAATACTCTATGTATGGTGCCATCCATGTATCCGCCACCTGGATAACCAAAGTGGTCTCCTCTACTTGGATGCTTAGCATAGATATCCGTTCAACTGGCACTATGTTTAGAGTATCAGCATCCTTCGCACTTGCTAACTTTGCCAAAGCATCAGCGTTTGAATTCTGGATGCGAGGTAATTGTTGAAGGGTGTACTTGTCAAACTGCGCTAATAGATCCTTTGTTTTGTTTATGTAAGCAACCATCTTTAAACCTCGGCCCTGGTATTCTCCCATGACTTGATTTACTACCAGCTAAGAGTCACTGTAGATGTCAAGTACCTTTATATTCATGTCCTTGGCTAACCGTAACCTAGCGAGCAATGCTTCATACTCAGCCTCGTTGTTAGAAGCATTGAAGTCAAACCTGATTGCACAGTGAAATCGATGCCCTTCAGGTGTAATCAAAATCACACCTGCCCCTGTGCGGTGCTCATTAGAGGAGTTGTCTGTAAATAACTTCCATGAGGGAGTTTGGTTCTGAGACTCAGGCTCTTCGAGCTACTCGCTATCTGAAAGTCCAGTGAACTCTGCAATGAAGTCGGCCAGGGCTTGCCCCTTTATTGCTACACACGGTAAGTAAGAGATATCGAACTGCCCAAGTTCGACCGCCAATTTCAACAATCTTCCTGCGGCCTCTGGCTTTTGTAGAACTTGCCGTAGAGGCTGGTCGGTCAAAACCGTGATTGGGTGAGCTTGAAAGTAAGGCCGCAACTTCCTAGAGGCCAAAATTAAGCAATAGGCTAACTTTTCAATAGGTGGGTACTGCAGCTCCGCCCCAACTAGCCTTTTGCTTACATAATAAACAGCCTTTTGTACGCCTTTTTCTTCTCTTACTAAGACAACACTAGCAGTGTATTCTGTGATCGCCAAGTAGACAAACAAGGTTTCCTTATCAACCGGCTTCGTTAGAATGGGTGGTTATGCCATGTGAGTCTTCAATGCTTGGAAAGCCTACTCGCACTCCTCCATCCATTCAAATTTATTGTTGCCTCTAAGTAGATTAAAAAATGGGACGCACTTGTCCGTTGATTTGGAAATAAATCTACTCAGAGCAGCAATTCTTCTGGTCAAACTTTGAACATCCTTGATCTTTGCTAGCGATTTCATATCAATCAGGGCTTTGATCTTCTCGGGATTGGCTTTGATTCCTCTCAAGTTTACTATAAATCCCAAGAACTTTCCTGATCCTACCCCGAAGGAGCATTTGAGGGGATTCAACTTCATTTGATACTTGTTCAAGACGTTGAAGCATTCTTGCAAATCCTCTATATGCCCTTCTGCCTTCTTCGACTTAACCAGCATGTCGTCGACATAGACTTCCATGTTTGTTCCGATTAGCCCTCTAAACATGTGGTTGACCAGTCGATGGTAAGTCACACCAGCATTTTTCAGACCGAAGGGCATTACTTTATGACAGTAAAGTCCTGTGTCAGTTAGAAAGCTATTGTGATCCTCATCAGGAGGATGCATACTAATCTGATTATACCTGGAGTATGCATCCATGAATGAGAGAATCTCGTGCCCTACAATGGCATCGACCAGTTGGTCGATCCTGGGGAGCGGGAAATAATCTTTCGGGCAGGCTTTATTGAGGTATGTGAAATCCACGCATGTGCGCCATTTGCCATTCGGCTTGGGAACTAACACGAGATTAGAGACCCATGATGGATAAAACACTACCCTATTGAATCCATTCTCCTTGAGCTTCTCGACTTCTTCTTTTAAGGCCTTTGATCTATCTTTGTCGATCAGCCTCCTTTTTTGTTGTACTGGTGGAAATTTTTTGTCTTTATTAAAGGCATGGCTAATGACTGCAAGGTCTATTCCGACCATGTCTTTATGCGACCAGGCAAAGACCTCCTAGTTTTTCTTTAAAAATTCCACCAGCGCTTGTTTTGTTGTTGTCTCTAAGTTTTTACCGACTTTCACAACCCTGGTCGGATTTCTTCATCGAGTTGGACCTCTTCAAGGTCCTCAATGGGTCCTATCTCTTCCTCAAAATCCCCAAATTGAGGATCTAAGTCTCTATCCTCACTTTGGGCAACGCCCTATTTGGTGACATTATCACCTGATTGGGCATGTTCATCAACTATCATTTGCAACTCTTATCCGGGAACCTCCCTCGACACACCTTTCTTCGCTTTAGTTATCGAGGCGTTGTAGCACTCCCTTGCTTCCCGCTGATTTCCCAACACACATCCTATCCCGGCATCTATTGAGAATTTCATGGCAAGGTGCCATATTGAAGTGACGACTCGTAGGTCGACCAGAATTGGCCTCCCAATTACAGCATTATATGCCGAAGGACAATCGACTACTATGAAAGTAGTGAGTAATGTCATGTTAGCAGGTGTAGTACCTTCTGTAATTGGAAGCCTAATCGACCCAGTTGGGGCGAGCCCTTCTCCAGAAAAACCATAGATGGTTTGGTTGCATGGCTCCAGGTCCTTGATGGACAGCTTCATTCTCTCCAGCGAAGACTTGTTTAGGATGTTGACCAAACTTCCTGTGTCAACCAACACCCTCGTCACCATCATGTTGGCAATTTGCACGTCCACGACCAACGGATCGAAGTGTGGAAATCGTACGTGTTGGGCATCGTCTTCAGAGAAGGTTATCAATTCCTCCTCTGTTTGATCCTTCTTTGATGCTCGATCCTCCACACTTTTCATCTCGATGTCTTGGACGTGGCATAGGGTTCGAGCGTATCGTTCCCTTGCCTTCCCACTATCCCCTGCAAGGTGTGGGCCGCCGCAGATGGTGAGTAAAGTGCCTGCCACAGGAGCTGGCTGTAAAGGTGGCGAGCATTGGCGTACAGGCGCCTGCTCGTTTCCACCTTGAGCCTCTCGCTGAGATCCTCCTGCGGCTCGCACATACCTTCTTAGATGTCCCTACCTAATCAGGAACTCAATTTCGTCTTTCAACTGGTTACTTTCATTAGTGCCGTGCCCATAGTCGTTGTGAAAATGATAGAATTTTGTCGTATCTCTCTTAAAGATATCCTTTCTTATAGGTGCGGGTCGTTTATAAGGCACGTTAGAGCTGGTCGCCTGGTAGACTTCCGCTCGAATTTCTACAAGTGTCGAGTAGTTGGTGAATCTTGGCTCGTATCGATTTCCTTTGGGGCATTTTTTCTCAGAAGCTGAGGGCTCATTGCTTTCCCGTTTTCCACCATTCCTACCATTGCCATTCCCGTTGCCTTTGTTGTTGCCATTGGGTTTCTCTAACCCGTTGGCGGGCTCTTCCTTTGGCCCCTTGTCTTTCGTTGGTGATTTCCCCTCATTGGCAATCACTTCCTTGAGCTTGATATATCGATCAGCCCGATCCAAAAACTCCTGGGTACTTCTTACCCCATTCTTTCTTAGGCTACTCTAGAGGGGTGAATGATGCCTAACCCCAGCAGTTAGGGCCATCATCTTGCCTTCATCACCCATTGTCTTGGCTCCAGCTGTTGCTCACATGAAACGCTGGACATATTCCTTTAAGGGCTCTTCTTCCTTCTGGCGTATCTCGACCAGCTAGTTGGCCCCTGTGGGGTGTACGCGACCCTCATAGAATTGTCCATAGAATTCCTTCACGAACATCTCCCAAGATACTATAATAGCAGGAGGGAACTTAAAGAGCCACTCATGGGCGGTGTCAGATAGTGTCGTGGGGAAGATCCTGCAGCGGGCATCTTCTGACACTTTCTGTATATCCATTTGTATCTCAAATTTGTTAACGTGAGATACTGGGTCTCCGTGCCCATCAAAGTTTGACAGTGTCGGCATCTTGAATTTACTGGGGGTTTCAGCCGCAGGAATCCTCTGTACAAATGGAGTGCCCCTCCTCCTATCGTACTCTATGTGGGACGTTCGTCCCTCGGCCAACTGTTGTACTACCTGGTTCAGAGCATCAATCTGAGCCTAAACTGCTTCTGGGACTGCAAGGGCGACCTATGCTGGGGGAGCATACTCATCATGCCTTTCACGACATTCTTTGAGTACGTCCCTTAAATCTTCATCCCTGCGTCTCTGCTCACTAACCCCTAGCCGATCAAAGATGTTCTGCTGCCTGGGTTTCCCCCCAGCATTATGGCTAGCTGGCCTATTTTCCCTAGCTGGGGGGCTTCTGCCTCTGCCTCTTTCCTCATTCCTCAGACCAGAATTTCCTCTGCCAGAGTCAGCTTCATTATAATCGTAGCCGTCTCTAAACTGGTGTCGGCTACGACGTGACCGACTGTTCACGCTATTTCCTCCTCGGGCTGGAATTTCCCGAGCGTTGGGGGGAGGCCTATGCTGGTCGTTGGGTCCCCGTGCATTGTTATGCCATGGGGGCCCCCTGACCGCAGAGCCTGACTTGATGTTCCTTCTGTTGGCAGAAGGACTGTAACACCCTACTACCTTAGAGTCGTTACTAAGTGAGTTTAAAAACGTGCAATCACTCGCAAAACGAGGCTTTTAAAGCAAAAGTGTAATTAAATCATAAACAGGGTAGAAACTTTAGAAAATAGCTCTATTTCATTGAAAATCATAAAAGTTTAACACTTGGGCCCAAAACACTGTTTAGAAATATTACAACATATAAGTACAACCAAGTCAATTAAACGACAAAATCTAGGTTTAATTACAATCATCTCCCGAAATCCACTGGTTGTGGCAGCAAGGCAGGCCAAACATGTACACGCCGCCTCATGCTTGCTATACTCATGGTTGGCTGGCTTTCTCCTTGCCCTTACCTGCACCACAGAGCACCCGTGAGCCGAAGCCCAGCAAGAAAACCCTTAAACAGATAACAAATCGAAAACAAGCACATAGCATATAAACAGGCCATCAATAGGCTAAACACATACGGCCAAGTCGTCCCAAACGCTTTACCAGGCCCTGGGTTCGCGGTTCACACCGTGAGGATATCCCAGGTATCCTTTAGGGTCTTGCCCTGGCAGATCGCACTCCACGTGCTCGACGCTGCTCCCGGCCCCTTACCGTACTTGGCATTGCACTCAACGTGCCCAATGTCGTTCTCGGCCCCTGCCGACCTCAGCCTACGCCGTTCCCGGCTCTTCCTGACCATTTACACAATAGCATTCATAGCATAATAAACAAATACTGAACACTAACAAATTCAACCAAAGGGCTACGCCCTACAATTCAAACATATTGGGGCTCAGCCCTGCATACAAGCTCTATGGAAACAGGGGTTTTCTTACCTGCGTCCCGAGCTCTCCGAGGACCGATATCCCGAGCACAGTCCTCTAACTTGAGCCTCGCCGAAACCCTAGTCACAACACATTAACAATATTCATCCATCAAGTTCTAATCCATTAAATAACTTTGAGCCATATCTCTAATCTCTGAGACCTTGATTTCTATCAATCCGGGTGATAAAATCCATCCCGAGCCTTAACCTTTGAGTTCCCAAGCCTAAACACACTTTAAAATACAAACTGGCACTAAGATCCGCGGCCCTACCCACAAGCGTTGCGGCTAGCCTCGAAACAGAGGCTAACACCTCCCTTAAGCACGCACGGGCCGCGGCGCGCATCCAACATCACGGCCTCCCATGGTCGCGCCCGCACACGGGCCGCGGCATGCCCCTCCTAGGGTCGCGGCCCTCACCTTCAAACCCAGAATTCTTCATTTTTTCCTGCATTTTCTTCAAACCAACTCATCCATAATCAAACTAACAGTTCCAAATAATCATCACAAAGGTTCTAGCCCAGTTTCAACATCAAAACCCATCAAAACCTGCTCCACAAGCTCAGCTAAAACACCCTAGAACAGATCAAATCCTACTCACATGCATTTCTTAAGGAAACAATAGAAATTAACCTTAAGTCTCAGAGTTAGAACTTACCCTTCTTGAGCTTTGATTCAGAGTTGTTTCCCCTAATTTCCAACTTCAATTCCTCAAGCTCCAAGCCCTGATTTACTGGTTATAATCTCCCAAACTCTGCCCCAATTCTAGTTCTTGACTGATTTCTTTCCCCTTGCTTGTTTCCTTGAGTTTATCTTAGAGATTAAAAATGAGAGAGATTAGAAAATATCTTCAGCTGGGAAGGAAAAGTGAGTGTCGGTTTCTAAGTCTCCAAAAGCTTCCTAGACTTTGTTTTATTTAACTTAAGCTTTAAGGTTACCTCAAGGCTTGGGGTACCAAAACGTCCTCGAGGGAAAAATGGTAAATTTCCCCAATATTCCCTCCTAGACATTCTATCCTCAAATATATCTCCAAATATTTATTTCCATAACCCGATTACCCCATAATACATATGATACCCAAAGTACCCCCCAACTCACCCTGAGTCGGATACTTAACCCCGTTGTGACTTTCTGGCTAACTGCTCTCTAGAACTATCTCAGATCATTCTACACAGATAAATAACACACACATATCATATTTATCACATTTATACCTCAACGGGCTAAAATCACAGATATACCCCTAATATCCAAACGGGGCCCACATGCATATTTAATTTAGCTAAACATGCATCTCTATCACATATTCACATAAATTCACATATTAACATATTAAATCATGTATTGCTCTCCAGGCACGCTAATCATGGCCCTAAGCCCTATTAGCAAATTTGGGTCGTTACAAGGATGTTGTCCCCTGCTTTATTGATTCGGCTCTTCGTCCCCTGGGCGTCTAAGGCTGCGGGGCGGCTGCCCAGCCCTATTCTTCCTCGGGCGCTGGGGATTGCCTCGACCAGCCTGAGATGGAGGTTACTGCTCAAGATCCCTAGCTGGGACTTCATCCTGAGCCACAGGTGGCTGCTCAGGCCTTTGAGGGATTGCTGGCTGGAGCGGAGGACTAGGATTGGGAGTTCTCTAAGGTGGCGCACTCGGTGGCTGATCTAGCTGAGAGGCTGGTACAGCCTGACTCCGAGCCAATTGGATGGCTGCTTCGAGAGCGGCCATGGCATCCCTCTGCCGACGGTCCATGTCCGCTTGCCGCCCACTCTGCTCCTTGTGCTGGCATTCAATTTCTCTCTACTGCAGCACCATTGTCTCCGCAGCATTCTCCTGATTGGCCCTCAGATTAGAACACTTGTCCTGCAACACCCCCAGTGTTGCCCTCATCATTTTCGAATCTAACTCCTCCTCTTCAAACTCTAAATGTGGTTCATTCTCAGCCACATTTGGGGGAGGAGGTTGGGATGATGCAGTGCCAGCAGTTTGTCCAGCTCTCTTGGATGGTTTCGCCATTAGATTTTCTTACCGTTTTTTTATCAATCTCTCAATGAAAGCACCAGAATGTTGACCCTCGATTTGGCCAATGACACGTAGTCAAAAACATGACAGGAAATGAGATGACAATTAAGAGTTTAATCTAATGGTAAAGAAGAAACACCAACAATTTATAGTGGTTCGGCCCTAATGAATGGTAATGACCTACGTCCACTTAGTGCTATTATTAATATTGAATCCCAATGTCGTGGTCAAAGAACTAGGGTTCTTGAGTTTCACAAATCTTGGGAGAATTACAACAAGACGATGGATAATTGCACTATATGCTCTCTCTTTCAATATTCAGAAAAAAGCTTCAAAGATCAAAAGTCCCCTCCTTGAGCTATTTCATGTATATTTATAGGCTCAAGGGGGGTTACATGGGCCATTGGGCCTTAACTCTCCTTAATATCTGTGTATCAAGGCAATAAAGATGAAATAATCCACATAATTATTACAAGATCACAATCTTATAAGGAAATAAACTGAATCATACGACTAGCTTGGTCGTATCTAATGGTCAGGCTTGATGAAGCAATGTATAGCTGGTCGATAATCAAATAGCACCGCCTTATTTCGACTCTGCCACGTGTCATCCACGTGTGAGAAATACCTGCCATGTCATAAGCAGCCGCTTTTGGGTAACAGACATTATGCCCCAAACAAGTATTTTTCTAAACCTATTTGATATTAGAACTACCCCAGATTAACCCAGAAAATTACCCATTTTTATGAATACCTTCTTATTTGGTTTCACTTATGGAGTCTAAAGTCGAAGCTCATTCCCTATTGATGTTCACAAAAGGCCTAACAATACCTAGCGATGAACATTACAAAAAGAAAAAACAAATGTTGATGGATCATTAATGATTGAGATACTTACAGGAAGTCTGTTTTTCGACGGGAAGATGTAGACTCGGATCACGGAAAGCTCTTGAAAAGCTTCTGAGAATCTGGGCACGACGAATCATTATGGGAATTCTGGGGAAGAAGGAGGAAATTTGAAAAATGGTATTTTCTTGAATGCAAAGGTGGTAAGGTCTGAGGCTGGTCACCCTATTTATATGAAAACCATGAAAATCGATCTAGACCATTCGATGGGATTGATTCGAGATCCAAGGGCCAGGATCAAACAGACCACATGGCGACAAAAAGTTGACAAGACAATTATTACAGTCCTTGAAACCCGAACAGACGCAAATTGCAATAGACCACATGTCCAGTACTCGAGTAGGTCAGAAAGTGACGACATCAAACACGAGCAGGGACTTGGGGGGCAAATGTTGTACCTAATTTTAGCACGAGTTCATTCGTTTAGCTCAGGTACATCTGGCAGATAGATACACAGAGAGATAACCGAGGGGAATAATATATGCTTGTTATCCACGTGGACAGTTTTAGATTCATAGTGGGCATACGTGAATATAGCCATCTTGAGTTTATCCCGAACTAAGGGTGCAATGGCTGTGAAGCGCGAGCTCGGAATATTAAATAGTTGTCGAAGCACGAGCTTGGAGGAAATATCCAGATCGTGGCAATTCTAGTATATTGCATACTCAAGGATCCTCAGAGACTCAGGATTCCTTTATACGTTTATTTATGACCAGACTGTCATAATTATTATCCGAGATAGCAGGAACCTGTTATCCTGCTATCAAATCATATCCCAATATAAATGGGAATTATTTGTATTAAATGTAATTATTATGTAAATACGTGATTAACTCACGCGGTTATCCAAACATGTCCATGGAATCCCCCTATAAATACTGGGAATATTAGACAGGAAAGGGGACCATTATTCTTTAATACAAAAACTCTGCCAAGATAGAGAGAGAAACAATAATAATATTGACTCGTGAACTAGGTGAATTTTAACCACTGAACCACGTAAAAGTTCTATGTTCTTAAGTGAATTTTGATTATTGTTCATTACGGTTTACTATTAAGCACTAATCTGCTTATTATTTCTTGATACACTGTTGAAGAAAAACCACGTCAACAAATATTTATATCAATAATCTCTGCATATATGACATCTAAACATAACATTGACATATATATATTTACATGGCTACATGACATATATATAAATTACAATAATATTTAAAAAAAAATTAATAATATAAATAAAATAAGAATAGAAAAATTCATAGTAAAGATAGTAGTATACATGCATCAACTATTTTTAGTTTCTAATGTATCTCGCAATGTCCTTTAGTGAATTTGATGAAGAAAAAGAGCTCCAATTACTTGATAAAAAACAAACCATCACACAAATTTATAAGTTAAAAAAATGATCTATATATATTGTCTTTATTATTTTTAAATAAATATGATTTAATTATTTAAATTGTCATAAATATCTTTAAAATATCATATTTTAATTAATTAATTAATTAATTTTTGTTTAAGTTTATGTTAGTTCTAATTCTTTTAATTTGACAGTGACAACAAAATATTATTATATGTTTAATATAATATTAATATTATATTATATGTTTAATATGATATTATTCTAATATGTGAAGTTTAAGCTTAAGTTTAATTAAATTTAATTTAAGTTATAAAATATATGGTTTTATTATTTTTAAATAATTATCATTGTAAAATATCTCAAAAATATTATATATTTAATTTTTTTAATTATTTATTTATTTAAGTTTAAGTCATGTTTACAATCTACCGTTAAATATAAGAATTTTCCGTTAAAACTAACGGAAAAAAAATTAAAAATTCATTAAAAACAAGATTTTCCGTTAACTACACACTTTTTATATAGAAGAGATACCATATTTGATTTTTAATTTTCAAAAATTTTAATGACAACTACTTTATTAAAATTAATATAAAACTTTTCTATTGTCAAATTTTTTCAAAATATTTTATAGATAATGTATTTGATTTTCTATTTTAAAAAAAAAAATTAATGACTACTAGTTTATCAAAATTAATATAACACTTTTCTTTGGTCAAACTTTTTCTAAAATCCTTAGTTTATTACTATTAGTTTATGATATATTTTATTTTTATTTTTTAAGACAAAATTGCAATAATATTAGGAAAAAATTATTAATAAAGTTTTATGAAATGAACATCAAAAAAATTGTTTCAATAAGTTAAAAATTTTAATTAAAATTATATTCGTTATAATAAAAAATTTGTAAAATAAATTATTAAAAATTTGTAAAACAAAGAGTGAGCATTGAATTTTTGGAAATAATATTTCACTAAAAATAGAATTGATCAGATTATATGTTTCTCTTATATAATTGTAGTTTAATTTTTAAATCATTTAAATATATATTTATATATGCATGCATATTTTATTTTAATTATAGTATTTTTGAATGAAAATCTCTCAATTAAATTAGTTTACTAAATTATTATATATATAGGTGGATATTTAGAAACCAAAATAAAATAAAATAAAGTTAATTACTATTATATATATAAAAGTAGAATAAAAATATATTTTTTTTAAAGTAGAATAAAAATGAGAAAATCAATATAGTGAAAAATTTTAGAGTCTCCCATCACTAGGCTCTCATTTATATAAATATATGAATTGGAATCTATTAATCATAATGTTAATCATTCTTTCTTCTAGCTTGCTAAGCGAAGAATTAACCAAAACAAATAATGTTATGGTCATCTGAAAATGGTCTATAATCACTTGGGTGTACCGTCTTGCTATGTTGGGTACGTCTGCCGCACACTCATAGGAAAAGTCATATAAACATGCCAGGCATCTAACTTTAAAACTATAAAAGAACACCTATAAAAAAATGCATAAAACAAATTTTAAACTTTAATAAAACTTTCAACCTTGCAAGAGTAAAAAGATAATACTAAACTTAAATAGTTATACAAAACTCCATAAAATCCTATACATATAATTCCTTGCTACTGAGTCCAGAGTCCACAAGTTGTCCAAGTATCAAGCCACACCTGAAAAAGATTGGAACAACAACATAATGAGCTAACACTTAGTAAGTAAATATCATGCATGTATTCATATATACATATACCATGAGCTTGATGTTACATGACAGAAAGCATTCTCATAGCATAAACATGAACAGGACCAACATAACAGTCTTCAATCTGTCACCCATAACTGGAACACTAAGAGTCAAGCTTAATTATTCATCAGTAGCATTTAATTCTATGCTAACTTTATAACCCAACATAGCATATTCAAACCCTTCAATGGGATCAGCTATAGCATCTCCCTGAGATGTATCGGTAGATCAACAACCTCGGTGATACCTCACCCATAAGACCTCGACGGTCAGGACATTAATTCTTGTTGACACTAAGGTTTGTGATAAATCATAAGAACACACTTTTATCTAAACTATCACCAACACAACCTTTGCCTTTCTGTCATGCTCAACATTTCATGGCTATCACGTATGAAAAACCTCCATTAACGAGCTTTTCTATTCAAGCCTTTCACTGTGCTAATCATAACATTCAGACTTAAGAAACTCATAGCTTAAACTTGGTCATATACAACTACAACTAGGTTTTTCTCATCATACAAAGCTACGATAATTATCTTTAGAACAATTATTTACTTTAGGTTATTATTTGAACACCTTGTATTTGGATATTGTAGCGTCCCAAATTTGCTAATAAGGCTTAGGGCCTTGATTAGCGTGCCCGGAGGGCAATAATTGATTTAATTACATTAATATATGAATTTGATGATTATATAATTAGAAATGCATGTTTAGGTGAATTAAATATGCATGTGGGCCCCATGTGGATATTAGGGGCATATTTGTAATTTTGGCCCGTTGAAGGCATAAATGCAATATTTGTGTATACTGTGATTGATACCACGAGTGAGTGGTGATATATTTGTGACGCATGATCCGAGACGGTCCTAGGGAGCAATTTAGCTAAAAAGTCACAACAGGGTCAAATACCCAGCTCGGGAAGACCCTAGGGGTATTTCGGGAATGTTATATGTGTTTGTGATTTATCGAGTAATGGGTAGTAATTTAACAATGATTTGGACATGTCGGGATTAAACGGGAATTTATAGGAACACTCGAGGAATTAGTGGGACTTGGCAAATGACGAAATTTCCCTTGGTGGCACTTGAGGATTTAGATAGACTTAAGGGGCATTTTAGACTTTTGGCAAAGGGATATACAAGGTATCGGAAGCTGGGATATAGGGATTGAGAAGGAACAGAGGGAAAGAAACAACAAAAGCTCTTAAGCTCTCTCTCTCTCAGTCGGTTCTCTCTCTCCCTTTCATCGTGCTTGGTGGCTGATGAATTTTGGGGACTTTAGGCTGAGGAAAGTGAAAGAAGTGGGCTTGTAGTGCTTGGGGAGTAGCTCAAGGATTGAACTCATTCCAGAGGTAAGGAATCTAGCACTGAATTGTTTAAATTCTGCTGAATTCTATTAGAGTTATAAGTTTGCATGTGAAATGGATTTTAAGTTTAATTATGGGTGTTGGCTGAGTTTATGGGATTGTCTATGGATTTGTTATGATGTCTAGGTTGTATGGACAAGGAATCCAAGCTTTATTCTAGGTTTAATTGGTGTTTAGGATATGAAATTGGGTTTTAGGCTCGAGGAAAACACAGGAAGAATGTTGGTTTTCTGGGTTTGGAGGCTAAGGCTACGGCCCTGTTCATCAGGCATCGCGGCCCATGTGTGTCGATCAGGCTGGGAAGCCCCTGTCTACCTAGGTGCACCACGGCGCAAGGTATAGCACGCCGCGGCCCGTGTCCCTCAGTAGAGAGGCATTTTTTCTTTGACGCGTCGCAGCCCTTAAGGGGTTGGGTCGCAGCTCAAATGCAAATATTTGTTGTTTGAAGGATTTTAGCTCGAGAACACAAATGTTAAGGCTCGAGAAGGATTTTATTACCCGGATTGGTAGAATCCAAGGTCCCAGAGGCTAGATTTATATTCTGAAGTTATTTATTGGATTAGAACTTGATGGGTGGTTATTATGAATATGTTGTGACTAGGTTTTCAATGAGGCTCGAGTTAGAGGACTGTGCTCGGGATTGCGATGCTCAGATAGCTTGGGACGCATGTAAGAAAATTGTTGTACCCGTAGAGCAGGGCATGGCCCTATTGTTTGTATTGCGGGGCGTAGCCCTATTGATTGAATTGCATGGTGTAGCCCTATTATCTATGTTTAGTATACATTTAAATATATGTTGATATTATGTTATGTAATGCATATTTGTGAGTGAATGGCGAAGGCCAGGAACGGTGGAGGCCGGGAACGGTGGAGGCCAAGAACGACGAAGGCCGAGAATGGCAGGAAGCCGTTACGGCAAGGGTTCAGGAACGACGTTGAGCACACAAAGTGCAGGCTGTTAGGGCAAGACCCTCCTAGGAACCTGGAGTCATCCTCTCGGTGAAGACCGCGAACCCAGGGCCTAGTAAGTGCCTGGGATGGCGATGGCCACTATGTGTTTAGCCTGTTGGTTATTTTGTTATATGTTGTGGATTGCTATGCATATGTTATTTGTTTTGTGTTGAGTTTTCTTGCTGGGCTTCGGCTCACGGGTGCTCTATGGTGCAGGTAAGGGCAAAGGAAGGGTAGACCAACCATGAGTACGGAGAGCGTGGAGCGACGGGTACATGTTCGGCGTACCTGGCTGCCACAGCCAGGGTTATTTTGGGAAGATGTAATGTATTGGTAGCTCTGTCGCCTAAGTTGACCTTAAATGTATTTTGAGATGTATAGTATTTTCTAAATATTATATTGGGATCTTAAATGTATAACTCTTTACGTTTTCAATGGATGACCAGATTTTTATATTAAATGCCTTAAAATAACTTTTATTATAGTTTAGCTACACTTTTAACCTAAAACCTCGATTACCAAGCTAATGGCACAATTTTTTAACTCACTTAGTAACGGCTCTAAGGAAGTAGGGTGTTACAACTTGGTATCAGAGCGAGCAAAGGTTTATGGCTCCTAGAGATTGACCGAACATGTACGCTCGCTGCCAGTGACAAGCTTGACTCAGGGTTAGTTGGTAATTATTGAATTATATGCTTGATTCTTTGTTAAAGTGCCTTGTTTGCCTAAGTATTTATGTAGAGCATGATGAATGAGTTGACATATGCATTATGCTAGGGCATGGCCCCCTTGATTGTAGTATGCTATTTGTGATATGTAGATTTGCTGATTGTGATTGGTAGAAGAAATTGGGAGGTGGTTTTGGAAGTTGTTATCATCCCTGATGTGTGGTGATCAATTAGACTCCATGGTAATAGTGTCGAGGATGACAACCAGGGTTAGGACCATCCACCTGCCCCACCGAATTGACAACAGTTATTTGCCGAGATGGAAGCTAGACTTCACCGAACAGAAGTAGAGCTTCGACAGTTGAGGCAACAGGCCCCTCCTCAGGGCATTACGTTACAGGTTCCACAGGCTGTGGCACCAGTGCCAGCCCAACCTGCTGTGGAGAATAGATGGGGACCTTTGTATGAGAGGTACAAGAAGCAGCATCCTCCCACCTTCGAGTGTGGTCTAGACCCACTGCGGGCAGAACAGTGGATGAATATGATTCTTCCATCCTGGATTTCATGAGGGTGGAAGGGAATAAGAGAGTAGCTTATGCCAGCTACATGTTAAGAGAAGATGCCCGTATCTGGCGGGATGTAGTGTCTCAGAGAAGGAACATCACAGTTATGACCTAGGAAGAGTCCAAAAACATCTTCAATGAGAAGTATTACAGTGTCACAGTACGAGCTATGAAGGTAGATCAGTTTACCAACCTAACTCAGAACCGGATGACGGTTACTGAGTATGCTTTGAAGTTTGATCGGTTAGCAAAGTTTGCGCCGGATTTGGTGTCGACTGACATGGCACGAAGATATCGGTTTGTACGGGGATTAAATGTCATGATCGGCCGTGACGTCAATATAACTTTGGATCCAGGGACTACCACTTATGCACAGGTAGTGGACAAGGCTCTTATAGCTGAGGGGGTCGAGGATCAGATACGGAGAAAGGGCACTGCTAGGCACGATGCTCGGAGGACGGTGCCTCCTTTTACTGGATCTAGCCGGGGTAGTGGCCCCAGTGAGCAGAAGAGAAATGCCTCAGACTTTTTTGTTCCTCCTGACTTGGATAAGAGGGCATCAGGTGCTTTCGGTGGCCGTCAGGGCGGGGGAGACAACTGGAGGAGTTTCCCGATGTGTCCTCGGTGCAGACGACGACATCAGGGAGAGTGCAGGATCAGGGCCTGCTTTACTTATGGGAGTATCAATCATTTGAGGAAGGATTTCCCACAAGCCAGGAAGGAAGAGCTGATGCAGAGCGACAATCTTACTCCTTCCAGAGTATTTACCCTGACCTAGACTAAGGCTGAGGCTAGCCCCTCGGTCGTGGCAGGTCAGATTTCTAGTGCTGGTTCTTCTTTTACTCCATTAATTGACTCAGGGGCTACTCATTCATTTGTTTCTGCTAGAGTGATAGATCAACTGTGTAGACCTAGTGATTTCTATGCTAGGTGATTTCAAACTTTGTTGCCGACTGGGGAACTGGTAGTCTCTAGAATATGGGTTAGAGCATTGGCAGTATAGATAGACAGAAGGGAGTTGTCTGTGGATCTGATTGAGCTAGCAATGGATGACTTTGATATGATCCTAGGGATGGATTGGTTATCGAAGTATGGGGCGACGATTAACTGCAAGCGCAAAATGGTGACATTTGAACCGGAAGGGGAGGTACCCTTTGTCTTCGTGGGAACAATGAGAGGACTACGAGTACCTATGATTTCGACATTGAAGGTTAAAGACCTGATGTAGGAGGGTTGCATAGGATTCCTAGCAAAAATTGTGGATATCTCCAGAGTTATGTCGATTGGACTGGGTGAGACCAGACTGGTATGTGAGTTTCCTGATTTATTCCCCGTAGACTTGCCAGGGATGCTGCCACATCGAGAAATTGATTTTTCATAGAGTTGGCGCCAGGGGCAGAGCCAGTATCTAGGACACCTTATAGAATGGCTCCGGCAGAGTTGAAGGAACTGAAGATTCAGTTGCAAGAATTACTGGATTTGGGATTCATCAGACCGAGTTTTTCGCCATGGGGTGCAACAGTGTTGTTCGTCAAGAAGAAGGGTGGATCTTTAAGGATGTGTATTGACTACAGGGAGTTGAACAAGTTGACCATTAAGAACAAGTACCCACTACCTAGGATCGATGACTTGTTTGACCAGTTACAAGGGAAGACAATGTTCTCTAAGATTGATCTTCGGTCAGGCCGCTTTTTGCTTTTCATACCAAAGACCAAAGACCACTTTTCGCACAAGGTATGGACACTATGAATTCCTAGTTATGTCATTTAGATTAACCAATGCCCCAACAGCCTTTATGGACTTGATGAATAGGGTCTTCAAGGATTATCTGAACAAGTTTGTGATCGTATTCATTGATGACATACTAGTGTATTCTCAGTCAAACACAGAGCATGAGCAACATCTACGCCTGGTATTACAGCAGTTGAGGGAGCATAGGTTATATGCTAAGTTCAGCAAGTGTGAGTTTTGGCTACTGCAAGTAACATTTCTGGGTCATATTGTCAGTATGGAGGGGATTCTGGTTGACCCAAGCAAGATTAATCTAGTGAGGGATTGGCCCAGGCCAAGTAGTGTACCGCAGGTTAGAAGCTTTTCGAGATTGGCAGGATACTATCGGCGGTTCGTCGAGAGATTTTCTAGAATAGCCACACCATTGACCGAATTGATGCGTAAGAAGACTAAGTATGTATGGACAGACAGGTGTGAGAACAGTTTCAAGGAATTGAAGCAGGTACTGATCACCGCTCAAGTATTGAGTCTACCATCAAACAATGAGAAGTTTGTAGTTTATTGTGATGCTTCCAGACAGGGTTTAGGGTGTGTACTGATGCAGGCTGGAAAGGTAATAGCCTACGCGTCGAGACAACTAAAGGAGAATGAGAAGAAATATCCTACACATGATCTGGAATTGGCGGCGGTGGTATTTGTACTTAAGGTTTGGAGATATTATTTATATGGTGAGAAGTGCGAAATATACACCGACCATAAGAGTTTGAAGTACTTCTTTACTCAGAAGGATCTGAATATGCGTCAGAGATGTTGGCTGAAATTGGTAAAAGATTACAATTGTGATATTCTATACCACCTTGGGAAGGCCAATGTGGTGGCCGACACGCTAAGTCGGAAGGGCCCAAGACAGTTGTTCAATTCGAGGCAGATATCAGATAAGTTAGCTGAAGAGATGACTAGAGCAGGTATAGAGTTGGTGGTTGGTCGGTTAGCCAATATCACTCTTCAATCTACGCTCCTTGAGAGGATCAAGGAGGCACAGGGGGAGGATCCCCAGTTGAGAGAGCACAAAGAGAGCGTCTTAGCCAGAGTGGCTAAAGACTTCTCTATTTCGGAGATGGGACTACTGAAGTATAAGGGTCGGATTTGCGTTCCGATGGATTCATGTATTCGGCGAGTAATACTGGATGAGTCTCATACCATTCCCTATTCTTTACATCCGAGTACGACGAAGATGTACCAAGATTTGAGAACTCTGTATTGGTGGTTGGGGATGAAGAAGGATGTGGTAGATTATGTGGCCAAGTGTTTGAATTGTCAGCAGGTAAAGGCTGAACATAAGAGGCTAGCAGGGTTGTTGCATCCTCTAGGAGTTCCATAGTGGAAATGGGAGGATATCACTATAGACTTCGTGGTTGGATTATCGAAGACCGTGGGACAACATGATTCAGGGTGGGTGATTGTGGACAGGTATACCAAGTCCACCCACTTTTTTCCTGTTAGGACAACTTATATTGTGGAGCAATATGCTGACTTATATGTGAAAGAATTTGTATGACTACATGAGGCTCTGAGGCCGATATTGTTCGACAGGGACCCCACCTTCACCTCTAAGTTTTGGGAGAGCCTACAGAAGGCTATGGGCACACAATTGCGGTTTAGTACTGTTACACCTGAAGTTCGAGAATAGAAATTATGATTTCGAAAGACAGGCTCGTAAAGTTTAAGCTCGAAATAAGCAAGTGTGCCATCTCATCAGCATTTATGTGAATTAGGTTTGACAGTCTCACTCAATTATTAAAATGATGACATTAGAATCAGTGAGCTCGAAACTACGCGTAGTCTCGAAGGTGTTTCGAGGCTACAAGTCAAGCTCGAAGCTACAATTACAAGTGTTCAACACTTGTATAAATTTCCTAGTTTATTCTTGTTTGTGATCTAGTATTAGTCAAGAAGGTTTGAGCTTGGGCATTGCGAGCTCGGGGAGGATGATCTCCATAAAGTTACATGCTAAGGTCGAGGCAAACCAATGTAGCGAGCTCGTGATGATTGATCGATCTCAAACGTATGTAAGTTATCTATTTGAGGTCGATAATCTAGTGTGAATACAGTTACCATTTTAAAGTCCCTATATCTTGGGGATTTGTTGTAATCTGTTCATAAATCCTGATTTCCATGGGATATTATGTAATTAAAAGCATTAATTTGTACTTGTTTGAAATTTGAATGATAACTTCTCGAAATAAGATGGATGATATTCTGTAAACTAGCCTATAAATAGACTGGAGAAATTCATTTGTAAGGACATTGAATTTGGTACTAGGAATATTTTGCTAAATTTCTTTCTAAGAGCTTTAGGAGAATTCCACCATTAAATAATATCGACTCGTCGACTAGGCAGATTTTAACTGTTGAACCACATAAAATATTGTGTGTTTATCATTGATTTTTATTAATTTTTGTTCAGTGCTCTCCTTTTCTAAGTTGGCGAAAAACGGCGTCAACGGTTTGATGTTTTCATTGAGAGCCATTAAATAGGACGATTAGCCTGTTTAATCAGAAAACCTGCTCCCAGGCCGGATGAGGATCTTTACTATAATTCGAAAAGATATGTTCCTATTGTAGAACTAGAGAATCGCCAGCTGCGCAAACAATTGGCAGAGGCGACAAAGCACAATAAGGAATTAGCCAGATAGGCTGCCGAGGCGCAGGCACCACCCCAGAGACCTAGAGGACGCCCCCAAGGGAGCACGGATATCAGGAGGGCGGAACAAGGGACACAGAAGGATCAGCCAAGGCCCTGGAGAAACACACGGGCTGAGCCCACTGACAACCCGACTACGGAGCTGTCAATAGGGACCGGGAATAACTGAGCTCCTCCAGTAGCTCGGAACTTGAATCTCGAAGCAGCACAAAACAACATGGAACTTGTCTGAGCCAGCTCTGGGCCATCTAGGCCCAACAATGGGAGGTAGTCGCTGTCACCCATAAGACATCCACCATCTCCAATAAGGCACCCCTCACCAGTTCAAGAGGTCCCACGACCTACACCACGGAGGCCATCTCGTAGTGACAATCGGGATGGAAACCGACAGGCTAAACCCAGACATGAGAATGAAAGGGAGGCTACTTGGGAGCACAGAGCTCCTCAACCTTTGGGAAGCCAGGTTTCAAGATCACAAACAGCTAGGGTGAGGAAGCCAGTAGGGGACCAACCTCGTAATCACCGAGCCTCACAGCCGAAAAGAGTTGTAAGCTTCACAAGCAGGAGCTCGAATTACACTCGGTCTGTAAGCATATATAATACTAAACCTATACATACTGGTAATCAAGGAAATCATCCTGACCTGTAGGATCACCTAAACCATAAGCGGGGGCAAGATGATCCCCCAAACCCTGATCTGCGAGACCATTTGAACAATCGTAAGCAATCGGTTTATAACCCTATGCCGACATAAGGAGCTGGAGTTTTTATTAATGATAACCAGTTCCCTCAGGTTCAAGCTTGACCCCCAGTGGATCTGGTCCAAGAGAGGATTGATCAGTTGAAAAGGGCATTCAAGCTCCTGCGGGCTGTCTGGCTAATTTCTCGTTGCGAGATAAGGCGGAAGAGTCTGATGAGGAGCTCGAGCCTTTTGCCCCGCATATTTCTAATCCCCATTTTCGCAAGGGTTTAGGATACCAAATGTAGCACCATTCGATGGAAACTCAGACCCATACAGTCATCTAAGCACCTTTAATACCATCATGTGAGCCAACAATGTTGGCTACGAGCTCCGATGCATGTTGTTTCCAACTACTCTCACGGGACCAGCAAAAAATTGGTTTGAGAAGTTTCAAAGACATTCGATCTCGTCTTGGGATCAATTAGCAAGAGAGTTAAAAAATAATTCAAGGGTATGGTTGGTGTCAGGCCCAAGGCCTCAACCTTGACCAATGTCCGACAACAGCAAGGGGGATCACTAAAAAGTTACCTTACGAGGTTTAATATGAAGTGGCCCAAGCTCGAAATGTCGATGATAGTGGCCACTTGATGGTTGTTAGAGCTGGTATACTACCAGGGAGTCCCCTTCGGGAAGATTTACAAAGGAAACCCATTAGGTCATTCCGAGTTCAACCAGAGGGCCCAGAGGTTTGTCAATGTAGAAGAGGCAAGGTTAGCCTTAAACCTGACCTCCCAGCCCATGACTACAACAACAAACATTAACTCATCCTCGACCTCGGCGGCCCCATCAACGTCAAAACCCTCTAGGGATAACCCTTCTAAAAGGAAAAAAAATGAAGGGAATAACCCCGAGGTTGATGGAGGGAAAAAGAAGAAGGGAGATAAGTATTTCTCTATCTACACAGTGTATAACAAGCTCAATGAGATGCGGGAAAAATATTTCTAGCCAATGAAAATCAGGTCCCGTTCAGGCGACTTGACCCAATGCAGAATCATAAAGCAAAAAGGGACTCCAATAAATACTGTAGATTCCACAGAGACATCGAACACACAAGTAATGAGTGCCGACAACTGAAGAACAAGATTGAGGGCTTGATCTCGAGGGGATATTTCGAACAGTATGTAAGAAACCAAAATTCCAACCAAGCCTCAACAAGTCAAAGGGCAGCAGCTGCACAACCTGCCTAACAGAATAACTCCCAAGTATGGGAGGATGAGCAACCTCCTCCAATTGATGGAGAAGATGTAGTAACCATCTCAGGGGTCCTCATATTGTAGGTTTGGGCATGAACACCCAAAAGAGATACGTCAATGAGCTCAAGACTGGAGACGGTTCTCCCTACGAACCCGAACCACGAGCTCCAAAGCAGCAAAGGGTTGAAACTTAACCCATCACGTTTACTGAAGAGGACGCATCACACGTCTAGTTTCCTCACAATGACCCCCTAGTCATTACTCTTCAGCTCGCGAACAGGAGGGTACGTCGGGTCCTGGTTGATAACTAGAGCTCGTGGAATATCATTTACAAGGCCACTCTAGAAAAGATTGGACTCACGCTTCACGATTTGAAAGCACGTGCAACAACACTAGATGGATTTTCAGGAGAAAGGGATGCTTGTACGGGATCCATTGAACTCCCCGTGACTTTGGGAGACTATCCAGTCTCGGTAACTAAGATGATGGAGTTCATGGTGGTGGATACCCCATCGACCTACAACATACTGCTCGGGAGACTCGCCCTGATTGGGCTGGGAGCAATATCGTCTGTCAGGCATCTGCCCATCAAGTTCCCGACTTCTAGTGGCATCTGAACATTGAAGGGGGACCAACTCGCAAGAAGGGAATGCTACAACATTTCCATGAGAGGAAAAAATCAAACAAATGCCCAGACACTTGTAGTTATTCAGGAGGTGGATGGATCCATCTTCGAGATAGAAGAGGAGATCGACCCCAGAGTAGAAGAAAGGGTCAATCTCGAACCACTGGAAGAGCTCGAGGAAGTGGAGCTCGATGAAAAGGAAGCCACAAAGGTGGTAAAAATGGGCAAGAACCTTTCTATAAAGGCAAGATAGCAATTAATTTGCTTCTTGAAAGAAAACCAGGATGTGTTCGCATGGTTGCACTCATATATGGTAGGAATTAGTCTGAATGTCATAAGCCATGCACTAAATATTGACAAGAGCATCCCTCCGAAGCAGCAAAAACGAAGGCTCATGGACGATGACAGAAAAAAGGCCCTCAAGGAAGAGGTCGAGAGGTTAAAAGAAAATCGATTCATATAAGATGCTTTTTATCCTAATTGCATCGCCAATCTAGTGTTGATCACAAAGCCCACCGGAAAATGGCGAACCTGTATCGACTACTCAAATCTTAACAAGGCATCCCCTAAAGACTGCTTCCCTTTACCTCAGATAGACCAACTCGTAGATGCCACTGCAGGTCACGGCATCATGTCATTCATGGATGTTTATTCTGGATATAACCAGATTTCCATGCATGTGCCGGACCAAGAACAAACAAGCTTTATGACCGATAAAGGATTATATTGCTACAATGTCATGCCTTTCGGGCTCAAAAACGTTGGAGCCACATACCAAAGGCTGGTAAATAGGATGTTTGCCGAACAAATAGAAAATAACATGGAATTTTATGTGCACGATATGTTGGTTAAGTCTAAACATAACAATAACCATGTGATGATCTCGCTGAGTGTTTTACTATACTTCGGATATACAACATGAAGCTTAACCCACAAAAATGCTCATTCGGAGTATCTTTAGGTAAGTTCCTTGGATTTATAGTAAATGCACGGGGAATAGAGGTTAACCCACACAAGATTAAGGCATTGATAGATATGCCCTCACCTCAAAAACATAAGGATGTCCAGAGCTTAACTGTATAGATCGATGCCTTCCATTCTTTAATCTTTTAAGAGGGAGCAAACAATTTGAGTGGTTGGAAGAGTGCGAGCTCGCATTTCAAAACCTTAAGAAACACCTCACTAAACCACCAATCTTGTCCAAACTGATTATAGGAGAAATTTTGTATCTATACCTCGCAACAACCGAGCACGCCATTAGTGCAGTACTAGTACGAGAGGATAAGAAAATACAAAAACTTGTATACTACGTCAGCAAAAGACTATTGGGGGCGGAATCGAGATACCCATTAATGGAAAAACAAGCTCTGAGCCTGATACACGCATCTCAAAAGCTCTGACCCTACTTTCAAGCATCCTATTCATGTGTTAACTGACCAGCCACTAAAACAAGTTTTATCTAAGCCAGAAGCGTCCGGAAAATTGTTAAAGTGGGTTGTCAAACTCGGACAATTCGAGATCACATTTCACCCTACAACCACAATCAAAGAACAAGCACTGGGAGATTTTATTGTCGAATGTACCGGGATCTCCAACGACGAAGTTGTAACCCCAGCCCGCGAGCTGTGGAAACTTTATGTCAATGGATCCTCTAACAAAAATGGATTGGGGGCAGGCATCATATTAATTACCCCAACAGGAAATTATTTCCACTCGGCTCTAAGGTTCGGCTTCGAAGCGTCAAACAACGAGGTTGAATACGACGCGTTACTAGCAGAACTTCGAATAGCCAGAGAGCTCAAAGCAAGGGTTATACATTGCTATAGCGACTCGCAGCTAATGGTTAACTAAGTCTTGGGGGAATATCAGGCTCGTGGCATAAAAATGGTCGCGTACCTAGAGAGAGCAAAAATGACACTCACACAGTTTGAGTTCTATGCTATGTAGCAAATCCCCCGAGAACAAAATTAAAATGCAGACGCATTAGCCAGGCTCGCCACAACTAACGAGGCTGATACACTGAACGTGGTCCCAGTAGAGTTTCTACTGACCCCGAGTATTAACGAGCTTGACGAATAAGAAGTATGCATTATTGACTCGCAACCAACCTGGATGACCCCAGTAGTTGACTACCTCAAAATCGGAAGTCTCCCAGCAGACCGAAATGAGGCTAGAAAGTTGATGTATCAAATCCCAAAATACACTATCGTGGAAGGGAAGTTGTATAGAAGGGGGTACTCTATGCCATTACTTCGATGTGTAACTCCACCCGAGGAAAAGAAGATTTTGGAAGAAATCCATGAAGGATTTTGTGGAGATCACACTGGGGGCATAGTCTATCCAAAAAGGTGATAAGGCAGGGGTATTTCTGGCCCACTATCAAGGCAGACTCATTCGAATATGTCAAACGATGTGATAAATGTAAACGATTTGCCTCAATTCTACGAGCTCCACCCACTGAGCTTACCATGATGAGCTCCCCGTGGCCATTTGCAGTATGGGGAATTGACCTCATAGGCCCATTGCCAACTAGAAAATGTGGGGTAGGTACGATGTGGTTGCAGTTGATTATTTTACAAAATGGACCAAAGCTGAACCCTTAGCTACTATTACCCTAAAAAAATTCTTAGACTTCGTTGTAAAAAATATCATCTACAGATATGGGATGCCCAGGAAAATAGTATCAGACAATGGAACCCAGTTCAACAGTGATCTTTTTACCCATTTCTACAAAAAAAAAATGAGATAATAAAAAGTTTCTCCTTTATAGCCCATCCACAGTCAAACGACCAGGTCGAAGCAGTCAATAAAACCTTAAAAAGCTCCATGAAGAAAAGGTTAGAAGAGGCAAAGGGGAAATGGCTCGAGGAGTTGCCTCAAGTCTTGTGGGCTTATTGAATCACATCACGGACTCCAACTGGGCATACTCCCTTCTCCCTAGCTTATGGATGCAAGGCCATATTGCCTATTGAGGTCGAAATCCCTACAATACGGTGCCATGCGTACAATCAGGCCTTGAACCAATCTCAGCTCGAAGAAATTCTAGACCTCATTGAAGAAAGACGAGATGAAGCCCATTTGAAAAATGTTGCATACCAAAAATGAGCTACTAGATATTTTAACAAGAGGGTTCGAGATAGAAAATTTGGATTGGGAGACCTGGTGCTAAGGCACGTGTTTTTAGCTACACGAGACCCGTCTGCTGGGGTACTTAGACCTAATTGGGAGGGGCCTTACCAGATCAAATCTATCATTCGACCTAGAATGTATAAACTGGCAAGGTTAAATGGAGAGTTGGTTCCGTAGGCGTGGAATGGTAAACATCTACGACCTTATTATCAGTAGTGTAGGAATGATGTTTCCATTGTCACCAAGCAAGTACTTGATTTTTTTTACTTCTTATTAGTAAAGTTCTAAATTTTAATCAAAAGTTGTATTTTCTTTTTAATGTTGTATTTTTTTACAAACCCTGTTAATTCAATAACCTACGAGCACACTCATTGGATATTAAGGGGGCATAAGTGGTATACAATCATACCATATGTTTGAAAAAATATATGACATAAAGAAAAAAAAATGTCTGGATTGTTAACCCGGCATGAAAATAAATAAGTGTACATGCGAGCTAAAAATGTCTGGATTATTAACCCAACTTAAAATATAAGTGTATGGATTATGAACCAAACATACAAGCTAAGTTAGTTTGGAACAAACCAGTAAAACCTAATCGACAGTAAAAAAGTTGGGATTTTAGATAAACCAGCTGCAAACTAAGTCGACTCCAAGGCTGGAAAGTTTCACAAATAAGTCTCGACCTCGTAACCTCGAGGACATACTCGAGGATGAGAAAAAGTGACTAGAAAAGCAAATATAACCAAACTACTAAAATTACATGCCAATTAAGTACTTTTGAGTACATGGTGAAAGTAAGGTTCGACCTTGACAATAACGAAGTCGAACATGGATACTTTGAATAAACTGTGCATGAATGCATTGAAATTTGAGCTTAAATATAATAGATGTATTTGTGCAAATAAATAAATATAAAAGCAAGTCTTTAATATTAACATTCTCGAAATATTTCGACCCACAAATGTAAAAGAAAAATATTAAGGCAAAAAGCTGAAAGTAAAATCAAATGCATGAAGATTTTCGAGTCAGAGAATCGTGTGCATAAAGATTGAAATTACTATTTAAGGATAATAAAAATAGCTCTGAATCGAGCTATAAATTGTCTTCGCCCCAAGGGCATGTATATATAAAAAAAAATAGAGTTACAAAAGTCGTAATGGGACATAGCCCATGGTCTCACCCTCATGGGTTAGACGCCTCCCCGACCCCAGTGTTAGATGCCTTTGCTGCCTCTTCAGCTTCGACTTTGGCCTCCTCTTCCTCAAGTCAAGCTTTCCATTTGGCAACAAATTCATCCTCGAGGTTGGCTAAGAAGCTGGTGTCGAGGTCGGGATTGTTCACCCAAATCTGGTACATCGCCATGTCGACGATGTGATCCTTCTTGGATTTGAACTCCTCCAGGAGGCAGGTTTTCTCACCTTCAATTATCTCGAAGGTCGCCTTCTTTTCCTCTTCCAACTTGGCATTCATCTCTCGAAGTTCCTTAATCTAGGAGTATTTCTCCTTGATCTCGGAGTTCTTAGCCTCGACCTCTTTCAAGGTCACCACCATTGTTGATTTGAGGTCAGACACCTTCTGGGCAGTCTCCAGGGCAGCCTCCAGCTTCAGTTCAAGTTCGGACACCTTTAAAATGGCTGCATCCATCATCGCCACCTCCTGCTTCACTGCTTTGATTTCATTCGTGAGCTTCAACTGGGAATTTTTGGCCTCTTGAGCATGTGCCCTGCTCGTGGCCACCTCGTTGTTCAACTTGAAGTTGTGTTGAACAAATGAAGTAAATGCTTGTACACAAAAATAAATGTGAGTTATTAAAAGTACAATATAAGTCAGAATAACGCAAGAAGGTTACAGTAAAAATGACTTACCGAGGATAGAAGCTCGCCATCCTTGTTGAAAATGGTGTTGGCATCATGAAGAGGTAAGGAACTCCCATTGAGGGGCGCCAAGGCTGTTGAGACTTTGGCCCACACGGGACAAGACGTCCGAGCCCCGATTAACTCCATGCAACCCAACTGCATTGTTGAGCACGTATTTTGGGACGTGAGTTGAGATCGTCCAGAGACGTTCCCGTGTGGGGGCTTGTTTTTCTGGGCTGCAAGGGCTTGCTAGGCCGGTCGGGTAACCAAAGGAGGCAGAGTGATGGCAGGTGCCACTGGCTCGACCTTGTTATTCAATCCAACCTCGGAGGTAGGGTCGGCAGCTTGATCCGGGTTCTGAGCTACCGAGGCTGAAAGGGCCACCTCTAGCCTTTTGGGCATCTTTGAGAGGCGACCTCACTATTGGGACGCCCGCTGGCGTTTGCTTGCCTTCGGTGTCAAGCGTCGGTTGAGCACGTTGTCAAGATCTGAATCCATCTCACCTGACAAACACAAAGGTCACACTTTAGTGATCAAGCATAGGTTATTAAATAAAGCAAGACTAAGGATAATAGAAACCTAACTGGTACTCTCGACAGAGCTTGAGCTCGGGGACCAGGAAATTCCTCTATCTTTTAAAGACACTGGGGGAGTCCCGTCTCTATAGGTGGGAGATAACCTCGAAAGGTCCCTATATAAGTTAGTTCTGTATTGAACGGCAACCCCATCCCAGACTTCGTTTAGAATATACATGGTTTGATACTGCCCTAACCAGCTATCGAACCTACGAACTCTATGATCTACCCATGACCATACAAAGAAATTATCCCTAGGATACTTATAGAGGATTAATACGTCGGGTTTGTGCTTAAGCAAAGAAGGAGACCACATGGAGGAGTCGAGCATAACTTTACCTCTATCACCCGAGCTCGGTGAGGCTTCGTCATGAGCTTCATTGCTCGAGGCAGGTCGATCATGCCGACGGCTACAAGGGCACGGGACCACAAGCTTGAAGATCTCCTCCTAGGGGAAGTCTGTCAGTAGGAAGCGACACGTGGTCCCACCTCGAATATTTGTAGTGCGTCGAGTCATTCGTAGATTGGCCTTTCTCTAAGAGGTCGCAAGCTTGAAGCCGGTCTTCGTGCAGAAGGTAAGACAAGGATCTCCGACCATAGGGCAATTGGAGCAAGGCTACTCTATGCTCCACCATCGTTTCTGATGGGGTGGGGCAGTGGTAATTGGCTACAGGAACAAACAAGTGTGAATATTTTGAGCCTAACCTAACTACTCAATGGAAAAAGGGACAAGTATGTTGAAATACTTACGGATGCATTGAAAGGAGTAAAATCTAGGAGGAGTGAGGCCGTCCGTCCAGAAAAATGTGAGCTTGAAATTTGGAGGGTGATTTGGAATGTCTTCAAAGAGCCATTTCTCCTTCGGGTAGCTCGATATGTAGTAAAATTCGTCTCCCCCACGAGCACGAGAGGGGTTGTTTTTGAGACAAAAGGGATATAGTATCTCTTGAGGCAAAGGCCCTTCCTACTTCAGCTCGTGGTATAGCAACCTGAGGGCTGATAAAACTCTGAAGGAGTTGGTTTGGAGCTGGAATGGGGCAAGCCTAACGAAGTCCAAAAAATTCTTGAAGTATGATTTCAGGGGTAGTAGAGCCGCTGCCCTCATGTGCTCACGACTCCATGCGGCGAGCTTGATTTTACAATTGGGATTGCCATCTCCCGGGGCGAAGCAGCTCTGTTTTTCTGAAGTAGCAGGCCAGCACATCAAGGCCTGAGAGCCTAAGGTCGTGGTACGCTAGTAGCTCGAATATTTGACTGCTAGATGTGAGTGAGCTCCAATAGTGCTCAGCCTCGAGAAATTCCTCTTTTGAGGTGGGAATTGAAACAGCTTGGGAGGAGGAAGGACGAGTTGAAGGGTCTTCCATCAGAGAGAATGAGGGAGCACCAGGCTCGAAGGCGACAGTGACTTTGAGTTTAGGGTCCAACAGAACAGGCCTGATCTCGGGATCTAGATCGGGATAAACTGCCACTTGGAGTATCCTTCTCTTTTTCTCCATGACCTCGTCTATTTGCCGTCGAAAGTAATCTCGAATATCTTCTTGCTCACACCTTTCTCTATGCTCGCGTATCAGTTGTTGGTTTCGGCTGAAGGGCGATTCAGGACTGGGAGTTTATGGGAAGAAAGGGTTAGCAAGCTCGAGCCCCCACCGATTCTCAGAGTACTGCAACATCTAACAAGAATGAAAAGGGTGAGGGCCCAGTATATAAGAAATAATAATGGAATCATGATATCAATAACTCGAGCATGAAAGCTCGAGATAACGAGATTTCCTCAATCGAGACTGAAATCTTGAAAGGGTGAGGTTAACTCAAAGGCGATCCCCGAACTATTCTAAAGTTCGGGCTTTGAGCGTGTACCCACACGAAAGGGTGGGGAGGTGGATACCAAGTTCAAGGAATCCCGGATTTTCAGGAATAAAAGCTGACAATTACCCAAAAAGGTGAATTTTTTGGGATTTGTGCAATAAAAACCCTAAATAAAAAATCCTTATTTCTTGGATTACACAAAACTCTATTTGTAACCAGAAAAAACCCCTATTTTTTCATTTTTTTTCACTAAATAATTTGGGTTTAAAACTGTGATTCTAATTATATTATGATATTTCGAATCACAAGTAAATAGCTTTATAAAACTAAAAAAAATTAGTAAATATGTTCATAACATAGAGGATACACGTAAAAAATGAAAATAGGAGAATATGGATCAAAAACTTACACAAAGTTGTTCATGGATATGATGAGATCGTCAACTGAAGTAGCAGAAGCAAGAATGATTTCACGGAGCTGAATGTACTGGAATGGCTTTGATTCTTTGGTTTAGAGAACATGCAAAGAAAACTCTGGTTTTTCTTTTTTCTTTCTCTGGTTCGAATTTTCTGGGAGGTAAAAATGAGGAAGATGGAGGAGAGTGTGAATATATATACCCCTGTGGGGATATCAAGGGTCGGACAAATCTGGGTCGTTGGTTTGATTTGGAATCTGATTTGATGGATAGGGTGTAAATATAATAATGGCGCCAAAAAGGATATATGAAAAGACGTGGGCAGATATAAAGGATACTCAAGTACCATGAGTGTGCAACCCTTGGTTCACGCGTGTCCATACTCGAGTATAGTGGGTGGCACGATTTTAGAAAGTAGAAGTTCAAAATTTTCCTTCTCATAGGATTCGAACCAATACTTTTGAGGGGGCAAAATGTTACACCCGAATTTCGAGAATAGAAATTATGATCTCGAAAGACAGGCTTGTAAAGTGTAAGCTTGAAATAAGCAAGTGTGCCATCTCATCAGCATTTATGTGAATTAGGTTTGACAATATCACTCAAGTATTAAAACGACGACGTTAGAATCAGTGAGGTCAGAACTACGCATGGTCTCGAAGGTGTTATGAGGTTACAAGTCAAGCTCGAAGCTACAATTACAAGCGTTCAACACTTGTATAAATTTCCTAGTTTATTCTTGTTGGCGATCTAGTATCAGTCAAGAAGGTTTGAGCTTGGGCATTGCGAGCTCGAAGAGGATGATCTCCATAAAGTTACTTGCTAAGGCCAAGGCAAACCAATGTAGCGAGCTCGTGATGATTGATCGATCTCGAACGTATGTAAGTTATATGTTCGAGGTCGATAATCTAGTGTGAATACGGTTACCGTTTTAAAATCCCTGTATCTAGGGGATTTGTTGTAATCTGTTCATAAATCTTAATTGTCATGGGATATTATGTAATTAAAAGCATTTATTTGTATTTTTTTTAAATTTGAATGATAACTTCCTGAAATAAGAGGGAAGATATTCTGTAAACCAGCCTATAAATAGACTGGATAAATTCATTTGTAAGGACAATGAATTTGGTATTGGGAATACTCTACTAAATTGCTTTCTAAGAGCTTTAGGAGAATTCCAACATTAAATAATATCGACTCGTGGACTAGGCAGATTTTAACTGCTGAACCACGTAAAATATCGTGTGTTTATCGTTGATTTTTATTATTATGTGTTTAGTGCTCTCCTTTTCTAAGTTGACGAAAAATGGCATCAACAAGTACCGCTTATCATCCTCAGACGGATGGATAGTCTGAGAGGACGATTCAGATACTAGAGGATATGTTATGAGCTTGTGTGCTAGAGTTTGGGGGATCTTGGAGTAAGTATCTCCCTTTGATTGAATTTTCATACAATAACAGTTATCACGCGACTATCAGAGTGGTTCCGTATGAGATGTTATATGGGAGGAAGTGCAAATCACCCATTCATTGGGATGAGACGGGTGAGAGGAGAAATCTTGGTCCTGAGGTTGTTCAAAGGACCAATGAGGCGATCGAGAATATTAGAGCTCGAATGCTCGCCTCCCAGAGTCGACAGAAAAGTTACTCAGACTTGAGATGCAGGAGCGTAGAGTTTCAAGTCGGTGACCATGTGTTTCTCAGAGTTTCTCCCTTGAGAGGGGTGAAGCGGTTTGGTGTACGGGGCAAGTTGAGCCCTAGGTTCGTTGGCCCCTTTGAGATTCTAGAACGGTTTGGAGAGGTAGCTTAAAGATTAGCGATGCCTCCATCTACCAGGGGTTCACAATGTGTTTCATGTATCCATGCTCCGGAAGTATGTATCGGATTCTACGCATGTGCTAAGTTATGAGAACTTGGAGCTGGATCAGGATTTATCGTATGAAGAGAAGTCGGTTCAGATTCTCAACCGAAAGGATAAAGTCTTGTGGAGCAAGACCATCGCCTTAGTGAAAGTGTTGTGGAGGAACAACAAAATTGAAGAGGTGACTTGGGAACTTGAGACAGATATGAGGGATTGGTATCTCGAGTTATTCGGGTAATTTCGATGACGAAATTTCTGTAAGGAGGGGATAGTTGTAGAGTCCCAAATTTGCTAATAAGGCTTAGGGCCTTGATTAGAGTTTTGGGAGGGCAATAATTGATTTAATTACGTTAATATATGAATTTAATGATTATGTGATTAGAAATGCATGTTTAGGTGAATTAAATATGCATGTGGGCCCCATTTGGCTATTAGGGGCATATTTGTAATTTTGGCCTGTTGAGGGCATAAATGCAATATTTGTGTATATTGTGATTGATACCACGAGTGAATGGTGATATATTTGTGAGGCACAATCCAAGACAGTCCTAGGGAGCAATTTAGCTAGAAAGTCACAACAGGGTCAAATACCCGGCTCGGGAGGAACCTAGGGGTATTTCAGGAATGTTATATGTGTTTGGGATGTATCATGCAATGGGTAGTAATTTAGCAATGATTGGCCATGTCGGGATTAAACGGGGATTTATAGGAACACTCGAGGAATTAGCGGGACTTGGAAAATGATGAAATTGCCCTTGGTGGCACTTGAGTCTTTAGATAGACTTAAGGGGAATTTTAGACTTTTGGCAAAGGGGTATACAAGGTATAGGAAGCTAGGATTCTAGAGGGACTGAGAAGGAACAAAAGGAAAGAAACAAAAAAAGCTCTTAAGCTCTCTCTCTCTCTCTCTCCCTCTCATTGTGTTTGGTGGCTGATGAATTTTGGGGACTTTAGGCTAAGGAAAGTTAAAGAAGTGGGCTTGTAGTGCTTTGGGAGTAGCTCAAGGATTTAACTCATTCCAAAGGTAGGGAATCTAGCACTGAATTGTTTAAATTATGTTGAATTCTGTTAGAGTTATAAGTTTTCATGTGAAATGGATTTTAAGTTTAATTATGGGTGTTGGCTAAGTTAATGGGATTATCTATGGATTTGTTATGATGTCTAGGTTGTATGGACAAGGAATCCAAGCTTAATTATGGGTTTAATTGGTGTTTAGGCTCGAGCAAAACGCAGGAAGAATGTTGGCTTTCTGGGTTTGGTGGCTCGGGTCGCGGCCCTTTTCTTCAGGCTCCGCGGCCCGTGTGTGTCGATCAGGCTGGGAAGCCTCTGTCTGCCTAGGCGTGCTGCGGCGCAAGGTATAGCGCGTCGCAGTCCATGTCCCTCAGCAGAGAGGCATTTTGCCTCTGACTTGAGCGCGCCACGGCCCTTAAGGGGCTAGGCTGCGGCTCAAATGCAAATATTGGCTTTTTGAAGGATTTTAGCTCAGGAAGGATTTTATTACCTGGGTTGGTAGAATCCAAGTTCCTAGAGGCTAGATTTATATTCATAAGTTATTTATTGGATTATAACTTGATGATGGTTATTATCAATATGTTGTGACTAGGTTTTCAATGAGGCTCGAGTTAGAGGACTGTGCTCGGGATTGCGATGCTTAGATAGCTCGGGACGCAGGTAAGAAAATTGTTGTACCCGTAGAGCAGGGCATGGCCCTATTGTTTGTATTACGGGGTGTAGCCCTATTGATTGAATTGTCAGGTGTAGCTCTATTGTCTATGTTTTGTATATGTTTAAATATATGTTGATATTATGCTATGTAATGCATATTTGTGATTGAATGGCGAAGGCCGGGAACGGCGAAGGCCGAAAATGGCGAAGGCCGAGAACAGCAGGAAGTCGAGTACGGCAAGAGGCCAAGAACGGCATTGAACACGTGGAGTGCAGGCCATTAGGGTGAGACCCTCCTAGGAAGCTGGAGTCATCCTCTTGGTGAAGACCGCGAACCAGGGCCTGGTAAGTGCCTGGGACGGCGATGGCCGCTATGTGTTTAGCCTGTTGGCTGTTTTGCTATATGTTGTGGATTGCTATGCATATGTTATTTGTTTTGTCTTGAGTTTACTTGTTGGGCTTCGGCTCACGGGTGCTCTATGGTGCAGGTAAGGGCAAAGGAAGGGTCAACCAACCATGAGTACGGAGAGCGTGGAACGACGGGTACATGTTCGGCCTACCTGGCTACCACAACCAAGGTTATTTTGGGAAGATGTAATGATTGGTAGATTTGTTGCCTAAGTCGACCTTAAATGTATTTTGAGATGTATAGTATTTTCTAAACAATATTTTGGGATCCCAAATGTATAACTCTTTAAGTTTTTAATGGATGACCACATTTTTATATTAAATGCCTTTAAACAACTTTTATAATAGTTTAGCTACACTTTTAACCTAAAACCTCGATTAGCAAGCTAATGGCACGTTTTTTTAACTCACTTAGTAATGGTTTCATGGAAGTAGGGCGTTACAGATATACTCCTTTCTAACACATATATTAGACCATTAACAAATTCAACATATTCAAATCTTATACTCAGGTTAACATAGTTCACATACCTCTAACTTATTCTAGAATTTAACTCAAACTATCTCGGGCTCACACTATCCTCAATAGAGATTATTAACTCCTTATAGCCTTAATTATACTCTAATACATTAGACACGTTTATCGTAAGATTTTTCTAAGGTGATCGATTAATGTATCATGCTCTTAGGTTTATAACAATTTTATCTTTAGTATAACTCATGACAACTTACTTGAAGCCTTTATATGCTCTATAAATCAGAACTCAAATTGAAGCTCATCAATCCACGCCCATACTTAAGCGTATTGGATGCTAAACTTAGACGTCAACTTAGAGGTATGAATAAGGAATACATAAATAGGCCACAAGGTCAACTAGGCAAAAATAAACTATATGTACTCCCTAGTGTAATATTCTTGACCCTAGGCCATAATTAAACCTTGAAAGATCATTCTTGGCATGTTTGCATAATTCTGGTTTATCTAACCATTCACTTTGAGTATTTGCCTCTACTAACCATAATCCGAGCATATAACTTAAAATTATTCATGGCTTGTACTAATTCTAACAATACAACTGCAATCCAACACACAGAGATAATAGTCTATAGTATAACTATTACGAAAAAATAATGAATATGCTTGCAAGTGCACAAATCGAACAATTAGTAAAGTAGTCTAAAGACAGATATCATCCCATAAGGATTAAATCAATTAAATAAATTAAATATAGCAACTAATAAATCCTAATTTATCTAAGCAATCAATTTTGAAAGATAACAAGAAGCAAAATAATAAATAACTATGAATTTTAAAGAAAAAATTACTGAATGTGAATAGACTCAAGATAATAACAATTGTTAAGGTTTCAACTTCACTCTCTAACAATTTTACCCCTATCATTAATGTGCCTAAATCAATCCAATATGTTAAAAAACCTAGAGCATTGTTTTATCTCTATACCCTCTCTCGAGTGTTGCATAAAGAAGGTGTAAGTAATACCTAGTCTATATCTCTATACGGCAATTTATCCTTACCTTCATTAAATTCCACTCTAGAAATAATCCTAAATATTTCACAATCTAGAATTATCTCGGTTACCTAGATTTATGCTTACCTCTCAATCTCACACAACCTAAGTTGTTCTGCCCGCTACCAGATTGTTTGAATGTTCCCCTCTCGAGTAATAATTGTCACAATCTAAATACAACCCTAATTATAATTCATATACTATGAAGAACAATAAGAAAATCACAATTAAAGCAATAATGATTCAAAGTAGAACACAAGAACAATATTGGACTAAAATAGACTTTGCATTAAATCATAGAAATAAAATCATGGCAAGAGATCCATCTACACCCTAACAAAATAAGAAAATTAGACACACATGATGTGGTTTATAATCCCAAATATATTGTAATTATCTGAAAAGAACAAAGAAAATAAAGAAGAAAAACAAACACTAAAGAACTCTGTTGATCTTGCTTGATTCACTTCTTAGATCCTTCTCCAATGAGTCCCCCCTTCCAAATGTGTTTCTTTTCCTTTATATATGTGTTGTGGTCGTGCCCTAGTCTCCAGAAACCTCCTTAGCCGTCTTACTTTTGAATTCAAGTGAAAAACATGTGAAAAAAACATGTTCTCCTATTTTTGTGGCAGAACAGGCAACGTGTCGCCTATACCCGAGCTACGTGTTGCCTATACCAGGCGATGCATCGCCATATGTCAGGCGACACGTCGCCTGGAATTTTTCAGGTTTGAATTTTTCTCGAATTTCAGCGACTTCTTGCCTCTCGGGAGCGACGTAACGCATCTTTCTCTGACTTGAACACCCAAAATAATGTTCAAAACACCTAAAAACTCAACTCCTGCACACTTAAAGGAAACTCATCAATTTTACACAAATTAAGGAAAAACAAATCATTCTAAGGATAAAAATCAATATTTGAGTGCATAAAACATGCACTCATCAAAAATATCTTGTAATGAGGCAAATTCGAACCTATGAATTCCAACCCTAGAATTAACCTTGGGAAATTTCCAATAATAGTAGGGCGTTTGAGCGTCCTTATATCATGCATACTTATTCAATAAGGGAGACCTAAATATCGATACAAGCATTTCAACCATACATTCATGATGAGAGAAAAAAGCAACTCACCTTGGGCAATAGTGTCATCATGGGTGTGAGTGTAATTACACCAGTTTACAAAGACTCCTAAAGAATACTGGGTGCTCGGAAGCAGCCTCTAAGTCAACGGTCTCTACTGAGACTCCTAGATAATATAGGCATACTTATCTCTTGGCCAATCGTCACAGACTCAAACTAGACATCACCATCATCATCACCATCATCATAATAATAATAATAATAATAATAAGCGGATTCGAACTGCGATCACAAGCATACTCATCCCTTTGGCCAATTGTCACGGACTCGAACCGGACATAATAATAATTAGCGGATTCAAACTGCGATCATAAACATACTCATCTCTTTGTCCAATCGTCACAAACTCAAACTGGAAATAATAATAAGCAGATTCAAACCGTGATCACAAACATACTCATCTCTTGGCCAATCGTCATGGACTTTAACCAGACATAATAATAATAAGTGGATTCAAACCGTGATCACAAACATAATCAAACTGCACAATAATGAGCACCCACTAGGTCAACAATCTCTTTGTAAATCTTCTATGACAAGTGCATACGTGCTTGTGTCCCTATTCTAACACAAATTACACAAGTCATTTCATGTTGTGGCCAACGAGATAAAAGTTGACTTACAACGTATCAAATCATAGAATTCTTCTTAGTCATAACAATCATCCACAATCACTGAAACGTAGAATTCATTCTTAACCAAGCATTCATAAATATATGCTTAGACAATGTAAGCATAAGCACGGAGTCAACCATTCTCAATCTCATAGACAACACAACCATACTTATAAAATCACTAACATTCAATTACTAAGGTATCTAATATAGTTCCACCAGACAATCCATGCATGTTTATAGAGTATATACATAACCATATCCAAGGTACATAAAATCAAGCAATTCATATGCAGCCACAAGATCAAGAACTTTCAAACATATGAGCCAGTAAATCACATATGGTGAGATCTACTTACCTCAAGCCCAACCACAAGATCAAGAACTTTCAAACATATGAGCAAGTAAATCACATATGGTGAGATCTACTTACCTCAAGCCCTTAGATAATTAAGACTGCTTAGCAAGAGCTATCAACGAAGCTTTTCTCATAGCCTTTAATCCTATTCAAGGATCGTAATTAAGTTAATTACTAACTTGCTAAAATATACACTATTAAACTTAGTACATATCAATGGCGTTATAAATTCAAAAATATTAATAATAATTATCATCTTAATAATTATTGAGACCTCAAGATTGGAACTTAATAACATTTTTTTTACTCCATAAAACTTATAATAATAATCTTATAAAAATGATGATATTAAATGTCGTTCCATTAATTCCCTTGCCCTTAAAACAAATCATAAGTAGTTAGTAATAATTAAAATATTATTATTACCTAGCCATTCTCATTATTATTATTAACAACTAATTTCTTATTATTAATATAATAATAATAATAATAATGAGAAGAAGAATAAGAAGAAAACCAAGCATGCATATTTTTCCTTAGCAATAATAATGAAAACAAGAGGAAATCCTTATCTATAAATATATATATATATATATAAAGGAGAGCTTCAAGGATATTATGTGGCACTCTAAAATCTCTTCAAATCACTTTTTCTATTTTCTCATTTAATCTAATTTTTTTATTCATTTTCTATTTTCTAAAATATCTTAACAATTGAAAATATCAATATATATACATATTAATTTGATTAAAAATTTATTTAGTTTAAATATCTTAACTACTTATTTATTAAAAAATACTAAAAAAATTAATTAAAAATTACGTAATAATTTTCGATTATCTATATATCTATTTTTCTTATTTCTATTTTCTAAAATATCTTAACAATTGAAAATATCAATATATATACATATTAATTTGATTAAAAATTTATTTAGTTTAAATATCTTATATACTTATTTATTGAAAAATACTAAAAAAATTAATTAAAAATTACGTAATAATTTTCGATTATCTATATATCTATTTTTCTTATTTCTATTTTCTAAAATATCTTAACAATTGAAAATATCAATATATATACATATTAATTTGATTAAAAATTTATTTAGTTTAAATATCTTAACTACTTATTTATTAAAAAATACTAAAAAAAATTAATTAAAAATTACGTAATAATTTTCGATTATCTATATATCTATTTTTCTTATTATATTATAATTATGTTTTTTTATTCCAAAGTGAATAGTTTTACAAAATATTTATATCTATATCTATATCTATATCTATATATAAATGAGAAGGTGGCATCCTATATTTTTTACAATCTATTTGTACTATTTTGTGAGAATTTTATATTGTGTCCAAAAAAAAAATATACATACATATATACGTACATCAACCCTTCAACAAATGTAACAGAATTAACCAAATTAATACACATATATATAAATACATTGATTCTAATATAGTCATACGTAACAGTAGTTATCCAATAATAATAGCATGAAAGATATATCAATGAGAATGGTCACATATGGTTTAACTAAACAGTTATCACAATTAGATTTTATTATATTATTATATCATTTTATAATTAACATTTTACAATCTAAAGTATCTAATTTTTTATTTTCTTTAATATTTTATTAATTTTTTCAGTTTTAACCCATAAAAGTATGCCGTTACAAAATAATATGTTGCTTTTGCAGGCAGTTCTCTTCCTTAGAAAGAGAACTACTTTGATATTGGTAAAGAACATATAATACCTGAATATTAATAAGAATTAAAATTTATTATCGGGTGTTGAATCGCTTGATGCTGTCATTTTTATTTAAAATTCTAATTATTATTATTTTCATTAAAGAAAGTAAACTCTGAGTATATCGATTTACACTGTATATATGAATTTTAAAGAACCTACGTACCAAATTTTCAACTTTTCTTTTTGCTATGTAATTCAGTAAATATTAAATCTATATCTATATCTATATATATATATATATATAAAGGAGAGCTTCAAGGAGATTATGATGTGGCATTCTATAATCTCTTCAAAGCACTAATTCTATTTTCTCCATTAATCTAATTTTTTAATTCATTTACAAAATCCATTATTTTTTTTTTAAATTTTTAAATTCATATACATTATCTCTCTACAATATCTTCAAAACACTAATTCTTTTTCTCCATTAATCTATTTTTTCAATTCATTTACAAAGATTATGTGGCATTCTACAATCTCTTCAAAGAAATAATTCTATTTTCTCCATTAATCTAATTTTTTAATTCATTTACAAAATCCATTTTTAAATTTTTTTTAAATCCATTCTTATTTATTTTAAATAAGATATTTATATAAGATAATTTTTTAGTTATTATTATTAACAAAGAATAGAAATAGTGCCTTGAATGGGTAATTTGTTACTAATTTGTAATATTATTAATTAAAAATGCGTAATATATATTTTTTAGTATAATATTAGTTGTTATCCATACGGTTAAGTCACGTTTAGATTTTTTAGTATAATATTATTATTAAGCCATACAGATGCTTTATTTATTTGGTTTAGATTTTTATATTTTCGGTTACACACATTGATTTTTTTTTAAATTTGTAATATATATTTTAGACTAAATAAATAATAAATTACTTTAACTTACATTTAAGAAATAACATAATCTTATAGCAGGCAATTAACGTAGACCCCCTCTATATATTATTATATAAAAATATGAAGTACATGATATTATTATGGTGTAACCATATGTTGATTTTTATACCATTTAATTATTATATAAATTAATAATATTATATATAAATATCTCTTCATGATTTTATATATATATATATATTCTACACCTTCTCTTTAACTCATATTTTTTTCTACTCTATTTTTTTTTCTCTTCTTCTCTCTAAACTCATTCAATAATTTTCATAATGAAGTATTCTTTTCTTTCCGACTTAAACAATGATAGAGATGATTGGATGGTAAGGATCAGAGTTTGTAGAGTGTGGGAGTCTGTCAATACTAAGAAGAATGGAGAATTAATTAGTATGGATATGATTTTTATAGATGAGAAGGTTGAATCAAAATTTCTTTTCTCAGTTTTCTTTATATTATCAATTATTTTATATTTAATTAATATATTGTGTGTTTTTGTCACAGGCTAATCTAATGTATGCAACAATTAGGAAAATTTTAGTGTCTAAGTTCACGCACCTATTGAGTGAGGGTTCTTTATATAGTGTAAATAATTTCAAAGTTGTTGCAAGCACGTATAGACCACTTTCAAATGACCATAAAATTATTTTTTTGGTTTCAACTAAGCTTAAGAGGCTAGAAGAAGGAATGATGAACATTCCAATCAATGAATTCCAATTCATATCTCCAAATTTGATTGATTTGCGTGTTAATGATAACACAATCCTCTCAGGTTCTTTAATATATTTTGAAGCTACATGTGTTTATATTATTGTAAATTACAATATCAACTTCATTACACAAACATAATAGTAAAAAAAATATGAGTATTAACTAATTTCAATATTATTCCTTACCTTATTTGTTTCACAACTCATCTAATCAAAATAATACTACATATGATTTTTTTCCCCAAATCGTGAATTACATTAACTCTTTTATTTATTTACTAAATATAATATTCATTGTTAGTCTAAAATGAATCAACAAATATATATATATAAAAATATATAAATGATTCTCAAACATCAAAAGGTCATGATTCATACTATGTTACTCATTTAGTGAAAATGTTAACAACTCCTTAAGTTATAAATTCAAAATATATATATATATAAAACTTAAAATTTTTACAAAAAAAAAAACCAAAATCTTATTTTCCAAAAAATAATTATAATACTAATTATTATAAACACCGTGCGAGACGCGGTTATATTGCCTAGTTCGTAAATAATTCTAGCATAATTCATGAACAATTACCATAAGTCCAATCATGATAATTATAAAAGAATTTCTTCTCCATAATAATTCTGACATTATTATGAAAGTTATATTAATAAAATTATTATTTTTGGCGAAATATATAAATAGGATTAAAATCTATAATTCCCAAAATTAATTTCTTAATAAAAATATTAAGTTGGACATTTATACATAATTACATAATAAACACTCAACCAGATTTCCCAAGCTTAAAGTGATTTAAATAAACACATCTCAATGTCTCGTGCACACAAAACTTTAAATCAATGAGGTTTGGAAACTATTAGTTTATTATTTCATAATCCATAATAATTTCCTTTTAATAAAATTATGATCTTACTATGAAATCTTGTCAATAATTTTATAATCATAAATTGCTCCTTCTTCCAAAATCCACGATAACTATAAAATACGAATTATTAACGTAATTCCTTATAAAACGCCTCTTGGAACTTAATCGATTTTCAAACAAAATAACTCTCAGGGTCTTCAACTCAAAATCGTTAGTTTTAGAAATTGATACTTATAACTATTTCAATAATTTATTTGAAAGAATTTCAATTGCTTAAATTATTACATGTCCATAATTTACTATAAAATCCAGCAGCATAACAACTATAATTCGGATATCCAAAAATTAATCCTTGTAATAAACACATACATAACATATATCCCAAGCAGCCAGATAAACCACATAACAATTCTAGTCATCTAAACAGTCCATAAAGAACAATTAGATCTAAATCGCACAATAACTTCCTAAGTCGCATTTAATTTCCAAAACTCAAAATAACTAAATATCATGGTTAAAAATTTATACCATAGCTCTTGGAATTTCTATACAAGCATATAGATGATTTCCAAAGTTTGAAACGAACTCCAAAACACCAAGAACAGTGACTGGTCGAACTTCGGTGGTGGTTCGCAGTGGTTCGTGGTGGAGCCACCACCCAACAGTGAAAATTGAAAAGACGAGTCACTGGGTTTTGAAGCCACGACAAGGGGAACCTCATGGTGGTGGTGGTTGGGCTTGGAAAGATCCGCGGTGGCCGGATTGAAGACATGCAGCCTCGGAAACCATGGATTCTGGTGAAACTCATCCTTCTTCTCCAACAACAATTGGAGCCTATCTATAGCTGGGTTTTGAAGTACAAGTCACAAGGAATGGATTGGCGGTGATGGTTTGGCTAGACGTAGCTCGAGGAGTTCGGAATCTGCTAGGAAAGACCACACAGGTAGTAACTTCAGACAACTGGTTGACGGTCTTAGGCAGTGCATGAAGCGACGGGGCTCGGGGGTCCGAAGTTTCGATGACTCCTCTTCCTCCTAGGCAGGCGCGTGGCAGTCGGCGGTGAGCGGAGGGCTATCATTCGTGGCTGGAAGAAGCGACGCAAGGAGAAAAAAAAAAGAGAGAGAGAGAGAAACTGAGAAAGATAGGGAAAAGGAGGCTAAGTGTGATTTCTAGTTTAGGGTTTCATTTTTATTTTCTTTTTTTTAATTTAATTTAATTAATTAAACCTTATTATTTAAGTTAAATTTAACTTCTTTAAGTTACCATTCCTTATTTTCTTTCTCTTCAATTCTTTAATAAATTTCAAAACATTTTAAGAAATTAAATCCTTTTATTTTTAGTCTATAAAACCTCTAAAATCATCTAACACCATAAAACAAACATACTTATTATTTATTCCAACAAATAGTAATGTGATTTATGAAGTAGAAATCGCCTTTTGGTCCTAATTATTTTGACTAATAAAATTCTTTCTTTTAAAAATCCAAATATTATAAAAATAACTTTATAATATAATTTACAGAGGAAAGAAATTTTGATGCAACCGTCTCATAAAATAAATATCAATTAATTACTATATATAACTTGTTAGTTTTGTAGATTGGGTTATATATAATTTGAATTCTAAATATATAGTTGAATACATGGAAAAATAAATGTTAATGTAGTGGTAGTTGAGTTAAATAGTCCACTAATATAGATATTAATTAAGGATGTGAATTAACTAAATAAGGAAAAAAATCAAAATATACAATATTTAATATATGAAAAAATAGAATGTTATATTAGTAATAGTTTAGTCAAATACTTAAATAATATAAATATTAATTAAATATGTGGTATTAATTATAGGGTTTTTTCATAAATATATTTTTTTTGTTTTTTTACTTTTCTGCATTCCCTGATTTTTTTTTTTAAATACTAACTTAAGTTTTCAAAATATGATTTTCAAAATTTTTTATTTACAAAAATACGGTATGAAAAAAACAACTAAAAAATAGCAATTTGACAACAGTTAGACATCAACTCACTCTATACTAACATATTAAAAAATAACAATCGAACAACAATTAGATGTCAATTAATTGAATATTAGCACGTTTTTAAAAAAATATCAAAATATATATAAAAACAGCTAAACACCAATTAGACATCAATACAACAACAACAAAAAATATACACAATAAACAACTAAAATACAACATGAAAATAACTATACATAAACCAAAACAACTAAAAAATAACACAAAAAACCACAAAAGACGGAAAACAGTCAAAACCGTAAAAATGTAAAAATTTCATTAAAATCGTAAAAATAAAAAAAAATTGTCAGTCCGCAAAAATGTAATACTTTAGTGAAATTAAGTGTATTATCACTACAACAAAATAGAGGTTTTATGACTTTAATTGGGAGACATTGGAAGTCTACAATGTCTCCCACCTAGGGAGACGTTGTTGCTAGGGTCATTGTAGGTATATATCCCACGTCTCCCATTGGGAGACGTGCCTCACTTCCCACGTCTCCCACTGGGAGACATTGAAAGTCTCCCACATTTAAAAAAAATAAATTAAATAAATTTATAATTAATATTATTTTAATTTGATTTAATAATTAATTAAATTGAAATAATATTAATTTAAATTGAAATTATTTTAATTTAAATTGAAATTATTTTAATCTAAATTTAAATTAATTTAATAATCAATTAAATTGAAATACTATTAATTTAAATTGAAATTATTTTAATCTAAATTTAAATTAATTTAATAATCAATTAAATTGAAAGAAAAATATATATTTGTTAGATATATACAAGAAATACAATATTTGTTAGAAATATTCAAAATGAACAAATATTGCATTGTGTATGAAGAAAGAGTTAAAAAATTAAAAAAAAAAAACCTATCAACGAGGTCGGTAACTTTGGATTATCGGCAACATATATGTCGCCCATTCTTGTCGCAACTCATCAATTTGTGCCTCTGTATATGATGTGTTTGTTAGCTGCAAGAAATATAAAGTCAAATATATTAATTAATTATTTGATTACATTTATAGTTTCAAAAATAATTTGTAAATTTTAATTAATAATATCGTTCTCAAGTAATGCCCGGGACTCGCATGTTCAATCAAATCATTCAACATCCTCATTAAGTAGTATCCACATGCCACATTGTCTGGTTGGTGTGGACACTAATTATTTAAAAATATGAGTAATTTATTATTAAATTGAAACTTTTTAAAAAATGCATACATATTATTCTACTTAATTGTTATAAATGTTAAAAAATTTCTGCTGAAGTTACTTACCTGAGGTTGCTTAATGCGTAGAGTATCAGGGATCTCGACATCAGGAAGATTCATAGAGAAAAAAAGATTGAAAGCGCTGACGATCACTGATACAATCTCCTCACAGTTATTTAGCTCTGAATTCACCGGATCACAACAATAAACATGATATGCATATGGTGCCAAAATAAGCAACATCCAATGTTCACTGTATAAGAAAAACAAAAAAATTATAGCTCAAATGTTAAACAAAGAAATTATTGATATGGGTCGGAAAAATGACAACTTTTTAAACTTACCCATGGTTCCAAGGGACAAGCATAACTTGTTCTTTTGATTTTAAGTCATTGCAACGTCTGAACAGATTCTGAACACGATCGTCGAATGAACTCCCTTGAGTGGCGACGATATTAGGATTGACAAATAAAAACTTATTTTGGCGACCTTGTTGTACCACATATCTGTAAATGAACCTAATACAAAAATATGAAAAATTGTTATATGAATGAATAAATCAAATTAGAAAATTAAATGAACAAACTTATTTGTGAGATATATACCTCATGTAGCTGACGAGTACTGCTTGTCCAATCTTCTCCTTTCGAGCAAACTGAAGTATGTCATCCTTAAATATATAACAGTGAGACATATCCTGATCAAAAACTTCAGACTCTATGCCTAGATTGACACACTCGCCATCATCCCAATGAGATACGATATTATGTAATCGTTCCAATGGAGTGTGGGCCAATTGTGTTGGAGGAGTTTGTTGTCGTCTTCTTTCTCGAGGTTGTTGTGTTGATGGAGCTCTTGGTCGTTGTGATTTGGTCCTACTTGTAGAGGGAGTCTGTATACAATTATATCAACAATTAAAAAAATTGCAAACAAATATAGAATTGTAAAGATAATTATGTAAAAACATGGCATCACCTCATGAGTTACATCTTCAGATATAATGACAAAATCCTTAGGCCACGCTATTGGCATCCCAATGGCCTGAGCAACTATGTACATGTCCAAATCAGGATATGCAAAAGGGAGAGGACAGGTTGGCTTAAGAACACTCGTAATCATAACTTGGAAGTTGTTGCCTGCCTCTCTTTCAATGAGTGTACCTGATGCAACAATGTTTGAAACCGAACCAATTGCTAATTGGCATGCTCGGCCCTGCATAAGAAACATATTATATACAAATAATCATGTTGAAGCAGTAAAGAAATTTATTTGGTTTCAGAATATTCAAGAAAGTTTAATTACCTCTTGCAAAAGCGGTTGTAGTGCAATAATGTGGTGTTCTGCTTGAGGCACTACTGAGTCTGGAGTATAGTAGGACGCCTGCGCTGGTGGTACTGGTGGGTCGGGCACATAGTATGATGATGGCGCTGGTGGGACTCCAACGTTAGATCCTGACCCGCTCTGTTGGGCCAATAATTTTCTCAAGAGCTCATCTTGTGCTTGTTGACGATGCTCTTCTTCTTGTTTTCGAAATCTTTCTTCAAATTCCTTTCTAATGTCGTCATTCGAAGAAGAGGCTTTTGATTTATGTTTCGTTGAGGTAGGTTTTGGAGTATTCCAGTATACTGAGCGGGACACACCGTGTCCTCCAGCCCTAACACGTCCTCGAGGCTCAGGAGTGCCCAACGCCCTCGTCAGCACATCATCAGGGCCATTAGGTGCCCATTTACCCTCAGCTTGGAGTTACCGGTAATGATCCTGTGAAACAATATTCACAGAAAGTTATATATATAAGCTAATAATTTGATATATCAACATTATTAAATATGAGCACTTACAATATTTTTTTGAATCTCAGAGGCCTCTCCAATGAGCTCTCCTTTTGCATTCCGACGACCCATGCTCCATAAGTCTGCCCTATCAAGTTCAGTCAGACTTTTCCCACTTTGTTCCATTAACATCTCTTCAATACGCACATAGCCTCCTCTAGAGAGGTTGTGATTGTATTTATTCAGTGCTCGATAATTTTGCATCTCCTCTCTCTTTCTTTGCCACTCGGGAGTTAATCTTGAGTTCACAAACTTTAACCATTCATCCGGAGTTATGACATTCTCAAATCCAAATGGCAAAGCTGGCGGGAACTCATTTGGGTATTTTTTCAAAGCGACGTAAACGTGTACCCTTGTAAGATTAGTCTTCCAATTTTGGAAGTACTTTCCCGCATCCTTCAACATCTGTTGCTTTTGTTTGGGGTCCAAACCATAAGTTTTCTGCAAGTTTGAAAGTAATAAGAAGCATATTCTCAAAACAATATATATTTTAAAAACATTAAATGAAATATAATTAATAAAAATATACCTTCATTGTGTCCCATATTTTATTTTTATCCACCACACTAACATCTTTCCAACTGTTAATGTTGATGGACACAGTTGCTCGAACAACTGATCCAAGCTGTGATGAAACATTACTTCTAGATTCACCCACTAGTTGACCATACTCATTGTATTTAACAGGAGTAAGATGTCATTCACTCCTTTTTTTGGTGTTTCTAGACATCCATGTACGTCATCTCACAGATTTATTTTCTTGTTCCACTAACTGAGAATGAGGGCGTTGCTCCCCCTCATCAGAACTACCACCAAAAGGATAAGCCTCCATCTGTGAAACATAAATATCATTATTATAACAATTTTGGACACTCATAATCAAAAGATGAAACAAATTGATGAAACCAAAAGATGAAACTAAGAATTTCACATATCATAAACATATGAAACCTATTAAATGGTACCTCAAGACCCATTTTCATCAACCCATAATCCTTCACCGTTTTCACGGAAACAAATACAATCATCATCAACTTCGTCATTATCTTCTATTGCGGTGAATGTGACAAGTTCTTCTTCGAGAGGTATATCATGTAAATCACCATCTTTAATGTTCCATTCTCTTGTTTGCGTTGGAAGAACAATTGACCATTGGTTGTCTGAAGGATCATTCACATAAAATACTTGTTTTGCTTGTGAAGCTAATATAAATCGATCAGATTTGTGCCCAATTCGATTTAGATTAACTAATGTGAAACCAAAATCTTCATATATTATGCCGCTGTCACTTTTCACCCAATCACAAAAGAAAACAGGTACTCGAGTTGTGATATAATCTAACTCCCAAATTTCATTAACTACTCCATAAAAAGTCATATCACATTGAACTGGATTTTTATCTTTTGCACTAGAGACTTGCACAGTTTTAGCAACAAGGCTAACACCACTGTTTTGTGTGTTTTTGTTGTTATCGCACTCCCTAGTGTTAAATAGAGTACCGTTAATCATGTATGATGAAAACTTGATGACATTAACCGAAGGTCCTCGAGAAATCCACTTAACAATGTCTGAAACATCATTTGATGTGTTTTGTAATTCTGACACAACCTATCAAATCAACATACCAAAAACAACCAAAAATGTCATCTTGTAATTAAGTACTAATTAATGACAACTTTCAATAATCAACACAATTTACCTTTTGTTCAATCCAACTACTAAAAGTTCGATAATGTTCGTCTTGTAACCATTTTGAGTTCCTTGACTTGGATGGAAATTTGGTCTTTATCCAATTAAAATGTTCCCTTCAATTATAAATATGCTATTAAACAATTGAATATATGAAATTACACAACTTAAACTTAATGTATTATATGAATATAACTCACTCGATATAAGGTTGAATTTCATTTATATTCTGCAACACAAGACGATGCGCTTCATCTAGAAGATCTCGACTTACTGTGCATACAACGCTACCACGACGACTCTGAATCTCAACATTTTCAACATCATTTAACCCAATTTTCTGTACACCAGTCATGTATTCAGAACAAAATTCAACTGCCTCTTCTGCAATATAGTATTCGACGATGCATCCTTCCGGCCGACTTCTATTCCTAACATACCCCTTAAGAATCTTCATATATCGCTCAAATGGATACATCCATCATAAATAAACTGGACCACAATATCTTAGTTCTCTAACCAAGTGAACTGTCAAATGGATCATTATATCAAAAAATGCCGGCGGGAAATATTTCTCCAACTCACACAATACCTCAACAATTTCATCTCTTAACTTAGGTAACTTTAGCGGATCAATCACCTTACAACACAGTGACTTGAAAAACAAGCATAACCTTGTGATTACATCTCGAACTCTCCTAGGCAACACAGATCGAATGGCCACTGGTAGCAAATGTTGCATTAGAATATGACAATCGTGAGATTTCATGCCAGTCAGAATACAATTTTTCATGTCTACCAATGACCTTATATTTGAGGAATATCCGTCTGGAACTTTTATATTAAACAAACATCTGCAAATTTCCATTCTTTCCTCTTTAGTAAGAGTGTAAGCTGCAAGAGGTAAATATGTTCGTCTCTTATCTGGTTTTGGAGTTAATTCATCCCTTATACCCATTGCAACCAAGTCTTGTCTAGCCTTAATTCCATCCTTAGTTTTCCCAGGAATATTCAACAAAGTGCCAATCAAACTATCACATACATTTTTCTCTATGTGCATAACATCTAAATTATGACGTATAAGTAAGAAAGGCCAATATTTAAGTTCGAAGAAAACAGATTTCTTTTTATAACACCCTTTTGGCTCCTCCACAACCTTGGCCTTGCGACTACGTTTCATCTTTGTAGGTGTACGAACTTTGGGCTTCCCTAACTTGAACACAATTTTAGACATCTTCTCAAGTACTTGGATCCCATTCAATAGCTCAGGAGCCTCTTCAAACTCTTGTTTACCATTGAATGCCTTCTTCCAAGTCCGAAGTTTATGCATATTAGGCAAGAACTTCCTATGTCCCATATAACATATTTTTCGAGAGTGTTTCAAGTATTCAGAACATGTTTTTTCTTGACAAACGGGGCAAGCTTTATATCCTTTCACACTAAACCCAGATAAATTTCCATAAGCAGGAAAGTCATTAATTGTCCACAATAAGACCGCTCTAAGATTAAATTCTTCCTGCCTATACGCATCATAAACCTTAACCCCTTCATCCCACAAAGTTTTCAAGTCATCGATAAGAGGAGCTAGATAGACGTCAATATCATTACCAGGTTGTTTAGGTCCTGATATCAACAAGGTCAAAATCGTAAACTTTCTCTTCATACACAATCATGGGGGTAGATTGTAAATAACAAGCATAACAGGCCAACAACTGTACTTACTGCTAAGGGATGCATGTGGATTAAACCCGTCAGTCGAAAGACCTAGACGAATATTACGAGATTCATTTCCAAAAGAAGGCCACTTCAAATCAACTCTCTTCCAAGCAAGGGTGTCAGCTGGATGTCTTAATTTACCATCATTTATTCTTTCATTAGCATGCCACGACAAACTTTTAGCATGTTCGGCATTTCTAAACAATCGGATGAAACAAGGAATTGGCGGAAGGTACCACAAAACTTTGGCAGGTACTCCTTCCTTGACATCGTCACAATTTCTTTTCTTTTTCCATCGTGACTCACCACAAGTAGGACACGATTTTGCGTCTGCAAAACTATTTCGATATAATATGTAATCATTAGGACATGCATGAATTTTTTCGTACTGCATGCCTAATGAGCATAACGTCTTCTTTGCCTCATAAAATGAAATTGGAATTTCATTATCTTCAGGCAATAACTCCTTCAAAAAACCAAATAATTCAGTAATGCTTTTATCACTCTAGCCATGTTTAGCTTTTAGATTGTACAACCTAAGAAGCGCAGATAATTTTGTAAATCTTGTACAACCAGGGTAAATTGGTTTCTCGGCATCATTAAGGAGTGTCTCAAACTTATTTGGGTCTACTCCTGATCCATAATGTGCGTCGTCAATCATTTCATCTAATGGATCCCAGTTCTCCTCCACTATATTCCTCCTCACTCCTTTTGGTCTACTTGGCAGAGTTGGAGCAATCGGAGCTATCTCCCCATGGTAATACCAAATTGTGTAACTCTTGTCGATCCCATTGAAATATAAGTGTTCTTTAATCTTTTTAAGATCCATCTTTTTAACATTTCCACACTTAAGACATGGACAATAAGTAAAATTTGGGTCTTTCACATTTTCCGAACAAAACCTTAAGAACAAATCGACCCCGTTCCTATATTCCGCAGATAACCTATTCGCTGACATCCACTGTTTATCCATATATTCTCCTATGTCTATGGAAAAGAAAAGAAACAACACTAAATAAGCACGTGATAAAGTTGTATGTCTATATAAAACTATTTTTTTATTATCCTAGATAAAATCGGGCAGCATTTCCCCTATAATAGTGACCTAACCATCTGCATGTGAATATCAAAACAAACAATTCAAACAACATACAATAAGTCTCTTCCTTATAGAATGTCTATATAAAACTAATTGTTTATTATCCTAGATAAAATCGGGCAGCATTTCCCCTATAATAGTGACCTAACCATCTGCATGTGAATAGCAAAACAAACAATTCAAACAACATACAATAAGTTTCTTCCTTATAGCTCCGCAGCACACAGTCAAATTTCTCAGAACCTACTTCACTAATATACATAAGTTCTCAACCTTCCGTTATCACCGCAGCACACAATTTTAATCTCAGAACCTACTTCACTATGGATGAATATTTAAGATATTCAAAATCCTCTAACATTTGTTTAATAATATTAAAAGTAGAAGTAAGAGAATATATATGTACCTCTTGCAATCTTTAATCCAAAAGCTAGCAAAATTACTTCACTTAGTAATCAAATTCGCTATTAAATCCACAAACCAATAAAATTAAATTAATAAATAATAAAAAAAACATCACTAAATATTTAGCAATATATAACGTATTATTGTAATTTTAGAAACTTAATTACCTCAAATGTGTGATTGATATAGGAATTTTGATGCAAAATACTCTCTAAAATCTCACCACAAAAATTATGAAATTAAATTAATTAATATGTTAAACATTACTAAACAAATATCACTAAATATCTAATAATAGTAAATGATATTGGTAAACAAATAAAAAAAATCCCAATGTGCCACTAATTATAACCTCAACAAAAAATCAATATAAAATTTCATAACCTAAAAACTTAATAATAAACAAAAACATAAAAATTTTCATATATTTATATTTTATAAATTATTTAATAAATTTATTTTAACATAACTATATATATAACAAAATAGTTACAATTTAAAAAAAAATTCAAATATAAAAAAATATATCTAAATTTCGAAATAAAAAATGATAAAAATTTAAAAAAAATCATGAACATATATACTCTAATGAAATCTATACAATGTGATAGGTTAAATTAAAAAAAAACTAAAAAATCATAAATCCCTAAAAACTTTCATGGAAAAACCACAAAATCCTACAATGTATATAAAAAAATGCATAAAAATGTAAAACTAACACAAAATCATGTATATTACTCATCCTAATGCAAAACCTATGATTTATTTGCAAAATAATTAACTAAAAATCAATAAAATAAAATAAAAACTTACCTTAGAACCCTAAAAAACGCAGCCCCAATTTTCTCTCCTCTGGTTTTGCATGCTCTCGGGTTGGTGTAATGTGAGGAAGACAAAGATTTTGGTGATATATAAAGGGAGCACATCCAACGTCTCCCACTGAGAGATGTGGGACACGTGGCACGTCTCCCAGTGGGAGACGTTGGATGTACCCATAATCACTACCCCAGCCTATTTCCAACGTCTTCCACCATTTTTAATGTCTTCTAATTGTAGCCATTAATATACACTTTCAATATCTTACACCATTAGACATTTAAAACCCCTGATAAGTTTTAATGTCTTACACCATTGGTGTAAGACATTGTAGGGAGTCATTGTATATCAAATTTGTTGTAGTGTATGTAAATTTCCCTATAATTAAAGATATGAATTAATTTAAGTGAGAGAAAAAAAAATCAAAATACTTTATATAGTATTTACTATATATGAAAAAATAGATGATATCTTAGTTGTATAATAGATATTAATTAAAGATTTGAATTAATTATATATATATATATATAAATACCGTATTTGATTTTCTATTTAAAAAATTAATGACAATTACTTTATCAAAATTAATATAACACTTTTTTAGTAAACTTTTTCTAAATATTTTATAGATATAAGTATTTGATTTTCTATTGTCAAACAGATTAATGACCACTAGTTTATCAAAATTAATATAACACTTTTCTTTTGTCAAACTTTTTCTAAATAATTTATCCTTATATTATTACCATTAGTTTATAATATATTTTTATTTTTAAGACTAAAATTACAATAATAGTAGAATAAAATATTAATAAAGTTTTATGAAATTAACATAAAAATATTTTTTGTTTCAATAAGTTAAAAAAACATAACAAATAAATTAAAATTATATTGATTATAATAAAAGAAATGGCAAAATAAATTATTAAAAATTTGTAAAATAAAGAGTTAGTATTGAATTTTTGGAAATAATATTTGACTAAAAATAAAGTAGATCACAATATATTTTCTCTTATATAATTGTGTTGTAGCTTAATTTTTAAGTCAATTATATATGTATATGTATTTATAAATACATGTTTCATTTTAATTATAATATTTTTGAAAAAAATATTTCTTATTTAATAAGACACTTAAATATCTTTCATTTAAATTATTTAATTAAATCATTATTATATATAAAGAGATATCTAGAAACTAAAATAAAATAAAATAGAGTTAATTACTATTATTATTATATATTTTTAACATAAGTATAATAAAATTATATTTATTTTAGAAAAAGTAGATAAAATATGATAAAATCAATAAAGTAGTTTGAAAATATTTTAGAGTGTTACATCATCTCATTGAGACACTCTTTTATATAAATACATGAATTTGGAGATATGAATTGAATTACTTTGATCATAATGTTAACTATTCCTTCTTCTAGGCTCTTAAGCAAAGTTGTAATAAAACAAAATAATGTTATGGTCATTTGAAAGTGGTCAATACTCACGTGTGCTTGTAAATACCTTCAAATTATTTACACTGTGCAAAGAACTCTCACTCAATAGCATCCTATGCACTAAATTTTTCCTAATTGTTGCATGCATTAATTTTTTTACGTGAGAAAAACATATAGCACATTAATTAAATATAAAACTATTAGTAAAAGAAAAAAAAATGGAAGAAAGAAATTTTGATACAACATTCTCATAAAATAAATAGTAATTAACTATTATATAAAACTTGTTAGTTTTGTAGATTGGGTTATATATTGTTGACCCTTGATTTGGCCAACGACACGGAGTCAAATATACGACAAAAGGTAAAACGACAATTAAGAATTCAATCTAATGGATAAGAAGAAAACACCAAGGATTTATTGTGGTTCGGCCCCAAAGAATGGTAATGACCTACATCCACTTAATGCTATTATTAATATTGAATCTCAAAGCCATGATCAAAGAACTAGGGTTCTTGAGTTGCACAAACCTTGAGGGAATTACAATAAAACGATGAATAATCACACTATCGCTCTCTTTCTCTCAATACTCAGGAAAAAGAGTTAGAGATCCAAAAAGTCCCTTCCTTGAGCTATTTCCTGTATATTTATAAGCTCAAGGAGGGTTACATGGGCCAGCGGGCCATATCTTTCCTTAATAACCGCGTACCAAGGTCATAATGAGGAAATATTCAATGTAATTATTACAAAATTGTATATCTTAAAGGAAGTAGATAGCAGTATGCGACCAGACTGGTCGTATCTAAACGCAGGATCTGATGAAGCAACATCATCTGGTCGATAGTCGAACAGCACTCCTTTACTTTGACGTTGCCGCATGCCAACCACGTGTAATAAATTCTTACCACGTCATCAGGATTCATTTTTGGGTAAATATTTGCCCCCCAAGTTTATTTTACTGCGACAAGCATAAAGTAAACTTAAACGATCGACCTTCCACGCGACGTGTCAAACCTTATTAACCATATCTCGACCGATATAAATGACCCCTCTATTTCACTTTTTACTTTTTACTCCTTTTTTCCAAATTGTTCGCATGCTTCCTAGTGTTTACGTTAGAATGTTGCTCATTGTATAAAAGCTTAACTCTTATACACGAGCAATGTTACCCCAACGTTACCATTTCTTCTAACTGTTGTCCATAGACTCTCATCTCCCCTTCTCTATTCATAGGGGATTCTGACTACGAGTATCGGTTGGTGTTGTTTGGAGGAGTGTGCACACTGAAGAGATCAAGGCGGTCGAAGAAAGGCTCACCGAGCAGCACAAGGTGATTGAGGCCAAGCATGCTGAGGAATTATGAGTAGCTGAAGTTAAGTTCGCTGAGCTCGAGGAGACAAACACCTGCATCTCAGAGAAGTATGAGGGAGCAGTATTTCAATGCTTCTACATGTTTTGGAAAAGCAACCCCAAGGCAGATTTTACCCATCTACAAAACCATATAAGGCAGGCTGAGTCGGTGAAGTGCATTGTTCGCCTGGTAGAGGAGGAGAAGGCTCAGGGATCCCCTGAGTTATCTTTGGCAATAGACATTGAAGGCGTCAATGAAGATGCTGAGGCTGCAGCAGCCCCACAGCTGCAAGAGCCTCAATAGGATCTTCCTGCTCCTTCATAACAATTTTTCTTTTAACTTGTAACTTTGGACACACGAACTACAGTTCGTGATGTCAAGACAATTTTAAGCTGCGTAAGGCAGCTTCCTTTTAATTTATAGTTACATCCGAGCAGAAAACGCTCGCGATGCAACCCATTTCCATTTTGACATTATAATAAATTTTTTCAATTTATTATAACATATGTTCGCATGACCAAACTTAGCATAGTACTTTGTTTTGATTTAACAAAATTTAAACAAAATTTTGAAAAATACTCTAAGTACCGTAGTATGCTTTCACTTATTTTTCTCGTGTGTTTACATATACTCGTTGATATGCTTTGCTTGCTTAGTACCTTATATGCCCCCCAATTGATTGAGGGGCTTAAGGTCCTTGGTCATTTGCCCTAACCAGGACCTGTTCGAACATTGCTGCTCGTAATAAACACTTATAAAAATGATAATATGGCAAAACAACACACGTAGTGAGAAAATACTTGTAATAAATACAATAGTTGGCAAGTTTGACTGGCTGCGCACAGTCCCTTATATTTCTCGTAATAAATGGACAAAACGTGTCTGTATGAGTGATCAATAAGATCTTACACTTATAAGCGATCAGTCATATAAAATGACCAACCCTTTTTCATAACTTGTAAAGAGTGAAATTAATACAAGCCAGTTCTTTAAAAAGAACTGTTCATTAAGAATACTTGCGCAGGTGTTCTCATTCCAAGAGTGAGGAATGAGATCTCCATTCAAGCGAGCAAGTTTATAGGTGCCTAGTATGAGGACTTCTTCGATTTAATACAGGCTTTCCAATTATAGCATTATATGCAGAAGGACAATCAACTACTATAAAAGTAGTGAGTAATGCCTTGTTTGCAGGTGCAGTTCCTGTTGTGACTGGAAGCCTAATCGACTCGGTTGGTCATACTTTTCCATGCCAGGTGTGGGCCACCGCAAGTCATTAGGAATGTACCAGCAACTGAAGCTGGCTGTAAAGGGGGCGAGCGCTGGCGCACAAGTGCCTGCTCACTGCCTCCCTTAAGCCTCCCGCTGAGAACCTCCAGCGGCTCACACATATCTTCTCAGATGTCCTTGTCTGATAAGGAACTCAATCTCATCTTTAAGTTGGTTGCACTCATTGATGTCATGACCATAGTCTTTATGAAAACGACAAAACTTGGTTGCATCTCTTTTAGAGATATCTTTCCTGATTGGAGCTGGTCGCCTAAAAGGAATAGTGGTGTTAGTGGCCCGGTATACCTCCGCTCAGCTATCTACCAGGGCTTGTGTAATTGGTGAACAGTGGCTCGTATCTGTTTCCCTTATGGCGCTTGCTTTCAGATGTTGACGGCTCGTGTAAAACGTTTTTCCCAATATTCTTGCTGTTGCCATTGGGTTTCCCAGACCCATTAGCGGCTTTAGCAGGATCTTCCTTCGACCCCTGGTCGTCAGTGGGTAACTTCCCTTCGCTGACAATGGCTTCCTCAAGCTTGATGTATCTGTCTGCTTGGTCCAGAAATTCTTGGGTCGTTTTTACCCCACTCTTCTGCAAACTGTTCAAGAGGGGTGAATAGAGCCCTACTCAAGCAATAAGGGCCATCATTTTTCCTTCATCACCAACAATTTTAGCCCCAGCTGCTGCTCGCATGAAACGCTGGACATACTCCTTTAAGGGTTCTCCCTCCTTCTGGCGTATCTCGACCAGCTGGTTGGCTTCAGTTAGGTGTACACGACCAGCGTAGAATTGTCCGTAGAATTCCTTCACGAACATTTCCCATGATACTATGCTGGCCAGAGGGAATTTGAAAAACCACTCCTGAGCAGTATCGGATAAGGTGGCTGGAAAGATTCTGCATCGGGTATCATCTGACACCTTCTGGATATCAATTTGTATCTCAAATTTATTAATGTGAGATACTGGGTCTCCGAATCCATCGAAGTCGGGTAAGACTGGCATCTTAAATTTGCTTGGGGTCTCAACCATTGCTATTCTGTGTACAAATGGAGTGCCCGATCGTATTCAATGTGGGATGTCCGACTTCCCACTAACTGCTGAACTACCTGATTCAACGCATCGAGCTGGGCCTGTACAATGTCTGGAATTATTGGGGTGACCGGTGCTAGAAGAGCATACTCGTCGTTTCTTTCTCACCTATCATTATGCACATCCCTCAAGTCATCATCTCTACGCCTCTGCTCACTAGCACTAAGGCGATAAAAAATGTTAGGTTGTCTAGGCTGCCCCCCAGCATTCTGGCTCGCAGGCCTATTTTCTCTTGGTGGGGGATTATGTTCTCCACCCCTCTCTTTTTGCCTTCGACCAGCATTTCCTCTGCCTGAATCAGCTTCATTGTAATCGTGGCCATCTTTAAACCATTACCGACTATGGCGCGACCGACTTGTCATGTTGCTCCCTCCTCGAGCTGGCACCTCGCGAGCATGAGGGGGAGGCTTGCATTGGTCGGTGGGTCCCTAGGCATTATTATGTCGTGGGGGGCCCCTGACCGCAGAGCCTGACTCGACTTGCCTTCTGTTAGCAGAAGGATGTTGCCCCCTGCTCGCTGGATTTGGCTCATCAGCCATTGGGTGTCTAGGACTTCGGGGAGGTTGTCCGGCCCTATTCTGCCTTTGGTGCTGGGGATTGTCACGACCAGCACAAGAAGGTAGTTGCTGCTAAGGATTTTGAAATGGAATATCCTGTTGAGCAGCAGGAGGTTGCTCTGGCCTTAGAGGACTTGCCGGTTGAGGTGGATGATATGGGTTTGGGGCCTGTTGTGGTGGTGCACTTGGTGGCTGATCCGGTAGAGAAGTCAGCGCAGCTTGCCCCTAGGCCAACTGAATGGCTGCTTCTAGGGCGGTAGTGGCATCTCTCTGCCGGCAGTCCATGTCTGCCTGCTGCTCATTCAACTCTTGGCCTTGACGTTCGATTTCCTTCTGCTGCAACGCCAAGGTCTCTGCCGCATTCTCTTGACTGGCCCTTAGGTTGGCCAACTCGTCCTGCAACACACTCAGTGTTGTCCTCAGCGTTTCTGAATCCATTTCTTCCTCCTCAAAATCCAAGTGTGGCTCATTTTCAGCCACATTTGGAGGAGGAGGCTCGGTGGATGCAGCGCTAGCAGTTTGCCCCGTCTTCCTGGATGTTTTTGCCATTTGATTTTCTTGAAGTCTTGAGTTCAACTCTCAATGAAAGCACCAAAATGTTGACCCTCGATTTGGCCAACGACACGGAGTCAAATATACGGCAAAAGATAAAATGACAATTAAGAATTCAATCTAATGGATAAGAAGAAAACACCAAGGATTTATAGTGGTTCGGCCCCAAAGAATGGTAATGACCTACATCCACTTAGTACTATTATTAATATTGAATCTCAAAGCCGTGATCAAAGAACTAGGGTTCTTGAGTTTCACAAACCTTGAGGGAATTACAATAAAACGATGAATAATCACACTATCGCTCTCTTTCTCTCAATACTCAGGAAAAAGAGTTAGAGATCCAAAAAGTCCCTTCCTTGAGCTATTTCCTGTATATTTATAAGCTCAAGGAGGGTTACATGGGCCAGCAGGCCATATCTTTCCTTAATAACCGCGTACCAAGGTCATAATGAGGAAATATTCAATGTAATTATTACAAAATTGTATATCTTAAAGGAAGTAGATAGCAGTATGCGACCAGACTGGTCGTATCTAAACACAGGATCTGATGAAGCAACATCATATGGTCGATAGTCGGATAGCACTCCTTTACTTTGACGCTGCCACATGCCAACCACGTGTAATAAATTCTTGCCACGTCATCAGGAGTCATTTTTGGGTAAACATATATAATTTGAATTCAAAATATATAGTTTAATACATGGATAAATAGAAGTTATTTTAGTAGTAGTTTAGTTAAGAAGTTAATTAATATAGAAATTAATTAGAGATGTGAATTATCTAAATGATAAAAAAAAAAAAGATTCAAAATATATAGTATTTAATATATGAAAAAATAGAATGTTATTTAAGTGGTGGTTTAGTTAAATAGTTAATTAATATAAATATTAATTAAACATGTGATATTAATTACATATGTGAATTAATTAAATGAGAAAAAAAATCAAAATATTTTATATAGTGTTGACTGCCTTTTTCGCTATCAACCTAATCTAAGAGCTTGACGAAAACTAGAAGAAATAACATAGATGTTTTATGTGGTTCAGGCTATAAAAGAGCGCTAGTCCACGAGACTTTGATATTAGTGAGTTTGAAGCTTGTTTTAGCAAGCTTCAATGGAGTCTCACGCAGCGTATATATTGCTCTGAGTTTACAATGCTTAACTAGCCAAAGTTCTGAAGCCTTTACAAGGAGATACCCCAGCCTTTTTATAGAGGTATGAGTCATTAATGTCCTTAATGAATAATTAATACAAATTTCCCAATATATGGGGATTAAAATACTAATTAATTATATAGGGATACACTAATAAAGACCATGGGCCCATGCGGATTGCATGGGGCCCATTTGCAGAAAGCTGCCTACCAACCTTCTAGGGAACAGGTATCTGACCATGTGAGAAATGTCGATTATTGAGTGTACAACCTTGACACCACTACTCGAGGCTCACTAAAAGTTTTCATGCGATTTTTTGGTGGGCCACAGTTGTGGCGACTGACACCTAGAACCTACTCCAAGTCCGAGGACAAGAAACCTAGACCTGAGGGATTGACGAATGAAGAGAGCTAGGACCATCTGAATGGTCCTTGGGGTGTGACCTTAGTTGGAGACATCCATTCCTTGGAGATGGGTCATGGGATGTGGCCTCGCCTGGAGACATCCACGCCCCAAGGACAGACCTCAGGGCGTGACCTCACTTGGAAACATCCACGCCTTGGAGACAGTTCATGGGACATGGCCTCTTCTGAAGACATCCGCACCCCGAGGACAGACCTCGGGGCATGGCCTCACTTGAAGACATCCGCGTCTGGCCAAACCATAGTATGAAACCTCACTGGCGCTCGAGGAGCTTAATTACTCCTCTAATGAATGTCACATGTCCTATAGTGAAAACACGGACAACATTTGCCTCCCAAGTCTTCACTTGTCCTCGGACAGTGGAGGCTTAGACTGAGAGGAGTAATTCGAAAGGTCTTCGGGAGGAGATGTTTGGGCTCTTCATGGCGTCACTCTTGGAAGAGGTAGTGCCACGTGTCAACTCCCTATTGATGGGCTCTTCAATCTGTGTCATTAATGAGGAGTCCATTCCACGACCCAAAATGTTTAATCCATACCCTAGGTGTCCTTTTACCCCATACTCGAGGCATCCTTCCCCCATGCTAATGATCACGATCCACGCCTCTTAGATTTTGAGCATTGGATTATTCTCGAGTGCCTATGTCGTAGGTAATCAACGGTCGGGGCGGAGTTCATAGTTTCCGGTAGTGCTCTCCAGTGACCATCTTTTGGCCTCAAAGACACTCCAGTCCTTTATAAATTTTCCTTCTCATCTTCCCAAGCAGTAGTCTTAGGAGTTCTCATTTTTGGCTTATCTTTCTTCGGGTCATGACGCTAACTGCTTGGTTTCTTGTTTCAGATTTCGGAGGAGCTTCAACAACTACACCACCAGGCATTTTACGTGTTCGACTCTGAGATAAGCAGGAAGATTTCCCAAGAATAGAAAACAAGCGGTGGAGAGTAGCTAGGCTCTCATGGTCAGGGAAGATCACCCCCCGGCGTCGGAGAGGCCCCTTCGACACGACCTCTCAGAGGAAGAAGCTAACATGGCTCCTCTGCCACCGGACAAAACCTACACCACCACGGGTTTTGAAGCAAAGGTGACCCCCAGCAAGCTCAGACACCAAGGAGCTCTGGATAGGATTACAATCAACCATGGGGTGCACCTGTCTCAAGAGGTTGAGAGAGCGCATGAGAGCATCCACGACCTCGGGGCCTGGAGCGTATCTCATCTCCAAGCTAGTGCAACTTTTCCATTGCACCGGTACTATGTCAAATTTTTGAAGTTTTTCGGCATAACTCTATTCCAGCTATCCCCAAATGGATATCAGGTCCTAGCCGGGCTATTTGTTCAGTAAAAGAGGCAGAACTGGCCCGCTCCATCCCCAGCTAAGATGTTGTATATCTACAGTTTCCGACAATGCCCGAAGAAGGATGAGTAAGACGAGTATTATACTTTGACGAAGTACAAGGCCCCGAGCAGCAATGAGAACTACACGAGGGACTACAAGGACCACTTCTTTTGGGCAAGTGGCTTCCCCACGCGGACCAACCTGACTCTTCTCCTGGACTTTGCCAGGGTTAGTAAGTGTTACTTCTCAAGTTATTCAGTTTGTTAGTCCTCCGCTTGTAGTTGCTCCTTAGTCTCAACTGTTTCTTTTCAGGTCCCTTTTGTCGCACACTTTTCATTGACACCTACAATGAAATATTCAAGAAAGTGAATGCCCTCCTCGAGGAAGACATGAATCTCATCTTCCTCATCACTGAGGCCCATCTTTGGTAGTATAGCCTACTTCGGGAGGGGCAAGGGATAAGCAATGTGGTCCTCACCAGCTTTCATGACTCAAGGAATTCACTTTACGAGGAGATAAGCGTACAAAATATACGCTCATTCATGACTTTTCCGGTTTGATTTGGTTGTTTTTCTCAAGTGAAATTACGTATTTGATATGTTTTGTGAACTTGTGTAGTTTTTCACTATAATTCTTATTAGTACGTGAAGTCGGAGTTCTTAAATTAAAAATCTATGTAATTAGTCAAAATTGACTAATATTTCAGAATCTGGCATAGGCGATATATCGCCACTTGAGGAATATGGATTTCTCACAGAGACAATCGACAACAGATATTTTGTGTTTTTATCGAGAATATGGTGCAGGCGATATATCGCAGCATGGGAGGCGATATATCGCCACAAGGGTATTTTTGGAATTTTCATGGAATTTAGTAGGGATTTTCATGGAAATACAAAAATGATTTGATATAGAAAAGCAGAGGAGTGTTCTGGACAGCGTAGAGAAAGAACGGAGCAAGAATTCATTGGTTCTATTTTCATCTTTTCATGCTTTTAAATTTTAGATTATTTTTTATGCAATTATGTTGAACATTATGAACTAAACTTCTGTTTAGAGTATTTTAATGTAGTCGCTGGATATTCTTTTCATCTTTAATGCAGTTTCTATAATTTCTTGAATTTATGTTTATCTATTGTTCTTAAGTTTAATGCTTGTAATTGACTGGCCATCTGTTGCATGATTTTTGGTTTTAATTCAACATCTGAAAAGTGAGAATTGGAATAGCTATAGGCAATTGGCATAGATTTCAATTTAGAATGAAAGTATCAAATTGGTTTGTGTAGCAATTAGGTTTCTGTTCTTAATGCGGTTTATGTGTAGAATTTATCACAGGCATGTAGAAAATTCACATGTAAACTGAATATTTTATATCTTGAAAGAGAATAGAATTGTAAACCTGCAATAATCATAGTTAGAAGAATCGTATTAATTGTATTATTATTTGAACATAATTGAAGGTTGATGAAATTAAAATGCTCTAATATTTTATCTATTAAATCTCAATAATTTAATTATGCTATTCTAGTGTATTGTTAGTTGTTAATTTTCACTCAATTTTTGTTAGTCAAATAGAAATTAAAGTTCACTTTTCGTAATTAGTAGATCAATTCTCTATGGAAACGATACTTTACTTCTACTATTATTACTTATTTGATTGCGTACAGTTGCGTAGGAGAAATTTTGCAACATGAGGTGAGGCTCTAGATGGAGTATATTCGGCGAAGGCTCAATACGAGTACAAACAGTGTCTTCGTGAGGAGCACATAGAGAACGTACTCGTGATCCAAGCCACCACGGAGACGAGAGAGGACAAGGAGCTCGAAGTCGAGTTTGAGGTAGGGATCGAATCATCCTTCGTGCCACAAGGTAAATCCCCAATAGTTGTTTACTACGCCAATCGTGTAAGGGGAACTAGTCTTGACCAATCCTTATTCTCGCCATCACTCCTTGAGTGTGGGAAAATCTCGGGGCATCCCTTGACAGATGAGGAGTACCTGGACTATCAAGACCTTACCGACATTTTTCACCGCCATCCAAATAGGAGGAAACACCCCCAAAGGTTCGTGCCTCTGAATGAGGTGACGTCCATCCACACGATATGGTTTGGTCAAAATGACATCAATGCGACGTAGAAGATGGGCCGACTCATTCGTGATTTTTCCCATTCTGTTCTTCACCCGAAGGAGCCTTATTGTGGTGGGGCTCCTGAGAAGACTTCTTTTAATGTCTTGCGTGCATGCTATTTGTCCTAACAAACTCTTTCCTTTCTTTTCCCTCCAAAGACTAACCCTATCTATTTCTTTGTGCATAATGCATGGGCATGTCCAACTTGGTCAGGCAGAAGCGCCAGAGGGTGACGGGGCCCTCTCAAATAGACACCCCGGAAGCATCGGCCACGGCGCCCTCACCCCCGGTGGCTATGCCTTTGGCCTCAGTGGTCGTGCATCCACCTCCAGTGGCTCCTGCAATTTCAAAAGCTGCTCCATTGGCCACTCCTCCATGACCAATGGTTACTGATGAGGTTGTTATGATTGGTTAAATACAAATGATAAGTGTTAAAATACAAGCAAGGTATAAACACTTAGTAGAATTCACATAATGAAAATGTGAATTTGAGCTTCAATTGTAGGCACTTATAAAATCCAAATTTGGGTCCAAAGTGATACATGAGAGTATCTAAGGGTTCCCAAAAAATTTGGTGGCATTTAGAGTAATTTTGGGACCTTTGGAAGTGTCCAAAGTTAGGGAGGGTGGCGATACGTTGCCACCCAAAAGTGAGACATCGCCTATTAGCTAGGGTTTCAAGAAACCCTAACAGAGGATGCAATGCATGCATGCAGGTGACACATCACCTGCTGTATTACGTGAAATATCGTAAATGCTCTAAATGACATATTTTTCAAGTCTAATTCTATTGGTCGGACTATATGAAGGTGCCTACTGTATATAAGGGTAAAAAACAGTGATTTGGGAGACTTGATCACTCTCTCCAATCTCTCTCTACCCTCTCTCTTTCTCTCTCTCTAGCTCCAAGAATCTCTAGTTTTCTCCAAGAACTCTCCAAGAAAGTGCTTGACTTAGAGAGTTGAAGGCTTGTTCAATCTCAATCCTCATTTTCTCAAGAGAAGGCCCTAAGTGTAATGACCCAAATTTCCTAATAAGGTTTAGGACCTTGATTAGGAGGCTGGGAGGGTCATAATTGATTTATTATGCCATTAAATGATTATATGCATGATTATGTCAATTATATTATTATATGATGATAAATGCATGCATATGGGTCCACTTTTCATTATAAGGGCATTTTGGTAATTTGGCCCGTTGAGGGCATGTTTGTATATTTTCATGCATCTTGGTGAATTATGAATAAGGCCACATTATTATGTGGATTTTTTCGAGCTATTCGGCATGAGACGATCTTTGAATGCAAGTTATCAGTTTGGTCATAACGGGGTTAATTTTGGGGCTTGGGGTGAGTCTCGGGGTAATTTGGTGGTTAGTACATTACTAGGAATTAAATAATAATGGAAGATGATTTATTAGCATTTGAGAATAACAGGAATCGGAGGACGTTAGTTATGATTAACGGGATTAGAGGAGAAAGGATGATTTTTCCCTTGGTGGCTATTAAGGGTTTTATGTAAGCTTGGGGGCATTTTGGTCTTTTGACCTAAGGATATATATCAACCTTAAGAAGTTGTAGAAAGCTTAAGAAAACAGAGCTCTCCTTCTTCTTCTCCCGTTCATCATTTCTTCTTCTTTTCTCTTTGAATTTTTGAGCTCCTTTTGAGGATCCAAGCTAGGGAACCAAGCCTTGAGGGTCTAGGGTTATGTTCTACCATTGAAGAGGGTGTAATTCTGAGCTTGAGGTAAGTTTTCAACCATGGAAAACTCTGGTTTTACTCTGTTTTCTTATTGAGTTTCAGTTGGAATTTTGAAGTTGAAATTTGAGAATTGATGGAAGTTTTTGGCAAAGGTTGGCTATTTAGGTTCATTTGTGAGTTTCAATGAAGTTTGGTACCAAGTTTTGGAGCTTGGAAATGGAGAAATCGAAGGAGGGAAAAACCAGGGCTGATCAGCCTGGTCCTAGCGGTACAGTGCCCAAGGGAGGGCGCTACAACGCTATCCAGGGCCATTAATCCCTGCTGGTAACGCTGGGGTGCTAGGGGGACAGCGCTATCCAGGGCCATTAACAGAGCTGCCCCCCTAGCACCCCAGTGTTGTAGCACTACCCTGTTTTTCCAGGGTTCTATTTTGGGCACTTTTGAGGGTTTTTGGCTCAGGGTTTCAATTCCTAAGGCTCGGGATTGAATCCAATAATCGTTTGAGTACGATTCGAGGTCCCGGAGTGAGGTTTAGGTTAAGAACCTTTTATTACTGATTTCATTAATTTGATTCCATATTTGGTTATGACTAGGTGACCGCTAAGGGATCAAAGGATCGATCGTTCTCAAGGGTCATTCATTTGTTATTTCTCGCTCGAACCAAAGGTAAGAAAACTGCACCCAGTATGTGATGCATGAGATACATGTGATTAGGGCATGACATGAATATTGAATATGATATTGATCAAAGCTTGAGTCTCTGTAAATGTGCATGATCATAATTATGCTAGTGATTGTTAAGTAAGCATGTTGAATGCCCTACATTTGGATATTTGACATATGATATATGCCTGGTTGCATTGTTTACTTGTGAATGGAACTAACCTATGAGTCAGGAATCAGCAATGGTGTTAGTATTAACTGTGAAGCTGTGACTTATTAGTCAAGTTCGTCAATAGTACTGAGCACTGGTCGTACGAAATTGGCCTATGAGTCAAGAAGGGTATTAGTGTGTTTAGCGCAAGCCGAAAAGATTAGAACTAATCGACATTAGCATGATCATCAGAAGCATGAAATGCTTGAACAACCTCAAGTTCGATGAAAACTAAAAGCGCTTGTCTAGTCTAAAGGCTAGTTACTTAGAGCCAGGGCCAAAGGGCTCAGGTGACTGCAACGTCACATGGTTGTGGGTGTTGAGCCCAAGTTCGTGACTTACTCATCAATCACTTATCTAATTTAAGTTTGTGACTTACTCATCAGTCACTTATCTGATTCAAGTTCGTGACTCACTCATCAGTCACTTATCTGATTCAAGTTCGTGACTCACTCATCAGTCACTTATCTGATTCAAGTTCGTGACTCACTCATCAGTCACTTATCTGATTCAAGTTCGTGACTCACTCATCAGTCACTCATCTGATTAGGACTACAAGCCCCAGCATGATTATCAGAATCTCAAAGTGTTAATCACTCATCTGATTAGGGCTACAAGCCCCAGCATGATTATCAGAATCTCAAAGTGTTAATCACTCATCTGATTAGGATTGACTTGATAGTCATCCATACAGGAGGGAAGGATCCACAACCATTATTTGGACTTATTTTCATGCATGGGCTATTATTGTTAGGCATGCCTATTATGATTTAGTGACATGTTATTACTTGTTCATGAGCATATTGAGTTTTCTTGCTGAGCTTCGGCTCACAGGCGCTATGTGGTGAACGTAAAGGCAAAAGAAAGCTGGACCATCCTTGAGTTGGAGAGCTTAGGTGATGATGTGTACATATGCGGCTGCTCAACCGCCACGGCCGAGGGTTTAAAAAAGAACTAGGCTTAAACCCTATTTTGCCGCTTAGGTCGGCTGGTTGTAAATCTTTTGTTGTAATTAACCTTTAAATTATATTTTTGGGATCCCAATGTATATAGTAAACGTTTTAGTGAAACGTTGTATCTTAACCAAAAAATTTAACCCTAAACCGTTAATCACATTTAGTTACACAATTATGGCCAAATGACTCGATTAGCGAGTTTACCACTGTTTTAAATGCACACTGTAACGGTCCCTGGGTTGTAGGGCGTTACACTAAGCATCAATGGTGGCTGGGAAATAGAGTATTAGGACAGTGTTTTGCAACATGTATAAGCCTTGGTTTGTGTTTGGTTGGATCAAAGGATTGCTTAAAGTTTTGCTCAAAGTGGTGATATTGCCTAGGGTTTGAAGCTTCATCAAAGTTGAAGAACACCATTCTTATACTTGGGTTTGCATGTTCTTTCTTGATCTTTTTTTAAGTCTCTGTCAATCCAAATTTTTTGTAGATTCTATTTCTTGTGGTGGTGTTATCTCACTCTCCCCCAACATTCTAATACTCTAGAATCTGAGATAGCATATCAAGGAAGAATCTAACTCTCTTTCAGCATTGAGATTCATAACTCAAGACTTTGTTAGATTAGATAGATTTGATGGGACTAACTTTGTTCATTGGCAAGACAAGATTAGGTTCTTTCTCACTACTTTGAAAGTTTTCTATGTCTTGGATAAAGACCTAAAGGCCTTGGAAGAGCCCAAGGAAGATGATGCACAAGAAGTTTTCAAAGAAAGGAAAAAGCGCGAAGAAGATGAGTTGATTTGTAGGGGTCACATCCTCAATGCCATCACTGATAGGCTTTATGATCTCTACACCAACACCAAGACCGCCAAGGAGATTTGGGAGGCCTTGGAAAAGAAGTACAAAGCGGAAGAGGAAGGTACTAAGAAATTCCTTATTACTTAATATATGGAATTTAAATTTTATGATGATAAACCCCTTCTCCCTCAAATTCATGAGCTGCAAATTATTGTGAATAAATTGTCTGCTCTTAAAATTGTATTGTCGGAACAATTTCTTGTGGGTGCCATTATAGCCAAGTTACCTCCTTCTTGGAGAGGCTATAGGAAAAAGATGCTCCATAAAAATGAAGAGATTTCTTTGGAGGAAATTCTCAAACACTTAAGAATTGAGGAGGAATCTCATTCTAGAGATATAAATGAAGAGAAGTCCAATGGAGAGACTTCTAAGGCCAATGATGTGGCAAATCCTCCTAACAAGGGGAAAGGAAATGGCAAGAACAAGGGCAAGGGTCAAAAACCCTTGGGGCCCAAGAAGAATGATGGACAATTCAAAAGTTCCAAGGGACCTTGTTTTGTGTGTGACAAGAATGACCACTTTGTTAGAGATTGTAGGTTCAAGCAGAGCCATAACAATGAGACAAAAGTCAACTCAACCCAAGAGGAACTAGTGGCAACACTAAGTGAGGTTAATGCCATACATAGAAAGGTGAGTGGATGGTGGTATGATACTTGTGCCACCATTCATGTTACCTATGATAGAACTCTATTCAAGACCTTTGAATCTTCAAAGGAAGGGCATGAAATTAAAATGGGCAGTGAGAAAAGGTCCAAGGTTGAAGGAAAGGGAACCATTGACTTGTTCTTCACATCTGGCAAGAAGGTTCTACTCACCAATGTTTTGTATGTACCGAAAATGAGTAGAAATCTTGTGAGTGGCAATTTACTTGGCAAACCAGGAATCAAGGTTGTGATAGATTCCGATAAGATTATTTTATCTAAAGAAAATATTTTTGTGGGAAAGGGATATGCTTATGATGGCATGTTCAAACTTTGTACTACTATTAACAATGTGAACAATAAAGTTTCTTCTTGTTGTTGTTATATGCTTGACTCAAAGTCTATTACTTTGTGGCATGTTAAACTTGCACATATAGGATTTAGCACAATTAAAAGGGTTGTCAAATGTGAATTAATTGATTGTGATAATGTTGAGCATGAAAAATGTGAATTATGTGTTAAATCTAAAATGGTAAGGAAACATTTTCCTAGTGTTGAAAGAAACTCTAAGTTGTTATATTTGATACATAGTGATTTATGTGAACTTAATGGAATGTTGACTAGAGGAGGAAGTATATATTTTATTACTTTCATTGATGATTGCTCTAGGTTCATATATGTATATTTTCTTAAAAATAAAGATGAAGCATTTGATGTGTTTAAAGTGTATAAAGCGGAGGTTGAAAGTCAACTTGAAAGGAAAATTAAAATACTTAGAAGTGATAGGGTGGTGAATATTTTTCAAATGAATTTAACTTGTTTTGTGAAGAACATGGAATAATTTGTGAATGTACAACCCCTTATACTCCACAAAAAAATGGTATAGCGGAAAGAAATAATAGAACATTTATTGAGATGATTAATGCTATGCTATTACAGTCTAAATTGAATTTTAGTTTGTGGGGTGAAGCCTTGTTATCCGCTTGTCATATTTCGAATTGTATTCCCATGAAAAAATAATATATCTCCATATGAGTTATGGAAAGGAAAGAAACCAAACATTGGTTATCTTAAAGTGTGGGGGTGTCTTGCTTATTGCAAGAGCACTGATCCAAAATGGACCAAGTTAGGTCCAAGAGATATAAGATGTGCATTTGTGAGTTATGCCCAAAATATCAAATCTTATAGATTATTAGACTTGGAGTCTAATGTAATAATTGAATCTAGAGAGGTTGATTTCTTTGAGAACACGTCATGTGATGACAACAAGGTAGAACCAACTCAAACTAGAGAGCCTCAAGAGGAGACTCCTAGAATAGTTGGTGAGCAACCTCAATTACCTAGAAGGAGCCAAAGGCTCAAAGATTTGGGATCAAATGAGAAGTGTTCTCCAATAGAGACACTATACCTTGTTGAAGGTGATAATGAGGAAGTTACTTGGAAACATCCAATAGTACTTCAAATAGAAGATGATCCCAAAACCTTCAAGGAAGCAATGTCCTCCAGGGGACTCCGCTTTTTGGAAGGAGACAATTAATGATGAAATGGATTCAATTATGTCAAACCACATTTGGAAATTGGTTGACCTTCCAAAGGGGTCCAAACCAATTGGGTGCAAATGGGTATTTAGAAAGAAATATCATACCGATGGCACCATACAAACCTTCAAGCCTAGGCTAGTAGCCAAAGGTTTCAAACAAAGAGAGGAATAGATTACTTTGACACATATGCACCGATAGCAAGAACTAGTTCTATAAGGTTGTTGTTTGCATTATAATCTATATACTACCTTTATGTTCACCAAATGGATGTCAAAACGGCATTCCTAAATAGGGATCTCGAGGAGGAGGTCTATATGGAACAACCGGAAGGTTTTATTCTTCAAGGAAATGAACATAAAGTGTGTAGACTTGTCAAATCATTATATGGTTTGAAACAAGTTCCAAAACAATGGCATGAGAAGTTTGATAAAGTCATTGTTTCTAATGGATTTAGACCCAACAATGCGGACAAGTGCTTATACTCTAAGACTTGTGGTGACTATGTCATAATTGTGTGTCTATATGTAGATGATATGTTGATTTTGAGTAATAACATGAATGGAATAATGGAAACGGAGAGGTTTCTATCTTATAACTTTAAAATGAAAGACCCTCAAGAGGTCGATACCATTCTAGGTATAAAATCTAGAAGGAATAGTGGGGGTTTTTTGTTGAGTCAAACCCACTATGTTGAGAAAGTGTTCGACAAATTCAGTCATCTCAAAATCAAATAGGCACATACACCATTTGATTCAAACATGAAGTTTGAAAAGAATGAAGGAAGAGTGGTGGCTCAATTGCAATATGCAAGTGCGATAGGTAGCCTAATGTACGTCGCTCATTGCACAAGAGCGGATATTACATATGCGGTTAGTAAACTTAGCAGGTTTACTAGCAATCCGAGTATCACGCATTGGAAAGCTATTGAGAGAATACTTGGTTATCTTAAGGGTACCAAAGAGTATAGTCTTCACTATACAAACTTTCCAAAGATACTTGAAGGATATTCTAATGCTAATTGGATATTGGGAATCGGAGATAATCTCTCCACCACTGGTTGGGTGTTTACTCTTGGAGGAGGTGCAATCGCATGGGGCTCCAAGAAGCAAACGTGTATATCACACTCAACCATGGAAGCGGAGTTCATAGCTTTAGCGGCAACCAGCAAAGAGACCAAGTGGCTAAGGAATCTCATGATGGATATTCCTTTAACCACAGATATGGTATCAGCAATTTCAATACATTGTGATAGCAAATCTACACTTGCTAGAGCATATAATAGTGTGTATAATGGAAAGTCTAGACACATTATTCTAAGACATGAATATGTGAGACAATTGATTCAAGGTGGAATCATATCGATCTCATATGTTGAAACAAGTGAGAACTTAGCGGATCCATTTACAAAACCTCTTGTGAGAAGGTTAGCAAGTTCTACCTCAAAAGGGATGGGATTGAAACTCCTAGAAGAATAGATTCACCAATGATGGAAACCCAACTCTCAACTTGCATAGTGTACCCGAGATTCTATTTTAGGGCTTTCTGCCTGGCCCCCACAAGTACAGTTACTCGGACCTTTATCACGTGGAACTCATGAACTCGTTGTCTGTGGGCTCTAAGTCCTTGGAGCATTCAACTAAGTTTCATGTCCTTAGGCCAGGCCTCACGACGTTAGATTTCCATTCACCTCTAGTCAGCACTCGCGTTACTTGGATTTCTTATCGACACGATTGTTTTGGGGTTGAGCCTGAGTATAAACGACTCAGGATTTCGTTCACATCTCGAGGATTGGGACGTGGTTTTTGTTCCTCAAGCGCACGCTGTCCTTGAGAGAATACCTTAGGTCTATCCCCGTGTTACTTAGATTTTTTCGATGCTGGAATTTTTCCTAGGTCTTAGCTCAGGGGTCCCCTGACACTTAGGTTGCTTCGCTCGTCGACTAGCTTAGCTTCCCAGGTCATTGACTCCCAGTGCTAGGATTAACCTTAAGGTGCTCAAGTTTTGGCAACTCGAGGCTTTGATCCCGAGTGCGGATGACTCGGGCTTCTATTCACATCTCGAGATTTAGGAGCTTGGTCATAGCTCCTCGGGCTCGATGTCCTTGGGAGGTAACTCAAGTTCTCTCTCGCGCTACTAGGATTTTTACATCACGGACTTTCCCAGACTTTGATCAATTACGTAACTTTTCCCATTCTCTGTGTATTGACACTAGGCCTACTTCGTTTACGACAAGCTTAGTTTCCTAGGTCATCCTCCACAAGACACTATACTCTATGAGGCTGCCCTAACCCTATGCCCCCCCCCCCCAAGTGATCGGAGACTAGTCTGTGTTCACTTGTCCAGGCCAGCGAGCGGGTGCTCTACGAGTAGTACAAATAGAATAAAAAGGAAGCTAAAAAATAAGTAGATTCTTTTAAATTCTCCTCTGTGTTTTTTCTACACAGTTTCCATTACTTGAGCTCGGAGGCTATAAAATGATTACAAAATTAAACAAAAATATACTGCTCATATCATTGGCAATACCGACGGAGATGCTCAGCATTCCAGGCGTGGGGTATTAGTTCCCCACTCAGTCAGGCCAGCTTGTACGTCCCTGGATATACAATGCTCTCGACTTGGTATGGGCCCTCCCAGTTAGGGCTTAGGACTCAAGCACTAGGCTCTTGGGTGGCTAAGAAGACTTTTTGCAACACCAAATATTCGACCCCAAATTTTCTATCCTTTAGAGTTAAAGTATTTGGCCACTTTCTGCTGGTAGGATGCTACTCGAAGCTGAGAAGCTTCACGGAGCTCCTCCATGAGGTCCGAAGACTCTCGTAGTAAAGTGTGATTTTTGGTCGGATCATACGTATCCTGTCGGTGTGTGGGGATTGCTGCCTTAACTAGGAGCATGGCCTCATACTTGTAGGCCATGGAGAAAGGCGAATGATTGATGGAGGTCCTGGCAGTGGTGCAGTAACTCCACAATGCCATAGGCAGATCATTGGCCCATGTGTATTTTGCTTGTTCTAGCCTTTTCTTCAAGGTTGATTTAAGCGTCTTGTTGACTGCTTCCACCAGTCCATTTGCCTATGGGTGAGCTACAAAGGAAAAGCTCTTCACAACTCCATGCCTTTGACAAAAATCTGTGGGAAGAAGTATCCTTGTCTCCATTCGTAGTGGGCCAGAAGTATCCTTGTCTCAATATTTTCTTGACGAGGCTCTACCCCCACCGTGGTCCGCGCAAAAGCCTTCATGTAATTCCCGAAGTATAAGACTGGCTTCTTTCTTGGACACACATCGGAGCAAGGGCAACAAATATCCTCTCTTGTATGGCTTACAGTCCATGATCACGTACCAAGGTGGCTAATATAGCTGCTTCCGAGCGGCTTTCTTGTCCTGCGATAACTCTCCAGAGACAAGATACTTCACAATGGGCTTCATCTAGCCATCCTAGGGCTGGACCGCTTCTATGTCATCGGGGGCTGAGATGCTCAAAGCGGCCAAGTAGTTAATAGGACTATGTTGATTAACTTAGTGTCCTTGGTGGTAGCAAGATTAGCCAAGGCATCACCATTAGAATTATGTTCCCATGGCACTTGTCATATGGTAAATTTCTTGAAGTTGTGCAACATTTCTTGGGCTTTCGCTAGATAAACGACAATCTTTGTCCCTCCGGTCTGGTACTCTCCGAGTACCTGATTGACCACCAATTGTGAGTCGTTGAAGATCTCGAGGCCCTCGGGCTTGAGCTCCAGGGCTACTTGGAACCCAAAAATAAGTGCTTTGTACTCAGCTTCATTGTTGGAAGCATGGAATCCAAACCTTAGGGCAATATGAACCCTGTGCCCTTCGGGGGATACCAAGATCAGGCCCGCTCCAGCCCCGTTCTCATTGCAATACCCGTCTATATATAGCTTCCATGTAGGCCTGACCACTGGGGCATCCCCAGGTCTCTCATGGTTTTGAGTGCACTCGGCGATGAAATCTGCCAGTGCATGCCCCTTAATGGTAGTCCTCGGGTGATAGGTGATGTCAAACTAACTCAATTCGACTGCCCATTTGAGGAGCCTCCCGAATGACTCCTGCTTCTGAAGGACTTGCCGTAAGGGATGATTAGTGAGGACATTGATGAGATGCACTAGGAAATAGGGCCTTAACTTTTGAGAGGCCACCATTAGGCAAACTGTCAACTTCTCCATAAGCGGGTATCTGGACTCCGCCCCAAGGAGTCTTTTACTTATATAGTACACAAGGTGCTGGACACGAACTTCCTCGCGCACTAGGGTGGCACTAATGGCACCCTCCAACACAACCATATAGAGGAGGACAGGTTCTCCATTTATGGGCTTCGAGAGGATCGGCAGGTTAGCCTTGTGCACCTTTAAATGATGGAATGCCTGTTCGCACTCCTCCGTCCATTCGAACCTCTGACCTCCTTGGAGTATGTTGAAGAATAGTGTGCACTTATCAATTGCCTTTGAGACAAAGAGACTTAGGGTTGATATCCTCCTAGTGAGGCTGTGCACATCTTTACGCTTGCGGGGGGATGGAATCTCAACCAGAGCTTTGATCTTCTCAGGGTTTGTCTCTATTCTTTGGGCGCTGACAATGAAACCCAGGAACTTTTCGAAGGCAACTCCAAAAGTGCACTTTTGGGGATTCAACTTCATCCTGAACCTGCGAAGTACTTTAAACACTTCTTCTAGGTCTTTCACGTGGTTGGGGGCCGTCCAATGTTTGACAAGCATGCCATCCACATAAACATCCATGTTTTGACCCAACTGGTTTTCAAACATACGATTTACCAATCTCTTATAGGTGGCACATGCATTCTTGAGCCTGAAGGGCATCACTTTGTAGTAGTACACTCTTTCGTTAATACGGAAGCTGGTGTGCTCTTGGTCCGTGACATGCATGGAAACCTGGTTGTACCCCGAGTACGCATCCATAAAGGACAAGAGTTCATACCTGGAGGTGGCGTAGACCATCTGATCTATCATCGGCAAAGGAAAACAATCCTTTGGGTAGGCCTTGTTGAGGTCGGAGAAATCTATACAGGTCCTCCAAGTACCATTTGGCTTGGACACTAGGACCGGATTAGATAACCATTTTAGAAACTGAGCCTCTCGGATGAAACTGTTCGTGAGAAGCTTGTCCACCTCAGCCTTCAAAGTCAGTGCCCGGGTTGGGTCGATAGTCCTACGCTTCTGCTAAATTGGAGCAATGTTGAGATCGATGTTCAAGGCGTGGCATGTGATATTTGGGCCAATGCCTGTCATGTCAGAGTGAGAGCAAGCAAAGACATCTTGGTTGTCTCAAAGAAATCTCACCATTGCTTCTCAGACCTCCACCTTAAGGTTCTTTCCGACCTTGGTTTTCCTGTCGGGGAGGGAGGTGTAACGCCCTACTAATCAGGTAACGTTACACTGCGTATTTTAAATAGTGTTTAACTCACTAAACAAGTCATTTGGACGTAGAAAGTATGATTAAACTAACTCAAAAGTTAAGTATTAAATTTTTTGGCTATAAGAGTAATACTTTTCATTAAAAGAGTACATAAACATGGGATCCCAGAAATTTTTTTATAAATGGACAAAAGACCAACAATTTATAAAATAGTTGTCCTAGGCGAAAAAACAGGGTTCAACCCTTAGTTCCTCCCAAGTAATCCCGGTTGTGGCAGTCGAGCAGGCTGCATATGTATACGTCTCCCCTCAAGCTCTCCAACTCATGGCTAGTCCAAGTTACCTTTTCTCTTACCTGCACCACATAGCATCCATGAGCCAAGGCTCAACAATAAAACATAGACATGCTCATAATCAATTAATAACATATTACAAAATCACAATTAGCATGTCTAGCAGTAATGTGGATGCCAAAATTCAGCTTGAATAAGGCTCCTACCTCGTGACCCTCAAAACATAGGTTTGGGAAGTGTGAATATGGCATAATTTCCCTTAAAGCTTCCCTCAGTGAAAGTATGAAGACCCTAGGCACACGTCTCCCTCGGCCAAGGGCATGCATCAAGGTGTGCATCCTCACCCCTTGGCCTTTCCAGCTTTAGCCAAGGGCCTCACATAGTGAGGCCCAATCATCATGTGCAGGTGCCTAGATGCGTGTCCAGCTATGCGCGTGCCTCCCTCGGCCAAGGCCCCGCATCAAGGTGCGCATCCTCATCCCTTGGCCTTTCCAGATTCAACCAAGGGTCTCGCATAGTGAGGCCCAATCGTCATGCGCGGGTGCCTAGATGCGCATCCAGCTATGCGCGTGCCTCCCTCGGCCAAGGCCTCGCATCAAGGTGTGCATCCTCATCCCTTGGCCTCTCCAGCTTCAGCCAAGGGCATCGCATAGCGAGGCCCAGTCGTCATGCGCGGGTGCCTAGATGCACGTCCAACTATGCGCACGCCTCCCTCGGCCAAGGCCCTGCGTCAGCCTTCTTACACCCTCGTGCCTTAGGTCCCCTCACATCGCGCCTCCACGAGACCCCCTTGCACCGCACCTCTGCAGGACCCTCTCGCCCCGCGCCACCGTGAGGCCACCTCGCATTGTGTCTAAGGTCTCACGAGGACCCCTTCGCGCTAATGTTGCGCCTCGCATGGAGGTTCTAGCCACCTGGGTCGGCATGGCACATGCCTAACCAACACCACGCACTACGTATACCCCCTTGCGCCCAAGATCTCATGGGGTGCCTCTCGCGCTTCACAAATATATAACCACAAAGGCCACAAGTAATCTGATGCTTAGCAGAATATAAGGAAGGTTGGAGGGAAATTGTACCTTGAAGATGAAAGATGAGCCATCAGGTACAAGGCATGTGTATGAGTACGGAACATACAACTATAAAGGTGGCGAATGCATGATTCTGACATCTGTGTCTGACATATAGTGGCGACACGAATGAGTACGTAAAGTGGTGGCACGTTCTGCAGGCCTCTGACCAAGTACAAGAGCCGACACCACTACATACTGCACCACTACCCTGACAATGTACCTACATACGATCTTGTCCCCTAGGACCACCTTGTATCAGAGGCCATTAGAGCTCCTCTATAAATAGGCTTCAACCCCTCAAACTAGGGGGTTGGAAAAATTCATTGTAGACAGAGATAGAAGAGCAATATACGAGATTATCCTCCATTGTTGTTCTGCATTTCCCTTTCTAAAATTTGTCATAAGTTCTATCTACGTTGTTTTCATAATAAGCTTTGAGTTTTCCATCTACATATCGTTGACGAGTTTCTGCCGTCAAAAAGTAATAACCCTACTCGTGCATGCATTCAATCCAGATAAGTGATTATAAAGTCACACAGGGGCTCATTGCCCTAGAAAAGTGACTGTAGAGTCATCTTGGGGCCCATAGCCCTATTTTTTGTATAACCAGCCTTACTGGAAAAGTGTATCTGGTGCTTTATTTTCCAAGTGACCATAGGGTCGATCGAGCGTATACCACGCTCCTAGATAGGCATGTTCCATAGATAAGTGGTTGTAGAGTTACCCCAGGCCCTTTGCCCTATTTTCTGTATAACTAGCCTTAGGGCTGGCCAAGAGTACTTGACGCTTTATTTTCCAAGTGACCATAGGGTCGGTCAAGCGTATACCACGATCCTAGATAGGCCTACCCATACCAGCCTGCGCTCAGCACGCTATTACCACCCTTGACTCATAAGTCAAGCCTTTCAATCAAGTAAAATAGATAAGCATGCATTATATATTACAAGTATGCACAACATAGTTAACATGTCTAATAAAACAGTCCAAGCATGGTCATAATCATATTCAATAACCGGACCAAGCTCTAATCATATACTAGGTGCAGTTTTCTTACCTTAGGTCCTTAACAAGAGACATTTCACGACCCCGAGCATGACCCTTTCCTCCTAAGCCAATCGGTGAACCCTAGTCACAACCATATTACGAATAACCATTAATAATGAGCGAATAAAGACTTCCATACCAAGTCCTAGCCTTCGAGACCTCGAATTATAGTAAACCGGGTAGTAGAATCCTTCCTGAGCCCTTAGGTTTGAGTCCCCGCAACTCGAAACCTCACTTGGCTATTCTTCCCAATTAGCGATGCAGCGCGCCCCAAGGTAGAGAACCCTGGTCCTGTTTTCACTGGAGATGCGCTGCGGTGCTAAGGCGGTTCATAGAACCCCAACGATGCTGAGTTCATACGGACCGCGGTGCTCCAATAATAGAGTCGTGGCGCAACCTCGCGAACCCAGTATTCCAGCGTTTTCCAAATTTCTTAACTACCCAAAATCGTCCCAAAACATGATTTTAATACAATTCGACCATAGAAATGATCTCAGTAGCTCACAAACATCAAAACCCAGCCCTTAAACTTAACAAAACATCAATCAAACTCAAAATTCAAAGAAAACTCTAAATACTCGAAAACCAAAAACTCAAAATTTAAAACCTTAAATTACCTCTGATAAAATTGTTTCCCAGCTGAAAGTTATGCTTAAAAGCCTCTAGAATTCTCTAGAATCACTATGATTCTTACCCCGCTTGAATCCGAGTTCTAGAACTCAAGAATTGATGAGGAGTTTAGAGGGAGAAAGAGAGAAAACGAGAAAGAAAAAGAGAAAGAGAGAGAGAGAGTTTTAGTTTTATGAGTTAATGAACTTAGTCTAACTCATATATTCAAATGGTCCCAAATGACCAAAATACCCCCACTCAACTCGTTCCTCTGTCACCACCCCATAAGGGCAAAAATGTCATTTTGACTCTCTAATCCTGCTCTATACTCTAAATTTCTGAGATAATTCCGCTAAACCCGAAATCCCACTGTTTTTCCCAAAATACGACTCAAACTACAATGAGTCCCGGTTACTCACCAGATCACCCAGAATACCCCTTGGCTCACCCCAAGCTGGGTATTAATCCCCGTTGTGACTAAACTGCTATCTTGCTCAAAAAGGTCGTCTCCTGCCGAATATCTGAAATATACCAAATAACAGTGTGGGCTCAAGCACATAGCACATACAATCACAGATATACCGTAAGCGGGCTAAAATTACAACAATGCACTTTTACCAGAAATGGGCCTATAAGCACATTTAATACACTTAAACATGCAAAATCAGTCATATAATAATACAACCCATGTAATTCACATAATCACATAATTAATCAATTAAAATCACATAATAGTCCAATATTGCTCTTCTGGCCCCCTAATCAAGGCACTAAGCCTTATTAGGAATTTTGGGATGTTACAACTATCCCTTCCTTACAGAAATTTTGTCCTCAAAACTTATCTGAATAGTCCAAAATACCAATCATGTATATCTACCTCTAGCTTCCAGGTCGCTTACTCGATCTTACTATTTTTTCCATAGAATAAATCTATCTATAGTCCCAGACCCTCTCCAGGATCTTAAAAGGCTTCACAAACCCAGGGATCTACTTGCCCTTATTCCAAATTACTTCACTTTCCTCAACGGTGAAACTTGAAAGAAGACATAGTTCCCAACTTGGAACCTTATATCCCTACGCTTAAGACCAGCGTAGCTCTTTTAACTACTTTGAATAGCAAGCATCCGAGCTCTAATATTCTCACCGACCCTACTGGTCTGCTGTACCATTTTGGGACCCAGATATTTTCCCTCACCCACTTTATCCTAATAGAGGGGTGAGTCTACTTACCATACAACAGTCCATATAGAACCACTTCAATCATCCACTAATATAAACCCTTATTCCAGGACCCTTCAATGTCCAATACACACACCCAAAGCATGTTTTTCAATATGTGAATCGTTTCCTCAAATCATCCATCTGTCTGAGGATGCTAACTGGCATTAAACTTTAACTGGATACCCATAACCTTCTATGAATCCTTCCAAGAACTAGGGAGTAAAGGTGGGGTCTCTGATCTTACATAATAGACTCTTAAGCCCCACAAAGTTGCACAATCTCTTTCACTTATAATTGTACATATTAATCCACCATAAAGTTTGGCCTCACTGATAGGAGATGAGCTGACTTAATACACCAATCCATAATCATTAAGGCAGAATCATAATGGCCCACTGTCCTAGGCAGTCCAACTATGTAGTGCATAATAATGCCCTCCCATTTCCACTCAGGAATACCCAGAGGCTGTAATTGCCTTGCTAGTCTTTATTACTCAGTTCTCCCTTGTTGACATGCTAGGTTATTATCCATATACTCAATCATATCTCTCTTCATTTCAAGCCACTAATACAAAGCCTTTAAATCCTTATACATCTTCATGGTGCCTGGAATCAGTGAATAAAGTATAATACAGAATTCATCCAAAATTTCTTATCTATAAACACATCCATCGGAACCTAGATTTGACCCTTGTACCTTAATAGATTTGTCTCTGTAACTGTACAACCCCTAGCCACTCCAGCTAGGATGTCCTCTCTATGTCTCATTAACTAAGGATCCCTTGTCCAACCTTCCCTTACTTTCTCCATAGGAGTAAACTACAAGGTAATGCTAGTTAAGTGGCCACTTGCCAACTCGATTCCCATTCTAATCATATTCTCTGTCAACTTTCTCGATATAGATTCAAAATCGAATAACCGTTATGGTCCCTTTGACTTAAAACATTTGCCACTACATTGGCTTTCCCTGGATGACAGAGAATTCACAGTGATAACCCTTTACCAACTCTAATCAGAAGTTTTGTCTCAAATTTAAACCCTTCTGAGTAACAAGATACTTCAAATTCTCATAAGTAGTGTATCTCACACTTTTTTCCATACAAGTGGTATCACCACAATACCACTGCCACTAATTTCAAACCATGTGTAAGGTACTGCCATTTCTGTCCTATCAACTGTTGTGACGCATAGGCAATCACCACTTTAGCCTGCATAAGGATACAACCTAATCATTGACTCAATGAATCAATCATTGCTTCAATTTCTGGAGCTATTCTCATATCTTTTTGACCATACAAACCTCAAATTCTTACGTGTCCATTCTATTAATGGTGTAGAAATCCTTGAGGATTCTTCAATAAAACACTAGTAATACCCCGTCGCTCCAAGGAAACTTCTAATCCCAAAACCATTCCTGGACTTAGCCCATTTCTAAATTCCTCAACTCTGGTTGGATCCACCTCAACCCCATTCTTGCTAACAATGTGACTAAAGAATGTCACCTGAAGTAACTAAAACATGTGTGTCTTGGAATTGACATACCATATGTGTTCCCTCAATCTCTGTACTGTCTACTGAAGATGCTGCCATACTCTATCTCTGACTGAGAGCTAATCATAATACCGTCGGTGGAGATCATCACAAATCTGTCTGGATAAGCCTGGAAACACTATGTTCATTAAATCCATAAAAGCTTGTACGCAAAGCTGTCTTCAATATGTCTTCTATTTCTTCTTTGATCCCTAGCTTCTACTAACCAGATCGAAGAACAATCTTCAAAACTCTTGTTTTGCCTTTCAACTGATCAGATAAATCATCATTCCCTGACAGTAATTACTCATGCTTGACGACCAAATTGCTCAATTATCTGTATTCAGCACACATCCTCAATGTCTAAACTTTTTTCTTTATCAACCCAAACAGGTATATTCCATGGTGAGACATTAGATCTGGTAAACCCCAAATTGGAAGTTCTTATAACTATACTTCCAATTATGTACATTCTGCTAGAGCCATTCTGTAGGATACCTCGAATACTAGTTCCAATCCTGTGTCGGTATCATGATAGACTTAGTCCCCCGACATGATAACAATCCCTGTTACTCCTCATAAAACCCATCTGAAACCTCACTGGCCAATCCATTCAATACTCAAAGTCATATCAAAGTCTTTTATAACCAACTCTTATCAATTCCATTGATTAATGTTTACCCGTACTAATCTGACCTATCTCTTAGGAAGTTACCAGTTCCCCAGTAGGCGATAGGGTTCCAAACCCTCATCATAATATAGTCACATAATCTATACAATATATCTATGCCTATGCTAGATGAACATAAGTACATGGCACCAGAACTCATCCGCATAATATAAAAAATTAGAACTAGAAAGCTAACCTGTCACTACTGAGGGACTAGCCTCAGCCTCTGACTGCGTCAGAGTGAACACTCGAGCTGGATTCAAGTTGCCCGCCCCTTTGGTTCTTTCTTCCTCAGCCTTGGGCAATCCCTCCTAAGGTGCCCAACCATCCCACATAAGAAACATGCCCTCACTCGGCATTCTTCCAGCCCTCGCCCTGATGGCCTTTCTGAGCATTTCGGAACCCCTTTTCTAGTTTAGGGGCACTGAATATGTCTGTAACCTTTCTCTTCTGATCACTGGGGTCTCTGGCCCTATCTGACCCAATAAATGGAGGTATCACTATCTAAGCTTTGTGCCCTTCGGTGCTCTCCCTCCATATCTCATTTCCTATGCCATCTACAACAAGGGCCCTCCCTACCACTTGAGCATAGGAAGAGATCTCATGTACTGGGGTAGCCTTGACGCCCAGAGCCTCAATATAAACACTTTTGGGTCCCATTGAATGCCTTGGGTACATAACCTCTGAGTTCGTCTACAGTCAATGACTTGACCTATCAGGCATGATGATCACATCCAGAAGCCATCCCACGGGAAAAACCAAACAACACAGCATTCACATTCAGCTATAGTAGTAAAATACATGCCTATATGATCCATCCATCAATTAATAAGCCCAGCTCTTAACAATATAAATATCATGCTCTCTATGCAGACAAGGCATATATAAATATATATACATATGTCAACTAAGCAATTAAACACATATTCGCATCAATGATTACCAAACCCTGAGTCGAGCTTATCTTTAGCGGCGAGTACATGCCTAGCCAGTCTTCAAGAACCCCTAAACCTAGATTGCTCTGATGCCAAGTTGTAACGCCCTACTAATCAAGGACCGTTACACTGCGTATTTGAAATAGTGTTTAACTCGCTAAACAAGTCATTTGGACTTAGAAGTGTAATTAAACTAACTCAAAAGTTAGGTCTTAAATTTTTTGGCTAAAAGAGTAATACTTTTCATTAAAAGAGTTTAACATAAACATGGGATCCCAGAAACTGTTTATAAATGGATAAAAGACCAACAATTTACAAAAATAGATGTCCTAGGCGGCAAAACAAGGTTCAACCCATAGTTCCTCCCAAGTAATCCCAAATTTGGCAGCTGAGTAGACTACATATGTACACATCACCCCTCAAGCTCTCCAACTCATGGCTGGACCAGCTTACCTTTTCCCTTACCTGCACCACATAGCACCCGTGAGCCAAGGCTCAGCAAGAAAACATAGACATGCTTATAAGCAGTTAATAACAAATTACAGAATCATAATTAGCATGCCTAGCGATAATAACCCTACTCGTGAATGCATTCAATACATAAGTGACTATAGAGTCACACCAGGGCCCATTGCCCTAGATAAGTGAATGTAGAGTCACCCCGGGGCCCGTTGCCCTAGATAAGTGACTGTAGAGTCACCCCGGGGTCCATTGCCCTATTTGAAGTATAACCAGCCTTAGGGCTGGTCAAGCGTATATGGCCCTTTATTTTCCAAGCGACCATAGGGGCGGTCAAGCATATACCACGCTCTTGGATAGGCCCATTCCCTAGATAAGTTGCTATAGAGTCACCCCAGGGCCCTATTTTCTGTATAACCAGCCTTAGGGCTGGAAAAGCATACCTGGCGCTTTATTTTAAGTGACCATAGGGTCGGTCAAGCATATACCCCGCTCCTGGATAGGCCTACCCAAACCGACCTCCGCTCAGGGCGCTATTGCTACCCTTGACTCATAATTCAAGCCTTTCAATCAAGTAAAACAGATACGCATACAATATATATTACAGGTATGCACAACACAATTAACATGTATAATAAAACAGTATAAGCATGGTCATAATCATATTCAATAACCGAGCCAAGCCCTAATCACATACTGGGTGCAATTTTCTTACCTTAGGTCCTTAACGAGACTCGTGTCACTACCCCAAGCACGACCCTTTCCTCCTGAGCCAATCGGTTAACCATAGTCACAACCATAATATGAATAATTATCCATAATGAGCGAATAAAGGCTTCCAAACCGAGTCCTAGCCTACGGGACCTCGAATTCTACTAAACCAGGTAGTAGAATCCTTCCCTAACCCTTAGGTTTGAGTCCTCGCAACTCGAAACCTCACTTAGATATTCTTCCCAATTAGCATCGCGGTGCGCCCCTATTTTCACTAGACATGCGGCGCTAAGGCAGTTCATAAGAACCCCAATGCCTCTGAATTCATATGGGTCGCGGCGCTCCAAGAACAGCTCCGCGGCGCAAACCCGCGAACACAAAATTCTAGCATTTTCCAGATTTCTAAACTCCCCAAAATCATCCCAAAACACAATTTTAATACAATTCTACCACAGAAATGATCTCAACAGCTCACAAACATCAAAACTCAGGCCTTAAACTTAACAAAACATCAACCAAACTCAAAATTTAAAGAAAACTCTAAAAGCTCAAAAACCAAAAACTCATAATTTAAAACCTTAAATTACCCAGATAAAATTGTTTCCCATCTGAATGTTATGCTTAAAAGCTTCTAGAATTCTCCAGGATCACTATGATTCTTACCCCGCTTGAATCCAAGCTCTAGAACTCAAGATGTCTTCAAAAATCGATGAGGAGTTTAGAGGGAGAAAGAGAGAAAATGAGAGAGAGAGAGAGAGAGAGTTTGAATTTTCTGAGTTAATGAACTCATTCTAACTCATATATTCAAATGGTCCCAAATGACCAAAATACCCCCACTCAACTCATTGCTCCCTCACCACCCCATAAGGGCAAAAATGTCATTTGGACTCTCTAATCTCACTCTATTTTCAAAATTCCCCAAATGATTCTGCTTAACCTAGAATCCCACTGATTTCCCAAACTATGACTCATACTACAATGAGTCTCGATGACTCACCAAGTCACCTAGATTACCCCTTAGCTCACCCCGAGTTGGGTATTAATCCCTGTTTTGGCTAAACCACTATCTTGCTCAAAAAGGTCGTCTCCTGCCAAATACCTCAAATATACCCACGTAACAGTGTGGGCTCAAGCACATAGCACATACAATCAAAGATATACCCTCAATGGGCTAAAATTACGACAATGCCATTTTTACCAGAAACGTGCCTACAAGCACATTTAATACACTACCATGCAAAATCAATCATATAATAATAAAACCCATGCAGTTCACATAATCACATAATTAATCAATTAAAATCACATAATAGCCCAATATTGCCCTTATGGCCCCCTAATAAAGGCACTAAGCCTTATTAGGAATTTTGGGATGTTACAAAGGCGCCAAGGGTCACCTCCTTAGAGTCCTCCATGGATTCAACAGCCCTCTCTTCTTGAACTCTAGGGTCTAACTCATTGGGATACTTTGCTTGAACAGCCTGTACCTCCATCACTTTGAGAGGAGGCTGCTCGGGGCTGCCTCAATCACCATTATTGGTTGCTTTAGGAACATGTTGTAGCACTGTCTGGCCTTCTTCTGGTCCCCACATATTGTGCCAATTCCCACCTCCGTGGGGAACTTCATGCACAAGTGGTGAATTGAAGTGACCGCTCCAAATTCTACTAAGACCGGATGCCCCAAGATGGTGTTATACACCGAGGAGCAGTCCACTACAACGAAGGTGCAATACTTGAAGGCCTAACGAGGCACTTCTCCAAGTTTCACGAGCAGATTAATTTTCCCTATTGGAATGAGACCTTCCCCCGAGAACCTGTATAGAGTTGAAGTACACTAGGATAGGTCGCTCGTGGTCAGCCCAATCTTCTTGTAGGTTGACACCAGGATCCGAGCCACCATCATGTTGGAAATCTAGCTCTTGACCACTAAAGGATTGTGGTGGGGAAAATGCACCGTCCAAGCATCGTCCTCGGAGAATGTGATGATTTTTTCAATCATCCTAGGCATCTGTGCTAGCAGCTGAGTTAATGTAAGTATCTCGTCATCGTGATTCAGGGCCCACTCATACCTATTCTGCGAACTCCGGGAGGTACACCCTAAGTGGGGTCCTCCAGAGATAATCCCCACTCTCCTAGTCACTAGGGGTGGCCCATGGAGTACTTGTTGTTGTGGGGTTGCGGGTGCTGCGCCCGGAGCCTAGGGAGTTGCTTGTTGTGGAGGCACTCCAGCGGGCGAGCTTGAATCAGGATTGCTTTGCCCCAAGCATACTATTGTAGATGTCCTAGCTTGATGAGGTTATCAATATCATCCTTGAGTTGTCTCCACTCATTGGTGTGGTGTCCCACATCATTATGGAACTGACAAAATTTGTTGGGATCTCTCCTTGCCTTGTCCCTTTAGATGGGTTATGGTTTCTAGTAGTGGACGTGCTATTATGTGGCAAAGAAGATGTTCTCTTGAGAGTTCACCAGGTTCGTGTACTCGAAGTACTGTGAGACATACTTCTCCTCAGGGGACGCTCCTTGTCATTTCAAAGTTGTCCGAGTTCCCTTGGGCTTTCTGCCCTTGCCTTTGCCCTCATGCCTACTTCTGCTGGTGGTCTTGCTGGGTGCAGCTGACTAGGCTGGAGCCGCAGTTCCAATACTAAATGGAGGCTGAAAAGTACTGTATCTAGTGGGCGCGGCTCCATATCCCATCGGAGCGGCACTTAAGCCAGCAAGAGGCATGACACCAAAGCCAACCGACTAGACAGATGGGTTGAACTGTGGGGAGCTCACCGCACTCTGTTGGACAGGAGTGTAAGGTGGGTATTGGGCCCCCGGAGCCACAGTGCCCAGAGTCAGCGGAGTGGGGAAAGCGAAGAGTACGCCAAATGCTCCAATCTAGGCATCCTCCTAGTTTATATATTCTTGTGCTCGACGAATGAAGTCATCGAGCCTGCAGCATCCCCTCCATTGGAGGTCATCCTACAAAGGAGACCCTGCATGGATGCCTACCTGCAAGGCCATCAACTGCTGGTCGCCATCGACGATCTTGGTCCTAGAAACTTCCTCCTTGAAGTGTTTGATGTAGGCCTTGAGGGTTTCGAGGGGTCCTTGCTTTATGTTGGCCAAGGCGTTGACCTCAAAGCTCACCTTCCTAGCCGCTATAAACTGTCTTCGAAAGGAGGAGGAGAGCTAGTTCCAGGAATGAATGGAGCCTGGTTTGTGCTTCTTGAACCAATCATTTGCCGATCCCGTCAAGGTCAACGAGAACATGATCCCGTGGCACTTTGTGTCCTCAAAGACACGATGCACCGACATCAATTGGTTGAACTTCAACAAATGGTCGATGGGATCCGCGCTACCATCATAAGATGTGATGGCTGACATTTTGAAGCCTCATGGTAACAGGACTTACACTATGTGGGGAGCACACGCCTCCCCATCCGCGTCCTGCGAGTCGTAGTCCTGGTCTTGCCTTTGGGCCATCCTGAGCATAATCTTTTTTAAGCTCTCCAATTCTGCGGGAAGAGGGTCGCGGTCTTGATTGGCACTCTGTGCCGGATGGTTCCTCTTCTAGGCATTAAGACTGTCCCGGAGATCTGGCTGACCTCTTCCCCCGAGGTTTCCCCTGGGAACTGATATACCCTATGAGCATTTAAGCCATCTCGTAGATCAAGTTGACCTTTATGGCAACCACTGTCCTTGAAATATCCTACCTCAGTCTCCCCATCAGACTCGATGTTTTCATTATTAACCGAGATGCTAAAGCCTTGCTCTCGGTTAATAGAGACATTCCTCTGGTTGACCCCTAGGCCAGGGGTTCTGCAAGGCTGGTGAGGTGCTGGGGGGACACCTCCTCCAGGCCTAGCGCAGTCCACTCGGGGCACCTAGGTGAAACGCTTGTGGCATCATGGGCGCTAGTGGCCTGTCGATGTCCTCAAGTACCTTGCCCTTTCTTCTTTCATGCTGTTCTCGTGGTCTTGTTGTGTTTGGGGCCTCGACAAACCTTCCTTTGCCCCGGAGTAGGGCTCCAACTCCAGCTGGATGCGTAGGCGGCACACCAGTTGGTGGATCTTACGCCATGTCAGCGGTGTGCTCAGGAGGCACACCTATTGTGTTAACAGGTGGCACTCCAGGTGGGTGCACGGATGACAAACTTGTTGGCTACCTAGACGGTACTTTGCCATGTGGGTCCACTCACAGCCCTTGAGCCACCAGAGTGGCCCTCATGGCGTTAACCATCTCCTGTAGGGCGGCAATATTCCCTTCCTGGGCATCAAGTTTTTGTTGCTGGGTAGCCACCTGGTCGGCAAGTACCACCACCTCTGGTGGGTCCTTTGTGTCCATAGGCTGGGGATAGTCCTCCTCATAATTTTCGTCATCGCCATAGTCGTCTATGTCGTCGTAATTGATGTTTTTGTCATAATCCTCCTGGACCATCTCAGGGAGGCCTTGTGGAGGTGGATGGTTGGTTTCTCCTTCCTCGGCTCCATTGGGTGGAGTTGTATCATCTGGTGCATTCTGTCTAGTGGTCGCCAAGGTCGTTTTCTTCAAGCTTTCTTCAAGCTCTCAATGAAAGCACCAAAATGTTGTCTGCTTTTTTCGCTATCAACCTAATCTAAGTTCTTGACAGAAACTAGAAGAAAATAACACAGAGGTTTTATGTGGTTCAAGCTATAAAAGAGCCCTAGTCCATGAGTCTTTGATATTAGTGAGCTTGAAGCTTGTTTTAGCAAGCTTCAATGGAGTCTCAGGCAGCGTATATATTGCTCTGAGTTTACAATGCTTAACCATCCAAAGTTTTGAACCCTTTATGAGGAGATACCCCAGCCTTATTTATAGAGGCATGGGTCATTGATTCCCTTAATGAACAATTAATACATCATTTCCCATTATCTGGGGAGTAAACTGCTAATTAATTACATCGGGATACACTAATAAAGACCATGGGCCTAGGCGGATTGCACGGGGTCCATTTGTAGAAAGCTTCCTACCAACCTTATGGGGAACATGTATCTGACCGTGTCAGGATACGACGCACGTTCGCCCATGTCAAGCGATGTTGTGGGGAATGTCGATTGTCGAGTGCACGATCTCGACACCACTACTCAAGGCTCACCAAAAGTTTTCAGACAATCTTTTGGTGGGCCACAGCTACGAAGACTGACACCTGGCAGCTACTCCAGGTCTGAGGACAAGAATCCTAGACCTGGGGGATTGGAAAATGAAGAGACCGAGGACCATCTAAATGGTCCTCGGGGTGTGACCTTACTTGGAGACATTCATAGCTTGGAGATGGGTCATGGGACATGGGCTCGCCTAGAGACATCCGCACCTCGAGGACAGACCTCGGGGCGTGGCCTCACTTGGAGACATCCACGCCTTTGAGACTGGTCATGGACATTGTAACATCCCAAATTACCTAATAAGGCTTAGGGCCTTGATTAGGGGTCCAGGATGCAAAATTATAGAAATTATGTGATTATGTGATATATATGTGTATCATGATTATGTGAGTTATATTATAATATGACTTGATATGCATGTGTTAGGTGTATTAAATATGCATGTGGGCCCATTTCTGATTAATAGGGCAATTTTCGTATTTGGCCCGTTATGGGTATATTTGGCATATATGTGATATATGTGTGGGACCATATTATTATGTGGATATATTTGGGTTACTCGGCACGAGACAATCCTAGGGATCAAGCTAGAGGGAAAGTCATAACGAGACCCATACTTGACTCAGTGTGAGTCAGGGGTATCTTGGGTATTTAGTACATTACCGGGTTATTGGGTAATGGGAATGAATATTTGATGATATATTTAGAGTTAGTGAGATCATGAGGGATCTCTGGGGATTTTGTCTATTTGGCCCCCGGGGACGTTTTGGGTACTCCGAGCATTTGGATTTGCTTGAGGTTACTTAAGCTCGAAGTAACCTGTCAGAAATAAAAAAAGAACGTTCAGTCATGTTCTCTCTCTCTCTCTCCTGTTCTCTTTTTGGCGTTCGTGAGCATTTTCAAAGGAAACTCGAGTTTTTGGACTCGGATTCAAGCAAAGTTAAAGTCATAACGATTCTAGGGAAGATTAGAAGCTTGTTAGCCAGAGGATTTAGCGAGAAACGGCATAATCAGAGGTAATTTAAGCTTTGAATTTCTGAGTTTCCATTTCCTAAAGTTTCTTAAGTTTTGAATTTTGATTCTACATTTTAATGAGTTTTTGAGTTTTTTGAAGCTTGGGTTTTGATGGTTTTGGGCCATTGAGATGTTGGGGACTTTGTTTTTGGAATTTGGATATGTTTGGATAGGTTTATGGAGGATTTTGAAATGGGAAAAAAAAGAGAAAATGGCTGGGTTTGAGGTTGGGTCACAACCTTGTTCTTGGCTGCCGCAACCTGTGTAAACCCAGGACCAGGAAGGGTTCTGCCTGGGGTGCGTGCTGCGACTAGGGGGCAAGTCGCAGCCAGCGTCTTGAAGCCCAGGCAGAGGGTTGTCTGTCTGGGAGGCGCGCCGCGATCCCCAAGGTCAAGTTGCGGCCAACCTAAGCTTTTTGGCCAGGTTGGGATTTTAGTGATGGGAACTTAAACCTAAAGGCTTAGGATCCATCCTACTACCCCAGTTTGATAGGATTCGACGTCCCGGAGGCTAGAACTCGGTCTGAAAGCCTTTATTTACTCATTTTTTACGAGATTATATATTATGGTTGTGACTAGGTTATTGCTAGGGGCTAGGAAACAGGATCGTGCTCGAGGGTCATTTATTGGTAACCTATGCTTGGACTAAAGGTAAGAAAATTGCACCTATTATGTGACATTCATGATTAGGGCTTGGCCAGAATGTTAGATATAGTTTTGATTGGGCATTGGTCCCTATAAATGTGCATGATTCTGATTATGCCTGGGATTATAGATGAAGCATCTTGAGTGCTCTATATATATAGATATTTGTTATATGATGAATGCCTGTTAGCATTATATACTTGAGAAATGCATTGACTTATTAGTCAAGGTCGGCAATAGCGTTGAGTGCTGATCGAAAAGCATTGACTTATTAGTCAAGGACGACAATAGTGCACTGACCATCGGTCATTTTGGTTAGGCTAACCAAAAGCACCAGGTACACTTAAAAAGAGGATAGGACTAAGGGACCCGGGGTGACTTATTAGTCCCATATCCTAGCATTGACTAATTAGTCAAGAACAGCCTTAGCACGTTGAGTGCTGGTCAGTGCCAGGTACGCTTAAATAGAGGATAGGACTAAGGGACCTGGGTGACTTATTAGTCCCATATCCTAGCATTGACTTATTAGTCAAGAACGACCTTAGCACATTGAGTGCTGGTTAGCGCTGATACGCTTAAACAGAGGATAGGACTAAGGGACCCGAGGTGACTTATTAGTCACATATCCTAGCATTGACTTATTAACCAAGAATGACCTTAGCACGTTGAGTGTTGGTCAGCGTCAGGTACGCTTAAACAGAGGACAGGACTAAGAGACCATGGGTGACTTATTAGTCCCATATCCTAGCATTGACTTATTAGTCAAGGAAGGCATTAGCATGGTGAGTGTTGGTCGTAAAGCATTGACTTATTAGTCGAGGACGACATTAGCATGGTGAGTCCTGGTCGTAAAGCATTGACTTATTAGTCAAGGACGACATTAACACACTGAGTGTTGGTCGTAAGGTATTGACTTATTAGTCAAGCATGGCGATAGCGCGCTGAGCGTTGGTCCATATTATTTAGCCTAACCAGGAGCGCATTATACACTTGATCGACTTATCAGTTGGGGAAAACTCAGCGTCAGGTACGCTAGATCAGCTCCAAAGCTGGTTATACAGAGGATAGGGCAAAGGGGCCCGGGGTGACTAAATAGTCCCATATCCTAGGGTGTTGAGCCAGTATGATTCCACAATCATGTATTTTTGGCATTGGGCCTCGATATGATTCATTGATCATCTATCTAGGGTAATTGGCCCCATATGACACTATAGTCATTTATATGAATTATGCATGCATGAGTAGGGTTATTTCTGCTAGGCATGCTTATTATGATTTGGTAATATGTTATAATTGCTTATGAGCATGTTTAAATTTTCTTGCTGAGCCTCGGCTCATGGGTGCTATATGGTGCAGGTAAAGGGAAAAGAAAGTTGGACCATCCTTGAGTTGGAGAGCATAGGTAACGATGTGTACATATGTGGCTGCTCAACCACCACGGCCGAGGATTTAAAGAGGAACTAGGGTCAAACCCTATTTTGCCGCTTAGGTCGGCATGTTGTAATTATTTTATTGTAATTAACATTTTAAATGTATTTTGGGATCTCATGTATACAGTAAACGTTTTAGTGAAATGTTTGTATTTTTTACCAAAATTTTTAACCCTAAACCGTTAATCACGTTTAATTACACGATTATGGCTAAATGACTCGTTTATCGAGTTTAGCACTATTTAAAATACACAATGTGATCGTCCCTGAGTAGTAGGGCGTTACAGACATGACCTCACCTGGAGACATCTGCGCCTTGAGGACAGACCTCAAGGCGTGACCTCACTTGGAGACATTTGCGTCTGGCCAGACCATAGTACGAAACCTCTTAATTACTCCACTAATGAATGTCACGTGTCCTCTGGTTAAAACAAGACAACATATAGTATTTAAGAGATATGGAAAAATAGATGTTATCTTAGTTGCAGTTTAGCTAAATAATTAAATAATATAGATATCAATTAAAGATGTGAATTAACTACATTATATATAGATTCCGTATTTGATTTTCTATTTTCAAAAAAAATAATGACAATTAGTTTATCAAAATTTATATAATACTTTTTTTGTCAAACTCATTAAAATATTTCATGGATACCATATTTGATTTTTGTATTTTCAAAAAAATTAATAACAACTAGTTTATCAAAGTTAATGTAACACTTTTTTGTCAATTTTGTTTTTAAATATTTTATTTTTATTTTTTTTACCATTAGTTTATAACATTTTTATTTTTATTTTTTAAGACTAAACTTCCAATAATAGTAAAAAAAAATAATAATATTTTATACAATTTACATAAAAGTATTTTTTGTTTCAATAAGTAAAAAAATTAATTAAAATTGTACTAATTATAATAAAAAATGGTAAAATACATTATTAAAAATTTGTAAATTAAAGAGTTAGTATTGAATTTTTAGAAATAATATTTTACTAAAAATAGAATGGATCAAAATATATTTTTTCTTATAATTGTGTTGTAGTTTAATTTTTAAGTCATTTAAATATATATATATATATATATTTATATATGCATCCACATTTCATTTTAATTATAATAATTTTGAAAAAAATATCTCTCATTTAAAAAGACACTTAAATCTATCATTTTAATTAGTTAATTAATTTATTATTATACATAGATATAATTAGAAATTAAAATAAAATAAAATAGAGTTAATTACTATTATTATATATATTAAAAAATATAATAAAAAAATATATTTTTTAGAAAAAATAAAATAAAAAATGAGTAAATCAATAGAGTGGTTTGGATAGATTTTAGAGTGACGCAATACCTTTTTGGAACATCCATTTGTATAAATAGTAGGTGCAAGTAACGTGCAATGCACATGTGATTAATTTTATTATAAAAAAATTATTAATTATTATGTTTTTATGATTGTCATATAAATTTTATATGAACAAACAATATTATATAACAAAGAATGACATAAACATATTAAAAGAAAAATTATACTAAAATATTGTCTGTGATTTTTTTTTAAATAACATGCTAATTTTTGAGATCACAAACTACCATACTCAAGGTACAACACACATTCATGATATTATTTAATGTAAACATCAATAATTTGATAAGAAATTTGTTTATTCATAGGAGAGAAATATTATTTTAATTTCTTATGTAGATACACAGTTATACTATTTGTACACACACGACACTTATATATAATGTATTTATAATGTTTGTTGTTATTTAATATGAATATGTATTTATATAAATTAGATTAAATAAAAAAAGTAACATGTTTTTTTTAAATAAATGATAAAAAATTTAATAAAAATTAAGATTATGTATTATATAATATTATTATAATAATGATATTTTATAATATTTATATTAATATTATTACTAAATATTTATTCTACCCAAATTTTAAAAAATATTAGATTTATATATTATATATTATATATTATTATAATAATATTTTATAACATTTAAATATATATATCAATATAATCATTAAATATTTAGTGTTATATTAAATAATATTTATAATAATGATATTTTTATAATATTTGACTTTATATTAATATAATTAGTATCTTTTATAATTAGTTTTAAATGTATATTGTTGACACCGTTTTTCGTCAACAGATAAAAGAAGAGCACAAAAACAATGAATAACGATGGCCAAACGGAACAAACAAATCAAACACACGGTTTTTTACATGGTTCAGCAGTTAAATCTGCCTAGTCCACGAGTCTCTGTTATTAATCTTAAGATTATCTCTGAACAATTCTTTAGCATCAATTCTCCAGAGTTTTCTCTCAAGGATCAGAATTTCGGTCCTTTACAATGGGGCATGGCTTCTCTATTTATAGAGAAGGATGCAGAATACTATCCCACGTATTTTGGGTAGTTACTCTTTTGTGAATAAAATAAATGGCTTTAAATGCCTTTAATCAGATAAAAAAGGAAACGTCCCTGAAGACCAGGGAACGCATAACTGACTAAATAATATCCCACGATTCTTGGGGATTTACATCAATAAATGAGGATTACATCTCATGTTTACAATACTTGTAGATATTCAAGGTGGTTATAGCGTATCTCCAAGGCTTCAGCATCTCAGGTTTCATGTCATTGTGCGAGCCACTAACATCTCCCGAGCTAACATTGCTTTCGAGATAGTACATCGAGCTCAAGACCCATGCTCCGAAGTTCCTGAAGATGAGGGTGTTCTCGGAGCTACCTTTCGAGATCGAGATCATTTCGAGGTCACCACATTCGAGATCATATATCATACTTTGCAGGCTCGATTTACCATCCTAGAGCATACCCTAACCCTCACGAGACCATTTAATGCGAACTCAGCTTTCGAGGTCATATTTACTATGGCTCGAAATCTGGGTATAACATCTTGCCCCCTCAAAAGTATTTGTTCGAATCCTAAGAGAATGAAACTTTTGAACTACTTTTTCTGGGAACCGTACCGTCACACTCTTGAAAATGGACACGCGTCAGCCGGGTATTGCTCACTTTAGGTACTTGAGTACCTTGGGAACACGCCCACGATCGTCCGTCTGACAACTTTTCGGCGCCTTCTTGTCATTAATCCCCATCCGTTCGATCTAGTGAGAATTTCACTCGACGCTCCTGATTAATTCCATTTTCCCACCTATATATACAAGACCCCCCTCTTCGTCTTCTTCTTCACGTTTGTTCATCATAAACAAGAAAAGAAAAACAACCAGAGAACCAGAGACTCCTAAAAATCTTCTATCCCGCGCATGTTTTCTCGACCCAAGAAACAAAGAAATCCTGGTCTGTTCGAGTCAGTGAGTTCTTTCTTGCAACCTCTTCTCCAATCGATGATTTCGCTGCAATCACCATCACTGTGTAAGTACACCATTTTTGTTGTTCTTTTTTTTTTATATTGTTTTTGCTGTGTATGCTAGTTTACATTCGTAGCATAATAAGATAGGGGGTTTCGTTTCGATAGGCTTTCAAATTTCCTAGACTTCCCCTGCCGGATTTCGCATCACTGGTTTATATCCAGTTTTAATGTTTGAGCGAAGTTTCAACTTTCTGGGTTTTGAAAATTTTAGGCCATGTTTCTTGTACATTAAGTTTTCGGGTAAGAACCCTTGTCCTTGACAAATGCACGAAACCCAAGAATGCCCTTCCTGGCTAACCGCCACCTTTCTTTCCCTTGAATTTCGGGATTTTCAAAAGATCGTCCACGCTCCTTTTCTTTCCTGTGGAACACACGCTCTGACTCTTTAGTAAGGGTCTCAATATTTAATTTTTTTGTTCCTAAATCTCCGAGCTCATACCATCGAGCTCGTGATTCTTGCATGCATGGCCCTCACCATTTTTTCTTTCTCGTTAGATGTCACAGAATCTGGAAAGACGGTGGGGGTCATTGCGAGCCATCCCTTACGAGCCTAAATCTCCGAGCCCAGAAACGCTGTTCGCCCGGAATCAGCGTCGGATAAAAGAATACGAGCTTGCGCGCGAGCAAGAGGACATTCGAGCCCACTATCACCGTCAGATAGACAAGTTCATTGAAAAGAAGAGAAGAGTTCTTCGGGAGGCCATCTATCCGGAGCCCAACCCAGGACCCAGGTCAATCCCCCTCGACCCTGCGTTAAAAGTCACGGTTGCATATCATCCGGGGGAACTCCAATTTTCTTTAATGGCGGAGCCTTCGTCTTCGCAGCCTAGGAGGGAGATGTTCGAAGCCGAGTTCTACCAGAGCTCGGTTACCACCACCGACCAAAAAACTGACATCTTGGCCCTCCATGGCCTTAGTTCGTTGGACACCCTAAAGTGTCGAGCTCCGGCTAGTCATGAACGGAGCTGTTTCGCCCCTGGGGGCCGCGATGCCAGTGTGAAATACGCGGCCTGGAGCCAGGAACATATGAGGACGGGAGCTCTACTGCCCTTGAAGTCCTTTTTCAGAGACTTCATTGATTTCGTTGGGTTGGCTCCTTTCCAACTCAACACCAATTCGTACAGGGTGCTGTCTGCCCTGAAGTCCTTGTATCACGAGCTGCAGTGGAAAGGACCTTCACCCCAAGAGATTTTATATCTCTTTTGTTTGAAAAGTAACCCCTCCCGAGCTCGGGGAGGGGATGTTTTTTACTACCTCTCGAGCTATCCCAAAGAGACGAAGATTTTTGAAGATCTTCCAAACCACCCTCCTGACTCCAAAAAGGCTTTTTTCTGGACAGACGGTCTGTCCCCGTCTCGACATCGTTCTTTCAGGCGGATTCGTAAGTACTCTTGTTACCTTTTTTTTTTTTTTTTTTTGAGCTCAGACTTTTAGCCCTTAAGACCATACTTAGCTGAAATGTGCCTCGCCTTTCAGCTAATTTTCAGCGTCCCTCCCCCTCCAAGACAATGAGGGAACACAGAGAGGCCTTGCTCGGACTTCCTTATGGTAGGAGGTCTCTCTCGTATCTTCTTCATGAGGACCAGCTCCGAGCCTGTGGGTTGTTGGGAGAAGGCCAGTCGACCTCTGACTGGTCTAACAAAAAATACGAACGTTGGGAGGAGGTGCCACAGCCCACAAGCACCCTTCTTCCGAGGAGAGAAAAGAGAGCACCTCTCCCAGTTCGCCTGAGGAGTCCGCGATCTGGGAATGAAGCCAACGACGAGGCCTCGAGCTCGGACTCAGATGAAGGTAAAACCCTTCCTACTTCGAGAATGTGGTCCCCTACTTTGCTAAAACACAGGCCCAATAGGTTAGTCTCATGCCCACAGGATAGATACCACTTCTACATATGGAGTTGGGTAGACGACTGTGTCCATAGGTTTGATAGTGGGCTCGGGAAATACGACACTATGTACACCATGGACGAGGTGTGGAATGGGATAGTTGTGCAGTATGGGACCAATGATTATAGGGACCTCTCGAGGTTATCACCAACTTATAGGGAAGGCACTCCCCCCGCCTCTTCTGAAGACGGGGGAATTTCATGGTCCCCAAGCTCGAGCTCGGGGGAAAGTTCCAGTTAGGTTTTTTCTACCATCACTTCATACGTCTGTGATACTGAAGTAACTTGTACACCTCTTTTACTGACTCACTGTGTTGACTTGTGCAGGTGATATGGACTCCGACCTTGACACCCTTATTGATAATGCGGGTGCCAAGAGGAGCAAACGCCCCAGGGCAGGGGGACTGAAAACCAGCCAGCCGGGGAAAGGCTCCAAGAGATCTAAGAAAACGCCTCCTCCTCCCCAGCCGGCTTCGAGCTCTGCTGCTACGTCGACTGGCCAGACTAGCGCCCCCACGACGATGCCATCCTCGCAGGCCGTCGTCTCTGCGGTGGCACCGGCCTCGCTGGCTGGTACCCCTGTCGTGGTTGAGTCCCAAACTCCTGTGGTGGGTCAAACGTCTTCTGCTCAGCTCGCCAAGAGACCTTCTGCTTCTTGAGCTCATAAGCTAACCATCTCCACCCATATGGACTCATATGTGGTGGATAACGCTGCCGGACCTCACGGATCTACGCTGATTTCGGATATCATGTCCCGGATCGGCCAGAGCTACGGCAGTTTCGAAGCTCCCCAATGGCAGTGCCTAACTGGCACCCGAGACCGCACTGTTCTCTACAAGAAGAGTATCGAGCACACCGCTGCAGTAAGTATTTTTCCATATTTCTTTCGCTTATATCCATGCTGTCTTGAGGCTAATGGCGGTTTCTTCCATTTTTTCAGGCTCTTGCCTTCACGGCCCAGCTCAACTACGAGCTTAACAACGAGATCCATTCGAGCAGGACTCATGCCCAAGAGGCGAAGGATCTCCACCTTAGAGCGAACGATGATCTGAAGGCGGCGAATGCTAAGCTCGACGCAGTGGTTAAGGAGCGTGAGGATATGGCCAAGGAGCTCGGAAAGCTGAAAACTGAACTCGAGGAGCAAAAGAAAGATAACACCCAACTTCGGGAGACCAATAAGAAGCTCGAGGAGGACAAGGCCGCCACCTTCGACCTTATAGAGGATGTCAAAGCTCGCCTTACTGCCGAGTACAAAGAAAAGAAGGAAACGACAGTCGACTCAGCCATGTACCGGATGTGGGCTTATAACGAAGAGCTGGACACCAGCTTTTTGGGTCCCCACGAGGCGCCGTTTCTTGAACGATGGAATGCTCGACTCGAGAAGGAAGAGGCTGAATGGCTTGAGAAGGAGAAGGCTGAGCAGCTCGAGAAGGAAAAGGCTGCTCCGGGCACCGTTTCGGAGGAAGCTCAGGAGGATAGTCATGCTATTCGTCCTGAGGGGTCTGGTGCCACTGATGCTGAGAAGGCCAAGGAGACTCCTCTTCTCTGAATCTGACCTCGGGGAGATCAGTTATCGGGGCTGCGTCCCCTTATTTCTGTAATTATTTTAATTTATGCCCACGGGGCTGATACAATTCTCTTTACTATTCTTTTATATGCTTTACATTTCTTGGCTCGAAATATTTTGTACATTTTTATATTGATGAACCGGTTATGTTTATTTATTCATACAAACATAGTTTGGATTTTAGGCTCGAAATTCGATGCATTCATGCATAGTTTATTCGAATTATCCGCTTCCGACCTCGTTACTTATCAAGGTCGGATATTACTTTTACCATGAACTCAAGAGTACTTATATGGTGTGTAATATGAATGATCTGGTTATATCTTTTTTTGTTTAGTCACTTTTCCTCGTCCTCAGTTTTTGTTCCGAGGTTAAGAGTTCGAAACTATTTTTCTTTAAGATATTCCAGCCTCGATCTCGACTTATCTCGAAATAGGTTTAAGTTCCTACTTATCATCGACTAATTTTTTGGCTGGTTTGTTCCAGACTTGTTAAGTTTGCACATCTGGTTAACTCCAAACGTTTTAGGTTTTTGGTAGTTCGGTTATGTCCGAACTATCTAAGCTCGCGTACTTGGTTATCTCCAAATACTTTTATCCTTTTGGTAGTTCGGTTATGTCCGAACTATCTAAGCTCACGTACTTGGTTATCTCCAAATACTTTTATCTTTTTGGTAGTTCGGTTATGTCCGAACTATCTAAGCTCACGTACTTGGTTATCTCCAAATACTTTTATCTTTTTGGTAGTTCGGTTATGTCCGAACTATCTAAGCTCGCGTACTTGGTTATCTCCAAATACTCTATGTATATTTTTTATTTTTTAAGCTGGTGGTATGTATACCAATGATGCCCCCTTAATATCCTATGAGTCTGACCATAGGTTATTAAATTAAGAGAGATTGCAAAAATAAAAATAAATTACATGTGAAACAAAGTAGACCCTTTATTTGATGAAATTCAAAAACAAACTAAATACAGATAGAAAATCATGGTTACAGGCGGCACTTTCTACACTATTGATAATATGGTCTAAGGTGTTCGCCATTCCATGCTCGAGGTATCAGGCTCCCATCTAATCTCGCAAGTTTGTATACGCCAGGTCGGATGACTGACTCTATCTGGTATGGTCCTTCCCAGTTCGGCCCGAGCACCCCAGCTGCTGGATCTCGGGTTGCTAAGAATACTCGTCTCAAAATCAGGTCTCCCACTCCGAACTTTCGATCTCGAACCCTCTTATTGAAATATCTCGTGGTTCGTTGCTGGTAAGCAGCATTTCTCAGCTGAGCCTCTTCTCTTTTTTCTTCGATCAAGTCTAGGGTTTCTTTGAGCTGAGTATGATTGGAACTTTGATCGTAAATCTGAGTTCGGATCGTCGGAATTTCGACCTCGATGGGCAACATCGCCTCGCAGCCGTACGCTAGAGAGAACGGAGTATGTCCTGTTGATGTCCGAGCTGTAGTCCTATATCCCCAAAGGACTTGAGGCAATTCCTCGGGCCATCGTCCCTTTGCCTCTTCTAACTTTTTCTTTAGAGAGCTCTTGAGAGTTTTGTTAACGGCTTCGACCTGACCATTCGCTTGAGGGTGAGCCACTGATGAAAAACTCTTTATTATACCGTTCTTGTTACAAAAGTTGGTGAATAAGTCGCAATCGAACTGGGTTCCGTTATCAGATACAATCTTTCTTGGTACTCCATATCGGCATACGATGTTCTTTACCACGAAATCAAGGATCTTTTTCGAAGTTATGGTCGCCAATGGTTCAGCCTCCGTCCATTTTGTGAAGTAATCAACGGCGACCACAGCATATTTAACTCCGCCTTTACCAGTTGGGAGTGATCCTATGAGGTCGATGCCCCATACCGCGAAAGGCCATGGGGATGTCATCATGGTCAGTTCGGAAGGTGGAGCTCGGGGTATCGTGGAGAATCTCTGGCATTTGTCGCACTTTTTCACGTACTCGAAGGAGTCCGTTTTAATGGTTGGCTAGAAATATCCTTGGCGTATAATCTTCTTGGATAGGCTATGCCCCCCGGTATGGTCTCCGCAGAACCCTTCATGAATTTCTTCAATGATCTTCTTAGCCTCGGGAGGAGTTACACATCTAAGCAGCGGCATGGAGTACTCTCTTCTGTATAACTTTCCATCCAGAATGGTGTAACGAGGAAGTTGATACATCAACCTTCGAGCTTGATTTCGATCTCTTGGTAGAATCCCATTTTCGAGATAATCGACTATCGGACTCATCCAGGTTGGTTCTGTTTCAATCATACACACATCTTCCTCGTCTGGCTCAGTAATGTTGGGTGCTGATAGGTGTTCTACGGGTATAACATTCAGCTCTTCATTTTCGGCGGAAGTGGCGAGCCGAGCTAAGGCATATGCATTTGAGTTTTGTTCTCAGGGAACCTGTTCGATTGCATAAAACTCGAAATACTCCAATGCGGATTTTGCCTTCTCCAGATAAGCTGCCATTCTTGTGCCACGAGCCTGGTACTCCCCCAAGATTTGATTAACCACGAGCTGGGAGTCGCTGCAGCAATGTATAGCTTTGGCCTTGAGCTCTTTTGCTATTCGTAGTCCCGCAAGTAGAGCCTCATACTCAGCTTCATTATTAGATGCCCTGAAGCCAAATCTTAAAGCAGAGTGAAATTTGCTCCCTGCAGGAGTGATCAGAATAACTCCTGCCCCCGCTCCATTTTCATTTGACGAGCCGTCGACGTAGAGTTTCCACAGCTCGTGGGCCGTGGTTATTACCTCTTCGTCGGCTATACCAGTGCATTCCACTATAAAGTCTACCAAGGCTTGTGCCTTAATGGTCGTTCTCGGATGGTAGGTGATCTCGAACTGTCCGAGCTCAACAGCCCATTTAAGGAGCCGACCTGACGCCTCTGGTTTAGACAGGACTTGCCTAAGTGGTTGATCTGTCAGTACATGGATGGGATGTGCCTGAAAGTAGGGGCGGAGCTTGCGAGATGAGTGGATTAGGCTGAGGGCAAGCTTCTCCATCAATGGATATCTTGACTCTGCCCCCAGTAATCTTTTACTGATGTAATAGACGGGTTTCTGCACCCTCTCTTCCTCCCGAACGAGCACCGCGCTTATCGCGTGTTCGGTGGTTGAGAGGTACAGGAACAACACTTCTCCCGTTTCAGGCTTCGAGAGGATAGGCGGTTCGGCTAAGTGCTTTTTGAGCTCCTGGAAGGCCAGCTCGCACTCCTCTGTCCATTCAAACTTTTTACTTCCTTTCAATAAGTTGAAGAATGGAAGGCCACGATCCGTTGACTTCGAGATGAATCTGCTCAGGGCGGCCATCCTCCCAGTCAAGCTTTGGACATCTTTATGCTTCCAAGGTGAAGGCATATCAATCAGGGCCTTTATTTTGTCGGGATTAGCCTCGATCCCTCGAGAGTTGACGATAAAGCCTAGAAATTTTCCTGAAGATACCCCAAAAGTGCACTTCATAGGATTTAGCTTCATGTTGTATTTCCTGAGTACGCCAAAGCACTCTTCGAGATCGTCAACATGGTTCTTGTTAAGTTGAGACTTTACAAGCATGTCATCAACGTAAACTTCCATGTTGTTCCCTATTTGCTCTGAAAACAGCATGTTTACAAGCTGCTGGTACGTGGCTCCAGCATTCTTGAGTCCGAATGGCATGACATTGTAGCAGTAGAGCCCTTTATCTGTGATGAAACTCGTATGCTCTTGGTCAGGGGCATGCATGGGAATCTGGTTATATCCAGAATAGGCATCCATGAACGACATCAGGCCATGCCCCGCCGTGGCATCCACGAGCTGGTCAATTCTTGGCAGCGGAAAACAGTCTTTCGGGCAGGCCTTGTTGAGGTCTGAGTAGTCAATGCAGGTTCTCCACGTCCCATTGGGCTTTGGGACCAACACTGGATTGGCTACCCAGTCAGGGTAAAAAGCGTCCCTGATGAAATTGTTTGCTTTCAGCCTGTCAACTTCCTCCTTTAGTCCTTTCTTTCTATCCTCGTCCAGCTGTCTTCGCTTTTGTTGCTTCGGGGGAAAGCTTTTGTCTATATTCAATGCGTGGCTCGCAACATTTGGGCTTATCCCCACCATGTCTGAGTGTGACCATGCGAAGACATCCTGGTTTTTCTTGAGGAAGCAAATTAATTGCTATTTTGCCTCGTCTTGGAGGTGTTTTCCGACCTTTACCTTCTTCGAGGGTTCAGCATCGTCGAGCTGAACTTCTTCGAGCTCTTCCAATGGTTCGAGGTCAACTTTCTCCTCAATCCTTGGATCGATTTCCTCGTCAATTTCTAAAACTGTCCCATCCTTGTTTTGTATGATAACGAGTGCTTGAGCGCTCGTTTGTTTCTTTCCCCTCAAAGAGATGCTGTAACACTCTCTCCCTGCTAATTGATCTCCTTTCAATGTTCCGACCCCGCTCGGAGTTGGGAACTTAAGGGCTAGATGCCTTACAGATGAAACTGCCCCCAGCTCGACCAGGGTGGGTCTCCCGAGCAGTACATTGTAGGCAGATGGTAACTCTACTACCACGAACTCCATCATCTTGGTCAGCGAGACTGGATAGTCTCCCAAGGTCACAGGGAGTTCGATGGACCCCATACAGGCGGTTCCTTCTCCAGAAAAGCCGTACAAAGTGGTTGCACAAGCCTTCAGGTCGCGAAGGGAGAGTCCCATTTTCTCTAGTGTTGCTTTATAAAGAATGTTAACTGAGCTCCCATTGTCTATGAGAACTCAGCGCACTCTTTTGTTGGCAAGCTACAGGGTGATGACTAATGGATCATGATGAGGGAACTGGACATGAGAGGCATCTTCCTCGGTGAAGGTTATAGGTTGGGTTTCAACTCTTTGGCTTTTTGGTGCCCTTGGTTCGGGTTCATAAGGAGACCTGTCCCCTGTCTTCAGCTCATTCACGTATCGCTTTTGAGCATTTCTACCCCCTCCTGCGAGATGAGGACCTCCCGAGATGGTTATTACGTCCTCTCCATCTATTGGCGGGGGCCTGTCTTCTTCCCGAGATCGGGAGTTATTATTCTGTGCCGCCGAAGGCGCGGCTATTCTCTGGCTTGCAGTAGTCTGTCCAGTACTCTGGTTTTTGACATACTGCCTGAAATAACCTCTCAAGATCAACCCTTCGATCTCGTCCTTCAGCTGTCGGCACTCATCAGTTGTGTGTCCGGTATCTCTATGGAACCGGCAATATTTGCTGGAATCCCTTTTGGACTTTTGATTCCTCATTGGGTCCGGACGCCTGAAGGGGACCTGGTTTTCATTAGCCAGGTATATGTTTTCCCGAGACTCGTTGAGCTCGGTGTGCACTTTATATACGGAGAAATACCTTTCTCATTTCTTCTTCTTTCCTCCTTCAGCCTCGGGGTTATTTCCCTCGCTCTTTTTCCTCTTGGAGGGATTCTCCGAGGTAGGCTGTGGAGCTGCTGGGTCAGCCGAGGTTGAGGCGGAGTTAATGTTTATCGTTGTAGTTTCGGTCTGCGAGGTCGCCTTGAGCGTTGACCTCACCTCCTCTACATTGACAAATCTCTGCGCCCGTCTGTTAAACTCGGTTATTGACCTCACCGGTTTCCCTTGCATGTCATCCCAAAGGGCGCTTCCGGGTAACACACCAGCTCGGATAGCCATCAGGTGCCCACTGTCATCCACATCTCGAGCTCGGGCAACCTCTAGATTAAATCTTGTCAGGTAGCTTTTCAGCGTTTCGCCCGGCTGTTGTCGGACGTTAGTCAAAGTGGATGCCTCTGGTCTGACTCCCATCATAGCCCGGAACTGCATCTTGAAGTCTCTAGACAACTGATCCCATGAAGTTATCGAGTGTCTTTTGTACTTCTCGAACCAACTCTTGGCAGGTCCGGCCAATGATGTCGGAAACAACATGCACCTGAGCTCGTAACCCACGTTACTAGCTCTCATAATAGTGTTGAATGTACTTAGGTGGCTGCATGGGTCGGTTTTTCCTTCAAACGCTGGGACGTGAGGAATCCGGAACCCTTGAGTAAACTGAGTGTTGGAAATATTAGGAGCAAACGGCTCGAGCTCCTCATCAGAGTCCTCGTATCGACCATTCCCTCGTTCATTCTTTAAAAGCCTAAAGGCTTTTTCGAGCTGATCGATCCTTTCTTGGACTGGGTCCTTAGGTGGTGTCTGGAACTGACAGTCATTGATTATGATCCCAGGCTCGCGTCTCCGTGAGGGATCTCTACGCCCATTTAGGTGATTCCTTAGGTCCGGATTTGTCCGATCTCCCTTCCCCCTGCTCTGATTTAGATGATTCCGCAGGTCAGGATGATTCTTGCGACTTCCAGTATTTTTGCGACCTCGGTCGTGTTTACTGACGGATCTGGTCTCTCCGGACTCGTCACTGGTGAAACTCATTGATCGATCATTTCGTGGTGGATTCTTCCCACGTCGCCTCGTCTCCGCAGTGCGAGACCGAGACGTCTGACTTCTCTTAGATGGTGCGCCTCTCCGCTCCCGGAATGTCTCCCTGTTTTCTTGTCTTTCCCCTGTACGCCCTTGATCCTGATTTCGATCAGGTTGAGCGTTTCTATGGGGAGGTGAAGGATATCTTACGGGAGACGAAGGGAACCGTATAGGCGACGGTGGTGGCCGCCCTTGCCTCGGCCTAGAGGGTCCAGAATTTGCCCGAGATGGGTTAGTCGCGTTCGGTGCACTACCAGGAACCTGAGTCCGAGCCTCGGCAGGAGCTCGGTTATTCTCAGTTCCTGCAGGCACTTCCACAGGTGGATTAGGCGGGACCCGAGCTCAGGTACTCCTCTGGGGCCTAGAAGGAGCAGATGGCTCTGCTGGTACCGGAGGTTGAGTCGGCCTCCTTGTGGCAACATCTTTCCGTGGACGTCCACGGGGCCTCCGGGGAGGAACATGCACATCCCTCGGAGGAGGGACTTGGTTTTCGCGCGGAGGCGGGGGCTGAGCCACCTGCGCCTCTGCGGCCATCCTAGTCAACTCCTCATTCCGTTTGTTGGCTTCTGCCAGCAGCTGTTTTAGTTGCCGATTTTCTAGTTCTACAATAGGAACATAACGTTCAGGATTGTAGTACATGTCCTCATCCCTTGGTTGTGGAGGTGGTCCCCGGGAATCAGAGGACCCACTTCTTTCATCAGCATCTGGGTTCTCCATTGGCTGTTTTCCAGGACGCCTTGGGTAATTTTCTTCAGGGGTGTTCTGATTGTTTGCGGCCATGAATCTTTCAGGGATGAATGCTTAAGGCTCTCAATGAAAGCACCAAACTGTTGACGCCGTTTTTCGTCAACAGATAAAAGAAGAGCACAAAAACAATGAATAACGATGGCCAAACGAAACAAACAAATCAAACACACGGTTTTTTACGTGGTTCAGCAGTTAAATCTGCCTAGTCCACGAGTCTCTGTTATTAATCTTAAGATTATCTCTGAACAATTCTTTAGCATGAATTCTCCAGAGTTTTCTCTCAAGAATAAGAATTTCGGTCCTTTACAATGGGGCATGGCTTCTCTATTTATAGAGAAAGATGCAGAATACTATCCCACATATTTTGGGTAGTTACTCTTTTGTGAATAAAATAAAGGGAAATTGGTGAAAATAGCCTCTTTTTTTAAGTGATTTTGCACTCTGGCCTACGTTTGATAATTTTTTGCAAAATGGCCTCTGTCTAAAATTCGACCAGGTGTCAAAAATTTTCGACCAGTTGTCTAAATTTTTCGACCAGCTGTCAAAATTTTCGACTACCTGTCTAAATTTTTCAACCACCTGTCTAAATTTTCGACTACCTGTCTAAATTATGAGAGGTCATTTTGCAAAGAATTATTAAAACTAGGCTAGAGTGCAAAATGACTTAAAAAAATAGGCCATTTTGCCAAGAAGCCCTAAAATAAATGGCTTTAAATGCCTTTAATCAGATAAAAAATGAAACGTTCCTGAAGACCAGGGAACGCATAACTGACTAAATAATATCCCACGATTCTTGGGGATTTACATCAATAAATGAGGATTACATCTCATGTTTACAATACTTGTAGATATTCAAGGTGGTTATAGCGTATCTCCAAGGCTTCAGCATCTCAGGTTTCATGTCATTGTGCGAGCCACTAACATCTCCCAAGCTAACATTGCTTTCGAGATAGTACATCGAGCTCAAGACCCATGCTCCGAAGTTCCTGAGGATGAGGGTGTTCTCGAAGCTACCTTTCGAGATCGAGATCATTTCGAGGTCACCACATTCGAGATCATATATCATACTTTGTAGGCTCGATTTACCATCCTAGAGCATACCCTAACCCTCACGAGACCATTTAATGCGAACTCAGCTTTCGAGGTCATATTTACTATGGCTCGAAATCTGGGTATAACATATATATTCAATTAAAATTAACAAAAAAATAACGTTATATATTTTATATAGAAAAAATATATAGAAAAAAATAAGTTATTTATTTGTCAAAGCAAAATCGTTACATTGAATAATAATATCATTTATAGATATGTTTTTTTTTTTTTAAATCACAAGGTAGTTTAACTTAACCACTGAAAGAGTCACGTTCCACATTTTGACAAATCATCTTGAAAAATATAACTTGACTAGTACGATGATTATGATATCGATATCATTGTTTAGTGAAGTCCACCACAAAGACAAAATAAATCAAATTCATAGATATGTACACTAAATCATTTTCAATAGTTGTATTTATGAATATTTGTTTTAGTATAATATTACTAAATCTTTATATTTGGTTGTATTTAGGGCGTCCAAATTTTTTTGAAGTATTTTATTTGTTTCACGCTTGTTTGATTCAATAATTTATGTGCGTATAATTGTTTAAATTATAATTTTAGTATCTTAAATTATTTAAAAAAATTTAAAAGTTTACGAAAATTCCTAATAACTATATTATATATTATATAAAAAATATAATTTATTTATGTAGTAAAAATACTATGATTGGTTCGCGATTAGAAAATTATATTTTTTAAAAGTGGGATTCTGAAATAAAATATGAATTTAGTAACTAAAAATATGTTTATGAAAATGTGATTGGTTCAATGTCAGTAAACTGTTTTTGAATTTAAAAAACTAAATCTGTAATTGGTATTAAATTTGAAAAAATAATGGGTCCGTTTGGTAAAATTTTTGTTTTTGAATTTTTTAAACACAAAAATGGAAATATTATTTTATTTTTGTTTCTTTATTTTTAAAAAATAAAAATATATTTGGTAACTATTTTTGTTTTTTGTTTTTAAAAACAAAAAATAATAAATGCGTTTGATAACTTTTATTTTTATTTTTTGTATAACAATATGAGATGTTGATTTGGAGAAAAGAAGAAGAGAAAAAAAAAATTAAAAACTGTTTAAAATAAATTTGAATGTGAAAATTTTATTTTCAAATTATAATAAATTTTAATTAAAATTTAAAAAATAATAAATAAAAATAGAGTTACTAAACACATTTTATATTTAATTATCAAATTTTTAATTAATTAAATAAAAAACTATTTTTTTAAATGTTACTAAACAACACCAATAAAAAATGAATACGTGGAATTTTGAAAAATAATTTCAGACAAAATTAGACCCAAATTTAACTATGAATTAAAGACAATCAATACTATCCATATGCACTATTCAGTTTGACATAACAATTCATTACACTATATGATGTGGTCTGAATTGGTGCCAGGCGGACAGTTTTTTTAACACCTCTATAATTTGATGTTATGTAGTTTCAGTTTGGTTCATAATTTAGAGTGCTTAAAATTATTTATTTTCGTATTTAATAAATGATAATCCCCAAAGAGATTTGTAAAGTTAATGAGTCATGAAGTGTAGTATTTTCATAAATCTGCATAACTGCCAGTAAACAAGGTAATTAAAATTTCTTATATTTAAAATTAAAAAAATCCTCTTGAAGTAATCCAATTCCAAAGGAGGATCATTGTCCCGACAAAAGAAAAAAAGGGAAGGCTGTGGATCATTGTAAATTGGAAAAAAGAAAAGGGCAGATTAGGGAATTTTGCATATAGACATAAAAGGGCAAAAGTTGCCTATTAAGGAACGGAAAATAAGGAATGCAAATCAAGTGAATCAGAGCGCAATATACTGCGACAACCAGCTCACACTAGCCGCGTGAGAACTGATCCTCTACACCCGTCTTTACCACTTTTTACGAAACTTATCCATTCAAAAAATCATACACACGCTTTCTATTTCTACCTTATTTTATTGGCCTTGGAATGCTTCTACTAACTGCTAAATTCATCATCAAATCAATTTCTTAAATATTTTTATACATTAAATGCATTTTTCACGCATCAAAAAATCAGAAAACAAAATCACAATCATTATTTTCCATATAATAATATTACCTTCAATTTTTTATTTTTCCATAATTATTCTATATTTATCAAAACATAATAATAATAATAATAGTAAAGTAATAATCTTTTCTTCATTCTAATAAAACTCATTTTAATATTTAAGTGAATTCTTGAAAAATACTTTTATTCACAATTATTTATTGTGGGTGATACTTTAAAATCAGTATTTTAAAATATTGTTAGCTAATTTTTTTAATACACTAATTAAATTTACAATAATATTAGACACACATTTAAATTGTACATACTTTTTACATTCAAGAATGTGTATTTAATTTTACCATTTGATATTTTTAAGTGTAGACAACATTACTTTTAACAGTGTGATTGAGTTTTATTATATATTATTATGTATAAATAATGTGTTCAATTTGTGTATTTGAGATTTTTTAGAAATTATTATGTAGAAATAATATGTTTGATTAAAGTATGTCGCAAACATTATTAAATGCGTGGAAAGAACATTTTTTCTTGTGCTCTCTTCTTTCTCTTACCACCAATATTATAGGATCTACCAATGATGCCCCACAAGAAAAAGTTTAGTAAGAAAGACTAGGAAGTGGGATTTTTCCCTTGCAAAAATAAAATGGTAGAATATGAGTGGCAACATCGCTTGAAATGGGTATTATTTTTCCTTCCATAGAACATCGTTATGTCTCCATTAATTTAGGAGAAACAAACACAAAGAAAACTATCAAGATATCTTCCAAAAAAAAAGGAAAAAAAACAAAAATAAAACCAGGTGTCACCTCTACTAAAAATCCATAGCAGCAAAATAAAGAGAGATTTTGAGAAAGAAAGAGAGAAAAGAGAGAGAGAGAGAGAGACTTTTTATTTTATTTTAATTTTAGATATATTGATTTGAAGTAATTAGATTATTTTTTTATTATAATCTAATTAAAGATATTTAAATAATTTTTAATTTTTAAACTCTTAATTTTACTAAATAATATTTCCGAGTACTTACTAAATTATTAACACTAATTGTTGCTATTCTATTTTGGCAATTACGTAACCTATTTCTTTTTTTTTTTTTAAATTATATATTATATTGTTAGAGAATATATATTATTTAATGGAAAATGATAAAACCAAATATATAACTCAATGCAAAAAAGTTATAATATACAAGATGATAGATAAATAAGTGTTACAACTTTATTGCAAAAAATACAAATAAATATAAATAGAAAATTATAGATATATTGATAATACAACTCAAAACATAACAATACAAATAAATATATAAGATAGAAGCAAAAAGTAAAAGATGTAGAAGAACAAAATAATAAGAAGAACAATATATAAAGTTTCACACTCACACAATCAAAGTGTAGAGTAATAGGGATCATCAAATTGAACAAGATTCAAAACATTTGTCCAAAGGCTTATTTCCCCCATTCTCCAAGCACTAAGGGGTCGTTTGGTATGCAGGAATCTGGACACGGGAATGAGAATCTGAACACTTTCTCATGTTTGGTACTGAGTTTGAGTTTTTTTAACCTGGGAATCTGTACTCCAAGGGTTTTAACTTTTCCTGATTCTAGGTTCAAGTGAAACCCATCTACAGGTGGTTTTCAGATACCCAGGAATGTGAAACACTTCAAAATTATTTTTATTATTTAAAAAAAAATCTTAAACTAATAATTTTTTAGTTAATGACTTATTTTATTTTTAAAACTTATAATATAAAAACAAATATACATATATCAAACTATAAAATAATAAATAATATTTGTTTATTTAAATAAATTGATTTGTAAAGCCTTTATATCATTACTTTAGTTTAAAATAACAAATTAAATATTATTAAAAATAAAATAAAGGTATTTTTGTAATTTTAAAAATTATACTTGATTCTAGTATATAATAGATGTATTTTTTTAATTCTGTTAAAAAATATTTCATGAGTAAAATTGTTTATAAATTATTTTGATGAAATATATTATTATATTAATTTTATGAAAATATGAAGAAAAAAAAAATATATACATATATCAAACTATAAAATGATAAATAATATTTGTTTATTTAAAGAAATTGATTTGTAAAGTCTTTATATCATTACTTAAGTTTAAAATAACAAATGAAATATTATTAAAAATAAAATAAGGGTATTTTTGTAATTTTAAAAATTATACTTGATTCTAGTATTCAATAGATGTATTTTTTTAATTCTGTTAAAAAATATTTCATGAGTAAAATTGTTTATAAATTATTTTGATGAAATATATTATTATATTAATTTTATGAAAATATGAAAACTTAACATATTCTTATGCACAACCAAACACAGAAAGTGATATTCCCAGGAATCATAGATAAGATTACAGTGCATTACCAAACACAATGATGTAAGTTTCCAGACTATCAGATTATCCTCTTCAACTTTCCCAGTAATATGAAAACAGTAAACTTCTCATACCAAACGGCCCCTAGGGGATCTTTCAAGGAAATAACCCTATGGAATTATCAAGTCTCTATGGTGTATTTTCCAGCCAAGTGTTTTGTAGATAGAAAATGATGTGTCTTGCAAGTGAGCAATAGACTCCTATTTATAGAGTTTTGAGACACCCTTTGAATTTCAAATTCCACCAACCACCATGGTTGTTACCAATATTTAATTTGATGTTTATGGAATAAAAAATGAGGTTTGGAAGTTACATGAGATGTTATAATTGTTCAAGAAGGAAAAGAGAAGTTGGAGTTGGTTGTCAGCGTCCTTGGCCGCGACCAAAGATGTTCCTAACCGCGACCACTGGCCTCTATCCCCCAAGGCGTGGCCAGGGATAATCAGTGGTCGTGGCCACAAGCAATTTCAGCCTCCAAAAATTCAAGTTTTCCAAAACGTCCAAAATATTTTCCCACATGATTGTGTAACCTCCATACATCTAATGGGAGTTAAAAACATGTCTCCAACAACCATATTACATAATGCCTGCATGAAACTCAAACACAAATGTGTAACTCTCAATCTATACATTATTGTGTAATATTTGGGAGTTACAAATTTGTAACTGATTTTGTAACTTCAAAATATGTTACATTTGGGCACACACAATTTTGTAACTTTCAATAATATGTTACAATATGTGACAAATCACATTTTGTCGCATTATTTAATCTAACATTATATTATATGAAATAATATAACATCCATTCACTTAGATTAAATAATCACTTTTTGTAACACTTATTTAATCAATCAAACATTATATTAAAATATATTGTTTCTCCACTTGATTAAAGAATTACTCTCTATAGAAACATTTGCATTAGCATAAAGTAAAATGTCTTTCGACTTGAATTTTACCTTAATGTAATTATCACAAAGTTTGTTGGAATTTTGGTTCCTGAAACATTGAACCAGTATCCCTTGATAACAAACCGTTGATAACACACACCCATTTGCTATGTTCACTTGAGACCTCAACGTCTCGCTTTTGCACCGTTAATGCCCATGTGCACGTTCCATTCATAGGCTTTTCTTGAGAATGACTCACAATTCTTATGAGGGGTGGCACCACCCCTAGGTCTATATAGGTAGAACTGTTACAATATTTGTTACCCTAAAATACTTGCCTCTTCAATACTGAGTTCTATTAAAAAAAACCTTTCAGCTTTAGTGCTCATTTTAGTAACACTCTAGTACTCATATCTTATATGGGACAAAATTTTGAGTAGTACTACTATTCACTTGATTGACATGTTATTACCATCAACTGTGAATCTCTTTAGGGAGTCTAAGTCCCATCCCTTGAAATGTAGAAACGATTTCATTTGAGTCATTTCTTTTCTCATGTATGCATACTTAATCATTATGTCATTATATAATTCAAATTTTGTTGCTAGCTATAATTTGATTAAAATAGTTACACCATTAAAATAGTGAGTTTTACCAACAACCCCACTATTTTATACTTCAATATCTAAAATAAAATTTTTTCTTGAATATTAATTCTATAAACCTCTTTATTTCTAAGATTCTATTTGTGTTTTAAATTGATTCCTTCTTGAATCAAATATTTTACAAACAATAACTTTAGACATCAAATATGTCTAGATTTAGTAATTCTATACACATATCGCCAAAATAATTTAGAATATAGAATTCCAAACCACCTATTTGATAGGATGGCCAAATTAATCAATTATAATCAACAAAATAAATTGATTTAACTTTGGAGCATCAACCCCACATTTATCATATAGAGTGAAAATATTATTTTTTAAATAGAAATCTCTTTATTTCTATTAAGTCTTTTATTTTCCAAGATAAATCTAGACTTACAATTCCCAAAGTTTATCATGAGTTTTTTAAGCCACATGATAAATTCTTAGTAGATCAAGATAAACAAAACCTCAATGTTTGTTTATTTTTATTTATTTACTTGCTAAAGCAAGACACACTTATTTGAAAATAACATTCACTTGGTTTTCTTTTATATTTCACAAGAAGAAATATGTGAACACAAATACCATGTGAAAATTAATCACTAATTTTCACTTTTAGATGTGTAAATAATCTCAATATCACTTAAACAACTTTTGTGCATTTTGTAAGAGTCTTTTTGAGATTCTTTTGAAAACAACATTTTGACATCCATTGATTTCTCATCAAAATCAATTTGAAGACATCAAATTTTAAACACTTTAAATCAAAGAAAATATATCATCGTTGATTTATTTAAACACTTTGATTTCTCATGCTTTAGTTTAAAATTATCTTCTCATTGAGATTAATTTAAACATATCATTATATTTAACCTAAATGAATAAAATTCTCTCCAATCTATTCACCATTGCTGTAAAGATTCAAAATTGTTTCTCAAATTTTGTCATGTCTCCTCATTGAGACATTGAATATTTAAGAATTATTGCCGCTAAATAATTCTCAAATATTTTTTGTTTGACCACACTTTAGACTCCAAGTCTATTGGACAATATGCTATCTCAAATTTTGGATTCACCTTGATCCATTTTTCTTACAGTAGCAAGATACTTCCACCAAAAGATGTAACCCCCTCAGGTTCATTTTCTTATCTCATAAAATGAGATGCTCATATCTTTAAATGGGAAAATTAAAATTCCCAAATAATTTTAATTATTTACCAAATAAATGGTAACTCATCACAACATAATAGGATAAACACATTCCTATTACTTTAATTATCATATAATACACTATATTAATATGATAACTCACACACATATAAATTGATAAAACCCAAGATGTTGAAGTATTTTCTAATCTAACCCCTATATTTGCAAAAGCAAAGAAGATTAGAAAACAATGACCCTCATTTATAAAATTTTCTTCTACTCATTTCTATCACTATATGAAAGCCATTAGATCTTCTAAGAAAAAACAAAGAAGAACTATACCTTATTTTACCATCTTTTCATGAGATTTTTATGGTTTCTCCTTCCATTGAAAATGAAAATAAGTATTTGAATGTTAGAGAATATATATTATTCAATGGAAATGGTAAAACCAAAGATACAACTCTATACAAAATGTTACAATAGACAAGATGATAGATAAATAAGTGTTACAACTTTATTGCAAAAAATACAAGTAAATAGAAATAGAAGATGATAGATATATTGAAAATACAACTCAAAACATAACAATACAAATAAATATATAAGGAAGAAGCAAAAAGTAAAAGATGTAGAAGAACAAAATAATAAGAAGAACAATAGATAAAGTCTCACACTCACGCAACCAAAGTGTAGAGCAGTGAGAATCACCAACTTGAACAAGGTTCAAGACCTTTGTCCAAAAGCTTATTTCCCTTATTCTCTAAGCACTAAGGGATCTCTCAAGGAAATAACTCTATAAAATTATCAAGCCTCTATGGTGTATTTTCCAGCCAAGTGCTTTGTGAATATAAAATGATGTGTCTTACAAGTGAGCAATAAACTCTTATTTATAGAGTTTTGAGACACCATTTGAATTTCAAACTCCACCAACCACCACGGTTGTTACCAATGTTTAATTGGATGTTTATAGAATTAAAAATGAGTTTTGTAAGTTACATGAGATGTTAGAGTTGTTCAAGATGGAAAAAAGAAGTTGGAGTTGGCTGTCAGCGTCCTTGGCCTTTGTCCCCCAGGTCGTGACCATGGATAATCAGTGGTGGCGGCCACAAGCAATTTTAGCCTCCAAAAATTCAGTTTTTCCAAAACGTCCCAAATTCTTTCTCACATAATTTTGTAACATCCATACACCTAATGAGAGTTAAAAACATGACTCCAACAACCATATTACATAACGACTCCATGAAATTCAAACACAAATGTGTAACCCTCAATCTACACATTATTAATTAATATTTAGGTGTTACAAATTTGTAAATAATTTTGTAACTCCAAAATATGTTACATTTCGGCACACACATGTATCCAATTTTGTAATTCTCACTAATATGTAACAAGGTGTGACAAATCACATTTTTTCACATTATTTAATCTAACATTATATTATATGAAATAATATAACATAAATATACTATATTTAGTCCCAATTTATAATATATATAATGTAATGTGTGTATTTTCTATTTTTATTATTTTATTATATATAAGTTATTGTGAATTTGAAGCTTTTAAAATAGTAAAAGTAATTTTGACAGTTTTCATAGTCTGGAAATATATTTGTAAGAAAATAACTATTTACCCCATTATTTAGAAACAGTTTAAAGAAACAAAAAAAGTTGCCTCGAGTTTTAATCCAACTTTAGCTTTTATTTACTTTTTTTTTTCAATAGATACATTTTCTAAGAATATTTTTATTTTATTTTATTAGCGTTCAAATGAAAATAATAATTTATATTTAATTCAAAAAGTTTAATTACAATACATTATTCGTATATTATAAAAAAATATTAGGTTTATTTTTAATTTACTTATTCTATAACAAAGACTATCACAAATTGTACATGAGAATTTTGTTGCCACTTTAGTGACACGTCAATTAAAAATATGCACTAAAATATTATATATAATAACAAGATAATTTACTTTAATCAATCTCTTTCGTTAAGGTTATTTGATTGTTTTTGATGGATGTTTGTTTATAGTTTTCAATTCCTATGAAATACTTTTGTTTTTTTCTTGCCTAAACTCTTTTATGAATTATATTGCAAGAATGTTGTCAGCCTTTCAAGCAGAAGCTATAGCACTGTTGGTCGCACTCAATTGGACTCAAAAGCTTGGACTTCAGCTGGCTCGATGTTATCTTTTCTGACTCCCTTTCTCTTACAGACAATGATGTGGCAGTTTAGTTTAGCCAATTATATTTATTAAAACTAGGACCCACTGTTTTAAAAAGCAGTGACACGTCACTATATGTAATGTTTAAGTGTATATTTTGGGTGCACATATCATTACTCTTAAAACTTTATTGTCTACTTTTCCGGGGGCATCTCTGTCACATGTTGGTAGTAAGTTTAATAATCTGACGTATAGATTGGCGAAGCATGCCCTTAGGTTAGACGATGAGTTTTGCTAGTTGGAGGAAATCCCCCCTCCAATTTGTACTATTTTTCTGTTACATTCTGAATAATAATAAACTCTATTTCCGACAAAAAAAATTAGTTTAATCAATCACATTCATCAAAATTAAAACTTAATATTTTAAATTTAATAAAAGATAGATAGAATATTGTCTTTTGTTAAAAATTAAAAATAAATAGTATGTTTTTTATTGTTTTTGGTTATTTTAATTTTTAATCATTAGTTTGATTTTATATCTGTCAAATTTGAGCTCAAACTAGTTTTCAAGAAATATTTTTATGACATAAAAATAAGAACACGCTAAATCAAATTATTTAAAAAAAACATTTAAAAGAAATAGAAGTAATAAACCCTGAAAAAAATAAAGTGCTATTTTTATTTTGATACATAAAGGACTAATTTTATTTTGATACATAAAGTAATATTTATAATTTAGTTCACCGTTCCAATTTTTAAACGGATTCCAAAATTTCATAAAATTAGAACTTAACATAATACACACAACAACTGCCATATTATGTAAAGTGAACTAATCACAGAAGAAAAAGAGAATTTTTTTTAACATTATTCTAAAAAGGTGGCTTATTACACGAGGTCTCTTAAGCAATTAATTTAGAAAGTTATGTGTATATAAATATCAAAATTTGACAATAATTTTGTAGTCTTTCCATTAAAACAAAGGAAGAAAATTGATATAACTACCAAATATGAAAATTGAAAAGTAATTAAAACAGGCAACACCAAAATCAGAGAAGATGTTGATAAATTATCATGTAGAATTTATTTTTATATTTTTAATAGATGGTAATTACAACATATATACTTATACAACCGATTGTATTAAGACAAGAAATATTTCGACCGCAGTGGAACATTTTCTCGGTACCGCGTTGCACGCGACAGAAATGCGACCTTCAGAGTTTCCGAAATGTCCAACTTAATATAAAATAAACGCCTCAACATCTCACTGTTTTCACACTTTCGTCTCTCTATCTCTCTCCTATCTCAGACTCTCTCATAGTCATTGTCGTCTCCTCCAACCCCGAATATATTTCTTTCTCTATACCTCTCTCTGCAACAAATCTTTTGTCGAAAACAAATTCTTTGTGAAAAACAAGACAAACGCCGCCTCTCCATTTCAAATACAAGCCAACATATAACCTCAGACTTAGACTAAGGCCCTACCAACCATTGCATTTACCTTCTTTAAAGACCCATTTATTATTTTTATTTTTCCAGAAAGCTTTATTGGGAAGCCGGCATTGGGTCGGGTTTTGGAGAGTCTATCAAAAGCTGGGTCCTCGGTTGGAACTATTAAAAGGGGTGTAAAGTAATAGTCGCCATTGATTGAGTTTTTGAGTAGTTTGGACTTGGTCTCTGTTTTGCTTTGATTTTTTTGATGGGTATTTGAAATCGTCAGACTTAGAAGCTTTTGTGTCAATCTTTGCTGAAGAGGGTTGGTTTTCATATAGGTAAGTTTTTCACGAAAATGAAATCCAATCACTTTTTTTTTCTCTTTTGATTTTTCTTTCTTGGTTTATTCATCTTTGAACTTTCTTCTCTATACAGAGTGTTTATATCACTGGGTCTCTACATGGCTTCTGGCTCGAAGCACAGTTTTCCAAACAGAGTTCCAAGTGTTCACCATATTCGAGAAACCAGTGATGACTTAGATAGTGATATGGGAGGTGTTGAATTCACTACTTATACCGTTCACATACCCCTAACACCTGATAATCAGCCTATGGAGATCGGCATGGAGAGGTCGGCGTCTCAGCGAGTTGAGGACCAGTACGCGTCGAGCTCGCTGTTTACTGGCGGATACAACTGCATCACGCGTGCCCATTTGAAAGAAAAGGTGATCGAGTCCGAAAACACTAGCCATCCCCAGATGGCTGGCATTAAAGGGTCGCCATGTTCTGTTCCGGGTTGTGATTCTCACGTCATGGCTGATGAGAGGGGTTTGGATATTGTCCCATGTGAGTGTGACTATAAGATTTGTAGAGATTGTTACAGGGATGCTATCAGAACTGGTGATGGGATTTGTCCGGGATGCAAAGAGCTTTACAAGGACCCGGATTTGACTGAGCATGGTGGTGGTCGTGATGGTAGGCGACAGCCTCTGCCTCTGCCGCCTGCAGCGTTGTCTGCGGCTTTGGCTGGTGGTGGCGCAGGGATGTCGAAGATGGAGAGGAGGTTGTCGATGATGAAGTCGAAATCACGGTCAAATTCGATGAATACGAGGAGTCAGAACAATGACTTTGATCATTCTCAATGGTTGTTTGAGACGAAAGGAAGTTATGGATATGGGAATGCTATGTGGCCTAAGGATTCTGAGAATGGGAGTGTTGACGGGAATGGGATTGCTGGTGATCCTAAAGTGTTTAGTGATAAGCAGTGGAGACCACTTACTAGGAAATTGCATATTTCTGCTGGTATTATCAGTCCATATAGGTATACTTTTTGCCCTTTTGTTTGCTTTTTTTCCACTATTCTGCTTTGTTAATTTTATTGTTACTTTGTTTTTTATATGATAAACAGCGACTTGGGCATTAAGCTATGGTTGGTTCACGTTTCACTATCATAATTGATTTACCGCAGCTAGTATGTTTATTTCTAAGTTGGCCTTTTTGCATTTTTGACGAATCAAAGCACTGTGATTCTTCGATTGCCATTTTTGGCACTTGTGTTTGAAAGCAAAGTGTTGGGCTTTTATTTTGCTTGATGAGTTTAAATTAAGTGATAGTAGATATTATAATAAGACAAGATCTTAGTGCTTAACAAGCATTGGTAGTGTCACTTGTCTCCTATTTGTCCACCATATTCACAGTGCTATATATTCACCAGCTTCTGATTGTTTTTATGTTTTTTTTTTTAAATTTATTTATATATTTTTTTTGTTTTCCTTTCCTGATGAAAATTGTTGCAGCTGTTTGTTTTCCCAAGTTTGCTTTAGACTTTAGAAACAATATCTTCCTAACTTTCGTTCTGTCTCTCACTTGTACAATCTTTCAGGCTCTTAATATTGATCCGAATGGTGGTTCTGGGATTGTTTTTGCACTGGAGAATCAGAAATCCTAATGACGATGCTATCTGGTTGTGGTTTATGTCAGTAATATGTGAAATCTGGTTTGCTTTCTCCTGGCTACTTGACCAGCTTCCAAAACTCTGCCCCATCAATCGTGTTACTGATCTTGATGTCTTAAAGGAGAAGTTTGAAACACCAAACCCTGGTAATCCTAGTGGAAAATCTGATCTTCCTGGCATAGACATGTTTGTATCTACTGCAGACCCAGAAAAAGAGCCACCTCTTGTCACTGCAAACACTATTCTATCTATTCTTGCAGCTGAGTACCCTGTTGAGAAGCTCGCGTGTTATGTTTCTGATGATGGTGGTGCACTACTAACATTTGAGGCCATGGCAGAAGCTGCTAGTTTTGCAAACTTATGGGTGCCATTTTGCCGGAAGCATGATATTGAGCCAAGAAATCCAGAATCTTACTTTAATATGAAGAGAGATCCTTACAAGAATAAGGTACGCCGTGATTTTGTCAGAGACCGCAGGCGGGTAAAGCGTGAATATGATGAGTTTAAGGTTCGAGTTAATGGACTCCCTGATTCAATTCGGCGACGTTCTGATGCTTATAACACTAGAGAGGAGATTAAAATCATGAAAATGAGGCGTGAGCATGAAAATGATGAACTAGAGGAAAATATAAAGATCCCAAAAGCTACATGGATGGCTGATGGAACTCACTGGCCTGGTACTTGGACAGTTCCAACCACAGAGCACTCCAGGGGTGATCATGCTAGTATCATACAGGTACTAATTTTGCATTAATTCTTTTTTAATCTGGTTGAATTTGGATGTTCATTATATAAATTAAATTGGTACATTAGCATGTTCTAAATATCTGATTTATGCATTTACTCTTTTTTCATCACGCACTTATCATTAACAGGGGATATCGTGTTTGCATCATTATATGTTTTTTTTTTTGGCTTGGTAGAGTTTGCCCTATTGTTCATTCGGGCCAGTTTGTGTGAACCATGTCACTTAGTTATTGAGATTAGACTTATAAATTATGTGATTAATTGCATTTTTTTAAAATAATTTAATCGGTATTAACCAATTAATATCATTGTAGGTGATGGTGAAACCTCCCAGCGATGAACCTTTGACAGGCACAGAAACAGATTCAAGCTCCATGGATTTAACTGATATCGACATTCGACTTCCTATGCTCGTTTATGTTTCTCGTGAGAAGCGACCTGGCTATGATCACAACAAGAAAGCTGGTGCAATGAATGCCTTGGTTAGAGCTTCTGCCATCATGTCCAATGGGCCATTCATTCTTAACCTTGACTGTGATCACTACATCTACAACTCACAAGCCTTGAGAGAAGGCATGTGCTTCATGATGGACCGTGGTGGTGACCGAATTTGTTATGTTCAGTTTCCTCAGAGGTTTGAAGGAATTGACCCCTCTGATCGTTATGCTAATCACAACACTGTTTTCTTTGATGTCAACATGCGTGCCCTGGATGGGCTTCAAGGTCCAGTTTATGTAGGAACAGGATGCCTCTTTCGCCGGACTGCTCTATATGGTTTTGATCCTCCTCGAACAAAAGAACCTACCAGTTGTTGTGACTGTTTCTTTACCCGTCGTAGAAAGTCTGCTTCTGTTGCTTCTGCTCCTGACGTTGCCTCCATAGAAAGCAAATCAGTAGACACTGATGATGAAGAGATGAACATTGCTCTTATTCCCAAGAAATTTGGAAACTCTAGCTTACTGGTTGATTCTATTCGGGTGGCTGAATTCCAAGGCCGGCCTCTTGCAGATCACCCTTCAGTGAAATATGGGCGACCGCCAGGTGCTCTCACTCTTCCTCGTGATCTTCTTGATGCATCCACAGTCGCTGAGGCAATAAGTGTCATTTCATGCTGGTATGAAGATAAGACTGAATGGGGTCTAAGAGTTGGATGGATTTATGGCTCAGTTACAGAAGATGTTGTCACTGGATACAGAATGCACAACAGAGGATGGAGATCTGTCTACTGTGTAACCAAAAGAGATGCCTTCCGTGGATCTGCCCCGATTAATCTCACTGACCGGCTTCACCAGGTCCTTCGGTGGGCTACTGGCTCTGTTGAAATTTTCTTCTCTCGGAACAATGCTCTTCTGGCCAGCTCTAAGATGAAGTTTCTTCAAAGGATTGCCTACTTAAACGTCGGAATATACCCCTTTACATCCATTTTTCTCATTGTCTACTGCTTCCTTCCTGCCCTTTCATTGTTTTCTGGCGAGTTTATTGTTCAGTCACTCAACATAACCTTCCTGGTATACCTATTGGGTATCACACTGACTCTCATTGCTCTTGCCGTGCTTGAGATAAAATGGTCTGGGATTGAACTAGAGGAATGGTGGAGAAATGAGCAATTTTGGTTAATTGGAGGCACAAGTGCTCATCTCGCAGCAGTGCTTCAAGGCCTTCTCAAGGTGATAGCTGGTATCGAGATCTCATTCACTTTAACATCGAAATCTGGTGGAGATGACTTGAATGATGAGTATGCTGATCTTTACATCTTCAAATGGTCGGCCCTGATGGTACCGCCAATCACCATCATGATGATAAACTTGATTGGAATAGCTGTTGCAGTTTGCAGAACAATATACAGTGCCATACCAGAGTGGAGCAGCTTGCTTGGAGGTGTGTTCTTCAGCTTTTGGGTCTTGGCTCATCTTTACCCCTTTGCAAAGGGGCTCATGGGAAGACGAGGTAGGACACCAACTATTGTTTTTGTATGGTCTGGTCTTGTGGCAATCACTATTTCTCTCCTTTGGGTGGCCATTAACCCTCCATCAAATAATGACCAAATTGGGGGCTCATTCCAGTTCCCTTGAATACATATACAGTTGTCATTTTTTTCTTTTTTATTAAACAGTTTTATTATGTGTCCAATTGATATTCGAGTTCTTGGCAGGCATATGTAGATGTAAATTGTTCCTCCTATCATTTCTACTCTTGTAATTGTTTGTCCATGGGAATTTTTTTACATGTATTCATCTATTCATTCTTTCTGAATTATTACAGTATACATTTACACTATAAAAATTAGAGCCGATTAATTCCATTTGTTGTCATAACTTTTTCTTAATAATTTGGGCTTGTTCAATTTTAGTTTTAACATTGTCCCACATTGTTAGTAAGAAAATTATATGTATTCAACAATAATATTATATTGTAGATTTACTTATAATTTAATTTAAGGAAAATTAAATAAAACACTAATTTTTGCTAAAAAAAAATTATTTTTTTACGGTCAAATATTTTTTTCCTCAATTTTACGATTGTAAAGAAATTTTTATATTTTTACAGTTTTGTCTTTTTTATTTTTTTGTGTTGTTTTTAAGTTGTTTTGATGTTTTTTTTATATGTTTTCACATTATTTTTAAGTTTTTTTTGGATTGATATTTAGTTGGTCCAGTGAGTTGTTTTCAAATTAACTTTTAGTTATTTTTCTTAAAAAAAAAAAAATCGTATTTTCATAATTATGAAATTTTGAAAATTGTATTTTAAAAAAAAATAAGAAACATAAAAATGTAAAAAAACAAAAAAAAAATATTTAAGAAAAAATCTCTATAATATATGTAAATAGAAAAATAAAGGCCTTCACTAATAATGAATATACTATAAATCATTTTCGTTTTTGAGTTCTCATTTCATTATAAACTAGTTACAATATTAATATCTCTTTCTGGATCTAGATAACAGTTTATTTGTTTTGTAAACATTAACAGAATTTCTAAATATTTAACAGAATATATTTTTAAAATTAATTAAAAATAGATATTTATAATTATATTAATATAAATTTAAATATTATAAAATATCATTATAACAATAATAATATATAATTCCTAATCTTAATGTTTATTAAAAAAAATATCATTTATATTTAAAATATTATCATATTATATATATTTTTATGTTTTGATTTAATTTTTCTTTTAATAGATTTATGTCATTATTTTATATATAATATTATTTATTTATTTGAAATTTATATGACAACAATACAAATTTAATAAACATAAATAAAATTAAGTAAATATACACTGCACGTTATTTGTATCTAGTAAATTGATAAAAATGTGTGTATAATTTTTGAAAATAATATAAGAAATCTTTTAAAATTTTAAAAGATAATTTAAATTAATTGATTTAATATAATTTTGACCAAAAGTGACTTCAATAAAATATTTGGTATAGATTATATCACTACTTGTTTGTTTTAGCGTTAGTTTACGCCTCTCGTTTTAGTACTCTGTATTTGACTCGTTTACTCAATTCCAAAACAATAATAAAAAAAAAATCTTCACTTTTGTCAAATTTATTTACAACACAATCAAAGTATTCCTATTTTAATTACATAATATATATAATATATTAAAAAATATAGTTAAATATTATTTTTCTAAAAAAATAAAATATAATTTAAAAAAAATATGCAACTGATTTTAATTATTTAGAAACCCAACAATTTTCACTACTACAAAAAGCATTTTTGGCGAAAGTTGTGAAAATGGATATTAATTGGGTGTTAGTTAATAATTCTAGCCAAAAGGCAACAACAACACACTAATGACGGTTGCCAATAACTATCGTTATTGCCCAGTTACGGCCGACAATTATTTCGTGACTTCATTTTTGTTTTAGCATCATTTATGACTTTTGATCAAAAGTCATAAAAAATAAAAAAACTCTTATAAATACACATGTTAAAATAAACTAATTATTATACTTAAAAATACACAATGATAATCCAAACAATCATAAGAATAAATTTTGCTAAATTTAGTTATATAATTTACAAAATACTTACAAATCATCCAAAAAATAATATATATACAAATTTAGAAAAATAAAATACAAGGATCCAATAATAGAGTTAATATAAACAAAAGTAACCAACTTGAAAAAAAATTATAAATAAAATATTTATCAGTTGCTGCGAACCCTCCCCATGGCCCTATAGTTGTTGCCAACCCTCTTTGCAGCCCCATAGTTTAACGCTACCTCTAGCTTCTCACCTTGATTTGTTCGTCACTAGCCTCGTGATTCATCACCTTGTTTCTGCAGTTGAAAAAAGAGTGAGAATGTGAAAGATAGATAAATGTCAAAAATGAGAGAGAGAGAGAGAGATACTTTAGTGAGCCCCATAGTCCCCGTACACCATTGAACCACCATGCCCACTAGTTGCACTGTCACCGAGAGAGAAAGAGAGAGACAAGAGTGTGAGAGAGCTGAAAGGGTGAGAGAAGAAAGACGTGAGAATGAGATAGGTAGAGGGGCGGCTGGGATGTGGGTAGTGAGAGAGTTAGAGATATTTTAGGTCATATTTGGAGGGTGGAATTGGATTGGATAATTTTTATTATGTAATTTTTTTAGAAAAATAAATAGGATATTAAAAAAATCTAATCCAACAATCTAGATAATCTCACTAGTTTAAAATAACTTAATCCATTGAAAAACTTGGGATAGTTTTCCCCTATCTAATTCCTATCTCCATGTATTTCTATGGTAAGGAAAAAGAATTGTCACTTTGTATCCAACTTTACTTTTTCTAATAGACTGTTCGGTAATCCGTTTTTAAACAATTTTCCAATTAAATAATTAAAAATATGAAAATAAAGTAAAAAAATGTGTTCGGTAAATCTACTTATACATTTTATTTTATTTTTAAATTTTAATTAAAATTTATGAAAATTTAGAAACAAGATTTTTTCACTAATAATTTTTTTTTTAAACAGTTTTTATTTCGTTTTCATTTCAATTTTGGGAACTTTTTCTTCGAATTCTTCGTGCATGGCGACCAAAACACAAGGACATTGACGAGTCGAGCCCTTCTCTAGCCAAGCAAGTCGATGGAGTTGACGAGAAAAATCCCAGAAAACTCTCGAAGGATTCTTTGCCGGAGAAATCTCCGGCATCAAGATATGTCGATTGCAGCGCCAAAAATAGCTGGACTGTCGATGGATTGCCTTTAGGGCACGGGAGCGTGGTTGGTGAGCCAATTCGTCGTAATCAGTGGGATTCTAGCCTCTTCGCTTGTCTCTTGCACAACAATGAATTCTGTAGCAGCGATCTTGAAGTTGGTAAGTTGTTTACATTGTTAGAAATAGTAATTTGACTCTAAATACGAGCATTTACTTGAACCCAATTTGATGCAAAACTCACCTGGTTCATCTAAATGCATTTAAATGTGTGGTTTAACAGATTTGAAATGATTAAGCAGATTGACCTCTAGGCAGTGCACTTCATATTGTTTAGAAAACTGACTTGAGATGGAATCATTTCATTTTCAAGAAAATAAGCTAAAGTGGACTTAATGCGCACAAGGTTAGTAATTTCATTGCAGAATGTTCATATTATGATTAATGGAGGTATTTGTTTTTCTACATTTTTTTTCTCTCTTTTCTTTTGGAATGGATCTTAAATTCATTGTCTCTAAGGCCTAGCATATTATGTTTATTTATATTGAGGATAATTGTGTTTTTCTTCTTAAGCTGGTCAATTTTCATTGGTTTTTTCTTTTGATGTTTCTCGGTAATCTTTTTAATAAAATAAGCTAATAAAGATCTCAAACTTCTATTGTCGATATTACCATGTTATTTTGTCGCACTGATATGAGTTTGTAGTATGTGAAAGAAATATTATATTGTTTTCTTCCATTGTTGTAAGTACAGAAAGATATAGATAAAAAATTCAATCATATAAAAGTAATTCTAAGTAACTTCTCATGACTTTCTATGACAGTGAAAGAGTTTTCCAAAAACATTTGCTTCTGTTCTGTTCATAAACAAAGATATGAACAAAACGACATCTTAATACCACATGAAATTTACAATTCTTGGGGTATTGTCTCTCAGTCTATATTTGTTGTAGACAGTTCCTCTAGTATTTACTTAGAAATAGGAAAACATATATGTGGCTATATCCAAGTGTGAAAGTTAGGTTGCCGAACAAGTTTTAGTTTGTTGTTTTTGGTTGTGAGTGCCTCTTTTCTTGTTATTATACTGGAAAATTGTATTGCTTACTATGTATTCTTTTGTAAATTATTAGCTGATTCCAACTTTTATAGTTTGTTACTATAAATACATCTAAGTAGATAGTACTGAATATGATTGTCAGTTGGAGTATTTAGAATTGGGTGAAGTTTTTGGATCAAAGCATCTGGGGCTTCAGTTAACTTGCTAGTTTAAATCAAGATTTATTATAATGTTATTTATTTAGCCTTATAGAATCGAAGTTTGATGATAGATTTGTAATTTATTTTCAAATGAGCATGCTAATGGTTTTGCATGTTGTGTCTTGAATATTAATTTGTTTTCTTATAATTCGTATGATCTAAATTTAAAGTTTATTTTTCAGTTGCGTTGAAGATGTCTTCTTTAAGGCCCTGCCACTCGCTGATGCACAGTGCTATAATGGTTGCTTAAATAATTGTTGATGCAAAGCTCCATGCTGAGTTTGAGGAGTTAGACACTTGAAAGTTAGATTACCGAACACTTATGCAACTTGCTCATATCATATCTGGTCTATGAACCTTCACTATTATAAGCAGTTCAAATTGTTTATGCACAGAGGTTACTACATGTGAAATTCTATGGAGGTTGCATCACATCTGGTTTGCAGCATATAAATTATGCCTTATTGCAATTAGTTTTCTATTTTTTTTTCTGCACTGTATGTGCTAAATGAGCTTATTCTTTTTCATGATTAAGAGAAATTGAGTATTCATTTCAAATTTTGTATTCAATGATGTGGTCTTAGATGAAATTTGTATTTCTTATTGTGATGAGTTTATGTAAGTTAGACAAGATACTTCATTGGGGTAAAGAGGAGCCAAATCAATTATAACATTTAAAGTTGAATGAACCTGAGATAGAACTTGTTTCTTTCTAGCAATACCACGTGGCTGATTCACTACATTTATGAATAAATGAGGAGATTGAGTAAAGACATTAGTTGATTATTATGACTAGTTTAATATTTTTTTTAAGTTTGGACAATTACCAGTTCATATGTTTTATTTTATTATGTAGACTTTATTGATTTTGTGTTATGTCATAGATAGATATTAAGTTTTGAGATTTGAGATTACTTGTATATTATTAATTTCATCTTTTTTTTTATTACAATTTTCTTATATTTATATTTGATCACAAAAAATATTTTTATTTTTAGTTTAGAAAATAAAAAATAAAAAATGTTTACCAAACATGTTTTTTATTTTAAAATTTTTTAAACAAAAAATAAAAATAAAAGTTATCAAATGCATTTTTATTTTTATTTTCTAAAAACATAAAACAAAAATATATTTTTATTTTTGTGTTTAAAAAATTAAAAAAAAAAAAATTTAACCAAACACAACCTTAGTTATTCTTCTATATTTTGTTAATCCAATTTATTCCCAGTATCCAAACGTGGCCTTAGGGGTACAAGGTTTCATTATTGGGCCTTAAAAGGCCTATTCACAAAAATACATTAACATTAGAAAAATATATGAAAAATACGGTAGCCTACAAAAATACGGAATTTTTATGAAAAACACGGAAGGGCAAAAGTGTAAATACGGAATGGCAGTTAAATACAACTTTTTTTGTTAACAGTTGTTACAAATTCGTAAACATATGTTTGAGATTTGTAAAAAAAATGTTTTTGTAAACAACATTTACAAATATATAACAAAGTTTTACAAATTTGTAAACAAGTTTTATATTTTTGTAAACAACATTTATAAAATAATTATTTGCTATTTTTTTATTTTTGTAACAAAAGTTTACAGAACTAATTTTAATATTTATAAAAATAAGTTGTGAATTAAGTTAACATATTTGTAACAAAAATATATAAAACTAAGTTTGTAACTAAAAGATACAATTTTGTTTTTGTAACTAATATATACAAAAATATTAAATTACATTAAACAAGTATCATATATATTTTTTTAAAATTGTAACTACTAATAAAGATAATTATATTTTTTAAATATATAATAATTTATATAAGCATAAATATTTATTTAATATCAATAATTATATTTATTTATAATATTTATAAGTAAAATAAATAAATTTATAATTATTATTATTAACATACAAAAAATATGAATGAACTAAAATTAGTGACGAGAAAAAGATTAAAGAAAAAATAACAGAAGTATAAATAATGGAAAAAGAAGAGTGAGATAAGTGAGATATTATTATATATGTATAAATATATATATTTATTTATTTAGCAGTTTATAAATGGCCGGTTAGCAAACAAAAATTATTTAGTTACATGTATTATATAAATATATATATATAGACATCTATTCACGTATAGATAATATATTAGTCTGAGTATTGGAATTGACAGCAAATAAATTTTAAGGGGAGCAGATGTGTTATACGTCAAGCAAGAATAAATTTTACCGTAAATGTGTAATTATTTTAATTTACCGTAAAAAACGATATTTTTTTAATATTACCGTGATGATTGTAATTTATCCTTTTTTTATTGCTTTAGCGATAGTGAATCATTGTCGCCTTTGACCCTTGGTAATAACGTGAGTCACTTGTAATGGGTTTTTGAGTTTTTTTACCTTAAAATATTTTTTCTTTCGCTAAATAACCTTGAAGTTTCAAATTTAGCTACACAAACCTTCTTATTTAATGAAACTTTTATATTCCAATAATACCCTTTTGTTATTTTATATTAGTTTTCATCAAAATAATCAGAATAGATATGAGCAAAAAAATAATCAAGAACGTAATAGAGATGTCTTTATTCTTCATCCACACAATCTTTTTCAAAATCTCCCTAAATCTGCAGAAGGATTATTTTGACATATGTGTGATTTAATTTGATCAAATATGTGCAACTGTACACAGTTACAAAACAAGTAATAAAGTGATAAGTATTCGAGATCGTCTCCGCAAGGATTGTAAATTAAAACTAAATGCACAAATTAATTACCAAACAATTTCAAAAGTAACCAAATTAATTTTTTTGATTTTGTAAACTAACACTACTTGAGATCAATTAAAATTGCTTAAAAATAAACTGCAATGCCAATATGAAAGTTAGATAAAATCAATTGGTTGAAATGTGCTTAAATTATTAAATCCCTCTATGTCAAATGACCTGTACGTTTGCTGTAGCAAAATCTCAGCAAAATTACCAAAGTTAACAAGAATTCAAAACAAGTTCATAGAACTTTTCCAAATTCTATGGTATTAATTCTTTTACCTAATTAGATATATTCCTATGCCAATCAAGTTTAAGAATCTCGATTTAAGCATCAATTCATAATTGTTACACAAGACAAATAACACATTCATATGCTATTCACAAACATAATCTAACAAGATTATCTACTTGTGTCATTCAAGTTCCTCCATTATATTCAAACTTCCTAGCACAGATATAACTAATCATCTTACTATTGATGGCCAAACAACAATAAGAATTCATCAAGCCCACTTGAATGAACAATGAATATTTTTGCTAAAATAAAGTGCTAGAAATTTAAAACTAAGACATAGAGTTCATTAATAATTCAAGCCTCAAAAGATCTAGTTCATGGCTAAATTAAGAAACACAAATAAAAATTAAAATCTGTCCATGAGTAATTGATCACAAAATATTAGAGAAAATAGTACAGGAATAACAAACAAATAGAAGAAATTTCCCAAAATGATGATGGAATGAATATTCTCTTCTTCTCCTCTTCCTCTTTTCTTCATTTCCTTCTTTGTATTGCTGAAGTCTCCTTGTACTTGGTGATTCTCTCTCTAAAAGATGGCTGAATTGAGTAATGGAGGTTGTCTTCTTTTAATGATGCTAGGGTGTTAAAACCCTTTTTCCTCATGTCCCAAAAATGCCCCTCCTTGCATCTCACATGAGTTTCCTTTTCTCTTCTATAAATTACTCCAAAATTCAATCAATTTTCTCTGATTTTTTCGCCACCTCATCACTCCTTGTCAGCTCAAATAATGGTGCCACGTGTCTCTCCTTTATATGCTGAATTTCCCTCTTCGTATCCCGCTGAAAATGCTCCAGCAAAACCTGACATTTCAGCACAAATTAAACTAAGAGCCATTTCACTTTTCATTTTTTCTTTGGAAAAATTCATGCATAAATTCCTTAATTTCCTACTTTCAGCTCTAAAAAACCAACAAGACACAATAACTCACAACAACACAAAAAATGAAAAGAAATTAACTAAAAATAATAACAAACAAACACTCATCATTCTTCTTAATTCTACATTTATAAGCTTAAAAGTATAAAAATAACTCTTTATTCAAGAGTTATCAACATACTTACAGATTTATTTCGTCAACATTTTTGTGAAAATAGTGATTACATTAAGGAAAGTAAAGCAAAACCCAACTTTTTGTTGATTTGAATGCGAGGACAAAAAAACTTTGTATTTTTTTTTCCAAAAGTTAATTTTTTCATAGGTGGTAAAATTAACAATAAAAGTATAATGTTAGCCATGTTATTAATATTTTGTGGTTTTTGAGTTGAAAATCATGATTTTGTAAAATGAAAACCATGAAGATGATGATAATGCACAGGTCTTGATTGGGTCCAGTCGAGCTAATGTATATCTTGACCAGATTAGTTGAGATGATAGTTTAAGTAGAGTTCACTAGTGCTTAACTAGATTTGGTCAAGATATTATTAGAGCTCATCTGTTGCTCAATTATACTTGGTTGAGATACTCGTTGTAACGACCCAAATTCGCTAATAAGGCTTATGGGCCTTGATTAGTGTGCCCAGAGGGCATAATGGAAGTTATGGGTGACTTTAATGAGTAAAATGCATGATTATGATTTAAAGCATGTTATATGACTATTTGAATATTCGAGATGCATGACTATGTGTATTAGTATGCATGTAGGCCCTGATTAGGTTAGAAGGGCATAATCGTAATTTTGGCCATTATGGGCATAACTGTATTGATATATGTGATAATTGTTGAGACCACATATTATGTGGATATAATTGTGATCTGTGACTCGAGACGATCCTAGTGAGTAGGTTAGCGAAAAAGTCATGGCGGGGATTTATACCCGGCTCGGGGTGAACCTGGGGGTATAAATGGGAATTTAGTGAGTATATTGGAGTCTATTTTGACATTGAGGAATATAATTAGAGATTAACTAGGTATCAGGAATTAAGCGGGAAAATATTAGAGACACTCGAGGAACTAGCGAGAATTGGGCGAAATGACCAAAATGCCCTTAAGTGGACTAAAGGACTTGGGATTAAAGGGGAGGGTATTGTGGTCATTTGGCAGATAGAGATAAGTAAAATTGAGGCTTTATGTTAGTGGAAGTTGTAGAAAAATATAGAAGTCTGAAGAAAGAAGGAAAAGAAAGGAAAGAAAGGGAGGAAAAACAGAGTTGTTTTCTCTAGGGTCGGTTTGTGGTTCTCTCACCACTTTTTCTGGGTTTTCTTGGAGCAAAGCTCAGAGGAGACCTAGGTTAGGCTGAGCATCAAGGATCCTAAGCTAGGCTTGAAGAATTGGCAGGGGTTTAGCAAGAACACACCATCACTTGAGGTAAGATTTTGTAGCTTCTTCAGTTTCTGGTTTTAGTTTTTGACCTATGGTGCATAAGCTGGACTTGATGGGAACTTTAGGGAATTTAGGCCAAAGGTTGAGGAAGAGCAAGCTAAGGAGGTGTAGAGGTTGTCTTGAAACCGAATTCGCACTAAAGGTATGAAATTCTAAGCTTTTAACTTTGATGTGTTGACTGGTTTCTGCTGAGTTTTGATGTCTAGAAGTGGCTATGGTGAATTTTGAGATTAGGGATGCATGTGCTTGAGTTCTGGGTATTTAGGGTGCTTGGGATGAGTGGAGTGTGTTAATAAGGTTGTTTTTGAGTTTGGTGAAGGTTTGGAGAAGTTTTGGTTGAGTTTGGTTCGAGGAAATCGCAGGAGGGAAAATTGGGAGGTTGCCTGTCTGTGACTAGCGCTACAGCACTAGGCCATGCTTCCTGGGGGATTTTGCTTCTGTCTGTAGCGCTGTAGTGCCCTCCTAAGAGCGCTGTAGCGCTGCCCTATTTCCAGAAAGGGATTTTAGGGTTGTTTACAAGGGTTTTTGACCAAGGGTTCGGGGTTCGATTCCACCACCTTGTTTGGTGGAACTAGGACTTCCCGGGGGCTCGTGATTGGTCCCGAGGCTAGGTTTTGGACTTGAGGTTTGGTGATGACTTTGATCTATGGTTGTGTTTAGGTGAGCGCTAGGGCTCGAGAGGGATCGTGCTCAAGGAGTCAAGTGATCAAAGCTAGCAAATTGAAAGGTAAGAAAACTGCACCCGGTTATATGTTTGTGATGAGACTAAGTGCTCCCGATATTTGTATTATGTCAATGATGGTATTATGCCATGGGACATGTGATAGCGGCCTAAGGGTGCCGTACACAATATTTGCGCACAGGGCGCGGCTTGGCCACTGGTAGTCGAGGACAGCCTTATATTCACTGAGCTCGGTTTAAGCGGGCCGGAGTCAGTGGGATAACGGAGGGAGCGGCCTGCGGGCGCTAGCCCTAGTTATCATTTGTGAACTGATATATGATATGAGTTGATATGTTTAGTATGCTGAATACTTGACTATTCTAAATGTTTATATGGTTAAGAATATGTGATGCAATATGAGATATTGATTTGTCTGTTGATTGCTTATGCTCTGTTGTTGTGTTTTCTTGCTGGGCCTTGGCTCACGGGTGCTACATGGTGTAGGTAAAGGCAAAGGCAAGTTGGACCAATCCTGAAATGGAGGGCTGCGGGGTGGAATGTACATAGCCAGCTGTTCGATTGCCATGGTCGAGGAGTGGATCAGGACAAGGATTGCCTAACTGTCTGTTTTGCCTTAATATGGCTTGATGTTGTATTTAAACCTTATGTCTTTTGTAAACGATCTTTAATCTTAATATTTTTGGGATTCTGTGTAAACAGGAAACGTCTCTTTATGAAAAATATGACTTTTGAGACCAAAACATTTTAACCCTAGTTCCTTTATAGTTTCAATAGCATGTTTTTAATTAAAGGACTAGCACTTTATAAACACACAGTGTAACGATCCTGGCTATCCAGGGCGTTACAACTTGGTATCAGAGCGTCCTAGGTTTATGGGTCTTGAAGACTGGCTGGATATGTACATTCGCCGTGAGAGACAAGCTCAACTCAGGGTTTGGTAATTGTGTATACATGATTATGTGTTTAAATGATTTGAGTGAGATATGATTGTTGATATATGTTTGGTGAATAGGGGGCATGAGATACTGATAGGGTCTGGCCCTTGACTATTGCATGATGCTATTGAGGCGTGCTTATTAGCATTGCTGTGCATGTGAATGAATATCTGGATGAATTGTTATAAATTGATTGCTTGTGAATGATTGGAGTTCCAGTGATGGATCATGAAAGGATTATTACCTTGTCATCATAGCCTAATTGCCGAGTCGTTAATTGCAGATTGACTTGGATAGTTATGCGTCCAAGAAAATCTACGCGACTAGCCGGCAGGTCTGGGGCTAGAGATGATGATCAGGGCCAGATCCCTCCGCCAGTCCCTGAGAACTGGCAGCAGTTAATGGCAGACATGCTGGCTCGGCTTCAGAGCCAAGATGAACATATCCAAATTCTGCGGCAGCAGGCTCCATCTGGGAGTTTTGCCCCTATTGTGCCACCTGCAGTGGTACCTGTAGTGCAGCCAGTTGAGGTTGGGAATAAGTGGGAGCCGTTGTATGAGCGGTTCAGGAAGCAGCAGCCCCCGATCTTTGAGGGAGGACTTGATCAACTAAAGGCTGAACAGTGGATGACTATGATTACTACCATACTTGATTTCATAAGGGTAGAAGGACATGACAGAGTGGCCTGTGCCACTTATATGCTGAGAGAGGATGCCCGAATCTGGTGGGAGGTGGCATCACAGACCAGAGATGTTACTGCATTGACTTGGGAAGGGTTTAAAGACTTGTTCAGTCAGAAGTATTATAATGTTGCCATCAGGGTAGCGAAGATAAATGAGTTCGTGGGGCTAGTTCAGGGCAGTATGACAGTTACAGAATATGCCTTGAAGTTTGATAGACTTGCGAAGTTTTTGCCAGATCTTGTGCCTACTGATGCAGCTAGGCAGGAAAGATTTATCGGAGGGCTGAATGCTATGATAGCCCGAGATGTGAGAATTACCACAGTTCTTGGAGGGACAACTTATGCCCAGGCTGTGGAGAAGGCTCTTACCGCTGAGGAAGCGGAGAATAAGATATGGAGAGAGAGTGCTGTGAGGAGGGAGGGCCGCAGGGCGGTGCCTCCATATTCTGGTTTAGGTAGGGGTGGAGGCCCCAGTGACTTGAAGAGGAAGACCCCTGAGGCTTCGACCGTTCCCGGTCCTGATAGGAGAGGTCGGGGTACTCAGGGTGGCCTCCAAGGAGGCGGTGATACATGGAGGACTTATCCAGAGTGCACGAGATGCAAGAGACGCCATCCGAGCAAGTGTCGGGCTAAGGCCTGCTATGTGTGAGGGGTGGTGGGACACCTCAGGAAGGATTGCTCGACAGTGAAGAAGGGAGATACAGGGAAGGTGGACAGATTGACTCTAGCTCGAGTGTTCACCCTGACGCAGGCGGAGGCCGAGGCTTGTCCCTCAGTAGTGACAGGTCAGCTTTCTAGTGCTGGCACTTCTTTTACTGTGTTGATTGATTCTGGTGCTACGCATTCATTTGTATCTGATAAGGTGATTGATAGAATGTGTAGACGCAGTGAGTATCGTACTTCAGGGTTTGGGACTATTTTGCCTACAGGAGAACTGGTAGTATCTAGGAGGTGGATTAGAGCACTGCTAGTGATAGTTGATGGTAGGGAGTTGTCAGTAGACTTGATTGAGTTGAGTATGGAGGACTTTGATATAATTCTAGGTATGGATTGGCTGGTTAGATATGGAGCTACCATTGACTGCAGGAAGAAGATGGTGACTTTTGAGCCAGAGGGCGAGGATCCCTTTGTTTTTGTGGGAGCGGTGCATGGACCCCGCGTACCCAGGATATCTGCATTGAGAGCCAGAGACTTGTTACAAGGTGGATGTATAGGCTTTCTGGCTAGTGTGGTGGATACCACCAGAGTTTCACCAGTTGGGCCGGAGGAGACCAGATTGGTTTGCGAGTTCTTGGATATGTTTCCTGAGGATTTTCCTGGGTTGCCGCCGCGTAGAGAGATTCAGTTTATCATTGAGTTGGCGCCAGGGACAGAGCCAATGTCAAGGGCACCATATAGGATGGCACCGGCGGAATTGAAAGAATTAAAGATACAGCTGCAAGAGCTTCTGGATTTAGGGTTCACCAGACCTAGCTACTCACCATGGGGTGCTCCAGTTTTGTTTGTAAAGAAGAAGGACGAGATTTTGAGATTGCGCATCGACTACCGAGAATTGAACAAGTTGACTATCAAGAATAAGTATCCCCTACCAAGGATTGATGACTTGTTCGATCAGCTGCAGGGTAAGACAGCGTTCTCAAAGATTGATCTTCGATTTGGTTATCACCAGTTGAGGATCAAGGATGAGGACATACCTAAGACGGCCTTCCGAACACAGTATGGGCACTATGAGTTCTTGGTCATGTCTTTTAGTTTGACCAATGCCCCAGCAACCTTTATGGACCTAATGAACAAGGTGTTCAAGGATTTCCTAGATCAGTTCATTATTGTCTTCATCGACGACATCTTAGTGTACTCCAGTTCAGAGGCAGAGCACGAGCTTCATCTTCGACATGTTCTTCAGAGGTTGAGGGAGCATCAGTTGTACGCCAAGTTTAAGAAGTGTGAATTTTGGTTACCCGAAGTGAAATTCCTTGGACATATCATGGGTGCAGATGGGATTAAGGTGGATCCATCTAAGGTGGAGGCGGTTAGGGATTGGCCGAGGCCAAGGAACGCCTCGGAGGTGCGGAGTTTTCTTGGCTTGGCAGGTTACTACAGACGGTTTGTAGAGGGCTTCTCGAAGATAGCATCACCGATGAAAGAATTGACAAGGAAGAATCTGAAGTTTATTTGGTCAGACAAGTGTGAAGACAGTTTCCAAGAGCTGAAGCGACGGCTTATCACAGCGCCAGTGTTGAGTCTTCCTTCGGGGGACGGGAAGTTTGTTGTTTACTGCGATGCATCAAGGTTGGGTTTAGGCTGTGTGTGAGAAAGTTATAGCTTATGCATCACGACAATTGAAGGAGTATGAGCAGCGGTATCCTACCCATGATTTGGAGCTGGCAGCAGTGGTTTTTGCACTGAAGATTTGGCGACATTATTTGTATGGGGAGAAGTGCGAGGTGTACACTGACCATAAGAGTTTGAAGTATTTCTTTACACAAAAGGACCTGAACATGAGACAGAGGCATTGGCTGGAGTTGGTAAAGGATTATGATTGTGATATTCTTTATCATCCGGGGAAAGCCAATGTGGTGGCGGATACATTGAGCCGCAGAGGTCCAGGTCAGTTGTATAGTTCTATCCAGATCTCAAGGGAGTTAGCTAATGAGATGGTCAGAGCGGGGATAGAGTTGGTAGTAGGCCAGTTGGCCAATATTACTTTGCAGTCGACCCTGCTAGAGCGGATCAGAGAAGAGCAATTGGCAGATGCTTAGTTACAGAGGGTTAGAGAAGATGTCTTAGTAGGAATCGCTAAGGACTATTCTGTTTCTGAGGTTGGATTGCTTCGGTATCAGGGACGGATTTGTGTTCCAGCTGATGAGGGGATCAGACGAGAGATACTGGATGAGTCTCATACGACACCGTACTCACTTCATCCGAGTACCACAAAGATGTATCAGGATCTGCGGACTTTATATTGGTGGCCCGGGATGAAAAAGGATGTGGTGGAGTACGTTGCCAGATGCCTAACTTGTCAGCAGGTGAAAGCAGAGCATCAGCGACCAGCAGGGTTGCTTGAGCCTTTGGGTATTCCTGAATGGAAATGGGAGGACATTACTATGGATTTTGTGGGAGGTTTACCCAGGACGGTAGGACTCCATGACTCGGTGTGGGTGATAGTGGATAGATACACCAAGTCAACCCATTTTCTTCCAGTGAGGTCGACATATACTGTGGATCAGTATGCTGAGTTGTATGTGAGGGAGATCGTACGTCTCCATGGGGTTCCTAAGTCTATAGTGTCAGACCGGGATCCTATTTTCACTTCCAAGTTTTGGGGTGGTCTGCAGAAGGCTTTGGGGACTCAGTTGAAGTTCAGTACATCCTTTCATCCTCAGACTGATGGACAGTCTGAGAGGATGATCCAGGTGTTAGAGGATATGCTCAGAGCGTGTGTGATTGATTTTGAGGGTTCATGGAGTAAGTACCTTCCGTTGATTGAATTTTCGTATAACAATAGTTATCAGTCAACGATTGGAGTGGCTCCCTATGAGATGTTATATGGGAGAAAGTGTAGATCACCCATTCATTGGGATGAGATGGGCGAGAGAAGATATTTGGGGCCAGATATGGTTCAGAGGACAAGTGAAGCTATAGAAAAGATCCAGGCTAGAATGCTCGCCTTTGAGAGCAGATAGAAAAGCTACGCTGATCCTAAGGGTAGGGACGTGGAGTTTCAGGTTGGGGACCACGTCTTTCTCCGAGTTTCACCATTGCGAGGGGTGAGGAGGTTTGGAAAGAAGGGCAAGCTAGGCCCTAGATTCATTGGACCATTTGAGATTCTAGAAAGGATTGGTCAGGTGGCTTACAGATTAGCTTTGCCACCATCGTTATCTGGGGTTCATAACGTTTTCCATGTTTCCATGCTTCGGAAGTACGTCTCGGATGTGACTCATGTGTTGAGGTATGGAGATTTAGAATTACAGACAGATTTGGCTTATGAGGATCAACCAGTTCAGATCTTGGATCGAAAAGATAAAGTATTGCGGAATAAGACGATTCCTCTGGTTAAAGTGCTGTGGAGGAATAGTAAGGTCGAGGAGGCGACCTGGGAGCTTGAGACAGCGATGCAGGATCAATATCCCGAGTTGTTCAGGAAAATTTCGAGGACAAAATTCTCATTAGGAGGGGATAGTTGTAACGACCCAAATTCGCTAATAAGGTTTAAGGGCCTTGATTAGTGTGCCTGGAGGGCATAATGGAAGTTATGTGTGACTTTAATGAGTAAAATGCACGATTATGATTTAAAGCATGTTATATGACTATTTGAATATTCGAGATACATGACTATGTGTATTAGTATGCATGTAGGCCCTGATTAGGTTAGAAGGGCATAATCGTAATTTTGGCCATTATGGGCATACCTATATTGATATATGTGATAATTGTTGAGACCACATTATTATGTGGATATATCTGTGATCTGTGACTCGAGACGATCCTAGTGAGCATGTTAGCGAAAAAGTCATGGCGGGGATTTATACCCGGCTCGGGGTGAGCCTGGGGGTATAAATGGGAATTTAGTGAGTATATTGGAGTCTATTTTGACATCGAGGAATATAATTGGAGATTAACTAGGTATCGGAAATTAAGCAGGAGAATATTAGAGACACTCAAGGAACTAGTGGGAATTGGGCAAAATGACCAAAATGCCCTTAAGTGGACTAAAGGACTTGGGATTAAAGAGGAGGGTATTGTGGTCATTTTGCAGATAGAGATAATTAAAACTGAGGCTTTATGTTAGTGGAAGTTGTAGAAAAATATAGAAGTCTGAAGAAAGAAGGAAAAGAAAGGAAAGAAAGGGAGGAAAAACAGAGTTGTTTTCTCTAGGGTCGGTTTGTGGTTCTCTCACCACTTTTTTTGGGTTTTCTTGGAGCAAAGCTCAGAGGAGACCTAGGTTAGGCTGAGCATCAAGGATCCTAAGCTAGGCTTGAATAATTGGCAGGGGTTTAGCAAGAACACACCATCACTTGAGGTAAGATTTTGTAGCTTCTTCAGTTTCTGGTTTTAGTTTTTGACCTATGGTGCATAAGCTGGACTTGATGGGAACTTTAGGGAATTTAGGCCAAAGGTTGAGGAAGAGCAAGCTAAGGAGGTGTAGAGGTTGTCTTGAAACCGAATTCGCACTAAAGGTATGAAATTCTAAGCTTTTAACTTTGATGTGTTGACTGGTTTCTGCCGAGTTTTGATGTCTAGAAGTGGCTATGGTGAATTTTGAGATTAGGGATGCATGTGCTTGATTTCTGGGTATTTAGGGTGCTTGGGATGAGTGGAGTGTGTTAATAAGGTTGTTTTTGAGTTTGGTGAAGGTTTGGAGAAGTTTTGGTTGAGTTTGGTTCGAGGAAATCGCAGGAGGGAAAATTGGGAGGTTGCCTGTCTGTGACTAGCGCTAGCCTTAGGGCGCTGTAGTGCTAGGCCATGCTTCCTGGGGGATTTTGCTTCTTTCTGTAGCACTGTAGCGCCCTCCTAAGAGCGCTGTAGCGCTGCCCTATTTCCAGAAAGGGATTTTAGGGTTGTTTACAAGGGTTTTTGACCAAGGGTTCGGGGTTCGATTCCACCACCTTGTTTGGTGGAACTAGGACTTCCCGGGGGCTCGTGATTGGTCCCGAGGCTAGGTTTTGGACTTGAGGTTTGGTGATGACTTTGATCTATGGTTTCTTTTAGGTGAGCGCTAGGGCTCGAGAGGGATTGTGCTCAAGGAGTCAAGTGATCAAAGCTAGCGAATTGAAAGGTAAGAAAACTGCACCCGGTTATATGTTTGTGATGGGACTAAGTGCTCCCGATATTTGTATTATGTCAATGATGGTATTATGCCATGGGACATGTGATAGCGGCCTAAGGGTGCCGTACACAATATTTGCGCACAGGGCGCGGCTTGGCCACTGGTAGCCGAGGACAGCTTTATATTCACTGAGCTCGGTTTAAGCGGGCCAGAGTCAGTGGGATAACGGAGGGAGCGGCCTGCGGGAGCTAGCCCTAGTTATCATTTGTGAACTGATATATGATATGAGTTGATTTGTTTAGTATTCTAAATACTTGACTATTCTGAATGTTGATATGGTTAAGAATATGTGATGCAATATGAGATATTGATTTGTCTATTGATTGCTTATGCTCTGTTGTTGTGTTTTCTTGCTGGGCCTTGGCTCACGGGTGCTACATGGTGTAGGTAAAGGCAAAGGCAAGTTGGACCAATCCTGAGATGGAGGGCTGCGGGGTGGAATGTACATAGCCAGCTGTTCGATCGCCATGGTCGAGGAGTGGATCAGGACAGGGATTGCCTAACTGTCTGTTTTGCCTTAATATGGCTTGATGTTGTATTTAAACCTTATGTCTTTTGTAAACGGTCTTTAATCTTAATATTTTTGGGATCCCGTGTAAACAGGAAACGTCTCTTTATGAAAAATGTGACTTTTGAGACCAAAACATTTTAACCCTAGTTCCTTTATAGTTTCAATAGCACGTTTTTAATTAAAGGACTTGATTAGCAAGTCTAGCACTTTATAAACACACAGTGTAACGGTTCTGGCTATCCAGGGTGTTACACTAGTAGAGCTCAATATGACTTGGTCGATATTCATATTTTCAATCTTTACCTTATTAATTATAATTTTAACATCAAATATATTTTTTAATATTTTTAATATCAATATTCTATGTTTGTTACAAGAATGACTAGACTGGTAATCTATGTTCAATTTGATGGGGAATGGAAGGAGGACCAAAGGTTATATAAATGGTTACCAAAGAATAAGTTATTGTTAGGATTGGTTAAAAAAACAAAGCCTAAGTGGTATTACACATGCTAGGTGTAAAATCCTAACAGTTTCATATAATGTAGGTGTGAAATTTAACTTTTTGTTGTAGACATTTAAAAGTTCTATTTTTTGGGTCCAAAGTGATATTTTGGGGTATATAAGAGTGTCCAAAAAGTTTGGGACCATTAGGAAGTGTTTAAGGCTACTTTTGAGAAGTTTGAGCTACTCATCAGCATTGCATCGCTCCCTTGTAGGCGACACATCACATTGATCTTAAAACTTATATGAAATGCTACCGGTGACGTATCACCTACTAGAAGGTGATTCATCACCTGGTAGGTGACTGTGATCCGCAAAATATCGTGTTTTAAGCTCCAAATGATGTGTTAAAATCTCTAATCCTATTGGTTAGACTTAATGACGGTGCCTGCACTATTGTACGCCCTGATTTTCCCACGGGCTGATTAGCAAGCCGAGCTGCGACCTAACCATGATTACCTCATAATCATCCCCAGGGACCGGAGCTTCTGTTGTAATGTCGTGCCTTCTTAGCTCGAGGAAGCCCCAAGAGTTCGCCTTCACTGCCCAGGGCTGGGACAGGGATTCCGAAGGTCGAAGACCGAGCTAAGTATGAAGCTCGTGGTACGAGCTTCATATGGAGGCTATGACCCTTTGCGAAGTCAACACACGCAAGGTAAACGTGCACATATCAGGCATCACGTGTCTGATATCCCCCTGACTTCTCGGACACGCAGCAAGAACGTGCGTATTCAGACACCCACCACTGGGTTGGGCTGTGCGGCCCATTACCTCCTTACCTATTGATTTGACCACACTCATGTGTCAGGTTTAGGAATTAATCATGAATGTCACAGAATTGATACGACAAGTAAGAAGGTCACGGGATGACCTTCTTACCAACTTCCAGGTGCCTTCTCCTATAAATATGGAGACCCTGGGAGTTGATAAGGGTTGGAAAAAATAATCTCTTGTAAGAAATACTCTGTAATCAAATACTCAGTATAGATCAATAATATTGACTAGTGGAGTAGAAGGATTTTAACCTTCGAACCACTTAAAAAACGTGTCTTGAGTCACCTCTTCCCTCCTCTAAGATCATATATTTGTTTCGGTTCTACATTTGGCACTAATCCCTTTCTCTTCTTCTCTTAATTACCTGTTGGCGAAGAACCGCGTCAACAGTTTGGTGCTTTCATTGAGAGAACAAGTTCGATTAGTGCTGCTGCAAACATCCAACTATGGTGACTACTCGGTCCAGGCATGGTAACGAGACAGAACAACATGATGGGCAGGAGGCTCATCATACTACCATCCCTGATGAACAAGTTCCTGAAGTCCAACAGCGGCCAGGAAAACAGCCGGTGGGCTAAGATGATACTGGTAGTTCGGCGCCTCGGCCACCTAATCCGAACCCATGTTATTATACTGCGGTGGAAATGGAGAATGCTCAACTGAGGAGTCAGTTAGCAACAACTAGCCAGCAAATCCAGGATATCCTGGCCCGATTACCCCCTCTCACAACCGGAGTTAACGTCGGAGAGAGGCAAGGCGAGGCTCCTAAGTCTCGCCGGGGTAACCGGTCCAGGCATAGCCGTTCGGATAGACTTCCAGCAGCCAACTCCACCCCTTCATCATGCCATCGAGAGGCAAACTTCGAGGAAATGCCTAGGACCGGACAACAGGAATACATCCATTTGGTCAGAACGTCGACTTCTAGCTCCCAACCATCCTCGAGAACGCCTAGGGGAGCTCGAGGAAATTCCCGAAGGAGATCCGGGGAGGGCTCGCGACGTCAGCCCGTCCCCGACGACCGTCTTGCACCTCGTCCAGATCGCCCGGTGCGGGACCAGCAGGTTGGCAGGACCGAAAGGCCCCCACCAAACTTGATCCGTCCAGACGAAACTAGGATCGCCTCCCCAGTCAGGCATCCTCCATCTCCGATCAGATATCCGTCTCCTCCTCGGCCCGTCCGGGACATCCCAGCCTATGGGAGTAGTAGGAGAAACCCGCCATCAGCTGGACCTTCCCGGCGCAGCAGGGCGCCAGGGGAAGGCTCAGGTCGTCATCACCAAAGGAGGACTCCAAGCCTATCCAGCAGGAGCCACTAGACTGGCAGTCGCCGGAGTGATCTCTCTGGGGGAGACCTTCGTCAGCGTTTAAGTTCGGCACAAAGTCACCAGACCACCCAGGGAGGTGACCTGCGAGATCGCCTCAACTCTCATAGAGGGGGCAGAGCAGGAGGAGATGGCCAGGCTCGCTCAGGGGGGGCCCTGTCTGAAGTACGCAACGGGGGGAATGTCCCAAATAATCTATCTCAAGATAGGAGGGGCAATAACCCACCAAATGTGTACAATGGATCCGGAGCTGTTGAACAGCCCCGGAATAACCAAGGACATCAAGACCAAACCCTCGAGCGCCTGACTCAGATGGAGGAGCTGATGAGGAAGCTCCTATCAGAAAAAGAAAAAGACGAATATGATTCAGGAGACGAGATGGAACTCTTCGCCCCCAATATAGCATCAACGGCATACCCATCTGGTTTCCGTATGCCTCACTTGTCAAAGTTCAACGGGGACGGAGACCTGTCGGACCATTTAGGGATGTTTAACACCTTAATGATGGCCCATAACATTGGCCCGGAGCTGAGATGCTTGATCTTCCCCTCCACACTGACTGGACCTGCCAGGCAGTGGTTTAAGCAAAGTAAAAGACAGTCAATCAGTTCCTGGAAGACCTTCTCAGCCGACTTCAAAAGGGCATTCCGAGCCTCCCAGGCCGCCCGTGTTCAGGCCGACTCCCTGGCTAACGTGAGACAGCAGCCTGGTGAGACTCTGAAGGCCTACCTGAGCAGATTCGCAAACGTCGCTGCTCGGGCTAGAGACGCAGATGATAGCTCCAAGCTCATGGCCATGAGAACCGGAATCCTTGTCGGAGGAGACCTATGGAAGGATATACAGAGGAAGGGAGTCAGCTCGGTCAACGAATTCCTTAACAGGGCCCAAGAATGGATAAACTTGGAAGAACCCGAAGCCTCAGCTGCGGGAACCAGCCAAGTTCCCGATCAGCCCGCGGGAGTAGGGACGGAGGTCGTGGCAGCGACCCCAAACGTCGCACAGAGCAACCAGCCCGGTGGAGGAAAAAGAAAGGGCAATGGCGAAAACGGTCAGCACGACCAAAAGAAGAATAAGTCCGTAGATAAGTTTAAGCTCGTTTTCACGACGTATACCAAGCTCATCCAGTCCAGAGAGAGTATCTTCTTGGCCAACTCTACTCGGGTCCCTTGGAAGAGGCTGGAGCCATTGAAGCACCACAAGGGAAAGAGAGACACTTCCAAATTTTGCCGTTTTCATAACGACATTGGCCACAATACCGACGATTGTAGGCATTTGAAGATGAGATCGAGACTCTCATCCGAGCCGGTCCCTTGGCTTAATACTCGCGGAACAGGGTCCCAGCGAGTCGACCTGCTCCAGAAGCCCCAGCCAGTCAGCCCGGGTCTCGGGTAGATCAGGATGTCCCTCCCCCCATGGTCGGAGGAGTGATATCCACCATCTCTGGAGGTCCGCACATGGCTGGCTCGAGCAGAGGTGCCCAGTAGAGATACGTGAATGAACTAAAGGCTCACAACGAAGTGGAGTTCGTCCCGGAGCAGCGCCAGTCAAAGCAGCAGCGATTGGAGAGGCAACCAATCATTTTTATGGAGGAAGATGCAGGTCGTGTCCAGTTCCCTCACAATGATCCCTTGGTTGTAGCAGTCCAGCTCGCCAACCGGAGAGTGAGGAGGGTACTAATAGACAACGGGAGCTCGGTGAACCTCCTATTCCGATCCACCTTAGAGAAGATGGGTTTGACCGTCGCCGAGCTAAAGGCAACCTCCATGATGCTGTATGGTTTTTCGGGAGAAGGATCAGCGGCGATAGGGACGATCGAGCTGGTGATCACCCTAGGGGAAGAATCTCGGACAGTCTCCAAACTACTCGAGTTCGTGGTCATAGAGTGCCCCACTACTTACAATGCCATTTTGGGCCGACCTACGCTCATAGATTTCGAGGCTATCACTTCCATTCGACACCTCGCCATGAAGTTCCCTACTTCAACAGGAATCTGCACTATCCAAGGCGATCAGCTCGCTGCCAGGGAATGCTACAGCATTTCCATGAAGGGAAAATCTAAACCCGGGTAGCTGGCTATGGCCATTCTGAGTGAAGAGGAATCTCAGGAACCCTCAGCGGACCCTGAGATTGAAAAACCTCAAAGCGCCAAAGGGGGAAATGTCGCTTTGAGTGAGGATATTGACCCCCGAGTAGGCGAAGATAGATCCGAGCTCTAGGCTATTGAGGAGCTCGAGGAGGTGAACCTTGATCCACAAAATCCATCACGGATGGTCAAGCTCGGGAAAAATCTCTGCGGCAAGAGGAAGGCGGAGCTGACTACGTTTCTGCGAGCTAACTTAGACGTATTTGCCTGGTCCCACGAGGACATGGTGGGGATTAGCCCGAGTGTCATCATGCACATGATTCATCTGGACAAAAGCATTCCCGCCAAGTCTCAGAAGCAAAGACGTTTAGGAACAACCCGGGCTGAAGCCCTAGAAGAAGAAGTAGCCCGACTCAAAAAATGTGGCTTTATCCGCGAAGCCAAGTTTCCAATTTGGGTCGCCAACCCCGTGCTAGTTCAAAAGCCCAACGGAAAATGGCGAACCTGCATCGACTTCTCCGACCTGAATAAAGCCTGCCCCAAGGATTGCTTTCCATTGCCAAGGATTGACCAGCTAGTGGATGCCATGGCGGGGCACGAGCTCATGTCCTTTATGGACGCGTACTCAGGCTACAATCAGATCGCGATGAATCCGGCGGACCAGGAACACACCAACTTCATGACCCCGACTAATGTCTATTGCTATAAGGTCATGCCGTTCGGACTGAAGAACGCCGGAGCTACCTATCAAAGGCTAGTAAATAGAATGTTCGCGGACCAGATCGGTAACAACATGGAAGTGTACATTGATGACATGTTGGTCAAGTCAAAGACTGCCGATAACCATGTTTCCGACCTGGAAGAATATTTTAAAATACTATGAGAATACGGCATGAGGCTCAATCCCCAGAAATGCACTTTTGGGGTCGCGTCAGGGAAATTCCTGGGGTTCATAGTCAATACCCGAGGAATCGAGGCAAACCCCGGTAAGATCCGGTCACTGCTCGAGCTTCCTTCGCCCAGGTCGCGGAAAGATGTCCAAGGCTTAACAGGAAGAGTGGCAGCACTCAACCGGTTTATTTCCAAGTCAACCGATAAGTGTTTGCCCTTCTACAACCTGCTCCGAGGAAACAAGAAGTTTGAATGGACAGTAGAATGTGAAAGCGCATTCCTCGACCTGAAGGCACATCTGGCTGAACCGCCCGTGCTATCCAAGCCCAAGGCAGGAGAGCCTCTTTTTCTCTACCTGGCTGTCACTGAGGATGCAGCTTGTGCCGTACTGGTACGAGAAGAGGACCAAGTTCAGAAGCCAGTCTATTACATCAGCAAGAGACTTCTCGGGGTAGAATCACGATACCCACTGATGGAAAAATTGGCGTTCTGCCTAGTCACGGCCTCGCGAAAGCTCAGTCTGTACTTCCAATCTCACTCAGTACACGTCATGACCGATCAGCCTCTAAGGCAGATTTTGCAAAAACCTGAAGCATCGGGACGTTTCTTAAAATGGGCGGTCGAACTCAGTCAGTTCAAGATTTTCTACACTCCACGAACTGCTATAAAAATTCAGGCCCTCGCCGATTTTGTGGTAGAATGCACGGGATTCCAGGAGGTACCAGCAGAGGGCTCACCCCAGGTCACCTCGCCCCAATTGTTGTGGAGGATCTTTGTGGATGGTTCTTCCAACGAGAACGACTCTGGGGCCGGAATCATTCTGATATCCCCCGAGGGACATATATTCCACTCGGCGCTAAGGTTCGGGTTCAAGGCCTCCAACAACGAGGCAGAGTACGAAGCTTTGTTGGCCGGGCTAAGGATAGCCAAGGAGTTAAAGGTGAGCTCCGTTCAGTGCTTCAGTGACTCCCCGCCCGTGGTAAACCAGGTTCTGGGTGAGTATCAGGCGCGGGGACCCAAGATGGCCGCCTATCTGGCAAAGGTAAAAGCTGAGCTGTCCACATTTGAGCGAGGATCGATCGAACAGATACCTCAGGAACAGAACGCTAATGCAGATGCTCTTGCCAAGCTCGCCACCTCGGGAGAGACGGAGACCTTGGGGTTGGTGCCAATAGAATTCTTGGAAAAACCAAGTATAGAAGGAGACCGGGCTGAGGTCGAGATGGTCGATGCCAGGCCGACCTGGATGACCCCCATTCTTGAATATCTCGTCAAGGGCAAGCTGCCTGAAGGGTGTAACGATGCTCGGCGAATCTTGTATCAAGCTTCGAGATATACGATAGTCGATGGGGTGTTGTACCGACGTGGGCATTCCCTACCTTTCCTCCGGTGCGTTCTTCCAAGTGAAGTGAAGGCCATCGTGTAGGAAGTTCACAAAGGATTCTGCGGAGACCACACCGGGGGGCAAAGCTTGGCCTTAAAGGTTCTCAGGCAAGGGTATTATTGGCCAACTCTGTCCAAAGACTCGATCTCGTACGTAAAGAAGTGTGACAAGTGCCAGCGATTCGCTGCAGTTGCTCGAGCTCCTCCGGTCGAGCTAAAGATGATCTCGTCCCCATGGCCGTTTGCTGTTTGGGGGATAGACTTGGTTGGCGCCCTCCCCACGGGAAAAGGCGGGGTCCGTTACGCCGTGGTAGCCATCGAATACTTTACTAAGTGGGCTGAGGCAAAGCCGTTGGCAACGATAACGTCCAAAAAGGTGCTTGATTTCGTGGTTAAAAGCATCATCTGTCGCTTCTGCCTGCCCAAGAAGATCGTCTCCGATAACGGCACTCAGTTCGACAGCGACTTATTCGCCGAGTTCTGTAAAAGACATGGGATTGTAAAAAGTTTCTCCTTCGTGGCCTATCCTCAGGCTAATGGCTAGGTCGAAGCTGTCAACAAGACCCTAAAGGCGAGCCTCAAGAAAAGATTAGATGAAGCGAAGGGGGTCTGGCCAGAACAGCTCCCCCAGGTCCTATGGGCATACCGGACCTCGCATCAGACTCCTACGGGTCATACTCCCTTTTCCTTAACCTTTGGGAGTGAGGAAGTCCTCCCCGTGGAGATAAAGGTTCTTTCACATAGAGTCCAGTCTTACGACCAAGATCGAAACCATGAGCTCCTATGCCATTCCCTCGATCTGGTTGAGGAAAGGCGAGAGGATTCGCAACTCCAGCTCGCCCATTATCAGCAGAAAATCACCCGCTACTTCAACACCAAGGTCAAAAAACGCGCCTTTAGCATGGGCGAATTGGTCCTGAGGAGAGTTTTCCTCGCCGGAAAAGATCCCAAAGATGGAGTCTTGGGACCGAACTGGGAAGGACCATACCAGGTCATCGAAGTCATCAAGGAGGGAACTTATAAGTTAGCTCGACTTGATGGAGGGGCGGTCCCGCGGACTTGGAACGCCATCCACTTAAAGAGATATTATCAATGATCCACTTGTAAGGCCTGGAAGGCCACTTTTTATGTAGTAATGAAAATCATCTTTTTACGCATATTTGCAAGTGTAATCTTAAAGTAACCACAAAAGACCCTTTCCCAGTTACTTGGGGGGCATATGGAACCTGGATATAACCAGGTCTCCTTAACGACTTAGATGTTGATTCTTATCGATTGACCGTTGTTTTCTTAAAAACGCGAGATATTGATAAGGGTTAACGCTAACTAAGTCCTATCCTGGTTTTAACCGGGTCATAAAACTTAGAAGTTAATTTAAGTCTATTGATCGTTGCTCTTCTTAAAGAGCTCGAGATATGGATAAAAGTTAACACGAACTAAGTTTTCAAATTAAGTTCCTGGTTTTAACCGGGTCATAAGACTTAGAAGTTAATTTAAGTCTATTGATCGTTGCTCTTCTTAAAGAGCTTGGGATATGGATAAAAGTTAACACGAACTAAGTTTTCAAATTAAGTTCCTGGTTTTAACTGGGTAATAAAACTTAGAAGTTAATTTAAGTCTATTGATCGTTGCTCTTCTTAAAGAGCTCGGGATATGGATAAAAGTTAACACGAACTAAGTTTTCAAATTATGTTCCCGGTTTTAACCGGGTCATAAAACTTAGAAGTTGATTTAAATCTATTGATCGTTTTTCTTCTTAAAGAGCGCGAAATACAGATAAAAATTAACACGAACTAAGTTTTCAAATTAAGTTCCTGGTTTTAACCGGGTCATAAAACTTAGAAGTTGATTTAAATCTATTGATCGTTGTTCTTCTTAAAGAGCGCGAAATACAGATAAAAATTAACACGAACTAAGTTTTCAAATTAAGTTCCTGGTTTTAACCGGGTCAAAGAACTTAGAAGTTAATTTAAATCTATTGATCAATGTCCTTCCTAAAGAGCTCGAGATATGGATAAAAGTTAACACGAACTAAGTTTTTCAAAAAATTGTAACCAAAGTACGAAAAGGCAAGAAAAAGCATAAATTAAAAACGCCAAAGCAAATTGTCTCGAGGTGGAAACACCTCATGCAAAGGTCACATAAAAAAAAAATACTTAAAAATATTCAAGGGCAAAAGAGAAAAAACGCCCTAAGCTCCACCAGATGGCCCCTAGGAGGTCGCTGTCTCACCCTGCTCCGCCGCTCCAGAGCCTTCCCCAGTCTCCGAAGGCGGCGCCTCTTTCTCAAGGCGAGCTTGGTACTTCACCAGCAAGCGCGCCCAAAGACTCGGTGACATGAAGGAAAAGTCAGCCTCCGGATTGTAGGCCCAGCAGTGATAGAACAGATCTTCCATGGACTGCTCCGAAGTGGTCCGTTCGGCCTCCAGGGCGGCCTGGGCGGCCTGGATCTCAGTCTTCGCAGCCTCAAGGTCTGTCCGCGAGGTGGCAAGGGAGGTCTCGAGCTCTTGGACCTTCGAGCGGGTCTTCTCCAACTCGGCCTTCGAGGTCGCCAAGGCATCTTTAGTCGCCTTAGCCTCCTGAAGAGAGGCCTGGTGCTCGATCCTCATATCCTCGAGCTGAGTTTTGGCCCTGACGATGCTCTGGTGAAGAGCGACAACACCCTGCGAGAAATGAAAGATAGATTGCCTTAGAGGAAAAATAGGGCAAAGTGTAATGGTAAAAGCTTTAAGAGAACAGGGCAGCTTACCGTTAGGGTCATGCCCATTGAAGACTCCATTACGCCAACCGGGCTCATTGTCTCAATGGCCCGGAGCTCCTTCTCGGTGAATTTGTATATATGGCTGACGGCGTAGTTCGCTGACTCATACACCGTTCCCTGGAAGGCCTCTGGGATCTTCTCCAGATCCTGGGGATTGACTGGGATGCGTACATCGGAGGCCACCACGGCCGGAGTCCTGAGCTCCGACCCCGCGTCCTGGGTGGCGGCTGGATCTCGCGGAGGCGGTGGAGGCATTTGGCCTGCTCCTGCAGCAGGGAGAATCGCTCTCGCGACCTAGTCTGCCGGGGTTTTCTCCTTCTCCTTTGCCGGAGACTTGGTGGAGACCCCAGCGGCGCTCTTGGGCCCCCGGAGCCTTTTCAGTCTTGGCCCGGCTGAGGGGTTCCCCCCGAAGACTGCACCTCGCAAGCTCTCCTCAGGCTGAGACATATCTTTTGTCAAAACAAAAACATGATTAATACAAATTAGCAACCATACAAAGACAAAGACAAAGGGTTAAAGATAAAAAGTATGCGAATACTAAGGGAGCCCTACCCCCCGAGCTGGAAGAAGAACCTAAGATGATTACTTCCCGAACTGGCGCAAGTTCTGGGTCTGGGTCTGACTCAGGGCTAGATTCTCCTACGTACTGCCTAAGCCCCGGAGCTAAGATACCCCTCCAGAGGGATGGCCATGAACGGAGGTTGGTCCCATACTCCTCGAATAGGATTGACGTAAAGGCTAGGGTGTTATCTACTACTACGGTACCCCTAGGTCAGCTATCTTGGTAGTCCAACACGAGCCGATCGACGCAGTGGAGCAGGGTTGTGTCCAGGTCCAGATCACTTCGGTGACGATGAACGAGCTGTCGGGGGTTGAATCTAGCTAGCCGGGGGTCGGCAATGGCCCTATCTAAGTTCCTAAATATGTAAAGGTTACCTTGGCCCGAGGGACTCGCGGCTGCTCCGGACTGGATCCTCTCTTCGTTCGTTATCTGGGCGACCTCCAGCGCCCGCTTCCTGCTCCTCACAAGTGGAGTCTCGTCCTCCTCATCCTCCTCGTCCTCGTCCATCGCGACATCCTCCACGATGATGGGCATAGAGGAGCGAACTGGGGGAGGCCCCCGAGGCCTCCTTAGATTCAAAGTCTAATTTGGGAAAATCAGCTTACAAAACACCATCGTCTCGTCCGTCACGAGCACCCGGTAGTCCTTCTCACTGGGGGGCAAGCCCGCCAGTGTCTCGTATTGGGCCCCGAGGGTCACAGATTTCTCTGTCCTCGCAAAGATGGCTACAAGATTAGTCTGAGTCAGAACGGGGTACGGGAGGAGCTAAAATGACACTTAAAGTACGAGCTAAGGTCGGAGAAAACTTACGAGGACGATTGAAATAGTGATGCTCGCAATTCTGGAACCCAGTTGACATGAAGAACTGGTCCTTAAAGTCATTAGGGTGGCTGGGCAGCTCGATGACCGCCGCCGTATTGGGAAACCGGGTTAGATAGTAAAACCCGTCGCCTCGCCCTCGCTGGTCCGGGCTAGCTTTGAGGCAGAAAAAGTATAAAATGTCTGCAGGAGTGGGGACCTCCCACTCGTGCTTCTGGAACAAATACCTCAACCCTGCCAGCAGACGGTAGGAGTTGGGGGGGAGCTGAAACGGGGCCAACCCCACGTAGTTGAGGAAATCAGCAAAATACTGAACCAGGGGAGGGAAGGCCCCTGCCTTAAAGTGTTCACCGCTCCAGGCCGTGAACGACTCCTCGAGCGGCGCACAGCTCCGCTCGCCATCTGAAGCAGGCCGGGCCACTACGGATGCTTTCCCTAGGGCGATGTTGTGGGAAATGAAGATTTTGTTAATCTTCACCTGGTCGGTTATCTTTGAGACGATCCTCTCCGCCTCAAAGAATGCATCAGGGGCCACCTCGACCTCCTTCTCCACTGCCGGCTCGAAGCGGGGGATTGGGGAGTTAGGCATCGCCGCCTTTCCTCTGTTCTGCTGGGAGGCCGAGCTGCTGACGTTCTTCTGGGGGAGATTCCTCTTTGGAGCCATCTGGTCGCCTAACGAACAAAAGAAAACATTTCAGAAAAGGCGACCCAAGCATGAGGAAAAAGCAATTATTATTTGCACGAGCTGAGGTAAGCCTAGCCCGTGGAGAGTGGGACCACGCGGTTCGATGAACACGCGCCTGTGCTCCCAACAGATCCCCGATTCCTCGAGATTCGTGTGTCAGGAGGGTCAGGATAGAATTTGCCTTGGGGGGAAAGTTTCAGTAGGTAGAAAATTGCAAAACCGCCTGTGAGGCGTGTTCCCTAAGCTACCCGGTTTTGCACCCAAAATTACCAAAACTCCTACCCAGAAAATTTTCCCCAGAGAAAGCATCCTAAAACCCATACTATAAAATGGTTTCCTACAGCAAAGATACCCTAACCTAAAAAGGGCTTTCACCCTCCGTATCCACAAAACCCAGTAAAACCTTGCATGCGGCTACAGTAAATTTTTTACCTATGCTACAGTGGCATATATTTTCAAAACGCACATGGTCAGGAAACTTACAGTGTGTGGCTGGGAGGTGGATGGAAGTGTCGCCCTGGTAAAAGTTTTGTCGGTGTATTGGCTTCCAAAGCTTTGAAGAAATCCGTGCACCTAAGCTTCTTGAACACTGAAAATGGCAGTAACAGAGTAGAGGGTTTGTTCTTCTGAGAAAAAGAGAGAAGGAGAAGAGAAGTTTGAAAAATTTCGAATGAAAGGGTGGCCACCCCTTTTTATATGCATAAAAGATCACGTGTAGAGGGCCGTTGGATGGCCTTGATGAGGGATCCGAGGCCCTCCACTCGAAATATGAAACGACGGCTGGGCATAGGCTAGGCCATTAAATGTGGTTCTCGTAAGACGTACCGTCACCACCCATGATGTTCCACGTATCAGGCGCCTGCGTAAAAAGTGGAATACGAAGAGTTCATGGGGAAGTCTAAAAGCCTCTACTGTGGTCTTATATACGACGTAATATACCACGAGCAGGAGCTTGGGGGGCAGATGTATGCCCTGATTTTCCCACGGGCTGATTAGCAAGCCGAGCTGAGGCCTAACCATGATTACCTCATAATCATCCCCAGGGACCTGAGCTTCTGTCGTAATGTCGTGCCTTCTTAGCTTGAGGAAGCCCCAAGAGCTCGCCTTCACTGCCCAGGGCTGGGACAGGGATTCCGAAGGTCGAAGACCGAGCTAAGTATGAAGCTCGTGGTACGAGCTTCATATGGAGGCTATGACCCTTTGCGAAGTCAACACACGCAAGGTAAACGTGCACATATCAGGCATCACGTGTCTGATATCCCCCTGACTTCTCGGACACGCAGCAGGAACGTGCGTATTCAGACACCCACCACTGGGTTGGGCCGTGCGGCCCATTACCTCCTTACCTATTGATTTGACCACACTCATGTGTCAGGTTTAGGAATTAATCATGAATGTCACAGAATTGATACGACAAGTAAGAAGGTCACGGGATGACCTTCTTACCAACTTCCAGGTGCCTTCTCCTATAAATATGGAGACCCTGGGAGTTGATAAGGGTTGGAAAAAATAATCTCTTGTAAGAAATACTCTGTAATCAAATACTCAGTATAGATCAATAATATTGACTAGTGGAGTAGAAGGATTTTAACCTTCGAACCACTTAAAAAACGTGTCTTGAGTCACCTCTTTCCTCCTCTAAGATCATATATCTGTTTCGGTTCTACATTTGGCACTAATCCCTTTCTCTTCTTCTCTTAATTACCTGTTGGCGAAGAACCGCGTCAACAACTATAAAATGAGTCTTTTAGGGTTTTGAAGGTATTGATCGCACTCTCAATTCACTCTCTAACCTCTCTCTCTAACACTCAAAGATCACAAATTTTCTCCAAGAAATTAATAAAGAAAGTGTTTGTATTGGTGATTTTCAAGGATTGTTTAATCCTAGGTTCCTTTCCTACTAGAGAAACCCTCAAACATCCATGAAGGGCTAGGAGTGAGAGAATTTGGACAATGATACATCTCATGTATAAGTCTTGGTATTGATTCTCTATCTACAAAGAAGATTCAATTGGTGTTCATATAAGGTTTGAAGCTTTCAAGAATATCAAAAGGTTTGTTCTACAACTAGGGTTTGCACTTTTCATCTCTTATCTTTTATTGGACTCTGTCAAGAAGAATTTCATGTCGATACTTATTATATCGGTGGTGTAATTTCACTCTCAACCAACATTTAAATTCTTTATAATCTTGTTTGTGATATTCAACATCATTATGGAAGAATTTTCTTCAATTTCGACATTGAAATTCATGATACAGATTTTTTTAGGATTAACTGATTTGATGGAACCAACTTTGTGCGTTGGCAAGATAAGATTAGGTTCCTGCTCACAACTCTAAAGGTCTACTATATTCTAGACAAAGATCTAAATTCCCTAGATTTCGCTAAGGAGAATGATACTCAAGAAATCATCAAGGAAAGGAAGAAGTGCGAAGAAGATGAGCTCATTTGTCGGGGTCACATCCTCAATGCCCCCTCGGACCGATTGTACAATCTCTATACCAACACCAAGTCTTCCAAGGAGATATGTTAGGCATTGGAAAACAAATACAAAGTGGAAGAATAAGATACAAAGAAATTCCTTATTACTCAACATGGAATTTAAGTTTTTTGATGAAAACCCCTTCTCCCCCAAATTCATGAACTGCAAATCATTTTGAATAAACTTTCTACCCAAAAAATTGTATTGCTAGAACAATTCCTTGGTGCCATTATAGTCAAGTTGCCTCCATCTTGGAGGGGAAATAGAAAGAAAATCTTCCAAAAGAATGAGAAGATTTCCTTGGAGGAGATTCTCAAGCATTTGAGAATTGAGGAGGAGTCCTGTTATAGGGATAAATATGCGGAAAAGTGTAATGGATAGACTTCTAAAACCAATGTAGTGGCTAAACCTCCCAACAACAACAAATGAAAAAGGGATTAACAAGCCCAAAGGCAGTGTAGTAAACCCTTGGGACCTAAGAAGAATTAGGGTCAATTTAAGAGCTCCAAAGGTGTAACACCCTAACTTTCTATAACTTAAGTATACCAAATAAAAAACATAGCTAGAAATAGATTGTTGCTTTATTGACTCAAAAGAAATAAAATATTTACAATAATTAGAATTCAAGTTTTAAAAGAAACATAATTGTTTTGAAATAATAACAAAATAATTGCAACAACCATTATTTACAAAAGAAACAATAATAATAAAAACATTTGGTGTGTCCAAGACCTCTAATAACTATATGGCCCTCACAAGATACACACACTTGCTGAGTAGGGTCCAACTCATCACTTCAGACCTAGCCCTTACTTATTCATGTCTGCATACAATTATAGAATAAATGAATGAGTTTCTAAGCCCAGTAAGGAAATGCTAACAGGCATCAAACAACATATCATATAGTTATCATATTAAACAAACATAACTGAAAACACAACATCATAAATCTTATAAAATTTCACAACTGAACTATTAACCTAAATTCATAAAACTATTCTCCTATAAAAGATTTGAAAATATAAAAAACTGTTAACATAAGCCTGTAAAACTAGAGAAGAATCCGTAATTATCATAACATATCACAACACTATTATTTTCTAGCAACCTATCAAGTTGAGTCTTATATTCACCACCTGTCAAGATAAGTTAGTCCATAACAATGTCACGTAAATAACGTAACGGTCAAGACTAGGGTTAGAGGTAACTACATAAACGACAAACCAAGCCAATTGTACCTCACATACTGTCCCATTCTCGTACCTGAAATGTTAGAAAAAATACACTAACATAGCCCAACTACTTAATTTCCTTACATACATAACAATAATACGCCTATTCTAACAGAAATAAACTTACTAAGCTTAGCCATTGCAAAATTATGCAAATATTTCTACGTACATACCTAAATTGTGCTACATATGTGGTTTCTAGAATAGCATTAACACAATTCCATACACACATAATAATGTAACATACCGTTTATGAGGGTGGAGATAATCGTACATAGGCAAACCAGAGCCACATTACCTCACTTACATATCCCTCCTGTTCCTACAACGTGTAGCGCCTCCGAATTTTACTTAGTTAGATAGTAGTATCTCATGCTGTAGTATTTTAGTTTTCATGGTTATTAGTTCAAGCCGGGAATTATTTAGAAACTCATAGAGATAGTTATGGATTTTATAAGTCTAACCTATAGTTTAGAAATATTAATTTTATCATACGGTTTAATTATTGAAGCTGGTCCTAGAAATATTATTTATTATAACCTACGGATTAGATAGAATAATTAATAATGTGACATTTGTCACATGTATGTTTATTAAGGTTTTTAGATGAATAAAATAATAAAGGATAAACCTAGGAAGTCTAGAACCTTCTCTCAGATGTTAGGATCTCGTATTACTCAGTCAAAGTGGTTTAAACAACTTTAAGTGTGCAAAAATGTGATTTAATATATCAGCATAAGCCGATATATCGCATCTATAGTGGCCGATATATCACCTATGTTGATACGGAAAACACGTCGACTTCGCACGAACGAAACTGCAGATCCTCAGGAAAATGGGCAGGAGATATGTCGCATATAGGGGGCGATATATCAACTCCATCAACCTATTTTGAAACTCCATGGAATCCGAAGCTAGAAACAACCCTAACCAACTTAGACTTGCTTTTGAACGATTTTGACTGAGTTCTAGGCACCTGCTGAGCAGAATATTCCATTTTTATTAATTTTAATGGGAGTTAGTTTCATTCCTTGAACTCTATAAATATGACCCTTCACTCAGCCATTTACATCATCTTTCAAACACTTCTTTGAGCCTCCAAGCTGCCAATTTCGTTCTAGAGAGAAACAATAGGGCTTTCGGGTTAAAAGTTTTCAAATCTAAGCTTTTCTAAACACTTGGGAAGTAAGCTATAGTGTGTTTTTGGTACTGAGGTGTAGATCAAGGCTCAAAGCTATCTAAGGTACTTTAATCCTCATGATTAGTTCATTGCTATTCCTCTTATTATTTTCTTTTACTTCAAATCCTAACTTGTTACAATGGCTTTTAGTTAGGTGCTTGATTTCTTGAAACTTAAGGCTTTTGGTAAGTTCTTATCTTGATGGTTTATTTCTTCTTTTCATCTTCTTTTATTTAGGAAACTTATGGTTTTACTATTTGATTTTAGGAGTTTCCAATCCCTCACTTGTCTCCAATACCCCAGTTTTTGGTAAGGAAAAAAAGTTAGATTTATGTGCTATGTCCTTTGTGTATGTATGTTTGTTTTTATGTCTTTTAGTCGCTTGAGAAATATGGTTGCTTAGATAGCAAATCCTGGGATTTTTATCATTATCATAGACTATAGTTGTGTCTAAACCTACCTCTAAATAGTAGCAAGAGGACTATAGCGGTTTCTATCACATACTACGGTAATGAGTTAATGGCCATTAATATTGTAGTCCATTTTTATGTTTTATGTTTTATGTATTACGTTTTATGTTATGCTTTAGTAGTTTTCCTTATTGGGCATTAGACTCATTCCTTTTTATTTAGATTGTGTAGGTAAATGAAAATGGAAAGGCGGGACGGATCCTGGGTGGCTTTGGCATGTGTATTGGGCGAGGAACTAAAGGAATGAACCGATGGGATCGATCGAGGATGACGTTGACATTTGAGTCTTTTAATTAAGTATTTATGATTTTCGCATTTAGTATTTGAACATTTAAATAAAAGTTTTTGTTTTTCTTTATGATTTTATGTAATAACAATGGGATCCTGTATTTTGGATTTTCTATAATAAAGTTTTATTATTTTATTTATGTATCCAAAAGATAGTATTTATGTCGTAGTAGTTTTAAAGGTCCAAGGTCTTTAAGTTAGTCGGGTCTTTATAGTTGGTACCAGAGCCACGGTTCATATGCATGAAGTTCTCCTTGAGACACACGCAAAAACTCCGAATCTAGCCGCCAATGTAAGTGTTTATGTTATGAATATTATGTTTATGTTAAAATCTAACGTTTTAGTCATTATATTTTCAGTCAAAATGAATGGAGCCATGACTTATCAAGATATTCGTGCCATTAATGCATTGAAAAGGATTAGAGAGCCAAGGGATACAATAGGAATGCTAGAAAGAATCACTCAAAGATTGGTCAAATTTCACAAGGAGATAGTTCACATTCAAATCACTAGGCAAATTATGATGAGAGCCATGGAACAATAAGTCCTAGTAATTAGGCTTTTTGAAGACATGCCTTCTATGGTTTCAAATTTGGAAGAATTATGTAAAACTATAAATGATGAAGATGACTTACCAGTAGCCATTAGATATTTTTTTTATACATAGGTTTAATAATAGGGTTGAGATTCAATTCACCAATGAACAAAAGAATAATATCCTAATGAATATTCCCCGTGGTAGTTTCGAGGCTTATGCTATTGATGATTATGAGGAAATAACTGATGATATGCTAGATGAAGGATCAGATGTGGAAGATCCTGATTTTTAGAAATTTTACCCTAGTTATTATTAGTATAATTTCTTTATTTTAAATTATTATTGTAATAAGTGAAATTTTTTTCCAAATAAATGAAGTTATTATTATTATTATTTTTTTTGGCATGTATGAATTTGTTTTATTTGTAAAATTATAATTAATTTAGAATAAATTCAATAAATAATGGCTAAGTTCGGTGAGGCAATGGACCAAGTTCTATATTGAGAGTTTAGGGGGCCATAGTAGCGGGAACAATTTTACTGATCCCATCCCTCCCTCAATATGGTTAACTTTGGAACAGCGGCAAGTTTCGAGCCTGAGAATTAAGTCATATAGGGTTGTTAGAAACAAACTTAGAAAATAATAAAGATGACCTAATAGTCTAAGTATAGAAACACACCCTAATTTATAAAGATGACTTACATAAATTTTCATAAGAAATCATAACAGATAGGTTCTAGTTATGTTTGCTTAGACTAAGTTTTTGCCTTAGAAACTATAAGGGTAAGTTCCAACGTGTTTTTCTTGACTATTAGAACTCTGCTGAAGATGTCACTCCGAAGGTCTCCACATGCTAACGACAATGCCCCCAGCACCGCCAACGAGACTCATGAGGCCCCTCCAGTCCAAAGAAGGGGAAAACGTACTGCCACTGCTGCTATTAATAGAAATGCACCACCTCCGGTTGACAACGACGCTGAAATTATCTGGTTACGAAACCAAGTAGAAGAACTACCGCAGCAACAATGACAACCTCAGTCGTAGCCTCAGTCAGCGGCTCAAGCACCCCAGTTGGATCAGAATGGAAGATATCCGTATGGAGGATGGCTGATGGAAAATTATGCACCCTATCCAGCTCAGTACATAGAGCCAGTCTACGAGCGTTTTCGTAAGCAGCACACTCCAAAATTTGAAGGGACAACCGATCCCTTTGAGGTTGAAGAATGGATGAGGAATGTAGAGTTGCTTTTGGCACACATGAACCTCAGTAACGCAAATCGCGTATCCTACGTTTCTTCTCTACTGAAAAAGGATGCCAGAATCTGGTGGGATTTGGTACAGCGGACTCATGATATAACCACCATGACCTGGGCCAAATTTGTGGAGTTGTTTCATGAGAAGTACTACAACTCGATAGTCATCACTACAAGGGTTGAAGAATTTGCCAGTCTGAAACAGGGAAATGTTTTGGTAGTTGAGTATGCTTGAAAATTTGATCGGCTAGCCAAACTTGCACCAGAGTTAGTCCCAAACGACTACTTGAGGGTAACCAAGTTCACTAGAGGACTCAGACCCAAGATTGAATTAGGGGTCAAGCTTGCAAACCTGGGAACCACTTCTTACGCTGATGTTCTGGAAATGGCTATAGAGGTGGGAAAACTCCAAGAAAATGTTAGCAAGGAGGGGGCAATCAAGTTAGAACCCAAGCAGCAGAATCAGACTCAAAATGGTCAAAACCACAACAACCAACATAACAATAATGGGCAGAAAAGAAAGCATCCCGATAATAAGCAGACTGACGCTGACAAAAGAGCATGGACCAATAACGGTAATAACAGGTCAGGTTATGTGGAATACCCTCAGTGCTCCAAGTGTCAGAAAAGACATACTGGGGGAGTGTTGTGCAAACAACAAGGGTTGTTACAATTGTGGCCAGGAAGGTAATTGAAAAAGATATTTTCCGCAACTCAAAACAGAAGAAAAGAAGGACAACAAGATGGTTCCAGCTAGTGTCTCCGCTTTGACCCAGGGAGAAGCCGAAACTAGTAACAAGGTGGTCACAGGTCAGCTTCCTATCCTCGATAATATATGTTTAGTATTGTTTGATTTGGGAGCAACACACTCGTATATCTAGTTAGGAATGATAGAGAAATTAGACAAATCTTGTGAAATATTTAGAAATAGGTTTGTTACGGAACTGCCTTTGGGAGAAATCATTCTATCGTCATGGATAGTACGAGGAGTACCGATTAAAGTCGAGGGCACGGAGATAGAAGGAGACTTGATAGACCTAGAGATCAAGGATTTTGACGTAATACTGGGCATGGACTGGCTAGTAAGACATGGCGCAACCATCGACTGTTGACACAAGCAAGTGACGTTTGAAACCCCTGAGGGTCAGAAACTATGTTTTATGGGAAAGGTTTCAGGACTACGGACACCGCTTATCTCATCTCCCAAGGCCCAGAGGATGATAGATAAAGGATGTCACACATTCTTAGTAAGTGTCACAGATGTGACACAGGAAACACCGTTAAAAGTTGCAGACGTCTACATTATAAAGGAATTTCCAGAGATATTTCCTGATGACTTACCAGAATTACCCCCTACTCGGGAAATTGACTTCACAATCGAACTAGTAACGGGAACCGAGCCTATCTCAAAGGCACTATACCAGATAGCACCTAACAAACTCAAGGAGTTAAAAACAGAGTTACAAGAGCTCTTAGACCTGGGATTCATCAGATCGAGCCATTCTCCATGGGGGGCACCAGTTCTATTTGTGAAGAAGAAGGATGGAAGCATGCAGATGTTTATTGATTACCGCGAGCTGAACAAGGTGACAATTAAGAACAAGTATCCGTTACCCTGGATCGTAGACTTATTTGATCAACTCCGAGGAGCGAATGTATTTTCCAAGATTGATCTACGGTCTGGTTATCACTAGCTCAAGGTGTGGGAAGAAGATATACCAAAGACAATTTTTAGGACTCGATACGGACATTACGAGTTCCTAGTTATATCTTTTGGTCTTACCAACGCTCCAGCCACATTTATGGACTTAATGAATCGGGTCTTCAAGGATTACTTGGAAAAATTTGTATTGGTGATCATTGACGATATATTGGTGTACTCTAAGGATGAAGTCGAGTACGAGGACCATTTAAGATTGACCATGCTTTGACTAAAGGAGCACCAACTTTATGCCAAGTTCAGGAAATGAGAATTTTGGCTATCACAAGTACCGTTCCTAGACCACATAGTATCCAAGGACGAAGTCGCAGTTGACCCAACTAAGGTAGAGGGTTTGAAGGATTGGCCAAGACCTAAGAATGCGTCAGAGGTTAGAATTTTTCTCGGGCTAGCAGGCTATTACCAAAGATTTGTAGAAGGCTTTTCTAAGATAGCCATTTCGCTTACCAACCTGACCCAGAAACAACAGAAGTTCAATTGGACAGATAAATGTTAAGAAAACTTCCAGTTGCTCAAAGAAAAACTATGTTAAGCATTAGTACTTTGCGTACCAACACCCAACAACAAGTTTGTAGTATTCTGTGATTTGTCCAAGTAAGGTTTGGGTTGTGTGCTAATGCAGAATGACAAGGTGATATCCTACACCTCAAGACTACTGAAGGAATACGAGCAACACTATCCAACACACGATATGGAGTTGGCAGCGATGGTTTTTGCACTGAAAATCTGGTGCTACTATCTTTATAGAGAACAATGTGAGATTTATACGGACCATAAGAGCTTAAAATATTTCTTCACGCAAAAGGAGCTCAATATGAGGCATCGCTGGTGGTTGGAACTAGTAAAGGACTATGATTGCGAAATCCTATACCACCAGGCGAATGTAGTTGCAGATGCGTTAAGTTGGAAGAGTTATGGAAATTTGGCAGCATTTTTCGGAATTGAAAAGCCACTACAACAGGAGCTGATTAATGCCGGGATAGAAATAGTCATGGGTCAGCTGGCTAACTCGTCCATCCAGTCGAGTTTACTAGAGGATATACGGATCGGGCAAGGGTATGATGACACACTATTATCACACATGACTGCAGTCAAAGAAGGCAAGACTACATATTTATCTATATTAGGACATGGGTTCTTGAAATATAAAGGTCGGGTATGCGTGCCGAATGACCATGGGATTAAGATGAAGATATTAGAAGAGGCACACACTACCCCATACTCTATTCACCCGGGGTCTACCAAGATGACTCATGACCTTAATGCACTATATTGGTGGCCGGGAATGAAGAAAGACGTAGTAGAGTATGTGTCCAAATGCCTAATATGCCAGCAAGTAAAGGCAGAACATCAACAACTCGCATGCTTATTGAAACCGCTTAATATTCCAGAATGGAAGTGGGAAGACATAGCCATAGAATTCGTGACATGATTACCACAAAAAAGTAAGCAACATGACTCAACTTGGGTTGTGGTGGATAGAATCACAAAGACAACTCACTTCCTGCCTGTCAAGACTACATGCACTGGGGACCAGTAAGCATAAATTTATGTTCGAGAAATTGTACGACTGCATTGAATCCCTAAGACCATAGTATCCGACAGAGGTTCAGTGTTCACATTGAGATTTTGGGGATGCTTGCAACAAGCCATAGGTACCAAGTTAAGTCTCAGTACGACATTTTATCCTCAGACCGATGGACAGTCCGAGCGTACCATACAAATTTTAGAATATATGTTTCGCGCTTGTGTACTAGACTTCAAAGGATCATGGAGTAAGTATTTGCCACTATGAGCTACTTTATGGAGGAATTGCCGGTCGCCGTTACATTGGGACAAGGTAGGAGAAAGACAACTTATTGGACCCGAGGCTGTTAAAGAGGCTCAAGATGTAGTGGAACTGATTAGAAAGCGTATGTTCGCTGCTCAGAATCGACGGAAGAGTTATGTGGATGCCAAGCAATGAGATGTGGAATTCAAGGTTGGAGATCAAGTCTTCTTAAGAATATCTCCAATGAAAGGAGTGAAGCGGTTCGAGAAGAAAGGCAAACTTAGTCCCCGGTACATAGGTCCTTTTGAGATATTAGACAAGGTGGGACCAGTAGCGTATAGATTAGCCCTACCGCCAGCTCTAGCAGACAACCACAATGTGTCTCACATCTCGATGCTGCATAGATATATGTCAGACCCATCCCACGTTCTCAAGTATGATACGTTAGTACTTCAGAAAGACCTAAGTTACGAGGAACGACCAATTCACATCCTAGAGAAGGGGTAAAGGAATTACGGTCAAAGAGTATTCCGATAGTCAAAGTCTTATGGAGTAATAGTACAGAACGGGAGGCAACGTGGGAATTGGAAGAAGACATCCAAGCACGTTATCCAGAATGGTTTGGTAAGTAAATTTCGGGGACGAAATTCTTTTAAGTATGGGATAATTGTAGCGCCTCAGAATTTTACTTAGTTAGATAGTAGTATCTTATGCTGTATTATTTTAGTTTTCGTTGTTATTGGTTCAAGCTGGGAATTATTTGGAAACTCATAGAGATAGTTATGGAGCTTATAAGTTTAACCTATAGTTTAGAAATATTAATTTTATCATAAGGTTTAATTATTTAAGTTGGTCCTAGAAATATTATTTATTATAACCTAAGGTTTAGATAGAATAATTAAGAATTTGACATTTGTCACATGTATGTTTATTAAGGATTTAAGGATTTTAGATGAATAAAATAATAAAGAATAAACCTAGGAAGTCTAGAACCTTCCCTTAGATGTTAGGATCTCGTATTACTTAGTGAAAGTGGTTTAAACAACTTTAAGTTTGCTTAAAATGTGCAAAAACGTGATTTAATATATCAGCGTAAGCCGCTATATCACAGCTATAGGGGCCGATATATCACTTATGTTGATACGGAAAACACGTCGACTTCACACGAAAGAAACCACAAAGCCTCAGAAAAATGGGGCAGGCGATATATTGCCTATAGGGGCGATATATCAGCTCCATCAGCCTATTTTGAAACTCAATAGAATCTGAAGCTAGAAACAACCCTCAACAACTTAGACTTACATTTGAACGATTTTGACCAAGTTCTGGGCATCTGTTGAGCAAAAAATTCTATTTTTATTCATTTTAATGGGAGTTAGTTTCACTCCTTGAACCCTATAAATAGGACCCTTCACTCAGCCATTTGCATCATCTTTCAAACACTTCTCTAAGGCTCCAAGCTGCTAATTTCGTTCTAGAGAGAAACAATAGGGTTTTTGGGTTAAAAGCTTTCAAATCTAAGCTTTTCTAAACACTTGAGAAGTAATTAGTGTGTTTTTGGTACTGAGGTGCAGATCAAGGCTCAAAGCTATCTAAGATACTTTTAATCCTCAGGATTAGTTCATTGCTATTCCTCTTATTCTTTTCTTTTACTTCAAATCCTAACTCGTTACAATGGCTTTTGGTTAGGTGATTGATTTCTTGAAACTTAAGATTTTTGGTAAGTTCTTATCTTGATGGTTTAGATCTTCTTTTTATCTTCTTTTGTTAGGAAACTTATGGTTTTACTGTTTGGTTTTAAGAGTTTTCAATCCCGCACTTGTCTCCAATACCCCAGTTTTTGGTAAGGAATGCTTTGTGTATGTATGTTTGTTTTTATGTCTTTTAATCACTTGGGAAATACAGTTGCTTAGATAGTAAATCCTGAGATTTTTATCATTATCGTAGACTATAGTTGTGTCTAAACCTACCTCTAAATAGTAGCAAGAGGACTATAACGATTTCTATCACATACTACGGTAATGAGTTAATGGCCATTAATATTGTAGTCCATTTTTATGTTTTATGTTATGATTTAGTAGTTTTTCCTTACGGGGCATTAGGCTCATTCCTTTATATTTAGACTGTGTAGGTAAATGAACATGGAAGGCAGGACGGATCCTAGGTGGCTCTGGCATGTGTATTGGGTGAGGAACTAAAGGAATGAACTGATGGGATCGATCGAGGATTACATTGATATTTGAGTCTTTTACTTATGTATTTATGATTTTCGCATTTGCGGATTCTACTGGTCCCACCCTAGCTTTCTATAACTTAAGTATACCAATTACAAAACATAGCTAAAAATAGATTGTTGCTTTATTGACTCAAAAGAAATAAAATGTTTAAAATAATTAGAATTCCAGTATTAAAAGAAAAATAGTTGTTTTGAAATAATAACAAAATAGTTGAAACAATCGTTATTTACAAAGGAAACAATAATAATAAAAAAAACATTTGGTGTGTTGAAGACCTCCAACAACTATATGGTCCTCTCAGGATACACACACTTGCTGACTAGGGTCCAACTCATCACTTCAGACTAGCCCTTACTTGTTCATGTCTGCATACAATTATAGAATAAAGGAATGAGCTTCTAAGCCTAGTAAGGAAATGCTAACATGCATCAAACAACTATCATATAGTTATCCTATTAAACAAACATAACTGAAAACACAACATCATAAATGTAATAAAATTTTACAACTGAACTATCAACCTAAATTCACAAAACTATTCTACTATAAAATATTTGACAATATCAAAAACTGTTAACATAAGCATGTAAAACTAGAGAAGAATCCATAATTATCATAACATATCACAACAGTATTATCTTCTAGCAACCTATCAAGATGAGTCTTATATTCACCACCTATCAAGATAAGTTAATCCATAACAATGTCACATAAATAATGTAACGGTCAAGACCAGGGTAGTGGTAGCTACATAAACGACAACCCAAGCCAATCACATCTCATATAATGTCCCCTTCTCGTACCTGAAACGTTAGAAAAAATACACTAACATAGCCAAACTACTTAATTTCCTTACATACATTACAATAATACGCCTATTCTAACATAAATAAACTTACTAGACTTAGCCATTGCAAACTTATGCAAGTATTTCTATGTACATACCTAAATTTTGCTACATATGTGGCTTCTAGAATAGCGTTAACACAATTCCATACACACATAATAACGTAATAGACAGTTTATGAGGGCAGAGATAATCGTACATAGGCAAACCAGAGCCACATTACCTGTAATGACCCAACTACTCTAGACTTTGGACCATTACTAATTTCTATACTAATCTTATGAAAACATACATTTGAAATAACATATCTTTATTTCAAAACTATAAGGTAAAAGTTTAAAACTATATAAAATTCATAAGTAGGACATTGGGATCCCATTGTTTGAAACAAAACATAACTTTGACATAATGAAAACTTATTACAACCAATTGCGGAAAAATACATAGAAAACCATAATTAAAGAGACTTCATTCTCGAATCGAACTCTCGGTCCATCGATTCCATCCCACCTCAATACACATCCCCAAGCTTCCAAGAACCTTTCCCGCCACCAAAGCTATTTTCCTGCACATATAAACATAAAGGAGTGAGCCTAATGCCCAACAAGGAAAACCTAACACGTAAACCATATACATAAAATTCATAACGCAACATAAAACATATCATAAACATATGTCACACATACTATAATGGCCATTATTACTTGGGGTCCCATAAACAAAACAAGTCATATGCCCATTAGATTTGTGGGGCTTGCTAGCTAAGCAAGTCATATGCCCATAAATTTATTGGGGCTTGTTAGTTGTACAGGTCATATGCCCAAGTCTACAAACATACATAACACACAAATCATAAGTTAACATAACACATAAATCATAAGATAACATATGGCATAACACATAATATCCTATTCTATTTTCCTTACCAAAAGTACTGGGATATGAGAACAGGTTTGGGACTTTGGAACACTCCTAAAAACCATCAATGAAAGGGTGAGTATACTTAAAGAAAAAGGGATGAAAATAATGAAAGAACTATACCATCGAAAGATACTTACCAAGAACCTTATGTTCAAGATCTTAGATTTCCTAACCAAGAATAAAGAATAAAGTTAGGATGTTGAGTAGAAAACTATAAGAACTTAAGGAAAACAAAACCAAAATGAACTAGAGTTTGGAATACCTTGAATGCTTCTATGACCGATCTAAACCTTGAACCGAAATGTGCTATAAACCTTACTTCCCAAGTGTTTGGTAAGCTTATAATGATTAAGCTTATAATCCCCAACCCAAGTGTTTACACTCTCAAAAATAACCTAGCAGCTTGTAGCCTCTGAACTTAGCTTGAAGAATGAATAAATGGCTGGGTACTAGGTCTTATTTATAGAGTTCAAGAATGAAAAGATCTTCATTTAACTTGAATAAAATAATGGCTTTTTAAGTGAAAAATATTTGAATTATCGTTCAGCATAGGCTGAAGACTCGGTCAGAAAGATGCTGGACTTATCAAGAGGTTAAAGATTAAAATGAGAACGTTTTAAAAAACATTCAAAAATATACTATAGGAGCTGATATATCGCCCCTTGTAGGCGATATATCGCCTGGGCCAGCATGCCCGAGGTTCGTCGAGGTGATCGTGTGAAGTTACTTGTTTTTTGTATCCCCGTACTGCGATATATCGCCCCCTATAGCTGCGATATATCGGCTGACGCTGAATATTTAAACACGAAATTGCACAATTTCAGCTTAATTTGAATTGAGTAAACAGCCTTGACTAAGTCCTCTAACATTTTCCAAGCTGCTGACAGACCCTAGGATATTCAAATATTACTCTTAATAAACTTATTCCTCAAAAATACTTAATTATCATTAAACATACACATGACAAGTGTTACTTTCTTATTGGGTCTATCTAAACCTTATAATATAATAAATATCACCATCAATATTAGTCATATTAATCAAACCTTAGGTTAAAATTAATATTCTTAAACTATAGGTTAAACTTAGAAAATCTACAAGTGTTACTACAAGTGTCCAATTAAATCCCGGTCTGAACCAAAATCCACAGTCATAAAAATACTATAATTATTACTATTGCTACTACTATCTACCTAGCTAAGTAAAGTTCTTGGACTCTACATTACCTCACTTACATATCCCTCCTGTTCCTACAATGTTAGCCATACACATACCATGCCATACATATCATATTTACGTAGTCTAACGTAAATATCTACCTAATTTCCTTATCTCAGAAATTAAAAATAAACGAGCATGCGAGATTGCAAAGTGTTGACCCTAAATTAACAATAACATGTGTTTGAATCCTATTCATAAAGAGAATTCAACTTATTGCAACCAAAATAAAAATCTTACCCCAAGAATATGATTGCAAAAGAAGACCACCATTCTTAACTTCTGATTACTTGAATCCTAATATCATCGAAACCCTAATGACTTTCTTAGAAGATTATTTAAATTACCAAAAGTAACAAAATGTGACACAAACTTACCTTAACCAAACAATACCCGAACCTCCAAAAGATGAAGAGATCTACAACTTTCGACCACCTAGCCATTCTCTTCTTTTCTTCTTAATTTCGTTTCTCACAACTTTTCATCAATGCTCTTATTTATAGACTTATATGACCTAATCATAATTATTTAAAATTTGAAATCACAAAAATATCTCACCAATTTCCTAGATTATCTCCACTCCAAAATATCTAGATTTATTCCAACAAAAATGGTTTAATTATTCAAATCTTTATCTAACAAGCTACCATTATTTATTATTTAAATAAAACTAAACAATTTAAACTATATCACCAACCTCCACACGTTTTCTCCACTCTTGAACTTTACCTAATATATATTAAATTTTACTTAAGCTAGACACATAATTCAAACTTTAAATAATCCAATATATCCCAAAACTAATCATAAACAATATCCACAAACATCTCAACTTAAAGGAACCAATAACTAATATACCAACACTACCAACTTTTGAATTTCACTTATAATAATATACCAATATTTCAAAAATTAAACTATATCATGAATTGTAACGTGTTCCATAAGTATTTAATCCTCACAATTTCTCTAATTTTTCATTTTTAAAAAATATGGCTATTAAACGCTAAATAAATTCGAAAATAACGTGACTAATAAAATAGACTATTTCTCTTAAAATCACATTTTAAAGAAACTTAAAATACATAAACATATTATTTTCTAATTCCTCACTTATGCAATCAACTCACTTCTAAGCTTATAAAATACTAAAAGAATAAAACAAATACTAGCACATAGTCTAAACAAAAACTTGAGTTTTACAAAAGGACATTGCTTTGTGTGTGGCAAAAATGGTCACTTTGAAAGGGATTTTAGATTAAAAAAGAGCCACAACAATGAGCTAAAGGTGAATTCAATTGAAGAAGAGTTAATGGCTACACTGAGTGATGTAAATGCTATCCATGGAAAGGTAAAAGGTTGGTGGTATGACAATTGTGCCACCATCCATGTTGCATATGATAGGTCCCTCTTCAAGACCTTTGAGTGTTCAAATGTGTAATGACCCAACTAATTCTAAGACTTTGGACCATTAAAACTACTATACATAGACACTACTTTCACGAAAACATACATAAGAAACATTCACAAACTTTATTAAAAACTTTAAGTAAATGTTGAAATACACAAATTCAGGGTATGAGATCCCATTGTTGGAAAATAAAACATATCTTTAACTTAATTAAAATTGTTTACAAAACCAAGTGCGGAAAATACATAGAAACATAATTAAAAAGACTGAAAATAACGTCGTCCTCGAATCGTTCACGCAGTCCACCGAATCCATTCTTCCTCAATACACAACCCCAAGCTGCCAAGAATCCTTCCGCCGCCATAACTATTTTCCTGCATACATAAAAATAAAGGAATGAGCCTAATGCCCAGCAAGGAAAATCTACTAATAACATAAAACATAAATATAAACATATACTATAAACATATGACTATAAAAACGCATACCATATAGGACTACGATATTAATGGCCATTAACTCATTAGCATGGCATGTGATAAACCATCTAGGTCCTCTGTCTACTAATTGAGGTAGGTTAGATCACATGGCAGTATATGATAACACATCTAGGTCCTCTGTCTACTAATCGAGGTAGGGTAAATCATAACTCTAAACCATGAAAATAATAAACACTAGGGTTTGTTAGCTAAGCAACTATGAGCCCTAGATAACATAAAAACACAACATAACATATTATAACATAAACTTATCATAACATATTATACATAAACATAACATATAAGCATATAGAAACTATCCTATTGTCCTTATCAATACCGGGATGTGAGAACAAGGACGAGATTCGGAACACTCCTAAAACCAACAATAAGAATATGAGTATTCTAAAGAAAAGAGATGATCAAGAAATGAACTAAACTACCAAGATGAAACTTACCGAAAAGAAACCTTAAGTTCAAAGAACTTAAATGCCTAACAGGGAATGGAAAACATTGAGTTAGGATTTGAGTAAAGAAAACTATAAGAAACTAATGAAACATACAGAAATGAACTAGAAATAGGAATACCTTTGAATGCACTAGAACCGAACTACACCTTGATATAGAAAAACACACTATTTAATCTTACTTCCCAAGTGTTTATAAAGCTTAAAATGATAAAGCTTATAACCCCAACCCAAGTGTTTATCACTCAATAGTAAACCTAGCAGCTTGAAGGCTCTAGACTCAGCTTGAAGAATGAGAGAAATGGCTGGGTACTAGGTCCTATTTATAGAGTTCAAGGAGTGAAAAAATATATTCTTTTAGCTTGAATATAAATAATGAATATTACTTAAAAAACACTTGAATACTCATTTAGCAGAGGCTTAAGACTCGGTCAAATGTTCAGAGGCTTGCTAAGAGGTTAAGGAATAAAATGAGCTTGTTTTAAAAAACATTTGAAATTACTACCCTAGAGCCGATATATCGCCCATGGTAGGCGATATATCGCCTAGGCTTATATCCCGAGGCTCGTCTGTAGAGTCCAAGAACTTTACTTAGCTAGTTAGATAGTAGTATTATAGTATTAATAGTATTATCTTTATGACTGTGGATTTTTGGTTCAGACCGGGAATTATTTGGACACTCATAGTAGTACTTGTAGATTTTCTAAGTTTAACCTATAGTTTAAGAATATTGATGTTAACCTAAGGTTTGATTAATATGACTAATATTAAGGATAATATTTATTATACTATAAGGTTTAGATAACAACCAATAGGATTTTAAGCACATGTTATGTATGGATGATTAAGGATTAAGTATTTTGAGGATTAAATATAATAAGGGGTAAAGTTTGAATGCTATAAGGTCATTCAGCAACTTTGAATACGTTGAGGGCTTAGTCAAGGCTGTTTACTCCATTCAAATTTAGCTAAAAATGTGTAATTTCGTGTTTAAATAATTAGTGTGTGCCGATATATCGCAGCTATAGGGGGCGATATATCGTAGCACGTAGATACGGAAAACACGAAGTGATGCACGACTGCCTCGGGCATACTAGCCCAGGTGATATATCGCCTACAGGGGGCGATATATCGCCTCCTTCAGTATATTTTGAAAGTTTTTGAATTCTTTTTCCATTCAGCCATTCAACCTTTTGATAAGTCCAGCATCTTTTTGAATGAGTCTTCAGCCTCTGCTGAACAATAATTCAAATTATTTTCACCTAAAAAGCTATTATTTTTATTCAAGTAAAATTAAGATCCTTTCATTCCTAAACTCTATAAATAGGACCTAGTACCCAGCCATTATTCATCTTTTGCTCTAAGTTCAGAGGCTGCAAGTGCTAAGTGAGTGTGAGAGTGTAAACACCTGGGTTGGGGAATCATAAGCTTGATCATCATAAGCTTATCAAACACTTTGGGAAGTAAGGTTTTATAGTATTTCGGTTTGAGGTGTAGATTGGCCTTACAAGTCTTCAAGGTAACCCAAAACTCTAGTTCATTTCTGTACTTGTTCTTTTAAGTTCTCATAGTCTTCTACTCAGCCTCTAACCTTAATTTTATTTTGGTTAGGAAATCTAAGTTCTTGAGCAAAAAGGTTTTGGTAAGTATTTTTCTCAAGGTTTAGTCCTTCCATTCCTTTCATTTCTTTTTCTTCAAATCTACTCACCCTGTCATATATGGTTTTAGGAGTGTTCCAAAAGTCCCAACTCTGTCCTCATATCCCGGTAACTTTGGGTAAGGAAAATAGGATAGAATCTATATGTTATATGCTTATGTCATCTTATGTTTTATGCTATGAAATATGTTATAAAATATGTTATGAAATATGTATGTTTGTAGGCTTGGGCATATGACCCATTTGACTAACAAGCCCCAAATAGATTATGGGCATATGACCTACTTAGCTAGTAGGACCCCACTAATCTAATGGGCATATGACTTGATTAGTCTATGGGACCCCAAGTAATAATGGCCATTATAGTATGTGTATGAAATAAGTATAATGTTATGTTATGTTATGTTCTTATGTTTCTTATGAAATTTATGTATATGAACTATGTGGTAGATTTTCCTTGCTGGGCATTAGGCTCATTCCTTTTTGTTTATATGTGCAGGAAATAGCTATAGTGGCGGTAAGGTTCGTGGATGCTTGGGGGATGTGTATCGGTGATGAATGGATTCAAAGAGTCGAGAGTTCGATTTTCGAGGATGTAGTATTCTTTTTATGGTTTTACGTGTATTTTTCCGCACTTGCTATGTAACTCCTTTTTATTTTAAATTATGTTTTGTTTTTAAAACAATGGGATCCCATATCCTACTTGACATTTTATGTAGTAACTCTTATTTTTACAAGTTTCCTAATAAAGTTATGGTATTTTCACAATGTAAGTTTTATTAAGGATTAGTATGTTTAGTTTTCGTTAATGGTCCAAAAGTCTAGAGTAGTTGGGTCATTACATTGTCGATGCGTTTGTGCGAAGTTTGCGTGTTTTTCGTATTCCCCGTGCGGCGATATATCGCCCCTAGAGCTGCGATATATCGACATACGATGAAATATTATACACGTAATTGCACTTTTTCAGCTTAATTTGAATTGCGAAAACAACTTTGACTGAGTCATAAAACGATTTTAAAGCTGCTGGCAGGTTCTGGGGTTTTTAAATATTTCTTATATAAAACTATTCATAAAAAATGCTTAATTTCTTAATAAACATGCACACGACAAGTGTCATGATCTTATTAGTTCTATCTAAACCTTATAGTATAATAAATAACAAATTTATAATCAGCTATATTAATTAAACCTTATGTTATAATTAATATTCTTAAATTATAGGTTAAACTTATAAAATCTATAAGTGTTGCTATGAGTGTTCAACTAAGTCCCGACTTGAACCAAAATCCACAGTAATAAACATACTATAACTACTACTACTACTACTACTACTACTACTATCTAACTAGCTAAGCAAAATTCTTGGTCTCTACAATTCTCCCCTACTAAAAAGAATTTCGTCCTCGAAATTTACTTACCAAACAATTCCGGTACTGGGATTGCATGTCCTCCTCCAACTCCCACGTTGCCTCCCGTTCAGAACTATTACTCCATAGGACTTTGACAATCAGAAAAATCTTGGACCGTAACTGCTTCATCCCTCTATCTAGGATGCTAATCGGTCATTCCTTGTAACTCAAGTATTTCTGGAGTGCTATCGTATCGTACTTGAGGACGTGAGATGGGTCTGGCACATATTTGCATAGCATCGAGATGTGGAACACGTTGTGACTATCTGCTAGTGCTGGCGGTAGGGCTAGTCTATACGCAACTGCTCCCACTTTGTCCAATATCTCAAAAGGACCTATAAACTGGGGACTAAGCTTGCCTTTCTTCCCAAACCGCTTTACACCTTTCATAGGGGATATCTTTAGGAAGACCTGATCTTCGACTTTGAATTCCACATCATGCCGCTTGGCATCCGCATAGCTTTTCTGACAGCTTTGAGCAGCGAGCATACGCTTTCTAATCAGTGTTACTGCTTCCTGAGCTTTTCTAACAGCTTCGGAACCAAGAAGCTGCCTTTCTCCTACCTCGTCCCAATGTAACAGCGATCGACATCTTCTTTCATAAAGTAACTCATAAGGTGCCATCCCGATCGTGGACTGGTAGCTATTGTTGTAGAAGAATTATATCGACGGCAAGTACTTACTCCATAATCCTCCAAAATCAAGTACACAAGCGTGCAACATATCTTGTAAAATCTGTATGGTGCGTTCGGATTGACCGTCTGTCTGAGGATGAAATGCTGTACTAAGACTTAACTTAGTACCCATGGCTTGCTGTAAACTTCCCCAAAATCGTGATGTAAACATTGATCCTCTATCAGATACTATTGTCTTAGGGATTCCATGCAACCGTACTATTTCTTGGACATAAATGTCTGCGTATTGATCTACTGTGTATGAAGTCTTCACAGGCAGGAAATGAGCTGACTTGGTTAGTCTATCTATTACTACCCAAGCTGAATCATGCTACTTACTTGTTCGTGGCAAACCCGTCACGAAATCCATAGCTATATCGAACCATTTCCATTTTGGTATGCTAAGTGGTTGCAATAAGCCTACAGGCCGCTGATGTTCTGCTTTCACTTGCTGGCATACTAAGCATTTAGACACATATTCTGCTATATCCTTCTTCATTCCCGGCCACCAATATATTGCCTTGATATCGTGAGTCATCTTGGTCGACCCTGGGTGAACTGAGTATGGGGTATTGTGCGCTTCTTATAAAATCTTCATCTTAATCCCTTGATCATTTGGCACGCATACCCGATCCTTATATCTTAATAACCCTTGACCTGATATTGAGAAATCTGCGGCCTTCCCTTCTCTAACTGCATCCATATGTGCTACTAATGTGTCATCATGCCCTTGCCCAATCTGTATATCTTCTAACAGACTTGACTGGATTGACAATCTAGCTAGCTTACCGATAACTACTTCTATTCCGGCATTGATCAGCTCCTACTGTAGTGGCTTTTCTATTCTGGCTAGTGCTGCTAGACTTCCATAACTCTTCCTACTTAGCGCATCAGGAACTACGTTTGCCTTTCCCGGGTGGTATAGGATTTTGCAGTCGTAATCCTTCACTAGTTCTAACCACTTGCGCTGCCTCATGTTGAGCTCCTTCTGAGTGAAGAAGTACTTTAAAATTTTGTGGTCCATATAAATCTCACACCGTTCTCCGTAAAGATAATGGCACCAGATTTTCAACGCAAAGACCACCGCTGCCAACTCCATATCATGTGTTGGATAGCGTTGCTCGTACTCCTTCAGCTGCCTTGAGGCGTAGGCTATCACCTGGTCATTCTGCATCAGCACGCAACCCAACCCTTGCTTTGATGCATCACAGTAGACTACAAAATTGTCGTTGGGTGTCGGTACAAAAAGTACCGGTGCTGAGCATAGCTTATCCTTGAGCAACTGGAAGCTCTCTTCACACTTATCAGTCCGGTTGAACCTTTGCTGTTTCCGGGTCAGGTTGGTGAGCAGAGTGGTTATCTTAGAAAAGCCTTTTACAAACCTTCGATAATAACCTGCTAATCCTGGAATGCTCCTTACTTCTGATGCGTTCTTTGGTCTTGGCCAATCCTTTACAGCCTCTACCTTAGATGGGTCTATTGCAACTCTGTCCTTGGATACAATGTGCCCAAGGAATGCTACTTGCGTAAGCCAAAATTTGCACTTCTTGAACTTGGCGTAAAGTTGATGCTCCTTTAGTCGTAACAAGGTCATCCTTAAATGTTCCTCATGCTCGACTTCATCCTTTGAGTACACCAAGATGTCGTCGATGAACACTACGACAAATTTATCCAAGTAGTCCTTAAAGACCCTATTCATTAAATCCATAAACGCGGCTGGAGCGTTGGTAAGACCAAATGACATAACTAAGAACTTGCAATGCCCATAACGAGTTCTAAAAGCTATCTTAGGAATATCCTCTCCCCGCACCTTGAGCTGATGGTACCCCGACTGTAAATCAATCTTTGAAAACACAGTCGCACCTCGGAGTTGATCAAATAAGTCATCAATCCGGGGTAGCGGGCACTTATTCTTAATCGTTACCTTATTTAGCTCGCGGTAATCTATGCACATCCACATGCTTCCATCCTTTTTCTTCACAAATAACATCGGTGCTCCCCATGGCGAATGGCTTGGTGTGATGAAACCCAAGTCTAGGAGTTCTTGTAGCTGCGTCTTTAATTCCTTGAGTTCGGTAGGTGCCATTCAGTATGGTGCCTTGGAGATAGGCTCGGTGCTTGGTACTAATTCGATTGTGAAGTCAATTTCCCAGGTTGGCGGCAACCCTGGCAAGTCATCGGGAAATACTTCTGGGAATTCTTTTACAATGCGGATGTCTCTAACCTTAAGTGGTGTTTCCTTTACCACATATGTGATGCTGGCTAAAAATTCTTGACACCCTTTTTCTATCATCCTTTGAGATTTGAGAGATGATATTAACGGTGTGCGTAGTCCTAAAACTTGTCCCATGAAGCACAGTCTCTGGCCGTTAGGAGTCTCGAACGTCATTTTCTTGCGTTTCTAGTCGATGGTTGTGCCATGCCTTGCTAGCCAGTCCATGCCTAGTATTACGTCGAAGTCTTTGATCTGCAGTCCTATTAGGTCTCCTTCTAATTCTACGTCCTCAATCTTGATCGGTACGCCTCGTACTATCCGTGATGATAGAACTACTTTGCCCGAAGGCAACTCTGTTACAAACCTAGTTCTAAATCTTTCACAAGGTTTGTCTAGTTTTTCTATCATTCCTAATGTGATATACGAATGAGTGGTTCCCGAATCAAATAATACAGAACATATATTATTGAGGATAGAAACCTGATCTGTGACCACTTTATTGCTAGCATCAGCTTCTCCTTGGGTTAAGGCAAATACTGTTAGGAAAATATAAATTGCCTCAATGGAAAGTGATAATAATATTACAACTCTATGCAATATATTACAAATAAATAATGATTGATTGAATAAGATTACAACTCTATAACTGAAAATTACAAATAACCAAAGGATATGAAGAAGATAATGATGAAGAAGAGAATAGTGAGAATACAACTCTAAGCAAAAGATTACAAGTAAAATTAAAGTGTTTAGACCAAAAGAAAAGATTACAACTCTTAAACAAAATATACAAGTAAATAGAACAAGAGAATAAGAAGAAAACAATAGAATAAAAAGAAGAACAGAAACACAAGCAAACTCTCACTTACACAACCTAAGTGAAGAGGGTTGGGGATCACCAACTTGAACAAGGTTTAAAACCTTTGTCCAAAAGCTTATTTCCCCCTAACTCAAGCACTAAGGGATCTCTCTCAGATATTGGAAAAGCTTGGTGGAATTATCAAGCCTCAAGGTGTTTCTAGCCAAGTGCTCTAATGGATAGAAATGTTATGTCTTACAAGTGAGCTATAGGCTCCTATTTATAGAGTTTAGAGACACCCTTTGAATTTCAAATTCCACCAACTCCCATGGCTGTTACCAATGTTTAATTGGATTAATATGGAATTAAAAATGAGATATGGGAGTTATTTGAGTTTTTTGAGACGTTCAACAAAGATTGAAAAAACTGAAAATTTGGTCAGTATTTGGCCTGTGGCCGCGGCCAGAGACATTAGTGGCTGCGGCCACTGGTCTCTGACCCACAGGCCGCGGCCATTGAATGTTGGTGGCCGCAGCCACTGACCAAATTCAGCACAAAAATTGTGCTATTTTTCCAAACGGTTCAAAACCCTCCCAAATGATTTTGTAACTCCCAAAACACATTATTGGGGTTAAAATCATCTCTAACAGCCATATCACATATGTCTTTATGAAATTCATCTCAATATTGTGTAACAACAATTTACACAATAATTTTAATATTTGGAGGTTACAAATTTGTAACACCAAATATGTTACATTATTTGGATATATCTCATATATCTAAATATTGTAACTCTCTATTATATGTTACAATATGTGACACACTTTGTCACATTTATTTAATCTAAAACATTATATTATAAAATAATATAACATTCCCTCACAAGATTAAATAGTTATCCATTGTAACACTTATTTAATCAATCATTATATTTTGAAATATAACATATCCCCCACTTGATTAAATAAGAACTCTCTCTTATAGGAGTCATTGCATTAGTGCATAAAGTAAAGTGTTTTTCAACTTGAACTTTACTATAGTGTAATTATCACAAAATTTGTCAAAAATTAGGTTGCGCTAGGCATTGAACCATCTTTTCATGTTGACAAATCGGTGATAACACACACACCTTTGCGATGTTCACTTGAGACCTCTATGTCTCGCTTTGCACCGTTAATGGCCATGTGCACTTTCCAGTCATGGACGTTCTTGAGAATACTCCCAATTCTCATGAGAGGCGGCACCACCCCTAGGTCCATATAGGTAGAATTCTTACAGTATTTTGTTACCAAAAATACTTGTCTTTACAAGACTGAACTCTATTAAAAAACCTTTCGGTTTTAACCCTCCACTTGGTAACACACAATTACTCAATATCTCAGATGGGACTTGTTTTGAGTACAACTAATATTCACTTGATTGACTTGTTATTACCTATTGAACCTAACACTAGTTGAATAACTAGTGTTAAGATAGGTTACCATCAATCGTGAATCTCTTTAGGGAGTTTAAGTCCCATCCCTCGAGATGATGCAGCCACTAAATCCCTCGTTAGTGGCTTAGTGAAAGGATCCGCCAGATTTTCACTTGTTCTTACATAGGATATTGAGATGACTCCTCTTTGAATCAATTCTCTTACATATTCATGTCTTAGACTAATGTGTCTAGACTTCCCATTATACACTCCGCTGTATGCTCTAGCCAATGTCGTTTGGCTATCACAGTGTATCGATATAGTATATACATTATCTTTGATTAAGGGAATCTCTATCAACAGATCCCTTAACCATTCGGCCTCTTTGCCGGTAGCAGCTAGAGCTATGAACTCTGCTTCCATAGTGAAATGAGATATACATGTTTGTTTCTTGGAACCCCAAGAAATTGCACCTCCACCAAGTGTAAATACCCAACCAGTTGTCCCCAAGATTGGATATCCAACTTGCATTTGTATATCCTTCTAAAATCGAAGGAAATTTGGAGTAGTGAAGGCTTAGTCCTTTGGTTTTTTTAGGATAACCTAGGACTCTTCCAATTGCCTTCCAGTGATCCACACTTGGATTACTTGTAAACCTACTAAGTTTACTTACCGCAAATGCTATATCAGGTCTAGTACACTGGACAGCGTACATTAGACTCCCTATAGCACTGGCGTACTCCAATTGAGCCACCGCTCTTCCTTCATTCTTCTCTAGTTTTACACTATGATCGAATGGAGTATTGGCATCTTTAACCTTGAGATGGTTAAATTTGTTCAATATTTTCTCAACGTAGTGGGCTTGCCCTAGCGCAAAACCCCCGCTATGTTTCTTTACTTTGATACCGAGTATGGTATCAACTTCTCAAAGATCTTTCATCTTGAAGGTTGATGATAGAAACCTCTTCATTTCTTCTATCCCTTTCATGCTATTACTTAGAATAAGCATGTCATCCATATATAAGCAAACAATGATCACATATCCCTTACAAGTTTTGGAATACAAACACTTGTCTCCATTGTTATGTCTAAACCCATTAGACATGATGGCTTGATCAAATTTCTCATGCCATTGCTTAGGAGCTTGTTTCAATCCATATAAGGATTTTACAAGTCTACAAACTTTATGCTCATATTTTGGTAGGACAAACCCTTCGGGTTGTTCCATGTAGACCTCCTCATTGAGGTCACCATTAAGGAATGCCGTTTTGACATCCATTTGATGAACATACAAGTTGTGTATAGAAGCTAAAGCGAACACAATTCTTATAGAAGTTGTTCTTGCAACAGGCGCATTGGTATCGAAATAATCGATACCCTCCTTTTGCCTAAACCCTTTCGCTACTAATCTAGCTTTAAAGGTTTGGATAGTGCCGTCAGTGTGGTATTTTCTCCTAAATACCCACTTACACCCAATTGGCTTAGACCCCGGTGGGAGGTCTACCAATTCCCAAGTGTTATTGGAAAGAATGGAATCCATCTCATCATTGATGGCTTCTTTCCAAAATGCACTATCTCTCAATTGCATAGCTTCTCTATAAGTCTTAGGATCATCCTCAATGAGAAGTACAATAGGAATTTTCCTAATGACTTCCTCTCTATTTCCTTCTACCATGTAGAATGAAATTCGTTGAGAATCTATCTCATCCACTACTAGACTTTTATGATTTTTAAGCCTTTGACTTCTTCTAGGTTCAAAGGGTTGCTTTACATCCTTTTGAGAATTCTCCTCTTGAGAATCAACTTTGGATGTAGAAGTTTGAGAATTGTTCTCATATAACAAGTTCTCCTTTAGAGATGTTGAAGCTTGAGAATTGTTGTCACATAACATATTCTCAAAGAATTCAACTTCTCTAGATTCAATCATAATATTAGACTCTAAGTCTAATAGCCTATAAGCTTTGCTATTGTTGGAAAAACCAACAAAAGCACACTTTATGGCTCTTGAACCTAACTTTGTTCTATTAGGTTCATTTTTCTTGCAATATGCAAGACACCCCCACACTTTGAAGTACCCTATGTTGGGTTTTCTTCCTTTCCATAACGCATATGGAGATATCTCATTTTTCTTCATCGGTATTCGATTAAGAATGTGACAAGCGGTTAAAAGCGCTTCACCCCATAAGTTGAAGTTCAACTTAGAAAACATCAACATAGAATTTATCATCTCTAGATAAGTCCTATTTTTCCTTTTGGCAACACCATTGTGTTGTGGTGTATAAGGTGCAGTGCACTCATGAATTATACCAATTTCTTCACAAAATGTATTGAATTCATTAGAGAAGTACTCTCATCCTCTATCACTTCTTAGCACCTTAATCTTTTTATTTAGTTGATTTTCAACTTCTAATTTATACAATTTAAAAGCATCAAAAGTCTCATCTTTATGCTTTAAAAGAAACACATAGGTATATCTACTAAAATCATCTATAAAAGTAAGAAAATACCTTTTACCACCTCTAGTTAAAGCACCATTTAATTCACAAAGATCACTATGGATTAAATCTAGTAAATTAGATGATCTTTCTACACTAGGAAATGGTTTCTTAATCATTTTCGCCTTAACACATGTTTCACATTTACCATAGTTTTTAATATTGCATGCAATCATACCACATTTTACTACTCTTTTCATGGTTGAAAAACCTATATGCGATAGTCTAAGATGCCACAAAAATAAAGAATCATACTCAACAATATAGGCGGAATTAGCATTTTTATTGATAACATTGAAAGTTACATCATTGGTGCACAATTTAACCATACCCTCACAAGAGTACCCCTTTCCCAAAATACATTTGATTTGGTAAGTATAAGTTTACCGGACTCAAAAACGGCTTTAATGCTGGGCTTGCCAAGTAAATCACCACTTACCAAATTTCTACTCATTTCAGGAACATAAAGTACATTCACTAATGTAACTTTCTTGCCGGAGGTGAAGTAGACATCAATAGTACATTTGCCAAGTACCTTGGATTTGCCCTCATTGCCCATTTGAATCTCATGGTTGCCCTTTGACTCTTCAAAGGTCTTGAACAATGATTTGTCATAGGTGACATGGACGGTGGCACAAGTATCATACCACCACCCTTTCACCTTGCCTTGGACCGCATTCACCTCACTAAGGGTAGCAACTATGTTTTCCTCTTGAGTTGCGTTCACCTTAGGTCCTTGTTGGTCTTTTCTATGCCTACACTCTCTAACATAGTGACCCTTTTTCCCACACACGAAGCAAGGACCTTTCTCGCCCTTAAACTTGTTTGGGTTGGTTTTTGGACCCAAAGGTTTCTCATTACCCTTTTTCCCTTTGTTTTTGGGATGTTTTGGTTGTGACACCGCATTTTCTTTGGAAGTCTCTCCATTAGACCCCTCCACAAGTTTATCTCTACATATCGATTCCTCTTCGATTCGAATATGTTTTTGGATTTCCTCCAAAGAATAATCCTCATTTTTATGAAGGATTCTTTTCCTATAGCTCTTCCAAGTTGGAGGTAATTTAGCCACTATAGCACCAACTTGAAAGGCCTCGGGAAGCTCAATCTTTAACACTTTCAATTTATTAACAATAATTTTCAATTCATGTATTTGAGGAAGAATAGGTTTATCACCAAAAAATTTGAAGTCAAAGTATTGAGATATCAAAAACTTTTTGGTACCTTCCTCTTCCGCCTTAAAATTTTTCTCAAGTGCATCCCAAATCTCCTTGGCCGATTTGGTCTCGGTGTATAGGTCATAGAGCCTATCGGATAGGGCGTTGAGGATATGACCCCTACAAAGGTGATTGTCCTCCTCCCTCTTCCTTCTCTTCTACACCTCCTCGGGAGTGTCTTTGTCGGATGGCTCGGCTAGAGGTGCCAAGGAAGACTCAAGGATGTAGGCGATTTTGAGAGTGGTTAGAAGAAACCTCACCTTGTCTTGCCACCTAGTAAAATTGGATCCATCAAACCTATCCAATCTCACTAGGTCTTGGTTCATGATCTTGATTGTCTCCCTTTCCATTGAAATAAAAAGGGCTAAGCTTTTGAATGTTAGGAAAATATAAATTGCCTCAATGGAAATTGATAATAATATTACAACTCTATGCAATATATTACAAATAAATAATGATTGATTGAATAAGATTACAATTCTATAACTGAAAATTACAAATAACCAAAGGAAATGAAGAAGATGATGATGAAGAAGAGAATAGTGAGAATACAACTCTAAGAAAAAGATTACAAGTAAAATTAAAGTGTTTAGACCAAAAGAAAAGATTACAACTCTTAAAAAAAATATACAAGTAAATAGAACAAGAGAATAAACAGAAAACAATAGAATAAAAAGAAGAACATAAACACAAGCAAACTCTCACTTACACAACCTAAGTGAAGAGGGTTGGGGATCACCAACTTGAACAAGGTTTAAAACCTTTGTCCAAAAGCTTATTTCCCCCTAACTCAAGCACTAAGGGATCTCTCTCAGATATTGGAAAAGCTTGATGGAATTACCAAGCCTCAAGGTGTTTCTAGCCAAGTGCTCTAGTGGATAGAAATGTTATGTCTTACAAGTGAGCTATAGGCTCCTATTTATAGAGTTTAGAGACACCCTTTGAATTTCAAATTCCACCAACTCCCATGGCTGTTACCAATGTTTAATTGGATTAATATGGAATTAAAAATGAGATTTGGGAGTTATTTGAGTTATTTGAGCCGTTCAACAAAGATTGAAAAAACTGAAAATTTGGTCAGTATTTGGCCTGTGGTTGTGGCCAGAGACATTAGTGGCCGCGGCCACTGGTCTCTGACCCACAGGCCGCGGCCACTGACCAAATTCAGCACAAAAATTGTGCTGTTTTTCCAAATGGTTCCAAACCCTCCCAAATGATTTTGTAACTCCCAAAACACATTATTGGGGTTAAAATCATATCTCTAACAGCCATATCACATATGGCTTTATGAAATTCATCTCAATATTGTGTAACAACAATTTACACAATAAAGGTTAATATTTGGAGGTTACAAATTTGTAACACCAAATATGTTACATTATTTGGATATATCTGATATATCTAAATATTGTAACTCCCTATTATATGTTACAATATGTGACACACTTTGTCACATTTATTTAATCTAAAACATTATATTATAATATAATATAATTTTACATTATATTATAAAATAATATAACAAATACCTTGGCAGGAACCATCTTGTCTTCCTTTTTCCCCTCTGGCTTGAGCTGGGGCCAGTCTCTCTTCCGGTGTCCTTCTTGACCACAGTTGTAGCATCCCTTGGTGTTTGCCCGACATTCACTAGGATGTTTCTTTTGGCACTTAGCACATTGCAGGTATTCTACATAACCCGGCCTATTACTTCCATTATTCGTCCGTGCCCTCTTATCGCCATCAGACTGCTTATTATCAGGATGCCTTCTTTTCTGACCGTTATTGTTGTTGCTGGACTGATTACTGTTGTTGTTTTGGTTGTTGTTCCGACTAGTCTGAGGTTGACTCTGTTGTTTAGGCTCAAGCTTACTGACTTCTTCTTTGCTAACATTTTCCTGAAACCTTTCTGCTTCTGTTGCCGTTTCTAGAACATCGACATAAGAACTATTTCCTGGGTTTACTAGCTTAACCCCTAGTTCAATCTTCGGTCGAAGTCCTCTAACGAACTTGGTCACCCTCAAAAAGTCAGTTGGAACCATTTCCGGTGCAAACTTGGCTAATCGGTCGAACTGCTGAGCATATTCTTCCACTGATAAACTCCCTTGCTTTAGACCAGCGAACTCCTCGACTCTTGAAGCGATTACTGCCGAATTGTAGTACTTTTTGTGAAACAGCTCCACAAGTCTGGCCCAAGTCATAGTGGCGACATCGTGAGTCTGCTGAACTAAGTCCCACCATATTCTAGAATCTTTCTTGAGTAGAGACGAAACGCAGGATATGCGGTCCGCGTTGCCGAGGTTCATGTGCGCTAGGATCGACTCCACATTTCTAAGCCATTCTTCCACCTCGAAGGGGTCTGCAGTCCCTTCAAAGTTCGGAGCATGTTGCTTACGAAATCACTCATAAATTGGCTCCATGTGCTGAGCTGGGTATGGCGTATAGTTCTCCACTGGCCATCCCCATATGGACCAACTTGTTGGGGTGCTGAGGCCATTTGCTGAGGCTGTGGCTGTGGCGGAGGCGGAGGCTGAGTCTGAGGCTGAGCTTGTTGTCACTGTTGCTGCAGTAATTCCTTGACTTGCTGTCGCAGTCTAGCAATTTCTGCAGTGTTGTCGACCGACAGCGGCGATAGCGCATTTTGGTTGGCAGTAGAACACACTCCCCTTCTGCGTATTGGAGGGGCTTCATTGCTCTCAGGAGCAGCGTTGGAGGCACTACCATTGTTACGAGCGGACCTTCAAAGCGACATCTTCAGTAGAGTTCTAACAGTTGAGAAAAACATGTTAGAACTTTACCCTAATAGGCTCTAAGACAAAATCTTAATCTAAGCAAACATAACTCAGACCTATTAATTATGATTTATTATGAAAGTTATATAAGACTTCTTTATTATTAGAGTGGGTTTTTGTACTTAGAAAAATAGGCCATCTTTATTATTTTCTAAGTCCGTTTCTAATCATCCTATATGACTTAATTCTCAGGCTCGAAACTCGTTGTTGTTCCAAAGTTAACCATATTGAGGGATGGCTGGGATAAGTAAAATCGTTCCCACTACTATGGCCCCCTAACTCTCAATATGGAGCCCGGTTCATTGATTTGTATCCACCCTCACCGAACTTAGTCATTATTTATTAAATTTATTATTTATGATTGCAAAAGAAAAATCAAACTCATACATGTCATCAAAATAACAATGATATTAACTTGGAAAAAACAGTTTTCACTATTTACAATCATAAATGCAAATAAACAAAATAAACAAGGAAACTAGTCTATTTATAAAAATCGGGTTCTTCTACATCTGATCCTTCATCTAACATATCATCGTCTATCTCTTCATAGTCTTCATTATCTTGAGCCTCAAAATGCCCTCAAGGAAGATTCGTAAAAATTCTATGTTTTTGCTCATTGGTAAATTGGAATTCCATTTTAGAAGTGAACCTAAGTATGAGAAAATAATATCTCATAGCTACCGGTAATTCATCTTCATCATCTATCGTTTCCCATATATCTTCTAAGGCTGCAATTACAGTAGGATAATCTCTAAAAAGTCTAATCACTAAAACATATTGCTCCGTTGCTCTCATCATGATTTGCTTAGTTTCTTGGAGGTGACCTATCTCCCTGTGGAATAAGAGTAGTCTTTGAGTGATTCTTTCTAGCACTCCTACGGTGTTTCTTGGTTCTCTAATTCTTTTCAAGGCCTTAATGGCTCGTATATCCTCATATGTTAATGCTCCATTCATTCTTAACTGAAAACATAAAGGCTAAAAGGTTAGCTATACATATAAACATAATAACTATAACATAAACACTTACTTGGCGGTTAAATTTGGAGCTTGAGTGTGTGTATCAAAGAAAATTTCATGTGATTGAACCATTGCTCTGATACCAACTGTAATGACCCAACTAATTCTAAGACTTTGGACCATTAAAACTACTATATATAGACACTACTTTCACGAAAACATACATAAGAAACATTCACAAGCTTTATTAAAAATTCTAAGTAAATGTTGAAATACATAAATTCAGGGTATGGGATCCCATTGTTGGAAAATAAAACATATCTTTAACTTAATTAAAATTGTTTACAAAACCAAGTGCGGAAAATACATAGAAACATAATTAAAAAGACTGAAAATAACGTCGTCCTTGAATCGTTCACGCAGTCCACTGAATCCATTCTTCCTCAATACACAACCCCAAGCTGCCAAGAATCCTTCCGCCGCCATAACTATTTTCCTGCATACATAAAAATAAAGGAATGAGCCTAATGCCCAGCAAGGAATCTACTAATAACATAAGACATAAACATAAACATATACTATAAACATATGACTATAAAAATGCTTACCATATAGGACTACAATATTAATGGCCATTAACTCATTAGCATGGCATTTAATAAACCATCTAGGTCCTCTGTCTACTAATTGAGGTAAGTTAGATCACATTATAGTATATGATAACCCATCTAGGTCCTCTGTCTACTAATCGAGGTAGGGTAAATCATAACTCTAAACCATGAAAATGATAAACACTAGGGTTTGTTAGCTAAGCAACTATGAGCCCTAGATAACATAAAAACACAACATAACATATTATAACATAAACTTATCATAACATATTATACATAAACATAACATATAAGCATAAAGAAACTATCCTATTTTCCTTACCAATACCGGGATGTGAGAACAAGGACGGGATTCGGAACACTCCTAAAACCAACAATAAGAATGTGAGTATTCTAAAGAAAAGAGATGACCAAGAAATGAACTAAACTACCAAGATGAAACTTACCAAAAAGAAACCTTAAGTTCAAAGAACCTAAATGCCTAACCAAGAAGGGAAAACATTGAGTTAGGATTTGAGTAAAGAAAACTATAAGAAACTAATGAAACATACAGAAATGAACTAGAAATAGGAATACCTTTGAATGCACTAGAATCGAACTACACCTCGATATAGATTAACACACTATTTAATCTTACTTCCCAAGTGTTTATAAAGCTTAAAATGATAAAGCTTATAACCCCAACCCAAGTGTTTATCACTCAATAGTAAACCTAGCAGCTTGAAGGCTCTGGACTCAGCTTGAAGAATGAGAGAAATGGCTGGGTACTAGGTCCTATTTATAGAGTTCAAGGAGTGAAAAAAATCTTCTTTTAGCTTGAATAAAAATAATGAATATTACTTGAAAAACACTTGAATATTCGTTCAGTAGAGGCTTAAGACTCGGTCAAATGTTTAGAAGCTTGCTAAGAGGTTAAGGAATAAAATGAGTTCGGTTTCAAAAACATTTGAAATTATAACCCTAGAGCCGATATATCGCCCATGGTAGGCGATATATCGCCTAGGCTTATATCCCGAGGCTCGTTGATGCGTTTGTGCAAAGTTCACGTGTTTTTCGTATTCCCCGTGTGGGGATATATCACCCCTAGAGCTGCAATATATCGGCATACGCTGAAATATTATACACGTAATTGCACTTTTTCAGCTTAATTTGAATTGGGAAAACAGCTTTGACTGAGTCATAAAATGATTTTAAAGCTGCTGGCAGCATCTGGGGATTTTAAATATTTCTTATATAAAACTATTCATAAAAAATGCTTAATTCCTTAATAAACATGCACACGACAAGGGTCATGATCTTATTAGTTCTATCTAAACCTTATAGTATAATAAATAACAACTTTATAATCAGCTATATTAATCAAACCTTATGTTATAATTAATATTCTTAAAACTATTGGTTAAACTTATAAAATCTATAAGTGTTGTTACGAGTGTTCAACTAAGTCCCGACTTGAACCAAAATCCACAGTAATAAACATACTATAACTATTACTACCTACTACTACTACTACTGCTACTACTATCTAACTAGCTAAGTAAAATTCATGGACTCTAAAAAATGATGGCCATGAAATCTAAATGGGCAATGAGAAGAGGTTCAAGGTTGAAGACAAAAAAACAATTGATCTTTTCTTCACTTCTAGCAAGAAGGTTCTACTCACAAATGTATTGTATGTATCAGACATAAGTAGAAACCTTGTGAGTGGTGATTTTTTTGGCAAATTGAGAATCAAGGTGGTGCTTGAATCCAGCAAGCTTACTTTGTCCAAGGAGAATATTTTTGTGGGGAAGAGATATGTTTGTGATGATATATTCAAATTTTTTACTTCTATGGATGATGTAAACAATAATGATAAAACTTTTAGTTCTTCTTGTTATATGCTTGACTAAAATTCTATTACTTGACTTGTACATATATGTTTTAGTACAATTAAAAGAACAATTAAATATGGATTGATTAATTGTGATAATGTTTAGCATGGTAAATGTTAGCTATGTATAAAATCTAAAATGGTTAAGAAACTTTTTCCTAGTGTCGATATAAATTTAAACTTGTTAGATTTGATACATAGTGATTTATGTGAACTTAATGGAATGTTTACTAGAGGAGAAAGTAGAAATTTATTACTTTCATAGATGATTGTGTAAATCCGAGTGTGCAGCAGAAATGTGACTTTAAAAATTTAAACAATAACATAACCAAGATCACATACATACCCATACCTTAAATCAAGATTCTAAAAAGATAGAATCATATCGTTTGTAGCCTATAAAAAATCCTTGCTATCTTTTCGTAAAACAATAATGATCATCCAATCCAACAAGACAGCTTTGAGATTCACACCAAAATCTTCCAAGCCAATCCTCAACACACAAGGACGTGTGTGGACACGTATGATAATATGGAAAAAATAAAGGCTCTCTTGATGTTCTCAACACATGATATCAAAAGATGTTTGTGTTAGGATTGGTTAATACAAAGTCCAAGTGGTCTTACACAAGCTAGGTGTAAAACCCTAAACGGTTTCAAATAGTGAAGATTTGAAATTTGACTTTTTTGTTGTAGACATTTAAAAATTATATTTATGGGTCCAAAGTGATACACTGAGGTATCTAAGGATGCCCAAAAAGTTTGGGAGCATTTAGAGGTATTTAAGAACACTTTTGAGAAGTTGGACTTGCTCATGTGACATTGCGTCACCTCCTTGGAGGCAATGCAATGCCCAAAACCTTAGGGTTTTGGCGAATCGCAACAAACGACACATCGCCTGATGTATTCATACAGACACATGTTTTAAGCTCCAAATGACGTGTTTAAAAACTATAATCCTATTGGTTGGACTTAATGATGCTGTCTACATTATAAAAATGTTCTCTTAAAGTTTTGACAGACTTGATCACTCTTTCAAATCTCTCTCTAGCTCTCAAGATCATAAGTTTTCTCCAAGAAATTTATAAAGAAAGTGTTTGCCTTTGTGAATTTCAAGACTTGTTCAATCCTAATTCCATTTCCTACTAGAAAAAGCCTCAAGCTTCCATCAAGGGCCATGAAATAAAGAATTTGGACAATGATACATCTCATGTACAAGCCTTGAGTTTGATACTTTCCATCAGAAGATTCAATTGGTGATCTAATTAGGGTTTGAAGCTTGCAAGAAGAACAAAGAGTTTTTTTCTACAACTAGGGGTTGCATTTCTCTATCTTAGTCTTTTATTGGACTCTGTCAAGTTTTATTGTGTGTAGATTCTTGTTATTGTGATTGAAGACTATTCAAAATTTAGAAGAACTACGAGGGAGGGCTCTAGAAAAACTAGGAAAAACCCGGGCATGCTTACTAAAAGTAGAAAAGGAAGCAAATTTGTAGTGTAATCTTACTCTCTCCCAACAATTTGGAGAAGACAAAGGCTTTGAGGGAGTATCGTAATTTTTCAGGTTCTCTCTAAAAATTGAAAATCAATCGCTTATTTTTACTATACATTATTAGACTTTTTCTAAACCTAAAATAATCTCACAAAATTAGACTTAGTCAAAATTGATTAGGTTTATGATATAATTATTTAATTAATATTTTAATCAAATTAAAACATCACTTTTTTTTAATAATTATTTGATAAATAAATAAATAATTCAAATTCTTAACGATTAAAATTTGAACTGAATCAACTGGACTGTGACATGTATCACACGTCAGCCATTATGCAAGGGCATGTGGCACACATGTGCTTCCCTAATTTTATCTCATTTATTTATTTAATTAATAAGAAAAATATCTATGAGTTAAAATAATAAAATATTTTATAAATGCATAAGTATTAGTTAATTCAAAAATTAACTTTATGTTAAAATTTAAATAATATATTATCATATAATAAATTAATATTTCTCCCTCTCATTATTAATTAACCTAAAGTTAATTAATATTAATACAACTAATATATAATTTTCAAATAAAACATATAAATTTATAATTGATTAATTGCACATAATTACAACTTCCCCTCAAAAAATTAATTCCTTGACAATTAAGTCATTTTATCCTTTTAATTTGTTAATTATATCCACACCATTGACATTGTAGTATAGAGGTGACTTAGAGACCATGGACCTATAATTATAAGCTCCAACCTGATTATTTAATAAACTATTTAATTAAATAATCTTATTTATTAATTTCATTATTACTCAATTATAAATATGGAATTGCACTCTTAGTAATTATCGAATTATGTGTACAGAATTATCCCGTACTATCTATTGATATAATCACTTCATGTAGGTTTGTCCTCCAATTTATTGGTTCACTAATTAGAGCTGGTCAGAATTACTGTTTTCCCCTTCTAATTTTCTCCTGTTCCTTCAGTACTATTAATTCTCTAATGAACAGTTAATCTATAATTATATTATAAATTTAAGCTCAATAGCTATTCAATTCCAAAATTAACCCTTAAGAGAACCAATATTTGATCCGTTAGGAAAGATTGGATTCCATTCTTGTAAGATCATGTTCTCAGCCATTCATACTATTGAATCTAAAAAAAAAAAGTCATTAGCCTTATTATACTAACATACCTTAGCAAGTAAATCAAAAGATCCAATAGATATAAACAAGAGTTCATGACTACTTAGAATTCAGACTGATCTACATACGATCATCATTTTGATATGAATTAAATCTTTATGACAAATAATATGTTTATAAAGAAATTAATTCACATCGATTCAATCATATATAATCTAATTATATAAAGTACCTTTATTAAGATGTCTACCCACATCAGCAATTCAGATCTAGATCACATGCATTAACAAAAAATGCTTCGTAAATTGTACTAACAACCATTGATTAAAGATTCCATACTTTAATATGTTGCTGACAAATTTATTCATTATATACGATCTTAATCCTCTCGTACTCATAAAAGATCATACTCTCATTAATGAATATGAAATTTTCTGATATTTATAATTATTCAACAATAATTAAAAAATTTAATTATAAAGAAATGCACTTTAATTTAATTCCAACAAAAAATGTCTTATTACATGCTTTTAGGGCACCGACCCTAAAAAATCGCTCCAGGTTCTCATATGTTTATTTGCTTAAGAATAATAATGATTTATTACATGCTTTAATTTAATGTGTTTGAAACATATAAACCTAAAGTTGAAAATTAATTGGAAAGGAAAATAAAAGTACTTAGAAGTGAAGTGATAGGGGTGGTAAACACTTTTCAAACGATTTCAACTTATTTTGTGAAGAGCATGAAATAATACATGGATGCACCACCTCATATACTCCACAATAAAATGGAATAGCAGAAAGATAAAATAGGATATTTCTTGAAATGATCAATGCTATGCTATTAAATTCAAAATTAAGTTTTAATTTGTTGGGTGAAGCCTTGTTATCCACAATCATAACTTGAATCGTATTCCTATGAATAAAAACAATATCTCTCCATATGAGTTATGGAAAAGAAAGAAATCAATTATTGGTTAAATTTTAATGTGGGGGTGCCTTGCTTATTACAAGAGTACAAATCCTAAAAGACCAAGTTGGGTCCTAAGGCTATAAGATGTGCATTTGTTGGCTATGTCTCAAATAGCAAAGCCTATAGATTGTTATACTTGGAGTCTAGTGTAATAATTGAATTAAGAGAGGTTGAGTTCTTTGAGAACATGTTATGTGATAATAATAACTCTGAAGAACCTATTCAAATTAGAGAGCCTCGAGAGGAGACTCCTAAAATGGTTGATGAACAACCCTTATTGCCTAGAAGAAGCTAAAGGCTTAAGAATTTGGGATCAAATGAAAAGTGTTCTCAAGTAGAAAAAATATATCTAGTAGAAGGAAATAATAAAGAGGTCACTTGGAAATTTCCTATAGTACTTGTAGCATCCCAAATTTTCTAATAAGACTTAGTGCCTTGATTAGCGTGCCTGGAGGGCAATAATTGATTTATTATGTTAATATGTGAATTTGATGAGTATGTGATTAGAAATGCATGTTTAGGTGAATTAAATATGCATGTGGGCCCCATTTGGCTATTAGGAGCATGTTTGTAATTTTAGCGCTGAGGGCCATAAATACAATAATTGTGTATATTGTGATTGATATCTCGTGTGAGTGGTGATATATTTGTGATGCACGATCCGAGACAGTCCTAGGGAGCAGTTTTGCTAGAAAGTCACAACAGGGTCAAATACCCGGCTTGGGAGGGGCCTAGGGGTATTTTGTGTATATAGTATGTGTTCGGGAATTATTGAGTAATGGATAATAATTTATCAATGCTTTATTTATGTCGAGATTTAACGGAGATTTATAGGAATACTCGGGGACTTAACGGGGTCTGGCACAAGATGGAGATTCCCTTGGTGGCACTTGAAGATTTGAGTAGAATTAAGGGGAATTCTAGACTTTTGTTAAAATGGGTTATCCACTTAGAGGCTTAGGAAATTACTGGAACTCAGAAAAGAGAAGGATAAGCTCTCAAGTCTCTCTCTCCTTCGGTTCTCTTCTTCTTCTTCCTTGGGTTTGAAGACTTTGATTTATTGGAGAATTTTGGGCTTAGTTCTTAAGGAATTGAAAGCTGGCTGTGGTTGGGATTAGCTCAAGGGAAAAGTTATCAGCAAGGTAAGGAATTCCATCTATTTGAACCTGTTAAATTCTATAGAATTTCTGTTAAAACTTTGAAGCTTGCATGGAATAGGTCCTATATATGATCTTGAGTGTTTTCTGAGTATATGGGTTGTTATGAGCTTGTTGTGTTGTTTAGGCTATATGAGTATGAATTCTGGGTTTAATTCTGAGTTTGGCTGAAGTTTGGGGTGTGTATTATGGGTTTAAGCTCGGGGAAAAACTTGAGAAATAGACTGGTTTCTGGGTTTTTGGGGCTTGCGCCTCTGTTTTGGGGCTCGCCGTGGCCCTTAAGGGGCTGGGCCACGACCCTAATTCAATGTAATGGCTGTTTGAGGATTTTTGGCTCGGGAAGCCAAAAGTTAAGGCTTGGGAGGGATTTTACCACCCAGATTGGTAGAATCTAAGGTCCCGGAGACTAGAATTATATCCCCAAAATTATTTAATGGATTAGAGCTTGATGGATGACTATTGTTAATGTGTTGTGACTAGGTTTTCAGCGAGGCTCGAGTTAGAGGACTGTGCTCGGGATTTCGGTGCTCAGGAAGCTTGGGACACAGGTAAGAAAACTGGTGTCCCTATAGAGCAGGGTGTGGCCCTATAGTTTGTATTGCAGGGCATGGTCCTATGTGATTGAATTGCAGGGCGTAACCCTATTGTTTATGTTTTGTATTTGTTGATTATATGCTATGTATTGCATATTTGTGAATGAACGACGAAGGCTAGAAATGACGAAGCCCGAGAACGGAAGGTAGCCGAGTACGGCAAGGGGCCAGGAATAGCGTTAAGCATGTGGAGTGCAAAGCCGAGTATGGCGAGGGCCGGGAGCGGCGTTGAGCACGAAGAGTGCAAGCTGTTAGGGTGAGACCCCTTCTTGGCTGTTAGAGTCATCCTCACGGTGAAGATCGCGAACCCAGGGCCTAGTAAAGTGCTTGAGTCGGCATGGCCGCTATGTGTTTAGTCTATTGGCTATTTTGTTATATGCTGACTGATTGATAAGCATATGTTGATTATTTTCGTTGAGTTTTCTAGCTGGCTTCGACTCACGGGTGCTCTATGGTGCAGGTAAGGGCAAAGGAAAGGTCGACCAACCTTGAGTACGAAGAGCGTGAAGCGACGTGTACATGTTCGTCCTGCCTCGCTGTCACGGCCAGGGATATTTTTGGGAAATGTTATGTATTAATCTGAATTTTGTCACCTAGTCGACCTTAATTGTATTTTGAGTTGTAAATATTTTATAAACAGTGTTTTGGGATCCCAACCGTAAAACTTTATGACATTTTCAATGAGTATCCAAATGTTTTATATTTAATGACTAGTAATGGGTTTATTTCAACTTAGCTACACTTTTAACCTAAAACCTCGATTAGCGAGTGATTAGCACATTTTAAACTCACTTTGTAACGACTCTAAGGAAGTAGGGTGTTATAGTACTTCAAATAGAAGATGATCCCAAAGCTTTCAAAGAAGCAATGCCTTTAAGAGACTTTGCTTTTTAGAAATAGGCAATAAATTGTGAAATAGATTCAATTATGTCTAATCACACTTGAGAATTGGTTGACCTACCATAAGGGCCCAAAAAAATTAGGTGCAAATGGGTATTTAGAAGAAAATACCATACCAATGGCACCATATAAACCTCTAAGGCTACATTAGTAGCCAAGGGATTCAAACAAAATGAGGGAATAGATTGCTTTGACACATATACACCAGTAGCAAGGACAACTTCTATTAGATTATTATTTGCCTTGTCATCAATATATCTTTATTCTCACCAAATGGATGTCAAAACGACATTCCTAAATGGATACCTTGAAGAGGAGATCTAAATAGAATAACCAGAGGGTTTTGTTCTTCAAAGAAACAAACATAAAGCGTGTAGACTTGTCAAATCATTATATTATTTGAAACAAGCTCCAAAACAATGACATGAGAAGTTTGATAAAGCAATTGTTCCATATTGGTTTAGACACAACAATGCAGACCAATGCTTATACCCTAAAACTTGTAATGACTATGTCATACTAGAGTGTCTTTATGTAAATGATATGTTGATTTTTAGTAATGACGTGAGAGGGATAATGGAAACAAAGATGTTTCTATCTTCTAACTTAAAGATGGACCTTGGAGAGGTCGATACCATTTTAGGTATCAAAGTTAGAAGAAATAGTGGGGGTTATGATTTAACCCAAGCCCATTATGTCGAGAAAGTGCTTGACAAATTTAGTCATCTCAAAATCAAAGAGGCAAATACACCATTTGATTCAAGCATAAATCTTGAAAAGAATGAAGGAAGAGTGGTGGCTCAACTTGAATATGCAAGTGCAATAGGGAGCCTAATGTACGCCACTCATTGTACTAGAGGGGACATTGTATGCAGTTTGTAAACTTAGTAGGTTTACTAGCAACCAAAGTATCAAACATTGGCAGACTATTGAGAGGGTTCTAGGATATCTTAAGAATACCAAAGAACATAGCCTCCACTACTCAAATTTTCCTTGGATACTTGAAGAGTATCCCGAAACTAGTTGGATCAAGAGTAGGAGACAATTTCTCCACCACAGGTTAAGTGTTTACACTTGGAGGTGGTGCCATTTCTTGGGGTTCCAAGACATAAACTTGTATATCACACTTAACCATGGAAGTTGAGTTTATAGCTCTATCAGCAACCGATAAAGAGGCTGAGTGGCTTAGGGATCTCATGTTGGACATCCCCTTTACCGTGGACATAGTATCAGCAATCTCGATAAATTGTGATAGTTAAGCTCCTCCTGCTAGAGCATATAGTATGTATAATGGGAAGTCTAGACACATAAGTCTAAGACATGAATATGTGAGACAATTAATTCAACATGGAATCATCATATCTATCTCATATGTTAAGACTAGTGAGAACTTAACATATCCATTTATAACACCTCTTGTGAAAAGGTTAGTAAGTTCTACATCTAGATGGATGGGACTAAAACTCCTAGAATTAGAGATACACCATTGATGGTAACCCAACTCCAAACTTTTTTAACATGAAGGGAAAGAGTTCAATGGGAAAGAACAAGTCATTGATAAGTGGATAATTTCAACACTAAACAATTGTGAGTCCCATCCAAGATGGTTAAAGTTGGTTGCTACCGAGTGAGGGTTAAGTGTAAGGCTTTTAATGAAGTTCAGTTGAGCCCAACAAATATTTTTAAAGGTATTAAAGATGCTCTAAAAAACTTCACCTATATGAACTTAGAGGTGGTACTGACTCTTATGGGAGTTGAAGTTTCTCACTAGAAATTTTCATGAATGGATGAGCACATGGTTGTGATAGTGCTAAGTAATAAAAGTGAAAAAAAAAGAATGATAAAGTAGAGGTGTGTGAGGTTTCATTGGCTTTATCATGGGAATACTTGCTTCAAGCTTTTAAGCAACCAATGATTTCGATAAGGCTTTATGATATTTTCACTAAGGTAAAGTTCAAGTTGAAGGACACTTTATTTTAGGCACCAATGTTGTGATTGATTAAATACATGATGAAATTGGTTAGGCACAAAGAGGTGCAAAAACCATAACGATTTCACAAAAGTCAACATGTGAGAGTTGACTTTCGGTATAGGCATTTATAAATCATCTTTTTGGGTCCAAAGTGTTTCTTTGGAGTATATGAGATAACCCAAAATGTTTGGGAGAATTTGGGGATGTTTTGAGACAAATTTTGGAGCATCAAAACAAAGGCATCTACGATGCATTATCTCTGGGAGGCAACGCGTCGAACAACCGAAAAATTAATAGACCAGGCGACACATCGCTTGGTGCGAGGCGACGTGTCACCTGGGTTGTCTGTCTGGGTTAGTACAATAAAATGTTTTTGGGTCCAAAATTCAATTTAAAATGCTCTAATCTCATTGGTTGAGTCTAAGAGGTTCCTATACTACTTAACGGGTTCATTTGAGTTAATTGGTGACTTGATCACTCACCTCTCTCGCTCTCTAAATGAATTCTCTCTCTCTCTAGCTTTCAAGATTACTAGTTTTCTCCAAGATCTTAATCAAGAAATCTTGACTTGTATGAATGATCAAGGCTTGTGAATCCCAATCTCATTCTGTTGTAGTAGCTTCAAGCAATTCCAAGGAGAAGGCTAGGAATAGAGATTTTTGGACAACAAATCTACATTTGTGTTAAGCCTTGTCACTTTTGTGTTTCACATAAAATCATAGTGTAATGCCCCGAAATCCCTAATGAGGTTTAAGGGTCAGGTTAGTAGGCCGGGAGGGCCATAACTGATTTATTATGTCATTAAACTATTACGTGCATGTTTATGTAAATTATATTATAATATGATGTTAAATGCATGCATGTGGGTCCACATTTCATCTTAGGGGTATTTTTGTAATTTGGCATGTTGAGGGCATAATTGTATATTTGTATGCATGTCGATGAACTGTTGTTGAGACCACATTATAATGTGGATTTGTTCGAGCTATTCAGCATGAGATGATCTTTGAATTCAATTATCGGTTTGGTCATAACAGGTTTAAGTTCGGGGCTCGGGGTGAGTCTCGGGGTGATTTGATGATAAGAGCATTACCGGGAATTAAAGGGTAATGGGATATGATTTTATTGATATTTGAGAATAGCAGGAATTGGAGAGTGTTAATTATGATTAACGAGATAGGTGGAAAATGACAGTTTTTCCCTTGGGGGTTGTTAAGGGATGAACTAAGCATGGAGGGTATTTTGGTCATTTGACCTAGGCTATATATAAATGGATGGCTGTATAAAAACAGAACCAAAACAGAGCCTTGTTTCCTTCTTCACGATTATCATCTTTCTCTTCTCCTTCCTTTGAATTTTGAAGTAAGTTTGGGGATTCAAGCTTGGAGATTGAAGCTTGAGGTCTTAGACTAGTGTTTAGCCAGTTAGGAACGAGTTTCCTAATACGCAGTGGAATGGTGGTGTGGTTGGCCCAGTATACAACAAAATTTTTGTAACATATTTAAACTACCTTTAAATATGCGGATCCATTAATATACATTCATTAATCATAAACAAGGTAAGGATAGAATTCATACCTCTTGAAGCCTATCAAGTGTCCTTGCTATCTTTTCGTACTTAGAACGATCTTCCTATCCAAGTCGCTCCCACGTACTCACACCAAGATCTTCCAAAGCGTTCTCTACACCTCAAGAAATGTGTGGGCACTTAGAGAATGAAGGATAGTTCATTTGTGATTCTACTTGATGTACTCAACTCATGAGATCAAGAGAATAGGCCTGAGAATTGGTTCTTTATTTTCAGGGAGAGAAAACTATCGTTCTATTTTTCACAGAGCGAATGTTCAGAGTAGTCTCACTCTCTTCACTTATCTGAATAATTTTCTGATCAGTCATACTTAACAGAAAATCTTCAAAATTTAAAAAATAAATTTGTAACCATTTTACAATTTACTTTTTAATTAATTAATTATTCTATTAATGAAAAAAAATCCAAAAACCAATTTTTGAATTATCCATTAATTAAATAAATAAAATTAAAAATCCCATCCCTGAAAAATGTTGGTCCTACACGCCACACACAGTTCTGGACTGTGTGTGAACGTGTAGCTTCCTAATTTCTAGGGATATTGGTTTTTCAAATTTTATTTAATTATTTATTCAAATTACTTTGTCAGATAAGATCTAACAACCTGATAACTAATTTAAATTTGACTTCAAATTAATTATCTTTTTAATTAATTATCAAATATAATTATTTATTTGAATAAATATTAATCTTTTAAATTCAAATCCAATTTGAACTTATCAGATCATTATCTCCCACTCAAATAAAGATATTTAATTAATTCTACCAATTAATTAAATTCAAAATTTTCGAAAATAAATATTTAATTTATTATAATTTCGAAAATTATAATTAATTAATTATTTAATTAAATTTCGAAAATTAATTTAATTATTTAATATAATTTCGAAAATTATACAATAATTAAATATTAATTAATTTTATTAACTACAACTAATTTGTAATTGATTAATTAATCACTATTATCATATAATTGCATATTTGGCCTGAAGAACAAATTTCTTCTTAAATATGTCTTTAAACTATTTTCCCTTCATATCAACTCTTACCTTGAATAGTGTTGATAGAGCCGCTATGGGGACCTATGGACCTATAATTCCACGCTCCAATAAATTTGAAATTATTAATTAAACTCTTTAATTAAATAATCTAAATTTATTAATCTCATAATTATTCCACTATAAATATGATACTACACTCTTGTAATTATAGACATTTCATTTACTGAGTACTTTATAATCATAAAGCGTCCATTGATATAATCATTGCATACTACTTGACCCTCTAATAATGGTTCATAATTAATCGGGAATAAAATTACCGTTTTACCCTTTTAATTATCTCTTGTTTCCTTAAGTACCATTGACTCTACTAGTGAAGGTCAATTCATAACTAAATTATGAATTTGAGCTCAATAACCTTTCAGTCCCAAAAGTCAACCCTTAAGAGAACCATCATTCAATCTCTTGCGAGAAGGTATAGATTCCATATTTGTATACTATGTCCCCAGCCATCTATATTAATGAGTTCCCAAAACAAAAGTTTCTAGCCTGATCATTCTGACAGACCCTAACAAGTGAATCAAAGAACTCATATAATATAAACAGGAGTTCATAGTAACTTCAGGATTAAGATCTATTTGTATATGATCATCAGTTGATATATTTAATTAATACTTCGAAATGGTATTTAACTAAGTATTAATAAACATATCTGGTCCAGTTCTATATATTCTCTAATATATAAAGCACCTCCACTAAAGTGTCCTACCACACTAGTGATCCGGATCTAGATCACATGTATTCATAATACTAGTGGACCGTACTTGCAGTAATTAATCTAAAGATTCCATAACTTTATTTTACTGCGAACTATTCAAGTTCATTTATCTCAAACACAATCCTCCCGTACTAATACGTGTTTGAGATTACATACATGAACTTAGGAATTTTCTTGATATTTACATAATATTATCATAGAATAATACAATCCATAAAATATATGCATAACAAATTCAATTTATTTATTTATTTCATAAAAACAATGTCTACTACATATGCTTTCAGGGCACATTTCCAACATAGCCATTGAAGAGGATTCAACCTAAGCTTAAGGTAAGGTTTTGGTTCCATTTTTATAGTTCCTTGCCCTATTTTTGTGCTGGTTTTAAGGTTTGGAGTTTTGATCATTGAAAGGGGAAATTTGATGAAGTTTTGATTGGTGTAAGGCTTGGGTTTTGATGCTTATATGGTAGATAAGTTGTGGCAACAGGTTGTGGCTTTGCTTGGTGATATTGGGAGAGATTTTATGAGGTTTCGAAATGAGTTCGAAGGGGAAAATTATGGGTTTTAGGTGGGGCCGTGGCTCTGTTCTAGAGCGCCGTGGCCCAAGCTCATTGAAGAGAAAGGGAGAAGCTGCTGGGCCGTTGGGCCTCGACGTGGAGAAGGAGGGCCGCGACCCGTGTTGGGGGAAAGGATGTACGACCGCTTCTGGTTGAGGAGGCAGGCCGCGACATGGTGAGGTAGGGCCGAATCCCTTAGTGGCATTTTGGCCCAAATTGTGTTTTTGGCTTGGGGATTCCAACCTTAGGCCTCAGGATCGATCCTACTACCCGGTTTAGTAGGATTCGATGTCTCGGAGGCTAGGTTTTGGTCCAGAAACCTTTTGTGATTCATTGTATTGATGGAATCCCATAATTGGTTATGAACAGGTGACCGTCAAGGAGCTAAAAGGTTGATCATTCTCAAGGGTCATTCTTTTATTAATTCTCGCTCAAACCAGAGGTAAGAAAATTCCACCCCGTATATGACATGCATGGTTATTATTGAGGCATGTTGAGTGTTTAAATATGGACATTGACATCATATTAAATGCTTAGCAACCCTTGCTTATTTGTGAATGGCATTGACTTACTAGTCAGAATCAGCAATGGTGTCAGACTGTTTGTGAAGCTGTGACTTACTAGTCAAGTTCAACAGCGGTACTGAACACTGGTCGTATTTTACTGACCTAAGAGTCAGGAATGGCATAAGCGTCATGAACGCAGAGCCGATAAAAGATTAGATCTAATCAACATCTGCATTGAATGACTCATTATGAGCATTAATGCCGAACCGACCCCAAGTTCAATGAAAACTAAAAGCGCTTGCCTAGTTCTATGACTAGTTACTCAGAGCCAGGCCAAAGGCCCAGGTGACCGTATCATCACATGGCTAAGGGCACAGAACCCATATTAGTGACTCTATGGTCACTCGATTGGTTTATATTGGTGACTTGCTCATCAGTCCCCTATCTTGTTTAAGCTAGTGACTTGATCACTTATTTGTTAAGGGTACGGAACCCACCTTAGTGACTTTTACAGCTGTCACTCCTCTACTTAGGGCTAAAAGTCCTGGATGATTATTATGATCATTGTTTGATGTTATATTCGTGCAACATCGAGTTTTCTTGCTGGGCTTTGGCTCATGGGTGCTATGTGGTGCAAGTAAAGGGAAAGAAAAGCTCACCCAACCTTGAGTGGAGAGCTTAGGTGGTGATATGTACATATGCGGCCGCTTGACCACCACAACCAAGGAGTTCTCAGAGGAACTAGGGGGTTTACCCTATTTTTGCCGCTTAGGTCGGCGAGTTGTAAAATTTACACTGTAATAATCGTTTTGGATTGTAAATAACTTGTAAATGTTTTTATGGGCCCATGAACAATTTTATGTATTTAATGAAATATATCCTTTCCTCTTGATTGGTTTTACACCTTAACCTATTAATAACACCTAGATGCACGTTTATAACCAAAGAACTCGATTAGCAAGTTAAGCATGGTTCAAAGTTCACAGTAACTGTCTTGGAGTAACCAAGGCGTTACACATAGCTTTGTGATTTTGTGTTTGAAGGTTTTTCTTTAAGAAATGTCCACTATATACTTTGATTATTTTGTGTTTATGTAATTTGTGATTATCTACCCATAGAGTTATATTACTTGTTGTTTTATGCTTTGAGTTGTAATACAAAACAAGGTTGATTACGCCTAATCTCCAACAACAAAAAATCTCTATTCCTTAACCTTTGTTTTGTAACAAAGTTTTTCTATCTCTAAGGTTCTCTAATAACAAAATCCATGGAAGAAAGCTCCTCAATCTCAGCTCTCAAGTTCATGTCTCAAGACATAGTGAGACTAGATAGGTTTGATGGCTAAAATTTTGTAAGATGACAAGACAAGATCAAATTCCTCCTTACAACTTTGAAAGTGTACTACGTCCTTGACAAAGATTTGAAGACTTTGGAGCCCCCAAAGGATGATGATTCTCAAGATGTGATCAAAGAAAGAAAGAAAATGGAAGAGGATGAACTCATTCATAGAGGCCACATAGTCAATGCTTTGTCGGATCGCTTCTATGACCTCTACACAAACACTACATCATCAAATGAGATATGGGAAGCCCTTGAGAAGAAGTACAAAACTGAAGAAGAAGGTACTAAGAAATTCTTTATCTCTCAATACATGGAATTTAAATTCCTTGATGCTAAACCCTTAATCCCCAAAGTACATGAACTTCAATTTATTATGATTAAGTTGTCTAATCTAAAGAAAACAATTCCAAAACCCTTCATTGTGGGAGGATTATGGCTAAACTACCTCCATCTTGGAGAATCTATAGAAAGAAGATCATCCATATGAATGAAGAAAAATCATTTGAAGAGATCATGAAGCACCTAAGGGTGGAAGAATTTGCCAGTCTGAAGCAGGGCAATTTAATGGTAGTCGAGTATGCTCGACAATTTGATCATCTAGCCAAGTTCGCACTAGAGTTGGTCCCAACCAATTTCTTGAGGGTTACCAAGTTCACCAGGGGACTCAAATCCAAGATTGAATTAGGAGTCAAGCTTGCAAATCCTAGAACCACTTCTTACGTCGATGTTCTGGAAACGACTATAGAGGTGGAAAGGCTCCAAGAAAATGTTAGTAAGGAGGAGGCAAGCAAGTCTGAACCCAATCAGCAAAATCAGACTCAGAATGGTCGAAACCACCACAACAACCAGCATAGAAATAATGGGCAGAAAAGAAAGCATCCTGATAATAAGCAAGTTGACGCTGACAAAAGAGCACAGACCAATAACAATAATAATAGGCTGGGTTATGTGGAATACCCTTAGTGCTCCAAAAGACATCCTGGGGAGTGTCGTACAAAAACCAAGGGTTGTTTCAATTATGGCGAGAAAGGTCATCAGAAAAAGGATTGTCCACAGCTTAAACAAGAAGAAAAGAAGGACAACAAGATGGTTCCAGCCAAATCTTTGCCTTGACCCAGGGAGAAGCAGAAGCTAGTAACAAAGTGGTCACAGATCAGCTTCCAATCCTCCATAATATATGTTTAATATTGTTTGATTCTGGAGCAACACACTCGTATATCTCATTAGGAATGATAGAAAAATTAGACAAACCTTGTGAAAGATTTAGAACTAAGTTTGTTATGGAATTGCCTACGGGCGAAGTAGTTCTATCATCACGAATAGTACGAGGAGTACCGATCAAAATCGAGGGTACAAAACTAGAAGGAGACCCGATAGAGCTGGAGATCAAGGACTTCGATGTAATACTGGGCATGGACTGGCTAGCAAGGCATGGTGCAACCATCGACTGTAGACGCAAGAAAGTGACATTCGAAACTCCTGACGGTCAGAAACTATCTTTTATGAGAAAGATTTCAGGACTACGGACGCTGCTTATCTCATCTCTCAAAGCTCAGAAGATGATAGAGAAAATGTCACACATTCTTAGCAAGCGTCACAGATGTGGCACAGGAAACACCATTAAAGTTTGGAGACATCCGCATTATAAAGGAATTTCCAGAGATATTTCCTAACGACTTACCAGGGCTACCCCCTACTCAAGAAATTGACTTCACAATCGAACTCGTACCGGGAAACGAGTCGATCTCAAAGGCACCATACTAGATTGCACCTACCGAACTCAAGGAGTTGAAAATGTAGTTACAAGAACTCTTAGATTTGGGTTTCATCAGACCGAGCCATTCGCCATGGGGAGCATCGGTTCAATTTGTGAAAAAGAAGGATGGAAGCATGCAGATGTGTATTGATTACCGCGAACTGAACAATGTGACAATTAAGAATAAGTACCCGCTACCCCGGATCAACGACTTATTTGATCAATTTCGAGGAGCGACTGTATTTTCAAAGATTGATGTACGATCCGGTTATCACCAGCTCAAAGTAAGGAAAGAGGATATACCAAAGACAACTTTTAGGACTCGATACAGACATGTGAATTGGGTCTTTTGGTCATACCAACGCTCCAACCACATTTATGGACTTAATGAATTGGGTCTTCAAGGATTTCTTGGAAAAATTCATCGTAGTGTTCATTGATGATATTTTGGTGTACTCCAAGGATGAAGTCGAGCACGAAGAACATTTAAGGCTGACCATGCTGCGACTAAAGGAGCATAAACTTTATGCCAAGTTCAAGAAATGTGAATTTTGGCTATCGTAAGTGGCGTTCCCTGGCCATATAGTATCCAAGGATGGAGTCGTATTAGACCCAACTAAAGTAGAGGTTGTGAAGGATTGGCTAAGACCTAAAAATGCTTCAGAGGTTAGAAGTTTTCTCAAGCTAGTAGGCTATTATCAGAGATTTGTAGAAAGCTTTTCTAAGAAAGCCACTCCGCTTACCAACCTGACCCGGAAACAACAAAAGTTGGACTAGACGGATAGATGTCAAGAGAGCTTCCAGTTGCTCAAAGATAAATTATGCTCAACACTAGTGCTTTGCGTATCGACACCCAACGACAAGTTTGTAGTATATTGTGATGAGTCCAAGCAAGGTTTGTGTTGTGTGCTGATGCAAAATGACAAGGTGATAGCCTATGCCTCAAGACAGCTGAAGGAATATGAGCAACGCTATCCAATACACGATATGGAGTTGGCAGCAGTGGTTTTTGCATTAAAAATCTGGCGCCACTATCTATATGGAGAACAATGTGAGATTTATATAGATCACAAGAGCTTAAAATATTCTTCACGCAAAAGGAGCTCAAGATGAGGCAGCGTAGGTGCTTGGAATTAGTAAAGGACTATGACTGCGAAATCCTTTACCACCCAGGAAAAGAAAATGTAGTTCTAGATGCGTTAAGTCAGAAGAGTTACAAAAATCTGGCAGCGTTATTTGGAATGGAAGTGGGAAGACATAGCCATGAACTTTGTGATAGGATTACCACGAACAAATAAGCAACACGACTCGGCTTGGGTTGTGGTATATAGACTCACCAAGTCAGCTCACTTTCTGCCTGTCAAGACTACATACACTGCAGACCAGTACGTAGACATTTATATTAGAGAAATTGTATGACTGCATGGAATCCCAAAGACCATAGTATCCAAAAGAGGATCAGTGTTTACATCAAGATTTTGGGGAAGCTTGCAGCAAGCCATGGGTACCAAGCTAAGTCTCAGTACGACATTTCATCCTCAGATCGACAGTCAGTCTGAGCGTACCATACATATTTTAGAAGATATGTTGCATGCTTTCGTACTAGACTTCAGAGAATCATGGAGTAAGTATTTGCCACTTATAGAGTTCTCCTACAATAATAGCTACCAGGAAATGTTCGGCATGGCACCCTATGAGTTACTTTATGGAAGGAAGTGCCGATCGTTGTTACATTGGGATGAGGTAAGAGAAAGACAACTTCTTGGACCCGAAGTTGTTAGAGAGGATCAAGATGCAGTGGAGCTAATTAAAAAGTGTATGCTCGCTACTCAGAGTCGACAAAAGAGTTATGCGGATGCCAAGCGGCGAGATGTGGAATTCAAAGTTAGAGATTATGTCTTCTTAAGAATATCTCCTATGAAAGGAGTGAAACAATTTGGGAAGAAAGGAAAACTTAGTCCCCAGTTTATAGGTCCTTTTGAGATATTGGACAAGGTGGGACCAGTAGAATATAGATTAGCTCTATCGCTAGCTCTAGCAGATAGCCACAATGTGCTTCACATCTTGATGCTGCGTAGATATGTGTCAGATCCATCACACGTTCTCAAGTACGATACGTTAACACTTCAGAAAGACTTGAGTTACGAGGAACGACCGGTTAGCATCCTAGAGAAGGGGATGACAAAATTACGGTCTAAGAGTATTCCGATAGTCAAGGTCTTATGGAGTAATAGTACAGAATGTGAGGCAACATGTGAGATGCAGGGAGACATTCGATCACGGTATCCAGAATTTTTTGGTAAGTAAATTTCAGGGACGAAATTCTTTTAAGTAGGAGAGAATTGTAGCGTCTCAGAATTTTACTTAGCTAGATAGTAGTAGCTTGTGCAGTAGTATTTTATTTTTCGTGGTTATTAGTTCAAGCCGGAATTTAGTTGGAAACTCATAGAGATAGTTATGGATTTTATAAGTTTAGCCTATAGTTTAGAAATATTAATTTTAACATAAGTTTTGATTAATATAGCTGGTCCTAGAAATGATATTTATTATAACCTAAGGTTTAGATACAATAATTAAGAACATGACACTTGTCATATGCACATTTATTAAGGATTTAAGGATTTTAGATGAATAAATTAATAAAGGATAAACCTAGGAAGTCTAGAACCTTCCCTCAGCTGTTAGGATTACGTTTTACTCGGTCAAAGTTGTTTAAACAAACTTCAAGTGTGCTAAAATTGTTCAAAAATGTGTTTGATATCAGCATATGCCGATATATCACAACTATAGGGGCCGATATATCGCCTATGGGTGATACAGAAAACACGTCGACTTCGCACGAATGAAAACACAAAGGCTTGGGACAAAGGAGGAGGCGATATATCGCCTTTAAGGGAGATATATCAGATCCACTTATATGTTTTGAAAATCCGTTGAATCCGAGCTAGAAATAGCCATCAATAACTTGGACTTGCTCTTGAATGTTTTTGACCGAGTTATGGGCATCTGTTGAACAGAAAATTCAAATTTTATTCAATTATTTATTCATTTTAAAATGATTTAGTTTCACTCCTTGAACTCTATAAATAGGACCTTTCACTCAGCCATTTGCATCACCATTCAAGCATTCTTCAAAGCCTCCAAGCTGCTAAGTTCATTCCAGAGAGAAACACTAGGGTTTTGGGGTTAAAATCTTTCCAATCTAAGCTTTTCTAAACACTTCAGAAGTAAGATAGAGTGATATTTCAGTATTGAGGTGTAGATCGAAGTTCTAATCTATCCAAGGTCTTCTTTATCCTTAGGTTTAGTTCATTATAGTTCCTCTTATTGTTTTCATTTTCTTCAAAATCCTAACTTGTTGTAATGACTTTTGGTTAGGTGTTTGAGTTTCTTAAAACTTAAGGTTTTTCGGTAAGTTCTTATATTGATGGTTTAGATCTTCTTTTCATCCTCATTTCTTTAGAAAACTTATGATTTTTACTGGTTGGTTTTAGGAGTTTTTAATCCCGTTCTTGTCTCCAATTTCCCAGTTTTTGTTGAGGAAAATAGGTTAGATTTTATGTGTAATGATTATGTTTATGTGCTATATGTGTATGTAAGTTTGTATGTATATGTTTTATGTTGTAGTCGCTTGGGAAATGTAGTTGCTTAGATAGAAAATAAGCAAATCCCAAGATTTTTATCATTACCGTAGAATATAATTATGATTTAACATACCTCAAATAGTAGCAAGAGGACCTAGATTGTTTATCATATACTATATTGTGTTTAAACCTACCTCGAATAATAGTAAGAGGAACTAGATGGTTTCTATCACATACTACAGTAATGAGTTAATGGCCATTAATATTGTAGTCCTATGTTTTTTTATTTACGTTTTTACATCATACATTTTATGATTTATGTTTTTAGACTTATGACTTATAATATGTTTTAGTAGATTTTCCTTGTTGGGCATTAGGCTCATTCCTTTTTTTAGATGGTGTAGGAAAATAAGTTTGGAAGGCGGGATGGATTCATGGCAGCTTTGGCATGTGTATTGGCCGAGGACTGAATGAATGGACTGATGGGAAAGATCGAGGATGACGTTTTGTTTCAAGTCTTTTTAATTATGTATTTATGTTTTTTTTTCTGCATTTAGTATTTGAACAATTAATTAAAGGTTTTGATTTCCTTATGATTTTATGTAATAACAATCAGATCCCGTATTTTGGATTTTTTAATAAAGTTCTATTATTTTATGCATGCATTCCAAAATAGTAGTTATGCTTAGTAGTTTTAATGGTCCGAGATCTTTAAGTTAGTTGAGTCATTACTTAAAATAATATTAGGTGAATCATATTGTTCAGTTATCAGTCGTTCTATCGATCTAAGCAGAGGGACTTTGAAGTGAAAGCTTAAGAAGATTGGAGATCTAGGAATCCATTGGAAGGTAAGACTTGATTACTTTATGGAATTAGATTTGGTTTATCTATTGTTTTGGGAAATTGATCTTGAAATAACATTTAATTATTAGCATTGTTTTTGTAAGGTTCTGATTGAAATATGATGATTGAAGAATGTTAGGACTATGGTTTTGGGTATAGGTTGTCTAGAAGTTGAAGGTAAAAGTTAGGTTATTATTTTCAATTAATGCATGAGTTGATGAAGATTTACTGATTAAACATGTTTGAGCATATTGGTTTTATGATTCTAGAGATATTGTACTTGAAATCTGGGTTAGGTGATGTTCAAGTTCAAGTTTGGGGGAAAAATAAGGTTGAAATCGCAGGATGCGATTTCTAAGAAATTGTTGAGCGCGACCGCGCTACTTGTCCAGAAAGCTGAAACTTTTTGTGAGCGCGACCGTGCTACTCACCCTAGAAGGGAAGTTTGGTTAGCTTATTGTTTTGGGTTTTGATTTTTGTGTCTCCGATTAGGGGTTCTATGTAGAATGGTTTCAAGACTTTTGTGAGGACATTTTGAGTATGAATCAACCATAAGAGGGGCGTGGGTGCATTTATATAAGAGTTTTGGTTTGATATGAAAATTAAGATTTTGGCATTCTTTGTTGTGACTAGGACTCGGTAAGGGAACTTGAAGAGAATGAAATTATTGTTGCTGCTTGGACCTGAGGTAAGAAAAGTGGACACCTGCACATAGGGTGTACACTCGACGTACTTAAGAATAGTTTCATTAAGTTATGCAAGTTATGTGTATTCATGATATGTATGTGTATGTTGTATGTTTTGCGTGACATGCTTATGGTATGGTAATTTGCATGTTTACGTTATGAGAAATTGCATGCTTATGATATGTTAAAATGCATGCTTACGTTTTAGTGCTCAGTTGCATAGTTGACCAGAATAGTGCTGGTCTACGACTGGAGTGATTCCGGTATGGTATGATATGTTATTCTAGTTAAATTCTTGAAATGAATTTTATTGGATTGTGAATATGTTATATTCTAGTTACATCTTATTTTATGGTTTGATTGTGTATGATTAGTATTGCTATGAATATGATATATTTTTTATATGTTGTTTTAGTATGGGTTGGAGGGTTGTGTCCTACACAACTCTTCTTACTGGGCGTTAGCTCACGAGTACTCTGTGTTGCAGGTGCCATATGTTGATTTGTTTCGTGATGATGGGCGAAGTCCAATCCAGAAACAAATGTATATCACGAGAGCCATGCAACCTTATTACGATCAAAGAGGCGTTATCACCAAAGTTTTACTTTACATTGTTATTCATATGGTTTTAAAGATATTTTCATGTGAATTGAGACCAGAAATAGTTTTACTGCTTACTGACATATAAATTAACATTTTATTTTAAATTACGCATGTCCGAATGCTGCATGTTTTAATAAAGTTTATGCATTATTGATTCTATCATTTGGTTTTCAATTTTTAAAATGATTCGAAATGGCTAGTACCCTGGTGTGGTTTCAGGGTTAGGATTACAGGACGTTACACACAAGAAGCCCCAATCAAAGAAGGATACTCATCTAGCTCCAAGAAAGAATGAAGGGCAATTCAAGAGTCTGAGAGGCCCTTGTTTTAGTTTTTGCAAGAATGGCCACATGGCTAGAGAATGGAAGTATCGAAAGCCCCATAATCATGGTTCCAAGGTCAACACAACTAAAGAGAAGTTGGTTGCAACCTTGAGTGTAATATCCGCTTCTACCAGTCAGGATATTATGGTAAATTGTATGTTCTTATGTGCTTAATTATATGAACTATGATATGTATGAATTATGTTGTATGCTATTTTATGTATTCCATTAGGTAGTCCACACACATTTGTTTCTTCAAGTATTAGAGGGTCAAATAGTAATAATAGTCAGGATATGGGGGGTCAAAGTAGAAATATAAGCATTTGAGGTAGAAAGCATAATTAAGAAAAAGTAAAACTATTAGTTTAAGTAAAAAACAAGTAAAGGCTTTGGAGGTCACATTAGAAAATGTAAAGGTTGGGGATAGTGATGTAATTTGGTTTTTATACGATTCAAATCAGATTAAATAAATAAATAAATAATAAATAAAATAGGTTTAGATGTCATACGATTTTTTCAGACTTTTGGTTTTTGCGATATACCAAAGGATAACAGACCATGAATAATCCTCTCATTCTTGATCTGAGTCTTGAAGCCTAAAGTTTTGGAGGAGAACATTAATTTGAGTTTTGAAGGGCTAGGAGATCTCATAAGGAGCAAGGATTTAAGCTTTGTGGCTGGATTTTGATCTGTAAGTGTTCAAACCTTACTGTTTAAGTTTTTGTTAGATTTAGGTTTGAAGTAAAATGGGTTATCAATTGTGTTAGACGGGAATTATAGGTTGTTTTCATATTTAAAGTTAAATCTTTACGAGTTAACATGTTAGGATTGATTTAGTAGTGGTTCAAAGTCAGATTTTGCGATTTCAGTCGATTTTTAAGTTTAAAAATTGCATCTACGATTTCCAAAATAAAGACCTAGCGCGATCGCTCCCAGCCTTGGCACAACCACACTACCTGGCTGGTTAGCCCCAGCGCTCTGTGAGCGCGACTGCACCAGTTGCCCAGAAAAACGAAATTTTGAGATTTTAATGCACCCTTTAGATATAAGTTGTACTTTTTTTTTTGGAGCTTTATGCAGTAGATTTTTAAGACTTTCTTAAGGGTATTGTGGGAGTGACTTAGCCTTAAAAATAATATGAGTGTATCTTAATATGGTTTATTTTGAGGTTTTAAACTTTGATGTTATGTGTCATGTTTAGGATCGCTAAGGATACATGAAGAGACGCATTATGGTGTGTGGATCGCTACTACTTTTAAGGTAAGAAGAGTGGACACCTGCACATAGGGTGTACGCCTGACGTACTTTTATGGTAGAATTTGTCTTATATGATATGTTTATGTTAATGAATGAATATGCTAGAGTATGATTATGTTTAATAACTTACATGTAGTTGTGGTTTATGTGTTTTGTATGCATATGTGATAACTACGTGGCATACTTACGTTTTAAAAAGCATGTCTACGTTACGAAACTACATGCTTATGATATGTTGAAATTACATGCTTATGTTATAATGTGCTCACTACACTTGTCCAACTCAACTTGGGCTACAATATTTTATTTTATTTTATGTTATGTTTTTCTTTATTGTTATTATTTAAATAAATTCCTGGTTAAGGTTATGGGGTTGTGTCCTACACAAATCTTCTTACTGGGCTTTGGCTCATGGGTACTCTGTGCTGTTGGTAAAGGCAAATATGTGGTTATAATACAATAAGTTGGAGAGTTTTGGCGGAGGGCGTACATGTCAAGGATGTAACGTTCATAAGGGATCGAGCCTACTAAGGAAATTTATTAAGTATTTTGGAATGATATTTTAGTTTTATTGTGGGATTAAATGCTTGTTTTACTTTACTTTATTTACGATAACTACAAAACTCTGGAGTTTTTTTTTTTTAAATGATTGGTTTGTTATTCACGATGGATTTTCTATAAACGATGTTTTTATTTCAAAATTTATTATTGTAAGAATTAGTTAACGTTTCAAGAAATTGGGGTGTTACAGTTTGTATCAGAGAAATGGTTTTGTTTCTTGTAGACAATCCTGACATGTACTCTCACCGCTGAAGACAAGCTCGACTTATTGCACTGTAAGATTTATTTGAGTTTGTTTTGGTTATGTGATTGCTTGTCTTATGTGTTTTAGTGCCTTATCTACATGTATAGAGTAGCTAGTATGGTTTGTGTGCTTAGAGTCCCTAAGGTTCGCTTGAACAAGACCCAATGAAGGAAGCTAGCAAGAAGGATAAGGAATGTATGAAGGATAAGGATGCATCATTTTGCAGAATGGAGCATTCAAAAGTTAGCGGACCATTGTGTGACAGTCAATCAGCGCATTCAATACGTGGTCTGGGAAGGAGGATTGTTAAGATGTAAGAAGAAGTACACAGTATTTAGAGATACGATTTCCTCAAGAAGGATGCAGGAAGAACTTCAAGCGGTATGGAAGTGCATACAAGATAGGGCTTTGGAAGGTGCTAAGTATAAGTGCACGCTTATGGCTTTTGCAACAAAACAAGGGTTCGCAATGGCTAACTAATCATTTGATCAAGGATTTTTTGTAGAGTTGTTTGATAAGCTCAAAATTTATTTTCATGTGCATAAAATGTGGTTGTAGATGTTTCGCCATATGCAGATTGGTTTTAGTTGATTTATTTCTTTACTTTGGTTTATGAGCTTTATGAATGATGGAAGTATCAAGATATTTTGGCTTTATGAATAAATGGAGATTGATTGTGTGACAGATTAAAAGTATGTTTTGGTTCCTAATTTGGAAAAGTTGCACTAAGATACGTTGTTGGTTTCAGGAACGAACTGAAATCATGCCTCCTAAGAGATTAGTGCGAATGAACCCTGGGGTTAACCGTAACCTCAAAAATCCACATGTTGTGAGACCTAATACGCGAGTTAACCACAATGGCAACCCACCACCAGCTTATGGGGCAAATATGCGCGAAGAAGATCCTCATACTGCCTACCAAAGGTTGGAAGCACCGTTATGGCCATGCAAGAAGACAAGAGAAAATAGGCTAAAGAATTAAGGGAAATTAGACAGCTGAGGCAACAACAAGCTCAAACAACACCATTAATCAGAGACATTCAACAACACATAACACCTATTGTAGCTATTCCTGAAGCTGGCAATCATTTGGAGTCATTGTATGAAAGCAACATCCTCAAGTGTTTTAAGGGAGCACTGATCCATGGAAAGCTGAGCAATGGATGAGCATGATGGAGTCAATTATGGACTTCATGCGAGTCGAGGGAAATGACAGGGTAGCCTGTGCAACTCACATGCTCAGAGATGACGCAAGGATTTGGTGGGAAGTGATCTCCCAGGAAAAAACTGTAACTACAATGGCTTGAGTAGAGTTTCAGCAAGAATTTAATGACAAGTACTACAATGTTGCAGTACGACTGTTAAAGGTGGATGAGTTTGCTACATTGACCGAGGGGAATATGACGGTGACAGAGTACTATTCGCTAAAATTGATACGAAAGTATACATAATCGACACAAGTAATACAATGATACATAAAGATCGCTCCCACGGAGATTGATTTACTAATTACCAACAAATTAATTTCCTATTTCTATTTGGTCAACAATAAATTGGTTTAAAAAATATTAAAATAACAAAAGCAATAAATATAAAATAACATTATGAAAGAAAGCAAATAATTGTAAAAGCTTAAAAAATATAGAACTAGGGATTTTAATTTCATCAACTATTCACTTTATTATTTCGCTAATCAGACTTCACAATTCTTCTTCCTAAATTAATAGCAGATTAACAAAAATGATTCTTACTCTTTTTTAAGAAACAAAGAACTCAATTTACATGTGAATTTTCTACATTCCTATGACAAATTCCAACACATAAAAGGCATTGAACACAATAATCCTAAAACTACACAATTCATATAGGTATTTTCATCCAATATGAAAATTGTGATTATTCAATCATAGCATAATCAATTCTCACTTTTCAGATTTCGAATCAAAATCATAAATAATGAAAATGGTGATCAAGCATTCAGAAAGATTAATGGCCAAGTCGAATGCAGACGCCCTAGCTAGGCTCGCCACATCCAACAAGGTCGATGTGCTAAATGTAGTCCCAATTGAGTACCTCTTAGCATCCAATATTAGCGAGCTTGAGTAGAAAGATGTAAGCATGTTAGACTTTGAACCAACCTGGATGACCCCAATAGTTGATTACCTCGAAACCGGCATTCTCCCAGCAGAATGGAACAAGGCTCAGAAACTGATGTATCAGATTCCCAGATACACTATTGTGGAAGGAAGGTTATATCGGAGGGGATACTCTATGCTATTACTCCGATGTGTAACTCCACCCAAGGCCAAAAGAATTCTAGAAGAAATTCATGAAGGATTTTGTGGAGACCACACTGGGGGGCATAGCCTATCTAAGAAAATTATAAGACAAGGATACTTTTGGCCCACTATCAAGACAGATGCATTTGAGTATGTCAAGAAATGCAATAAATGCCAGCGATTTGCTACAATTTCGCAAGCTCCTCCATCGGAGCTAATTATGATGACCTCCCCATGGCCATTCGCGATGTGGGGAATTGATCTCATAGGCTCATTGCCAACTGGCAAGGGTGGAGTTAAGTATGCAGTGGTCGCGGTCGATTATTTTACAAAGTGGACCGAGGCCGAACCTCTGGCAACGATTACCTCGAAGAAAGTCTTGGAGTTTGTGGTAAAAAACATCATCTCCCGATATGGGATGCCAAGAAAAATAGTATCAGATAATGATACTCAATTCGATAGTGAATTGTTTACCAATTTTTGTGAGAAAAATGGGATAATAAAGAGATTCTCCTCTGTAGCCTATCCCCAAGAAAATGGCCAAGTCGAAGTTGTGAATAAGACTCTCAAGAGTTCTATGAAAAATAAATTGGAAGAAGCTAAGGGAAAATGGTCCGAGGAGTTAGCCCAAGTTTTGTGGGCATATCGAACTACTACTCAAACTTCAACAGGGCATACCCCTTTTTCTCTGGCATATGGATGCGAGGCCATGTTACCAATCGAGGTCGAAGTACCCACTATTCATAGCCATGCTAATGATCAAGCCTCGAACCAATCCCAGCTTGAAGTAAGTCTGGACTTGATTGAAGAAAGACGGGATAAAGCTCCACTGAAAAATGTAGCATATCAACAGCGAGCTACCAGATATTTCAATAAAAAGGTCCGGGACAGAAAATTTAGATTGGGAGACTTGGTGTTAAGGCGTGTGTTTCTAGCAACAAGGGACTTAGTCGCTGGCGCACTCGGGCCCAATTGGGAAGGGCCTTAACAAATCGAGTCAGTTATTCGACCTAGCGTCTACAAATTGGCAAAATTAAACAGAGATTTGGTACCACGAGCATGGAATGGCGAACATCTATGACCTTACTATCAATAGTGTAGGAATGATGTCTCCTGCAACCATGCTTTCTTATCTTTGCAAAGTTTCTGTTAATAAATTGTTCAATTTCGAATAAAAATCCTTTTCGTTTCAACATGTTGTATTTTTTGTAAACTCTCTTAATTTAATAACCTATGGTCACACTCATTGTAACGACCCAGATTTTCAAGACTCGATAATGCGGAAATATAAATGTTTTCATTTAACAAAATGTCTCAAAAACCCGTATAAAAAAAAAACTTTTTAAAAAGTCGTATGGCCATACTTAACATTTAGTTTCAACATATTTTATAAAGAGTAGAGTGAGCCTAGTTTAGGAAAATTACACAACATTTCCAAAAATAAAACGGCTTCCCAAAAGGTCAGTCCACATGTACATTTGCAAGGAAGACTCCAGCGCTCACTGCTCTGCCTTGCCCTTGCTCTTACCTACAACATGAAACAACTAGGTAAGCGAAAACGCTTAGTAAGATCAACTTTCAAACAAAGCATGTAGAGAATTAGGGTTCCGGACCCATCCGGACCCTAAACAATCAATTTCAAGAACACTAAAGCGTCCTGGCAAACTTATGGTCATGCCTGATAACCAATGATAAATTAATTCGTAACTAGATAAAAATCCTGCACTCAGAAAAATCCCAGAACAAGCAGATATATTATATCACAACTATATCTTATCAACAATTATATCCCTGCACTCAGAAAATCCCATAGCAAGCAGATATATTATATCACCAAATAATTCGAGACCAACGCTCGACAATTTCCAACAATTCATGCGTAACGCGCCCTCCAACATAATTGCTAATCTGTAAAAGAGAACTGAGTCCCCACACTAAGATCTAGCCAATAAATATTCTCATCAAGGGTAACTATCGTGTTACTTAGGGCATCGCTACATATTCAAGAGTGTAATCCAATTTACACGGTTTTATGGAGACTTCTATGTTAATCAGTGGTGCTGGTGAGCAGCTGCCCCTAGGGTGTTCAACCTCACTCTATCTTGGCAACCCCTAGTATCTCTAGGCACTCTCACGGAATGGCCAATATTCACGGCTGCTATCCGGGAATAACTTATCAGAGCACTTGCTCGGATTCTAACCGTCCAATGATTAAGTAAGCATGAGGGCCCCTAGGTCCCATTTATCTTGGCGCCCCTAGGTTTAACCAGCTTATCCTCATCTCATGGCCACTCGTCTCGGTAATGAACCGGACATAAATAAAATCAAGCAGTGTGACAGGGATCAACCGTCTAGGATATGACGGACTTCTACCGTTCATATTTTCTAAATCAGCACTCACTAGACTAACGTCTCTAAGCAACTTTCTATGACAGCCTATGTATATGCATGTATCCCTATACTAACATACAAGACAATAATCATTTCATGTTGCAGCCATACAATATAAGTTGACTTACTTGGAGTCCTTAGCGCTCAGCAAGTTTTCACCCTCCAACGTTCAGTCCAGTTACGCTTAGCCAATACTGTAGTTATCCATACAGTATACTCGGATTAATTATGGCACTCATAATTCATTATTATTATTTTGGGCAGTTTGGTCATTTTAATAAAAGTCATTTGTAAGGATTTACAATCCTTATTTGGTTTTAAACTTATTAAGGAAAGTTATACAAAATATTCAAGACTAAACCTTAAGTCTCGGGGAGACCTATCCTAAGGTCTCGATACCTAGGCTCGGGTATCACAATGGTATTTCCCACAATCCGCTAAAAATCTTATTCTTTCCAGGTATCGCTATTAACCCGCACTTTCGACTAGTCGGTTAAAATATGTAAGATTTTAGCCAGTATTATATCCAGAAAATACAAATAAATTCCTTAATTATTTTTAAAGAAAATAAACTCTTTAAATTTTCCTTTTATTTTTCTTAAGGTTTTAATATCTAAAAACCGTTTTAAGAAAATTGCCTAATTTGTCTTAATTAGGAAAACCGTTATAAATTTCTCATCTTGACTAATTAATTTTCCAAAAGCAATTAATCTATTTTACTTACTAGGAAAATAATTTATTTAATTATTTTTCTCAAAATATAGGGTTTTAATCCCTCTTTTAATTTATTAACTATTAATAAATTAAATCTCTTATTTTTAGAAAGAATAAAAACTCTTTAATAAAAATAATTCATTTAAACTCAAAGGGTAAATTTTAGTGAAAATATGATTTCAAGACTTACCATTTTATATCTTGAAATAAACAAAATTTTACTTTTTTACCTTATGTTCCAAAATCTCATTTTTACACTAAGTGTGAAAAACCTATTTTTCACATTTTTAACAACATACTTCGTTAGTTCATAACTTGAAATTTACTTACCCAATTGTTACCAAAATTTCCCAATTCCATTTTTGTTATGCCATTTAGGTCTTTGAAAAATCTTAGGTCAAAATGAGCATTTTTGATTGGTGAAATCATTTTCCAACAATGAGGTAAAAATGACATTATTTTCAAGTCCTTATTTTTTTCAAACTTTGACAGTTAATAACTTTCAAACCGTTCAATATTTTCTTACCAAATTTTACAGTGGAATAATAGGTTATGCAAGTAATATGTCCACAAAATTTTAGAAAAAACTGGGTTCATTTGACCTATACAGTGGCTGTCCAAACTTGGTTCCAAAAATAAGAATACGAAAAAACAGTTTTTTTTACCTAATCTTTGAAATAGCATAACTTACTCATTTCTAAACATTTTTTTGTGTTTCAAAAGCTCAATTTTATGTACTCAATCTCAACAACATCACAGTACAATTTAATTTTACAAAAACAATATACAGTGGATGCTTGACCCCTTGGAAGTCACAGCTCAAAACATGTTTTGTTTTAGGGTATCCTACAAAACCCTTGGGGATTTTGGTTCCCATTTTCAAAAATCAATACTCATGCATCATAAAAATTATTAAACAACTACCATAACCTTATTACATCATCAACAAGAAACTCTAAGCATTAGATATACAAAATAATGCTTAAAACTAAAAACCCTACAACAAAATCATCAAAAGTAAACTTTTTACCTCTTTGGTGTTCTTGCTTAAGGTTTGGACCTTCCTATAAGCTTTGACTCCTTCAAAACCTTTCAAAAACCCTAATAAACTTCCCCCAACAACATAGTCAATTAGCTATTTGAAACTCTATGCTTAAAACTTTACAAAAGTCTAGATTAATGAAACTTTACCTTAGGGAAAACCCTTCCTAGACCAAGACTTAGCTTCCAAGTTTCTTTGGTGTTCTTGGGGTTGCAAATGGAGAGAACACTTGAGAGAGTCTTCAAAAATCAGATGAGAGTGAATGAGGGAGGGAGAGTGGTCGGATTTGGGGGTTAGAATGGCTCACACAACTCTTCAAAATATCACAAAACACTTGAGTGCTTTTCTACCCACTTGCCCACTTGACTTCTTACACCTTTTTCACTCTCATTAAGTTTTAATCACCAAACTTACTATTAATTAATTAAATTAAATGTCTCTCATATTTAATTTAATTAACCACAAAATAAAATTTAACCTAAGGTCCATTCATGGAATAAAATTCCCCATTTCGGCAAAATTAGGCATTTACCACAAAATGCCTTAAAATTTCCATTTTCTTTTAGGTTTATTATTTTTGACCAAACTTTAACTTTTATGAATGTATTTTATGCCCAAAATATAATTGCCATGATTTTTCATTTTATTTTCCGAGATTTTTACCCGATCAGGGTTTTTGTGTCGGTCCAGGACCGAAAGTCTTATCTTGACTTTTAAAATCACAAAATTCATATTTTGGCTAGCAATAACTCATGGAATACTTACAAACAAAATATAATATTATTTAAAATAATATTCTTAACCCGGGGGAAAAATCCCGACCCGAGTCGTTTAAAGGTACCCAAAAACGTAGGACGTTACACTCATAGGATATTAAGGGGGCATTAGTGGTATATATACCATAAGTTTGAAAAAATAAATAACTCAAAAATAGCATACACGAAAACAAGCAAATGTCTGGACCGTTAACTCGACATAGAAGTTAAAAGTGTATTCTAAAAATAAAGTGTTTGGATATAACCAAATGCGCGAGCTTAGAAAATTTGGACATAACCAGATTATTAAAAATAAAGTGTTTGGATATAACCAAATGCACGAGCTTAGATAATTTGGACATAACCAGATTATTAAAAATAAAGTGTTTTGATATAACCAAATGTGCGAGCTTAGATAATTTGGACATAACCAGATTATTAAAAATAAAGTGTTTGGATATAACAAAATGTGCGAGCTTAGATAATTTGGACATAACCAGGTTATTAAAATTAAAAGTGTATGGATTACAAACCAGTCACGAACTAATTTTTTTTGGAACAAACTAGCTAAAACTAATCGACAGAAAGTTGGGATATAAATAAACCCACTTCAAATTAAGTCAAAATCGAGGCTGGAATATCTTTCAAAAAGATAGTTTCGACCTCACAACTTTGGGGAGCTACCCGAGGACAAGGAAAAGTAACTAGAAAAGAAGGATATAACTGAACTGCCTATCTTACATGCCATATAAGTACTTTTGAGTGCATGGTAAAAGTAAGCTTCGACCTTGACAAATAACGAGATCGGACACGGATATATCGAACAAACTATGTGAGAATGCATGGAAACTCGAGCTTAAATCCAACATGTGTTTGTATGAATAAACAAACATAAAAGCAAACTTGTAATATAAATTGCTTAAAATATTTCAATTTGAGAGATGTAAAGAAAAAATACTAAAGTGAAGTCAAACATGGTATTACAAATATCATAAGTAAATAGCTCTTTTATAATCTATAAATTGTTTTTGCCCCAAGGGCATGAATAACAAAAGCTACAAACTATTACAAAAGTGTCAAAGGGACGCAGCCCAGGATCGAGATTTAGGAGGTGGGCGCACCTTGCTTAGCCTTCTCAGCATCCTCCCGAGCAGCTTCCTCTGCCTCCAGCCGAACTTTCCATTTGGCTAGAAACTCATCCTCAAAAGAGCCTAGGAGGCTCGTGTTGAGATCGGCGTTGCTGGCCAAGATTCTGTACATGGCCAAGTCAACCGCCGGATGCTTCCTCTACTTGAGCTCTTCAAGAAGATGAGCCTTTTCGCCCTCTATTATCTCGAAGGTGGCCTTTTTCTCCTCCTCAAGCTTGGCATTCAGCTTCTCAAGCTCCTCAACCCTGGAGCTCTTCTCTTTAAGCTCGGCCTTCACCTTCTCGATCTCAGCCTCCAGCTTTGACCTTGCGGCCTTAAACTCTTTAGTGAGCTTGAGCTAGAGATCCTTCAACTCTTGAGCATAGGGCATGCTTGCATGGACCTCGTTGTTCAGCTTGTAATTTACCTGAGAAACAGCGGTAAGAGCCTAACACAAATGAATCAAGCTAGAAGATACTCTAAGAAAAATCCCAACAAATAGTGAAGTGATAGAGGTTGCCATGGAAGTGAGCTTGACAGTCTTGTCATAGAGGACGTTGGAGTCCCGAGCATTGACCAAGAACTGCCACTGAGGAGCCTCAAGACCATTGATGCTTTGGCCTACCCGAGACAGGACGTTCGATCCAAGAGTGGCTCCCTGAGTCTTGGCAGCGTTATCAATGACATACTCATCAACATGAGTAGAAATCGACAACAGGCGCCCCTTAGAGGTTGCTGGTTTCTTCGGAACTGATCTGAGCGTTGGGAGAATCGGATAGCAGGAGGCAAAGGAGGAGCATCCGCTGCAGGAATCTCGACCTGGGAAATGGAGGTCACTATTGGGCTCGGAATAGTAGGAGCTGGGGGAGGGGTCACCTCGGTCCTTTTAGGGACCTTAGCAGGCTGACCAGATTTTTGCGAGGCTCTCGGGCGCTTGCTCTGCTTGGCCCCCTCACCACTGGTGAGCACGTTCTCGAGGTCAGAATCCATTGTACATGCACAATTAAATCACATTAGAAAACGAGCTTAAAAATGCTAAAATTAGCATAGAGCAAACAATTAAAGTAATTAAAGACAAGTGATAGGGAACCTATCTGGAACTCTCCCCTGAGCTCGTGCTTGGCGACCAAGTAATTCCCCCATCTTTAGAGGAGGCTGGGGGAGTCCCTTCCCTATACGTGGAGGTCAACCTTGAAAGGTCCCTATAGTCGTTTGCCCCATATTGGACGGCTATTCCATCCCAAACCTCATTCAGACTATACATTGTGTTGTACTTCCCTAGCCAGCTATCAAGCCTATGGACCCTATCATCTACCCAAGACCATACATAAAAATTGTCCCTATCATCTGGGCATAAGATTAGGGTGTCAGGTTTATGCTTAAGGAGGGACGGAGACCACAAGGCCGAGCTGAGAATGACCTTACCTCTGTCACTCGAGCTCGAGGTCTCATCATTGGCGTCATACTCCGAGCATGGACTCCTGCGGCGGCGAGCTGGGGATCGTACCTTTGAGCTTAACCTTGGAGGAAGACTACCGGTTGGGAGAGGCACAAACTCCCACTTGGTATACTTCTTGTAGGCTCTATTGTCTATTGATTGGTCCTTCTCCAGGAGGCCACAGGCTCGAAGCTTATCTTCATGAAGAAGATAAGACAGGGAGCGCCTGCCATATGGAAGCTGGAGCAAAATTCCCTTGTGCTCCTTCATCTCGTTCGTGGGAGTAGGACGATGATAGTTGGATAGAGAATTGAATACATTATGAGTGGTTCGAGCCTAAACAAAATTCAAGCACAAAAAGAAAATTGATTGTATACTTACGGATTCGCCTGAATGAGTGATATTTGGAGGGAGCCAGGCCATCCCCCCAAAATAATGCCAGTTTGAAGTTAGGATGATGGTTGGGCATGTCCTCGAAAATCTTCTTCTCCTTGGGATAACTCGAGAGGTAGTAGAAGCCATCTCCTCCCTGAGCTCGGGAGAGGTTGCTTTTCAAGCAAAAGAGATATAGAATCTCTCTTGGCGAAGGTCCTTCCTACTTCAGTTCGTGCTAAAGCGACCTCATGGCTGACAAGACAATATATGAGTTGGTCTGGAGTTGCAAGGCGCAAGCCCAAAAAAATCCATAAAGTCCTTAAAAAAGGACTTCAAGGGCAAGAAGGCCCCTGCCTTCATATGCTCATGGCTCCAAGCTGCGAGCTTCAGCTTATTGTCGGGATTGCCATTTCTCGGGGTGTAGTAGCTTCGTTCATTGGAAATCAGAGCTCGACATCTTAGCGAGCCTGACAATCCTAAGTCGTGGCGAGCTAGGATGTTGGTTATCTATCCCAATGAGGAAACCGAGCTCCAATAGTGCTCGACCTCAAAAAACTCTCCCCTCGAGGTAGGAATGGCACTTGGCTGCGAGGTGGATGGACAATTTGTTGATTCTTCCATCAACGAGAATTTGAGTTCGCCCGGTTTGTAAGAAATCATTACTTTAAGCTTGGGGTTGAGAGGAATTGGTCTGGGCTCAGGGTCCGGGTTTGGATAGATCGCGACCCAAAGTTTTTTCTTCTTTCTCTCTTCGACCTTGTTGATTTGGCATCGAAAGTGAGCTCGAGTATCCTCTTGCTCACAGCTTAATTTGTGCTCACAAATCAGTAGTTGATTCCAAGTAAAGGGCGACTCTGGGCTTGGAGTTGTCGGTGAATAAGGAATCGCAAGTACAGACCCCCACTATTTTTCCAAATTCTGTGACATCTAGCAAGAAAGAAAAAGGGTGAGGGCCAGGCACACAAGAAATTAAGGATAAAAATTGAGATGGTTCAAGCACGAGTGCTCGAGACCATGGAATAGGCTCGATCAAAAGAACAAGATCAGAAATCTGAGCTATTGAAAGAGTCGAGCCCGAGTGTGTATTCGACGTGAAGGGGGAAGGTGGATTTATTTTCGAGAATCCCAGATTTTCAGGGAAAAAATTGGCGGTTACTCAAAAAGGTGATATTTTTGGGAAACGTGCAGTTTAAAAGCCCTAAGTCAAAAACCCTATTTCTTAAGATACACGAAATCCCCATTACCAAAAAACACCATTTTTACACATTACTACCCTAAATTTTTCAGTTTAAACCTTGATTCTAAACATGCAAAAATTACTCAAATCAGAAAACTTGCTTAATGCAAGAGCGAGGCCCTATAAATCTGGTAGAAAATAGAGATGCCATTTTTACAAAAGAAACATGAAAAAAGAAGAGCAGGTGAATGAAGATCAAAAACTTACACAATGTAGCTGGTGGATATAGAGAGATTGACGATTGAAGAAGTGGTTACAGAAAAGCCTTCACGGAGTTGTAGACGTCAAGAGATTTTTTTTTCTCGGTTTGGAGAACATGCAAGGGCAAGACGATATTCGGGTTCTGGTTTCTCTTTTTCCTCTCTGAAAATTTGAAAACAAAAGTGAAGAAGTGGAAGAAGATGACACATGCATATTTATAGGCCCTGAAGAATGTCAAACATAGAATTGATTTGGACCATTAACCGAATTCGGTATCTGATCGAATGGTCAGGAACAAATGAAAGGATTGCGCCATAAAGTTGGCAGACAGACAGACGTGCGCATGATGCAAAAGACACTCAAGTACTCTGACTGTTCAATACCTGGCTGATGCGTGTCCACACTCGAGTGTAATTGATGATACAGTTTCCAAGAAGGGCATTTCAAAAGTTTCCTTCTCATAGGATTCGAACTAATACTTTTGAGGGGGAAAATGTTACACCCAGATTTTGAGCATGAGATTGTGATCCCGAAATCTAGGCTCTTATGTGTAAGCTCGAAATAGACATAGTCATCGTAGGTCCCTTCAGTTAAACCGTCTCTGTAAACAGTGACCTCGAAGGGAAAAGGAGTATGTAGCCTTGAAATGCTCTAAGCTCGCAAACAGCATGGTGTGACGCTTGGATGTATTCCTGAACCGTCTCTTTCCTTCATGGTTCAAGCTCGGAATGGGTGAGTTCGCATGTGACGACATCGTCAATGTCTATTTGTTCAGAGCATAGGCAAAGTTAGGCGACGAGCTTGTGAGTCTCGACGAGCTCAATATCAACTGCTAGTCTCAAAGATTTGTTGAACCCCATATCCGAGTTAATCAGTTACATGTGAATATGTTTATTGTTGTACAATCCTAATATTTAAGGGATATCGTTTAATCTGTTATCTAATCCCATTTTTCATGGGACGTTTTTGTGTATGTAGGAAATAATGCATTAAATAGCATTATATTAATTGATTCCTAGAATATCTTCCCGGAATATGTGGGAGTGAATTCTGTGACCTTCCCTATAAATAGAGAACGAAGCTCCATTTGTAAGGGACCGATTTCTGATTTCTGGGGAGAAAACTCTGGGCAACTATTCTCTGAAAAGTTTCCCGAAAACTCCCAATTTCTAATAACATATACTCGTGGACTAGGCAGATTTAACTGCTGAACCACGTAAAAAAGCTCTTGTGTTCATCTTTGCTTATTTCCTCCAATATTTTCTTGTTTAATTACTCTCTTATTTAAGTTGATGAAAAACGGTGTCAACAGACACAGTAGTGGGGAGAGCTTCTCCCAATTTCAGCTTCTGAAAAATAGATAAGGGCATTAAATTTACACTAGCCCCTAAATCACATAAGGCCTTGGTCATAATAGTATCTCCTATTGAGCAAGGAATCGCGAAACTACCCAGATCTTCAAGCTTGGGAGGTAGTTTCTTATGCAAAATAGCATTGCACTCCTCAGTAAGCACCACTATCTCATAATCCTCCAAATTCTTTTTCTTTGACAAGATTTCCTTCATAAATATCACATAACTTGGTATTCATTCAAGTGCCTCGGCAAAAGGTATATTAATGTGAAGTTTTCAAAAAATGTCTAGAAACTTCGAAAACTGCTTGTCAAGTGTCTTCTTTTGAAGTCACTGAGGTTATAGAATCTTGATGTGGTACTCATAACTCACTGGTAACTGCTTCTTCTCAAGGTCTTCAATAACCTCTTCTTCTACCTTGCCCTCATTCTCAACATCAACTTTTGGTGCAGGTATAGAATTCTTGATTGACTCTTCCAACTTCTTCCTACTCCTCAAAGATATTGTAGTGCACTGCTCTTTAGGATTCACCTCTGTATTACTTGGAAAATTTCCTTGAGGCCTACTTTGTAACATATTTGCCAATTGACCAACTTGCATCTCAAGATCCCTGATGGATGAGCGAGTTTTTGTCATAAATTGAGATTGAGAGTTGGTGAGAGTTAACAGTGCAACTTGTAACTCATTTGTCTTCTCTTGAGCAACAGGTAGTACCAGTGGTTGTAATGGTGCCTGAGGTGGAGCTTGAAGCATAGGCTGCTGAATTTGATGAGGACCCTCATTATTTCTCCATGCAAAATTGGGCTGATTTCTCCACCCTTGATTGAACGGGTTGGAGAATGGATTATTAGCTTGCCTATTGAAATTTACCATCATATTCACCATGCACTACTCAAATGGGTGAGGACCACCACAATTATGACATACCACTTGGATTTGCATGACTTGAGTAGCCATAGAATTTCGTTGCAATTGCATGGTCAATGATGCAACTTGAGCAGTGAGAGTAGTAATAGCATCCAGCTCATGCATACTAGCTACCTTCTTATTTCTATCCTGTTCAATAGGCCACTGATAGTTATTCATGGCCATTTCTTCAAGCAATTCATAAGCCTCATTAGCATTGTTGCTCATGAAAGCACCACCTATTGCAACATCAATAATGGTGCAAATCATCTCTCATAAATCGTTGTAAAAATTATGGACTAGCATCCATTTTTTAATCCCATGATGAGGACACTTCCTCAAAAGCTCCTTAAACCTCTCCCATGCATCATAAAGAGACTCTCCATCAAATTGAGAAAAGTTATTAATTTCCCCTCTTAACTTTGTAGCCTTGGATGGAGGGAAAAATTTAGCAAGAAATTGAGAGCTAATGCCTCCCATGTAATGATTGAATTGGCTAGAAGAGAGTTCAACCAACTTTTAACTCTATCCCGCAGTGAGAACTGGAACAATCTCAGTCTAATAGCATCGTCGATGACCCCATTATATTTAAAAGTTCAACACAGCTCCAGGTTATTGGCTATGTGTGTATTGGGATCCTCAGTAGGGAGTCCACCAAACTAGACAATAGACTGGACCATTTGTAGAATCGCCGGCTTAATTTCAAAATTATTGGCTGCAACTGCTGGCAGTTGGATGTATGATTGTACTCTAGTAATAGCGGGGAGTACATAGTCTCTGAGTGTGTGAACTGCTGGCTTAGCAGCGTCCCCATTCAACCCATTGCCCTGATGTTGGGCCATCTCTGCTAACCGTTTCTGCTTTCTGTTCTGTCTGCAAATCCTCTCAATTTCAATATTAATGGGCAAAAGATTGTCTATTCCTTGGTGTCGCATATACCAATTGGCACCTAAAAATACGGTTCTCAAACAAAACTTTTAGAGACAATTAACACAGAAAAACCAAATTAGAATAAAAATTAATTGTATTGATATTAATAATTTTTAGTCCTCGGCAATGACGCCAAAATCTTGTTCGCTAAAATTGTACACAATTATACGTAATCGACATAAGTAATACGTTGATAAATAAAGATCGTTCCAACGGAGATTGATTTACTAATTAAAAAAAAAAAATTTCCTATTTCTATTTGGTCAACAATAAATTAGTTTAAAAAAATATTAAAATAACAAAAGCAATAAACATAAAATAACACTATGAAAGAAAGCAAATAATTGTAAAAGCTTAAAAAATATAGAACTAGGGATTTTAATTTCATCAACTATTCACTGTATTATTTCGCTAATCAGACTTCGCAATTCTTCTTCCTAAATTAATAGCAGATTGACAAAAATGATTCTTACTCTTTTTTAAGATACAAAGAACTCAATTTACATGTGAATTTTCTACATTCCTGTGGCATATTCCAACACATAAAAGGCATTGAACACAATAATCCTAAAACTACACAATTCATATAGGTATTTTCATCCAATATGAAAATTGTGATTATTCAATCATAGCATAATCAATTCTCACTTTTCAGATTTCGAATCAAAATCATAAATCATGCAAATGGTGATCAAGCATTAAGAACAAATCAAATAATTTAGAATTGAAGTGAAGAAAGAATCATGAAATCCTCATAGAAAATAACAAAGATCCAAGTGATTACGTTAACAACCCTAGAAAATAAAATTAGTTATTACCCATGGCAAGAACAACCATAGAATAAAAAATAAACATAAAGAAAAATAGAGTAGAAGAAAAATAACGGTTGAGAACGAATGGAGATGCTCCACGGTGTGTTTTTCAATTTAAAATTCGTACTCCCCCGTGGTCTCCTCCTCTCCTCTCAAAATTAGGTTTAAAACCTAATTTTTTCTTTAGAAGAAATGTGAGCCGCGACCTGTGTAAATTTTGTGGGCAAACAAAGTTAGGCGCGCTGCGACCTTCTATTCTTGCGCTGCGGCCCGTGTCAATTTTCTGAAAAACATGCTTTCTGCCTTGGACCGGGCCGCGACTCAGCATCATAGCGCTGCGACCCTTAACAATCTCTTCAATTTTTGTGCTTTTGGTCCCGAAATTCACCGAAGCCATAAAATTGCTCGAGGATTCATCTTTTCACGGAATCAACACCAAAAAGCCAATTTTTCATCATTTTTCTGCTAATTTGCTCCAATTGTAATTTTCCTTTATTTATAAGCTTAAACTTGAAAACAAGCAAAAGAAAAGCATAATACTGCACTAAACAAATAAAAAGAAAACTACCTAAAACACAACCTAAACACAACACAAAACTAGACTCAACAAGTACGCATTAAAGTTCGACATACTTGCCAAGTTTACAGTAGACCTAGTGCCAACTAACGCAACTAGAGTAGATTAGTTTGTTCCAGGCTTAAAGCCTATGAACAGGCAGAGATGTAGATATTGTGTCAGTAGGGAGAAATAGTACATATGCTCAGGTTTTGGAAAGGACCCTCATTGCTGAGAGAATGGAAGACAGAATTTGGAAAGAAGGTGCTGCTAAGAGAAAGGAAAGAAAGAATGCCTCCCAGAATAATATATCCAATGACCAGAAGTGGAAAGGAAATGATCATGCGGGGTAGCCAAGTGAGCATAATAGGGCTAGAGATAATAGAGGAAACAATCGCACTAGGAACAAAGAATGGGTACAATATTAAGAGTGTGAGAAGTGTAATAAGCGCCACCAAGGTGAATGTTGGGCAAACGCGTGTTACAGTTGTGTTAATGAAGGACACATTAAGAGGAATTTCCCACAGAAGAGTCAAGAAGGGGTTAAAAAACAACATAGGAAGGGCAATAATTTGGTTCCAGCATATGTGTTCGCTCTCACCAAGCCTCAAGCAAAAGGCAGCACTTTCGTGGTCTCAGGTCAGAATTTTATCGCTGGAATTGATTGCCATGTTTTCATTGATTTTGGTGCCACTCATTCATTTGTTGCTAAGAGAATAGTGGATAGATTTAATAGACCTTATGAGATGCATGCTAAGGGGTTCTGGACCATGTTAGCTACCGGGGAGGTGGTAATTTCTAGAAAGTGGATTAGAGCCTTGCCTTTGAGGGTAGATGGTAGGGAGCTATTTGTAGAGTTGATTGAGCTGGATATAACTCATTTTGATGTAATCCTTGGAATGGATTGGTTGGTGAAGTACAAAACTACCATTGATTGTAAGAAGAAAATGGTGGTGTTTAAGCTCGACGGAGAATAGCCTTTTTCATTTGTTTCGACAACAACGGGACTACGAGTTCGAATCATTTCAGTGTTGGAAGTTGGGAAGATGTTACAACATGGATGCATGGGATTTTTGGCTAGTGTGGTCAACACAGCAGAAACGGGAATGCAGAGACTAGAAGACACTAGGATAGTACGTGATTACTTGGAAGTATTTCTGGAAGATTTACCAGGGTTGCCACCACAACGAGAAATTGAGTTCATGATTGAGCTAGCACCAAAAATAGTGCCAATATCGAAAGCACCTTATAGAATGGCACCAATAGAACTGAAGGAGTTAAAGGTTTAGTTGCAAGAACTACTTGACCTAGGTTTCATTAGACCAAGTTACTCACCATGGAGAGCACCGATGTTGTTTGTAAAGAAGAAGGACGGATCAATGCGGATGTGCATTGATTATAGGGAACTTAACAAGGTCACCATCAAGAACAAATACCCTTTGCTAAGGATAGACGATCTTTTTTATGAACTCCAAGGAAAGACGGTGTTCTCAAAGATAGACTTGAGATCAGGGTACCACCAGTTAAGGGTGAAGGAGAAGAATATTCCAAAGACAACATTCCATACTAGGTATGGCCATTATGAATTTCTGGTGATGTCTTTTGGACTTACTAATGCCCTTGCGACATTTATGGATTCATGAACAGAGTCTTCTAGGACTACTTGGATAAGTTCGTGATAATATTTATAGATGATATTCTAATAGATTCGCGAACTAAAAAAGATCACGAAGAACATCTACAGTTGACACTTCAAAGGCCGAGGGACCTCCAGTTGTACATAAAATTGAAGAAGTGTGAATTTTGGTTGACACAAGTGATATTCTTAGGACACATTATAAGCAAGGGTGGTATAAAGGTTGACTCGGTAAAGATCGAAGCTATAAAGGACTGGCCATAACCAAAGAATTCTTTAGAGGTAAGAAGTTTCCTTGGTTTGGCAGGATATTATCAGAAGTTTGTAGAAGGATTTTCAAAGATTGCCACGCCGTTGATAGAATTGACCAGAAAGGGCACCAAGTTTGTATGGACTAAGGAATATGAGCAGATCTTTTAGAAATTGAAGAGCAGGCTTATTACAACACCAGTATTAAGTCTGCTTACAGATAACGAGAAGTTCGTAGTATATTGTGATGTGTCAAAATAAGGACTGGGTTGTGTTTTGATGCAAGCAGAGAAGGTGATCACTTATGCATCTAAACAACTAAAGGAGTATGAGAAACGTTACCCGACACATGACTTAGAATTGGCAGCGGTAGTGTTCGCATTGAAGATATGGGGAAACTATCTCTATGGGGAGAATTGTGAGATTTATACAGACCATAAGAGCTTGAAATACTTCTTTACTAAAAAGGAGTTAAATATGAGGAAAATACGGTGGTTGGAATTAGTTAAGAACTACGATTGTGAAATATTGTATCATCCGGGGAAGGTGAATGTTGTAGCCGACGCCTTAAGTCGCAGAAGCCAAGGATAAGTAGTGGCTATAAGTAATTTATCCACCAAATTGATGGAAGAAATAGAATGAGCAAGTATAGAGTTGATTGTAGGGGGATTAGCAAACTCGACACTACATTCGAGGTAGTTAGACAGAATTAAAGCATGATAGAATAAGGATCCACAAATACAAAAGTATAAACAAGGAATCCAAGATGGAAATAGCAAAGATTATACTCTCAGTAGATGTGGAACGATGAGATATAAGGAACGATTATGTGTGCCAACAGATTTAGAGGTCAAGAAGGAGATTCTTGATGAGGCACATACTACTCACTATTCTTTACACCCAGGGCTATGAAAATGTATCAAGACTTGAAGATGTTATATTGGTGGCCTGGAAGGAAGAAAGTTGTAGTGGAGTATATTACAAGGTACCTCATGTGGCAACAAGTCCAAGTGAAATACCAAAGATCGTATAGTTTGTTACAACCATTAAATATCCTCGAATGTTAGTGGGAAGAAATTACTCTGGTTTGTTACAATATTCTTGAATTGAAGTGAAAAGAAATTGCTATGGACTTTGTGGTGGGGTTACCTAAGACCACAAAGTAACATGATCCAGTTTGGGTGATTATTGACAGATTCACAAAGTTGGCACTCTTTATACCTGTTAGAATAGTGTACACAACATAATAGTATGCAAAGCATTATGTGCAAGAAATTGTGAGAATTCATGGAGGTCCGAAGTCAATTGTTTTGGATAGAGACCCGAAATTTATGTGTAAATTCTGGGAAAGATTACAGAAAGAGATGGCTACTAAGTTGAAATTTAGTGCAACATTCCACCCCAAACAGATGGGCAGACATAATCAACAATACAGATTCTGGAAGACATGCTCAGAGAGTGTGTATTGGACTTCGGTGGATCATGGAGCAAGTACCTTCCATTGATAGAGTTCTCGTATAATAATAGTTATTAGTCGACTATTAAGGTAGCACCCTACGAGATGCTTTATGGAAGGAAATGTAGATTGTCGATTCATTGGGATGAGATGGGTGAAAGTAAGTATTTAGGTCCAGAAGCAGTATGACAAGCGAATGAAGCTATTGGCAAGATAAGAGCTCGCATGATTGCCTCATAGGTTTGACAAAGGAGCTATGCTGATCCTAAACGTAGGCATGTTAAGTTCCAAGTGGGAAATCATGTATTCCTCCGTGTTTCGCCTATGAAAGGGATTAAGAGATTGGGTAAGAAAAGAAAGTTAAGTCCTCGATTTGTTGGACCAATTGAGATTTTGGAGAGAATATGGGAAGTGGCTTATAGGTTAGCCATGCCTCCAGCACTAGTAGGAGTGCTGTAATGACCCAAATTTCCTAATAAGGCTTAGGGTCTTGATTAGGGGGCCATGATGGCAAATTATGGAATTATATAATTATATGATATTTCTGTGCATTATTATGCGAATATGTGAACAATATTATAATATGATGTGATATGCATGTTTAGGTGTATTAAATATGCATGTGGGCCCATTTATGTTTAATTGAGAAATTTTCATATTTTGACCATTTCAGGCATATTTGGCATATATGTGATATATGTGTGGTGTTTCATTATTATTTGGTTATGCTAGGGTTACTCAGCACGAGATGATTTTAGGAGGCAAGCTAGTGGGAAAGACACAATGGGATTCATACTTGACCCGGAGTGAGTGAAGGGGTATTTAGTACATTACCGGGTTATTGGGTAATGGGAATAAATATTTAATGATAAATTGGGAGTTAGTGAGATCAGGGGACAATTATGGGAATTTTGACTATTTTACCCCCGGGGGCGTTTTTGGGACCCCGAACATTAAGATTTACTTGAGGTTACTTAAGCTTGAAGTAACCTGTCAGAGTCATAAAAGAACGTTTAGAACTCTCTCTCTCTCTCTTGTTCCCTTTTCGACACCCGATCACATTTTCGAAGGAAACTTGAGTTTTAGGATTTGGATTCAAGCGAGGATCAAGGCATAGCGATTCTAGGGAAGATTAGAAGCTTATTAGTCGGAGGATTTAGTTGGGAAACAACTCCATCGGAGGTAATCCAAGTTTAAAGTTCTAAGTTCTTAAATTTTTTAAGCTTGGATTGGATCTTGTATTTTGATGAGTTTTTGAATGAATTGAAGCTTGGATTTTGTTGGTATTGGATAATTAGGACTTTTTAGAACTTTGATTTTGGAATTTGGAGATGTTTGGATAGGTTTTTGGAAGGGTTTTAAATGGAGAAAACTATGTTTTTGGCTGGGTTTGTGGTTGGGCCGCGACCTTGTTCTTAGGCACCGCGACCTAGGCTTGAAGAAGAAGGAGGCTGGCTGTTGGGAAGATTGGGCCGCAACACAAGGTAGGTGCGCTGTGGCGCAAGGTGCATTTAGAGAAGAGGCTCGACCTCTGTTTGGAGGCGGGCTGGGACTCAGTGCTGGGTGGGGGGGGGGGGGCAGAACGCTTCAAGGCAGTTTTGCCCATATTTGGTTTTTAGTCGTGGGAACTTAACTCTAAGGGCCTGGGATTGATGCAACTACCCACTTTACTAGGATTCAACGTCTCAGAGGCTAGGTTTGGGTCTAGAGGTATTTATTTACTCATTTTTTATGAGGTTTTATATTATGGTTGTGACTAGGATATCACTAGAGGCTTGGAAAACAAGACCGTGCTTGTGGCTTGTTTATTGGTAACCTGTGCTTGGACCAAAGGTAAGAAAACTTCACCCAGTATGTGATGCATGTGATGCATAAGATACATGTGATTAGGGCATGCCATGAATGTTGAATAAGAGATTGATTAGAGCTTGAGTCTCTGTAAATGTACATGATCATAAATATGTTAGTGAATGTTGAGTAAGCATGCTGAATGCCCTGTATTTGGATATTTGACATATGATATATGCCTGGTTGCATTGCTTATTTTGAGTGGAACTAACTCCATAGTCAGAACCGACAATGTTTTTTTTTGACTGTGAAGCTGTGACTCATTAGTCAAGTTCGGCAGTAGTACTGAGCACTGGTCGTATGGAATTGACCTATGAGTCAAGAGCGGCATAAGCGTAATGAATGCAGAGCTGAATAGATTAGATCTAATCGACATAAGCATTATCATCATAAGCATGAAATGCTTGACCGGCCTTAATTTCGATGAAAACAAAAGCGCTTGTCCAGTCTAAAGGCTAGTTACTTAGAGCTAGAGCCAAAAGGCTAAGGTGACCGACATGTCACATGGCTAAGGTAGTGGATCCCCAGAGATGGACTCATTAGCCATCTATTCAGGGAGCAGATCCTCAGAGATGGACTCATTAGCCATATATTCAGGGAACGAATCCTCAGAGATGGACTCATTAGCCATCTATTCAGGGAGCGGATCCCCAGAGATGTACTCATTAGCCATCTATTCAAGGAGAAGATCCCCAAAGATGGACTCATTAGTAATATATTAAGGTAGCGGATCCCCAGAGATGGACTTATTAGCCATCTATTCAGGGAGTGGATCCTCAGAGATGGACTCATTAGCCATCTATTATCAATATGACTTTATAGTCATCTATTCAAATGGAAGGGCCCATAAGTCATCTATACAAAGGGTAGGGCCCATGAGTCATTATTTGGACTTGCTTGCATGCATGAGTAGGATTATTACTGCTAGGCATGCCTATTATGATTTAGTGACATGTTATTACTGTTCATGAGCATCTTGAGTTTTCTTGCTGAGCTTCGGCTCAAAGGGTCTATGTGGTGCAGGTAAAGGCAAAAGAATGTTGTACCATCCTTGAGTTGGAGACCTTAGGTGATGATGTGTACATATGCGGCTGCTCGACCGCCACGACCGAGGGTTTAAAGAGGAACTAGGGATAAACCCTATTTTGACACTTAGGTCGGCTGGTTGTAAATATTTTAATGTAATTAAACTTTAAAATATATTTTTGGGATCCCAATGTATATAGTAAACATTTGAATGAAACAGTGTATCTTTGACCAAAAGTTTTAACCTTAAACCGTTAATCATACTTAGTTACATGATTATGGCCAAGTGGTTTGGTTAGCAAGTTTATCACAGTTTAAAATGCACAACTTAACGGTCCCTGGGTAGTAGGGCATTACAACTTGGTATCAGAGCGAGCCAAGTTTAAGGGTTCCTATAGACAAGCTGGGTATGTACACTCGTCACTAAAGACAAGCTTCACTCAGGGTATGGTAACTATTTATGTGGTTATGTTCTTAACTGCTTAAATAGGATGTAAATGCTTTACCTGCACATTGTATTAAGGAGCATGAGATTCTGATAGAGCCTGACTCTTGATTATATGATTATCTGCTCAGTGATTATATAAATGTATTATTTGCATGCTGGAGTTGGAGGCACGGTAAGTATGTTGGAAGAGTAAGGGTTATGAATTGATGAACAAATGCTATGGGCATGTTTTTAGCACTGCAGTGGTTTGTAATTGTAGTGTGGTATGATTGTTCCTGTGGGGGAAGGCTTTTGAATATGCTCATCATGTTTAATTGGTCAAGTTATTGACTGTAGATTCAATCAGCAGGTATGTATCCAAGGCAGATAATGAGACCCAGTGGTAGTTATATCAAGGCTGGGAAATACAGCCAGGGTTTGAATTCTTCACCTGCCCCTCAGAAATTGTAGCAGATGTTTACGGATATGCAATTATGATTGCAGAGGCAAGAGGAAGATATTAGGTGTTTGAAACAGCAGCAGAGCCTATCAGGGAACATCTCTTCCTTTGATATGCCAGGAGTGGCACCAGTTTTGGCTCAACCTAGGGTTGAGAACGAATGGGAAATTATTTGTGGAAGATTCTAGGAATATTACCCTTCCAGTCCTTTGAGGGAGGCCTAGATCCATTCAGAGCTGAGCAATGGATGGGCATGATTAATTCCATCCTCGATAGTATGGGGGTGGTGGGCCACGATAGGGTGATCTGTGCTACATTTGTATTGCGGGATGTGCCCGGACATGGTGGGAAGTGGTATCCCAGACACGAGATATAGCTGTGATGAACTGGAAAGAATTTAGGCAGCTGTTTAATGAAAGATATTACTATGATACAGTCAAGACTGCTAAGATGAATGAGTTTCTGAACCTCGTTCAGGGAAATGCAACAATAACATAGTATGTTAACATATTCGATGTGTTAGCCAAGTTTGCTTTTGATATGATACCCACAGATGTAGCTCGGAAGGAAAGGTTTATCTAGGGATTAAATCCCAGAGTAGCTCAGGGCATTAGAGTTGCCCCAGTGGTTGAAATCTCTACCTATGCTTAGGTGGTAGGGAATGCTCTTGCTGTTGAGAGCATAGGAAATGAGATTATAAAGGAGATTTCCGGAGAGCACAGAGCTCAGACAGTGATACCTCCATTTATTGGATCGAGCAAGGACAAGGATTGGAAAGTCTACCCAGAATGCACTCGGTGTAAGAGGCGTCATTTGGGAGAATGCCGAGCAAGGGTATGTTTCTTTTGTGGAATGGTTGGGCACCGTAAGAGAAATTTCCCAAGGCAAAGGAAGAATGAGCAAAAGGGGGTGGACAGCTCGACTCCAGCTTGAGTGTTTGCTCTAATGCAGTCAGAGTCAGTAACTGAGACTGAGACTGAGGCTGGTTCCTCAGTGGTGGCAGGTCAGCTTTTTAGTCCTGATTTTTGTATTGTGCTGACTAGTTTTTTTGCCATGTTGTTCTTTGCTTGTTGCATCTAGAGAGGCATAGGCTTGTTATGTAGATTACCTAGTTATGAGGTGATTTTAAGATATGAGTTAGAATATTATGGAAATGACTCATCAGTTGACTTGATAGGGTTGGTTATGGCTGACTTTGGTATGATCTTGGATATAGATTAGTTAGCCAAGTATTGCGACAATGTTGAATTGCAAGGAAAGGATGGTAACTCTTGGGTTTGAGAGTGGGAAACCCTTGTATGTGTTAGTATTGTGCATGAATTTGGATATTTATGACATCTATATTTAGAGCTAGAGATTAATTGCAGGAGGATGCATAAAACTCATAGCTAGTGTGGTGGATACCACATAGGTCGTGCCAGTGGGACCAGGACAGACTGGATTAGTTTGTGAGTTTCTGGATGTATCTCTAGGGGATTTGTAAGGATTACCTTTATATAAAGAGATAAAATGGTGATTAGATTGGTCCCAGGGATGGAATTAAGTCTAGGGTACTGTATTGTACGGTTTTAGCAGAAATATGAGAACTAAAGGCTCAATTATTGAGTAAGATGGTATTCTCCAAAGTGGATCTTTGATCTGATTATTATCAGCTAAAGCTTAGGGAGACGGATAAACAGAAGATTGCCTTCTATATCATATAAGGGCATTAGGAGTATTGAGTTATGTTTGTGGATTTGATAATGCCTAGTTGTTTTGATGAATCATAGGAACAAAGTATTCAAAGATTATCTGAATTGGATTTATGATCGTCTTGATCGATAGTATTATGGTATACTCTTAGTTGGAGATTTGCCAAGGTCAAGGATCGCCTCAGAGGGCATGAGTTTCCTTGGATGGGAAGGATATTATATGTGCTTTGGGAAAGAGTTCTGAGTCTTCTTATAGATCAAAACCAGTTAGTAGGTTGTTATGACACCTCAGTGACAGGGATTGCTTAAGCATCATGTTATTTGAAGGGTGTGACCAGAACTAGAGCAGAGTTACTGGTGGGCCAGGTGGCCAGCTTTACACTTGAGGTTACTATTTCAGAGAGGATCAAAGGACAATAATTAAGTGACCCATAGATGGAAAATTGAGGGGAATGTCTTAGCTGGATTAGCTAAGGATTATGCAGTGTCAGGTATAAATTTAGTGAGGTATAAGGGTCGGACTTGGAATCCGATGGACACTAAGATTAAATGGGAGATTTTGGATGAATCTCATATTACCCTCTTATTCTCTTCATCCAGGGATTGTGAAGATGTAACAGAGTCTGAAAGCTTTATATTGGTGACCTGGGATGGAGATGGACACAACATAATATGTGGCAAAGTTCTTAACTTGTTAGCAGGCAAGACAGAGTATTATAAATTAGTAAGGCCATTGCAACCTTTGTGTATTCCATAGTGGAAGTAAAGAAAACATCGTGATGGGTTTCACGGTAAGGCTACCCAGGGTAGTGGGCGAGCGTGATTTGGATTGGGTCATTATGGACCAGTATTTAAGTAAGCTAATTTCTATCAGCAAGGACGGGTAACACAGTTGATCAGTATACATACCTCTATGTGCGAGAGGTAGTACGCCTTCATGGGATTTGAAGTCTATCTTACTAGGTAAGGTCCCTGTTTTTACTTCCAAGTCTTGGGGAACGCTGTAGAAGGCGATGAATATATAGTTGGAGTTTAGTACAGTTTATTATCCTCAGACTAATGGTAAATCAGAGAGGGAGTTATCCAGATATTGTGAGGGCACCTTAGGAGTTGTTGTATGGAAGAGAATGTATATTACCCATTCATTGGAATTAGATGGGTAAGATATTATTTGGATCCTAAGGTATTTCAGGGGACCATTGAGGTTATTGAAAAGATTAGAGCTTGGATGCTTGCTTCTCAGAGTAAATTGAAAAGTTATGATGAATTGAAATGCTGCAACATGAAGTTCCAAGTGGAAGACTATATCTTCCTTATAGTCTCATCATGGAAATGGATGAGGAAATAAGGGCAAGTTGAGCTCTAGATTGGTAAGACCGTTTGTATCCTGGATAGGATCGGTCAGGTTGCCTTTGGTTTGACCTCAGTTTTGGCACTGTTGGCTGTATACAATATATTTCATATTTCCATGTTGAAGAGACATGTGTAGATGAGACTCATGTGTTGAGTTATGAGAATTTGGAATTAGACGCTAAGTTATCCTATGAGGAATAGCCAGTCCAGATATGAGACCAAAAGAACAAGTTTCTGAGAGACAAAGTCATACCTTGGGTTAAGGTATTATAAGGAAACAGTAAGGTCGAGGGAGAGACCTGGGAACTGGAATCAGCTATGCGAAATTTAAATTCCGGGCTGTTCAGATAAATTTTTAGGGAAAAATTTCTGTAAGGAGGGGATAGTTGTAATGACCCAAATTTCCTAATAAAGCTCAGGGCCTTGATTAGGGGGCCAGGATGGAAAATTATGGAATTGTATGATTATATGATATTTGTGTGCATTATTATGCGAATATGTGAACAATATTATAATATGATGTGATATGCATGTTTAGGTGTATTAAATATGCATGTGGGGCTATTTCTGTTTAATTGGACAATTTTCATATTTTGGCCATATCGGGCATATTTGACATTATATGTGATATATGTATGGTGCTTCATTATTATTTGGTTATGCTAGGGTTACTAAGCACGAGACGATCCTAGGGGGCAAGCTAGTGGGAAAGTCACAACGGGATTCATACTTGACCCAGAGTGAGTTAAGGGGTATTTAGTACATTATCGGGTTATTGGGTAATGGGAATAAATATTTAATGATAAATTGGGAGGTAGTGAGATCAGGGGGAAATTCTGGGAATTTTGACAATTTTACCCCCGGTGGCGTTTTTGGGACCCCGAGCATTAGGATTTACTTGAGGTTACTTAAGCTTGAAGTAACTTGTCAGAGTCATAAAAGAAAGTTCAGAAAATTCTCTCTCTCTCTTTCTCTTTCTCTCTCCTGTTCCCTTTTCGACACCTGATCACATTTTCGAAGGAAACCTGAGTTTTAGGATTCAGATTTAAGCAACGATCGAGGCATAGGGATTCTAGGGAAGATTAAAAGCTTATTAGCCCGGAGGATTTAGTTGGAAAACGACTCAATCGGAGGTAATCCAAGTTTTCAGTTCTAAGTTTTTGAAGTTTTTGAGCTTGGATTGGATTTTGTGTTTTGATGAGTTTTTGAATGAATTGAAGCTTGGGTTTTATTGGTATTGGATAATAAGGATGATTGGGAACTTTGATTTTGGAATTTGGAGATGTTTGGATAGGTTTTTGGAATGTTTTTAAAAGGAGAAAATGAGGTTTTTGGCTGGGTTCGTGGTTGGGCTGCGACCCTGTTCTTGGGCGCCGAGGCCCAGGCTTGAAGAAGGAGGAGGCTGGTTGTTGGACAGGTACAGCCGCAACACAAGGTAGGTGCGCTGCGGTGTAAGGTGCAGTCAGAGAAGAGGCTCGACCTCTGTTTGGAGCCGGGCCGCGGCTCAGTGCTGGGGGAGGGGGGGGGGGGGGGGGGGGAGGCGCGACGCTTCAGGGCAGTTTTGCCAAGATTTGGTTTATAGTTGTGGGAACTTAACTCTAAGGGCCTGGGATCGATTCTACAACCCAGTTGAGTAGGATTCGACGTTCTGGAGGCTAGGTTTGGGTCTCGAGGTATTTATTTACTCATTTTTTATGAGGTTTTATATTATGGTTGTGACTAGATTATCACTAGGGGCTTGGAAAACAGGATCGTGCTTATGGCTTGTTTATTGGTAACCTGTGCTTGGACAAAAGGTAAGAAAACTACACCCAGTATGTGATGCATGTGATGCATAAGAAACATGTGATTAGGGCATGACATGAATTTTGAATATGAGATTGATTAGAGCTTGAGTCTCTGTAAATGTACATGATCATAATTATCCTAGTGAATGTTGAGTAAGCATGCTGAATGCCCTGTATTTGGATATTTGACATATGATATATGCCTGGTTGCATTGCTTACTTGTGAGTGGAACTGACTCCATAGTCAGAATCGGCAAGGTGTTTTTATTGACTATGAAGCTGTGACTCATTAGTCAAGTTCGGCAGTAGTACTGAGCACTGGTCGTATGGAATTGACCTATGAGTCAAGAGAGACATAAGCGTAATGAACACATAGTCAAAAAGATTAGATCTAATCGACATAAGCATTTTCATCATAATCATGAAATGCTTTACCGGCCTTAAGTTCGATGAAAACAAAAGTTAGTTGAATGGATAAAAAATTATTATTTTTGGCTGAAATTTTTACTGAATGTTCTTGACATATTGAATATTAAGCCCATGAAATTTCAAAAAATTCCTTGTAGTTTCGGAGTTATGATTTTTCAAAGTTCGGGGTTTAAAACTGGAATTTTGCAAATACTGGACAGTTTAAGTAAGGGATTTGTGAATGACTTTCACTGTGAAAGAGAGCTCTGTTTGAGCTGAATTTTTGTAAGATTTTTTTTGTTATAGCAAGGTTTGAATCTGTAAAATTTTATGCCCAAACAGTAAGCGGTTTAGAAATGGAAGCGTTCCGAAGTTAGGACTTTGTCACAAAAATGACAATTTTCCATCACTTAAAAAAATATTAGGTTTTTTTTATAACAAATTTCTACAAAACCTATTTATTCAAAAATTTTGTTGCTAATGGACTTTAAAGCATTTTCACTTGATTGGAGAATGTTCCTTAAATTAATTAAAGAAAAGTTTTCTTAAAAATAATTAATAGTTCCAATTGCCCACTTTCGAAAAATAAACACTAAAATAGGATTTCCTTAAAAATAGACAAAATAATCCTTCTAGAGGGTTATCAATTTTAAAATGGTATTTCTATTAAGGTTTTCTTTTGAAAATAATTTAAGAAATTAAAAAGAATAAGAATTTGTAACTAATTCTCCCTAAGAGAGGTACCATGATGGTATTTTCTTAACAAAATGAATTAACGACGTTTTTAAAAAACTTGCAAGAGTGCGTAGTAGACCCTATTACTACTAGACTTAAGACTACGCGGGCTCATTCACGATTACAAATACTTAAGGGTATGCCTTGGGGACTAAGATAACTAAGGCCCTACCTTTAAACTGGTTATGGAAACCAACTTTCCCCAACGCTTAAGAACAAAAAATTCTAAAGCTAATGCATGATAAGAATTAAGTATTAGACTTTCAATGCCCGAATTATGAATGAACAGTCTTACATAATTGCCATAATTAATCTGAGTCATTGTGTGGTTTCACTACAGTGTTATCTATGCGGGAAGGCTGGCTTCTGGATAGAAGATTTCCATAAGCAAGCGCTAAGGAATCTAGGTAAGACAACTTATGATTTTTTTTGCTAGAACACGATCATGACTAATTTAGATAACTAAGATACAAGCTAATAATTAGAACAAGTCTTAGAAGGTGTGCTCAAGACTGTGGTCCTAGAGGATTCACATACTCATGACTAAGGTAAGCAGTCCGGCTAGCTACCAGCTAGCCATCAAGAACTAAGTAAGAAATCAGTTCGCCACTGGTTACTATGTAACTAAGGTCGGTTGGCCACCGCAATACGTAAGAAGTTCAGTTTAACACCAATGACATAAGAGTCTGGTTAAACACCGTAACACATAAGTAAGTTGATTCTGGAATCAAATCTCTATGATTAACAAAGTATGTCAAATTCTTATAGGAGTTTGGGTGACTGGTGAAACTAGTTTACAACCGTCGACGCTATGGTACGATATGTTAAGTTATGTCTGATTGTTCCTCCGAAACCCTAAGTAAGTATGTATGTTAAGATTATTGAGTATGTAAGAAAACTAAGTATGCATGATAAGAACGTTAATTATGTTAAGAGTGTTATGTATGTTACTCGTTAAGACTGTATGTATGCTCTGGGATCTTCTGCGTGCAGGTGTATTTCCAGGATATGAATTTTGGTTATGAGGCTTGACCATAAGTTTTCCAGAACTTTCGCATGTTCTTCAGTTGTATGCTTTGAGTCTAATGAGGTTCCTATACTATTTAAAGGGTTCATTTGAGTTAATTGGTGACTTGATCACTCACCTCTCTCTCTCTCTCTAGCTTTTAAGATTACTAGTTTTCTCCAAGATCTTCATTAAGAAAGCTTGACTTGTATGAAGGATCAAGACTTGTGAATCCCAATCTCATTCCATTCTAGTATCTTCAAGCAATTCCAAGGAGAAGGCTAATTATAGACACTACACCAAATACCCATAATGATAAAGTATTATGGAAAATGTTATACATGTGGCAAATGAAAAAGCGGTAATATTTTGGGAGCCCGCCACTTATACGTTTTTTTCAAAAAAAATCCTTCCAATTTCGGACTCACCATTTTCTTCTTCGGCTAAGCACAGTAAGTCTCCAAACTCTATCTAACTTCGGTTTCATCCATCCCTTCTTCAAATCTCAGCTCAAATCTCCTCCATCCCTCAAATCTCAGCTCAAGTCTCCTCCATCCCTCATATCTCCTCTCTCTCTCTCTCATCTTTCTCTATCTCTCTGTCAATCTCTCTCTATATCGTCTTTCTCTATCTCTCTGGGATCGACTTCTCCGTTCATTCGCCTATAACTATTGGGATCAACTTCTGTGTTCATTCGCACTCTTCGCCAAAAGTTAATCATTGTTTGACTCCTCCATTCATCTTCGCCTACGGTGTCTCTGAAGTCAGTCCATTGCTCTAAGTACAACTTTGTCTTCGGCATTTCCAATCGTTCGGATTTTTCTTCGACGTTTCCAATGGTCTACAGAGTATGTTCTTGATTCTAACAGTGTGTGTTTTTGGTATTGTTTCATAAAACCCTATTTTTGATGTTCCCCTTTCCCTCTTCAGCACCCCAAAGCCTTAACAACCCTCTGTTCTTCTATGCTTATAGTTTCAGTTATATATATATATAAATAAATCGTTACTTCAGTTTTCTAAAGCATCTTATTTTGTTAATAATTTGTCATGACATATGCAAGAATTATACTGGTGAATTGAGCTGGAGTAGCATGGACCTATTTTTACATAATTGTATTTGATAAAATAGATGGAATCATTTTGTGATGGTTTATGTTTTGTTTGGATAGGGCTGATACTAGGTAGCTATATGAAGCAATAGCATGATATGCTTGGTTTGATGTAAGTTATTTTGTTTTGTTTTTATGCATTAACTGTGTGAGTGTGTGATGGTGGTTTTGAATGTTAATATTTTAATATGCTTTTCTAGAGAACTCAGTTGGAAAAAATACAAAGGGAAAGGGAACAAATTCTAGCAAAAGGAAAGGGAATAGATCAATATGGTTTTTGTTAGTTTTAAACACACTTTTATTCTTGAGAAAATGTAGAAAATAATGATCAATAGAGGTGGAAGAGAGTTGAGAGACAGTGGGACATGAAATTTTCACCCTAATGACAAAAAAAATACTATTCTTTTTCTTAAATTATAAAGTTTGATACTATAATATCAAGTTAAAGTATTGTTTATAAGGTTTACCTCAGTAAGAGATAATTTTTGAAGGGCTGCTACATCTTTCTTACTAGCAAGGGCCATAGCTTTGCTCAAAAGAAAACGATTTTGGTAATAGCATGCATTCTATAGTCATAAAAATTTGTCCTTTAATATCTCTCATTTGTCTCTTTTCTTCAGCCAAGCTCTTACAACCATGGATCACTTGATATTGCAATTTCTAGAGTGGTTTCAAAAGTGACCAAACACAAAATTGTAAATTTAAATATGAAGTAAAGAATTAGATATGAAATAAAAGGGCAAAGGGGGATGTAAACTATTATATACATGGTTGTCTAGTTCATAATGTTTTCTCTTTTCCACTGATAACAGCTCCACTCCATAGCTCCTGTCTCATATCTTTGGTAAATAATAAAAATAATGGACGATTTAATTCAAATAAAACTCTGGGTACAATTGAATTCAGAGTCAAAGTATGTATTATAACATGTTATGAGATTGAAATATTTTATCTCCCTGAAACAACCAAAAGTGTTATATCTATTTCAAAGAAATGAAGAATATGGTCCTTCATGGCTTGACAAATTTTTTTCATCCTTATCTTTCCCTCTCTTGCTTCCCCAGCCTTGTCTGATCTTGTTCATAATAGGCCCCTGTACATTAGACAAATATATGACTATATATATATATGTTTTATTGAAAGGAACTCTAGTGAAGTTAAATGGTGCTAGAATGTTACAGTAACAAAGATATTCATTGCGAATATATTTTTATGTAGCCATAGCAGGCATAGCTGCATATAACAACCACAAGCTAAAAAAAAAAGCTTATGGACACACCACTGAAGCTTTTATGGCATTGGATGGTAGTTTCAACTTATGCTTTTATGGCATAAGATCATAGTATGACACTGTCATTTTTGGGTCATGTGGCAGGTAGAAATTGGTATCAAGCAGTACTTCATGGGTTCTTTCAAGGGCCAGACACATAAGAATACATGGAATGAGACTCTGAAATTAAGGGGCTGGCTTTCTTCCCAATTGTTTCAACAACAGTTTCCATCCCATTATGCTGAAATAATCCATACTCTGCCACTTCAAGAATACATGAATCTCATATGGTTACATCGAGCAACTTGTACAGGCAGATTCTATCTTAAAACTGTGTTATGATTCCTATGACATGGTATGTCCATTTCTTTTCTCTTGTCGTGGTTCAAATGACTAATCTCTTGAAGTCTTGATTTATAAATAAAGCTTCTTATTTATTTCAGTCAAGGGAATTTTAGTATTGGTTGAAGATAAGTAACAATTAGGTGTGTGCATGTTTTTTATTAGATAGTTTTAGTTCAAAGTACGCACAGTGATACCTCTGTTTCAAGCCAATTTGCAATATCATGTTAATCTATGCCTTTGACCAGCGCTTTAGTAGATCTTGTCTTGTATTAGAGGACAACCTAGAGTTTTTAAAACTCGTATATTGTTAATGAAGAACATAATCCATACATTTTCTGTGAAGCTTTGAATTTTTTCTAACCTTTTACTCGTTCATTCTAATCAACATTTGTTATTTCTTATCCTTTTTATATCAGATACCCTGTACCATTATGAGGTTTTAGGAATATGAGTGATTGGTGTTGTATCTTTGGTTTGTTTTACCCCAGTTTTACCCCAGGTTTTAGGAAAATTGCTAGGGTATCGTGTTCCTCTGCTGCCACTCACGAATCATGGGATAGAAAATTGCTCGGGATGTTGAATCTGATTATGATTCTGAAACTTTGCTACCTTCTTGTGAGAGTATACATGGCTCAGAAACATCAGAAGACAGGAAAAGTTTCAAGGGTAACAATTAAAGCTCCAATCATGATGGGAAGAAATCACTAACAATGTCTGACGGTGCCCAGTGGGATGTTTTTCGCAAACAAGATGTTCCCAAGCTTATAGATTATCTCAAAAGGCATTCTAATGAGTTTTCTTGCCACAAGCGGGTAAGTGTAAAAGCTAAAATGTTGCCGTCTTTTCCTGTCAAATAATTTCTCTTAAACTTTTAACTTGCCTGCCTTAGGTTGATCATCCAATTCTCGATCAGAGTTTCTTTCTTGACACCACTCACAAAATGAGGCTTAAGGAGGAGTTTGGTAAGTAGTTTGTGAGTTTCATCATTTGTGGTAATCTGAAATAACTGAATCTAACCCATCTCTATTTTTACCAGAGATTGAACCTTGGACTTTCATGCAACACGTAGGAGAAGCTGTTATCATTCCTGCTGGATGTCCCTACCAGATTAAGAACCCTAAGGTCATTTTTGCAACAGTATTGACAGTCTAAATTAAGAAAGATATGTGAAACATTACTTTTATTCTCCATGAGTAAAAGTTATATCTTAAAAGTTCCCTCCTGCTGCTTATAACTGACTAATATTTCCCCATTAAATGAGAGAATATGATTTAGGTTTTCTATTTTATATATTAAATAATCTATTGATAACTATGAACTAACTCTTTTTTGTCTTCTATGCCCCAAAGATCTCTTTCTTTTTGGCCATGTCTTTTTTTTTTTTTCTTTTCTTAAGTTTTATTTCTAATTTTGTTTTTTTGTCCCAAATTAGGGGTTAGGGCAGCATTGTCTTTGATGATTTATTGTTCATATATTATATGCATTTATAACTTATAATGGAAATGTCCACTATATCAATATGATAAGGCATGTCCTTATAATAGAAAATTATGCTGAATGCTGAAAGTTAAATATAAGAAAGTGTTTGTTGAAGTCTTGGCTGTTTATAGTACGGATACTGCTGAGTTAAACTACCCCTTTTATACATTCTTTCAACTTTTTTTTACCCCTATTTTACAATTCACACAGTATGATCCTATTTATAGTTTATGTATATATTTAATTCAATCTTGGAATGGATGCCCTTTTGATGTGCCACAGTTACAGTTTCTTCAATTTTTCTATTTCTTAAGGTCCCTTTTTCACTTTTGTTTTTGCTCCTTAATTATGACCATAGGTTAGTTTTATTAGTTTATAGTTATAACTTGAGTGGCGGAATTTAAAAAAATTGCTTTAAGTTTAATTATTTATTTTAAGATGTGATTTCTATGACTTAGAAAATAATTATAATTATTATGGTTAGTATTTATAAGTGTAAAATATGGTGAATGAATTGTATTTTTATTCAATAGAATAGTATGTATTTATATACAAAATTAGAGAGACTAAATAGGAAACTAACTAAATACAATTAACTCTAATTTCTACAACTAATATACAACTAATACAGCTAATATATTCTAACACTCCCCCTCAAGCTGGAGCATAAATGTTAATCATGCCCAGCTTGTTACAAAGATAATCAACCTGCACCCCATTCAATGCCTTTGTAAAAATATCTCCTAATTGTTCTCCAGTCTTCAAATATCCTGTGGAGATCAGGCCTTGTTGAATTTTCTCACGAACAAAATGACAATCAATCTAAATGTGTTTAGTTCGCTCGTGGAACACAGGATTTGAGGCAATATGAAGAGCATCTTGATTATCACACCACAATTTTGCTGGAACTGAAGTCTTAAACCCGAATTCAGTCAAAAGCTGATAAATCCATACTATCTCACACACAGATTGTGCCATAGCTCTATATTCTGATTCTGCACTGGACCTAGACACAACATTTTGCTTCTTACTCTTCCAAGAGATTAGATTGCTCCCAACAAAGACACAGTAACCTGAAGTGGATCGTCTATCTACCTTGGAGCCTGCCCAATCTGCATAAGAGAAACACTCAATCTGGGTGTGTCCATGATCCTTGTAAACAATACCTCGTCCTGGTGCTCCTTTCAAGTAACACAAAATTTGCTCTAATGCTGCCCAATGATGAATTGTTGGAGAAGACATAAACTGACTGACAACACTAACGGAGAATGCAATATCTGGACAAGTCACAGTTAGATAATTCAACTTTCCAACCAATCTGCGATATTTCTCAGGATCATCAAATGGTTCCCCATCACGTGTAAGATGCACAGCTGGATTCATTGGAGTACTACAAGGTTTTTCTCCCAATTTTCCTGTCTCAATTAACAAATCAAGTACATACTTTCTTTGAGACAGAAAAATACCTTGTTTACTCCGAGTAACTTCAACTCCCAAGAAATACTTGAGCACCTCTAAATCCTTCGTGTGAAACCGGGTATGAATGAAAGATTTAAGGGATGAGATGCCTCCAGTATCATTTCCAGTAATAACGATGTCATCCACATACACAACTAACAAAATGATACCAGCAGTTGATCTTTTATAGAACACAGAATGATCTGACTTACTTTTCAACAAACCAAATTTCTCAACAGCCTGACTAAATTTACCAAACCAAGCACGAGGACATTGTTTCAACCCATATAAAGATTTGCAAAGATGAAAAATTCTCCCTAACTCCCCCTGAGCAACAAACCCAGGAGGTTGCTCCATATACACTTCTTCCTCAAGATCCCCATGAAGAAAAGCATTTTTAATATCAAGCTGATGCAAAGGCCAATGATGAGTAGCTACCATGGAAATGAACAATCGAACAGATGTGAGTTTAGCAACAGGAGAAAAAGTATCACAATAGTCCACTCCATAGGTTTGAGCATAGCCCTTGGCAACAAGACAGGCTTTTAAGCGAGCAATTGTTCCATCTGGATTGACTTTAAATGTAAACACCCATTTGCACCCTATGGCCCGTTTGCCTGAAGGTAACTTAACCAAGTCCCAAGTACCATTCGCAACTAAAGCATTCATCTCTTCTATCATTGCAGCAAGCCAACCAGGATGAGACATGGCTTCACGAACAGTTTTAGGAATAGTGATAGAATCAATAGAAGCAATAAAAGAGCAAGAAGAAGATGACAGATGATTATAAGAAACAAAAGAAGAAATAGGATATGTACATTGACGTTTACCTTTACGTAGTGCAATGGGAAGATCATCGTTGAGTTCTGAATCTGATGACGAAGATGCAGGTGCAGGACATGAAACATGAGGTGGAGGAGGTGGACGCTTGGAGTACACTATAATAGGAGGCTTAGGAGGTGGTGGAGGTGGTGGAGATGTAGGCATTGCGGGAGCTATGACCGAGGCAGGTGAAGGAACAAGTGACTCGTCAGAACATGTATCAGGCGCAGAGGATGTGACAGAATATACAAACAAATCATCATCCTCCCCCTGACGAGTAGGAGTAGGTGAAGATGAAAAATAAGGTGTATTTTCCACAAAAGTAACATCAATGACACAAGATATTTGTTAAGATCAGGACAATACACCTATACCCTTTCTGAAGACGAGAATAACCAAGAAATACACACTTTAATGACTTATGATCTAATTTGGTGACATGTGGATGGACATCTCGAGCAAAAAAAACACTGCCAAATACCCGAGGAGCAACTAGAAACAATGACTTACCAGGAAAAAGAATTTTAAATGGGATCTCACCATTAAGTACTGAGGATGGCATGCGATTAATAAGAAAGCAAGATGTGGAAACTGCATCAGCCCAAAAAGGTTTAGGAACTTTCATTTGAAACAAGAGGGCATGTGCAGTTTAAAGAAGATGTCTGTTTTTACGTTCTGCTACACCATTTTGGGGTGCAGTATCAACGGAAGAAGTTTCATGAAGCATGCCATTAGAGATCATATAAGATTGAAATTGAGCAGTTGTGTATTCCTTGGCATTATCACTTCGCAAAGTACGAACATGCACATTAAATTGATTTTGAATCTCAGCACAAAAAGCACAAAATATAGAAAACAACTCAGAACGATTTTTCATTAAATATAACCAAGTTACATGAGAATAATCATCCACAAAAGTAACAAAATACCTGATTCCAGGTTTAGACAAAATAGGAGAAGGACCCTAAACATCAGAATGAACTAACTCAAAAGGAACACTAGCACGTTTATTAACTCTAGGACTCAAACTAACATGATGATATTTGGCAAACTGACATGACTCACAATCTAATCAAGACACCTTATTATATTGGGGGCAAAGCTGCTTGAGCAAAGGAAGGGATGGATGGCCCAAACGACAATGAGCCTCAAAAGCGGAAGCGACACTCGGAAAAGCAATAGGAGTTGAGGACAGTGGATCAAGATCATACAGGCTGCCAGATTCATGTCCTTTACCAATAATCTTCTTCGTCATCGATCGGGAAAGAAAGAGATGCAACAATTCAAATTACGAGTGAGTTGAATAACAGAAAGCAAATTAAAGGATAAATTAGGTAAATGTAAGACTGGTGACAAAGTAAGCAAAGGTGTAGGAGTAACAGTGCCAGATCCAAGAACAGAAGATGGTGATCCATCAGCTAAGGTAACAGAAGAAGTGGGACTATAAGACTGAAGAGTGGAAAAGAGACTGGAATTACCTGTCATGTGATCTGTGACACCAGAATCAATGACCCATTTCGAGGATGTGGAAAGAAGGCATGCATTAGATTTACCTGAATCAACAATTGCAGTGACAGAAGGAGATGAAGACTGGAGTGATTCTTGGTACCTTGAGAACTTGGCAAATTCATCCGCAGAAATAATGACCGATTTTTCAGGTGCATCACTAGTGCTTGCAACATTAGCATAGTGTTTTTGCTGATTTTTAAACTGTAGCTTCTTACACTCGAACTTGGTATGGCATGGTTTCTTACAATAGTTGCACATAATGCTCCCGGATTCCGGTGTTCGATTGTCAGGCCTTTTGGAATTGCCTCCTCTGGAACCACTTGGAGTAGAGTTTCTCCATGGTGCATGATTATTATGACCAACCAAAGCACTATTAAGAGAAACAGATGGAGTAGTTTCTGTACGAAGAACACGGCCAAAGACATCTTGTAAAGAGAAGACATAGAGCCCAGAAAGAACCTGTGACTTTGCAGAGTCAAAGTCAGATGAGAGTCCTGCTAGAAAGCTCATGATAGCCATCTGCTCTCGCTGGCACTGTTGAACCTTCACATCAGGACTAAATGGCAACAACACATTAAGCTCTTCGTATGTCCTCTTAAATGTCATAAAGTAGTTCATAAGAGAATGATCTTGTTTCTCTGCGCGATAAAAGGCTTTGCAAACATCATACATACGCGATAGATTGCCTTTTCCAGAATACAAAAACTCCAAGTAATCCATTAGTTCTTTAACCAATTCACAATGATTAATTAACCTAATTACCTCATTATCAATAGAATTTTGAATTTGAAGAAACAAGCGAGCATCCTCACTTAGCCACACTTTTTGTGAATCATCTTTTTCTTTGGGAGGATCATCAGTCAAGTGATCATCTTTGTCAATACTCCTTAGATAAAGTCGAATCGTCTTACTCCATTCCAAATAATTCGAACCAATCAATTTATGGTCCGTGATTTTAGACATCATGGGAACCACATCAGAAATAACTAGTGGTTTTGGATCTGATTTCATCTCTGCCATAACCACAAAAAACAAATATCGAAAGAGACAAAACAGAATCGAACAACGAAGAACAAGTAAAGAACATCCAGAAACGAAGAAGTGCGAAATACCAAACTACAACCTGAGACAGATGCAAGTAGGCTCAAGAGAAGACGAGAAACGAATCGGAGATAATTCGCCGTTGAAATCCCCATCACACGCGCCTCCATGCACCGACGCGTGGGGTAGGTGGCAGAAGGAACAAGCGGCGCGTGAGCCACACGGGTGAGGGATTCGGCGACCGAACTTTGGGTTTTGGCAGATCGACGACTGGGCAATCTTTCTGAGTGGGCGGTGAGAACAAATGATCACTCTAAAGATGGTTTCCGAAAAAGAACCCTAATTGAAAAACCCAAATTTGTGATGAACCCTAATTGAAAAACCCTAATTTGTAATGAACCCTAATTTCGAATTTCGAATTCCCAATCCCAAAATCAGCTTTGATACCATGTAAAATATAGTGAATGAATTGTATTTTTATTCAATAGAATATATGTATTTATATACAAAATTAGAGAGACTAAATAGGAAACTAACTAAATACAATTAACTCTAATTTCTACAACTAATATACATCTAATACAGCTAATATATTCTAACAATAAGATTTTATCATATGATCAAACTAGTGTATAGTTTTAAGCTTATATACAAAAATATGTCCACGTGCTATTTGGTGGTTTAAGAATTATACATGCGGCATTAAAATAAGTCACAAAAGTTGAATTTTATTAGTCATTTAGTAGGTGAAATTTTTCATGAATTAATTAAATAGGTAAAAAAATTTAATTAAAGAATCAAGTTTTACTTGGTAGGTGTGTGGAGCATATTTAGGCTAGGATTGGACTAAGTTTTGAATTTACAAGATAGGTGTCACACTAAGCTTGAACTAAGTGACCATGTTGGTGATAGTGGAAATTATTTGAAGAGTTTGAATTTAAAATAGTACATGTGTAAGCATGGGCATGGGAGACTAAGTAGAGAAACTAGTGGGGACTTTGATTACATATTGTTAAAGGTGAGTATGTGTGGCATTTAGAGACTTTTTGTAGCACTTTGAATGAGTAAAACAAGGGCTGACCAAAACAACCTAGGGGAGGGAAAGCTTGAATTTTGAAAACTTGTTGTATAAGTATGGAGAAAAATAAGGAAAAAGTTTGGGGTTGGGAGCCTATAAATAGAGTCTTTCACCACTTAATTTTTCACACTCAAAAAAGTTTTCAAGCCTCTCAAATTTTCGAGAAACACATCCCCCACAATTCTCATATTTTTGCCCCATAAACACACCATAACCGAAATCATTATAGTATTTATAGTGCTGGGGAATTTATTTCTTCTTCTATTTTCTTATTAAGCCTCAAAATATTATAGCTATTATAAACCCTATACAGCTGAAACACTAAATCCTACCAAACCTCTATATAGTATAAATACCCATGTATCAAACTCTTCGTATTGTTGTTGGAGATAGGCACTATTGTGAAGGATCAAGATTTTGAAGTATTAATCTTTTAGTTCTAGGGTAAAGGTACAACTTGTACGAGGTTTAAAGATTTTGGAAGTTTTGTTTTTATCATAAGTCTCTAATCTTAAATCTTTTATGTTATGTATAAAGGTTTTTGGAGAGATCTATTAGCACAACCAATCTCTTTTTCTTCTCTTATTCCACACTCAAGATAAGGAAAATTAGATGGTTTAGTTATGACATTTAAGTGATTTGTATGACCCTAACATTTCAGGTACAAGGAGATAAGTGTGGCTGGACCTTGTGTTCATAATTGTATGATGGACCTAAGTGATGTCCGGTAGGGTCGGTTGCCAAAAACTTGTATGACAGACCTAAGTGATGTCCGAGGTTTGAATGCCAACCTTTATAAGAACTTATTCTTTCTCTTGCCTAATTTGTTATTATGACCAATAGAATATGTTTATGACTTAGAGTTTGATTATTACCTATGTATGAGCAATAAAATATGTTTATGACTTAGAGTTTTATTATCACCTATGTATGACCAATAGAATATGTTTATGACTTAGAGTTTGTTTATGACCTAGAATGTAATATGATCTTATATGATTAGTGTAAATCAGTGTTGTTATGAAATTTTGTATGAACTTATGATATGTATGTTATGACCATGTGATTATATGATTGCTTGTATGTATTATCCTTACTGGGCTTAGAAGCTCATTCCTTATGATATTATTGTGCAGATAATTGAGGTTAGAATGGCCAATGGCGAGTGAGACATAAATAACTTAGTGATGTATTCATGAGGACCATATAGCCGTTGGAGTGATTAAGGGCCTATGGTTTTATTATGAAAGCATTTTCTTTTAAGTTTTTTTATTTCTTTAAATTTGAATGTTGCTTAGTTAATTTTGTTAAAGGCCTTATTTATTTTGTAAAAACATGGGACCCCTTTGCTTTATGGTATTTTCTAAAATAAAAGAGTAACATTTATGTTTACGATTCAACGCTGTGTTCTCGATAATATTATGAGAAATTAGGGCATTACACTTTATCAGAGTAAATATAAAATGTGACAATCTATTAAGTAAGAATAATTGAAATTTAACTTTTACTTGATATAAATTTAATAAATGGGGCATTTAGTTTAGTAAAATTATAGTAATACAAGTATTTTTATATAATCAATTTATTAAGTATCTTATTATTATTATTAAAAAATAAAAAAGGTGACATTAACATTATTCTATTTATCAAATGTGATATAAATTCTTCAACTTGTTAAGACTAAATGAATTTTTAGTATAAAGCTCGATAAGTGATAGTAGAACTCAACTATATATGATTGGGATGTTTTTACAACATGAAATTTTGTGTAGAGATCAACTGACGTAAGTAGAGCTAAAACAAACATGGTCGAGATTTCCAAAGAGTAAATGAACTTTAATTTTGGAGCTCGACTGGTGTGAGTAAAGCTCAATCATATTGAGTTGAGATTTCCAAATACTAAATGAACTTCTAGTTTAGAGCTCAACTGGCGTGAGTAGAGCTAGGCAATATACGATTGAGATTTCTAAAGAAACTCAACTGATCTTAGTAGAGCTCAATTATACCTAGTTGAGCTTTAATTGTTGTTGTCGAGATCAAGTTGAGCTCAACTCAATTGGTGTGAGTAAATCATCAATTGATGTAGATATTTGTTCTATTTTATATTAAATCGTAAACAAATAACAACATATAAATTAACTGAAACTAGATTGTATTAAAATTTATCCTAATTAAATTAAAATATATAAATAAATAAAGATTTCAATCTTGACAAAAAAATATCAATTGCCATCTTCTTTGTGTAGATTGGTATTGTCTCATCAGAGAGGCAATCAAAATTAAGACTAGCCATATAAAACTCAATGAACTTAATTATGCACACTACAAAATCTCCTCTATTATAAGAAAAGTTTAAATAAAAAAAATATTTAAATTTACAATAATATGAATAAATTTAGATAAATATAGACTTACCTTACATTTTGTGGAACACTAAGTAAACGTGTATATGTCCATGGCTTGTGAAGGTGGTGTATTATGTCCTCAAATTGTAAAGAGACATGAGACATAACCAGAATCATCATTTGGAATGGCAACATAAAAACATCTATTTCTTTTGTTGAGGTTGCTCCAAAATTTCAGTCATATATAGTCAACTCTAACCTATGCAAGTCTTCTTTAAATCGTAACCCAATGACTTTCTTTATGTTTAGAGGCATATACAAATTTTTTTGTGTCTTTCCATGCCTTGCCCCAAGTATTAGGTGACTGGCCTGAAATGTATCGACTTAACTCATTATTAATAATGTCAGGGTTATAGTTGAAGTTGATGGTCACCAACTGAGTAGATTTTTCATCTAAAATGAATGCATCTAATGGAATCACATTTGGATACTTATGTTGTCACTTTCTAATGCCAAATAAATACTATGTGTTATAAAAAATGAATAATAACATTATACATATGTAAACAAAAAGATTTTTTTCCCCAGATATAAGGAATCATAAAAACACGTGTCATACCCCACTAAATAGCCATCCATGGTCCTTAATAATGCATCGGAAAAAGTCTATAGTTCGTAAACCAAGCCCACACTCCACACTTTTTTTACTTTGTAAATATTCCTCAAACATCTTTTGTTTTTCACGATCAATCTTCCTTAGATGATCAAACTGGATACGATCATCTCGACGAAATCTAGTCTAACAAAATGGTTAGTTTATGGTGATTTCGTGAAGTGTGAACACTTTAGTGGTCTCTTTGAATTTTGTTGCTAAACTAGAAGATGTTGATTAACTATATTAGGATTATTAACTGTCAAAGGTTGATTTTCAACATGAGGAGAATATTCTTCAACTTGAGAAGGTTGATCTTCAACATGAGGAGGTTGTTCTTCAACTTAGGCAAATTGCTCATTTTCTAATCTACGTGGTATCACATAATATGTTCTTATGTAATTATCATCATCATTGCAATTGTCAGCATGATCACCACAACATTGGGATATTGAAATGTTTTCAGTAAATTTTTTTATCTTTGAAGCCAACATAGCAATTTCTGATCTTATCAATGAAAATTGTTGATCTATGTAGGCCTTGAGAGCAAACTAGTCAAATTTCTCACTTTGTCTCTCTTCTGGTCCAAATGTCATTGGTGGTCTTAGCATATGATTAAGAGAATGACCTTACATGCTTAATATTTAAATATCATCTCTTGTTGTTTCACTCATAGATTGGACATGACTTGTATTACCAACCTCCATAGATTGACCAGTGGCTTGGCCTTCAACTATAGCACCAACCACTACAACAATTTTGACCAAAAATGATTGTAAAAAATGACACATTTTAAGAAGAATTATTAATGTTGTGTAAATAAAAAAACGCGGACTAAAATTTGGAGCCAAATGAAATCAAAGGCGACAAATGAAATCAACGCCCGCTTTCTTATTTTATATTTAATCTCATTGTCTCTAATTAGAGAAAAAAAAAAGAAAACAAAAAACCCTATTGCAACCAGCAACTATAAAGATCCATGCTCATCAATGCACCTCGTCTTCCTCTCCATGTTCTCCTTCGTTTCCCGATCCTTGCTCTCCTCTTTTTTTTGTCTTTCCCTAGTTTATGCCTATTTTCTTTTCCACCTCTCTGTTTCTCTTTCTATTCCCTACATTTTTTCTCCTTTTTGTCGTCATCACCCCCAGTTTTTCTTTCTTTCTGCTTTGCAAGTGCACCAATGGCTGTGGGGTTCGATGATGGTGGGGCTTGGCAAGGCGAAGTGTAGGCTGGATGGTACGTATCTCTTTTAAATCTCTCTTTTTATTTTCTCTTCTAATTTTTCCCTCATAGAGAGAAAGAATCCTATGCCATTTGTTCTGATTAATTTCAAGTTATTGGATTGTATAAACTTGTTTATATTATTTTTCTATTTTGGGAGTGCCTTATTTTCTATTATGCTAGTGGTCTCTGGTGTCGTGGTTCATCTTTGATCTATTTTTTATTATGATATTTTGATTGTTGTTTGATAATGGGATTTTGGATCATAAGGCGTCTTGCCAAAAGTTTTATCATATTTTTTTCATTGAAAAATCTGATTTGTTAAGTATAAATTTCAAGTCTATGTGTCCACACCACAACATGAAATTTACTTTGCAGTTGATATTTGAGTTATTTGATTCTCTTTTAATGTGAAGATGGAGTTTTTCTGACATCATATGGAATGTCCATCAACTTATTTGATTTTCATGTTATTTTTGTTAGAGGGTCTTTGTAGTGGACCAAATTTTTTTATTTAAATTGTTTGGTAGAAAATATGTGATTTTATTTATTAATTGATCTATTTAATTGATTTTTAAATGTGAAGCTCTTAAGTTTTGGTTGCGTGCACCAATGTGCATGATTAGTAGAGGTAGACTTGAGGTTTTATGTGTGGGCATGCACATGGTATGCATGTTGAGCATGCATTAGTTTTTCATGCATAGTGTATTATCTTTTCTACTATTTTTATTATTTAAAGGAAGTGGAAATTGAGGTAAGTAAATATGAAGATATTCTAGAATGCTAGTGTTCATACTAGAGAAATGGGAAACAAATAAGAAGAGAAGAGAGAGGGAGTGTAGGCGCGTGGGAGAGAATGAAGAACAATGATTTGTTTTATTGTTTAGCTTGTTGACCCTAATTTCTTTATCATTTTAATTTAGACAAATTTGGGAAATAAAGGAAAGATAGTTTCCTCTTCTTGTAGCTAGGGTATTGGGCCATCAGGGGGATATGAAAAGAAAAAGAAATGAGCCTTGGGGACTCAAGTGTGGCCGACTACATAGAGGAGAAGAGGGAGAGATAGAGAGAGAGAGAGCTCATCATAGAGAGAGAGATGCACAAAATATAGAGAGAGAGATGCACAATATATATATATATAGAGAGAGAGAGAGAGAGAGCTCGTGGGGAAGGAAATGAGAAGAAGAAAAATGAGGTTTCAAGCTAGGTTTGTTTTCTTGTGTTCTTAGTGATTTAATCCTCTTCTCCATTTTCTTTTTCATCTTCTTGTAATTAGTCTTTTGTTTTCCTTGTTGTTGTTTTGTTCTTCCTTTGTTGGGGGTTCAAAACTCCTAGGTATACCAAGAGGGTGACCATAGTTCTCTTTTTGAGTGTTGATTTCTATCAAGGAGGTAATACAAATCTTTAACCCTATTATTGTTATGATGATTTATATGTTCTTGTTTATGTTTTGGGTTTTGTATGGAGATTTTAGTGCTTTGGTTATCTTTTTGGTGTTGTTTTATTTTTGGTTCTTGTTGAAATTTTAGGTTCATGAAAAATATATTTGGATCGTGGTGGTTATTTTGCATGAAAAATATATTTATTTTGGTTAATAAATCCATGAGATTTTTGGAGGAATTATGAGTTTGATGGGATATATGTTGGAATCATATTATTATGTTTCCATTGGTATTTTGATTTTAATGATTTGTTTATAAGGATGAAAACCTTATAATAGAAACATACTAGATTTAAAGTTTGGATTTTTGGAAAAATCAATGGATAATAGTATCCTATAGTATCCTATAGGTTTCGGCCAAGGATTATGGTATTCCATGGTTGTGCCTTTTTTTTCAATAATATTTTGGTTTGATGAAAATGCATGATATATGTTGGAAATTATTTTGTAAGAAAAGGTATATAGGTTTCAGCTTTGTGAGTATGGTGCGGTGTAGAGTAGTTTGCATTTTTGTTGTTTTTAGTTTTGCATGGTTAGTTGTAATATTAAAGATGTGTAAGGTGTAGAAGCATGTTAGGACAAACTATTAAAAAGAATAATGAGTTTTTGAAATAATATGCCTGCTGATTTTATTTTTGCATTGTATGGAAATTCATTAATAAATAAGAGAAATAGGTCATGTCTTAAAATTTATGTTTTTGAAAACTAAGACAGGAAAAATGGTGATGTTCACCTATTAATTATGTATTTTCTTCAACAAATACATGCAAAATTTTTGTTTAAAATTTAAGAAAAACTACTTTTAGAAAGATGTTTAAAATTGGTTTATGAAAAAATGTGAGTAATATTAATTCTTGTGCCAATTTTTTGATAATTATAAACTAATATGAATTTTGTGATCTAGAAATGATATTTTTTTTAGAAATTAAATATGCCATGTTTTATTATTTATTTTATTTTGCCTAGATAAAAGAGTACTTTCATGAATTAAATTATTTTATTAGTAACTACAAATTTTGTCACATTTTATTTTCTTTCTTTGATAATAATTTTTTTTTTAACTTTCCTCATTGAAAGAATACTTGTAAGAGAGTTTTTTTTTTTAATTTTTTTAAAAATTTTCCAAGTTAGTGTTTTATGAGGAATTTTATCACATTTTGATGAACATTAAATAATAAATGAAATTATTATTTGGTACAATAGCAACTAAAATAAAATGACTTTGTGTAATAAAATGTTGAATAAAATTTTATCATTTTAATGAAGTAATGTGGTATAAATCAAGTTGGTAAACTAGGTTTGTTTGCTGAATTTTACGAGTATAACAAGAAATAAAAGGATAAAAATCTACCAACTTCAAAGCGCATTTTTAGAACCATTCTACGTATGCATGTTACATGTGAGCTTAGTTTTACGTACACATATATACCATTAAATTAAGTGCATGATTCTTGTTTTGCAAACATTGAAGATTCGCTAGTAGACTTGAGATTAGTGTTTTATGATTTTATGTGAAATCATTATACAATAATGGTTGTAGTGGGGTATGTTTGTTGGGCATGCCAAGTCTTACTTGATATTGAGACAAATGTTTGGCTATGATTCTAGGCTCGTTCTGAAGCAGAAAAATATTTATTTTGCTTTTGCTTGGACTTGAGGTAAGGAAGTTAGCTAGAATTTCTATGAATTATATTATGAGAAGTACAAGCTATTATGTTATGAGATTAATGAGCTATTATGTTATGAAAAGTATGAGCTATTATGTTACAAGATGAATGAGCTATTATGTTATGAGATGAGTTGTTTGTATATATGCTTGTGTGTTGTATGAAAAGCAGTAGGTTGTTAGCATGATGAACGCGACACAACAAATGTGTTACTAAGGATATGACGTAACTCACGTAGAGGCGAGGATCATAATTTCTGTTTACCTCATAGAAGAGGATTTACTGGTTTATGCTTTACCAGTTGCCTCTTAGAATTTGCATGCTTTATTTGTTATGATGATTGTTGACGCGGTTCTTCGCCAACAGGTAATTAATAGAATGAAGGCGGGATTAGTGCTAAATAATGAACCGTAATAGATGAATGATCTTAAAATAAAATGGTGACACGAATACTTTTTTTGGTGGTTCAAAGGTTAAAATCCTTCTAGTCCACCAGCCAATATTATTGCTATCTTTCTGGTATTCTTTACAGGGTATTTCTTTACACCATAGAATCCAACCCTTTGCAACTCCCAGGGTCTCCATATTTATAGGAGAGGGCACCTAGGGGTTGGCAAGGGGGGTCATCCCATGACCTTCTTACCCATCATGTCACTTCTGTCACATTCATGATTAATTCCTAAAACCTGACAATGAAGTGTGGTCTAACAATAGGTAAGGGGGAATAATGGGCCGCACGGCCCAACCCAGTCATGGGTGCCTGAACACGCACGTATATGCTGCGTGTCCGAGAATTCAGGGATATATTAGACACGTGATGTCTGATATATGCACGTTTACATTGCGTGGTTGACTTTATAAGGGGTCACAGATGCCAACTCAAGCTCGTACCTCGAGCTTGTTGTATTCTTAGCCCGTGGTGTCCATACCTCTGACCCGACTCCTTAGTAATCTCATCAAGCCTTTGGTTACCTTGAGCTGGAGAGGTAGGACCTGGCAACAGCAGCTCCGGGCACGTGGCATCCACGTGGTTGATATAATTATGCTACCTCTCAGCTCGCTAATAGCCCGTGGATAATTAGGGCGTACAATGATATATTCAAATAAAGGGTACGATTATGATATGATTATGATATGATACAATATGTTATGAGCTTACGTTAAGAAAGTAGACTGTATTTTATTTCTTTGTAAATTGTTGTATCTTATGTGTACTTCCTTACGAGGCTTCTAGCTCACCTCTCTTACTTTCCTCCTTTTAGGTAGGCAATAGAGTTTCTTCTTAGCACGCACTGTGATGTGGGGATTTCCAATGTCTAAGCATGTATGTCGCAGGCGTCCATGAGCGAATAAATGATCTAGACAAACGCCAATAATGTTATGGACTTTTATTTTATGGATTATGTTTTTTTTTATTACGCTACAGTATGACTTTATCTTTATTTTAAAAACTGCATAGAAGACACTACATTTTATTTTAAATAATTGGGCCCAAATTGTATGTTTTGACAAGACCCCACTGAACTTTTCTCAATAATGGTAATTTTCTAATAAATATAAATTGAGTAACGTTCTTACAAAGATAATAGAATAAGGCGTTGTTACAGTCTTGATTGGTTTTTTCTTTTTCCTTCTAAATATTCTTTTCAAGAAATTGTAACTGTTTGATTGAGTTGAATTTTATATTTATAGCTATTTTGATGCCGATATTTTTACTTTAGCTTTAAACATTTCATTGAGAGAAACTTATTTTGAAATTTTAAATTCGAATGAGTTCTGATAACTTAGGATATGTTGTTAGTTATATTTGGATTTTAAATTTTATTTGCATAAACTGAGATGGGGAATTGTGGTCTGAATATGAGCTGTGTGCAAATTGGTGTTTGTGTATATTGATTGTGTTAAAATTGGGTATTAATCATGATTTGCATAAAGTGATTTGAATCAATGGTCCAAATGTATTTCTACTTTTTGAATTTTAAGGTTATTTGTGTTCAATTTGTTACCATATAGATGGTGCATTTCTGCATGTGGAGATGCTCACGTGGGTTTGGATTTTGTTATCATTATGATTTATATACTCATTCTAGATTATTGTTTTATGTCAAAGGTGCTTGATTAGTTGACATGTTTTTCTAAGATATTAAGATTCGATTGGTTTCATTTGTGTCTATAATAGCAGGTCTATGGTATCCATTTCATGTAGATTACATGATAAGTTTATGTATTTGTGATATAGATAAACCTTATCTGTGGAAGAGTAGTTCATGTTTTTTGACAAGTGCACTGAAATTAGATAGGTTTACCAAAGCCAGTACATATCAAGTATATCTTTAAACTTGGTCTATGTCATATATTTATTTATGAATAATATTGTAGTTACGTATTTATTTGTTAATTAATTTTTACAATGATTTTGTTAGAGGGAGGGTCATTTAAATATCAAGAAATGAGTGTTGCAGTGGTTGATCCAAGCCTAATAAAATTTAGAAGCAGAAGGTATTACAGTAATACTCATTTCAAATGAAAATGGAGATGCTTCTTAAGTATATATAGTAACTTCTAAATTTGGAGAAGCTTTTTCTGTCATGATTTCTTGAAAACTTAGTGAAATTGACTACCAAATATTTTCAGGCTTTGCTATTTAGTTGCTACAGTTCAAAACAAGATAGTTAAGAAATACCTTATGCTCTTGAAGTTTAGTCCGACAAGTGATCAAGCTTCACATTCTTTTAAGGTGCATCATGTTGGCATAATCCTTTTTGTTGCTATCAAGACTACACTAGGCATGATTCCATAGCTTGATTTCTTATAAGTTTTCACCATGTCATTTTAACTACTGATAGCAAAACAATATTTCTTGCAATTTTAGATACCATGATATTGAAATTATATATTTTTTTTATTTCTATTTACTTTTGAAATGGCATGTTGCTTGCAAGAACTTAGGACCGACAAGCTTTTCTAGTTTAATCAATGGTGGTCCCCTGTTTTTAACTTGCCACATTTAAATGATGAGTATGTTGGGGTTTTATGCCCTAATTAAAACTCAAATTCTTTGTTATCTCATTTTATTATCAATAAAAGAATAGAAATAAATTTTTTGATTTGGTCAATCACTTTGCTCACATGTTTTATTTTCATGATTATTTGTTTAATATAAACTTCTATTAAATCCCGAGCATATAGCTAATCTTATTTATAGTGACGTAATCACAGTGGAATATAAATATGATTATATGTTCAAAATAAGTTAGTCCTAAGATTAGTCAGTGCACCGGATTTACACTGACTTGCCAATCTACGATATGATCTACTTACACATTACAGTGTTATGTTCTTTCAAAAACATTAGCAAAGTAGATAAGATCGGATGTATTTGTTACATCGGACATGATCGATATTGACAGTTGATAAGATAAGTAAACATACCGTTATTATCTATTCTAGTCATATCATATAGTTGACCATAGGTCAATTCAATCTCAATTCTGAGTGGTTAGTATTCTAACTGATTGTATTATTTGAGTTCTTTGACTTGTTCGTTATCAGCTTACCCTACAGACTAGCCCATATTTACATCTTGGGAACTCGGTAGTATAATTGAGTGGGAGTTTAATCATAGATATGAACATCTATAGCTTCTGATGAAGAAGTGAAACGATGGTTTCCTTTTAGTTTGGTTCAAGGTGATAAATGATAGAGATCTCATTTCAGTAATTAAATTAGTTTACTGAAATATCATTTACAAGGAACTAAGTGTTTTAAGGATAAAATACAACGAGGGGTAAAACGGTATTTTAGTCCTATCTCATTGTAGACCGTCTATAGAGGATTGAGTGACAATTATGGTTGTAACAATGGATAATTAATAGCGTATCTATATTTGTTATAGAGCGTTCTATGAATTCAAGAGTGCAATTCCAAGTCTATAGTGGAGTCACGAGGAATTAATAAGTTAGTAAATTTATTTGTTAGATTTATGATAACTTATTGGAGCTTGATTTCATAGGCCCATGGTCCCCATTGTACCTTGGATAAAATCATCTAGATAGTATCAATTAATTGATTTAATCATCAATTAGAATTATCAAAGTTGACCAGGTCAATTTTGGATAGTTTCACAGAGTTGTGTAATTTTGAGAAGAAAAGAGAAATTATGGCAGATTTATTAATTAAGATAAATTGATATCTAAATTAATAAATAAATTTAAATCAAGGTTCAAATTATAAATAATTAATTTTATAAAGGATTTAAATAATTATTTAATTAATTAAATCAATAGAAAATAATACATGCCTTGATTTTAAGTCCAATGTGCTTATAATCAAATGGGAAATTTCATGGGCCTATAGCCTATGATAATTTCGACCTAGGGCTTCAAAATGACTATTATTTTATTGATTTTTTAATTAAATTAAATGGCCTAATTGAATCTATAAAATGAGTTCTTAGAGAGAAGTAAAAAAAGAAGTTTGATAAGTCTCAAGTCAGATTTTCTGATAGTTTTAGATTCTCTCTAAACACAAGTCATTTTCTAAGCCTCTTTGTTATTTTCTCTTCTTCTCTCTATATCTATCTCATGTGTTGAGAATTGCCCACACTAGTCTGGGTGGTTCTAATGATACATTGGAAGATCGTGAAGAAAATAGAAGATCGGTTCAGTTTCTTGATAATACTCTGCGACAGAGAGGATACAAGAGTTAGAGAAACTGAAGGAAAGACTCTTTAATTCCGCTGCGTATACTGTAAGTATTCTATTTTTTATTTCTCTTTGAATTCAATTTTAGAAACATGTTTTAGGCTATCTCGTATTAATTTGTTTAATATTAGATATACATGAAAATAAATAAAGATCATGTATAAGCTTATTCAAACAACTGGCCTCAGAGCCTTTGGTAATCTTTATTTTCATGCATGAACATGTTTAAAATTGGATTATTTGATATGTTTGAATAATTGGATGGTTTTCATGTTTTTATGAAGCATATTGATTTTATGTGAATTTTAGCAATTTTTAGGTTATTTTGTTGTGTTTTATATGCTATTAATTTTTATATATGCTTTATTTTGTGTAAAACATGTTCAAAATTAATTAGAAAATGGTTTTGGTTTGAAAAATTGCTCAAAATTTTTTTTGAAAAAAATTTGGCCTGGCTGCCCATGCGCGCGCGCGCCTACGTCACCCACGCGCGCCACCACACGCACGCCAGTGCGCAGCCGCGCGCATGCATGCGTGAACAGTACCGGTGAACAGTACCTCATGTACTATTCATCCAATTTTTTTTTTTTTTTAAATTAAAAAAATATTAATAAAATTTGTAGAAATAAATTATTTATAATCAAAACCAAAAAAAAATCTTTTTTGTTTTATCATTTAATTTTTTTTTAAAAAAAAAAAGATATTTTTGTTAGTTGAGATTTAAATAATTAGATATTTTCTACAAACATTCAAATTCAAATTTAAAAATAGACTAACAACTTAATTTTAAATCTTTTAATATATTTGAATATTAGAATTATAATATCAGATATTTAAGATATTTTCATTTAAATTCTTGATATTTTTATTAAATCTTTATTTGAAAATATAAATATCTTTTTATTCTATAGTTTTAATATTTAAATTATTTGAAATTTGAACATTATTAGTTAAATATTTTTATGGATCTTTGAATTTGTTTAACTATTTGAGATATTTTAGGGTTGTTATAACTATTTGTATTTTATTATTTTTAAATGGTTAAAATATTAGATAATAGTTGTAACAACACAAGATATTTTTGGAAAATAGTTTAGATATTGATTTTAAAATTTAAAATTGGTTAAATTTTGAAAAATATCATGTTTTTCAGCCAATTAATAAAATATTTTTTTAATAAATGAGATTTAAATTAAGTTTCGTTAATTGTTGATAAATCCTATTTAAATTAAATTAATATTTTTTTTCAAATTAACCTAAAACCAAGTTAATTGTTGATAAATGAAATTTAAATTAACTATTGTTAATTGTTGATAAATTTCATTTAAATTGACTTATTTTTTGTAAAAATTTAATTAGTTTGAATTTTTTGATAAATTCTATATAATTAATTGTTGTATTTTTGCATAAATTCATAGAATTGCTCATATAGCAACATGATTAGGCCCATCCAATTATAACATGTTTGTTTGCACTATATGTGGTATTTTTGCAATTGGGCTTAGATGCATATAATGGTCCATATGTTTGTTGGATATATGGTATTTTGCCAAATAAAATATTCATAAAATGATAGGTTTTATTTGGGCCCATTAGAAAATGTAAAGTTTAAATTCCTCTCTTGTGGGTGATTCCACTTGTGAAGGCCCATTTGCTTTGCATGACTATAGTGGGCCTAATCAATTAATAACAATTAATAAAACGAAGGTTTAAATTCCTGTCTTTTGGACCTTGTATGGAAGATAGGGGGCCTTTGTAGTGGGAACGACATACTGGACCCAGCCCTCCTCCATACAAGCCCAATTGTTAAGGCCCATTTACCTGAGTTGGACTTAATTGTATAGGTTCATTATATTAGTTAAACCTAAATATTGATTAGAAACAAATTAATTTTAAATTAATTGAATTTGTTTCAATGTGACACTTTACAATTAATAAGAAATTATAGGACCTTGGTTTTTTTTTTAAAATTTAATCTATTTAATTTTTTTTGGGAAAACCATAGTCATTAATTTTCTAAAAATAAATAATAAAAATACTATTTTAATTTTATAATGAGCTCATTTAAAGAATTTTATTCGATCTCCATCGTTGGTTTAACATAGTCAATAGCTTAATGGGGCCTCGGGGCGCTTTGATTTGTCCCCCTACGGAAGGTGTTCATTAGTTATTTTTACAAGGTTAGATCTCGAAAGATAGATAATTATAGGTCAAATTCTACTAGACTCACCCCAACGGTGACTACTAGGATTAAATCTATGATTATCGAAACCGTGGGTCTAGCTCATAAAATAAGAGATTTTGTTTTCTTATTTTGATCGAATAGTAGGTTGTTAATAATGATGTCCATTATTAAATGAGCTTACAACTCTATTTAACTAGTGGTATTTTTGACTCTCGCCAACCGGGACAAGGATATCATAGATTAGTTAAAAACCTAAAGAAATAAAGATATGGTTGTTTTTGGTATTTTTTTCCCATATCTTACATATTTTTGTATAGGTTGTGCTATTTCTTGAAATTTGTGTGAATAGAAGTTTTATTGATCAAATGTGATTGATTTCTATTTGTTATCCAGATTTCCGGATAGCGTTTAGATTGATGGCCTCGGGGAAACAGAATTATCGATGTCTTTCACGATAGGCGACCAGAGCTCGCGGATATACAGAAAGGCTTCACCTCTCCCGCTTGGTGTCCGGATTACTCTTCCAAGCAAACACCATACGGAAACTCGTCAACTCTCCCGGAGCTCCCGAAGGAGTATCCATCGGGGAAGCTCCTTCCAGGAGAAGCTCTTCGAGTGGTCTCCGCGGAAGCAGTTCCGTGCCTCGCACGGAACAAAGCCAAACGGTCGAGTCCTGGAGGAGGCATATTTGGAATGATATCCGCCTGACACAGGATCCCGCCTGACACGCCCGTCAGGTCAAAGCCGCACACATCCCAGCACGCCTAAGGGTACCTTTTCGCCTACTGTTCCGCTGACAACTTGGAAAAGACGGCTGACTTTGTGTGTTCCCCATACTTTCACGTAAATATACCCACATAGAGTCTTGTAGCCATGCTACTACAGTAATTGTATCCCTATTTATGGCTGGTGTAATTAAAACTCATGTACGTAGAGAAAAACCCTAATCCAAAACCCTAGCTATAAAGACCCCTTCATTTTACAAGAGGAGGGACGAACAAATCATATAGCAAAAACTCTACCAAAATCTCTCTAGCTTCATCTTCTTCAAGAGAACCCGAGAGAAACATTGTGAGCGTGTGAAGTTCTTATGCACCAGCCATCTTACTGTAATCTTTTCCAAGTATAATAACATCGACTCGTGGACTAGGGCTTGTTAACGCCTGAACCACGTAAAAACACTGTTTGTTTAGTTACATTTCAGTATTTCTACAGTTCTTATCTTTTTATTATTCTGTTAGTTATTCGTTTCCGAAAAACTCGGTAAACACTATTTTATTGATAATTTGTAGTTTTAAGTTAAGTAGTGTCTGTGTCTACTCCCATCCTTTCTCAACTTTTGATGGAGAAACTCACTGGAGAAAACTTCCTTAATTGGAAGCAGAATATCAACATAGAGTTGATTGGTGAAAACTTTGAATTCGTCATGATTGAGGAATCCCCAGGACGAGCACCGTGTCCGCACGTTAGTGATGGCACCGTCAATGCTCGTGATGGTATCGTAAATGCTTGGATAGCACTGTAAATTCTCGGATGGCACCGTGTCTGCACGTTCGTGCTCAACTCAACTATGGTCTGACGCAGCTCATGAACGAGCTTTAAATTATTGAACCTGTCATGGGTGGACCTAGTAAAGGAGCTGAAAATAAGACTATTGATGTTGCTGCTCATCTAGCTAAGGCTGAAGCTAACCAAGCTTCGTCTTTGAAAGCTGGAAACAAGAGGAAAGGTGGACAAATAAACAACCCCAAGCCTGCAAAGACGAGTGCACAACCAAGTGCACAGACGCCTAAGGGAAAGAACAAGAAAGGTAAAGATAAGTTCTTTCATTGCAAAGAGAAGGGGCATTGGAAATGAGATTTCCCTAAGTTTCTAGCAGCGAAAAACAAAGGTAATGATTATAGTTCATTTATCTTGGAAACATGTGTTTTAGAGAATGATAAATCCATTTGGATTAATGATTCTGGAACTACTAACCATGTTTGTAACTCTTTACAGCTTCTTGAATAGTGGGAGGAAGTGAACGAAGGTGGCTTAAAGCTTAGAGTTGGGAACAGAGCGTTTGTTAAGGTCCAAGCTAGAGGAATAACTCGTCTGAAGTTCGAAAATAAATACTTAATTTTAAAAGTTGTATTTTTTATTTCGGATTTTAGTAGAAATTTAATTTCAGTTTCCATGTTGCAATTAGAACGATTTGTTATGACTTTCACAAGTTTTAATATATCTATTTCTTTCAATGGATCACAATTGTGTATTGCATGTTTGGAAAACGGGCTTTATATTCTGCGACCTAACGAACCCCTCGCTCTTAACAATGATTTATTCAAAGTAGCTAAACCTAGGACCAATAAACGTCAAAAGACCGATAACAAAAATATGACGTATTTATGGCACTTGAGACTAGGTCACATTGGCTATGATAGGATTCAAAGACTTACAAAGGACGAACCTTTGAGGGAACTCACCTTAGGTAAATTACCTGTTTGTGAATCTTGTCTAGAAGGCAAACTGACCAAGTGTCCATTCTCTGCAAAGGGTGATAGGGCCAAAGAACCACTTGGTCTTGTGCATTCAGATGTTTGTGGACCTTTGAATGTACAAGCGAGGGGTGGTTTTGAGTATTTTGTCACTTTCATTGACGATTACTCTAGATACTCATGTCTTTACCTAATGCATAGGAAATCATAAACATTTTCAAAGTTTCAGGAATTCCTAGCAATGGTTCAGAACCAATTAGGTAAAACGTTAAAGATCTTGCGATCTGATAGGGGTGGAGAATATTTTGATATGCAGTTCCAAGATCATTTATCTGAACTTGGGATTTTATCACAACTTACTACCCCAGGTACTCCGCAACAAAATGGTGTAGCGGAACGCCGAAACAGAACTTTATTGGAAATGGTTAGATGCATGCTTAGTTACTCAACTCTACCAACTTCGTTCTGGGGACATGCAATTGAAACTGCGAATGACATTCTCAATGTTGTGCCGTCAAAATCAATCCCCAAAAAACCTTTAGAATGCTGGAATGGTCGTGAACCTAGTTTACACCATTATAGAATCTGGGGGTGTCCCGCTCACGTCGTGAGGAAAAAGGAGGGAAAGCTAGAACCGCGAACTGAATTTTGCATGTTTGTTGGCTATCCTAAAGGTACTCGGGGTGGAATTTTCTATAGTCATTCAGAAAATAAAGTGTTTACTTCTACAAATGCTACTTTTCTGGAAAATGACTATGTCCAGAACTTTAAACCTCGCAGCAAAGTAGTTTTAGAGGAGATGGTTAAAGAATTGACTCCAACCAATGTTCCATCGTCATCAACGCGAGTTGATGATGAAATTCCCACTCTTCATGTACAACTGACGCAAGTCGATTTAAATGAAGAAAGTACCACTGTTCCTGAGCAAACAGTCACAGAGCCTCGTCGTAGTGGGATGGTTTCTAGAAACCCAGCTCGCTATGGTTTGGATGGTGAAAACAATATGGTTGTTGGTGACACTAGTGATGATGATCCATTGTCTTTCAAACAGGCAATGGCTAGCCCTGAAAAGGAACTATGGCTCGAAGCCATGAAACAGGAAATGGAGTCCATGTACTCAAATTCTTTCTGGGATCTTGTGGAAGCACCTAGTGACTTTAGGGCCATTGGGTGCAAGTGGATCTACAAGAAGAAACGAGGTGTTGATGGAAATATCGAGACTTATAAAGCTCGATTAGTGGCAAAGGGTTATACCCAAAGAGAAGGCCTGGACTATGAGGAAACTTTTAGTCCGGTAGCCATGCTCAAATCCATTTGCATCCTCCTATCCATAGCAGCCGCTCTCGACTATGAGATCTGGCAAATGGACGTCAAGACAACTTTTCTTAATGGAAAGCTTGACGAAGTCATTTATATGGATCAGCCAGAAGGATTTAAAGTATCTGGACAAGAAGGAAAAGTTTGCAAGTTGAATAGGTCCATCTATGGACTTAAGCAAGCTTCTCGTTCCTGGAACCCTAGGTTTGATGAAATAATCAAAACCTATGGCTTTGAACAAAATATTGATGAGCCCTGTGTTTACCAACTGAAGGCAAATCAAATAGTGGTATTCCTGGTTCTTTATGTAGATGATATCTTACTCATTGGAAACAATGTTAAGAGATTATCAGATGTGAAGAATTGGCTGAGCACTCAATTCTAGATGAAGGATTTGGGTGAAGCAAGTTATGTTCTAGGTATCCAGATCATCAGGGATAGAAAGAACAAACTTTTAGCTCTATCTCAAGCAGCTTACATTGATAAAGTGCTTGAACGTTTCTCAATGAAAAATTCCAAGAAAGGGCGTCTACCGTCCCGCCATGGAATTCATCTTTCAAAGAAGCAGTCTCCTCAGACTCCTGAAGAGGAAGATGCAATGAGAAAAGGTCCTTACGCATCTGCAGTTGGAAGTCTGATGTATGCCATGTTGTGTACTAGACCAGATATCTGCTATGCAGTGGGAGTAGTGAGCAGGTATCAGTCAAACCCAGGACCGGAACATTGGATAACAGTTAAGCATATCTTGAAGTATTTGAGACAGACTAGGGATTATATGTTAGTCTACAAGGGTGGTGATTTGAACCCTGTAGGCTACACCAATTCAGATTTTCAAACTGATGTCGATGACAGGAAGTCTACTTCTGGAATGGTGTTTACTCTTGGGGGTGGAGCTGTGATTTGGAGAAGCGTAAAGCAGTCTGCAATCTCAGATTCCACCATGGAGGCTGAGTACATAGCTGCGTCAGAAGCAGCTAAGGAAATAGTCTGGCTAAAGAAGTTCTATTCGGATCTTGGTGTTATTCCAGAAATGGATAAACAGCTTGTGTTGTTTTGTGACAATATAGGAGCGATAGCCAACTCGAAAGAACCTCGAAGTCACAAGAGGAGCAAGCATATAGAAAGGAAGAATCACATTATTCAAGAATATGTGGCCAGGGGAGATGTGAAGGTTATGAAGAATGCAACTGTAGACAATCTTGTGGATCCGTTTACAAAGACACTACCAGAAGCTACATTTGATAAGCATATCAAGGAGATGGGATTAGTAGAATTAAGGCATTAGTTTCAATTAGTGCAAGTGGAAGTTTGTTGGGGTTTTATGCCCTAATTAAAACTCAAATTCTTTGTTATCTCATTTTATTATCAATAAAAGAATAGAAATCAATTTTTTGACTTGGTAAATCACTTTGCTCACATATTTTATTTTCATGATTATTTGTTTAATATAAACTTCTTTTGAATCCCGAGCATATAGCTAATCTTATTTATAGCGACGTAATCACAGTGGAATATAAATATGATTATATGTTCAAAATAAGTTAGTCCTAAGATTAGTCAGTGCACCGGATTTACACTGACTTGCCAATCTACGATATGATCTACTTACACATTACAGTGTTATGTTCTTTCAAGAACATTAGCAAAGTAGATAAGATCGGATGTATTTGTTACATCGGACAGGACCGATATTGACAGTTGATAAGATAAGTAAACATACCGTTATTATCTATTCTAGTCATATCATATAGTTGACCATAGGTCAATTCAATCTCAATTCTGAGTGGTTAGTATTCTAAAGGATTTTATTATTTGAGTTCTTTGATTTGTTCGTTACCAGCTTACCCTACGGACTAACCCATACTTACATCTTGGGAACTCGGTAGTATAATTGAGTGGGAGTGTTAATCATAGATATGAACATCTATAGCTTCTGATAAAGAAGTAAAATGATGGTTTCCTTTTAGTTTGGTTCAAGGTGATAAATGATAGAGATATCATTTTAATAATTAAATTAGTTTACTGAAATATCATTTACAAGGAACTAAGTGTTTTAAGGATAAAATACAATGAGGGGTAAAACGGTATTTTAGTCCTATCTCATTGTAGACCGTCTATAGAGGATTGAGTGACAATTATGGTTGTAACAATGGATAATTAATAGCGTATCTATATTTGTTATAGAGTGTTCTATGAATTCAAGAGTGCAATTCCGAGTCTATAGTGAAGTCACGAGGAATTAATAAGTTAGTAAATTTATTTGTTAGATTTATGATAACTTATTGGAGCTTGATTTCATAGGCCCATGGTCCCTATTGTACCTTGGATAAAATCATCTAGATAGTCTCAATTAATTGATTTAATCATCAATTAGAATTATCAAAGTTGACCAGGTCAATTTTGGATAGTTTCACAGAGTTATGTAATTTTGAGAAGAAAAGAGAAAATATGGCAGATTTATTAATTAAGATAAATTGGTATCTAAATTAATAAATAAATTTAAATCAAGGTTCAAATTATAAATAATTAATTTGATAAAGGATTTAAATATTTATTTAATTAATTAAATCAATAGAAAATAATACAGGCCTTGATTTTAAGTCCAATGGGCTTATGATCAATGGGAAATTTCACAGACCTATAGCCTATGATAATTTCGACCTAGGGCTTCAAAATGGCTATTATTTTATTGATTTTTTAATTAAATTAAATGGTCTAATTGAATCTATAAAAGGAGTGCTTAGAGAGAAGTCAAAAAAGAAGTTTGATAAGTCTCAAGTCAGATTTTCTAATAGTTTTAGATTCTCTCTAAACACAAGTCCTTTTCTAAGCCTCTTTGTTATTTTCTCTTCTTCTCTCTATATCTATCTCATGTGTTGAGAATTGCCCACACTAGTATAGGTGGTTCTAATGATACATTGGAAGATTGTGAAGAAAATAAAAGATCGGTTTAGTTTCTTGATAATACTCTGCGACAGAGAGGATACAAGAGTTAGAGAAACTGAACGAAGGACTCTTTAATTCCGCTGAGTATACTGTAAGTATTCTATTTTTTGTTTCTCTTTGAATTCAATTTTAGAAACATGTTTTAGGCTATCTCGTATTAATTTGTTTAATATTAGATATACATGAAAATAAATAAAGATCCTGTATAAGCTTTTTCCAACAGAGTACTTCCATCTATTATGGTGTATTCAATATTTCCATATGTTTTCTGTTTATTTTGTTTGCTTGTAGAGTCTGCTTTTGTTTACATCTTGCGCTGTAGCTGCATTTTGATATCTATTTCAGTCTCCTGTTAGTGGCATCTTTTATACTCTGCAACTACTTTTGTTTTCTATTTTATATTCTCCTACATTATTAGTATTTTTGTTATTTTATATACACAATTGACTATAGAACAATTATAATGGATTCTGTTTTGTTCTTTCAAAATATCACTATGAATGTAAATAGAATTATTGATCACGTGTGTTGATGCTTTGAAGCTTGGAAAAATGTAAAAAAAATTTGTGGCGAACGTTATTTAAGACAAAATATTTTAAAGTAATTGAGAAAAATAAGTGGCATATCCTTATTGATTCATGATATAATTGTCACTTGATTCAACTGGTTTTAGTGTGAAAATATCTTTTAGTGTGAATACTATATTTTTACCATATTTATCACAATTAATCTTTATTGGTAAAATAATGTATTTAAATTATCTTGTGAGATTATTTTTGGGGATCATGTTCATCCTGGAATCAGAATGTTTTAAAAAATGAACATGGTCAAAATAAATGACCAAGTTTGTTCTGCCAGATAAGTCTGATGTCATTGCTGACTCAACAGATTCATTTTTTGTTGACATAGAATTAGTCTGGCTAGCAGATTTTCTAAATTAAAGAAAAATTGCAAATCATTTCTTTATTGTTCCAGATTGCAAGAAAGGCGCTTCAGAACGTACAAACAACTATAAATAGATACCAAGAGCTCTTGGAAAGTCAAATATCTTATCTTGTGATAAGGATAATTTATTTGATTTATTCTGATTGCATATTTTCAAGGATTGGGTTATTATGGATAAGAAAGATTCGAAGATCAACCTGGTCAAGAAAAATGACCAAATTCTTTACAGCCAGTCAAGAATTATGATCATGCTGACTCAGCAGTTTCCTGTTACGTCGGAACTGAATCAACTTGGTTGGCATATTTTTTTTCAATCGAAGACATTTGCAAATATCCTTGTATTAATTGCAAGATTTCAGAAGAGTTGGCCTTGGACGTTTTTCTCAGCTATAAATACCTTGTCAAGGCCTTTGGAAAAATCACCTCCTCCATTTTGTATTTTGTAAACACTTGTTGTTATATTTTAGGAGTGTTTCTTTGTAAAGATTAAGTTGTTCACCTTAATCTTTGTGTGTGTGCCGAGTGCACTTGTCTATATATCTATCTTGTTCCTTGTAACAAGTGGTATCTCTTGTGAATGTGTTTTATGGATCTTCGAGAGAAGATTTCATCAAAGTCTCGCTTCAAGAGGAAGAGAGCACTCACTTTTCTTTGAAGGGATTTCAAGAGAATTAGCGTTTCATCAAAACCAAATTCGTAGAGAAGAGTACAACAAGATTGCGACATTAATTTAAGAGGGAGTCTTACATTGTTTTAGTCAATGCTTTTATGCACATTATTTCTTTACTAATTGGTTTATTCTCTGGGCGTGGCCCCGTGAATGTTGGTTATTCGAAAGGATTTCTAAACCATGTAAAAATTCATTGTGTTCTTTATTGTTTTTGCATTGTCTTTTTATTGTGTACAATTTCTATCGTGACAAGTTCTATTCTTTCCTGACAGAACTGAAATCATCTTCCACATTTAATTACCATTCCTCACTTTAATTAATTCACCTAGTTTAATTAATTTGGTAATTACTAAAAACAGAATTTCAATTGGTATTAGAGCGGGTCACTAAGTTCTTAGTGAGATTTTGTGGTTTTTTGTTTGTTTTGTTTCTTGTGAAATGTCTTTCTTTAGAGAAGGTGGATCTATAACTCACCCTCCATTGCTGAATGATACAAACTATCCATAGTGGAAAGTAAGGATGAAAGCTTTTATCAAATCCCTTGATGAAAGGGCTTGGAGATCAATATTGACTGGTTGGACACCACCTGTCGAGACAAATTCGAAATCCAGTACGGCACAGGTAAAATCTGAACTTGAATGGTCTAATGAAGAAGATAAATTATCAATTTATAATAATAAAGCTTTACAAGAAATTTTTAATGGTGTTGGTGAGAGTTAAATAAAATTGATTTCATCTTGTGAGTTTGCCAAAGATGCTTTGGAAATATTTCAAACTCAATTGGAAGGAGCTGCTGATGTTAAGCGATCTAGGCTTGTAATGTTGACCACAAGTTTTGAAAACCTTCGCATGTCTGAAAAAGAAACCCTCACTAAGTTTTATGAAGAATTGTCTGACATTGCTAATGAATATTTTGCTTTAGGAGAAAAGTTGTCTGACTCTATTTTGGTTAGGAAAATTGTTAGATCTCTTCCTGACAGGTTTCAATCCAAGATCACAGTCATTGAGGAGGTAAAGAACATTGACACATTGAAAGTTGAGGAAGTGATGGGATCTTTTCAAACTTTTGAACTTAATCAAAAGATCCGCCAACAAGAGAAACCAATTATTGTGAAGGAGAAGTCAATTGCCTTGAATTCTTCCACAGAGAAAATGAAAAGCTTAGATGAGAAAGATGATGATGAAATGATCTTTTTATCAAAAAGCTTTAAGAAGGTTATGAAAAAGATTGGTAACAAGAAAAACATGTCTAAATCCTCCAAAGGTAATAATTTTTCCAAACCTTTTGAATCTACTAATAAAAAAGGTATTCAATGCAGGGAGTGTGAAGGTTTCAGACATATTCAATCCAAATGTGCCAATACCTTAAAGAAGAATAAGAAGGTCATGACAGCCACTTGCAGTCACCAGGATTATGAAAGTAGTGACGAGGAAGAAAATTCTAATCTTTCCTTAACTTTTGTTTTTTCTTGCTTACCTCTTTCGGTGCAGGTGAATGAGAACCTTGTTTGTTTAAATAATAATATTTCAACAGATGAGGGTTCCCATGGTGATTCGGATGAATCCAATTTGGATGAGGATTCCTTGAAAGAACCATACAGAAACATGTATGATCAATGGTTGAAAGTGTGTTTAGATAATCGTTTGATGGCAAACAATAACAAAGTTATCAAGAAGAGAAATGAAGAACTTGACACTCTTGTTAAAAAATATGAAATTGATATTGTTGCTAAAGATTATGAAATCAAACGTTTTTCTAATCAAGTTGATCAAATTGTGAAAGGTGTCAAAGTGCGTAATGATAGATCTATGGTTTTGGATGATGTTCTGCTTGCAGATCAAAAAACTTATGATTCTTCTAGATTAGTATCAAATGGATCTAAACCTAAAGGAATTTTTTTTTTCATTTATGGATATCTTCCTATTGTTTCGAAGACTGACCCTTCTGCAGGTTTTACTCAGACTCATGTGGCCATATCTTTTCAATCTGTCACAACACATGAGAAACAGACCAAAAATTTTCAGAATAAAAAAACAGGTCATTTTATTCCAATTTTCCATTTATGTGGAGTGAAAAGTCATATTCAACCTAAATGTTCTACCTTGATGAGTTTTCTTCAAAAAAATTACTTTAATCATCATGGTTATTTGAGACAAATGTCGTTGAAGAAAAGGACCTCATCTAAGAAAGTTTGGGTGAAGAAAAATAAATTCAAATGTCTTGCTGCCTTTACTTGTCTTAGAACATGTTCTTCTAACTCTTGGTTTTTTGATAGTGGTTGTTCTAGGCATATGACGGGTAACAAAAGCATACTCACTGACTTCAAGACTTTGAAAAATGGGGAAGTCACGTTTGGAGATGGTAAGTCTTGTAAGGTACATATAGTGACACTCTAAATTTTGTAGGACTACAGAAGTTGCAAAATGTTATTTTGGTTGATGGACTTAAAACTAATCTAGTTAGTATAAGTCAAATTTGTGACCAAGACTTGTTTGTAAATTTTTCTCATGATAATTGTTTTATGCTTGACCACGATGTAAATTATGTTTTGAAGGGTTATAAATCTATTGATAATTGTTACACATTATCTCAATCACACAGTTGTCACACAAACACAATGAGTGATACTAATATGTTTCATGAAAAACATGATCACGTGGATTTGAAAATTTGAGAAAAATTGGAAGTGTGATTCATGTTCATGATTTAATGAATTTAAGTAAATATTCTTTTGGTAAATGTGAACCATGTTGATTGGGAAAACATTTGAAAATTTCCCATGAAAAATGTTTTTGTGTTGATGATTGTTACACCCAGATTTCGAGACCAGAAATTATGACCTCGAAAGCTGGACTCGTCAAGTATGAGCTCGAGATATATGAAATACATGTTTATGGTCCAATTGTAAAACCTCCGAAGTAAGATGGCAATCTCGAAGACATGTAACCTCGAGATTCTTTCTAGGCTCGAAAGGGCATAGCATCGAGGTACATCCGTTATCGAGTGCCTTCGAATTGAGTAGTCCGAGAATAAAAGGTATTGGCTCGAATGTGACAGCCTCGATGGTATTTATCTGCTCCGAGTAGGTCCTGGAATAAGACGGCCAGTTCGTAACAAGTCTGTAAGCCTTGACTGATACGATGCTAGTTGCTGACCTCGGAGATTCGATGAGTCATCTGACATAATGCGTTCTGTATGTTTAAACATATTTATTGTTGTAACATCCCAACATTAAAGGGATATTAACAAGTTTGATATCCGTTTCCGGGTCTTCAGGGGACGTTTCCTTGTATATAGGAGTTACAACATTTAATGTAATTACTTGAATTAATATGCAGAAGTATCTTCCCAAAAGATGTGGGAATGAACTCTGTAACCTCTCTATAAATAGAGAGGTAATGATCACTTGTACAGGACCGATCATCTGATATCTTGAGAGAAAACTCTGGGTAATTCATCTCTGAAGGATTTCCAGAAAACTTCAAGTCTTAATAACATAGACTCGTGGACGAGGCAGATTTAATTGCTAAACCACGTAAAAGCCTTATTGTTCCACTATATTATTCATTCGCACCGTAGTTCATATTGTTTAATTGCTCTACGTTTTAAGTTGAGGAAAAGCAGCGTCAACAGTTTGGTGCTTTCATTGAGAGCATTAAGCAATACGAATCTGAGTCTAGTCAATTGAAGAAGCCTTCCTAATCAGCTATGGCCGCGAATGATCCTAATATTTCTGAAGAAGAAGTTAGCTATCAGCGATGCCCTGGGAAACAGTCCATAATGAATCCGGACCCAGAGGACAGAAGTGGATCCTCTGACTCTCGAGGACCACCTGCACCGCCGGCCCCCAGGGACGACGAGGACATGTACTATAACCCTGAGCGATATGTCCCCATTGTGGAACTCGAAAACCGTTAGTTGAGAAAGCAGTTGGCAGAGGCCAAGAAGCGTAACGAGGAGCTAGCTAGATTGGCTGTGGAGGCGCAGGCGGCTCGGCCCCCACCTCCGCCTGAGGTCCAAGTCCCACCTCCATGGGATGTTCATGTTCCTCCCCGCAGGCTTCGTGGGCGACCTCGTAAAAACGCTGCTACACGAAGAACCGAGCAACCTCCGCTACCGGCAGAACAGCCTGCCCCCTTGAGGCCCCGAAGAAACACCCGGGTTGGAGCTCTTGTTAACTCGACTGTTGAGTTACCAGCCAAAACTGGGAATAACTGAGCCTCCGCAGCGGCTCGAACTCAGAATCCTGGTAACGCGCAGAACGTTCCCGAGCCAACACAGGTGAACTCAGGACCTTTTAGACCCCAAAATGGGTGGTAGCCACCATCACCCATATGACACCCTCCTTCACCAATAAGATATCCCTCACCGCCTCGAAGAAACACACAACCGACTCAGGGTGATAGGGAAAGGCGGGCTGGATGGAAGCAGGGGAATGGAGAAGCTGCTAGAGAACGGAGAGGTGCCCAGCCTGCGAGGAGCCAAATGTCTTGGTCTCACACTATAGAGACTAGATAACCTGAAAGGAACCCATTTTGAAATAACCATGCAGCGAGCCTCGCCAGCAAAGGCTCAGGGGACACCAGATCAGTCAGTATGTATGACCAAGGACGCAGAAATACTAGGAACCAAAGGGACCTGACTTACGGGAACAACTGAATCAGAATCGGGGTAGCGGTAACCCCTCGAACCCAAACTTGAGAGATCGCCTAAATGGGCGCAAGGATCCCAAGCAAAGGCGCGAACCTGGAATTGTGATTAACGATAACTAATTTCAGGTTAGACCCCCCGTGGATCCAGTCCGGGAGAGAATTGGTCAACTGGAAAGAGCATTTAGGCTATTACAGAATGAGCGAGGTCGGGATCGGGATGAAGAGTCTGATGACGAACTCGAACCATTTGCTCCCCATATTTCCAGCACTCCATTCTCTCAAGGGTTTTATATTCCTCATGTCCCACCATTTGAAGGAAATCCGACCCATACAGTCACTTAAGTACGTTTATCACTATTATGAGAGCAAGTAATGTAGGCTACGAGCTCAGATGCATGCTGTTTCCAACTTCGCTTACAGGACCAGCAAAAAACTGGTTTGAAAAATATAAGAGGCATTCAATTACTTCTTGGGATCAGTTATCGAGAGATTTCAAGAAGCAATTTAGAGCCATGATCGGGATAAGGCCCGAGGCGTCTGCCTTGACCAATGTCCGGCAACAACCAAATGAAACGTTGAAGAGCTACCTTACAAGATTCAATCTGGAAGTCGCCCGAGCTCGTGATGTAGACGACAGCGGCCATTTAATGGTCATCTGAGCTGGGGTAATTCCGGGAAGTCCCCTTTGGGAAGATATGCAGAGGAAGCCTGTGAGGTCCATAACCGAGTTTAATCGACGAGCTGAGAGGTTTGTCAATGTAGAGGAGGCGAGGTCAACGCTGAATATAGCCTCTCAGCCCATAATTACAACGACAAACTTAAACTCTGTCTCGACCTCGGCGGACCCATCAACCTCGAAACGCCCTGCAGAAAACCCTTCCAAAAGAAAGAAGAATGAAGGAAGTAACCCTGAGGTGGAAGGGGAAAGAAGAAGAAAGGGGAAAGATATTTCTCCGTGTACAAGGTGAACACCGAGCTCAATGAGTCTCGGGAGAATATTTACCTGGCTAATTAAAACCAGGTCCCTTTAAGACGTCCAGACCCCATGAGAAACCAAAAATCCAAGAGAGACTCCAGTAAGTACTTTAGATTTCATAGAGACACTGTTCACACTACTGATGAATGCAGGTAGCTGAAAGATGAGATCGAAGGTCTGATCTCGAGAGGATACTTCAGGCAGTATGTAAGGAACCAGAACAATAATCAGGCTTCTACCAGCCAGAGAACAGCTGCACTACCGCCTGCCCAAAACAACAATTCCCGAGCAAGGGAAGACGAGAGACCCCCTCCGTTTGATGGAGAAGATGTTGTAACCATCTTGGGCGGGCCTCATCTCGTAGGATCGGGCAAGAATGCCCAAAAGCGATATGTTAATGAGCTAAAAACTGGTGACGGGTCCCCTTATGAACCCGAACCCAGAGCTTTGAAATACCAAAAAGTTGAATCTTAACCTATAACCTTTCTTGAGGATGATGCGTCCCATGTCCAATTTCCTCACAACGACCCACTAGTCATCACTCTTCAACTCGCGAACAAGAGGGTTCACTGATTCTTATTGATAATGGGAGCTTAGTGAACATCCTCTATAAGGCCACCTTAGAAAAGATGGGACTCGCGCTTCATGACCTAAAGGCCTGTGCTATGACGTTGTATGACTTTTCAGGAGAAGGGATTGCCTGTATGGGGTCCATCGAACTCCCTGTGACCTTGGGAGACTTCCCAGTCTCAACAACCAAGATGATGGAATTCGTAGTAGTGGACCTGCCATCGGCCTACAATGTGTTGCTCGGGAGACCCGCCCTAGTAGGGTTGGGGGCAGTTTCATCGGTGAGACATTTGGCCATCAAGTTCCTGACTTCTAGTGGCATCGGGACATTGAAGGAAGAACAACGAGCAGGAAGGGAATGCTATAGCATTTCCATTAGAGGAAAGAAGCATATGAGTGCACAAACGCTCGTCATAATTCAGAATAAAGACGAAACAGTCTTTGAAATAGACGAAGAAATCGATCCAAGAATAGAGGAAAGAGCTGACCTCGAACCATTGGAAGAGCTCGAAGAGGTCAGGCACGAGGAAGCATACCCCCCGAAGACAGTAAAGGTAGGAAAAAACCGTCCCAAAGAAACGAAATAACAATTAATTTGCTTTTTGAAAAAGAACTAGGATGTTTTTGCAAGGTCACATTCAGACATGATAGGGATAAGTCCGAATGTAGTGAGCCATGCATTGAACATCGACAAAAGCATCCCTCTGAAGCATCAAAAGCGAAGACTACTGGATGACGACAGGAAGAAGGCCCTAAAAAAGGAAGTCGATAGGTTGAAAGCAAACCGATTCATCCGGGATGCCTTTTATCCCGATTGGATAGCCAACCCGGTACTGGTACCAAAGCCTAACGGGACATGGCAGACCTGTATCGATTACTCGAACCTCAATAAGGCCTGTCCTAAGGATTGCTTCCCCTTACCTCAGATCGACCAGCTCGTAGATGCCATGGCGGGGCATGGACTTATGTCTTCCATGGACGCCTAATCTGGATATAACCAGATTTCCATGCATGCCCCTGACCAAGAGCATACGAGTTTTGTGAGAGACAAAGGGCTGTATTGCTACAACGTCATGCCATTCGAACTCAAGAATGCTGGAGCCACTTACCAGCAGCTCGTAAACATGATGTTCTCTGAGAAAATAGGTAATAACATGGAAGTTTATGTTGACGATATGTTAGTTAAATCTCAACATAACAATAACCATGTGGATGACCTCTGTAACGTCCTACTACCATAGAGTCGTTACTAAGTGAGTTTAAAATGTGCAAATTAACTCGCTAAATGAGGTTTTTAGAACAAAAGTGTGACTAAGCAAACGTCAAGGTTGTAATCTTTGAAAATACTATATTTCATTGAAAATTTCAAGTGTCTAGCATTTGGGATCCCAAAATAAGTTTTACAAAATATTTACAACTCAAAATAGGCTTACAGTTAATTAACTATCAAAATCACAGTTTAATACAGCCATTTCTCAAAATGCCCCCAACCAAAGCAGTCCGGTAGGCCAAACATGTATGCGCCGCTTCATGCTCTCCGTACTCATGGCTGGTTGACTTTTTCTTTGCCCTTACCTGCAACCCAGAGCACCCGTGAGCCGAAGCCCAGCAAGAAAACTCATACAACACATAACATATGCATATTATATAATTAACTTATCAGATAATCCACAGATAAACAGATAGTCCATCAGATTAAACAAATATGGCCATGCCGTCCCAGAAGTGTTACCAAAGCCTGGGGTCTCGGTTCTCACCGTAAGGATATCCCATGTATCCATTGGGGTCTCACCCTAATAGTAAGCACTTCATGTGCTAAGTGTTATTCCCGGCCCCACTGCCATTCTCGGCCTTCACCGTTCTCCGTAAGCACGGGTACTACAGTTTTCTTACCTGTATCCCGAGCTTCACAATGCACCAAAGTTACGAGCACGGTCCTCTAACTCGAGCCTCTCCAAAAACCTAGTCACAACACATATAAAACACTCTTTAATACTAACCAATCCAAAACCACTTCCCGGGACCAATCCCATACTTTTGGGACCTCCAATTTCCCAAAACAATGTAACGGAAACATCCCCCGAGCGCCCGGGGAAAAAGCCCTAAAATGCAAAATTTCCCTGCCCAAAAAATAGCCTAGCGCCGCGGCACTATCCTTTGAGGGCTGCGACACCTAGAAAGTTCCCCCAGCTCCTGATGCAGCCTTGCGCCGTGGCGCCAAAGAATAGGGCCGCGACTCCCCTTCGCGAACCTAGAATTTTGGGTTTTCCCCGGGCTAAAACACCTCCAATCCAACCCAAACACAAACCTAAACCCCAAAATCAATTTAAAACCCCAAATGAACCATTTAACAACCTATAAACACTAACAACAAGGTCAAACATACAATCACACCCATAATCCACACTTTGGTTTCATATTTCAGAAACTTAAACCATAGCTTTTAAAACTTAAACCAAGGCTTGAAAATTGTAAACCATGCTTCCAAATTCTTAAACCACATCAGATACGAAAATTCAAAGATGTTTAAAACTCTTACCTCAATCAAGAATTCAATTTGGAGCTGCTTTCCCAATCAAATTCCAAGCTCAATCACAAACTCAAGCTAAACCTAACCTCAATTCATCCCAAGAATTCACCAAACAAAACACACAACTCAATTCTCAATTCCATGATATTCTTAACTGAATTCTAAAACATATACACATAATTTCCTTACCTCAATATGCTAAATAATCCTCTAAGTTTCCTAGCTTTAATCCCCTTCTTGATCCCAAGAGACTTGCCCTTCCTCCCTTCCTTCTTGCACTTAGTTTTCCTTTTTCTCCTCTAGGTTTTCTTCAAATTTCAGCAAAATTAGAATATGACTAAGTATAAAATGTGAATCATCTTTTCCCTTAGCTGAAGGTTTCTATATTCTGCCAAAAGACCACTTTACCCCTCCATGTAATTCCTTTCCTAACTAAACCTCAAGGGCATTTTTGCCATTTCACCTTTCCTACAATTATACCATTTTTCTCATCTAAAATTGTTACTCTCAATAGTTACCAATGGTCACCCAAATTACTCAATTACCATTAACCATTAACTCACAAACTCAAATTATAAAATTCCCAAAATACCCCTAGGCTCCTCCCGAGCTGGGTATTTAATCCTGTTGTGACTTTTAAACTAATTAGCTCCCTAGGACCGTCTCGGCACATGCATCACAATAATATCACCACTCACACGTGGTATTAATCATATAACATAATTATTACATTTATGCCCTCAGCAGGCTAAGATTACCAATTTACCCCTAACAAACAAACGGGGCCCACATGCATATTTATTCCACCTAAACATGCATTCTAATCACATATTCATTTTAACTCATATATAAACATGTTAATTCATTTATTGCCCTCTAGGCATGCTAATCAAGGTCCTAAACCTTATTAGCAAATTGGGGTGTTACAATTATCCCCTCCTTACAGAAATTTCATCCTTGAAATTACCTGAATAACTCGGGATACCGCTCCTGCATATCAGACTCAAGTTCCCATGTCACCTTTTCAACCTTGTTGTTCCTCCACAGCACTTTAACCAAGGCGATGGTCTTGCTCCGCAAGACTTTGTCCTTTCTATCAAGGATCTGTACAGGCTTCTCCTCGTATGATAAATCCTGATCCAGCTCCAAATTTTCATAGCTCAACACATGAGTAGTATCTGATACATATTTTGGGAGCTTAGATACGTGAAACACGTTATGAACCCCTGATAGAGCTGGAGGAATCGCTAATCTGTAAGCCACCTCTCCAACTCATTCTAGAACCTCGAAGGGGCCAACAAACCTGGGGCTCAGCTTGCCCCGAGCACCGAATCGTTTCACTCCTCTCAGGGGAGAAACCTTAAGGAACACATGATCACCGACCTGAAATTCCACGTTCCTGCGTCTCAGGTCTGAATAACTCTTTTGACGACTCTGGGAGGCGAGCATACGAGCTCTAATCTTCTCAATTGCCTCATTGGTCCTCTGAACCATCTCTGGACCTAGATATCTTCTCTCACCTGTCTCATCCCAGTGTATCGGTGATCTGCACTTTCTCCCATACAGCATCTCATACGGAGCCACTCCGATAGTCGCCTGATAACTATTGTTGTACGAGAACTCAATCAAAGGGAGATATTTACTCCAAGATCCCCCAAAATACAACACACAAGCTCGTAACATATCCTTAAGTATCTGAATCATCCTTTCAGATTGCCCATCTGTCTGAGGATGATAAGCGGTACTAAATCGTAACTGTGTGCCCATTGCCTTCTGCAGGCTCTCCCAAAACTTGAAGGTGAAGGTGGGGACCCTGTCGGATACTATCGACCTCGGAGCCCCATGAAGTTAAACAATTTCCTTCACATATAGTTCAGCATACTGCTCCACGATATAAGTTGTTCTCACAGGTAGAAAGTGGGCGGACTTAGTATACTTGTCAAAAATCATCCACACCGAGTCATGCAGGCCCACGGTCTTTGGTAATCCTACCACAAAGTCCATGGTAATATCTTCCCATTTCCACTCGGGAATCCCTAAAGGGTGCAATAACCCTGCTGGCCTCTGATGTTCAGCTTTAATCTGCTGACAAGTTAAGCACCTAGCCACATAGTCTACCACATCCCTCTTCATGCCTGTCCACCAATACAATACTCTCAAATCTTGGTACATCTTTGTAGTACCTGGGTGTAAAGAGTAGGGAATGGTATGAGACTCATCCAAAATCTCTCATCGAATATCTAAATCGATCGGAACACAAATCCATCCCTTGTACTTTAATAAGCCCATCTCTGAGATAGAGAAGTCCTTAGTCGTTCCAGCTAGGACATTCTCTCTACGTTCAACTAACTGGGGATCCCTTCCCTATGCTTCCTTAATCCTCTCAAGGAGCATGGACTGAAGAGTTATGTTGGATAACCTACTAACCACAAACTCTATACCTGCTCTGGTCATCTCTTCAGCTAATCTGTCAGATATCTGTCTCGAACTATACAACTGTCCTGGGCCCTTCCGGCTCAATGCATCAGCCACTACATTAGCCTTCCCAGGATGGTATAGGATATCACAATCATAATCCTTTATCAATTGTAGCCACCGTCTTTGGTGCATGTTTAAATCATTCTGAGTAAAGAAGTACTTTAAAGTCTTGTGATCCGTGTATATCTCGCACCTTTCACCATACAGGTAATGTCTCCAAACCTTAAGTGCACATACCACTGCAGCCAACTCCAGATCATGCGTGGGATATCTCTGCTCATACTCTTTTAATTGCCTTGATGCATAAGCTATTACTTTCCCAGCCTGCATAAACACACATCCCAAACCCTGTCTGGAAGCATCACAGTAAACCACGAACTTCTCATTGTCTGTCGGCAGGCTTAACACTGGTGCAGTAATCAATCGCCACTTCAATTCCTTGAAGCTATTCTCACATCGATCTGTCCACACATACTTGGTCTTCTTTCTTGTCAACTCTGTTAATGGAGTAGCAATTCTGGAGAACCCCTCTACAAATCACCGGTAGTATCCTGCCAACCCAAGAAAACTTCTAACCTCAGGAACACTGCTTGGTCTAGGCCAATCTCTCACTGCCTCTATCTTACTTGGGTCAACCAGTATCCCCTCCTTACTGACAATATGGCCCAGAAATGTAACTTGCGATAACCAGAACTCGCACTTGCTGAACTTGGCATATAACTTATGCTCTCTCAATCGCTGCAATACCAAGCGCAGATGATGTTCATGCTCTGTCTCTGACTGGGAGTAAACTAGGATATCATCGATAAATACAATCACAAACTTATCCAGATAATCTTTGAAAATCCTATTCATCATATCCATAAAAGTTGCTGGGGCATTGGTTAATCCAAAGGACATAACCAGAAATTCATAGTGCCCATACCTTGTTCGAAAAGCAGTCTTTGGTATGTCCTCCTCTTTAATCCTCAACTGATGATAACCTGACCGGAGATCAATCTTTGAAAACACCGTACTCCCCTGTAACTGATCAAATAAATCATCGATCCTAGGCAGTGGATACTTATTCTTAATAGTCAATTTGTTCAATTCCCTGTAATCAATGCACATCCTAAGCGATCCATCCTTCTTCTTAACAAATAACACTTGAACACCCCATGGCGAGAAACTCGGTCTGATGAACCCCAAATCCAGTAGCTCCTGTAACTGAATCTTCAACTCCTTTATCTCTGCCGGGGCCATTCTATAGGGTGCCCTGGACACTGGCTCTGCTCCCGGTGCCAACTCTATGACAAACTCGATCTCCTGCTGTGGCGAAAATCCTGGAAAATCTGCTGGAAATAGGTCTGGGAACTCACAGGCCAATCTGGTTTCATTCAGTCCCACTGTGACCACTCTAGAGGTATCTACAACACTTGCTAGGAATCCTATGCAACCTTCCTGCATCAGGTCTCTAGCCTTCAGTGCTGAGATCATAGGCACTCGCGGTTCATTCACCGTCCCCACAAATACAAAAGGTACCTCGCCTTCTGGTTCAAAAGTCACCATTCGTCGCTTGCAATAAATCGTTGCAACATACCTTGTTAACCAATCCATCCCTAATATCATATCAAAATCATCCAATTCTAATTCAACCAGATCAACAAACAATTCCCTACCATCTATCTCTACTAGTAACGCTCTAATCCATCTCCTAGAGACTACCAGTTCTCTTGTTGGTAACAAAGTCTGGAAACCCCTAGCATACACAATACTAGGTCTACAAAGCTGGTCTATCACCCTAGCAGATAAAAATAAGTGGGTAGCCCCTGAATCAATCAATGTAGTATACAAAGAACCAGTGCTAGAGATCTGACCTGTCACAACTGAGGGACTAGCCTCCGCCTCAGTCTGAGTCAAAGTAAATACCCTAGCAGGAGCGAGATTGTCTCCGTGCTTTGGCTACTCTTTCTTAGCTTGTGGGTAGTCTTTCTTCAGATGGTTGGTGCTCCCACAAATAAAACATGTCCTAATCCGGCACTCGCCCTGATGTCGTCGTCTGCATCGAGGACACACTGGAAAACTCCTCCAGTTGTCACTTCTGCCCTGACGGCCACCAATAGAACCTCGTACCCTCCTATCAGAATTAGGGGGAACAAATGAGTCTGGAACTCTTCTTTTCTGCTCACTGGGGCCACTGCCCCGACTAGACCCAGTAAAAGGAGGCTACATCCTCCTGATATCGCGCCTAACAGCGCTGTCCTTCCATAGCTGGTCCTCGGCCCTCTCTGCAGTAAGGGCCTTATCCACTATTGAGCATAGGTAGTAGTCTCTGAATTTAAGGTAATATTCACGTCACGGGCGATCATCACATTCAACCCTTGTATGAATCTATCTCTCCTCGCCGCATCTGTCGGCACCAAGTCTGGCGCAAACTTCGCCAGTCTATCAAATCTCAGGGCATACTCAGTAACTGATAACTTGTTCTGAGTCAGGTTAATAAACTCTTCAACCTTCGCAGATCGAACTACTACACTGTAGTATTTCTCATTAAAGATACTCTTAAATTCTTCCTTCGCTGACTCACTGCATCCCACCAAATGCGGGCATCCCCTCTAAGCATGTAGCTAGCACAAGCCACCCTTTCATTTCCTTCAACCCTCATGAAATCTTAGATTAAGGAAATCATATTCATCCACTGCTCGGCCCGCAGTTGGTCTGATCCACCCTCAAAGGTAGGAGGTTGTTGCTTTCTGAATCTTTCGTACAGAGGTTCCCACCTGTTCTCAACCATATGCTGAACCGGCACTGATGCTACACTCTGCTAAATTGGCAACCCAGAGACCTGTGAAGGGGCCTGCTGCCTCAACTGACGAAGTTCTTTTTATGATTTCTGCAATCTAGCCTCCATTTCAGCTAATATCTATTGCCAGTTCTGTGGGGCAGCTGGAGGGTCCTGACCCTGGCTGTCATCCTCGGCCCTACTGCCGCGGAGTCTATATGATTGCCGAGGCATTACAACTATATGCCTGCAATCAATGACGCCGCTCATCAGGCATGATAACCAATTCCATTTCCATCTCCCATTCATAACAGCCAACCATAATCAACAATCCAGATAACATACAGATAGCATATAGCACACAACGGGCCTTGCCCTGGCATCACGCATATGTTAACTCATTCATCATGCTCTTTATAAACTAAGCAGGCAAACAGGGCATTCATACACATATTCAAGGATAATAATCAACCATACCTATCAACCCTGAGTCGAGCTTTTCAATGACAGCGAGTGTACATGTTCGGTCAATCTCCAAAACTAATAAACCTAGCTCTGATACTAAGTTGTAACGCCCTACTACCTTAGAGCCGTTACTAAGTGAGTTTAAAATGTGCAAATTAACTCGCTAAATGAGGGTTTTAGAACAAAAGTGTGACTAAGCAAACGTCAAGGATGTAATCTTTGAAAATACTCTATTTCATTGAAAATTTCAAGTGTCTAACATTTGGGAGCCCAAAATAAGGTTTACAAAACATTTACAATTCAAAATAGGTTTACAGTTAATTAACTGTCAAAATCACAGTTTAATACAGCCATTTCTCAAAATGCCCCCAACCAAAGCAGTCGGGCAGGCCAAACATGTACGCGCCGCTTCATGCTCTCCGTACTCATGGCTGGTTGACTTTTTCTTTGCCCTTACCTGCAACACAGAGCACCCGTGAGCCGAAGCCCAGCAAGAAAACTAATACAGCACATAACATATGCATATTATATAATCAGCTTATCAGATAATCCACAGATAAACAGATAGTCCATCAGACCAAACAAATACGGCCATGCCGTCTCAGAAGTGTTACCAAAGCCTGGGGTCTCGGTTCTCACCATAAGGATATCCCATGTATCCATTGGGGTTTCACACTAACAGTAAGCACTCCATGTGCTAAGTGTTATTCCCGACCCCACTTCCGTTCTCAGCCTTCGCCGTTCTCGGCTCCTTGCCGTTCCTGGCTCCTTTGCCGTTCATTATACTATAATCACATATAGCATAAGTCAAACACCATTCAAGCATTTAGTAATTCAATCAAGGATACACCCTAACATGTAATATAATCTAGGGTCGTGCCCTGCAACAACACTATGGGCCCATGCCCTGCTCTACGGGTACTATAGTTTTCTTACCTGTATCCCGAGCTTCACAATGCACCAAAGTCACGAGCACAGTCCTCTAACCCGAGCCTCTCCGAAAACCTAGTCACAACACATATAAAACACTCTTTCATACTAACCAATCAAAAACCACTTCCCGGGACCAATCCCATACTTTTGGGACCTCCAATTTCCCAAAACAATGTAACAGAAACATCCCCCGAGCCCCCGGGGGAGAAGCCCTAAAATGCAAAATTTCCCTGTCCAGAAAATAGCCTAGCGCCGCGGCACTACTCTTTGAGGGCCGCGACGCCCAGAAAGTTCCCCCAGCTCCTGATGCAGCCTTGCGCCACGGCGCCAAAGAACAGGGCCACGACGCCCCTTCGTGAACCCAGAATTTTGGGTTTTCCCCTGCATTTTCCCCGAGCCAAAACACCTCCAATCCAACCCAAACACAAACCTAAACCCCAAAATCAATTTAAAACCCCAAATGAACCATTTAACAACCTATAAACACTAACAACAAGGTCAAACATACAATCACACCCATAATCCACACTTTGGTTTCAGATTTCAGAAACTTAAACCATAGCTTTTAAAACTTAAACCAAGGCTTGAAAATTGTAAACCATGCTTCCAAATTTTTAAACCACAACAGATACGAAAATTCAAAGATGTTTAAAACTCTTACCTCAATCAAGAATTCAATTTGGAGCTGCTTTCCCAATCAAATTCCAAGCTTAATCACAAACTCAAGCTGAACCTAACCTCAATTCATCCCAAGAATTCACCAAACAAAATACACAACTCAATTCTCAATTCCATGATATTCTTAACTGAATTCTACAACATATACATAGAATTTCCTTACCTCAATATGCTGAATGATCTCCTATGTTTCCTAGCTTTAATCCCCTTCTTGATCCCAAGAGACTTGCCCTTCCTCCCTTCCTTCTTGCCCTTAGTTTTCCCTTTTCTCCTCTAGGTTTTCTTCCAATTTCAGCAAAATCAGAATATGACTAAGTATAAAACGTGAATCATCTTTTCCCTCAGCTGAAGGTTTCTATATTCTGCCAAAAGACCACTTTACCCCTCCATGTAATTCCTTTCCTAACTAAACCTCAAGGGCATTTTTGCCATTTCACCTTTCCTACAATCATACCATTTTTCTCGTCTAAACTTGTTACTCTCAATAGTTACCAATGGTCACTCAAGTTACTAAATTACCATTAACCATTAACTCACAAACTCAAATTATAAAATTCCCAAAATACCCCTAGGCTCCTCCTGAGCCGGGTATTTAATCCCGTTGTGACTTTTAAACTAATTAGCTCCCTAGGACCGTCTCGGCATGTGCATCACAATAATATCACCACTCACACGTGGTATTAATCATATAACATAATTATTACATTTATGCCCTCGGTAGACTAAGATTACCAATTTACCCCTAACAAACAAACGGGGCCCACATTCATATTTATTCTACCTAAACATGCATTCTAATCACATATTCATTTAAACTCATATATAAACATGTTAATTCATTTATTGCCCTCCAGGCACGCTAATCAAGGTCCTAAACCTTATTAGAAAATTGGGGTGTTACAACCTCGAAGAATGCTTCGCCGTGTTACGGAGATATAACATGAAGCTCAAGCCTTAGAAGTGCTCTTTCGGGGTATCTTCGAGAAAATTCGTAGGCTTCATTGTAAATGCCCGAGGAATAGAAGAAAATCCAGAAAAGATCCAGGCTCTAATTGATATTCCCTCACCTCGAAAGCATAAGGATGTCCAAAGTTTTACTAGCAGGATGGTGGCACTAAGTAGATTTATCTCGAAATCTACCGACCGTTGTCTTCCATTTTTCAACCTTTTGAGGGGAGGCAAGAAATTCGAATGGACAGAGGAGTGCGAGTTATCTTTTCAGGAGCTCAAGAAGCACCTCGTGGAACCCCACATCTTGTCAAAACCCATCACGGGAGAAGTTCTATACCTATACCTTGCTACGACCGAGCACACCATTAGCGCGATACTCGTACGAGAAGAACAGAAAGTGCAAAGGCCCGTATATTATGTCAGTAAAAGGTTATTGGGGGTAGAATCGAGATACCCCTTGACGGAGAAGTTAGCTCTCAGCCTAATCCACTCATCTCGAAAGCTCCGACCTTATTTCCAGGCGCACCCCATCCATGTACTAACCGATCAACCACTAAGACAAGTCTTGTCCAAGCTAGAAGCCTCCGGCCGGTTGCTTAAATGGGCCGTTGAACTCGGACAATTCGAGATCACTTATCATTCAAGGATGACCATAAGAGGACAGGCCCTGACAGACTTCATAGTGGAGTGTACTTGAGTGACCAACGATGAAGTTATAGCCCCGACCCGCGAGCTGTGGAAACTTTATGTTGATGGGTCTTCCAATGAAAAATGGATCGGGAGTAAGTGTAATTCTGATCACCCCATTAGGAAGTCGATTTCACTCCACTTTGAGATTTGACTTTGAAGCGTCGAACAACGAAGCAGAATACGAGGCTCTACTGGCAGGACTTCATATAGCCAAGGAACTCAAAGCCAAAGTGATACATTGCTACAGTGACTCCCAGCTGGTGGTTAATCAAATTTTAGGGGAGTACCAGGTTCGTGGTACGAGAATGGCTGCGTATTTAGGAAAGGCAAAAGCAGCACTGGAGCATTTCGAGTTCTATGCGATAGAACAGGTCCCGCGAGAATAGAACTCAAACGCAGATGCCTTAGCCAGGCTTGCTACCTCTACCGAGGTCGACGAACTAAATTTCATACTGATCGAACATCTCACGACGTCCAGTATTATCGAGCCTGAGCAAGAAGATGTTTGTATGATCAATTCCGAGCCAACCTGGATGACTCCTATAGTTGAATACCTTGAGATCGAAATTCTCCCAGAAGAACAGACCAAGGCTCGAAAACTGATGTATCAGATTCCCAGGTATACCATTATAGATGGAAATCTATATAGAAGAGGATATTCCATGCCGCTACTCCGATGTGTGGCTCCACCCAAAGCTATGAAAATCCTAAAGGAAATTCATGAAGGATTCTGTGGAGACCATACTGGGGGGCATAGCCTATCCAAGAAGATCATAGGCCAGGGGTACTCTGGCCTACCATCAAAGCAGATTCGTTCGACTACGTCAAGAAGTGTGACAAGTGGCAACAGTTTGCCACAATACCTCGAGCTCCACCCTTCGAGCTAACTATGATGACCTCCCCATGGCCATTTGTGGTATGGGGAATCGACCTCATTGGCTCATTGCCGACTGGCAAAGGCGGAGTGAAATACGCAGTAGTCGTCGTAGATTACTTCACAAAGTGGACCACAGCCGAACCTTTGGCGACCATCACCTCGAAGAAAGTCCTGGACTTTGTAGTAAAGAACATCATATGCCGATATGGGGTGCCAAGGAAGATTGTGTCCGATAACGGTACTCAATTTGACAGCGATCTGTTCGCCAACTTTTGCGAAAACAATGGGATAGTAAAGAACTTCTCATCTGTGCCCCATCCCCAAGCGAATGGCCAAGTTGAAGCTGTGAATAAAACCCTAAAGAGTTCGCTAAAGAAAAGTTGGAAGAAGCTAAAGGGAAATGGCCCGAAGAATTGCCCCAAGTTCTGTGGGCATATAGAACCATGACCCGTAATTCAACAGGACATAACCCCATTTTCTCTTGCATATGGTTGTGAGGCTATGTTGCCAATCGAGGTCGAAATTCCCACAATTCGATCCCTTGATTATGACTAAGCCTCAAATCAATCCCAGCTCGAAGTAAGTTTGGACCTGATTGAAGAAAGAAGGAACGAAGCTCAACTAAAAAATGCTGCATACCAACAAAGAGCTACTTGGTATTTCAATAAAAGAGTTCGAGATAGAAAATCCAGCGTAGGAGATTTCGTGTTGAGGCGTGTATTCTTGGCGACACGGGATCCTGTAGCTGACGTGCTTGGGTCAAATTGGGAAGGACCTTATCCAATCGAATCAGTCATCCGACCCGGCGTATACAAGTTGGCAAGATTGAATGAAAGTTTGGTACCACGAGCATGGAATGGCGAACATATACGACCTTACTATCAATAGTGTAGGAATGATGTCGCCTATAACCATGCTTGTTTGTCTGTACTATTTTCCTATTATTGAATTATTCGAATAAAGGTTGATTTCTTTTAAATATGCTGTACTTTTTGCAATCTCTCTTAATTAAATAACCTATGGTCACACTCATAAGATATTAATGGGGCATTAGTGGTACATATACCATCAGCTTGAAAAATTAAAATAGCATATACGAAAAGCATACAAGTGTTTGGATATAACCAAATGCGCGAGCTAAGATAGTTTGGATATAAGCAAACTATCAAAAACATATAAGTTTTTGGATATAACCAAATGCGCGAGCTAAGATAGTTTGGATATAAGCAAACTATCAAAAACATATAAGTGTTTGGATATAACCAAATGCACGAGCTAAGATAGTTTGGATATAACCAAACTATCAAAAACATTTAAGTGTTTGGATATAACCAAATGCGCGAGCTAAGATAGTTGGATATAACTAAACTGTCAAAAACATATAAGTGTTTGGACATAACCAAATGCGCGAGCTAAGAAAGTTTGGACATAACCAAATTATCAAAACATACAAATGTTTGGATGTAACCAAATGTGCGAACTAGATTAAAAATATAAGTGTATGGATTACAAACCAAACACGACCTTAATAGGTTTGGAACAAACCAGCTAAAACTAATCGACAGTAAGTTGGAACATAAACCCACTTCGCGTTAAGTTGAGATTGAGGCTGGAGTATCTTACAAAACGATAGTTTCGACCTCATAACCTCAGGGAGCTACCCGAGGATGAGAAAAAGTAGCTAAAAAAGTAAGATATAACTAAACTATTTGCATTACACGCCATATAAGTACCTTCGGGTGCATGGTAGAAGTAATCTCCGACCTTGACAAATAATGAGATCGGATGCGGATATTTCGAGCAAACTGTGCATGAATGCATTGAACCTCGAGCTTAAATTCACCATATGTTTGTATGAATAAACATGTATATAGGACACTTTAATATAAAATGCGCGAAATATTTTGACCCAAGAAATGTAAAGCAAATATATTAAATTTAAATAAAAAATGATATCTCAAATATCATAAGTCTAAGCTCGAAAATAGCTCGTAAAAAGGCAGCTCTTTCACGAGCTATAGAATTTTCTTGGCCCCAGGGGCATAAAAAGTAAAAAATCAAACACAGACTATTACAAGATAATCAGAGGGACGCAGCCCCGAAGCAAGATTTAGGAAGGAGGAGCATTCTCCTTGGCCTTCTCAGCATCTTCCTTGGCCTTCTCAGCATCAGCATCCTCCCCGGCTCCCTTTGCCTCATCCCGAGTGGCCTCCTCCTCGTTAAGCCGAGCTTGCCATTTAGCCACAAGTTTTGCCTCAAGGGGGCCTAAGAAGCTGGTGTCGAGGTCGACATTATTGGCCCATATTCTATACATGGCCAGGTCGACTGCCCGATCCTTCTTCTCCTTAAACTCTTCAAGAAGGCGAGCCTTTTCACCCTCCATGATCTCGAAAGTGGTGACCTTCTCTTCTTCAAGCTTGGCATTGATCTTCTTAAGCTCCGCGACCCGGGCATTCATCTTCTCAAACTCTGCGAGCCGGGCATTCAGCTCTTCAAGCTCGGCTATCTTGGCCTTTAGCTGCTCAGCTTCTGCCTCCATCTTTGCCTTTGTTGCCTGCTCGTCACTAAGCTTGAGTTGGAGATCCTTCGAGTCCTGAGCAAAAGACATGCTTGAATAGACCTCGTTGTTAAACTTATAGTTAAGTTGAGCAAAGACAGCAAGAGTCTGGTATACAAAGAAATCAAATTAGAATACGAACCAAGTTTAAATACAGCTAGTAGCAAGATGAGAGAGATTACCGTAGCAGTGAGCTCGATGCTCTTCTCATATGGAGTGTTCCAGTCTCGAGCATTATTCAAGAACTGCCAATGAGGGGTGTCGAAGCTGCCAAAACTCTTGCCCACCCGAGACAGAACGTCTGAGCCAAGCGTAGCCCCGTGAGGTCTGGCTGCATTATTGATCACATACTCATCGACGTGAGTAGAAATTAAATGTCGGTGTGTTCTTGAGGCTGGGGTTATTTTCGGAGGTGGGCCAAGCGTGGGGTTGACCCAGATCGCAGGAGGAGCGGGAGGCAAGGTCGCAGAGGATGTCTCGGCTTGAGGAGGTAGACTCAAATCCGGGCTCGCAGCAACTGGAGCCGGTGGAGGAGGTGTCTTCTCGGTCCTCTTAAGGACCTGAACAGGCAGGTCTGATTTTCGCGACCCCCTCGGGCGCTTACTCCTTTGGGCTCCGCCGCTGGCCAGTACGTTGTCAAGGTCGAAATCCATATCACCTGCACATTCACATCACATTATGAGATATCCCAAAACAAAATAAGTTAGCATGATGCAGTCAAACATGGAATGAAAAGACAAGTGGAGAGAAACCTAACTGGAACTCTCCCCCGAGCTCGTGCTCGGCGACCACGTAATTCCCCCATCTTCAGAGGAGGCGGGGGGAGTACCTTCCCTATAAGTGGAAGTCAACCTTGAAAGGTCTCTATAGTCATTAGTCCCATATTGAACGACTATTCAGTCCCATACCTCATGCAGACTATACATGGTATCATATTTCCCGAGCCAGATATCGAGCCTATGTACCCTCTCATTTACCAAAGACCATACAGAGAAATGGTTCCTATCGTCCTTACATAGTATTAATCTATCGGGTTTATGCTTTAGTAGTGAGGGAGACCACAAATCCGAGCTAAGGATGACTGTACCTCTGCACTCGAGCTCGAGCTCGAGGCTTCATCGTTGGCCTCATTACCCGATTGTGGACTCACACGACGCGGAGCTGGAGATGGAGGCCTCGCATTTCTCCTCGGAGGAAGGTTGCCAGTTGGGAGAGGCATGAGCTCCCACTGGTCATACTTTTTATTGGACTAGTCAAATGTTGACTGACCCTTCTCCAAGAGGCCACATGCTCGAGTTTGTCTTCGTGCAGGAGATAGGAGAGGGACCTCCTGCCATAAAGGAGTTGGAGTAGAGCCTCCTTATGCTGTCTCATCTCCTTGGTGGGAGTAGGATGGAGGTAGTTGGCTGGAAGAATAAACACATTTTAACTAAGCACGAGCCTAAACAAAATTCGAGCACAAAAAAGAAAGAAGTTTGAGATACTTATGAATTCGTCTGAACGAATAGTATCAGGATGGAGCTAGGCCATCTGTCTAGAAGAAGGCCTTCTTGAAGTCCGGAGGATGGTTGGGAAGATCCTCAAAGATCTTCTTCTCCTTGGGATAGCTCGAAAGGTAATAGAAGCCGTCTCCTCCCCGAGCTCGGGAGGGATTGCTTTTCAAACAAAAGAGATATAAGATCTCTTTAGGCGAAGGTCCTTCCCACTTCAACTCGTGATAAAGGGACCTCAGGGCGGACATAACCCTGTAAGAATTGGTGTTGAGCTGGAAGGGAGCCAGCCCAACGAAATCCAAGAAGCCTTTAAAAAAGGACTTCAAAGGCAGAACAAACCCCGCCTTCATGTGCTCCTGGCTCCAAGCTGTATACCTCAGCTTATTGTCAGGATTCCCATCTCCCGGAGCGTGGTAACTTCGCTCGTGGGAGGTCAGAGCTCGACACCTCAGCGAGCCCGACAGTCCTATGCCTTAGGGCCAGAATGTCAGTAATCTGCCCTAACGATGAGATCGAGCTCCAATAATGCTCGGCCTCAAAGAATTCCCTTCTCAGGGTAGGTATCGAGGCTGGCTGCGAGGTAGAAGGTTCCCCCATCAGCAAGAATTGAAGATCACCTGGCTTGAAAGTGACTGTCACTTTGAGCGTAGGGTTGAGAGGAATTGGTCTTGGCTCAGTGTCCAAATCTGGGTAGAGGGCGACCCTTAGTTTTTTTTCTTTTTCCTTCTTCGACCTTGTCTATCTGATGTTGAAAGTGATCTCGAATGTCCTCTTGCTCACACCTCAGTTCGTGCTCTCGGATCAAGCGCCAGTTCCGAGTGAAAGGAGACTCCAAGCTCGGAGTTGCGGGTGAATAAGGAATCACAAGCTTAGACCCCCACCACTTTCCCGAGTTCTGCGACATCTAACAAGAAAGCAAAAGGGTGAAGGCCAAGCGAACAGGAAATGATGAGATAAATAGAAGACCTAAGCTCAAATGATCGAGGCTACTAGGCAAGCTCGATCCAAAGGATGAGGCCAGTCTTAGAGCGTGCATTCCACCGAAAGAAAGGAAGGTGGACATGTTATTGAAAATCCCGATATATTAGGGAAAAAAGGTGGCAGTTAGTCAAAAAGTGATATTTTTGGGAATTGTACATTCTTTAAAAAACCCTGATTTTGTACCCAATATCTTGGTGTGCAAGATATGTCATCCGAAATTCAAAAACTCAGTGGAAGAACCACATTTGGGTCTTTTGCGCATGAACTGGGGTTTGGAACCAATAATATTAGAATTTAAATCTAATATTTGTCGGCCGAAATGTTCTAGTGCGTTAAACTAATGAATGGACCAACAGTGCAACAACATAGACATGCATGGAAAAAATAATGCAAAGATACGGACTTACGAAGCCATGAACAGAAAACTTACACAATATGATCGGAGAAAACAAAGAAATTGATGATTGTATAAGCGGTTGCAAATATGATCTCACATAATCAAAGAGTCCAACGTTGCTTTGTCTTCTCGGCTTGGAGAACATGCAAGAAAGGGGAAAAGAGGTTTCTGGGTTTTTCTCTCTGAAGTTTTGAACGTGAAAGTAAAAAAGAAGAAGACAAATAGATTCCTATTTATAAGCCCGTGGAAATGTGAAAGGTCGGATTAATCTGGGCCATTGGCCAGATTCCGTATCAGATCAAATGGCCAGGGACTTGTGAGTTGATAGTACCATAAAGAATGGCAGGCAGATAGGCGTGGGCAGGTTTCCAAGGTACTCAAGTACTTTGAGTGATCAATACCCATTCGATGCGTGTCCACACTCGAGTATATTTGATGGTACGGTCCCCAGCGGAAGTAGTTCAAAAGTTTCCTTGTTATACGATTCAAACTAATACTTTTGAGGGGGCAAACTGTTACACCTAGATTTCGAGACTAGAAATTATGACCTCGAAAGCTGGACTCGTCAAGTATGAGCTCGAGATATATGAAATACATGTTTACGGTCCAGTTGTAAAACCTCCGAAGTAAGATGGCAATCTCGAAGACATGTAACCTCGAGATTCTTTTTAGGCTCGAAAGGGCGTAGCATCGGGGTACATCCATTATAGAGTGCCTTCGAATCGAGTAGTCCGAGCTTAAAAGGTACAGGCTCGAATGTGACAGCCTCGATGGTATTCATCTACTCCAAGCGGGTCCTGGAATAAGACGGCCAGTTTGTAACAAGTCTGTAAGCCTTGACTGACACGATGCTAGTTGCTGACCTCGGAGATTCGATGAGTCATCTGACATAATGTGTTTTGTATGTTTAAATATATTTATTGTTGTAACATCCCAACATTAAAGGGATATTAACAAGTTTGTTATTCGTTTCCGGGTCTTCAGGGGACGTTTCCTTGTATATAGGAGTTACATCATTTAATGTAATTACTTGAATTAATATGCAGAATTATCTTCCCGAAAGATGTGGGAATGAACTCTGCAACCTCTCTATAAATAGAGAGGTAATGATCACTTGTAAAGGACCGATCATCTGATATCTTGAGAGAAAACTCTGGGTAATTCATCTCTGAAGGATTTCCAGAAAACTTCAAGTCTTAATAACATAGACTCGTGGACTAGGCAGATTTAACTACCGAACCACGTAAAAACCTTATTGCTCCACTATATTATTCATTCGCACCGTAGTTCATATTGTTTAATTGCTCTACGATTTAAGTTGACGAAAAGCGGCGTCAACAATGATGTGTTGCGACACACAAGGGAACTTGTTAAAAATAAAACTTTGGTCTTAGAATATATTGAGAATGACATAAAAATTGCAGATATTTTCACAAAAGCCCTTGATACGACCAGGTTTGATTCCCTCAGGAAATCCTTGGGGGTTTGTACTAATTAAATATTGTTTGTGTTGTGCCATATCCATGCTCTAGAAAGTGTTGCTCGATGTCTTCTTGTTCTTGTCCAAAGAAAATGTCTCAAACATTATGAAAAAGTGTATTTTTACTACTGGTTTGACTTTATAGTTAATATATATCATGCATATTTTTTGAAAAAAATAAAAATAAATAGTTCTTCCAATTATTATTGTTCCAAATCAATCTGTGTTTATAGTGTGTGAGCATATGATCCTTAAAAAATATTTTCGGGCTCAATTTTAGAATAGAGCTATCCGCATTGTTGTGTGATTGCCATCTTTGAGTAAGTTGGAACTATTTAACTAAAATGATGAAAAAGATACTCTACCACTGATAAAGGTTGTCTTCAGTGTAGTGTGAAAGCGTCTAATTTGGGTACTCTTTGAGAAAAAGGCTAAAAAAGTTGCCACATAGGGCAATGACCCTAAAAAAGGCTAAAAATTGTCATACATGTCAATGATCTCTGTTTTCGCAATCACACACAAATGCTTAAGATATACTACTGGGAAACAAATTTGTAAGACTCATACACACTTATTGATTTGGTTAAAATAATTTTTTGTGACAGGAATAAATATTTTGTGATATTTTAAAAAAAAAAAAAAAAGCATATTTATATTAAATATATTTTATAACCTTATAGTAAAAATATGATATGAATTAATGTGTGTTATTTCTCCAAGGACAGGGCACGATGACATTGGGCACAATTAGAATGGGATATTTTTGGTACTTATGTTTGTATATTATATTACAAAAAAAGAGTTCAAATGACTTGACCGTGGCTATCGAGAAAGGGAATAAAATCACAATTATAATGGGATATTTTTGGTACTTTTGTTTGTATATTATATTACAAAAAAAGAGGAAAAATGACTTGACCGTGGCTATTAAGAAAGGGAATAAAATCACAATTAGAATGAGATATTTTTGGTACTTTTGTTTGTCACTTATTATATTATTTGACCTCAAAAGTTTCTATTTTTGGATTATCTTCCTTGATTGTGCAAAAAAAAATTTTGGGATATTTTTTCATTAATTTAATCTTAAAAAGGAATAAAATCAAATCTCTAAGTGCCATTTTCTTCTCTATATAATTGGTCAAAGAGAGGACCATTTCCTCATTCTTTAAAAAAAAACTCTATTTTTTCCTTTTTTTCTCTTTCTGTTTTTGTTTGTTTGCAGCCATGATGAAAACTCGAGGCAGTGGAGTCCAGGCATTTCCCATTGGTCACAACCTTCTCGGTCACCACAAAGAAGGCTTGAAATTTTTTTTCATTACCTTTTGGCCATTCTGATAGACAAAGTGGGGAAGTAGTAGTGTTGTTTTATTTTGGTTTGACTATTTGGATTGTTTTTTTTTGTGTTGGTACTACTCCTTTGGCTTATTGATATACAATAAGGGGGAGTAATGTTTATTTTGGTTATTTTGTTGGGTCTTTATCTTGTCTTGTTAAACTTTGTGATGTTGGTTATGATTGAGATGTCTTTCGCAGGGGGAGTAATTGCATTACTTTTTTGCTCTAACCACTTTGTCTTTCCAAGATCTTTCAAAATAAAGTCTTAAAATATTTTTGTCTATCAAGTTGCCAAAGGGGGAGATTGTAAAAACATTTATTGGCTAACTTTATTTTAGACAGAATATTTTTAAGTAATTGAGAAAAATCAGTGGCATATCCTTATTTATTCATGATATAATTGTCACTTAATTCAGCTGGTTTTAGTGTGAAAATATCTTTTAGTGTGAATACAATATTTTTACCATATTTATCACAATTAATCTTTTTTTGGCAAAATAATGTATTTAAATTATCTTGTGAGAATATTTTAAGAGATTATGTTCATCCAGGAATAAGGATGTTTTCTAAAATGAACATGGTCAAAAGAGATGACCAAGTTCGTTTTGCTAGATAAGTTTGATGTCATTGTTGACTCAACATTTTTCTTTTCTTTTGACACAGAATTAATCTGGCTGGCAGATTTTCTAAATAAAAAATATTACAAATCATTTCTTTATTGCTCCAAATTGCAAGAGAGGTTCTTCATAACGTACAAATATCTTGTCTTGTTATAAGGATAATTTATTTGATTTATTATGACTGCATATTTTGAGGAATTTGGTTATTCTGAATAAGAAAGATTCGAAAATGAACCTGGTCAAGAAAAATGACCAAATTTGTTACAGCCAGTCAAGATTGATCATCATGCTGACTCAGTAGTTTCCTGTTTGGTCGGAGCTGAAACATCCTAGCTGGCAGATTTTTTTCAATCAAAGAAATTTGCAAATATCCTTGTATTAATTGAAAGATTTCAGAAGAGCTAGCCTTGGACGTTTTTCTCAGCTATAAATACCTTGCCAAGGCCATTGGAAAATTCACCTCCTCCATTTTGTATTTTGTAAACACCTGTTATTTTTTAGGAGTGTTTCTTTGTAAAGATTAAGTTGTTCACCTTAATCTTTGTGTGTGTATTGAGTGCACTTGTCCATATATTTATCTTGTTCCTTGTAATAGGGGGTATCTCTTATGAACGTGTTTCTAAGGATCTTAGGGAGAAGATTTCATCAAAGTCTTGCTTCGGGAGGAAGAGAGCACTCGCTATTCTTTGAAGAGATTTCAAGAGAATCAGCGTTTCATCAAAACCAGATTCGTAGAGAAGAGTGCAATAAGATTGCGACAATAGTTTAAGAGCGAGTCTTACATTGTTTAAGTCAATGATTTTGTACACATTATTTCTTTACTAATTGGTTTATTTTCTGTGCGTGGCCCTATGAATGTAGGTTATTCGAAAAGATTTATGAACCACGTAAAAATTCATTGTGTTCTTTATTGTTTTTACACTGTCTTTTTATTGTGTACAATTTATGTCGTGACAAGTTCTTATTCTGTCTCGACAGATTTGAAATATGTTTCAACATTTAATTTGGTAATTACTAAAAACGGAATTTAAAAAAATGTCACTACTAAATTTCTTTTTATTTAAGTCTTTTAACTCTGAAGCTAAAATGGCAGCTACAAAGGGGATACCTCCCAAAGACTAGGAGCCTAAGATAATTGGCATATGATTATATATTTGAATGCTTTGTACATTTGCATTGGTACTATTCTATTATTCAATGTTATATATGCTATTTGAATTTGATGAGTATGGCTTTGTTTTTCTAGGAACTAAAGTTAGTATTCGATTCCCTAATGCACAATAAATAAATCATGTTGATTAGATTGTGAAATCCTTCCCCCTCATCCTTTTTATAAGTTTTTTTTCATATGATATTTTAAATATAATATTTTTTCATATTAAGTAGAAGGGAGCGACTAATTCTTCCATTATTGATTAAGGATAAGTTCTGTTTAAGCGATGTTATCACAATAGTGAAAGAAATGAAATGATAATTCAAAGTTTGCATGTTTCTTAAATTTGTTCTTCTATTTTTTTTTTTGTTGATCAAGAAGAAAAATACTTCATTAATCAACCAGCAAAATACACCCTTAACTCACAAAAACCGCTCCAAGAGAAGCAACAAGCTGCTCCTCCAGAACCAAAAACACAGGACCTAATTACACTTTAGTCTATGTATAAAGTCTCTCTCTTGTCTAGAAATTTTTATATTTTTAACAATGAATAACCTGTATGTCACTATACTCTTTACATCAATAGCAATCAAAGAATCAGATTTGGAATAGCCTTAAAAAACACACCTATTTCTATTCAGCCAAAGACAATAGCAAGTTGCTGCAATAACTGTTATGCTAATAAGTCTCACAATGCCTGTAGCTTTCAGGGACATCCAATTTAACCAACCATCGAAGTCCATAGGCCAACCTCTAAATCCCAGCCACTTAAACACTAGCTCCACAACTCTTCGAGAAAGGCAGCAGTTAAAAAATAAGTGATGATGAGTTTCAGGCTGGTCTCCACAAACAGGGCAAAGTATAGAGTCTAAGACAATATGAAATTTACTTATGTTGTCTTTCGTTAACAGTTGAGAGTTCACTACTTTCCATAGCATAAAACGATGCTTAGGAAAGTTGAGACTACTCCAAATGGCCCTGTGATAGCTAACTTGAGTAGGAGGAAGAGTACTGTTATATAAGACAGCAGTACAGAACTTACCCGAGCTTCCTGCCTTCAAAATCTCAGAAATAGAAATTTTTTGTCTCAATCTACAAAGTTTGCGCCAATACCAGCTTGTGTCCATTTTTAACTCATAAGACCATATGGATACCCCCTTGAGACAAACATTGTTTACCCACTTAACCCACAGTAAATCTCTCTTCTCATTGATAGCCCAAATGTATTTAGCTAGGATAGATTGATTCCATTTGGTCCCTTCTTTAAACTCGAGACCACCATATGGTTTAGGAAGGCAAACTTTCTCCCAAGAGGCCACATGAATTCTGCTTCTATTCCCATTCATTCCCCATAGGAATCCTCTACAAAATTTCTCGACCTCTTTAGTAACACTTTGCGGAAGGATGAAAGTACTCATCCAATAATTTCGAAGACCAAGTAATATTGAATGTATTAGTTGAACTTTGCCAGCAAAAGACAAGTGCCTACTTCCTCAAGTGAGAAGTCTCAATTTTATTTTTTTAATAATAATCCCACAATCTTCAGCTTTCCATCTAGTTGGTCGTAAAGGCACCCCTAAGTACTTTAAAGGAAAGGTACCTTCAGCCAAACCAAGATCCCTAATGATCTCCCCCTTCTCCCTGGGATCAACCCCTCCAAAGAATATTTGAGATTTGCTGACATTGATATGGAGCCCAGTAGTATTGCTGAGACCATCCAAGACCTCTTTAAGAACTTTTATGGACTATTTGGACCCTTTGCTGAGAAGAATCAAGTCATCCGCAAAGCATAAGTTTATTAACTTCAAACTTTTGCAAAGAGGATGAAATCTGAAATTAGAGTCTTGAGCAGCTTGAAGAAGACTTCTCGTTAGATAATCCATAATCAGAACAAATATCAAAGGAGATAAGGGATCACCTTGACAAAGACCCTTAGCACCTTGAAAACCTCCTTGAATCCTACCATTCATAAGAAGAGAGTAGGAAGTGCTTTTGATACCAATCATCACCAGTTGAACAAATCTACCAGGGATGTTTAAAGCATTAAGCAAATCTTCTACAAAGTTCCAATCCACAGTATCATATGCCTTACTGATATCAATCTTGATGGTACAGCGAGGAGAAGTGTTTTTCCTCCTATAGTTCTTCAAGATGTCTTGTAAAATCATCACATTGTGAGCAATTGATCTCCCTTGGACAAAAGCACCTTGATTTTGATGAACCAGAAAAGGCAGGACTGTTGCAAGTCTAGAGCACAACAATTTAGAGATGCACTTGTATATCGTTCAACAACAATCAATAGGCCTTTAATCTATAGCTTTAGCCGGATTCTCTTGTTTAGGAATAAGAGAAATCATTGTGTTATGGAATTCAGGTGGCATGAGTCTTGTATCAAAGAAATTAGAAACTGCAGCACAGATTTCTCCCCCTATAACAGACCACATTCTCTTAAAAAAACCAGAGCCAAATCCATCGGGTCCTGGTGATTTTGTATCAGGAATACTAAAAATCGCTCTTTTTATTTCCTTATAAGAGAATGGTTTTAGCAAACCAAGTTGCTGATCTAAAGACAGTTTAGATCCTTGCTTTATACAACTCAAGTTTAACCTGGTATTGACAGTGCTTCTGCTTCCCATATAGCTGAGGAAATGATTGAGAAAATGCTCCACAACTTCAGAGAAATTATCATTAATCATACCTTGGTCTGTAGTGAATGTTGTTATTCTGTTTTCCATTTTTCTCTTCTTCAAGCAAGCATGAAAATAAGAGGTATTGGAATCTCCTTTTTGCAGCCAAGTAATTTTGCTCCTCTGTCTGAGAAACTTATGGTACATTTTCTCTTGAGTGTCAAAATTAGCAGCTGCTATAGCTTCTTGATCCTGGTAATTCATGTCTCTCGGATGAGATTGAGCCTGATATTTAGCCTCACTGTAACAAGTTTTAGCTTCCTGATAACTTTTCCCAATATCACCAATCACTTCATGGTTAAATTTCTTGAGGCAATGCTTTACTCTCATAAGTTTTAAGTAGACCCTTTTTAGACTTCTAGTAGCCATCGGTCTATTCCAATTTTGCTCCACTATGGTCTTGAGATCTTGATGATCAGCCCAGAAATTGTAATACCGAAAAGGTTTGATCCCAATTACCTCCGTAGCTGTAGCTGAAACAACACACGAAAAATGATCTGAGATTACTTCCCAACTAAAACGAGCTGTAGTGTTAGGAAAAACATCATGCCACTCCTCATTGACAAATACATGATGTATCTTGGAATAGATTCGTTTGGTGCCAACTTGGTTGTTAGTCCAAGTGAAAATCAAACCATAACTTTTGAGAGCTTCAACATTAGTCTGAGCTAACCATTGATTAGAATCAACAATTTCATTTTGCATAATGGGATTCCCTCCATTTCTGTCATCAACATTAAAGACTGAGTTAAAATCCCCAAGAATTAACCATGGTGTAACAGGAAACTTAAGCTGCACCAAACTTTGCCATAGAGTCTTCCTATCTTCAATGGTATTAAAACCATAAACAAATGTGAGACAAAAAGCATTAGCTTGACCAGCCATTTTAACCACACAGTGAACATGTTGAGACGATTTAGCAATTACTATAACTCGAACAAAAACCTTCCTCCATATAATCAACAACCGGCCCTCAATAGTAGGGCTATTAAAGAAATCCCAGTTAGCAAATTTTTTATCCATTAACTCTTGAACTTTATTCCCTTTAAACTTAGTTTCTAACAGACCCCCTACTCCAATTTTATTCACATTGCAAAACTCCAACACAGAATCTTGCTTATCCTTGTTATTCAATCCCCTAACATTCCAACTTCCTATGTTGCAACTATCCATGATTAAGTAGAAGATAAACCAGGACCCGTTGTCTCTCTACACTCTACCTCCTCTTCCACACATCCCTCCTCTTCCTGCAAAATACTGAACGTATTCACAGACCTATGCCCAAAATCTTGGTCATGATCTATAGTAGAACCTGGAACAGGTTCCTTTATTCTTGAACCAGCAACTCTTCTAGGAGTTTTCCAATTATCATTAATCAACGAGTGATCATCTTTTTTACCTGAACCAGAGGGTTTAGATCTTAGAGGAAACAGGAACAGAAATGGGAGAATTCTGAGTGAGTTCCTCTGGTTTAGTCATAGGAGCCTTCCTCTCTGTTTTCTACACTTTCTTCTCAACTTCCCCTTACCTATAGTCTGCCATAATGTGGCCATAACCCAAACACGTTTTACATTTTACAGGCAACCATTCGTAATCTATCCCCTGCTCCACCAACTGAACATTTTCATTAAGAAATTTAATCATTCTTGGTGGTGTATCCATGATGTCCATCTCAACCAAAACCCGAGCAAATTGAACCCTGGTGCGATCCCTAGTATGCTGGTCCACCATAATAGGCTTCCCAATAGTACTAACCAATGCACTTAGGCATTTGTTCCCCCAGTATTGAAGACCTAAATCGTGAAGTCGAATCCATAACGGAATAGATCGGATTAGCTTCACCGCATCTAGATCTGTTGACCATGGTTTGACTATGACTGACTTTCTATCAAATTGAAGAACACAGTCTCCAAAACCATATCTCTAGTCGCCTCATCATTGAATTTCACCATCGTTAATCCCATAGTCATACGAGCTATCTGCGCAATCCCAAGATGACCCAAAATTCACTTGATATATCCCTCAAACACCGCCATTGGAGGGTTCGCACCGAGTACCATACAGATTACAGCAGAACTCCAGTTCACAGTTTGGATCTTCACCTCCTCAGAGTCGACTTGAGCAATCTTGATGCCATTTTTGATCAGTGGTTCCTTGTATGTAAGATGGGGGTCACGAGCAAACATGTTTTCCTTCGTAAAGGAGTTCCAATGATTTCGTGCTGAATCCTGGAATTTCTCCTAACCAGCATCAGCATCCATCTCTTCTTCCACTACCCGATCCCAATTCATACTCGATCTCCAATCGTGAGTCAGAGAAGGGGTAATCTCAGATTCACCATCAATAACAGCTTCTGTTATCAAATCTTCCTGCACATTTTCCCCATCAGTTACAGCTTCTGCTATCAAATTTAATCCAGTAGTAGACAACACACCACCAGCTTCTTCCTTCTCATCATTCTGACTATTGCTTGATCCATGATCAGACAATCGGGGTGCAGGCTTTCGGACCACACGCTTCTTCTTCGCCATGGAAGAGAGAAAACCAGGAACGATAACACTCATTTGTTCTTCTATTTTATTATTTCTCTTTTTGCCTGAAATACTCAATCGATCATTACCTTTTGTCCCAACTATTTATCTTCAATTGGTCAACATGGTACATATTACCTAAGTTTTTTTTACAAGTTGGTCAAATTGTTTGATATAGGATAGGAGAGCAGGAAAAAAATTTAGACAATAGCAAATGATAAAGTTTGTTATTGTTCAAAGAATGAAAAAGAGAAATCTAAAATTTTAAGAAGTAATTGTTATATATATACACATATTCCCATTTCTTTTGAGTATCTTGTTTACTTTGTTACATACTTACATATTTACTATTTTGTTTATTCTCTCCTAACTATTTTTGGGCATCAATTTTCGTTCCCCTGTAGGTTAAAAGACATGACATTAAGGACAAGAAAACTACGGGAACAATGCCTCAAGCTTATCCTCATTTTATTCTTATCAATTTCACAACTAAGGTATCATATCTCAGTAGTCTTAGTTTATCTTGCTTTTACATGACCAATATACTATGCATTAAGAAAGTGGAGAATGTTGCCTAAATTTTTCTAAACCTTGGAACTTCTATTTAGTTTCCTCTGTTGTGGGATTGGGTTTCTTGTGTTTCCTGCGTAGATGTCAATACATATAAATATATATGTCATGTAGGAGAAGAAAGAAAAGGTTCGTCAAATCATTGTTTATTCTGTTATAAATGTCTTAATCATGTCTCTAGACAACTTAATTATGTATCAAAAAGTAACTTTTTTTGTTTGGTTGTCTTTCCAAATATAAATTCTAATTAGGACATTGCATATTATATAAATGCAGATGCATATAAATTTTAAAGAGTAATTACTATGAATTAAGTGTAGAGAGATTATTATTTGGTTGTCATGCTAGCACTTGTCCCTCCTTAGTGACACTCATTGGTCTATTTTTCCATTTCTGCCCTCTCTTCTCTGGGGAGCCAATTTTTTCTTAAGTTTTCTTAGTCATGTTTATGCTCGAATGTTGTTCTATTTGTTGTGAGCCTCATTCTCTGTTATGTTTGATATGGGGTGTTGTTATGGGAAGTTTATGGTCTGTTACTTATCATTTTTTTTTTGTAGTTTGCACCATGTTTCTCTTGTGCCTAATTCTATATAATTAGGAATAGATTTTGCGAGAAAGACTGATACATTTTTTTGGAGGCCTACATTAGTTATGTTTGTTATGGAAACAATTGTAGGTAGCGTAATTGCTTGGCCAGCTGATAAAGTCATAATGAGGTGATTAACTTTTTTTTTTTCACTCTTTTAGTTTATTATTACTTTGAGTTTAAGCATTAATTGTTTAAACTCTTTTAGTTTATAACGCATTACAATACAATTAAGAATCTATTATGAAGACTACAAAAATAACAAAATATTATTGCAAGAGTTTTAAAATATTTATGGTTGTTTCACATACATATTATAAGTGACAAAAAGTTATGATTCATATAATATAACTAACTAAAAATGCTATAAAATAATCAATTATAACAATTTACATAATAGTTGGTAAGCTTAAAATACTAATTTGTAATCAAGTACTCTAACAAAGTCTTATTATTTTAACATTATAGCAACTCAAGATGTGTTATGGAATAGTTTAATATAACTTCGAACATAACATTTAAAAACTGTTATATAAAAGATGAGACTTTATATAACAGGGGCTTCGTTAGCGTTTTGAAAAGCATTATAAGTACTTCCGGTTAACAACTTTTAAGTGTTACAAAATCTGTTTTTTCTTGTAGTAAACATTGCCACAACCCTCATGACTATTAGTATCATCAGTCCAATTAATTTTCCTCCAAACTTACACAACTTTCAATACATCCATCATGCAATTTGACTCTGATTTAAGGATACAATGAATCCTTGCATATGTAGCATTATTTTTGCCCATTTGGTAGGTTAAAGGATTATATCCTGAAATACAATATATTAAATATATATTTATATAATAAAAGGAAGACTAAAAGATAACTAATTAATAAGATAATTGTTGTACCCTGAAATTTGAGATAAAATATTCAGTTTGGGGTACCAGATGGCAAGTCGTTTAAGTCATTTATATCCCCAATTAAACGACAACATTGAGGGCTGGGGATTTATCAAATGGAAAGGTGAGTACTTATCCAAGTTTTTATTTTCTATGTCGCCAAAGATTAGCAGAGTTCGAGACATGGTAATGTGATCGGAGCCCGACTTATCATGTTAGCTCGTCTAATACAACAAATTTGTTTGAGTCATCATAGCGTAGTCAGAGCTCGATTTATCATGTTTGCTTGCCTAATACAATGAATCTCTCATAATCATTATTGCATAATTGGAACTCGCTAACAATAATTGATAGGGATACGTGCTGGAAAATCCCTAAAATATAAGATTCATTCTTAAGTAAGGAAAGAATCCAATTTATGTGTGAATCAATTGATCAATTATCAATTATTTAGTGAATATTGTAATTTTGGGTAGTTACACGAAATTATGTATTACCCAAACATATTCATTCTCCATTATAAATATGAGGAAAATGAACAGTGAAAGGGATAATTTTTATGTATTGAAGCACTCGAGAAATAACCTTTTATTGTTCTCTCTAATAAAAATACTCATAAATAACAGTGACTCATGGACAAGGTAGATTTTAACAACTGAATCATGTAAAATTGTTATGTGATTTGGTTCATTGCTATTAATTGGTTTATTCAAGCACTATCTGATTATATTTTGTTTCCAATTCTATGTTGATGAAAAACTGCATCAACAATTTGGTACTTTCATTGAGAACATTAGGCTTGATTTGGTGATTTCATTTTCTGGGTCAATTGGGATGTCCTAGAAATCACATTTTGTAAAATGGTTATGACTACTAGAAGATTAGCATGTGAAGAAGAGTTGCCTTGCCGGCAGATCAAAGGGAGTAAGTGCCTCATATTCCAACAAGGGTAAGAACCTCTTGGCATATTGACGAACGTCCCCAACACCACTTAGGAAATAACAAAGGCATGGGAAGTTCATCAACACACCCACGAAGAGACACTCATAATTCCTCGTATTATGCCAAGCTGGTTGAGCAAGAAAATGCTCAACTTAGAGATCAGCTGAATAACGCAAACAAGCACATTGATGAAATCATGGCAAAGTTGCCACCTGCGACAAATTACAGTGCCAGAGAAAATGGAGATCAGAAAACTAGGTTCCGAGGGCACACGCGTACAAATATTAGTCGCTCTGTCATGACAACAACTTCTAGTATCAATTTCCCATCAAGATGACAAACACCTCGAGTTAAACGTTCATGAGTTAATCAGACAACCCAAGAAATAAGTGATGAGCTTCCTCCTAATCCAACAACTTGAGCTGCTACTATCAAAGAAATACCAACAGATGTGGAATGTCCTTGAGCTGTATTACTAAGTGGTAAACAAGCTCTTTCTTCTATTTGCTTCCCCCCGTCACCTATTCCCCATCGTTCTCCTCCCCGTGCTTAGGAATTCCATCAAAGAGCTCAAGGAAATGTTTCATCCCGAGGAGCTGAGAGAGGATGAGTTCCATCTAGAGAGGTAACACATGTAACTCTATCTGGTCAAATGGGAATCAGAATGCATGTGAATGATTCACCACCTTGTCCTCACAACCAAGCTGTAAGCTTCGCAGAAGAAAATTATTGAACAAAGAGTCATCATAAAAGTATCTCGGAGAGTCTATATAATGCCAAATTCCCTAGGAGACAGGAACCCGACCTGCGTGATCACGTGAATACAAAGTGAAGTTATCACAATCGTACTCTATCTGACCTAGACGAACATTTTAACGCGCAAAGGAGGCATCAAAATTCAGATTGTGAATATAGCTAAATTCCATCGAGGAACGATCTTATTGAGGAACGCGAGAACAATAATGTCCTAAATATCCAAGCTAAAGCTTAGAGGGATCAGAACCTATATAATGCACCAGCAGGATCTGGGGTAAATGACCAGTCCCATGCTAATCCTGTAGTTTCTGATCCAATCCAAGAATGGTTGGATTTTGTAGAGGAACATATGAGAGTTCTTCTAGCCAAGAAAAATAAACATAATGATGATTTAGATAAGGAACTTGAACCTTTTTCTCCTCACATCGCTGCACCTCCATATCCACACGTCTTCAAGGTGCCTCATATGACAATCTACGATGGTACTACCAACCTTGCTAACCACATTGGAACTTTTAACACACTAATGCGAGCTCATAATACATGCATCGATCTCCGGTGAGTACTATTTCCTACAAAATTGACTGGGGTTGCTAAATGATAACTCCATTTTAGTGTCATTTTAGAATGTGTTTTTTTGGTAATCTTGAGTCTTTATGTTTGTTTTGTGCAAGATTATGCTTGTGAAAGAAGAAAAAATGGTGGAAAATGGAGCTTTCGGTGGTTATTCGACTCAAATTGGTTCTAAGGATGAATTATAATAAGTTTTTGATAAAGGAAGAATGTCAAAAGGTTAAAATCTAAAAAAAATGGAATTAAAGTCACAGCATGGGCTTAAGGGCCGCGACTCTAGCAAAGACAGAGGCTGAAGGTTTGCTAAAAGGAATTAGAGTCATGACTTGGTCAATAGAGTCGCGACGCTAGAAGAAATAGAGGCAAAACTCAGGAGGTCCATGGAGAGGCGAGCCACGACCTGGGTTTAGAGGGTCCTGGCACTTGGAGGGCTGACCAAATTTTGAAGTGCTTAAAAAAGACACGGGCTGCGACCTAGAATAGGTCAAGTCGCAGCCCACCTATGAAAAAAAGAGGAATTCGTGTCTTGTTAGTATAAATTTAGACTTTAGGGTTTAATTAGGGTGAGGTCAGATTTTAATTACGAATTTAGAGATTAAATTTGATTATGAGACTATTTTTTCTGCACTTTCATATTTTTTTTATTTCTTCTTCAAGTCTTTGAATTTTATGTTTCTAAATAATTATTTTGTTGTTTTAGTCATGTATGATATGAACTAAACACCTTTATCTAGGGGTTAATGTAGTCAGTTGGATTTCTATTTAATGTTATTATGATGTTCTATTAATTCTTCTTCTTTATTCTAATCTATATAATGTTTGCTTAATGCTAGTAAATATCTGATCAATATTTGCTTGATTTATGATTTTGATTCAAAATTCGAAAGTTGAGAATTGAATATGCTATCGTTATATAGACATAGGTTACATATTGGACGAAAGTGCCTGTATGGCTTGTGTAGTATTTAGGTTTATATGCTTAATGTCTGCTATATGTTTAAGTTTGTCACAGAGATGTAGAAAACATGCATATAGGTTGAGATCTTATATCTTGAAAAAGAATAGGAATCGATTTATGTTAACCTACTATTAGAATAGGAAGAAATAAATTTAGAACTGATTAATAAAATTAATAGAATGAAAAGTTGATGAAGTTAATACCCTGGGTCTTTTTATTATTGATTTTTATCCTTTGATTAATTGTTTTGTTTTTAGTTATTGAATTTTGTTTATAGTTAGATCTATTCATCTTGATTTTACTTGCAAAATAGAAAGTAAAGAACGACTATTGGTAATTGGATTATAGTCTCTATGGGAACGATTCTTATTTTCTATCTATATTACTTGAATTGATTACGTATACTTACGTATCATATTTTTGCGATCACTAAAATGTGGTTTGACAAGTTTTGAAGGCATTCAATTACATCTTGAAGTAAACTCTCTTCTGATTTTAAGAAACAATTTAGAGCTACTAATTAAAGACATTTAGAAGCTAACTCCCTTGCTAACATGAAGCAACAACCAAGTGAAACTTTCAAAGCCTTTATGATTAATTTTGCAAATGTTGCGACCCAAGCTAAAGATGTGGATGACAGTGCAATGCTAATGGCAATGCAAGCTGGGATAACTCCTGGAGGACAATTTTGGAAAGAATTTCAAAAGAAGGGAGTCAAGAATATGGATGAGTTTCTATCTCAAGCTCAAGAGTGAGTAAATTTAGAGGAAGCAGAATCGACGATGGCTGCTTCCAATAACATCATCATTCTGCCTGTGGGAAATGTATCCAATGCACCTACAACTACACCCCCAACAACTAGAAACAACGAAATCAGGAATAATAAGAGAAAAGGAAATGGCGAGCGCGATTAGGCTGGTAATAAAAAGAATAAGGCTGGAGATAAGTATGTTTCAGTCTTCATCGTGTATACCGAACAAACTTATACCTAGGAAAACATCTATCTCGCCAATGCAACTCGAATTCAATGGAAGAAGCCAAGCCAATGAGGAATTAGTGGGATAAGCAAGACTTGTCCAAGTTTTGTCATTTTTATAGCGATATCATACATACCATAGGTGATTTCTGCCAGTTGAAGACTAAGAATGAAACTCATCCAAGCTAGACCCTTGGCCCAATATGCCTGAAACCGAGTAAATTCGAACCAATAAATCATTAAAAAATAATAAGCTTCTGGACTGGAAAATAAGCTCCTACCCCCTTCAATAGAAGGAGTTGATAACATCACTATAGCAAGGAACCTCATTTGGCAGGAGCAAACAGGAGAGCACATGATAATTGAAGACTCATTAAAATTCTCCCTATATTCTGGAGCAGCGGACACCCAACCAACAGAGGATAGATACGCAACAAATAATATTTACTAAGGAGGATGCCAATCACGTCCAATTCCCTCAAAATGATCCTTTGGTGATAGCAGTTCAACATACCAATAGAAGAGTGAGGAGGGTGCTGATTGATAACAACATTTTGGTTAATGTTTTGTTTAGGTCGACCCAGGAGAAGGTGGGACTTTAAGTCTGGGATCTAAAAGCCTGTTCAACAACCTTATACAACTATTTTAGGAGAAGGGACGACTACAATAGGAAAAATTGAGCTCGTAATAACTGTTGGGGAAGAAACTCGAACAACAACGAAGATGTTTGACTTTGTTGTAATAGATTTTCTAACTGCTTATAACGTCATCCTTGGATGACCTATTTTGATCGGTCTAAAAGCCATAACCTTCGCTTTTCACCTGATAATGAAATTTTCCTCCTCAACGAGAATCTTTACAGTCAAGGGAGACCAATTGGCAACTCGAGAATGCTACAATATACCAATGAATGGAAAATCACAGCCCAGTCAGCAAGCCATAGTTATCCTCTACGATCTCGAGGGGCTTATAATAATGGACATAGAAGTCCTCGAACTTGAGGAGATAGATCCTCATATAGGTGAGGAATGGTCAGAATTTTGAGGCCTTGGATGATTTAGAGGAAGTGGTACTTGACAAAGAGGTTACATCTAGAGTCTGCAATATAGGCAAAATCCTCAAGGCTGAGCAGAATAATAGCGTGATCGAGCTCTTGAAAAACTTAGATATGTTCGCATGGTCACACACAAATATGGTTAGAATATGCTCCCAAGTTCTTATGCATACTTTAAACATCGACAATAACATACCAACCAAGTAGCAGAAGCAAAGGTTGCTCAGGAATGATCGGGGAACAACGCTAGAAGAAGAAGTAACTCGAGTTCTTAAATGTAACTTTATTCTGAATGCAAAATATTTGACCTAGACAGCTAATCTAGTGCTTGTTCCTAAGCCAAATGGTAAATGGAGGACCTACATCAAATTTTCCAACCTAAATAAAGCATGTCCCAAGGATTGCTTCCCTTTGCCTAGGATCGACCAGTTAGTAGATGCTACTCTAGATACAACTAGATCGCTATAAACTTGGCTAATCATAAGCAAACAAGCTTTTTGACCGAACACAACGTTTATTATTACAATGTGACACCATTCGAATTAAAAATATATCAGAACTACTTACCAAGACTGGTGAATAAAATGTTTGCTAACCAGATTGGACGTAACATGGAGATATATGTTAATGATATTCTAGTCAAGTGTAAAACCAATAACCATATGATCGATTTGGAAGAATGTTTCACCGTAGTAAGAGCTTATGAAATGAAATTGAATCCCCAGAAATGTACGTTCGGAGTATCCTCGGGATAGTTCATTGGCTTTATTGTAAACTTGAGAGGCATAGAAGAAAACCTGGAAAAAATCAAGGTCCTACTTGACACGCCTTCTCCAAAAACACATAAAGACATGCAAGAAATTTGTTTTGTCAAAATCGGTTTGTGTCAAAATCTATGATAAATGTCTTCCATTATATAAGTTGCTGAAAGGGAACAAGAAATTTGAATGGAATGAAAAATACAAACAAGCCTTCTAGGATTTGAAATTGCACTTAGGTGAGCCAAAAATATTTTCAAAACTCATAAATCGATAGGTTTTATATATTAATTTGGATGTGACAGAGCACATAGTCTGTGCGGCTTTAGTTTGAGAAAAAGATCAAGCTCAATAGCCAGTTTATTATACCAGTAAGCGATGATATCCACTGGTGAAAAAGTTTACGTATTGCTTGGTTTTGACCTCGAGGAAACTAAGATCATATTTTCAATCACATTCCATTCACGTATTAACCGAACAACCTTTAAGGCATGTTTCGCAAAACCTAAGACGTTGGGATGACTTTTGAAGTGGACAATAGAGCTCAGCTCATCCAAAATTATTTACAAACCTCGAGCTATCATTAAAGGTTAGGCATTGGCTGACTTCGTGGCTGAATGCATTGCTTCCAAGATGAACCGATCTGGGAACCAATGCATTAACTCTAGTAATTGTTTGCGAATAAGTCCTCAAACGAACATGGATTTAGAGCTGGGATAATACTAATCACTCTAGAAAGGCATCGTTTCCATTCAGTGTTGAAATTTTGTTTTAGCGCCTTGCACAACGAAGCAGAGTATGAGGCATTATTGGCAGACATAAGGATAGCTAGGGAGATGAAAACAAAGGCCATCCAATGTTATAATGATTCTTAGCTCGTGTTAAATCAGCACCTGGGAGAATATCAAGCTTGTAGAGTAAAGATGACAACCTATTTAGTTTAAGTGAAGAAAGATTTAGCTGAATTTGATTTCTATTTAGTGGACCAAGTCCCCTGCAAATAAAATAATAATGCGGATGCCTTTGCTTATCTTGCAAAAACCAAGGAAGCAAATACGTTGAACGTAGTTCCATTATAATTCCTTGGAAAGTCGAGCATTGAGGAAGAAGAATCTTAAGAAGTTGAATTGATACCTACAGTACTAACCTGACCCATATAATTGAATATCTCACCTTGACAAATTTACTAGCAGATCGCAAAAATACTTGAAAGCTATTGTATCAGATCCTGAGATATATCATGGTCAATGGAACACTGTATAGGAAAGGACATTCTATGCTCTTACTTTGGTGTGTCTCCCTTAACGAGTCTCAATCCATACTAAAGGAGGTCTATGAGGGATTCTGTGGAGATCATGCTGGGGGGCAAAGTTTGGCTATGGAAATACTTCGGCAAGGGTATTTTTGGCCAACCATGAACAAGAATTCAACCTCATATGTTCAAAAGTGTGATAAGTGCGAGGGTTTTTTAGTTATGGCCCAGGCTGCACATGTCTACCTTACCATGTTCTCTTCACCTTGGCCATTTGCTAGATGGGGGATAGATTTAATCGGGTCTTTTCCCATGGGAAAGGGTGGAGTTCGTAATGCTGTGGTTGCGGTGGAATACTTCACTAAGTGGGAAGAAGCAGAACCATTGGATACCATCACATCAAAGAGAATGTTGAATTTTGTGGTTAAAAGTATAATATGTTGATACAGACTACATATGAAGATCGTGTCAGATAATGGAACTTATTTTGACAATGATATATTTACAAATTTCTGTGTGGTGTTATCAAGGGTTTTTCCTTAGTGGCATATCCACAAGCTAATGGTCAGGTTGAGTCAGTGAACAAGACTCTTAAATTAACCTAAAAAAAGATGCTGGAGGAGGCTTACGGACAGTGGCCCGAGCAGCTCCCTCATATACTTTGGACCTATAAAATGTCTCATCGCAGTCCATAGGTCATACCCCATTCTTGCTTGCATATGGAAGTGAAGCAATGCTCCCCATCGAGGTTTGCGTAGCTTCCCATAGAGAAAAATTTTATGATTAAGAACAAAACCTTAATGCATCACTCGACTTGATAGAATAACGGAGAAAATCCTCTCAACTCCAATTGGCGTCTTATGAACAAAGGATAACTTGTCATTATAATTTAAAGGTTAAGGAACAAATATTCGAGCTGAGATATCTGGTTTTGAGAAGGGTTTTTCTTGCAAACAAAGAACCTACAGATGGAGCCTAGGAATAATTTGGTAAGTTACATTACTGGGATTGAGCGAGTAATGGAAAATTATTTTGTAATTATTTGAGGATATTGGAAGTAACGGGAATTGTGAGACGTTATTTATGAGTACCACAAACAAATAAGCAACATGACTCGGCTTGGGTTGTGGCAGATAGACTCACCAAGACAGCTCACTTCCTTCTTGTCAAGACTACGTACACTGTTGACCAGTACGTAGACATTTATGTTCGAGAAATTGTATGACTACATGGAATTCCTAAGACCATAGTATTCGATAGAAGATCGGTGTTTACATTGAGATTTTGGGGAAGCTTACAGCAAGCCATGGGTACCAAGCTAAGCCTCAGTACGGCATTTCATCCTCAGACAGACGGTCAGTCCGAGCGTATCATACAAATTTTAGAAGATATGTTGCGCGCTTGTATACTAGACTTTAGAGGATCATGGAGTAAGTATTTTCCACTTATAGAGTTCTCCTAAAATAATAGCTACCAGGAAACGATCGGTATGGCACCCTATAAGTTACTTTATGGAAGGAAGTGTCGATCGCCACTACATTGGGACAAGGTATGAGAAAGACAACTTCTTGGACCCGAAGTTGTTAGAGAGGCTAAAAATGCAGCGGAACGTATTAGAAAGCGTATGGTCGTTACTCAGAGTCGACAAAAGAGTTATGGGGATGCCAAGCGACGAGATGTGGAATTCAAAGTCAGAGATCAAATCTTTTTAAGAATATCTCCTATGAAAGAAGTGAAGTGGTTTGGGAAGGCAAACATAGTCCCCGGTTAATAGGTCCTTTTGAGATATTGGACAAGGTGGGGCTAATAGCATATAGATTAGCCATACTGCCAGCTTTAGCAGATAGCATCAATGTCTTTCAGATATCGATGCTGCATATATATGTGTCAAACCCATCCCACGTTGTCAAGTATGATACGTTAGACATCAGAAAGACTTGAGTTACGAGGAATGACCAGTTAGCATCCTAGATAAGGGGATGAAGGAATTACGGTCTAAGAGTATTCCAATAGTCAAGGTCTTATGGAGTAATAGTACAGAACGAGAGGCAACGTGGGAGTTGGAGGGAGACATCCGAGCACTGTATCTATAATTGTTTGGTAAGTAAATTTCGTGGATGAAATTCTTTTAAGTAGGGGAGAATTGTAGTGTCTTGAAATTTTACTTAGCTAGATAGTAGTGGTAGTAGCTTCGTATTTTAGTTTTCGTGGTTATTGGTTCAAGCTGGGATTTAGTTGGAAACTAATAGAGAAAGTTATGTATTTTAAAAGTTTAGCCTATTGTTTAAAAATATTAATTTTAACATAAAGTTTGATTAATATAGCTGGTCCTAGAAATGATGTTTATTATAACCTAAGGTTTAGATAGAATAATTAAGAACGTGACACTTGTCACATGCATGTTTATTAAGGATTTTAGATGAATAATTTAATAAAGGATTGTAGAGTCCAAGAACTTTACTTAGCTAGTTAAATAGTAGTATTATAGTATTTATAGTATTATCTTTATGACTGTGGATTTTTGGTTCAGACCGGGAATTATTTGGACACTCATAGTAGTACTTGTAGATTTTCTAAGTTTAACCTATAGTTTAAGAATATTAATGTTAACCTAAGGTTTGATTAATATGGCTGATATTAAGGATAATATTTATTATACTATAAGGTTTAGATAGGAACCAATAGGATTTTAAGCACATGTTATGTATGGGTGATTAAGGATTAAGTATTTTGAGGATTAAATTTAATAAGGGGTAAAGTTTGAATGCTATAAGGTCAGTCAGCAGCTTTGAATATGTTGAGGGCTTAGTCAAGGCTGTTTACTCCATTCAAATTTAGCTAAAAATGTGCAATTTCGTGTTTAAATAATCAGCGTGTGCCGATATATCGCAGCTATAGGGGGCGTTATATCGCAGCACGTAGATATGGAAAACACGAAGCGATGCATGACTGCCTCGGGCATACTGGCCCAGAAGATATATCGCCTACAGGGGGCGATATATCGCCTCCTTCAGTGTATTTTGAAATGTTTTGAAATCATTTTCCATTCAGCCATTCAACCTCTTGATAAGTCCAGCACCTTTTTGAATGAGTCTTCAGCCTCTGCTGAACGATTATTCAAATTATTTTCACTTAAAAAGCCATTATTTTTATTCAAGTTAAATTAAGATCCTTTCATTCCTAAACTCTATAAATAGGACCTAGTACCCAGCCATTATTCATCTTTTGCTCTAAGTTGAGAGGCTGCAAGTTGCTAGGTGAGTGGGAGAGTGTAAACACTTGGGTGGGGAAATCATAAGCTTGATCATCACAAGTTTATCAAACACTTGGGGAAGTAAGGTTTCATAGTATTTCGGTTCGAGGTTTAGATTGGTCTACAAGTCTTCAAGGTATTTCTACACCTTAGTTCATTGGTATTATGTTATTTTCTTTCCCATAGTCTTCTACTCAGCCTTCTAACCTTAATCTTTATTTTGGTTAGGAAATCTAAGAGCTTGCACATAAGTTTTTGGTAAGTATGTTTCTCAATGGTTTAGTCCTTCCATTCCTTCCATTCCTTTCATTTCCTTTTCTTCATTGGACTCACCCTTTCATAATGGTTACTAGGGGTGTTCCAAAGTCCCAGCGCTTTCCTCTTATCCCGGTATTTTGGTAAGGAAAATAGGATAGAATCTATATGTTATATGCTTATGTTATCTTATGTTTTATGCTATGAAATATGTTATAAAATATGTTATGAAATATGTATGTTTGTAGGCTTGGGCATATGACCCATTTGACTAACAAGCCCCAAATAGATTATGGGCATATGACCTACTTAGCTAGTAGGACCCCACTAATCTAATGGGCATATGACTTGATTAGTATATGGGACCCCAAGTAATAATGGCCATTATAGTATGTGCATGATATAAGTATTATGCTAAGTTTTTATGTTTCTTGTGAAATTTATGTATATGAATTATGTGGTAGATTTTCCTTGCTGGGCATTAGGCTCATTCCTTTTTGATTATATGTGCAGGAAAATAGCTATAGTGGCGATAAGGTTTGTGGATGCTTGGGGTTTGTGTATCGGTGATGAACGGATTCAAGGAGTCGAGAGTTCGATTTTCGAGGATGTAGTCTTGTTTTATGGTTTTACGTGTATTTTTCCGCACTTGCTATGTAACTCCTTTTATTTTAAATTATGTTTTGTTTTTAAGACAATGGGATCCCATATCCTACTTGATATTTTATGAAAGTAACTCTTATTTCTACAAGTTTCTAATAAAGTTATGGTATTTTCGCAAATGTAAGTTTTATGAAGGATTTGTATGTATAGTTTCGTTAATGGTCCAAAAGTCTAGAGTAGTGGGTCATTACAAGGATAAACTTAGGAAGTCTAGAACCTTCCCTCAGTTGTTAGGATCATGTTTTACTCAGTCAAAGTGGTTTAAACAAAATTCAAGTGTGCTGAAAGTGTGCAAAAATGTGTTTGATATATCAGCGTATGCCGATATATCGCAGCTATAGGGGCCGATATATCGCCTATGGGTGATACGGAAAACACGGCGACTTCGCATGAATGAAACCACAGAGGGTGGAGATATAGGGGCAGGCGATATATCGGATCCCTTTGGTATTTTTGAAAATCCGTGCAATCCGAGTTAGAAATAGCCCTAAAAAACTTGGACTTGCTCTTAAACATTTTTGACCGAGTTATGGGCATCTGTTGAGTAGACAATTCAATTTTTATTCAATTATTTATTCTTTTTAAAAGAATTTAGTTTTACTCCTTGAACTCTATAAATAGGACCTTTCACTCAGCCATTTGCATCATCATTCAAGTATTCTTCAGAGCCTCCAAGCTGCTAAGTTCATTCTAGAGAGAAACATTAGGGTTTTGGGGTTAAGAGCTTTCCAATCTAAGCTTTTCTAAACTTTTGAGAAGTAAGATAAAGATATTTCGGTATTGAGGTGTATATCAAAGTTCTAATCTATCCAAGGTATTCCTTATCCTTAGGTTTAGTTCATTATAGTTCCTCTTATTCTGTCATTTTCTTCAAAATCCTAACTTGTTATAATGGCTTTTGGTTAGGTGTTTGAGTTTCTTGAAACTTAAGGTTTTCGGTAAGTTTCTTATCTTGATGGTTTAGATATTCTCTTCAACTTATTTTCTTTAGGAATACTTATGAACTTTACTGTTTGGTTTTAGGAGTTTCAAATCTCGCTCTTGTCTCCAATATCCTAGTTTTTGGTAAGGAAAATAGGTTAGGCTTTATGTGTTATGATTATGATTATATGCTATGTAAATGTATGTATATATGTATATGCTTTATGTTGTAGTCGCTTGGGAAATATCATTTCTTAGATAGAAAATAAGCAAATCCCAAGATTTTTATAATTATCGTAGACTATAGTTATGATTTAACCAACCTCGAATAATAGCAAGAGGACCTAGATGGTTTATCATATACTATATTGTGTTTAAACCTACCTCGAATAGTACCAAGAGGACCTAGATGGTTTCTATCACATACTACGGTAATGAGTTAATGGCCATTAATATTATAGTCCTATGTTTTACGATTTACATGTTTACGTCATACGTTTTATGATTTATGTTTTTACGTTTTATGACTTATGATATGTTTTAGTAGATTTTCCTTGCTGGGTATTAGGCTCATTCCTTTTTATTTTAGATTGTGTAGGAAAATAAGCCTTGACTGAGTGGCAACTTTGTCATGTGTATTGGGAGAGGACTGAGTGAATGGACTGATGGGAAAGATCGAGGTTGACGTTTTGTTTCAAGTCTTTTAATTTATGTATTTATGTTTCCGCTTTTAGTATTTGAACAATTAACTAAAGGTTTAAGTTTCTTTATGTTTTTATGTAATAACAATGGGATCCCATATTTTTATTTTTATAATAAAGTTATATTATTTTATGCATGTATTCCAAAATAGTAGTTATGCTTAGTAGTTTTAATGGTTCGAGGTCTTAGAGTTAGTCAGGGCATAACTGACAGTGCCAATAGTTGTGCAGCCGCCAGAGGCTGGGAACCTCTTTATGAAAGGTTCAGGAAAAAAAACCCTCCAATTTTTTAGGGTAGTGCAGATCTGGCTAAGTCCGAATAGTGGTTGAGCATGGTTACCACTATCTTAGGATTTATGAGGGTGGATGGTATTTAGAGGGTGGCCTGTGCCACGTACATGTTTCGGGAGGATGCCTGAATTTGGTGGGAGGTGATATCCAAGACCAGAAATGTTCATACCCTAGATTGGGAAGAGTTTAGAACTCAGTTTAATGAAAACTATTATAATGATGCCATGAGCGCTACAAAAGTTGAAGCGTTCAGCAGGTTACTTCGAGGAAACACGTCAGTGGTTGAATATGCCTTAAAGTTTGACAGATTGGCAAAGTTTGCCGGGGAACTGGTGCCCACGGATGGGACCAGAAGGGAGAGGTTTCTCCAGAGACTACAGTCTATGATAGCCCCGAATGTTCGCATCACTACTGTGCCAGGAGTGACTACCTATGCACAAGTTGTTGAGAAGGCACTCATAGTTAAGAGCACAGAGAATAAAATCTGGCTCGAGAACGCGACCAAGAGAGACACTAGGAGGGTGGGACCTCCATTATGAGTTCAGGTAGGGGCGGGGGCCCCAGTGATTAGAAAAGGAAGGCTCCTGATGGCTTTCCTGCTCCAGGCCTTGACAAGAGACCATGTGCTATTTAGATAGGCTGCCAGGGCAACAATGAGGGTTGGAAAACTTTTTCAGAGTGCGCCAGATGCAAGAGGTGCCATATAGGAGAGTGTCAGGCAAAGGCCTGCTTTTAGTACGGGATTGTGGGTTCTTAAAGAAATATTTCTCGAAGGCAAGAAAGGAAGAATCAATAAAGGCGGACATCTTAACCCCAGCTCGAGTGTTCACATTGACACAGGCAGAAGCTAAGGCTTGTCCCTCAGTAGTCACAGATCAACTTTTTAGTGCTGGAACCCCTTATACTGTTTTGATTGATTATGGTGCTACGCATTCTTTTGTCGCTAGTAGAATTATTGATAGGATGTGTAGACCATGTGATTATTATGTTGTGGGGTTTGGGACCTTATTTCCCACTAGGGAGTTAGTAGTATCCAGGAAATGGGTCAAATCATTGCCAGTGACAGTGGAGGGTAGAGAGTAGTCAGTTGATTTGATAGAGTTGGTTATGACCGACTTGGATATGATTCTGGGTATGGCCTAGTTAGTGAAGTATATGGAAACCATAGATTTTAGAAGGAAAATGGTAACATTTGAGCTTGAAGGTGAGGATCTTTTTGTATTTATTGGCACTGTACATGGACCACGTGTACCTATGATATCTGTATTGAGGGCTAGAGGTCTATTGCAAGGCGGTTGGATAGGATTCTTAGCCAGTGTGGTAGATACCACTCAGGTCGTGCCAGTGGGACTAGAGGAGATGAGACTAGTTTGTGAGTTTCTAGATGTGTTTCTAGAGGATTTACTAGGGTTTCTGCCACACATAGAGATAGAATTTGTTATTGAACTAGCACCAAGGACAGAGCCAGTGTCTAGGGCACCGTATAGAATGGCCCAAGTGGAGTTAAAAGAACTAAAGATACAAGCGTAGGAGCTGTTAGACTTGGATTATCCATTATTCTTAGTTTGGCTTTTGCGAAATCAGCTTCTCCTAGTGGTAAAACTAGATTTAGAAAATTCACATACAGAAAAAAATAAAAAAAAAAGGTGAGGCTTGTTATTAGACCCAGTTTTTCACCATGGGGTGCACCAGTTCTGCTTGCAAAGAAGAAAGATGGTTCTCTGAGGATGTGTATTGAATACAAGGAACTGAACAAGTTAATGATCAAGAACAAGTATCTTCTGCCAAGGGCAGATGATTTGTTTGATTAATTGCAGAGTAAGATGGTATTATTAAAGATAGATCTTCGATCTGGTTATCACCAGCTGAGCATCAAGGAGGTTGATATACTAAAGACTATTTTTCATACCAGGTATGGGCATTATGAGTTTATAGTCATGTCCTTTGGGTTGACTAATTCCCCAACTGCTTTTATGGATGTGATGAACAGGGTGTTCAAAGATTATCTGGATTGGTTTGTGATCATCTTCATCGACGATATTATGGTTTATTCTTAGTCAAAGTCAGAACATGAGCAACATCGTAGGTTGGCTCTACAGAGACGGAGGGAACATAGACTGTTTGCAAAGTTCAAGAAATGTGAGTTCTGGTTACCTCAGGTAACTTTCCTTGGTCATATTGTTAGTAGGGATGAGATCAAGGTAGACCCAGCTAAGATTGAGGCAGCTAGAGATTATCCAAGGCCAAGGAACGCCTCAAAGATTAGGAGCTTCATTGGATAGGCAAGGTATTAGAGGCATTTTGTGGAAGGGTTCTCAAGGATTGCTACTCCATTGACTGAACTGATACGCAAGAGTCAAAATTTTGTGTGATCAGATAGGTGTGAGAAAAACTTCCAGGAGCTGAAGCAGCGATTGATTACAGCTCCAGTGCTGAATCTTGCGACTAGTAGAAGTACGTAATATACTGTGATGCCTCACATTAGGGTTTGGGTTGTGTTCTCATGCAGTCAGAGAAGGTGATTGCCTATGCATCATGCCAGTTTAAAGAATATGGACGGAGGTACCCCATGCATGATCTAGAGTTGGCAGCAGTGGTCATCGCATTAAAGGTATGGATGGATTACCTTTATGGGGAGAAGTGTGAGATATATACTAACCACAAGAGCCTGAAGTACTTTTTTACGTAGAAAGACCTAAACATGAGATAGAGACGTTGGCTGGAGTTGGTGAATGATTATGATTGTGAAATCCTGTATCACCCAGGGAAGGAAAATGTGGTGGCAGATGCCTTAAGCCGGAAGGGTCCAGGACAAATATACAGTGCGAGACAAATATCCAAAGAGTTGGCAGAGGATATGACCAGAGCTGGTATAGAGTTGCTGGTGGGCCCGTTGGCCAATATCACTTACAGTCTACACTGTTGGAGAGAATAAAGGAAAGTCAGTTGGGTGATCCACAACTGACAAAGATCAGAGGGGACGTCCTAGTTGGAGCATCTAGGGATTATACAATGTCAGATATAGGCTTCCTGAGGTACAAGGGTCAGATTTGTGTTTTGATGGACACTGTTATCAGACGGGAGATCCTGGATGAATCTCATACTACCCCTTATTCTTTGCATCCAGGCACCACAAAGACGTATCAGGATGTGAGATCGCTATATTGGTGGCTGGGGATGAAGAAGGATGTGACAAAATATGTGGCTAAGTGCTTGACATGTCAACAGGTCAAGGCTGAGCATCAGAGACCAGCAGGGCTATTACAGCCTCTGGACATCCCAGAGTAGAAATGGGAGGACATCGCAATGGATTTTGTGGTGGGGTTACCTAGGACCGTGGATCAATATGATTCGGTGTAGGTTATCGTGGATCGATACACCAAATCATCGCACTTCTTACCAGTGAGGATGACATATACAGTTGACCAGTACACATATCTCTATGTGAGAGAGATAGTGCGCCTTCATGGGGCTCCGAGGTCGATTATGTAAGATCGGGACCCTACATTTACTTCCATGTTTGGGGGAAGTTTGTAGAAGGCCATGGGTATGCAACTGAAGTTCATTACTGCCTATCATCCTTAGACAGATGGATAATTTGAGAGGACGATACAAATATTAGAGGACATGCTACGAGCATGTGTGCTGGACTTTGATGGATCCTGGAATAAGTATTTTCGTTTGATACAGTTTTTCTACAATAACAACTATCATTCGACCATTAGGGTGGCTCATTATGAGATGTTTTACAGTAGGAAATCCAGATCTCCCTTTCATTGGGATGAGAGCAGAGAAAGGAAATACTTGGGTCCTGAGGCAGTTCAGAGGACCAATAATGTTATTAAGAAGATCAGAGCTCGGATGCTTGATTCTCAAAGCATACAGAAAAGTTATGCTGATCCCAAACGAATGAACGTGGAGTTCCAAGTGGGAGACTATGTCTTCTTTAGAGTCTCACCATGGAGAGGGGTGAGGAGAATTGGGAAGAAGGGCAAGTTGAGCCCTAGATGTGTAGGACCATTTTAAATCCTGGAGAGGATTGGTCAGGTGGCCTATAGGTTGGCCTTACCTCCAGCACTGTTGGTCGTACACAATGTATTTCATATTTTGGCTCTTTGGAAATATGTGTGTTGCGATCAATTTAATATTTGATTTTAAATACGCAAGTGCACATAATCACACAAGTAATATAATGATAAGTAAATCGTCTCCACATGGATTGCAAATTAAAAAAGTAAGCAAAACAATTACTAAACAATTTTAGAAAATTAAAAGTCAAGTGGTTGTTTATAGGCTAAGCAAAATATTAAAATAAAATGGAAATACTGAAATTAAAAACTGAATTGAACAAGAAAATTGAGAGAAATATATGGATTGCAAAATGGACTTGAATTATTGAATTCCCCTATATTATTTGCCCTGAACAATTTGCGGACAGATTGAAGCAACAATATTCTAGCAAATAACTCTTTATTCAAGAGTTATCAATGTGTCAGATGTGACTCAAGTGTTGAGTTACGGGGATCTGGAGCTTGAGGCAAATCTCTCCTATGAGGAACAGCCAGTCTAGATACTAGACAGGAAGGACAGGGTCTTGAGAAACAAGACTATAACTTTGGTTAAGGTATCATGGAGGAACATCAAGGTCGAGGAAGTGACCTGGGAGCTGGAGTTAGATATGCAGAATCAGTATCCCGAGTTGTTAGGTAAAATTTCGAGGAAGAAATTCCTGTAAGGAGGGGATAGTTGTAACGTCCCAAATTCCCTAATGTGGCTTAGTGCCTTGATTAGGGGGCCAAGACGAAAATAACAGGCTAATTGTATTATTATGTGATTATATGCATGCTTATGTAAGTTGTATTATAATATGACTGAATTGGCATGCAGGTGGGCCCGTTTCTTATTGGAAGGGAATTTTAGTAATTTTGGCCTGTTGATGGCTTAATTGTATATGTGTGAGACCAAAATTATGTGGATATGTTTGAGATACTCGGAACGAGGCGATCCTAGGAAGCAAGTTAGCAGTTTCGTCATAATGGGGTCAAATATTAGGCTCGGAGTGAGCCTAGGAATAATTTGGTAACATAGTACATTACTGAGATTGAGCGGGTAATGGGAAATTATTTGGTAATTTTTTGAGGGTATTGGAAGTAACGGAAATTGTGAGACATTAATTATGATTAACGGGGTATGTGGTGAATGACAAAACTGCCATTGAGGGGCTTTGAGAGAGAGAGAGAGAGTTGGCCCTAGGGGAATTTAGGTCTTTTGGGCAAAAAGTAGTGACTTAGTCACTTTCTCCCTTGGCAGAAGGAAGCAAAAACGGAACACTCTAGCTCCTTCCCTCTCCCTCTCGATTGTACTCTTCTTCCTCTTTCTCTCTTGATTTTATTTTTGGAGAAAAATAAAGAATCATTGAGGCTAGGGCTTGGGAATTTAAAAGATTGAGGTTAGGTGTGATTAGGTGTAGCAAAGGAGATTGAATTCACAGCTGAGGTAAGGATTGTAACCCTATTTTTAATTGTATTTAGTTTTGGTTTTTGTAACGTCCCAAATTCCCTAATGTGGCTTAGTGCCTTGATTAGGGGGCCAAGAGGACGATAACTGGTTAATTTTGTTATTATGTGATTATATGCATGATTACGTGAGTTATATTATTATATGCATGAATTTCGATGCATGTGGGCCCGTTTCTTATTAGAAGGGCATTTTAGTAATTTTGGCCCGTTGATGGCATAACTGTATATATATTTGCATATATGTCTTATATGTTTGAGGCCACATTATTATGTGGATATATTTGAGATACTAGGCATGAGGCGATCATAGGAAGCAAGTTAGCAGTTTAGTCATAACTGGGTCAAATAGTGGCCTCGGGGTGAGCCTAAGGGTAATTTGGTGCTTAGTACATTACCGGGATTGAGCGGGTAATGGGAAATTAATTGGTAATTATTTTAGGATATTGGGAGTAACGTGAATTTGTGGGACTTTAATTATGATTAAGGAGATAATTGGCAAATGACAAGTTTTCCCTTGTGGCATAGGAAGCCAAGACAAAAGGGCAAGGGGCATATGTGTCATTTTGGAGTCAAAACTAGTGACCATATGTGTCATTTTGGAGTCAAAACTAGTGACTTAGCCACCTTCTCCCTTTGATGAAGGAAGCAAAATAGAACATTCTAGCTCTTTCTCTCTCCGTCTCGATTGTACTCTTTTTCCTTCCTCTCTTTTGTTTTGATTTTTTTGAAGAAACTAAAGAATATTTGAGGCTAAGGTTTGGGGAATTGAAAGCTTGAGGTTAGGTGTGGTTAGCTGCAGCTAAGGGAGTGTGATTCACAGCTGAGGTAAGGATTATAAACTCTATTTTAGTTGGTATTTTTCCTGTGGTTTTAGTTGTTCTTGAACTTAAAGGTTCAAGGTATTGGATTGAGATTTTGGTAGTGTTTTGACTGTGTTTAAGTTGGGTTTTGCTGCTGGATTAGTGCTAATACTATGCTGGGATTGAGGTGTGATTTTGGGATTGCTTGGAAGGGATTTTTGGTAAGGTTTTGGCAGTGGAAAAACAGGAATTTCTAGGTTCGCGGGGTCCTCCTGCGACCCTGTTCTTGGGTGCTGTTGCCCGTGTGAACCCAAAGCACAGAGGGGGTTCTGTCTGGGTAGGCATGTCGTGACCTGCCTGGGAAGCTTTGGCCACTTTAGGTTTTAATGACGGGAATTCAAACCTAAAGGCTCGGGATTGATTCTTACCACCCAGCTTAGTAGAATTCAAGCTCTCAGAGGCTAGGACTTGGTTCAGACGCCTTTATTTGCTCGTTATTAATGGGATTCTATATTTGGTTATGACTAGGTTACCGCTAGGGGCTCAGGATGCTCGAGGGTCATTCTTATTTTACATTACACTCGGACCTGAGATAAGAAAACTGCACCCAATATGTGATGTACATGATTAGGGCTTTGCCCGAATGTTGAATATAATCCTGATTGGGCGTGGGTTCCTGTAAATGTGCATGATTATGATTATATCTATGAATGATTGATTAAGCATGTTGAATGCTCTGTTTATGGATATTTGATATATGATGACTGCTTGTTAGTGTTATATAATTGGGAAAGGCTTGACTTACTAGTCAAGGATGGCAATAATGTTGAGCGCTGGTCAAAAAGCATTGACTTATCAATCAAGGATGGAAATAGTGTTGAGCGCTCATCAAAAATTATTGACTTATGAGTAAAGGGCGGCAATAGTGCGCTGAGCGCTGGTTGATATGGTTAGATCTAAACAGGAGCGCATCATATGCTTGTTCCACCAAATGGTCGTGGAAAATTAAGCGCCAGGTACGCTGAGCCAGCTCCAAGGCTGGCTATACAGAGGATAGGGAAATGGGCCCTAGGGTGACTTATTAGTCCCATATCCTAGGGCTCTGAGCCCCAATGTGATTTATTGATCATGTAACTTGGGCAACAGGCACCGATATGATTCAGTTAATCATTTTATGTAGGTTAGTTGGCCCCATATGATAATGTAGTCATTTATATGAATGACATGCATGCATGAGTTGGGTTATTACTACTGGGCATGCTTAATATGATTTGGTAATGTGATATTAATTGCTTATGAGCATGTTTAAGTTTTCTTGCTGGGCCTTGGCTCATGGGTGCTATGTGGTGCGGCTAAGGGGAAAGAAAAGTTGGACCAGCTGTGAGTTAGAGAGCTTAGGTGGTGACGTGTACATATGCAACTGCTTGACCACCACAGCCAAGGTTGTTCAGAGGAACTAGGGTTAAACCCTATTTTTCCCGCTTAGTTCAGTGGGTTGTAACGTTTGATGTTTTAATTACCTTTTGGAATTGTAAACAACTTTGCAAATGTTTATTATGGGATCCCATGTACAACTTAACATTTTAATGAAATATATCAATTCCTTTTAACCAAAAATTTTAACCCTGGACTAGTAATCACATTTAGTTGCACGCTTACGGCCAAATTACTCTTTTAGTGAGTTTATCACTATTTAAAATACACAGTGTAACCGTCTTGGCTAACTAGGGTGTTACAAGCTTCCTCTCCTAAAGTCGCTCCACATTAATATAGGGATTCTTGACGAGAGACCAGAGCAAGCTCTAACAAAGGTTGGCAAATTTGGACAAGTCAGGAGCCAATCGAGGAGCAGAATGATGAGCGAGTTGTGTGTTGATCACAACACCCTTGTCTTGGGAGACCTTTTTAGGGGGAGAAAGTGGAGTGTCGATGATTGTTACCTCAACTTTTTTCCCTGGTTCCCAGTTGGGGACCTCTAGGACTAGAGCTCTTTCTTTGGAAGTTATGGCTTCTTAATCGCTGGGCTGCAGTTGGTGAAAGTGTTGGTTAGTCCACTTATATCTTGTTTTGCAACAAAAAAAATAAAAATAGGGTGAGGAAAATATAGCTGAACGAACAAAAAAATGAATAGATAAGTAAGAGATCCTACCTTCCAAACTAGAGGAGGAGTTTATCACAATTATTTCAGGAGGGAGGATGAGGGCAACAAGTTCGACATCTAGTTCTTCATTCGAGCTAGGGTCATATTCCTTAAATTTTTGATGGTGAATAAGATACTTATTGAAAAGAGGGATTCAGGTCGTAGGTTAGTACCATATTCGATTAATTCCCCACTCCTAAAACTAAAGGTATTATCCACTAAACTGGTCTCCAGAGGAAAGCTATTGTCATATTAGGGTATTAACGAATCCACACATTGTTGGAGGGCTACAATATTATCAAGGTCAGTTTCCTTCATCACGATGTGGCAAGGATTATAGCAAGCTAGCAAGGGACAACAAAAGGCCCGATTTAGAACGCTTTGATGGTTACCTTAGCCAGAGGTTCCAACTTCATCATCAGGGTGCGTTCTTGGTTATAGACTCGAATAGGGTGTCAGCGCAGCAAGGAGGTGACCTCAACATCCTTTATTTCCATGGCCTATTCAATCATGAGGTGGGTCATTTTCTGCTAGGTCCTCGAGGGTGAAAGGCCAGACTCTATAAATTAGCCAATAGATTGCATAACTTCATGTTCACGTCTGTCATAATGGCCCAATCCTTCTCTTCAGCAGGGAGATCAGCAAGCTAAGAATATTGGTTCCTCCTCACTATGGAGGCTCCTGATCACTTATAGATAGTTGCATGGTAATTAAAGGAAGCCAAGATAAATAGTTAACAACGAAGAAAATTAAAAAGAAGAGAGCTAAAGAAAGAACTTACAAGGACGGTTAAAGTATTGATGTTTGCAGTTTGCGAACTTGGTGGTCATAAAGGAGATATCTTTAAAGTCACTTGAGTGACTGGGGAGCTCAATGCACTTGGGCTTCATGGGGAACCATGTGATATATAAAACCCATCACCGCCTATTCTTGTGCCACGTTTGATTTCAGGCAGAAGATATATACGATGTCCTTTTGGGTAGGTGCTTCCCACTCCATCTTGTGGAACAAAAACTTTAGGCTGGGGAGGAATTAGTAGGTGTTTCGGGGGGGGGGGGGGGGGGCGCTGAAATGGATTGAGCTTCATGTGATTTAGGAAGTTTTGAAAATAAGAATTGAGTAGTAGAAAAACCCTAGCTTTGAGATGTTCATCACTCCAGGCCCCAAAGTCATCTTCTAGTGGAGCGTAGCTCCATTCTCCTTTATACAAAGGGCGAGAATAAAATTTCGAGGTCATCTGAATGCCATGTCCTTCCATAATGGCATTAATATACTCCATGGAGTTAACATGAGACTCAATATGTTCAGCTTTGAAGAACATGTTCGCGATAGTTACTACTTTTCTTTCCACCACTAGACCAAAGCGTGGAATTGGAGCATTCTCAGCGGGCTTGATGCTTAAAGCATCATCAGTTGATTTGTGAGTATTTTTACCCATGTTAATTGGTTTAAGGTTGAGAGTTAGTTTGCCTGGGTGAAAAAAATTAGTAACCATTAGGCGGCAATCTAAAGGGCCGAATGTAGGGATCTTAACTAAGTTTAAAGGTTCGAGGCAAGCTGCGTGATGTAAGCTGTGTCAATGTAACGACCCAAAATTTGCTAATAGGGCTTAGTGCCTTGATTAGCGTGCTGGGAGGGCATAACTGGATATATATATGTTTAATTGGTTAAATGTGTGACTATGTGGCATGCATGATTAATATGATTATGAATATATATTATATGCATGTTTATGAGTATTAGATATGCATGTGGGCCCTTTATAGCTGTAATGTCCCAAATTTCCTAATAAGGTTTAGGACCTTGATTAGGAGGCCAGGAGGACCATAAATGATTTATTATGTTATTAAATGATTATATGCATATTTAAGTGTATTAAATATGCATGTGAACCCATTTTTGATTAATTAGGGGATTTTCATATTTTGGCCATTTCGGGCATATTTGGCATATATGTGATGTGTGTGGTGCATCATTATTATTTGGTTATGCTAGGGTTATTCAGCACGAGACGATCCTTGGAGGTAAGCTAGTGGAATAGTCACAACGGGATTTATTCTTGACTCGGAGTGAGTCAAGGGGTATTTAGCACATTACCAGGTTATTGGGTATTGGGAATAATTATTTGATGATAAATTGGGAGTTAGTAAGATCAGGGGGAAATTCTGGAGGTTTTTACTATTTTTTCCCTGGGGACATTTTCGAGACCCCGAGCGTTAGGTTTTGTTTGAGGCTACTTAAGCTTGAAGTAACCTTGTAAGAACTAAAAAGAACGTTCAGAACATTCTCTCCCTCTAAGTTCCACTTTCGTCTCTCGATCGCATTTTCGAAGGAAACTTGAGTTCTAGGACTCAAATTCAAGCGAGGATTGAGGCATAGCGATTCTAGGGAATATTAGAAGCTTATTATCCGGAGGATTTAGTTGGGAACAACTTAATCGAAGGTAATCCGAGTTTTAAGTTCTAAGTTTTCAAAGTTTTTAAGATTGGATTGGATTTTTTGTTTTGATGAGTTTTTGAATGAATTGAAGCCTGGATTTTGTCGATATTGGATCATGGGGATGTTTGAGAACTTTTATTTTTGGATTTGGAGATGTTTGGATAAGTTTTTGGAAGGTTTTAAAATGGTGAAATCGAGGAAAATTGACTTGTTCGTGGTTGGGCTGCAGCCCTGTTCTTGGGCGCCGCGGCCCAGGCTCGATGAAGAAGGTGGAGGTTGCTGAAAAGCCTGGGGGCTGCGGCACTTGGATAGTGGGGCCGCGACGCTTAAGGCTATTTGTGGAAAAAATGATATTTTGATCATGGGAACTCAAACCTTAGGCCTCGGGATCGTTCCTACTACTCGTTTTAGTGGGAATCGATGTCCCGGAGGCTAGGTTTTGGTTCTGGGATTGGGTTTTAGAACTTGAACTCATTGGATCACTTTTTATGGTTGTGACTAGATTATCGCTAAGGGCTTGGAATCAAGATCGTGCTTGTGGCTCGTTTATTGGTAACCTGTGCTTGGACCAAAGGTAAGAAAATTGCACCCTATATATATGACATGCGTGGTTCTTATTGAGGCATGTTGAGTGTCTAAATGTGAACATTGATTGCATATTAAATGCTTAGCAAATCTTGCTTATTTGAGATGCACAAGAAACATGTGGTTAGGGCATGCCATGAATGTTGAATATGAGATTGATCAGAGCTTGAGTCTCTATGTTTGTGCATGATCCTAATTATGCTAGCAACTGTTAAGTAAGCATGATGAATGCCCTTTATTCGGATATTTGACATATGATATATGCCTGGTAGCATTTCTTACTTGTGTGTGGTATTAACTTAATAGTCAGAATCAGCAATGGTGTTTGAACTAGCTCTGAAGGTGTGACTTACTAGTCAAGTTCGACATCGGTATTGAGCACTGATTGTGTGTTACTAACTTAAGAGTCAGGAGAGGCATAAGCGTTAAGAACGCAGAGCAAATGAAAGATTAGATCTAATCCACATCCGCATTGGATGACTCATCATGAGCATTAATGCCAGACCGACCTCAAGTTCGATGAAAACTAAAAGCGCTTGTCTAGTCTAAAGGCTAGTTATTTAGAGCCAGAGTCGGAAAGACTAAGGTGACCTACACGTCACATGGCTAGGAGGGTATGGGACCTCAGAGTGTGACTCATTAGTCACCTATACAGGGTGTGACTCATTAGTCACCCACACAGAGAGAGACTCATTAGTCATCTATATAGAGTGTGACTCATTAGTCACCTATATAGGGTGTGACTCATTAGTCATCTACACAGAGATAGGCTCATTAGTCATCTATACACAGAGATAGACTCATTAGTCATCTACACAGAGATAGACTCATTAGTCATCTATACACAGTGTGACTCATTAGTCACCTATGCAGGGTGTGACTCATTAGTCACCCACCCAGAGATTGACTCATTAGTCATCTATTCAGACGTAGGACCCCATAAACATTTATTTGTACCTGCTTGCAAGCATGAGTAGGGTTATTACTGCTAGGCATGCCTATTATGATTTAGTGATATGTTATTACTTGTTCATGAGCATATTGAGTTTTCTTGATGAGCTTCGGCTCACAGGTGCTATGTGGTGCAGGTAAAGGAAAAAGAAAGTTTGACCATCCTTGAGTTGGGGAGCTTAGGTGACGATGTGTACATATGCCGCTGCTCGACCGCCACGGCCGAGGGTTTAAAGAGGAACTAGTGTTAAACCCTATTTTGCCGCTTAGGTTGGCTGGTTGTAAATATTTTCTTGAAATAAACCTTTTAAATTTTTTGTTTGGGATCCCAATGTATACAGTAAACGTTCTAATGAAACGTTATATCCTAACTAAATTTTTTAATCCCTAACCCGCTAATCATACTTAGTTACACAATTATGGCCAAATGACTCGATTAGCGAGTTTAGCACTATTTATAATGCGCACCATAACGGTCCCTGGAGTTTAGGGCATTACAATTTGGTATCAGAGCCTGCCAAGGTTAAGGGTTCCTGAAGACAAGCTGGGCATTTGCACTCATTACTGAAGATAACTTCACTCAGGGAATGGTAACTATTTTTGTAGTTATGTGCTTAACTGCTTATATAGATTGTAAATGCTTTACCTACACATTGTATTAGAGAGCATGAGATTCTGATAGAGCCTGGCTCTTGACTATATGATTGCATGCTCTGTGAATATATATATGAATGTGATCATATGATTACTTGCTCCATGAACATATATAATTGTGATATTTGCATGCTGGAGTTGGAGGCATGGCGTGAATGTTGGAAGAGCAGGGACTATGATTGATGTATGAATGCCATGGGCATGTTTTTAGCACTGCAGTGATTTGTGAATGTTGTGTTAAGATTGTTCCTGCTGGGGAAAGCTCTTGATATGCTCATCATATTTAATGGTTCAAGTTATTGACTGTAGATTCAATCAGCAGGTATGTATCCAAGGCAGATTATGAGGCCTGACAGTGGTTATACAGAGGCTGAGAGTTTCAGCCAGGGGTTGAGTTCTTCATCTGCCCCTTAGAATTTTCAGCAAATGTTTACAAATGTGCAATTAAGATTGCAGAGGCAGGAGGAAGAGATCAGGTGTTTGAAGCAATAGCAGAACCTCTTGGGAAACATTTTTTTCCTTTGTTATGTCAGGAGTGGTACCATTTTTGGCTCAGCCTAGGATTGAGAGCAGATGGGAATTTCTCTGTGGAAGATTCCAGGAGTATTATCCTCCAGTCTTCGAGGGAGGCATAGATCCATTCAGAGCTGAGCAATGGATGGGCATGATCAATTCCATTCTCGATAGTATGGGGCTGGTGGGTCACGATAGGGTGATCTATGCTACTTATGTGATGCGGGATGATGCCTGGACGTGGTGGGAAGTAATATCCTAGACACGAGATATAGCTGTGATGGACTGGAAAGAGTTTAGGCAGTTGTTCAATGAAAGGTATAACTGTGATGTGGCCCAGACTGCTAAGATGAATGAGTTTATGAACCTGGTTCAGGGAAATGCAACAGTAACCGAGTATGTTAACAAATTTGATGGGTTGGTCGAGTTTGCTTTTGACATGGTACCCATAGATGTAGCTTGGAAGGAAAAGTTTATCCAAGGACTAATTCTAGGATAGCTCAGGGCATTAGAATTGCCCCAATGCATGAAACCTCCACCTACGCTTAGGTGGTAGAGAAGGCTCTTGCTATTGACAGCATAAGAAATGAGAATAAGAGTGTCAGAGAGCGAGGAGCTCAGGCAGTGACACCTCCATTTATTGGAGCGAGCAAGAAAAAGAGCTGGATGACTCATCCAAAATGCGCCCAGTGTAAGCGACATCATTTGGGAGAATGCCGAGCAAAGGCATGTTACTTGTGTGGAATGGTTGGGCATTTCATGAGGGCTTCCCCAAGGCAAAGAGAAGATGAGCAAAAGGGGATGGAAAACTCGACTCCAGCTCGAGTGTTCATTCTGAGGCGGTCAGAGTCAGAGACTGAGACTGAGGCTGGTTCCTCAGGGATGGCAGGTCAGCTTTCTAGTTCTGATTTTGTATTGTGCTGACTTATTTTGGTACCATGTTGTTCTTCTCTTGTTGCATATATAGAGGCATAGAGATGATATGCAGACTGCATGATTATACTGTGATAAGTTAGATTATGATGAAAATGATTCATCAGTGGTTTTGATAAGGCGAGTTATGATTGGCTTCGATATGATTCAAGATATGGATTGGTTAAGTAAATATGGGACAATGCTAAATTGCAAGGAAAGGATAGTAATTATTGGTTTTGAGAGTGGAAAGCTTTGTGACAGTTGGCAATGTGCATGGAACTCTTAGCTAGTGTGGTGGATACCACTTAGATTGTGCCAGTGGGACCAGGACAGACTGGATTAGTCTATGAATTTCTGGATGTGCTTTTAGGGGATCTGTTAGGGTTACCTTTACATGAAGAGATAAAATGGTGATTGGTTTGGTGCCAGGGATGGAATCATGTTTAGGGCACTATTTTGAATGGCTTCAGTTGAGTGGTAAGATCTAAGGACTCAGTTACTGAGTAAGGTGGTATTCTCCAATGTGGATCTTTGATTTGGTTAATACTAGCTAGAGATCAGGGAGAAGAATAAACAAAAGACTGTTTTTATGTCAGATAAGGGCACTAGAAGTGTTGAGTATGTTTTGAGAATTTGGTTAATGCCAAGTGTTTATGAATCAGATGAACAGAGTATTCAAAGGATTATCTGAATTAGATTTGTGATTGTCTTGAGCGATGGTATTGTGATGTATTCTCTGCGGAGATTTTCCAAGGTCAAGGAACGCCTTAGGGGCAACCGTTTCCTTGGTTGGGCAGGATATTACATGTACCTTGGGAAAGGGTTATGAGTCTTCTTCCAGGTCAGAATTAATTTGCAGGTTGTTATGGCACCTCCGTGATAGGGAGAATTGATTGCCTATGCATCAAGTTGGTTAAAGGATCTGACCAGAACTAGAGTAGAGTTTATGGTGGGCCAGGTGGTGAGTTTTATACTTGAGTTTATTCCTTCAGAGAGGATAAAAAAGGTAAGACAGTTAGGTGAACCATAGATAGGAAGATTTGTAATTTTGGCCCTTTGAGGGCATAAATGTGATTTTATGTGATATTTGCTTGAGACCACATTATTATGTGGATATATTTGCAGTATAGGGCTCGAGACGGTCTTGGTGAGTGGATTAGCAAAATAGTCACAGCGAGGTTTAATACCCAGCTCGAGGGGAAGCCTAGGGGTATTTTGGAATTTAGAAAATATTTTTGGGTTTATTGGGTAACGAATAAATGTTTCTTAATTTATTAGATGTGATGGGGTTAATTGGTTAATAGTAGGAACATTTGAGCAATTAGCGGGAACTAGGGGGAAATAACTGTTTTACCCCTTAGAACCCTTAGAGGACTAATAAGCCTAAAGGGGCAAAATAGTCTTTTGTTGGGTGAGGATATACTTAGAAGTGTAGGGAATGATTAGAAACTCTAAGAAATTTTTCATACACTCTCCCTTTCTCTCTTACTCACAGTTTTCTCCCTCTCTCTCTTAAGCTTGAGGAATTCTTGATGAATTGACGAATTGAACTAGGGAATTCAGCTGTGGGAATCTAGGGGATTAAGCTGGAATCATCCAAAGCCCTTGCTGAGGAATTAGGCGACAATTTGAGGTAAGATTTCAATTTAGTTTCTTTAAAATTCAGTTGAAACCATGTTGAAGGCTTCAGTTTACATGAGTCTTAATTGGTAGCAGGTTTTGGATGTTAAATTGTGTAAGAAAATGGTTATGGGTTAGATATGATGATTGGGGTATGAGGATAGGAATTCTGAGCTTGAAACTGAGTTTGGTTGGTCATTTGGGGTATGAAATTGGGGTTAGGCTCGAAGAAAAGAATGCTGGAAGTGTGGTTTTTCTGGGTTTGGGGCCTTGGGTTGCAGCCCTGTTCTTTAGGCACCGCGACCTGCATGAATTTCGGATGTTGGGAGCCTTTGTTCGCCAGGCACGCCGCGACTCGGAGGAGAGCAGGTCGTGGCCCGTGTCCCCCATCAAAGGGGGATTGAGCCTCTGTCTAAGGGGCAGGTCGCGACCCTCAACGGCAAGTTGTGGCCCGCAATGGGGAATTAGCTAGGTTTAAGGTTTAAGGTTCGGGGAGGCTCATGAATTCAAACTTAGATGCTCATAACGAAATCTACTACCAGGTTTAGAAGAAATCGAGGTCCCGAAGGCTAGCTATTATTTCCTAAGAAATTAATTGGATTAGAAATTGATGGTTACCCATTGACACTATGACTAGATTTATCGCCAAGGCTCAGGAATGAGGATCGTGCTCGGGACCGTTCTGTATTCTTCACTCGGAATTCGAGGTAAGAAAACTACACCCTTGTGGTTGTGAATGGAACTGTGGTTAAAAATATATGAATATGTGTACTATCTGCTTGTACGATAGTTATGATATATGAAAATGGACGGCCTAAGGGTGTCGGGGCTGATGATATGCGTACTGAATGCAGCTTGACCTAAGTGAGCTGGGGTCAACTAGATAAACAGAATGCTCAGTCTAAGCATACCAACCCTGAATATTTGTGTAACTGGCTAGAATATGAACTTGAGATTATATGTTTACCATTGGATAGTTTGATGCTTGTATTCTGTTATTTTATTGAAATGATGAGTTATGATTGATTGAATACCATTGTTGCTGTATGTGTCTGCTGTTTATGGTTTTCTTGCTAGGCCTTGGCTCACGGGTGCTACGTGGTGCAGGTAAAGGCAAGGGGAAAGTAGATCAACTATGAGTTGGAAAGTTCTGGGGTGGAGTGTACATAGTCAGCTGCTCGACTGCTACGGCGAGGGAAAGTACTGGGACAGAGCCCTAAAACTTGTATTTTTCCATTAGAGTGACTTTTGGTTGTATTATCTTTTAGAGATTGTAAATTATCACTTATACTTTGTTTTCAGGATCCCATGTATTAAACATTAGTTTTAATGAAAATTAACCATTTATGATCAAAATCTTTTAACCCTAACCTGGTGGTTGACCTTAGGATCACATTTTTATTCAAATGACTTGATTAGCAAGTATTGTACTATTTCAAATACATAGTGTAACGAGTCTTGGTTATCCAGGGGCATTATAACTTGGTATTTGAGCGGTCTAGGTTTAAGGGTTCCTGAAGACTGACTGGGCATGTACACTCACCGCTATAGAGAAGACCCCGGACACTTCGACTGCTGCTGCTTCTGATAGGAGGGGTCAGGGTGGCCGACAGGGAGGCGGTGAGACATGGAGAAGTTACCCAGAGTGCGTGAGATGCAGGAAGATCCATATGAGCGAATGTCGGGACACCTTAAGAAGGACTGCCCAACAACAAAGAAGGAGGAACCAGGGAAGGTGGACAGCTTGACTCCAGCTCGAATGTTCACCTTGACATAGGTAGAGGCCGAGGCTAGCCCCTCGATAGTGAGAGGTCAGCTTTCTAGCACTAGCTCTTCATATACTGCATTGATTAACTCTGGTGCTACACATTCGTTTGTTTCTAGTAAGGTAATTGATACATTATGTAGACCCAGTGAGTATTATATTGCGGGGTTTGGGAATATACAACCTACAAAGGAACTGGTAGTTTCTAGAAGATGGATTAGAGCACTACCAGTGATGGTAGATAGCAGGGAACTATCAGTAGATTTGATCGAGTTGAGTATGGATGACTTTGATATGATTCTAGGGATGGATTGGCTGGTCAGATACGGCGCTACAATAGATTCTAGGAAGAAGATGGTGACCTTTGAGCCTGAAAGTGAGGATCCCTTTGTTTTCGTGGGTGTTGTGCATGGACCCCGCGTACCCATGATATCAGCATTGAGGGCTAGGGACCTATTACAGGGAGGTTGTATATGTTTTCTAGCTAGTGTAGTAGATACCACCAGAGTTATGCTAGTAGGGACGCGAGAGACTAGATTGGTACGCGAGTTCTTGGATGTGTTTCCTGAGGATTTACCAGGACCGTCGCCGCACAGGGAGATTCAGTTAGTCATCGAATTAGCGCCGGGTACAGAGCCATTGTTGAGGGCACCATATAGGATGGCTCCAGCAAAACTGAAGGAGTTGAAGAAACAATTGTAAGAGCTTCTTGATTTGGGGTTTATCAAACCAAGCTTCTCGCCATGGGGTGCTCCAATTTTGTTTGTGAAGAAGAAGGATGAGACTCTGAGAATGTGTATAGACTACAGGGAGTTGAACAAGTTGACCATCAAGAACAAATACCTCTTACCAAGGATGGATGACCTATTCGATCAGCTGCAGGGAAAGACAGTATTCTCGAAGATTGATCTTCGATCTGGTTATCACCAGCTGAGGAACAAGGACGAGGATATACCGAAGACGGCCTAATGAATGAGGTATGGGCATTATGAATTCCTGGTCATGTCATTTGGTCTGACCAATGCCCCGACAACATTCATGGATCTGATGAACAAGGTATTCAAGGATTTCTTGGATCAGTTCGTGATTGTCTTCATCGACCACATCTTAGTTTACTCCAGTTTAGAGGCAGAGCATGAGCAGCATCTCCAGTAGGTATTGTAGTGACTGAGAGAGCATCAGTTTTATGCCAATTTTAAGAAGTGTGAGTTCTAGCTACCAGAAATGACATTCATTCGACACATTGTTGGCGAGGATGGGATTAAGGTAGATCCAGCTAAGGTAGAGGTAGTGAGAGATTGGTCGAGGCCAAGGAACGCCTTAGAGGTTATGAGCTTCCTTGGATTAGCAAGGTATTACAAACGATTTATAGAAGGGATTTTGAAGGTTGATGCACCGATGATAAAATTGACATGGAAAATTTTGAAGCTTGTCTGGTCAGACAAGTGTGAGAATAGCATCCAGAAACTGAAGCGACGACTGATTACCACTCCTGTGTTGAATCTCCTTTCAGAGGAAGGGAATTTTGTAGTATACTGTGACACATCGAGATTGGGATTGGGATGTGGGTTGATGTAAAATGAACAGGTTATTGCTTATGCATCACAGCAGTCGAAGGAGTATGAGTAGCAGTACCCTACACATGATCTAGAGTTAGCATTGATTGTATTCGCACTGAAAGTTTGGCAACATTACCTGTATGGAGAGAAGTGCGAGATATACACTGATCATAAGAGTTTGAAGTATTTCTTCACCCAGAAGGACTTGAATATGAGGCACAGAGGTTGGGTGGAGTTGGTAGGGACTATGATTGTGATATCCTTTACCACCTAGGGAAAGCCAATGTAGTGGCAGATGCGTTGAGCTGGAGGGGCACGGGACAGTTATTTAGCTCTGCACAGATAACAAAGGAGTTGGCATAGGAGATGACTAGAGCGAGGATAGAGCTTGTTGTGGGCCGGTTGCCCAATATCACTTTATAGTCGACCCTTCTAGAGAGGATAAGAGAGGGTAAGTTGGATGATGCACTATTGTAGGAGGTTAGAGGGAATGTCCTAGCTAGAGTGGCTAAGGATTATTCTATTTCAGACACAGGTTTATTACGGTATAAGGGTCGGATTTGTGTCCTGACCGATGTGGGAATTAGATGAGAGATACTTGATGAATCCCATACTACACCTTACTCACTCCATCCAGGCACCATGAAGATGTATCAGGATCTACGAACATTATATTGGTGGTCTGGGATGAAGAAGGATGTAGTGGAGTACAATGTCAAATGTTTAACCTGTTAGTAGGTGAAGGCTGAGCATCAACGACCAGCGGTGTTGCTACAATCTTTGGGTGTTCTCGAATGGGAATGGGAAGACATTACTATGGATTTTGTGGGAGGTTTACCCAGGACAGTGGGGCTACATGACTCGGTGTGGTTGATAGTAGACAGATACACCAAGTCAACTTACTTTCTACTGGTCAAGACGACCTATACTGTGGATCAGTATGCAGAGTTGCACATAAGGGAGATTGTACGTCTCCATGGGGTTCCTAAATCTATAGTATCAGGCCGGGATCCCATATTTACCTCCAAGTTTTGGGGTGGTTTGTAGAAGGCTATTTGGGACTCAGTTGAAGTTCAGTACAGCCTTTCATCCTCATATAGATGGATAGTCAGAGAGTATAATTCAGGTATTTGAAGACATCCTTAGAGTGTTTGTAATGGACTTTGAGGGGTCTTGGAGTAAGTACCTTCCGTTGATTGAATTTTCTTACAACAATAGTTATCAATCAACGATTGGAGTAGCTCCATATGAGATGTTGTACGGGAGAAGATGTAGATCGCCCATTAATTGGGATGAGATGGGTGGAGGAAGTAGTTTGGATCAGAGTTGGTTCAGAAGACTAATGAAGCTATTGAGAAGATCCGAGTTCAAATGCTCACTTCGCAAAGCAAACAAAAAAGCTATGCTAATCCTAAGCGTAGGGACGTGGAGTTCCAGGTGGGGGACCACGTGTTTCTACGGGTGTCACCATTGCTAGGGGTGAGGAGGTTTGGGAAAAATGGCAAGTTGAGCCCTAGATTCATAGGACCTTTTGAGATCCTGGAGAGGATCAGACTAGTGGCTTACAGATTGGCCCTATCGCCATCGTTATCAGGGGTTCATGACCTATTCCACATTTCTATGCTTATGAAGTATGTCTCTGACACAACCCATGTGTTGAAGTATGAGGATTTGGAGTTGCAGACAGATTTTTCATATGAGGAGCGACCAGTTCAAGTCCTAGACATAAAAGACAAGGTTCTACGGAACAAGACGATTACTCTAGTCAAAGAGTTGTGGAGGAATAGTAAGGTCGAGGAAGAGACCTGGGAGCTTGAGTCAGCAATACAATTTCAGTATCCTAAGTTATTCAGGAAAATTTCGACGATGAAATTCTCAGTAGGAGGGGATAGTTGTAACGACCCAAAATTTGCTAATAGGGCTTAGTTCCTTGATTAGCGTGTCGGAGGGTATAACTGGATATATGTATGTTTAATTGGTTAAATGTGTGACTATGTAGCATGCATGATTAATATGATTATATGAATATATATTATATGAATGTTTATGAGTATTAGATATGCATGTGGGCCCTTTATAGCTTATTAGGGCATATTTGTAATTTTGGCCCGTTGAGGGCATAAATGTGATTTTATGTGATATTTGGTTGAGACTTCATTATTATGTGGATATATTTGTAGTATAGGGCATGAGACGGTCTTGGTGAGCAGATTAGCGAAATAGTCATAGCAGGGTTTAATACCCGGCTCAGGGGGAAGCCTAGGGGTATTTTGGGAATTTAGAAAATATTTTGGGGTTTATTGGGTAACGAATAAATGTTTGGTAATTGATTAGACGTGGGTTAATTGGTTAATAGTAGGAACATTTGAGCAATTAGCGGGAACTGGGGGGAAATGATCGTTTTACCCCTTAGAACCCTTAGAGGACTACTAAGCTTAAAGGGGCAAAATATTCTTTTGTTCGGTGAGGATATACTCAGAAGTGTAAGGAATGATCAGAAACTCTAAGAAATTTCTCATACACTCTCCCTTTCTCTCTCACTCGTAGTTTTCTCCCTTTCTCTCTTAAGCTTGAGGAATTCTTGATGAATTGATGAATTGAACCAGGGAATTCAGCTGTGAGAATCTAGGGGATTAAGCTGGAATCATCCAAAGCCCTTGCTGAGGAATTAGGCAGCAATATGAGGTAAGATTTCAAGTTAGTTTCTTCAAAATTCAGTTGAAACCATGTTGAAGGTTTGAGTTTACATGAGTCTTAATTGATAGCTGGTTTTGGATGTTAAATGGTGTAAGAAAATGGTTATGGGTTAGATATGATGATTGGGGTATGAGGATAGGAATTTTGAGCTTGAAGCTGAGTAAGGCTGGTCATTTGGGGTATGAAATTGGGGTTAGGCTCAAGGAAAAGGATGTTGGAAGTGTGGTTTTTCTGGGTTTGGGGCCTCGGGTTGCAGCCCTGTTCTTCAGGCACCGCGACCCGCATGAATTTTGGATGTTGGGAGCCTCTGTTCGCCATGCGCGCCACGACTCGAAGTAGAGTAGGTCGCAGCTCGTGTCCCCCATTAGAGGGGGATTAAGCCTCTGTCTAAGGGGTGGGCTACGACCTTTAAGGGCAAGTCATGGCCCGCAATGGGGAATTAGCAAGGTTTAAGGTTTAAGGCTTGGGGAGGCTCGGGAATTCAAACTTAAACGTTTGGGATGATTTCTACTGCCTGGTTTAGTAAAAATCGAGGTCCCGGAGGCTAGCTATTATTTCCTAAGAATTTAATTGGATTAGAAATTCATAGTTACTCATCGACACTATGACTTGGTTTATCGCCAAGGTTCAGGACTGAGGATCGTGCTCGGGACCTTTCTGTATTCTTCGCTCAGGAATCAAGGTAAGAAAACTGTGCCCTTGTGGTAGTGAATAGAAATGTGGTTCCAAATATCTGAATATATGTACTATGTGATTGTACGATTGCTATGATATATGAAAATGGACGGCCTAAGGGTGCTAGGGCTGATGATATGCGTACTGAACGCAGCTCAGCCTAAGCGAGCCAGGGACAGCTAGATAAATAGAGGGCTCGGTCTAAGCGTAACAACCCTGAATATTTGTGTAACTGGCTAGAATATGAACTTGAGAATATATGTTTACCATTGGATAGTTTGATGCTAGTATTCTATTGTTTAACTGAACTAGTGAGTTATGATTGATTGAATACCATTGTTGATGTATGCGTCTGTTTATGGTTTTCTTGCTGGGCCTTGGCTCACGGGTGCTACGTGGTGCAGGTAAAGGCAAGGGGAAACTGGATCAACCATGAGTTGGAGAGATTTGGGGGTGGAGTATACATAGTCAGTTGCTCGACCGCGACAGTCGAGGGAAAGTACATGGACAGAGCCCTAAAACTTGTATTTTTCCATTAGAGTTGCTTTTGGTTGTATTATCTTTTAGAGATTGTAAATTATCACTTATACCTTGTTTTTGGGATCCCATGTATTAAACATTCGTTTTGATAAAAATTAACCGTTTATGATCAAAATCTTTTAACCCTAACCTGATGGTTGACCTTAGGACCATATTTTTATTCAAATGAATTGATTAGCAAGTCTTGCACTATTTTAAATACACAGTGTAAGGGGAGTTACAGTCAACGACCATAAATAACCTCTTGAAGGTGTCTAGCCCGAAGGTCGGTCTCTTGCCGTTGCTTAGAATGTTGGTCATGAACATAGATCAGGCATTGATGTAGTGTCCTAGAATATTTACTTATCTAGCTAGATAGTAGTAGTAGTTAGTATTAGTTTGTAGAATGTTAGATTCTGTGGTTTTTGGTTCAAGCCGGGACTTAGTTGGACACTCATAGCAACAGTTGTGGATTTTATAAGTTTAACCATTAGTTTAAGAATATTAATTATAACATAAGGTTTGATTAATATTGTTGGTCCTAGAAATATATTTATTATATCCTAAGGTTCAGATAGAATTGTTAAGAATGTGGCACTTTTCATAATCATGTTTATTAAGGATTTAAGTATTTATGATGAATAGTTTAATTAAAAGAAGAATCTAGAAGCTCTAGAACCATCTAGAAACTATTAGGATCACATTTAGACTTAGTCAAAGCTGTTTTATCAATTCAAAATATGTTGATTAAGTGAAAATACGTGTTTGATATGTCAACGTATTCCGATATATCGCAGCTATAGGGGCCGATATGTTGACTACGGGAGATATAGAAAACACGTCGACTTTGCACGAACATTCGAACGGGGCTCGGGAAAATGGTCTAGGCGATATATCGCCAAGGGTAGGCGATATATCTCCCCTGGTGCTTTATTTTTTAATATTGAGGATTTTTAAATTTAAAAACAGCCTTAACCACTTGGACCTGCCTTTGAAATATTTTGACCGAGTTCTGGGCGTCTGTTGAACGAAAATTCAAATCTTTTTCATTTTAAATTCATTTATTTATTCAAATTATAAGGGGTTAGTTTCACTCCTTGAACTCTATAAATAGGACCTAGTACTCAGCCATTTTCTTCATTCTTCAAGCATGTTTTCAGAGCCTCCAAGTTGCTAGTGTTATTATAGAGAGAAACACTTGGGATTTTGGGTTAAAAGCTTATTCATTCTAAGCTTTTCTAAACACTTGGGAAGTGAGATATAGTGAGATTTTGGTATCGAGGTTTAGATAAAATCATAAGATCATTCAAGGTATTCTTATCTTTAAGTTCAGTTCTTTATGGTTCTTTAGTTTTCTTTATTTTCTTTTCAGATCCTAACTCTTGTTTATGATTCTTGTTTAGGTGTTTATGTTTCTTGAAAACTTAAGTTTCTTCTCGCTATGTTTCTTTGATGGTTTAGTTTTCTTTTCATCTCTATTCTTTAGAAACTCGCCATTCTTACTATTGGTTTTTAGGAGTGTTCCAATCCCGTTCTTGTCTCCATACCCCCGTTTTTGGTAAGGAAAATATGATAGATTTTATGTGTTTATATGCTTATGTTATGATATGTTTTATGCTATGACATGGTAAGGTGATTGGATCTTGGCTTATAATGCTAGCTCATCTAATACAACGAATATGTTCGTGTCATAACAAGGTATTTAGAGTTTTACTTTTCAATTTAGCTCCATAACACAATGAATTTGTTCGGTTCATTATTATGTAACTAGAAATCGCAAACAATAGAAGATATGGGATACGCACTGGAAAGTCCCTAAAGATATGGGATTCATTCTTCATTAAGGAAAGAATCTGATTTATGTGTGCATCAACTGCATTGATTAACAACTAATTAATGAATATTGTAATTTTGGGTAGTTACCCGAAATTATGTATTTCCCAAACATGATCACCCTCCACTATAAATAAGACGAAAATGAACAGTGAAAGAGATAGGATTTTATGTATTGAAACTATGGAGATATAATCTTTGACTGTTCTTTCTAAGACAAATACTAAGAAATAACAGTGACTCGTGGACTAGGTGGATTCTAACCACTGAACCACGTAATATTGCCGTGTGATTTCATTTATTGCTATTATTTAGTTATTCAAGCCTAATCTCATTTTATTTTGTTTCTAATTCTAAGTTGACAAAAAACCATGTCAACAATACTAACCCGGGAATCACCTAGAGCTTCTATACCACTATAAGAGGGAGTTTGCTTATGCTTCCAAGTCGTCCACCATCTACAAATTTTTTGTACTAGTTTGTCAATGTCATATCAAAGTTCTACATACTTGCTTGCCACTGCTAGTACATTCTCAGATACTAATGTATGTACATGCAAAATAAGAAAAATTGTAAGGTACCACTTGAACATAATGGATGTTGAATAAAAAAAACTAGTATTTCACTTAGGAAAATTTGATTACTACTAATGGAAGAACGACGCCTGAATAGGTGAATGTTGACATCTATTTCATAATGCACTGGATAGCCAAGACCGTTACACTTGTGTTTTAAAAGTGATAGACTCTCTAAATGAGTTTCTTGGCCATAAATGTGTAAGTAAACGTGATTAATGGTTTAGGGTTAAATTTTTTTATCAAAAGGCAAAACAATTTCTTAAAAATGTTTACGTTCATAAATGGGATCCCAAAATAACGTTTAAAAGGTTTATTGCAGTTCAAAAGTAACAACCAGCCGACCTAAGCGGCAAAATAGTGTTTGACCCTAGTTCTTCTGAGAAACCCCGGACGTGGTGATCGAGTAGCCGCATATGTACATGTCGCCACCGAAGCTCTCCAACTCATGGCTGGTCCAGCCTCCCTTTCCCCTTACCTGGACCACATAGCACCCATGAGCCAAGGCTCAGCAAGAAAACTTAAACATACTCATAAGTAGTTAATAACATATCACAGAATCATAATAAGCATGTCTAGCAGTAATAATCCTACTCGTGCATGCATTCTATTCAGATAAGTGACTAATAAGTCACACTGCAGCCCGTCGCCCTAAATACGTGACCATAGAGTAAACCCGAGGCCGCCACCCTAAATAAATGACTAATAAGTCATACTGGGGAACGTTGCCCTAGGATATGGGACTATAGAGTCACCCTGGGGCACACTGCCCTATCCTCTATATAACCAGCCTTAGAGCTGGCCCAACATACCTGACGCTTAAGTTTTCCAATAACCACAGGGTCGGTCAAGCATATAATACGCTCCTGATTAGTCCTAACCATATTGACCAGCGCTCAGCGCGCTATTGCCATCATTGAATTATAAGTCAATGCTTTCGGCTTGCGCTCATCGCGCTATTGCCATCCTTGACTTACAAGTCAAGCCTTTTTAATCAGATAATGTAGACATGCATACATCATTTAACAATTATCCATATACAGAGTATTCAAGCATGCTTAATCAAGAAATCACAGGCACAATCGTAATCATGCTCATTCACAGGGGCCCGAGCCCTAATCACATACATCACGTATTGGGTGCAGGTTTCTTACCTTGGGTCCAAGCAAAAGTTAGTTAACCGCGACCCCGAGCACGATCCTGTTCTGAGCCCTAGAAGTACCCTAGTCACAACCATAATAAATGATATCCATCAATATCAAATAAATAAAGACTTTCGGACTGAGTCCTAGTCCCAAGGACCTTGAATTATACTAAACTGGGTAGTAAAATCCTTCACGAGCCCTTAGGTTTGAGTTCCCACCATCCAAAATCTAATTTGTCCAAACTATTCATTTGGAGCCATGGCGCCGCTCACAGGCATCATGACTCTCCTCAAGTTAGAGAGCCCGGCCTATGCTTTTCCTAGACACGAGCCGCGGTGCAGGCCAGTAGGTTCCGCGACGCAATGGCGGTTCAGGGAACCACCCAGGCTTCTGGCTTCATGAGGGTTGCGGCGCCCCAAGAACAAGGCTGCGGCTCCAAACATTTCTACAAGCTAATTCCCTCCAAATTCACCCTAAAAGTAGTACCAAACCCCCAACTGAGTTTCAGAACATCATCAGTACGTCACAGATAGCAAAACCCAACTCACAAACGAATCAAAAACTAACCAAAACCATAAAACTCAATCAAGCTTAAGAAACTTAAGGAAAAAAAACTCAGAAACTTAAAGCTCAAACTACCTCTGAAACAGTCGTTTTCCAGCTAAATCCTCAGGTTACCAAGCTTCTAATCTTCCCTAAAATCGTTATTACTCTAAACTTGCTTGAATCCAATCTCTAAAACTCGAGCTTCCTTCGAAAATGCTAACGAACGTGAAGAGTGAACGGAGAGAGATAATAAGAGTGAGACTTGTGTTTTTCTGAGTTAATGAACTCAGACGAACCCTTATATACGAACGATCCCAAATGACCAAAATGCCCCCACTCAAATCGCTTCTCCCTCGACACCCCATAAGGGCAAAAATGTCATTTTCACTCTCCATTCCCGCTCTATACCCACATTTCCCCAAATAATTCTGCTAAACTCGGAATATTGCTATTTCTCCCAAAATAAAACTCACACTACAACGAGTCCCGGTGACTCTCCAAATCAACCAAAATACCCCTTGGCTTGCCCCGAGCCGGGTATATATCCACGTTGTGACTAAACCACTACTTGCTTCCTAGGATCGTCTCGTGCCGAATAACTCAAACATATCTGCATAATAATGTGGTCTCAATCAATATGCACTTATATATACAAATATGCCCTCAACGGGCCAAATTACGAAAATGCCCCTCTAATAAGAAACGGTCCCACATGCATGCTTAATACACCTAAACATGCCAATATAGTAATATTATAATATTACTCACACAATTCATATAATCATGCATATTATCACATAATAATGCAATTAAATCAATTATTGCCCTCTTGGCCCCCTAATGAAGGCACTAAGCCTTATTATGGAAAGTGGGACGTTACATTTTTTTCTTGCTCATGCACCATTATCCTTTTTCTTTCAATGGTTGTTGGAGTTTCTTTAATGTATACTTATTGTTGGGGAGAGGAAACTTACACAACCTAACTAGATAAATTCATGATGAAATTGACAATATAGAGATAAACAAAATTCATGAAAAAACAAGTGCAAACTGCAAAAATGAATTGATCTATGACAAAAAGAAGAACACCACTTTGTAACTTCAATGTTGAGAGAGAAAAAAACCACAAGGCTTATACATAAGAAGTATCATTGTCCAAATTTTCAATTTTCTAACACACCATTGATGCTTGTGGTTTTTTCTTAGAAGAAAGGGAATTGGGATTGAACAAGCCTTTGAAATTCTAAAGACAAGCATATTCCTGATGAATTTCTTGGAGAAAACGTATGATCTTTGAGAACTAGAGAGAGAGAGAGAGAGAGAGAGAGAGAGGTTAAAGAGAGTTGGAAAGTGTGATCAAGGGTTCTAAACTATAAAAGACCTCATTTTTAGTGTAGGCACCATCATTAGGCTCAACCTATAGGATTAGAGCTTTTAAAAGACATCATTTTGAAGCTAAAACACATAATTATAATCATGAAATAGGTGACATGTCGCCTGACCTTTGTCTTAGTGTTAAGCTTTGTGGTGACATGTCACCTCCCTACTATCTAAGGTGCCCAAAATCACACGTAATTACCTCTAAATGATTCTTGATAACTCTACAAAATAGAGTTATTTTACCACTTTTTATGTGCTAATTGTTGCTTAATTCTTGAGTTTTTAATTGATTTATTAAGTTTTAAAGTAATTTTGAATTTATTGGGTTTATTTTGATTTTATATATTTTTGTGTGTTTCTATAATTATTTTGTTGTAAAATGTTGTAGTTAATTATTTGAATTATTGTTGTTTAATTTGAGGTAAAAAAATGTTGTATTATTAAGCTTAAATGTTAAATATAAATTAAGTTATGATTAATATTTTCAAAGAATTAACTTGATTTATTTTATAGTGAAAATATTTTATTATGATTTATTTTATGTTTATTATGTTAGAGAATTTGTGGTATGTTTGTGTTTGGAAAAAATGATAAAAAGCTAAACGTAAGAAAGGAAAAATGGCATTTTTAAATTTCCATAAGTAAGCAAAAGCTCAACAAGGCCCAGCTACCAGCACCAGGCCTGCTAGCCCCAAGCCCAACGCCTGGCATCCCTCCTGCGCAGCCATCTGGGCCGCCTGCTTCATCACACCAGAGCCCACCACATGCTCCAGCCTTCAGCTCCCAACACAGCCAGCAGCTCTAGCATTCACGGCCCAAGCCCATGCCCCTGTCCGTGCCTCCCCAACTAGCTGCACCCATCAGGCCCAACCCACCAGAAGCCCAAAGTCGAGCTCACAGTTTCCCCTCAGCTGCTTCAGCAGCCAGCAGTTCTCCTCAAGCCCAATTGCCCAACTCCTAGGCCCAATCACAGCTACCCATAGTCAGCTGGCATTTCCCCTTGAGCCCAGAAAAAGCACATTGTCCCCTTTGTCCAAAAATACCATTTTTTACCCCACTTTCTTACAAAGTTTACTCCAAAATCATCATTACACCTAAAATTTACCCCTACTTACCTTATTATTCTTCATTTCAAATTTAATTTAATCAATTTAATTAATTTTAATTGATTATTTTAAACACTTTTTTTTGGCTATAAATAAGGAATTTTGGAGTGCCTATTTAAGGAGGTTACACTACACAAGTTCTACACTTTCAAGACCTATCTATTCTCTTCATCTTTTTCTTCTTTTTGGTCATTTTTTCTATGAGTTTTTAGAGGAAAAAATTGGGGTTTCATCCTCAATATTTCCTATTTATGTTTGTAATTTTTAGTTTGTATTTGCTATTCTAGTTATGAGTTTCTAATCTTTTTAAGATTATTAAGGTGATGATGAAACAATATGTAACTAAATAGTATTTATTTTGTATGTTGATTTCCCATTTGTGCAACAAAGTTTATGGATTTTTCTTTTTCAAATATCTTCTTTCATCTTAAATATCATGTATTTTTTATTGTTAGCACATAGTTACACTTTGTTCTTCATTAGTGTAAAATCTTAATATTCTTTGATTAAGGTGTGCCATTAAATTGTGTACATCAAATGCTTAGAACAAAAATATTATGTTTTGCCTTATAAATAATATTCATTGATTTATTTGTTATTTCATTAGATTGATTTACATTGAATACTTTGAAATTATAATTTTAAAAGTGAAGATAAATCCTATATTTTTATAAAAACTTGTGCTTAAATAGAATATCTAATTTGAATAAGTGATGGTTTGATTAATTTCTACTATTACTAAAACTTGGAAATCAATGTACTTCTAAATATTATTGAACTTATATTTTGTGGATTCTATTATCTTCATAATCTTTCTTCTACCATCTTGATTTTTACTATTAATTTATGCTTATATATTGTCTTTAATTTCTTTATTATTATCTTTTATTTTATTTTCTTGATACAAAAATCTCATCAATATTTGGAGTTAGGTTAGAATTTATTAATTTAGATTTAAAATAGTTTTATTTTAAATTTTAGACAACTCCTTTGGGTTCGACATCCTTGCTTACATGATCACTATTCTACATGAATGATTCGTGCGCTTGCAATATAAATATTTAAAACATACCCGTTTTGGGTCCATCAATTCCAAACTTTTAGTGTAAGATTAGATACCTAATTGTATCACTTTGAACCCGTAAAATTTAATTATTAATGCTTGCAACAAAAGCTCATATTTCTGCTTCAACTCAAGTGAACAACCGTTAAATACTTTACACCACATTGTGTAATACTACTTAACATTTATATTTAACTAATCTCAACATTCCCACACTTGTTTAAATATAATCCTCTTCTTATCTCAAATAGTATAGGTGCATAGAATAAAGTATCTTTCGATTTGAACTTTTCCTTAATGAAAATATCAAAAAGCCTTATCGAAATCATTAGTTGCTTAAAAGCTTGAACCAAGTATTACCATGATAAGATTGATGATACCTTAGACTCTTCTACTTGATCATTTATTTTTTCACTTTTCTCGCTTATCAATAAAATGGACTGTGCTCATCCATCATGAACTTTCAAGAGAAAAACTCCAACTCCCATGAGAGGCGATACCACCTCTAAATTCATATAAGTGAAGTTCTTACAACATCTTTGCTACCTTTAAAGATGTTTTTTGCACTCAACTGAACTTCATTAAAAGCCATAGGCTTAGCCCTCACTCGGTAGCAACCAACACTGACGATCTTGGATGAGACTCAAAATTATTTAGTGTTGAACTATCCACTTTTCAATGACTTGTTCTTACCAATTCAACTTTGTCCTTTGATGTTTATTGTTGAGATTCGTTAAATATAATGATTAAGTTGTTTACACAATGTGGTACAAAAAACTTAACAATTTCACTTAAGTTGAAGTGAAAAGATGAGATTTTTCTGTAGGCATCTATAATTGACTTTTATGGTTTAAAGTGATCCAATGAGGTATCTAAGTATGCCCAAAAATTTTGGGAGCATTTGGAGGTGTTTAAGACACATTTTGGGAATGTAACTCAGAGAGGCAATGCGTTGCCATCCGGGAGGTGACACATCGCTTGGGCCAAAAACTTTGAGAAACTACAATAGGTGACGTATCACTTGTCACTAAGCGATGTGTAGCTGGTGAGGCGACATGACTACTAACAGGTGATACGTCACCTAGCATGTTCATGCAAGTCCGTATAGTTGCGTAGTTTTAGCTACAAATGATGTTTTCAAAGTTCTAAACCTATTGGTTAGATTTAATGGCAATGCCTAGACTATAAATAAATGTTATTAGAGTTGCTTGAATTGTGTGAGTTTCAAAGGCTCGTTAAATCCCAAATCTCATTCTATATGGGAATGCTTGGAATAAAGATTGTTGACAGTGACACTCCTCGTGTATAAGCTTTTAGATGTTCCCCAAGTTTGAAGATCAAATTGTTCAATTCAAAGGTTGTATTTTTCTAAATGTTAAGCCTCCTTATGTATAAGCCTCTTGGGGAACTAAGAAGCCAAATGAGAGGAAAACATATAGGAAGAAAATTCCATCTAGTAAGAGAGATCATGCACATTGGTGATGTGATAGTTATGATGATAGCATTGGAACAAAACCTGGCATACCTGTTTACCAAAACACTTCCTGGAAAGTCTTTTATGGGTCATGTATGAAATATGGGATTAAGATAGATGCATCACTTCCTTTAAGGGTAAGTGGGAGATTGTTAAGGTTGGTGCCCTAAAAGCAAGTGTAAAGAAAATTTTATTGAATTAAGTAAAAGTACAATTTTATTATATTTAATTATCGTAATTATTGTTTGAATAATTTATACATAAATATAAGAAAATTTCATATTCATTTATGAGAATATGATCTTGTGTGCGTACTAGAGAATTGAGATCATATATAATGAATAAAATAGTCAGCAACATATTAAAGTATGAAATCTTTAATCAATGGTTGCTAGCATGATTTACTAAGCATATAGATGGATGCAAGTAATCTAGATTCATATTATTGATCTGGATATGCATCTTTGCAAATGTACTTTATATAATTAAGATTATATATGACATGACCAATGTGAATTAATTTCTTTATATAAATTTACTGTTTTCCATAAAGATTTAATTCATATCTAAAATTATGATCATTTGTAGATCAGTCTAAATCCTGAGTAGTCATGAACTCATGTTCATGTCTATAGGATCTTTGGATTCATTCGTTAAGGTCTCTAAATATAATGAGGATAGTGAGTTTTGTTTTGGAGATTCAATAACTTGAACAGCTAGGAACATGATTCTACAATAATGGAATCCAAGATTTCCTAACGGATTGAATATAAGGGCTAATTCTGGAATTGAATAGTTATTGAGATCAAATCTATAATATGATTATAGATTAATTATTCACTAGCGAATTAATGGTACTTGAGGACAAGAGGTAATTAGAAGGGTAAAAATGGTAAACTTTGACCATCTCTAATTAACGAACATATAATTGGATGACAAAACTACATGTATTGATTATATCAATGGACTGCAAGAAATAACTCTGTAAATATAATTCTATAATTACGTACTAAGAGTGCAATTCAATGTTTAGAGTGGAGTAATATTGGAATTAATAAATAAGATTATTTAATTAAATAGTTTAATTAATAATTTGGTTTAGTGAAGCTTAGTATTATAAGTCCATGGTCCTCGAGTCCTCTGTACTACACTGTCAAGGGAAAATGTGCATGATTAAAGGATAAAATGACTAAATTGCAAAAAAATTAATTTTACAATTCTAAGTGATAATTATGAGTTAATTATATGTAATTAAATAATTATTTCACTAATTAGAATTTATTTGAAAAACTTTACACTAGTTAAAGTTAATATTACTAATATTTGGATTAATATTATGAGAGAGTTTAATATTATCATGGTATAAGATAATTATTCAAATATGATAATATAAGATAATGTTAATTATGAATTAACTCATATTTATTTTTGAAATAATATTTATAATATTTTAAGTGAATAAGTATATTGTCTTATTTTAATTGAATAAAAAAATATTAAAATTGGGAAGCTCAATAAGATGCAACACGCCACTCCCTGTACTTGCACAGTGTAACATCTCAAATTTGCTAATAAGGCTTACTGCCTTAATTAGTGTGCCGGAAGGGGCTAATTGGATTTATATGCGAATTATGTGAAGTTAATTGAATATATGTGTGATTATGAGGCATACATGAATTATATGATGATATGAATATTTATGCATGTTGATGTGTATTACATATGCATGTGGGCCCGTTTTTGTGAATTATGGCATATTTGTAATTTTGACCCGTCGAGGTATAAATGTAATTATATGTGTTATATGATTGAGACCACATTATTATTTGGATATATTTGCAATATGTGGCTCGAGGCGATCCTAGTGAGAGAGTTTGCGGAAAGGTCATAACGGGGTCAAATACTTGGGTCAGGGTGAGCCTAGGGGTATTTTGGGAAACTTAGTGCGTAGTTGGGATTTATCGGGTGATGGGTAGCTATTTGGTGATCTTTTGGGTATGTTAGGATTAATTGGGCAGTTATAGTGAAATTTGAGGATTAGCGGGAAATGTGGTTAACAACCGTTTTGCCTTTGAGGGAATTGAAGGGAAACTCATGGATGAGGGGCGTTATGGTCTTTTCCTAGCCTTTGGTAGGTCTTAGCTGAGGCTAAAAGCCTTAAGAAATAATCAGAAAATACCAAGACACTCTCAGCCCTTCTCTCTCTCACGTTTTTCTCCCTCCCTTGAAGCTTAGTTGGGGCTTGAGTCATTTGGAAGGAGCTTGGTTTAGGAAGTTAAAGGTTGGAGGCTGGTATTGATTGAGGTTTAGTTCAGGGGTCGAAATCACTATTGAGGTAAGATTTATAACCTTATTTTGCTGTGAATTCTCAGGTTAGCTCAAGTTTTGACTGAGTTTTAATTCTAGCTTTGGTTGTTGAGTTGGGGTAAGATTTTGGTTGGTTTTTGGGGTATAAATGATGCCTATGCTATGTTGTTTATAGTCCTAGACTCAATTTTTTCTTTGGTTCATGTTTAGGGTGAATTTTGGTTATTTTGGCTTGGGGGAAAATGCAAGAAAAATGCTGGAAATTCTAAGTTCATGGGGTCGTGCAGTGGCACTCTTCTTTAAGCGCCACAACCCACATGAACTCAGAGGCTTAGGGGGTTCGCTGAACCGCCTTACCGTCGCAGCGCTGGGTGGGTTGCACCGCACCGTGTGGCTAAGAAAAGTACTTGGGACGCTCTCATACTTGTAGAAGGCCTCGGAGCTTTTGAGGGCCGTCGTGACTCATATAGGGAATTTTGGCCAAATAGGGGTTTTAAGCTTGGGAACTCAAACCTAAAGGGTCGGGAATTATTCTACTACTCTGTTTAGTAGAGTTTGAGGTCTCGAAGGCTAGTAAGTAATTTTTATGCTTTTAATTAGTTTTGATCTTGATGATTACCGTTATTGTGTTGTGACTAGGTTATACTGCTAGGGCTCGGGAATAGGGATCGTGCTCGGGATCGCCATACATTGTCTGCTCAAGACTCGAGGTAAGAGAATTGCACCCTGGTTGTAATCAGGGCTTGGACCCCTATAAATTTATATGACTGTGGTTATAAATGTGATTATTCGATTAGGCATGCTTGTATATGCTGCATCTAATTGTGTAATATGAAATCTATATGTTTGATTATATCTCTAAAAGCTCGACCTAATGGAGCCAGGGTCGACAACAAGCATGTAGAACACAGCTCGACCTAAGAGAGCTGGGGTCAGCCATAAGATCTGAGAGCTTGGCCTGAGGGATTCGGGCCTTAACGTCACCTAAATAATCATAAGTGTCAATTGCACTTGTCTAACTGTATTGATTGCTAAATTTGGATTATGTGTTTGTTGAGCTGTAACGTCCTCCTAATCCAGGGCCCGTTACACTGTATATTTTAAATTGTGTCAAACTTGCTAACCATGTCATTTGGTTTAAAATGTGTAACTAAGGTTAATGTCAAGGGTTAGGGTTAAAATATTTGGTTAAATGAATCGTTGACTTTTATATAAAAAATTTCGTACAAACATGGGATCCCAAAATATTACAACCAAAATTTTAAAAATGCTAATATTCATCAAAAACTACATTCAGCCAGCCTAAGTAGCAAAAACAGGGCTATAACCTTAGTTCCTCTGAGATATCCCCGGCCGTGGTGGTCGAGCAGCCGCATATGTACACACCGCAACCGAAGCTCTCAAACTCATTGTTGGTCAAGCTTCCCTTTTCCCTTACCTGCACGACAAAGCACCCATGAGCCAAGGCTCAGCAAGAAAACTCAACATGTGCACAAACAGATAATATAAACTTCCAGATACTTATCTAGCATGTCCAGTAGTAATAACCTACACATATCATCATTTAGTTACAAACAAGTTGTCATTGGACCAATTTGGGGCCGTTGCCCTAAACTATTGACCATAGAGTCAATCCCGGGGTCCTATGCCCAAGCTACGTGACCATAGAGTCACCTGGGGCGTTTGCCCTAAGCCTCAAGTAACTAGCCGTAGAGCTAGTCCAGCGCACCTGGCGCTTTAATGTTTCATCGACCATATGGTCGGCCAACGTAATAATACATTGTTGGTTCAGGCCTAAGCCTTTCGGCCAGCACGCAGCGCACTATTGCTGTCCTTGACTAATGAGTCAAGCCTTGATCCAGGAATACAGACCACTATACAGAAACAAATATGGATTTGCGTATACAAATAAATAAGCAGGCATGCATGTTAATCACATAACACCATTGAATAACCATTTTCTCAATACTAATCATACTTATTTAATGGGGCCTCATGCCCTAACCACGAAATTCACACAACAGTCATAAAGCACTTAAGCAGATATTAACAAACATGTGAAGCAAAAGCTTAAATATAAATGTCCTTGGGGCCCAAGCCATGGTCATGACAATTGATAACAGTCGGGCCAAGCCCTAATCACATATAACACATATTGGGTGCAGTTTTCTTACCTCAGGTCCGAGTAAGCGTAAATAAGAACGACGGTTGAGTACGATCCTAGTTCCGAGACCCTAGCGGTAACCTAGTAACAACCATAAAATAGGATTCCATCAACAACAATCGAATAAAGGCATCCGCACCGAGTCCTAGCCTCCGAGGCCTAGAGTACCACTAAACCAGGTAGTGGAATCGATCTCGAGCCCTAAGGAAAAGGTTCCATTTTTAAAAATCTCCCAAGGCCAAAAATGCCCAAGCGGACCGTGACCTAGCCTTGAGGGTCGCGGTGCACCTGTAACGCCCTGGATAGCCAAGACCGTTACACTGTGTGTTTATAAAGTGCCAGACTTGCTAATCAAGTCATTTAATTAAAATTGTGTTGCAGAAGTTTCAAAGGAACTAGGGTTAAAAGCATTTTGGTCTCAAAAGTCACATTTTTCATTAAGAAACACTATTTGTTTACACGGGATCCCAAAAATACAAGTTTAAAGATCATTTACAAAAGTTACAAGACTTAGGTACAATATCCAGCCATACTAAGGCAAAACAAGCGGTTAGGTAATCTCTGTCTTGGTCCACTCCTCGATCGTGGTGATCGAACAGCTGGTTATGTACATTTCACCTCGGAGCTCTCCACCTCAGGCTTAGTCCAACTTGCCCTTGCCTTTACCTGCACCACGTAGCACCCGTGAGCCAAGGCCCAGCAAGAAAACACAATATCAACAAAGCATAACCAATTATCAGACAAGTCAATATCTCACGTTGCATCACATAGCCTCAGTCAAATAACCATTCGATATAGTCAAGTATTCCACATACTAGGTATATCAACACATAACATGCACAGTTTATAAACGATAACTAGGGCTAGCACTCGCAGGCTGCTCCCTCTGTTATCCCAGTGTTCATGGCTCCCAGTGGCCGAGTCGCGCTCTGTGCGCTATTAGTATGTACGGCACTCTTAGGCCGCTTTTACATGTCCCATGGCGTGATACCAACATTGACATGATACAATTCTCGGAAGCACTTAGTCCCATCACAATCATATAACCAGGTGCAGTTTTCTTACCTTTCAATTCAATAGCTTTGATCCCTCGACACCTTGAGCACGATCCCACTCGAGCCCTAGCGCTCACCTAAACACAATCATGGCCAAAGTCATCATCAATCCTCACGTTCAAAACCTAGCCCCTGGGGCCAATCCCGAGCCCCCCGGGATGTCCTAGTTCCACCAAACAAGGTGGTGGAACCAAACCCCAAACCTTAGGTCAAAAACCCTTGCAAATTACCCTAAAATCCCATTCAGAAGGCAGGGTAGCGCTACAGCGCTCTTGGGAGGGCGCTATAGTGCTACAGACAGAAGCCAAAACCATTCCAGCAAAATGGCCTAGTGCTACAGCGCCCAAAGGCTAGCGCTGTAGCGCTAGTCACAGACAGCCTAGCACCAAAATTTCCCTTGTGCGATTTTCTCGAGCCAACCTCAACCAAACCTCTTCCAACTCTTACCCAAACTTAAAAACAACCTCATGACCACACTCCACTCATCCCAAGCACCCTAAACATCGAAAACCCAAGCACATGCAATCACAAACTCAAAATTCACCATAGCCACCTCCAAACTCTAAAACCCAACATAAACCAGCTGAGCATCAGAATTAGAGCTCAGAATTCATACCTATGATAGAATTTCGCCCACAAGCTATCCCTAGGCTCCCTTGGCTTGCTAATCCTCAGCCTTAAGCCTGAATTCCCCAAAGTTCCATTCAATTCAACTCAAGTACCACAACTTAAAAACCAGAAACAGAAATGGATGAACTCTAGAATCTTACCTCAAGTGTTAGTGAAACCCTGCTAAACCTCTGCCAATTCCTTAGTCTTAGGTCAAGATCCTTGATGTTTAGTTATCCCAGCTCTCCTCTAAGCTTTACTCCAGAAATTCTCAAGAAACAGGTGAAGGAAAGTGTAAACCGACTTAGAGAAACTCTCTCTGCTTTCCCTCTTTCTTTTCCCTTCTTTTTCAGACTTCTTTGATATTCTACAAATTCCACTAACTTAAAACCTCAGTAATACCCATCCTTAAGAGTCAAATGACCTTTATGCCCTCCCTATTAACTCTAATCCTTTAGTCCACTTAAGGGCATTTTAGTCATTTTACCCAATTCCCGCTACTTCCTCGAGTGTCTCTATTATTTCCCGCTTAATTCCCGATACCTAATTAATCACCAATAGCATTCCTCATTGTCACAATAATCTCCAGCTTATCCACTAAATTCCCATTTATACCCCTGAGCTTACCCCGAGCCGGGTATAAATCCCCGCTATGACTTTTCCGCTACTTTGCTCACTAGGATCGTCTCGAGTCACTAATCGCGGATATATCCACATAATAATGTGGTCTCAACAATTATCACATATATCAAAGCAGTTATGCCCATAATGGAAAAAATTACGATTATGCCCTTCTAACCTAATCTGGGCCTATATGCATACTAACACACATAGTCATGCATCTCAAATACTCAAGTAATCATTTAACATGCTTTAAATCATAATCATGCATCTAAATTATTAAAACCACACATAATCTCCGTTATGCCCTCCAGGCATACTAATCAAGGCCCTTAAGCCTTATTAGTGAATTTGGGTCGTTACATCTATCCCCTCCTAATAAGAATTTCGTCCTCGAAATTTACCTGAACAACTCGGGATACTGATCGCGCATCGCAGTCTCAAGTTCCCAGGTCGCCTCTTCGACCTTGCTATTTCTCCACAGTACCTTAACCAGAGAAATTGTCTTATTCCGCAATACTTTATCTTTCCGATCCAAGATCTGAACCGGTTGCTCTTCATAAGCCAAATCTGCCTGTAACTCCAAATCTTCATGACTCAACACATGAGTCACATCTGAGACATACTTCCGAAGCATGGAGACATGGAACACGTCATGAACTCCAGACAACGATGGCGGCAAAGCTAACCTGTAAGCCACCTGACCAATCCTTTCCAGGATCTCGAATGGTCCAATGAACCTAGGGCTTAGCTTGCCCTTCTTACCAAACCTCCTCACCCCTCGCAGAGGCGAAACTCGAAGAAAGACGTGGTCACCAACCTGGAACTCCACGTCTCTACGCTTAGGATCAGCGTAGCTTTTCTGTCTACTCTGTGAAGCGAGCATCCTAGCCCGGATCTTCTCTATGGCCTCATTTGTCTTCTGAACCATATCTGGCCCCAAATACCTCCTCTCACCCATCTCATCCCAATGAATGGGTGATCTACACTTCCTCCCATATAACATCTCATAAGGAGCCACTCCAATCATTGACTGATAACTATTATTGTACGAGAACTCAATCAACGGAAGGTACTTACTCCATGAACCCTCAAAATCAATCACACAGGCTCTGAGCATATCCTCCAATACCTGGATCGTCCTCTTAGACTGTCCATCAGTCTGAGGATGAAAAGCTGTACTGAACTTCAACTGAGTCCCCAAAGATTTCTGCAAACCACCCCAAAACTTGGAAGTGAAAATAGGATCCCGGTCTGACACTATAGACTTAGGAACCCCGTGGAGACGTACGATCTCCCTCACATACAACTCAGCATATTGATCTACAGTATATGTTGACCTCACTGGAAGAAAATGAGCTGATTTGGTGTATCTATCCACTATCACCCACACCAAATCATGAAGTCCTACTGTCCTGGGTAAACCTCCCACAAAGTCCATAGTAATATCCTCCCATTTCCATTCGGGAATACCCAAAGGCTGAAGCAACCCTGCTGGTCGCTGATGCTCAGCTTTCACCTGCTGACAGGTTAGGCATCTGGCAACGTACTCAACCACATTCTTCTTCATTCCGGGCCACCAATACAAAGTCCGTAAATCCTGATACATCTTCGTGGTGCCCGGATGAAGCGAGTACGGCGTCGTATGAGCCTCATCTAATATCTCTCGTCTGATCCCCTCATCAGCTGGAACACAAATTCGTCCCTGATACCGAAGCAAACCAACCTCAGAAACAGAATAGTCTTTAGCTACTCCCGCTAAGACATCATCTCTAATCTCCTGTAACTGAGTGACTGTCAGCTACCCTTCTCTGATCCGCTCTAGCAGGTTCGACTGCAGAGTAATGTTGGCCAACTGGCCCACTACCAATTCTATCCCCGGTCTAACCATCTCATTAGCTAACTCCCTTGAGATCTGAACAGAGCTATACAATTGACCTGGACCTCTACGGCTCAATGCATCAGCCACCACATTGGCTTTCCCTGGATGATAGAGAATATCACAATCATAGTCCTTTACCAACTCCAGCCAACGCCTCTGTCTCATATTCAGGTCCTTCTGTGTAAAGAAGTACTTCAGGCTCTTATGGTCAGTGTATACTTCGCACTTCTCCCCATAAAGATAATGCCGCCAAATCTTCAGTGCAAAGACCACCGCTGCCAGCTCCAAGTCATGAGTAGGATACCGCTGCTCATACTCCTTCTGCTGTCGCGATGCATAAGCTATGACCTTCTCATTCTGCATCAACACACAGCCTAAACCCAACCTCGATGCATCACAATAAACAACAAACTTTCCTTCCCCCGAAGGAAGACTCAACACTGGCGCTGTAATAAGTCGTCGCTTCAACTCCTGAAAAATGTCTTCACACTTATCCGACCAGATAAACCTCAAGTTCTTTCTTGTCAATTCTGTCATCGGTGCTGCTATCTTCGAGAATCCCTCTACAAACCGCCTGTAGTAACCTGCTAACCCAAGGAAACTCTGCACCTCCGAGGCATTCCTTAGCCTCGGCCAATCCCTAACTGCCTCTATCTTAGACGGATCCACCTTAATCCCATCTGCACCTACAATATGTCCAAGGAATGTCACTTTAGGTAACCAGAACTCGCACTTCTTAAAATTTGCATACAACTGATGCTCCCTCAACCTCTGAAGAACCAAACGAAGATGAAACTCGTGCTCTGCCTCTGAACTGGAATACACCAAGATGTCATCGATGAAGACTATAACAAACTGATCTAGAAAATCTTTGAACACTCTGTTCATTAAGTCCATAAAGGCTGCTGGGGCATTGGTCAAACCAAAAGACATGACCAAGAACTCATAATGCCCATACCGCGTCTGGAAGGCCGTCTTAGGTATGTCCTCATCCTTGATCCTCAGCTGGTGATAACCAGATCGAAGATCAATCTTTGAAAACAAAATCTTACCCTGCAGCTGATCGAACAAGTCATCAATCCTTGGTAGGGGATACTTATTCTTAATAGTTAACTTGTTCAATTCCCGATAATCGATACACATTCTCAGAGTCCCATCCTTCTTCTTAACAAACAGAACTGGAGCACCCCATGGCGAATAGCTAGGTCTGATGAATCCTACGTCCAGAAGTTCCTGTAATTGTATCTTTAACTCTTTCAGTTCCGCCGGTGCCATCCTATATGGTGCCCTCGACACTGGCTTTGTCCCGGGTGCCAACTCAATAACAAACTCAATCTCCCTACGCGGCGGCAACCCAGGCAAATCCTCAGGGAACACATCTAGGAACTCACAAACCAGTCTGGTCTCCTCCGGTCCAACTGGTGAAACTTTGGTGGTATCCACCACACTAGCCAAGAAGCCTATACATCCACCCTGTAACAAATCTCTGGCTCTCAATGCAGATATCCTGGGTACGCGGGGTCCACGCACTGCTCCCACAAAAACGAAGGGATCCTCGCCCTCTGGCTCAAAAGTCACCATTTTCTTTCTACAATCAATAGTAGCTCCATATCTAACCAGCCAATCCATACCTAGAATCATATCAAAATCCTCCATTCTCAATTCAACCAAGTCCACTGACAACTCTCTACCATCAACTAACACCGGCAGTGCCCTAATCCACCTCCTAGACACTACCAGCTCTCCTGTAGGCAATATAGTCCCAAACCCTGAAGCACTATACTCACTAGGTCTACACAGTCTATCAATCACCCTATCAGATACAAATGAATGCATAGCACCAGAATCAATTAAAACAGTAAAAGGAGTGCCAGCACTAGAAAGCTGACCTATCACTACCGAGGGACTAGCCTCGTCCTCCGACTACGTCAAAGTGAACACTCGAGCTGGAGTCAAGCTGTCCACCTTTCCCAACATCAACTGGCTGCACCTCAGGTACCAATGCCGGTGGCACAGCAGGGGCATCACTCCCAGATGGAGCCTGCTGCAGAATTCTGATCAGTTCATCTTGGCTCTGAAGCCTAGCTTGCATTTCTGCCATTAACTGCTGCCAGTTCTCAGGGACTGGCGCAGGGGTTGGGCCCTGGTCATCCTCTCTAGCCCCAGACCTGCCGGCTTGTCGTGTGGATTTCCTTGAACGTATAACTATTCAAGTCAATCTGCAATCAACGACTCGGCAATTAGGCTAAGATGACAGGGTAGTAATTCTCTCATAATCCATCTCTGGAACTCCAATCATTCACAAACAATCGAGTACAGCAATTTATCCAAATATTCATTCACATGCACAGCAATGCTAATAAGCACGCCTCAATAACATCATGCAATAGTCAAGGGCTAGGCCCTATCAGAATCTCATGCTCCCTATTCATCAGACAGATATCAGCAATCATATCTCACTCAAATCATTTAAACACATAACCATGTATACACAATTACCAAACCCTGAGTTGAGCTGGTCTCCCATGGCGAATGTACATACCCAGCCAGTCTTCAGGACCGATAAACCTAGGACGCTCTGATACCAAGTTGTAACGCCCTGGATAGCCAAGACTGTTACACTGTGTGTTTATAAAGTGCCAGACTTGCTAATCAAGTCATTTAATTAAAATTGTGTTGCAGAAGTTTTAAAGGAACTAGGGTTAAAAGCATTTTGGTCTCAAAAGTCACATTTTTCATTAAGAAACACTATTTCTTTACACGGGATCCCAAAAATACAAGTTTAAAGATCATTTAGAAAAGTTACAAGACTCAGGTACAATATCCAGCCATACTAAGGCAAAACAAGCGGTTAGGTAATCTCTGTCCTGGTCCACTCCTCGATCGTGGTGATCGAACAGCTGGCTATGTACATTTCACCTCGGAGCTCTCCACCTCAGGCTTAGTCCAACTTGCCCTTGCCTTTACCTGCACCACGTAGCACCCGTGAGCCAAGGCCCAGCAAGAAAACACAATATCAACAAAGCATAACCAATTATCAGACAAGTCAATATCTCACGTTGCATCACATAGCCTCAGTCAAATAACCATTCAATATAGTCAAGTATTCCACATACTAGGTATATCAACACATAACATGCACAATTTAAAAATGATAACCAGGGCTAGCGCTCGCAGGCTGCTCCCTCTGTTATTCCAGTGTTCATGGCTCCTAGTGTCCGAGTCGCGCTCTGTGCGCTATTAGTATGTACAGCACTCTTAGGCCGCTTTTACATGTCCCATGGCATGATACAACCATTGACATGATACAATTCTCGGGAGCACTTAGTCCCATCATAATCATATAACCAGGTGCAGTTTTCTTACCTTTCAATTCAATAGCTTTGATCCCTCGACACCTTGAGCACGATCCCACTCGAGCCCTAGCGCTCACCTAAACACAATCATGGCCAAAGTCATCATCAATCCTCACGTTCAAAACCTAGCCCCCGGGGCCAATCCCGAGCCCCCCGGGATGTTCTAGTTCCACCAAACAAGGTGGTGGAACCAAACCCCAAACCTTAGGTCAAAAACCCTTGCAAATCACCCTAAAATCCCCTTCAGAAGGCAGGGTAGCGCTACAACGCTCTTGGGAGGGCGCTATAGCGCTACAGACAGAAGCCAAAACCATTCCAGCAAAATGGCCTAGTGCTACAGCGCCCAAAGGCTAGCGCTGTAGCGCTAGTCACAGACAGCCCAGCACCAAAATTTCCCTTGTGCGATTTTCTCGAGCCAACCTCAACCAAACCTCTTCCAACTCTTACCCAAACTTAAAAACAACCTCATGACCACACTCCACTCATCCCAAGCACCCTAAACATCTAAAACCCAAGCACATGCAATCACAAACTCAAAATTCACCATAGCCACCTCCAAACTCTAAAACCCAACATAAACCAGCTGAGCATCAGAATTAGAGCTCAGAATTCATACCTATGATAGAATTTCGCCCACAAGCTATCCCTAGGCTCCCTTGGCTTGCTAATCCTCAGCCTTAAGCCTAAATTCCCCAAAGTTCCATTCAATTCAACTCAAGCACCACAACTTAAAAACCAGAAACAGAAATGGATGAACTCTAGAATCTTACCTCAAGTGTTAGTGAAACCCTGCTAAACCTCTGCCAATTCCTTAGTCTTAGGTCAAGATCCTTGATGTTTAGTTATCCCAGCTCTCCTCTAAGCTTTACTCCAGAAATTCTCAAGAAACAGGTGAAGGAAAGTGTAAACCGACTTAGTGAAACTCTCTCTGCTTTCCCTCTTTCTTTTCCCTTCTTTTTCAGACTTCTTTGATATTCTACAAATTCCACTAACTTAAAACCTCAGTAATACCCATCCTTAAGAGTCAAATGACCTTTATGCCCTCCCTATTAACTCTAATCCTTTAGTCCACTTAAGGGCATTTTAGTCATTTTACCCAATTCCCGCTACTTATTCGAGTGTCTCTATTATTTCCCGCTTAATTCCCGATACCTAATTAATCACCAATAGCATTCCTCAATGTCACAATAATCTCCAGCTTATCCACTAAATTCCCATTTATACCCCTGAGCTTACCCCGAGCCGGGTATAAATCCCCGCTATGACTTTTCCGCTACTTTGCTCACTAGGATCGTCTCGAGTCACTGATCGCGGATATATCCACATAATAATGTGGTCTCAACAATTATCACATATATCAAAGCAGTTATGCCCATAATGGCAAAAATTATGATTATGCCCTTCTAACCTAATCTGGGCCTATATGCATACTAACACACATAGTCATGCATCTCAAATACTCAAGTAATCATATAACATGCTTTAAATCATAATCATGCATCTAAATTATTAAAACCACACATAATCTCCGTTATGCCCTCCAGGCATACTAATCAAGGCCCTTAAGCCTTATTAGTGAATTTGGGTCGTTACATCTATCCCCTCCTACAACAAGCCTCCTCCCCTCTATCAAGAGGCGCGGGCCGCGACTTGCCTTATAGGGTCATGGCTCGCCTCCTAGACCGAGGCCTCCTAAGGCCCTGGGTTTAAGCTGAGTCGCGACCCATCAAGAACAAGGTCGCGACTTGGCCCCTCGAACCAAGAATTTTCACACTTTTCAGCAGCTAATCTCAATCCAAACTAATTTAAATTCACCCCAAAATCATAATTCAATTACCATAATAGTTCTAACATCTTCCCAGCAACAAAAGCCAACAAAAATATAGGATTAAAACTTATCAAAACAACACTTTCAATTCTTCAGCTAAAAGATTCAAAACTCTTCAAAACAGCCAAGCAAAACACAGAATTCAATGGCCAAAAACACAATCTAAAGCCTCCCTCAATTGACGATCGATCCCACAAGCTGCAGCATATCTTATTCCCCAATTTTTAGGCTTCAATTCTCTGATTTCTAGCTAAAAATCCTCCTTAGTTCTTCAATAGTTAGCTCAAAGAAGCTTAGAGAAGGAGAGAGTGAGGTGAGTGAGAGCAAGTTAGTTAATGTTTAGGTGTTTTATGTTTTTGTCTTTAGTTTCCTAAGCTTATGTGACTTAAGCTAATCCTGAGGCTCAGGGTACCAAAAACGTCCCTGAGGAAAAAATTGTAAAATTCCCCAATATTCCCTCCTAAACTCACTAACTTCAAATATATCTCCAATTATTAATTTCCATTACCTAATAACCCAATTGAATGCCTAACACCCAAAATACCCATCGACTCGCCCCAACTCGGGTCTTGGGTCTTGGGTCCCGTTGTGACTTTCTCGCTAACTTGCTCCCTAGGATCGCCTCGTGCCGAGTAACCCAAATAAACCCACATAATAATGTGGTCTCACACATATATCACATAAATATACAATTATGCCGGTAACGGGCCAAATTACCAAGATTTCCCTTTTAGTAAGAAACGGGCCCACATGCATATTTAATACCCCTAAACATGCACAACTAAGCATATTATCACATAATTCACATAATTACAGTTAAATGTAACAAATAAGCATATAACTCCATATATTGCCATCCTCGCCCCCTAATCAAGGCCCTAAGCCTTATTAGGTAATTTTGGGATGTTACAACTATCCCCTCCTTACAGAAATTTCGTCCTCTAAATTTTACCTGAATAGCTTGGGATACTGAGCATGCATATCTGCCTTCAGCTACCAGGTCGCTTCCTCGACCATGTTGTTCCTCCATAATACCTTAACTAAAGGTATAGTCTTGTTCCTCAGGACCTTGTCCTTCCTATCTAGAATCTGAACTGGTTGTTCTTCATAGGACAAGTCTGGCTCCAGTTCCAGATCCTCATAACTCATTATGCACACAAGACAGTGCAGGGGGTAAGGCAACATGTAGGCCACCTGCCCGATCCTCTCCAGGATCTCAAATGGTCCCACGAACCTAGGGCACAATGTGCTCTTCTTCTCGAACCTCTTCACCCCTCTTTGAGGTGAAACCCTAAGGGAGACATAGTCTCCCACTTGGAACTCTACGTTCCTCTGCCTCGAGTCTGAATAGCTCTTCTGTCTACTCTGAGATGCGAGCATCTGAGCTCTAACCTTCTAGATAGCCTCGGTGGTCCTCTGAACTGCATCAGGACCTAAATATTTCCTCTCACCCATCTCATCCCAGTGAATGGGCAATCTTCACTTCCTACCATATAGCATCTCATAAGGTGCCACCACAATGGTATAATGGTAGCTGTTGTTATAGTAAAATTCTATCAGAGGATAATATTTACTCCAGGACCCTTCAAAGTCCAAAACACATGCTCTGAGCATGTCCTCCAATATCTGGATTGTCCTCTCAGACTGACCATCAGTCTGAGGATGATAAGTTGTACTGAACTTTAGTTGTGTACCCATCACCCTCTGCAAACTTCCCCAAAACTTAGAAGTAAAGATAGGGTCCCTATCAGACACGATAAACCTCAGAGTCCCATGAAGGCGAACTATCTCTCTCACATAGAGATCTGTATACTGGTCAACTGTGTAATTCATCCTCACTGGTAGAAAGTGACCTAATCTCGTATATCGATCCACGATGACCCAAATAGAATCATGATGGCCCACTATCATGGGCAATCCTACAACAAAATCCATCGTGATATCCTCCCACTTCTACTATGGGATATCCAGAGGCTACAACAACCCTGCTTGCTGCTGATGCTCAGCCTTGACTTGCTAACAAGTCAGGCACTTTGCCACATACTTAGTCACATCCTTCTTCATTCCAGGCCACCAATATAAAACTTTCAGATCCTAGTACATCTTCGTGGTACCCGGATGAAAAGAATAAGGGGTACTATGAGATTCATCTAGAATCTCTCGTCTAATCCTGGTGTCCATTGGTACGCAAATCTGATCCTTGTATCTCAATAAGCCCATACTTGACACCGTACAGTCCTTAACTATTCCAGCTAGGACATCCGCTCTAACATCCACTACAGGATAACTTATTCCCCAAGTATTAGGCTTCAATTCTTTGATTTCTAGCTAAAAATCCTCCTTAGTTCTTCAATAGTTAGCTCAAAGAAGCTTAGAGAAGGAAAGAGTGAGGTGAGAGAGAGGGAGTCGGTTAGTGTTTAGGTGTTTTATGTTTTTGTCCTTAGTTTCTAAAGCTTACATGACTTAAGCTAATCTCGAGGCTCGGGGTACCAAAAACGTCCCCGAGGGAAAAATGGTCATATTGCCCAATATTCTCTCCTAAACACACTAACTTCAAATATATCTCTAATTATTAATTTCCATTACCCGATAACCCAATTAAATGCCTAACACCCAAAATACCTCGACTCGCCCCGAGTCGAGTATTGGGTCCCATTGTGACTTTCCCGCTAACTTGCACCCTAGGGTCGCCTCATGCCGAGTAACCCAAATAAACCCACATGATAATGTGGTCTCACACATATATCACATAAATATACAATTATGCCCATAACGGGCCAAATTACCAAGATTGCCCTTGTAATAAGAAACATGCCCACATGCATATTTAATACCCCTAAACATGCACAACTAATCATATTATCACATAATTTTAATAAAATATAGTTAAATGTAACAAATAATCATATAACTCCATATATTTCCATCCTTGCCCCCTAATCAAGGCCCTAAGCCTTATTAGGTAATTTTGGGACGTTACATAAGTAGATTTCTACTACTAAGTTTGTTGTTTATATACTGTAGCTCATTTGAATTTGTTTATTTAGGTTTTCTTGTTGAGCCTTGGCTTGCGGGTGCTATGTCGTGTAAGTAAGGGAAATGGAAAGCTAGACCAGCCATGAGTTGGAGAGCTTTAGGGGCAGCGTGTACATTTGCAGCCGCTCAACCACCACGGTCAAGGGATCAACAGAGACTAGAGCCAAACTTAATTTTGCCATTTAGGTCGGCTTACGCTGTAATTGATTTTGAATTTTTAAACGCCTCGTAAACACTTATTTTTGGGAACCCATGTATAGCCTCAAACTTTTTAATGAAAATAACTATTCCTACGATCAAAATCTTTAAACCTTGATCCAATCATTATCCTTAGTAACACGTTTATTTCCAAATGACTTGATTAACACATCCAACACTATTTAAAATACACAGTGTAATGGTCTTCTCTATCCAGGGCGTTACAACTTGGTATCAGAGTAGTCTGGGTTTAAGGGTTCTTGAAGACAGGCTGGGCATGTACACTCGCCACTAAAGACAAGCTCAACTCAGGGTTTGGTAACTATATATGTGTGATTATATGTTTAACTACTAAAATGAAATATAAATGCCTCATCTAGCTGTTTAATAAGAAGCATGAGATATACTGATAAGGCATGGCCCTTGACTACTATGTGTACCTAATTAGGCATGCTTATTAGCAATGCTATTGTATGTTAGTATTATTGGAATGCATGTTAGCATTATGATTTCATATTTATGCTTGATTTTTGGCATTGGACCATGGGGTGACTTCAAAACCTATTATGATTTCCTGATCAGCCATGTCGTTGATTTTAGATATACTTGGAGAGTTATGCCTCCAAGGCGATCAATACAACTAGCTGAGACTGAGATAACCAGGGTCGAAACCCTCCGCCAGTCCCTGAGAACTAGCAGCAGATGCTTGCTAATATGCAAGCCAGACTTCAGAGTCAGGAGGAAGAGATCCGCTTATTGAGACAACAAGTTTCGCCAGGGAACGCTGCACCAGACATGCCACCCATCGTGGCACCAGCCGTACAACAACCTGAGATTGAGAATAGGTGGGAGCTACTGTACGAGAGATTCATGATGTAACACCCTCCGATCTTTAAGGGATGAACATATCCACTTAAGCCTAAGCAATGGATGAGCCTGACTACCTCCATCCTGGAGTTTATGAGGGTTGTAGGTAATGACAGAGTGGCTTTTTCCACATTTATGTTATGGGATGATGCACATACATGGTGGGAGGTGGCATCACAGACTCGAGACATTTCTACAATGAGTTGGGAAGAATTTAGAGATCTGTTCAACCAGAAGTATTACAGCAATGCCGTTAGGGTGGGGAAGGTGAACGAGTTTACCAGTTTTGTGCAGGGTAGTATGACAATCACTGAATATGCTTTGATATTTGACAAAATGACTAAGTTTGCACCTAACCTAGTTCCTATAGATGTAGTCAGCCAAGACAGATTTATTCGGGGGCTGAATGTTATGATAGCCCGATATGTGCGGAATACATCAATACCTGGGGAGAGTACTTATGCCCAGGTGGTTGAGAATGCCCTCACAGCGAAGGAGGCAGAGAACAAGATATAGAGGGAGAGTGTTGCACGACAGGATGTTCGAAGAATAGTGCCTCCATTTGTAGGATCTGGTAGGGCGGAGGCCCTAGTGATCAGAAGAGGAATATTTGTGACACCTCAACCACTGCAAGTCCTGATAGGAGGGGATGGGGTATCTAGGGTGGCTGCCAGGGCAGCAATGAGACATGGAGGAGTTACCTAGAGTGTCAGGCGAAAGTATGTTATTTGTGCGGGGTGGTTGGACATCTCAAGAAGGATTGCCCAAGCTTGAAGAAAGAAGAACCAAGGAAGGCGGACAACTTGACTCTAGCTCGAGTGTTCACCCTAGCTCAGGCTGAGGCTGAGGCTGAGGCTATTCCCTTAGTGGTGGCAAGTCAACTTTCTAGTGGTTGCACTCTATATACTGTATTGATTGATTCTGGTGCTACACATTCATTTGTTTCTTGCAGAGTGATTGATAGATTGTGTAGACCCTATGATTATTATATTGTGGTGTTTGGGACTTTATTTCCTACAGGGGAGCTGGTATTTCCAGTGATGATGGACAACAGGGAATTATCAGTGGACTTCATTAAGTTTGGTATGGATGACTTTGACATGATTTTTGGAATGGATTCGTTAGTCTGGTAAGGGGCAACTATAGACAGCAAGAAGAAGATGGTGGCCTTTGAGCCTAAGGGTGAGGACCCTTTTTTTGTTGGCATTGTGCATGGACCCTGCATTCCCATGATATTAACATTAAGGGATAGAGGCCTATTACAAGGAGGTTGTATAGGATTCCTAGCTAGTGTGGTGGATACCACTATGGTCATGCCAGTGGGACTAGAGGAGACTAGATTGGTGTGTGAGTTCTTAGATGTGTTCTCGAAGAACCTACCGGGACTGCCACCATGTCAGGAGATTGAGTTCGTCGTTGAGTTAGGACCAGGCACTGAACCAGTGTCGAGGGTACCATACAGAATGTTTCGAGCTAATCTGAAAGAGTTGAAGGTATAGTTACATGAATTACTGGTTTGGGGTTTATTAGACTTATCTTTGCACCATGGGGTGCTCCGATTTTTTTGTGAACAAGAAGGATGGGACCCTGAGGATGTGTATAAAATACAGGGAGTTGAACAACCTGACTATTAAGAACAAGTACCCACTATTGAGGATAGACGACATGTTTGATCAGTTGCAGGGTGAGATAGTATTCTCGAAGATTGATCTTCGATCTGGATATCACCAGCTAAGGATCAAGGATGAGGATATCCCAAAGATGGCCTTTTGCACGAGGTACAAGCATTAGGAGTTTCTAGTCATGTCATTTGGGTTGACCAATGCCCCGACATCATTTATGGATCTGATGAACATGGTGTTCAAGGATTATTTGGATCAGTTTGTGATTGTCTTCATCAAAGATATCCTAGTTTACTCTCATTCAGAGGTAGAGTATGAGTAGCATCTTCTGTTAATATTGTAGTTATTGAAGGAGCACCAATTATATGCTAAGTATAAGAAGTGTGAGTTCTGGTCACCACATGTTACATTCCTTGGTCACATTGTCGTTGGAGACGGGATTAAGGTAGATTCGGCCAAGGTAGAAGCAATTAGGGATTGGCCAGGCCAATGAACGCCTTAGAGGTTAGGAGTTTCCTTGGGTTGGCAGGGTATTATCGATGATTCATGTAAGGATTCTCAAATATTGCTACACCATTGATAGAATTGAGACAAAAGAACCTAAAGTTTGTGTGGTCAGATAGATGTGAGAATAGTTTCCAGGAATTAAAGCGACAGTTGATTAGTGCTCCAGTGCTAATTCTCCCTTCAGATGGGGATAAGTTTGTGGTGTATTGTGATGCTTCGAGACTGGGGTTAGGATGTGTATTGATGCAGAGTGTGAAGTTCATTGCCTACGTATTGTGGTAGCTGAAGGAATATGAGTAGTGGTATCTTACTCATGATTTGGAGTTAGCAGTGGTGGTATTTGCACTGAAAGTGTGGCGACACTATTTGTATGGAGAGAAGTGTGAGATATACACTGATCATAAGAGCTTGAAGTATTTCTTCACCCAGAAGGACCTAAACATGAGACAAAGACGTTGGCTGGAGTTAGTAAAGGATTACGACTGTGAGATTCTTTATCATCCAGGGAAAGCCAATGTAGTGGCAGACGCTTTGAGTCGGAGGGGCCCGGGACATTTTTTAGTTTGAAGCATATATCAAAGGAATTGGCAGAGGGCATGACCAGAGCAAAGATAGAGTTGGTAATGGGCCAATTGGCCAATATTACTTTGCAGTCCACCCTCTTGGAGAGAATAGAGGAGGGCTACCTGGGTAATTCTCATTTGATGAAGTTTAGAGAAGACGTCCTAGCTGGAGTAAGTAAGGACTTTCCATTACAATGATGGGTTTGCTGAGATACAAGGATCATATTTGTATTCCGATGGACATTGGTATCAGACGGGAGATCATTGATGATTCTCATACCACATTGTATTCATTACATCCACGCACCATGATTAGTATCTGAGGTCATTGTATTGGTGGCATGAAATGAAGAAGGAAGTGGTCGGCTATGTGGCAAAGTGTCTAACCTGTCAATAGGTAAAGGCTGAACACCAGCGGCCAGTGGGGCTATTACAACCTTTAGGTATTCCCGAGTGGAAATGGGAAGATATTACTATGGACTTTGTAGGGGCTTGCCCAGGACAGTAGGGAAACATGACTCGATATGGGTGTTAGTAGACAAAGATATCAAGTTAGCTCATTTTCTGCTAGTGAGGACAAACAATACTGTGGACGAGTATGCAGAGCTGTATGTGAGGAAGAATGTACGTCTCCATATGGTTCCTAAATCTATAGTATCAGACCCAGATCCCATTTTTCCTCCATGTTTTGGGGTAGCTTGCAGAAGGCTATGGGGACTCAATTGAAATTGAGTACAGCCTATCATCCTTAGACAGACGGGAAGTCTAAGAGGATGATTTAGATATTGGAGGACATGCTTAAAGCATGCATGCTAGATTTCGAGGGATCTTGGAGTAATTATCTCCCATTGAATGAGTTTTCATACAATAATAGATATCAATCAATGATTAGAGTAGCTCCATAGGAGATTCTATATGGAAGGAAGTGTAGGTCACCCATTCATTGGGATTAGATGGGAGAAAGGAAGTATTTGGGTCTAAAGTTGGTTCAGAGAACAAATGAGGCCATCGAGAAGATCTAAGCTCAAATGCTCACCTCACGGAATAGATAGAAAAGCTACGCTGACCATAAGCGTAGGGACGTGGAGTTCCAAGTAGGGGACCACATATTTCTGCGAGTTTCGCCACTGCGGGGAGTAAAGAGGTTTGGAAAGAGATTTGTAGGAACTTTCAAGATTCTGGAAAGGATCGGGCAAGTATCCTATAGATTGGCGCTACCCCCGTCATTATCAGAAGTTCGTGATGTGTTTCACATCTCAATGCTTCGTAAGTATGTGTTAGATACAACCCATGTACTGGGATATGAGGATTTGGAGCTACAAACAGATTTGTCTTATGAGGAATGACTAGTGCAGATCCTAGATAGGAAAGACAAGGTTCTAAGGAACAAGACGACTCCTCTAGTTAAAATTTTATGGAGGAATAGCAAGGTCAAGGAAGCGACCTGGGAGCTAGAGTTAGTTATGCGGGATCATCATCCCGAGTTGTTCAGGTAAATTTTGAGGATGAAATTTTTAGTAAGAGGGGATAGTTGTAACGTCCCAAATTTCTAATAAGGCTTAGTGCCTTGATTAGTGTGCTGGGAGGGACTAATTGGATTTATATGTGAATTATGTGAAGTTAATTAAATATATGTGTGAATATTTATGCATGTTGATGTGTATTAAATATGCATGTGGGATCATTTTTGTTAATAAGGGCATATTTGTAATTTTCACCCGTCGAGGGTATAAATGTAATTATATGTGTTATATGATTGAGACCACATTATTATGTGGATATATTTGCAATATGTGGCTCGAGGCGATCCTAGTGAGCAGGTTTGCGGAAAAGTCACAACGGGGTCAAATACACAGCTCGGGGTGAGCCTAGGGGTGTTTTGGGAAACTTAGTGCGTAATCGAGATTATTCTGGGACTTATAGTATAGTTTGAGGATTAGCGGGAAATGTGGCTGTAACGCCCTACTTCCTTAGAGCCGTTACTAAGTGAGTTTGAAACGTGCCTTTAACTCGTTAATCGAGGTTTTAGGTCAAAAGTGTAATTAAATCATAAACAGTGAAATAAACTTTGAAAATAATTCCATTTACTTTAAATCATTGAGTGTTTGACACTTGGGATCCCAAGATACTGTTTGGAAACATTTACAACATAAGATTTACAAATCAAATTGACTAGACGACAAAATTTAGGTTTTAATACAACCATCTTCCAAAAACCACTGGTTGTGGCAGCCAGGCAGGCCAAACATGTACGCGCTGCTTCACGCTCTCCGTACTCATGGTTGGTTGACTTTCCCCTGCCCTTACCTGCACCACAGAGCACCCGTGAGCCAAAGCCCAGCAAGAAAACCCTTACAAGCAGATAACATACGAATAACAAACATTTAGCATATAATCAGGTCACCAATAGGCTAAACACATACGGCCATGCCGTCCCAGGCGCTTAACCATACCCTGGGTTCGCGGTCCACACCGTTAGGATATCCCAGGTATCCTTTAGGGTCTCGCCCTGGTAGACCGCACTCCACGTGCTAAACACTGCTCCTGGCCCCTTGCCACTCTCGGCCTTGCACTCCATGTGCCTAACACCGTTTCCGATCCCTTACCGTTTCCGGCCTTGCTGAACTCAGCCTGCGCTGTTCCCGGCTCTTGCCGAACATTTACACATATCCATACATAGCATAATAAATCATATACTAATTATGAACAAATCAATCAAAGGGGCTACGCCCTGCAACACAATCATATAGGGCTCAGCCCTGCATACAAGTTCTGTGGAAGACAATGGTTTCCTTTCCTGTGTCCCGAGCTCCCCAAGCACTGAACCCTCGAGCACAGTCCTCAAATCCAAGCCTCTTCGAGAATCTAGTCACAACATATAAATAGCATCCCCATTACTAACCAATTTAAAAAACATCTCCCGGAACCAATCCCGAGCTCTCGGGACCTACTGGACCCCCACACAAGGTGGCGGAAGCGTCCCCCGAGCCCCATGGGAAAAAGCCTAAAAACTGAATTTTCCCCTGCCCAGAAATGGCCTAGGGCCGCGGCACTAACCCTCAAGGGCCATGGCGCCCAGCGTGGCCTCCTTCCCTGATGCAACCTAGCGCCGCGGCGCCCCTTTGCGAACCCAGAATTCTGGGTTTTCCCCTACATTTTCCCCAAGCCAAAACACTCCCAAATCAACCCCAGAGCATACCTAAGTCCCAAATTCAATTCAAAACCCCATATAGACCATCTAACAACTTAAAAACATCAACAATGAGCTCAATCACATAATCAAACCTACAATTCACAATTTGGGTTTAAAACTTCAGAAACTTAAACCTCCCTTTAAGATTCCTAAACCAAACCAGAGATAACCTTCAAATATACATGGAATCCATACCTCAAGTGAAGATTCGACCTTGAGCTGCTTTTCCCAATCAAATTCCAAGCTTAATTCACAAAATTCAAGTTGAACCTAACCACAATCCATCCTAAGAATTCACTAAACAAAACACACAATTCAATTCTTAAACCATGATATTCATAGCTGAATTCCACAACATAATCACATAAAATTCCCTTACCTCAATATGCAAAACAATCCTCTAGGTTTTCTGGCCTCAATTTCCCTTCTTGATTCCATAAAAATTCATAAACTCCTCTCCTTCCCTTCTGTTTTCTCTAGTTTCCTCTAGAGCTTTCCAACACAATATTCAGACTATACTTAAGTAAAATAACGTAAATGATTCTTCCTCAGCCAAATTCATCTATATCCCAGCCAGAAGACTCCTTTGCCCTTCCATCTAACTCTCTTTCTAACTAAACCTCAAGGGCGTCTTAGACCTTTCCCAACCCTTACAAATATACCACTTTTTCCAACTAGAGTAGCTATCCTTAACGGTTACCAATGGTTACCTAAGTTACCAAAATGTTACTAACCATTGCTTACAAATTCCCAAACTCAAGTTGTAATACTCCCAAAATACCCCTAGGCTTCTCCCGAGCCGAGTATTTGACCCCGTTGTGACTTTCTAGCTAAACGGCTCCCTAGGATCGTCTCAGAACGTGCATCACAATTATATCACCGTCATACCATAAATTTCACATATATTACATTTATGCCCTCAACGGGCTAAAATTACCAATTTTCCCCTAACAACCAAATAGGGCCCACATGCATATTTATTTCATCTAAACATGCATTCTAACCACATATTCATTAAATTCACATAAATTAATACAGTTTAACAATTATTGCCCTCCAGGCACACTAATCAAGGCTCCAAGCCTTATTAGCAAATTTGGGTCGTTATAGTGGCTAAAGACCATTTTTCCCTTTAAGGCATTGAAGGGAAACTCTTGGATAAAGGGCGTTATGGTCTTTTCCTAGCCTTTGGTTGGTCTTGGCTTAGGCTAGAAGCCTTAAGAAACAATCAGAAAACACCAAGACACTCTCAGCCATTCTTTCTCTCACGTTTCTTTCTCTCCTTTGAAGCTTAGTTGGGGCTTGAGTCATTTGGAAGGAGCTTGATTTAGGAAGTTGAAGGTTGGAGGCTGGGAATGATTGAGGTTCAGTTCAGGGGTCAAAATCATTATTGAGGTAAGATTTATAACCTGATTTTGCTGTGAATTCTCTGGTTAGTTCAAGTTTTGACTGAGTTTTAATTCTAGCTTTGGTTGTTTGGTTTGGGGTATAAATGATGCGTATGTTGTGTTGTTGATAGTCCTAGACTCAATTTGGTCTTTGGTTCATGTTTATGGTACATTTTGGTGATTTTGGCTTGGTGGAAAATGCAGGAAAAATGCTGGAAATTCTGAGATCGCAGGGTCGCGCTGTGACACTATTCTTGGAGTGTCGTGGCCCGCATGAACTCAGAAGCCTAGGGGGGTTCGCTGAACTGCCTTAGCGCCGTAGCACTGGGTGGGTTGCGCCACATTGCGTTGCTAGGAAATGGACTTGGGAGGCTCTCTAACTTGTAGAGGGTCGCAGCGCTGTCGCGGCTCAAATAGGGAAATTTGGCCAATTAGGGTTTTTAAGCTCAAGAACGCAAACCTAAAGGCTCAGGAAGGATTCTACTACCCGGTTGAGTAGAATTTGAGGTCTCGGAGGCTAGTAAGTAATTTAGACGCTTTTAATTAGTTTAGATCTTGATGATTACCATTATTGCGTTGTGACTAGATTATACTCCTAGGGCTCAGGAATAGGGATCGTGCTCAAGATTGCCATACATTGTCTGCTCGAGACTCGAGGTAAGAGAACTGCAACAGGGTTGTAATCGGGGCTTGGACCCCTGTAAATGGATATGACTGTGGTTATAAATGTGATTATTCAATTATTCATGCTTGTATATGCTGCATCTGATTGTGTATTATGCAATCTATATGTTTGATTATATCTTATCTTAAAGTTCAACATAAGGGAGCCAGTGTCGACAGCAAGCATGCAGAACGCAGCTCAGCCTAAGAGAGTTAGGGTCAGCCATATGATCCGAGATCTTTGCCTAAGAAAGTCGGGCCTGAACGCCCCCTAAATAATCAGAAGTTTTGATTGCATTTGTCTAAATGTATTGATTGCTAAAATTGGATTATGTGTTTGTTGAGAAGATTTCTACTGCTAAGTTTTTTGTTTATATACTATTGCTCATTTGAATCCATGATTTTATGTCTTCTTGCTAAGCCTTGGCTCACGAGTGATATGTGGTGCAAGTAAGGGAAAGGGAAAGTTGGACCAGCCGTGAGTTGGAGAGCTTTAGGGGAGGCATGGAAAATTGCAATTGTTCGACCACCACAGCTGATTGATCAACAAGGACTAAAGCTAAACTTATTTTTTCCTCTTTGGCCGACTTTCGTTGTAATTGATTTTGAATTTGTAAATGCCTTGTAAACACTTATTTTTGGGATCCCATGTACATACTCAAACTTTTTAATGAAAACACCTATTCCTTTAATCAAAATCTTTAAGCCCTTACCCACTAATTATCCTTAGTTACACAATTATATCTTAATGAATTTATTAGCAAGTCTAACACTATTTAAAATACACAGTGTAGTAGTCTTGGCTATCCAGGGTGTTACACACAGTGAGTGGCACCCCACATGGTAGTTACCATGTGCCTAAGATTTGAAATTGAATTATTTAAATTCAATATGTTAAAATATGGTTAATTTTTATATTGATTAAAAAATAATTAAATAAAAATATCCTAACTAATCAGATTTTGGAAGAGAGATATAAATAGTTTATTATCTCTAGTTTTGCATACGACATATTTTTTATTACAAAATTTTATGAACAACTCTCTAAGTCTTCTCTCTTCTCCAAACTCTCTAGATCTCATGTGTTCAGAAATTTTAGAGAGCCTAAATCAAATATTCGTGCATCACACGTGCCCACACATGTTGTTGTGTGTTTGATGATAGACTTGAAAGAATACGCTGTGAGCCTAAAATAGTTTTTTTACGTGGATTGGATGATTGTTTGAATATACAAAAACATAGGTAGGATACTTGATAGGCATCAAGATGTATCACTCTATCTTTTAATATCATCGATTTAATGTATAAATATATGTATTGATCCTGACTCGGTATTATTATTTTTTAAATCACACCCTGATAGCGAAAATATAATGCGCAAGTATACGCAATTGATTCAAGTAATATAGATAGTAAATAAGAATAGTTCCCACAGAGAATATGAATCAAGTACTAATAATCAATTCTAACTTTCTATTTGGCTGTCAAAAATAAAGTGATTTTTAAACTAAAACTTAAAATTGAAATAAACTGTGCAATTATAGAAATTTATTCAATAATTAAAAACCTACGGTCTTAACTTCATCAACTTTTCAACCTATTAATTTTACTTATCAGCACATATAATTCTTCAATTTCTATCTTAATAGCGGGTTAACTAAAACAATCCTAATTCTATTTCAAGATGAAAATATCTTAACCTATATGCAAACTTTATACATATCTGTGATAAGTTTTAACATATAGCAGGCATGAAACATAGAAACCCTAAACGCTACACAAACGCTACAGGTATTCTCGTCCAATATCCAATTTATGTCTATATGATTATAGAATATTAAACTCTCCCCTCTCAGATCTTGAATCAAAATCATAAATCATGTAAATAGTGATCAATTATCCACATGCATTAAGCACAAATCATATAGAGAGAGAGGATAGAAGAAGAAGGAATTATATGAACTTCATAGAAAATTAACAAATATCCAAGTTGTGACAGTCAGAATCCCGTGATCCGTAAAGGGAAAGACCGAGAAAAGATGGGCAATCCCACACTGCCTGGGGAAGGTCAAGTGTGATGATTCTAAGACTATGTAGGTATGGGACTACACAGTTGAAGAGGGCTTAAATGGATAGATGGGTACTACCTATATCAAAAAGATGCATCTTCTTTTTGGTAGCCCATCACTTGAGAACTCCAAAGTTAAGCGTGCTTGACCTGGAGTAATCTCAAAATGGGTGACCTCCTGGGAGGTTTCCTAGGAAGCGTGCGAGTGAGGACAAAGCACGCTAGAAAGAATCATGTTGATTTGTAGGGCAAGTCGTCATTCCAGGAAGTAGCCATAGTGACGTGGGGCGTTACAAATGGTATCAGAGCCTTGACCCAGCCGAAAGTGTGGCTGACGGGGACGTCTGGCCCGTAAGAGGGGGTAATTGTGACAGTCAGAATCCCATAATCCGTAAGGGGAAAGACCTGGTAAAGCTGTGCAATCCCACACAGGGCTTAAATGGATTGATGGGTACTACCTATATCAACAAGATGCATCTACTTTTCGGTAACCCATCACTTGAGAACTCCAAAGTTAAGTGTGCTTGACCTAGAGTAATCTCAAAATGGGTGATGTCCTAGGAGGTTTTCCCAGGAAGCATGCGAGTGAGGACAAAGCATGCTGGAAAGACTCGTGTTGGTTTGTAGGGCCAGTCATCATTCCAAGAAGCAGCCATAGTGACGTGGGGCATTACAAATGGTATCAGAGCCTTGTCCTAGTCGGAAGTGTGGCTGACGGGGACGTCGGGCCCATAAGAAGGGGTGATTGTGACAGTCAGAATCTCATGATCTGTAAGGGGAAAGACCGGGTAAAGATGTGCAATCCAACATTGCCTGGGGAAGGTCAAGTGTGATGATTCTAAGACTATGTAGGTATGGGACTACATAGTTGAATAGGGTTTAAATGGATTGATGGGTACTACCTATATCAACAAGATGAATCTTCTTTTCGATAGCCCATCACTTAAGAACTCCAAAGTTAAGCATGCTTGACCTGGAGTAATCTCAAGATGGGTGACCTCCTGGGAAGTTTTCCCAGGAAGCGTGCGAGTGAGGACAAAGCACGCTGGAAAGACTCGTGTTGGTTTGTAGGGCCAGTCGTCATTCTAGGAAGCAACCATAGTGACGTGGAGAATTACACAAATGACTACATTAAACCCTGGAAAAATGTTTAGTTCATAACAGACATGATTAACACAATAAAACAGATGTTTAGAAACATAGAATTAAGCTACTAAAAGCTAAGATAAAACTGATGAAAAATAGAGTATTAGAGTTAAACAGTTGCTAATCCCGTAATGAAGAAAGCCTATCTCAAATGACCTAAAATTCGCACTTAAAAAACATGTTTTCCCTTTTTTTTTGTGAGGCGGGTCATGACTTGCTCATTCATGAGTCGCAACCTATGCAATTTTGTGCACTTCACTCCGTCTCTAGAAGTTCAGGCACCGCGACTTGATAGTCCAAGTCACAACCAGTGTCTTTTTGGTCCCCTTTGCTGATTCGCCTCTGCCTCCATGCGCGTCCCGACCCAAGTGTCCAAGTCACGACTTTTGGGATTCCTTTGTCCTTTCACAATCTTTTCAACATTCGTTTAGCACCAGATTCATCCCAAATGTTTCCGGCTCTCCCAAGCTCACATAAAATGACCAAAAGCTCCCAAAATACTCAATTTCATCACTAAATTCACTCTGTTCCTTTCCATTCACACATTCATATCAAAAACCTGAAAACAAAACAAACACAAGCATAATACCGCACAAAACCCACAATTTGACTCGAAACTAAGACTAAAACACACTCTAAAACTACCCTAAATTAAAACACACTCTAAAACTACCCTAAGTCTCCCCTCACAAGGTTTTTACTCATGTCTAGTACATTATACATTAGTAAGTGAAACCTTCTTGCCGGAAGTGAAAAGGAGATCAATTGTACCCTTGCCTTCACCCTTGGACCTCTTTTCATTACCCATTTGAATTTCACACCATTACTTGTGTTTTCAAAGGTCTTAAAGAGAGACCTATCATAAGTGACATGGATGGTGGCACAAGAGTTATACCACCACCCTTGTACTTTCCCATTGATGGCATTGATGCAAAGCCCCAATATCTTGAGATGTTAACTGACCCATACAATAAATAGTTATGAAATAAAACATCTTTTATTATAAAGAAATCAAACGTGAATAACAACCTGAACGTTTAAAAAGAAAAGAAACTCTGGCGTTTCATAATTACCGTTAAAACAAATAAAACCATCATTTGACTCCACAACAAGACTTAAAACATCATCCGACATCGTAATAAAACATATCTTAAATCTTAACAAAAAACATTATAACTATCAAATAGGCTCGACCCCTAACGATCGTGATATCCATGACATGTACGCCCTCCGCCGAAGCTCTCCAACTCATTGCTCTATAACCACTTCCATGCCTTTACCTGCAACAGAAAGTACCCATGAGCCAAGGCCCAGCAAGAATATTTGTGTAGGACACAACCCCTTAAAACTTACTCAAGATTATAATTCAATTAAAAACAACATTAGATAATTAAATCAAAAATATTTACAGTAAACAGTAGGTCATATCCGAAGTAACATAAACATAGTGCATTAAAGCACGTAACAACATGATCATGCACTTCCAACATATCATAAGCATGAAAATTTGTACCATAGACATTCATTTAAGAGCATAAGCATGTCAAGCAAAATATCACACATACATGTACAAACATAAGCAACAATTAATGTAAACTACGTGAAGAATATAACATTCACTAGCATAATCATATATCAAGCATAGGTAAATAAAGCATAAAAAAATCTACCATTATGAGTACGTCAAGTGTAAACCCTGCGTGCCAGTGTCCACTCTTCTTACCTCGGTAGCAGCAACGATCCATACACACTAACGTTGTAATTCCCTGGTTACCCCAAGACAGTTATGGTGAACTTTGAACCATGAATTTAACTCTCTACCCGAGTTCTTTGGTTAAAAACGTGCTTCTAGGTGTTATTAACAGGTTAAGGTGGAAAACCAATCAAAAGGAAATGATATATCTTATTTAAAACATAAAATTGTTCATGGGCCCATAAAAACGTTTACAAGTTGTTTACAATGCAAAATGGTCACTACATTATAAAATTTACAACCCACTGATCTAAGCGGAAAAAATAGGGTAAACCCCCTAGTTCCCCTGAGAACTCCTTGGCCGTGGTGGTCAAGCGGCCGCATATGTACATAGCACCACCTAAGCTCTCCACTCAAGGCTGGGTGAGCTTTTCTTTCCCACCCCCTAGCACCCATGAGCCAAAGCCCAGAAAGAAAACTCAATACTGCAAGAATATAACATCAACCGATGATCATAATAATCATCCAGGAGTTTTAGTCCAAAAAAAAGGAATGACAATTGTTAAGTATCTAAGGTGGGTTTCGTTCTCTTTTCAGATAAGTGATCCTTTCACTAGCTTAAACAAGATAGGTAACTGATGAAATAGTCACCAACATAACCCTATCGAGTGACCATAGAGTCACAATGGTGGGATTCCGTTCCCTTAGCCATGTGACAAACAGTCACCTAGGCCTTTGGCCCTGGCTCTGAGTAACTAGTCATAGACTAGTAAAGCGCTTTAGTTTTCTTCGAGCTTAGGGTCGGTCTAGCATTAATACCCCATATGAGTCATTCAATACTAATATCGATTAGATCTAATATTTTATCGACTCTGCATTCATGATGCTTATGCTGTTCCTGACTCTTAGGTCAGTAACACGCGGCCAATGTCGATTCTGAATAGTCAGTGCCATGCACAAGTAAGCAAGATTTTCCAAGCATTTAATATGCAATCAATGTCCACATTTAAACACTCAACATGCCTCAATAATAACCACGCATGTCAAATACGGGGTGCAGTTTTCTTACCTCTGGTTCGAGCGAGAATTAATAAAAGAACAACCCTTGAGAACGATCAGTCTTTTAGTCCCTTAGCGGTCACCTAGTCATAACAAAATATGGGATTCCATCAATAAAATGAATAATAAAATGTTCCCGAACCAAGATCTAGCCTCTGGGACGTTGAATCCTACTAAACCGGGTAGTAGGAACGATCCTGAGGCCTAAGGTTTGAGTTCCCATGACAAAAACACATTTTCGGCCATAAAATCTCTTAAGGGTCGTGGCCCTACTTCCACCATGCCGCGGCCCACCTCCCAAACAGAGGCGCTAGTCTCAAGTTCTGCACCCAATGTCACGGCATTGCCTCCCAAGCACCACGGCATTGCCTCCCAGCAGCCAAAAACCCCTGTTTTCTCCCATCAAAACCTCATTTTTCCTTCTTTCAATCCTTCCAAAAACTTACTCAAACATCTCCAAATCCAAAACCAAGTATTACCACAACATAATCAACATACCAACAACAAAACCCAAGAAAATTTTCTCAAAAACCTCCATGAATTCCCAACTAACCACATCAAAATCTCTTGACTAAAAACCATAAGAAAAACATAGTATAGCTTAAATTCATGGCTGAATTCTTACCTCAAGCTGGGTTTGTGCCTCTTCAATGGATGAACTAAGTTTATAAACTCCAATCCTTGATTTCCTAGCTTTTTCTTAAAATTAAGGTCAAGAATTCCAAAGAAAAATGAAAGAGAAGGGATGTACGGGAGAAGGGGAGAACTTGCTCTGTTTTGGTAAGCTTCTACAATCTACAAAGCTTATATATATCTTAGGGGTGAAATGACTATTTTTCCCCTAGGTCTTTTAAAGGTTTCTAAGGACTCCCAAGGGTAAAACCGTCCTTTCCCACCTATTTCATTAATCATAATTAACACCCTCCAATTTTTGCTATTCTCGATAGTCTTAAATACAAATAATTCATATCCCATTACCCTTTAATTTCCGGTAACGCTCTAATCACCAAAAACACCCCGAGACTCACCTCGAGCCCCGAGCTTAAGCCTGTTATGACCAAATCGATAGTTTATATTCAAAGATCGTCTCATTCCGAATAGCTCGAACAAATCCACATTATAATGTGGCCTCAACAATTATTCACAAGCATGGACCAAAATATAAAAGTATGCCATCAACGGGCCGAATTTCCAAAATTCCCTTATAATCGAATGTGGACCCACATGCATGCATTTAACATCATATTATAATATAATTCACATAAACATGCATGTAATCATTTAATGGCATAATAAAACAAGTATGGCCCTCCCGGCCTACTAATCCAGCCATTAAACCGCATTAGGGATTTTGGGGGATTACAACTATCCCATCCTTACAGAATTTTCGTCCTCGAAATTTACTTGAACAGCTCGGGATGCTGACTTCGCATATCTGACTCCAGCTCCCAGGTCGCTCCCTCGACCTTGCTGTTCCTCCACAATACCTTAACCAAAGGTATAGTCTTATTTCTGAGGACCTTGTCCTTCCTATCAAGTATCTGGACTGGTTGTTCCTCATAGGAGAGATCTGCCTCGAGCTCCAGATCTTCGTAGCTCAAAACATGAGTCACATCAGATACATACCTCTGAAGAGCTGAAACATGAAACACATTATGCACGGCTGACAACGCTGGTGGCAAGGCCAACCTGTAAGCCTCCTGACCAATCCTCTCTAGGATCTCAAATGGACCTACAAACCTAGGGCTCAACTTGCCCTTCTTCCCAAATCTCCTCACCCTTTTCCATGGCGAGACTCTAAGGAAGACATAGTCTCCCACTTGGAACTCCACGTTCCTACGCTTGGGATCTGCATAACTCTTCTGTCTACTCTGAGAAGCGAGCATCCAAGACCTAAGTATCTCCTTTCACCTATCTCATCCCAATGAATGGGAGATCTGCACTTCCTACCATACAGCATCTCATAAGGTGCAATTCCAATGGTAGACTGATAATTGTTGTTGTAGGAAAACTCTATCAAAGGTAGATACTTACTCCAAGATCCACCAAAGTCCATCACACATGCCTGCAACATGTCTTCTAATACCTGGATCATCCTCTCAAATTGCCCATCTGTCTGAGGATGATAAGCAGTAATGAACTTTAACTGCGTTCCCATGGCCTTCTGTGAACTTCCCCAGAACTTGGAAGTAAAAGTGGGGTCTCGATCTGACATGATCGACCTCGGCGCTCCATGGAGGCGCACAATCTCTCTCAGATAGAGATCTGCGTACTGGTCAACTGTATATGTAGTCTTCACTGGCAAGAAGTGAGCTGACTTGGTATAGCGATCCACTATAACCCAAATAGAATCATGATGACCAACAGTCCTGGGTAATCCCACCACGAAATCCATCGTGTTGTCCTCCCATTTCCACTCTGGGATATCTAGAGGCGACAATAACCTTGCCGGTCTCTGATGCTCAGCCTTGACTTGTTGACATGTCAAGCACTTAGCCATATACTCTACTACATCCCTCTTCATCCCCGGCCACTAATACAATGATATCACATCCTGATACATCTTCGTGGTTCCTGGATGCAAAGAGTAAGGTGTAGTGAGATTCATCTAGAATCTCTTGCCTCAAAGCAATGTCTAACGGAACACATATTTGCTCCTTATATCATAGCAAACCTAAATCAGACACTGTATAATTTTTGGATGCTCCAGCCAAAACATCCTCTCTGATCTTGACAAGCTGTGGATCACCCAACTGACCCTCCTTGATTCTCTCCAACAGTGTAGACTATAGCCTAATATTGGCCAACTGGCCCACCAACAACTCTATACCAGCTCTGGTCATATCATCTGCTAACTCACTGGCTATCATCCTTGCACCATAAATCTTCCCCGGACCATTCTGGCATAAAGCATCAGCTACCACGTTGGCTTTTCCTGGATGATACAAAATCTCACAATCATAATCTTTTACTAACTCCAGCCAACGCCTTTGTCTCATATTCAAGTCTTTCTGGGTGAAGAAGTATTTCAGGCTCTTGTGATCTGTATAGATCTCACACTTCTCCCCATAAAGAGAATGCCTCCATATCTTTAAAGCAAAGACCATAGCCGCCAACTCCAAATCATGAGTGGGATATCTCTTTTCATACTCCTTCAGCTGACATGAAGCATAAGCAATTACCTTCTCTGACTGGATCAAAATAGCCCAAACCTTGATGAGAAGCATCACAGTAAATCACAAACTTCTCCTGATCTATTGGAAGACTCAGAATCGAAGTTGTAATCAATCTCTGCTTCAGTTCCTGGAAGTTGTTCTCACACTTATCTGACTATACAAATTTCTTATTCTTGAGTGTCAGCTCAGTAAATGCAGTAGCAATCTTTGAGAACCCTTCCCTGAAACACCTATAATAGCTTGGCAATCCAAGGAAACTTCTAACCTCAGAAGCATTCTTTGGCCTTGGCCAATCTCTGACTGCCTCAATCTTTGCTGGATCTACCTTAATCCCCTCCTTACTGACAATGTGCCCAAGAAAAGATACCTGAGATAACCAGAACTCACATTTCTTAAACTTTGCAAATAGTCTGTGCTCCCTCAGTCTCTGCAGAACCAACCTCAAATGTTGTTCATTCTCTGACTCTGACTGAGAATAAACCAAGATATCATCGATGAAGACAATCACAAACTGGTCCAGATAATCCTTGAACACTCTATTCATCAAATCCATTAAAGCAACAGGGGCATTAGTCAATCCAAAAGACATAACTAAGAACTCATAATGCCCATACCTAGTACGAAAAGCAGTCTTCGGTATATCTCCCTCCTTGACCCTTAACTGATGATAACCAGAACGAAGGTCGATCTTTGAGAAAACTTCTTACCTTGCAACTGATCGAACAGATCATCTATCCTTAGCAAAGGATACTTGTTCTTGATTGTTAACTTATTCAGTTCTCTGTAATCAATACACATCCTCGGAGAACCATCTTTCTTTTTCACAAACAGAATTGGCGCTCCCCAAGGTGAGAAACTAGGTCTGATAAACCCAAATCCAACAGCTCTTGCAACTGTACTTTCAATTCTTTTAACTCAGCTGGGGCCATTCTGTAAGGTTCTCTAGACACTGGCTCCGTCCCTGGTGCCAGTTATATCACGAACTCTATCTCTCTGTGTGGTGGCAACCCTGGCAAATCTTCTAGAAATACATCCAGGAATTCACAGACTAATCTGGTATCTTCCGGTCTCACTGGCACGACCTGAGTGGTGTCAACCACACTGGCTAAGAATCCAATGCAACCTCCTTGCCGTAGATCCCTAAGCCTCAAACACAGAAATCAGAGGTATGCGAGGTCCATTCACAGTACCAACAAACATAAAAGGATCCTCACCTTCAGGCTCAAAGATGACCATCTTCCTTCTGTAATCAATGGTTGCCCCATACTTCACTAACCAGTCCATACCCAAAATCTTATCAAAGTCAGTCATAACTAACTCTATCAAATCCACTGACAACTCTCTGCCCTCCACTATCACTGGCAAAGATCTGATCCATCTCCTGGATACTACTAACTCCGCAGTGGGCAACAAAGTTCCAAACCCCACAACATAAAAATCAAAGGGTCTAAACAGTCTATCAATAATTCTACTAGCAACAAAAAAATGTGTAGCACCAGAATAATTCAAAACATTATAAGGAGTTCCGACACTAAGAAGCTGACCTGTAACTACTGAGGGAGAAGCCTCAGCTTCTGCTTGTGTCAATGCGAACACTCGAGCTGGGGCCGAGCTGTCCGCTTTCCTGGGTTCTTCTTTTCTGGCCTTAGGGCAGTCTTTCTTAAGATGGCCCACTGCCCCACATGAAAAGCAGGCCCTTGCCCTACACTCTCCCAAATGATGCCTCTTGCATCTAGGGCATTCAGGATACGACTTCCAGGCCTCATTACCACCTGGACGACCCATTGAAATACCTCGGGGTCGCCTATTAGGACCTGGAACTGGGAATGTGTCAGGAACCTTCCTCTTCTGATCACTGGGGCCTCCACCCCTACCAGAACCCGCAAATGGAGGACCTGTCCTCCTGAACTCCTTTTTGGCTGCATTATCTCGCCAGATATTATTCTCTGCACTCTCAGCTGTGAGTGCCTTCTTAACCACATGTGCATTGGTTGTAACCCCAGCCACAGTGGTAATGCGAACATCACGGGCTAATCTGGGCTGTAGCCCCTGGAGAAATCTCTCCCTCCTGGTCCCATCAGTGGGCACCAGCTCCATGGCAAACTTTGCCAAACGATCAAACTTCAGGGCATACTCAGTCACTGACAAACCTCCCTGAAGTAACCTGATGAACTCCTCAGCTTTTTCCACCCTAATAGCATCATTATAATATTTCTCATTAAACAGAGTCTGAAACTCTTCCCAACTCATGGCATTGATGTTTCTGGTCTGGGTAATAACTTCCCACCAAATTTGGACATCCTCCAGAAACATATATGTGGCACAAGCCACTCTCTCATTACCAGTCACCCTCATGAAGTCCAGGATGGTGGTAATCATGCTCATCCACTGCTCAGCTTTAGCAGGGTCTGCGCTGCCTTAAAAAACTAGAGGTTGTTGCTTCCTGAACCTTTCATAGAGAGGCTCCCATTTATTACCAAACTCAGGTAGCTGCTCAGCTGCTGGCACCGACACAGGAGGTACCTCTGATACACTGGCCACTACAGGAGGTTGTTGTTGTCTCAGGAGGCAAGGTTCTTCTCCCTGCCTCAACATTGTAGCCTGCACGTCGTTAAATAACTGCTGCCAGTTTGCAGGAGCTAGCTGTGGAATCTGTCCCTAGTCATTCTCTTGACCTCGATTATTATTATTCTGGCCTTGATCACTCTGGCTAGCTGATGTATCTGTCTATCCTGGATTCATTCTTATCAATTTATACCTTCCTGAAACAATAATCAATACGGCCAGTCAAGCAGTGATAACTAAACCTCTTGCTGCCTCACGGTCCAAGAACAAGCAGATAATTATCATATTCCACAGTCATACAAATATACAAATAGATACATGATTATAGCATTAGCACTTAGCATGTATCACATAATAATTCACAATCAACAATACTACTAAGTATGTTCCAGCAATTTCAGTACGATTTAGCACACGGTTGCTGAAGATGCAGTATTCAGAGCACAGGTTTAACATGGTGTCTCATGTAAACAGGTAAAGCATTTATACTATATTTAAGCAGTTATACATATAACTACATAAATAGTTACCAAACCATGAGTCGATCTTGTCTTCAGTGGTGAGTGTACATGCACAGCTAGTCTATAGGAACCCTAACCTAGGCACGCTCTAATACCAAGTTGTAACGCCTTGGTTACCCCAAGACAGTTACAGTGAACTTTGAACCGTGAATTTAACTCGCTACCCGATTTCTTTGGTTAAAAACGTGCTTCTAGGTGTTATTAATAGGTTAAGGCAGAAAACCAATCAAAAGGAAAGGATATATTTTATTTAAAACACAAAACTGTTCATGGGCCCATAAAAACGTTTACAAGTTGTTTACAATGCAAAATGGTCACTACATTATAAAATTTACAACCCGCCAATCTAAGCGGAAAAAATAGAGTAAACCCCCTAGTTCCCCTGAGAACTCATTGGCTGTGGTGGTCAAGCAGCTGCATATCTACACAGCACCACCTAAGCTCTCCACTCTAGGCTGGGTGAGCTTTTCCTTCCCTTTACCTGCACCACAGAGCACCCATGAGCCAAAGCCCAGCAAGAAAACTCAATACTGGAAGAATATAACATCAACCGATGATCATAATAATCATCCAGGACTTTTAGTCCAAAACAGAGGAGTGACAGTTGTTAAGTCACTAAGGTGGGTTCCGCTCCCTTTTCAGATAAGTGATCCTTTCACTAGCTTAAACAAGATAGGTAACTGATGAAATAGTCACCAACATAACCCTATCGAGTGACCATGGAGTCACAATGGTGGGATTCCATTCCCTTAGCCATGTGACGAACAGTCACCTAGGCCTTTGGCCCTGGCTCTGAGTAACTAGTCATAGACCTTAGCCATGGGATTCCATTCCCTTAGCCATGTGACAAATAGTCAAGCGCTTTAGTTTTCTTCGACCTTAGGGTCGGTCCAGCATTAATACCCCATATGAGTCATTCAATACTGATGTCAATTAGATCTAATCTTTTATCGGCTCTGCATTCATGATGCTTATGCCGTTCCTGACTCTTAGGTCAGTAACACGCAACCAGTGTCGATTCTGAATAGTCAGTGTCATGCACAAGTAAGCAAGATTTGCCAAGCATTTAATATAAAATCAATGTCCACATTTAAACACTTAACATGCCTCAATAATAACCACGCATGTCATATACGGGGTGCAGATTTCTTACCTCTTGTTCGAGCGAGAATTAATAAAAGAACGATCCTTGAGAACGATCAGCCTTTTAGTCCCTTAGCGGTCACCTAGTCATAACCAAATATGGGATTCCATCAATAAAATGAATAATAAAAAGTTCCCGAACCAAGATCTATCCTCCGGGACGTTGAATCCTACTAAACCGGGTAGTAGGAACGATCCCGAGGCCTAAGGTTTGAGTTCCCATGACAAAAACACATTTTTCGCCAAAAAAGATCTTAAGGGTCATGGCCCTACTTCCACCATGCCACGGCCCGCCTCCCAAACAGAGGTGCCAGCCTCAAGCTTCTACACCCAATGTCGCGGCATTGCGTCCCAAGCGCTGCGGCATTGCCTCCCAACAGCCAAAAACCCCTGTTTTCTCCCATCAAATCCTCATTTTTTTCCCTCTTTCAATCCTTCCAAAAACTTACTCAAACATCTCCAAATCCAAAACCAAGTATTACCACAACACAATCAACATACCAACAACAAAACCCAGGCAAACTTTCTCAAAAACCTCCATGAATTCCCAACTAACCTCATCAAAATCTCTTGACTAAAAACCATAAGAAAAACAGAGTATAGCTTAAATTCATGGGTGACTTCTTACCTCAAGCTGGTTTTGTGTCCTCTTCAATGGATGAACTATGTTTATAAACTCCAATCCTTGATTTTCTAGCTTGTTCTTCAAATTGAGGTTAAGAATTCTAAAGGAAAATGAAAGAGAATGGATGTAGGGGAGAAGGGAAGAACTTGCTCTATTTTGGTAAGCTTCTACAATCTACAAAGCTGATATATATCTTAGTGGTGAAATGACTATTTTTCCCCTAGGTCATTTAAAGGTTTCTAAGGACTCCCAAGGGTAAAACCATCCTTTCCAACCTATTTCATTAATAATAATTAACACCATCCAATTCCCGCTATTCTCGATATTCTCAAATACCAATAATTCATATCTCGTTACCCTTTAATTCTCGGTAACGCTCTAATCACTAAAACACCCCGAGACTCACCCTGAGCCCCGAGCTTAAGCCTGTTATGACCAAACCGATAGTTTATAATCAAAGATCGTCTCATGCCGAATAGCTCGAAAAAATCCACATTATAATGTGGCCTCAACAATTATTCACAAGCATGCACCAAAATATACAAATATGCCCTCAACGGGCCAAATTACCAAAATGTCCTTATAATTGAATGTGGACTCACATGCATGCATTTAACATCATATTATAATATAATTCACATAAACATGCATGTAATCATTTAATGGCATAATAAAACAATTATGGCCCTCCCGGCCTACTAATCCAGCCATTAAACCGCATTAGGGATTTTGTGGCATTACAAATGCTCCCCTTCAAGTATCTTTAATGGCATTACCAATTTATAACGAAAGGGTGCACTTGAACTGAAATAATGCATTTTTAGGCAACCAGCGCAGTTGTACCCACAGAGCACACGAGCTTTCCAACCGAGTAGCGTAATCACACCAGGGCTGGGCGAAGTCATGCTAGTCACCGTTTAAAGAAATCGCAGATGCGATTTTAAACCTAGATTTCAACCCCAAATTGCACAGTTTTGACCCCAATTCACCAAATCAATCAATCTAACATGTTTCTAACCCTTGATACTCAAATATAACCAATCCTAAACATATAATAAACATCTATAAACACAAATACAATAAAATCCCATTTTTAACATCAAAAACCTAAATCTATCATCAAACCTAAACAATAAAATTGGGAGAACTTACCAATCAATATTCAGCAACCAATCTCCCAATCCTTGCTCCGTTGTATGATTCTTAGTCAACCAAATTACTAAATTCACGCCCTCCTTTGGATCCCTAAGCCTCAAAGATCCAGATCAAGAATAAGAGAAGTGTTTTTGGTTTGTTACTCTATCACGTATTGTAAATAAGAAATGTATGGCTATCGTATGAATTCTAAACCTAATCCCTAATGTTAATTTATTTATGATAATTAATCATATAAATCAAATTTACCATACTATCATCATTTTCTAATTTTCCTCGGTAATTACTTAAGCCCATTTTTGTATTTTCTATCGAAGTTAATAGTTTTGACTTTCCTTAATTATACTTTCTACTATAAAACTCATATTTCTAATTTTACCTACTTCACTCAACTATTATCACATTTTGGCCCATAATACTTGAAGAAACACATGTGGGGACCGACTGACATATTCATATAAAATAAAACATACATAGCAATCATACACATCATAGCTTAAATCATGTATCACATAAAACATACAAATTACCATAATACTCTGGCTCACGCTAGATTACCAAAATACCCCTCACTAACGGAAGCAGATATTACAATTGACCTCACTTAATGTAAGTCTTCTTTGGTTGAACTCACTTTTGGATCATTGTTGTGGCTCGTTCTGAATTTACAATCCCTTGCAAAATGGCCACTCTTGCCACACACAAAGAAAGGCTTTTTGGAGCTCTTGAATTTCCCTTCATTCTTTCTAGGACCCAAGGGTTTGCACTTTTTTCCATGGGGATTCTTATGCCCTTTGCCTTTGTTGTTAGAATATTTGACCACTACATTGGCTTTGGAGGTCCCACCAATAGAATCATCCACATGGTTATCCCTAGCACGGGACTCATCCTCAATTCTTAAGTGTTTGAGAATCTCTTCCAAAGAGTTCTTTTCATTCTTGTGAAGTATTTTCTTCCTATAGCCTCTCCAAGATGGAGGTAACTTGGCTATTATAGCACCAACAAGGAATTGCTCCGACAAGGAATTTCTTTATATCTTCTTCCTCGAATTTGTATTTGTTTTCCTAGGCTGCCCATATCTCTTCGGTGGACTTGGTGTAGAGGTCATAAAGACGATCCAAGAGGGCGTTTAGGATGTGACCTCGACATATGAGCTCATCTTCTTCACGTTTCTTCCTTTGTTTGATAACATCTTGAGTGTCATCCTCCTTTAGTGGATCAAGGGCTTTCAAATCCTTCTCTAAAACATAATATACATTGAGAGCAGTGAGAAGAAACCTAATTTTTTCTTGCCAACGCACAAAATTAGTTCATCAAATCTTCAATTTAACAAAATCTTGAGTCATAAATTTCAAAGCCAAAATTGATGAAGAATCATCCATGGTGTTGTAGAAAACAAAGAAGTAAAAAATGTAGAGAATTTGATTGTTGGAGAGAATGAACTTACACTACCTATCTAGAAAGGTTCAGGAAGAAACTTACAATATAGAGATCCAAAAATTTTAAGAAGAAAACAAGTGCAAACCATAAAAAATATCCAACCTATGACGAAAAGAAAACACCACTTTGTAACTTCAATGTTGGGAGAGAAAAACACCATAAGGCTTATACACGACAAGTATCGCTGCTCAAATTCTCTATTTCATAGCACATGATTGAGGCTTGAGGCTTTTTCTAAAAGGAAAGAGAATTGGGATTGAACAAGCCTTTTCAATTCTCAAGACAAGCACTTTCTTGATGAATTTCTTGGAGAGATAGAGAGACAGAGAGGTGGGTTAGAAAGAGAGTTAAAAATGTGATCAAGGCTTCTCAATTATAAAAGACACCTTTTTCAGTGTAGGTGTCGTCATTAGGCTCAACCAATAGGATTACTGCTTTTAAAATACATCATCTTGGAGCTAAAACACGTCATTATAATCTTGAGACAGGTGACATATCACCCAGTGATAGGAGACATGTTTCCTACCTCTATCTTGGCTTTGGTTTTAATCTTTGTGGCAATGTAATGCCCCAAAATCCCTAATGCGGTTTAATGGTTAGATAAGTAGGCCAGGAGGGCCATAATTGATTTAATATGCCATTAAATGATTATGTGCATGTTTATGTGAATTATATTATAATATGATGTTAAATGCATGCATGTGGGTCCACATTTCATTATAAGGGCATTTTGGTAATTTGGTTTGTTGAGGGCATAATTGTGTATTTTCATGCATGTTGGTGAATCATTTCTGAGGCCACATAATAATGTAGATTTTTTTGAGCCATTCAGCATGAGACGATATTTAAGTGCAAGTTAGCAGTTTGGTCATAACAGGTTTATGTTCGGGGCTCTGGGTGAGTCTCGGTGTAATTTGGTGATTAGAGCGTTGTCAGGAATTAAAGGGTAACAGGATATGATTTAATTGGTATTTGAGCATGATGGGAATTGGAGAGTGTTAATTATGATTAACAAGATAAGTGAGAAAGAACAATTTTTCCCTTGGGGCTGTTAAGAGATGAATTTAGCATGGGGGGTATTTTGGTCATTTGACCTAGGGTATATTAAATGGATGGCTGTAGAAAACAGAACCAAAACAAAGAATTTTCTTTCCTCCCTTGCGATCATCTCTTTCTCTTCTCCTTCCTTTGAATTTTGAAGCAAGTTTGGGGATTCAAACTTGGAGATTGAAGCTTGAGGTCTTAGGCTAGTGTTCAGCCATTGAAGAGGTTTCAATTAAAGCTTAAGGTAAAATTTTAGTTCAAGTTTATGGTTCCTTGCCCTGTTTTTGTGCTGGTTTTGAGATTGGAGTTTTGATCATTGAAATAGGAATTCGATGAGGTTTTGATTGGTTTAAGGCTTAGGTTTTGTTGTTATATGGTGAATAAATTGTGGTAATAGTTGGTGGCTTGGCTTTGTGATATTGGGAGTGTTTTAATGGGTTCTTGAATGAGTTCGAAGGGGGAAAACAGGGTTTTTGGCTGAGTTTCAAGTGGGGGTCGCGGCTCTGTTCTAGAGCGTCGCGGCCCAAGCTCATTGAAGAGGAAGGGTGAGCTGAAGAGGTCGTTGGGCCGCATCATGGTGTAGGAGGGCCGCGACGCGTGTTGGGGGAGTGGAGTGTGGCCGCTTTTGTTTGAGGAGGCGGGCCACGGCATGGTGGTGTAGGGCCATGGCCCTTAGTGGCATTTTGGCCTGAATGATGTTTTTGTCATGGGGATTCAAACCTTAGGCCTTAGGATCATTCCTACTACCGGGTTTAGTAGGACTCGATGTCTCATAGGCTAGGTTTTGGTCCGGGAACCTTTTGTGATTCATTTTATTGATGGAATCCCATAATTGGTTATGACCAGGTGACCGTCAAGGAACTAAAAGGTTGATCGTTCTCAAGGGTCGTTCTTTTACTATTTCTCGCTCGAACCAGAGGTAAGAAAACTGCACCCTATATGTAACATGCATGGTTATTCATGAGGCATGTTGAGTTTTTAAATGTGGACATTGATTGCATATCAAATGCTTAGCAAATCTTATTCACTTGTGCATGGCACTGACTAATTAGTCAGAATTGGCAATGGTGTCAGTATTAACTGTGAAGCTGTGACTCATTAGTCAAGTTCGGCAATAGTACTGAGCACTGGTCACATGGTATTGACTAATAAGTCAAGAACATTCTTAGTGTGTTTAACGCAAGCGGACAAAGATTAGATCTAATCGACATCTGCATTGAATGACTCATCATGAACATTAATGCCAGACCAACCTCAAGTTCGATGAAAACTTAAAACGCTTGTCTAGCCTATGGCTAGTCACTTAGAGCCAGGGCCAGAAGGCCCAGGTGACTGCTTTGTCACATGGCTATGGGTGCTGAGCCTGTAGTGACTCACTCCTCAGTCACTCATCTGTTTAAGCTAGTGACTACCCATCAGTCAATCATCTGGTTTATGTTAGTGACTTGCTCGTCAGTCACTCATTTAATTAGGGCTAAAAGCCCCATCATGGTTAAACAGAACCTCAAAGTGATATTCACTCATCTGTTCAGGGCTATAAACTCTATGTGATTATCATGATCATCAATTGATATTTTTTACATGCAGTAATGAGTTTTCTTGCTAGGCTTTGGCTCATGGGTGCTATGTGGTGCAGGTAAAGGGAAAGAAAAGCTCACCCAGCCTTGAGTGGAGAACTTAGGTGGTGATGTGTACATATGCGGCTGCTTGACCACCACGGCCAAGGAGTTTCTTAGAGGAACTAGGGGGTTAACCCTATTTTTGCCACTTAGGTCGGCGGGTTGTAAATTTTACATTGTAATGACCATTTTGGATTGTAAATAACTTGTAAATGTTTTTATGGGCCCATGAACACTTTTATGTTTTAAATAAAATATATCCTTTCCTTTTTTATTGGTTTTCACCTTAACCTGATAATAATACCTAGATGCACGTTTATAACCAAAGAACTCGATTAGTGAGTTAAGCATGGTTCAAAGCTCACAGTAATGGTCTTGTAATAACCAGGGCGTTAAAACTTGGTATCAGAGCGTGCCAAGGTTTATGGTTCCTGTAGACTGGCTGGGCATGTACACTCACCACTGAAGACAAGCTCAACTCATGGATTGGTAACTATCTTTTTAGTGATATATTTAACTACTTAAATATAGTATACATGTTTTACCTGTATACATGAGATACATTGATAAGGTTGTGCCTTGACTACTGCATCATCAGCACGAATGTGCTAATTAGTACTGTTATTGCTAGAACATACTCATTAGCATTGTTCATTGTGAATTATTATTTGATACATGTTAAATGCTAAATGCTATAATCATGTATCCATCTGTATATTTGTATAATGTGAAATAGGTGATTATCTGTTGATCTTGGACTGTGAGGCGGCAAGAGGTTTTGTTATTACTGCTTAACTGGTCGCATTGACTGTTTCAGCAAGGTTTAAGTTGATAAGAATGATTCCAAGACAGATAGATTCATCAGCTAGCCAAGAAGATCAAGACCAGGATAATAGGTAGGGTCAAGAGAATGACTAGAATCAGATTCCACAGCCACCTCCTGAGAACTAGCAGCAATTGTTTAATGATCTACATGCCATAGTATTGAGGCAGGAAGAAGAAATTTGCCTCCTGAGACAACAGCAGGTTCCTGCAGTAGCTAGTGTACCTGAGGCACCCCCTGTATCGGTGATAGCAGTTGAACAGCTGCTTGAGGTTGGAAACAAATGGGAGCCTCTCTGTGAAAGGTTCAGGAAGAAGCAACCTCCAGTGTTCGAAGGCAGTACAGATCCTGCTAAAGCAGAACAGTGGATGAGCATGATTACCATCATCCTTGACTTCATGAGGGTGACTGGTAATGAGATGGTGGCCTGTGCCACGTATATGTTTCGGGAGGATGCCTGAATTTGATGGGAAGTTATATCTCAGACCAAAAATAGAAATGCCCTGAGTTGGGAAGAGTTTCAGACTCTGTTCAACGAGAAGTATTGCAATGATGCCATCAGGGCAGCAAAAGCTGAAGAATTTATCAAGTTACTTTAGGGGAGTTTATCAGTGACTGAGTATGCCCTGAAGTTTGATAGATTGGCAAAGTTTTCCATAAAGCTGGTGCCCACTGATGGGACCAGAAATGAGAGGTTTCTTCAAGGGCTACAGCGTAGACTAGCCCGAGATGTTCGTATTACCACTAAGACTGGGGTTACTACTTATGCACAGGTGGTGGAGAAAGCGCTCACAGCTAAGATTATAGAGAACAAGATCTGGCGAGATAATGCAGCCAGAAAAGGGTTTAGGAGGACAGGTTCTCCATTTGTGGGTTCAGATAGGGGTGGAGGCCCCAGTGATCAGAAGAGGAAGGTTTCTAACACTTTCCAAGCTCCAGGTCCTGATAGGCGACCACATGGTATTTCAATGGATTGTCAGGGTGGTAATGAGGCCTGGAAGACTCGTCCTGAATGCCCTAGATGCAAAAGGCGTCATTTGGAAGAGTGTAGGGCAAAGGCTTGCTTTTTGTGTGGAGCAGTGGGTCATTTCATGAAAGATTTCCCAAAAGCAAGAAAGGAAGAACCCAAGAAAGCGAACAGCTCGGCCCCAACTCGAGTGTCGCATTGACACAAGCAGAAGTTGAGGCTTCTCCCTCAATAGGTACATGTCAGCTTCTTAGTGTTGGAACCCCTTATAATGTTTTGATTGATTCTGGTGCTACACACTCTTTTGTTGCTAGTAGAATTATTGATAGACTATGTAGATCATGTGATTATTATGTTGTGGGGTTTGGAACTTTATTACCCAGTGGGGAGTTAGTAGTATCCAGGAGATGGGTCAGATCTTTCCCAGTGACAGTGGAGGGCAAAGAGTTGTCAGTGGATTTGATAGAGTTAGCTATGACTGAATTTGACATGATTCTTGGTATGGACTAGTTAGTGAAGTATGGGGAAACCATAGATTGCAGAAGAAAGATGGTCACCTTTGAGCCTGAAGGTGAGGATCCTTTTGTGTTTGTTGTTACTGTGCATGGACCTCATAAATTGGATGTAATTTGAGCCACGACGCCCCTCACAAGCGTCGCTGGCCTCAACAATTGAGAAAGCTAAATCCACATATTTCCTAGACATGTGTCGCGACGCAACCCACCTAGCATCACGACGTTAAGGTTGTTCAGTAAAGGCTGAGAGTGTTTTGTGTTTTCTGGTTGTTTCTCAAGGTTTCATAAGTCTCTAAGTGGCTAAGGCATTCCAAGGCTAGGAAGAAGACCAAATTGTCCCTAGCCTTAACCTTGGTTATTTAACGCCCCCAAGGGCAAAATCATCATTTGCCACATTTCCCGCTAATCCTCAAATAGCACTACAAACTCCTAATTAATCTCGACATACTAAAATGATTACTAAATGACTACCCATCACCCGATAAATCTCGATGATGCACCAAATTGCTAAAATACCCCTAGGCTCACCCCGAGCTAGCTATTTGATCCCGTTGTGACTTTCGGCTAGCTCACTCACTAGGATCGCCTCGAGCCGAATATCATAAATATATCCATATAATATGTGGTCTCAATCACATAACACATATAATTACATTTATATCCTCAATGGATCAAAATTATAAATATGCCCTTATTAACAAAAACGAGTCTGCATGCATATTTAATAGACATAAACATGCATAAATATTCATATCACCATATAAATCATGCATGCCACATAATCACACATATATTCAATTAATTTCACATATAAATCCAATTAGGCCCTCTTGGCACAATAATCAAGGAACTAAGCCTTATTAATAAATTTTGGGATGTTATAGGAGTGCTGGTCCAATCAGACTGGAACCAAACCCCTTACACATGCATGCTTCTCTCATGTCAATCGAGATCGCCACAGTAAATATCCTCTTTCTGTATTGGGCGATATGGTTATCATAGTCAGACGTCTCGTCAAACATCTTCATATGAGGGAGGCTGAACTTCCTAAGCATCTCGACCATTGTTATATCGTCAAAAAACGGGGAGTGAGCATAGTAGCTTGCTGCACTCATTTTAATTGGAGTTGGAATTCTTTGAATCCGTTGGATAAGTGCTTCCATCTTGACCAATTTACGAGCCAACTCAGGATCTTGGATCAGAAGTGACTGATGGTGGCATGGCAGGCTGGCTCACTTACGGCTTGATGATTCAATCTGATCGTTTGCTGCTCAAGCATACTCTGACAAGCTCCAGTGAATGTATGGTTGGCTCCAGTGGCAGGTTGACTGGCACATGGAACTCGTTGTTGTCCAGCAACAGAGGTTGGTTGATTGGCTCCTTGGATCTGCTATTGTCCGGGTCTAGTGGCTGGCTGACTGGCTCTTGAAACTTGCTGCTGTCCAGTTGCTGAGGCTGGCTAGTTGACTCCTAGAGTCTATTGATGTCTGGGAGCAGATGAATGTCCATGTTCAGTCACGGTTACCTGCATTGACAATAGAATTCTATATGTTAGGCATAGTGGGTGGCATTTGATAGTTCCTTACCGAGCATGATGGATCTGTCTGATTTGGTCCATCATTGTTAGAGATAGGGGTGAAGTCACCCAACGGTTGCATCGGGTTGATTGGGCCCCGAAAGCATGATGGCTAAACCTTGGTAGCCTAAGAGGACATGGTCTCCCTTCGTACTAGCAAGTCAACATTCTCAGTGCCTCTTCATTTTCTCATGATCCTCATTCATTTGGGCAATAAGAGCAGCGAGATGGGCGACCAGATCAATGTCTCAGTCACATCTAACATGGCTCTCAATTAAACTCCTTGATTCTTTGTTAATTTTCTGATTGCTAGGTCCCGACGGTGGGTGCCAAAATGTAGTGGTTGATTCCTACAATTGATTAAACATCACTACACCAAATGCCTCTTTCCACAACACAAGAAGATAAGACTATTTAAAAAGTATTATAGTAAGGATGTCCAAAACCAAATGAAAAAAAGGCAGCACCTTTAGGAACTCCCGCTATATTGAAATAGGCATTTTGGTCTGACTATACTATAGTCTCTCTCTACCTTTTTCAAATGTAAAATAAAATAAATTATAAAATAAAGAAGAAAGAAACCCTTTCTCCCACCCGATCCTTATACTTTCCTTTCTCCCTCTCTCTATCGCATTTTTTTGCTAGGCCCGAACGACGATGGTAGGGGCTCGGGGAATGGTGGTCGACGGCGGCAAGGGGGTCGGAGTCGGGCTGTTCGGCGACAGGGGGCTCAGGGCTAGGCTCGACATAAACGACTGGTGGCTCGGGGCTGGGCTCGACAGCAATGACTGGTGGCTCGACGGCTGGGCTCGACGGCTGGTGGGGGGGTCTCAGGTCTGGGTTCGCGGCGCAGGGGCTGGGCAGGACGTGGCTGCCATATTTTGGTGAAGGTGAGTTATTTTGGCTTAATTTTGGCATTTGAGTAATTTGACCTTAGTCATTTAGGTTGTCTTTGCAATTAACCTTAGTGTTCTATTTTTCCATACTAAAGTCGTCCATGTTAAAGTCCCCACTCTCTATTTTCTAATTTGTGTTTATATATGGCCTCACTCTCTTTTTGCTAATTTGCAGGTGCATCGGTGGGGTTCGACTGTGGCAGAGCTCAGCATAGCCGAAGGGCTCAATGAAGGTAGGCAGGCTCTTCTTGATATGCTAAAGAAGGCTGAGAGGGAGAGGAAAATGGAGCTTCAAGTGTTGTTGGAGCACAGAGCTGTAACAAATTTTCCTCATCGCAACCGCATTCAGGTCTGTTGCTAGAAGTTCATTTCTATAAGAACAAGTAGATCATCATTATATCTAATATTGTAACTGTTGTCTAATATTATATATATGTATAATATTTTGGTGAAAGTGTTTATATTTTTGCATTGATAGACATTAGGGTGTGATCATTCAAAGATTTGAAGTTGTTGAGCCCCAAAAAATTGGGAGAGAGAAATTTAGCTGTGGATTCTGGGTAATACCAAATTAACAAGTTAACTCATGCCTGTAAAACTACAGATTAGAAATTTTTTAGGAAGTACCAGATGTAAAAAAAAATAAAAATGCTAGATGCCTAGATTGATGAAGTAATTTCCCCTCAAAAAAGAAAAAAGGCCTTTGTAAGTTATAACCCGCGTGGGGTAGGTTTAATTGGCAAGTCCACAGTGTTCTGTGGTTCCATTTCTTATGGGGCTACTTAAAATTTGCTGTACCTTTTTGTCTCCCAAAGATTGTGGGATTCAGCAAGAAGATCTAATAATGAGGAGAAATTATTTTTTGATAGTTTGTGGCCCCCTTAAAAAACATGCTTGAGTTCATCTCAGTTACAATTAGTCAATAAAACTGACACCCTTAAATTGTGTTACTGTTATATATCATTTTTTTGCTGATATGATAATTGTGTGGTTGAGCTGTGCTTAAATCTTGAATTCAATATTTACTTCGAGGTGTTGTTAAAACTTTTCCAGTGTTGCTAATGATTTAATTCTTTGCTTTTATTTTCTCAGTCATTACTAAGAGGTTGGTTCTTGCGTAATGGAAGTATGGTTGAGAATGAGAGGCCCTCTTCTGTGGCTGAAAGTGAATTAGGCTTATTGAGGCAAAGGCATACAGTCTCCGGTCTGAGGTATTTTCTAATTCAGAGCTCAATAACTTTATTTTTATTCTTTTTTCTTGAATAAATATATAGTATAAGATATGAATGGTTTTTGCTCAAACATTTTGGATCCTTTTCTTTCAATTAGGGAAGGGTTCTCCAGACTAGATAATTCTGTTTGTGCTCAAGCAAGCAGCAGTCTTTCTGATACATCTAACGAGGATAATATTTCAAATCGAAATGGAGAACCTCAAGAAAATATCTTATATGAAATCAGAGATGATATTTGCGAACAATCAGAACTTAATTATGAAGCGAGTGAAGATCAAGAACATGACATCCATGGAATATTGGATGGTCGGAGTGAGTTTGGAGGCAATGCTATTGAATATATAGACTCACGGGAATCAAATGCTCATATTATAGAAGGATGGCAGGAACAAGTGCTAGATAATGTGGTAAGACAGTGGCAATGGTCAACCAATGCTGAATTTGCTGACAGTAAAGATGACACTGAACTAAACACGGATGTTGACTCACAGGAAAATACTACTGGTGAATGGGCCCATCATACATTGCATGTTGGTGTTGAAGAACGTAGGAATATTCTGGAAGCCAGTTATGCAGCCAATGATGAATCCGAGCCAAGAAGGGAGTCAATTGACTACCCTCTTCTATCCGGTCCTGTAGATAATTTAGAAGGTAACATAGTTTCTCCTCATACGATCGGGCAAGAGTCTACTTCTGAGGTACAGCAGTGGCAGGATCAATCTTCAGCAATTGAGGAGGGAGGCTAGGTTCAAGACATTGCTGAATATACTGAATGGACAGACAGTCCAGGTGAAAATATGGCTGGAAATCAGCAACAAGCTGCCAAATTTGGATGTCCCAGGGAAATGAAGATTTAGAAAATAGTCACTTGGAAGAGGTTCCTGAAGAGGAGTGGCATGAGGAAGGTGATTTCCAAGAAGCTGTGCAAAGTTGGTTTGAAGGGCCTTCTAATAATGAAGCTGTTCCATCCAGGCAGGTTGATACGTATTATTTCCCCGATGATGATAATGTTTATAGCATGGAACTCAGGGAACTTCTAAGTAGGTATGGAAAAAATTTGGCCAGGTCTTCTTCATTAATCTTTGTAGATGTGTGATTTATTTATTTATTTTTGTGGATTCTTTTTCTTCATTTTTAGGAGAAGAGTATCTAATCTACTTCACAGTGGAAAGGTAAAGCCATGCCGCTGTAGACTGGGAGCTGGATGGTTCATCACCATCACCTGCGTCTGTCGAACAAGATCTCGATCAAGCAATTCCAAATCAGAGTGAGGTTCAGGAGGATGCTGTTGTTAGACCACCTCCTGTTGCTCCACCCTCACACCCAATTCCTCCTCCTCCCCCAATGTGGGACCAGAGGCCACACCGTGATACGTGGACACAGCATGACATGCATCAACGATTTGGAATTGTATGTGTATGTCTCTTCAACACTTCTTGGATTTTGGTTCTTTTACATATGATGTTTATGTTGCTAATCTTTTTTTCCTATATAGGAGTGGGAAATCATCAATGACATGAGGATTGACATGGCTAGACTACAACAGAGGATGAATAACTTGCAAAGAATGATGGAAACTTGCATGGACATGCAACTTGAGTTGCAGCACTCAATAAGGCAAGAAGTCTCTGCTGCCCTGAATAGGCCAGCTTGTTCACAAGGTACACCAACAAATTTAGATCAAGTTTTGCTTATAATTAATTTGGAAATAAGATTTTTTTCCATTAATATTAACATATAATTTGAAAGGACCATAATCATATCAATCGTTCGCAACTGCTCCAGCAGAGTTGTGTGAGGGTGAGGGTGAGGGTGAGGGTGAGGGTGAGGGTGGTTTGGCCGAGGATGACACCAAGTGGGATCATGTTAGAAAAGGAATGTGTTGTATATGTTCTAATACCAATATTGACTCTTTACTGTAGAGGTTGGTAGAGATCTCATACTTTTTTTTTTTTGATAATTATATAGCTTGTTCTAATCAAAGGCTATAATGGATTTAATTTTTAGTACCTGGAAATGATTGTCTTTGAAGATACAGATATTTTGATGATGTCTTTTAGTTTTCTATTTGTATTTTCCAGAGTTTGTCTAGATATTTTGTTTAAATTATTTTCTATTTTTTTCTTTCTTATATTGTTTCTGGTACTAAGATGTGATTAGTTTCCTCTGCTTATAAGGGTTTTCTAATGTTGTTCTGCATTTGTTTGGACCTAAGCATGTGCTTTGTAGTAGGTTAGCTTAAATAGGCTTCATCTGCTTTTATGCTTTCTCTTGCTTTTTGAATGTTAATGTATGTAAAGCAAGTAGTGTATTGTCTAAGTTGTATGCTTCTGTGTTGCTGAAAGTTGTATGCTTCTTATTAGGGCACTTCTCAATCATATATCAAATAAGGTGTTCCTCCTATCCATTACAAGTCCTTATTCGCATCCATTATTTCAAAACAAAATAAATTTTATTTAGCATAATGATCTCTTCCTGCTTGCTTTAGCCATCTCACATGCTGAACAGAGAGAAGTAGATACCTTACACTTCATGTAAATAGCCCCTTGGCTGCAAGTATTACATTCTCAAAATAGCCCCTTGATATTATTATTACTTGACTTGGTTAGGCCATGCCCTTTTAATATAAATATCTTGGTATATTTGTTGTTTTCAAAAATCTGACTATATAGCTTCCTGAGTATAATTTTGGATTTGACATTTGATCTTGTTTGTGATTATGTTTTATGTGTTTGAGATTATTTTAGTTTCAGTTTTTTTATCCTATTTTTGGATTTAAACTTTCAATGTGCTGAGGTTGTTTTGGTTATGTATTTGATTTTCTTGTGACTAATTTTTGTTTATGAGTAAAGGTTACATTAGATCTTTGACTTTTTTTTGTATAAGTTTTCTATGTTGAGTTCATGCAAAAAAAATTCAAATTTCACAGCTGCAACTATTCTGTGAAAAAGTGATTGTTTGTTAATCAAAATATCCAAAATGTATTGTTATGCTCAATATTTTTGTTTTCGAAACAGAGGTTTAACTAGTGGCTGAAATATACTTGATATGATAAAAATATTGCCAAGGAAGCCTAGATTTAAGATGCTTGTAAGTTGAAAGTGCTTGCTTTTCCTCAAACAAAACAAAGCTCTAATATATCTTAGCATCTTGAATGTGGCTTTGGCTGACCTCCAGCTTTGGGCTTTTGTTTTGCTTGTTTCTTAGTTTTAGCTCTCGGACTTGGAAATTGTGATAATCAAGCCGTGACCCAATTTTTGTTTAAATCCTTTGATGCTTTCCTCATATTAATCTATATTCTATTTGTGGTGATATTCCTTATGTTTGGAGGCCTTTGAGCTTTGACTACATTTAAGTTTGCCACTAAAATACTCTAGGGAAGCTCTGTATTTTTAATTGGCTATTCTTACTGCCTTCTGCAGCAATACCTGCTAGGCTGTGTGTTTTGCTTTAATGGGCATTGGCAGCTCATTTCATGCTTAAGAAACTGCTGTGAGTGGGCAATTGGAGAGTCGAGTGTGGTAAATACTGTTCTTTTCCTGTGTACTGTGTTATGTTTGTTTCTTGCCACGTTAATGCTCTTGTCTCTTATCATTTGCCCAGGGTTGTTGAGATCATCTGCACTTTGGTCAGGAAATTATCTCCTAATCCTAATAGTGCTGCTATAATGGCCATGGGTGTTAACATCTTGGCAAAGAGATTGAAATGGTAAGCTAATCCATATTGCATTTTTTTTTATACTTTTGGGTATAAACTTATATATGGCTCTTTCCACCAGCACGTTTCTTATGAGAAGATTTTGTATTCTTCTCTGTATCAATTTGTATGCTGACTTGAAAAGTAAAATAAAAAAATTGTATAATTGTGTAATGACCTCTATCGTTATGCTTTTTTTTCTTTCTTTTTCAACTATCCTTTGTTTATTGATATTTATTTTATTCTTCACTTTATGCCATCTGAAATTTGTACTTATTTTGTTAATTTAGTTGTGCATTGCTTACATTGATACCATTTTGGTAAATATGCAGGAAGGATGCTTTCTCTTCAATCTTGTGATATTTGTGATTGTAGAGTTATTTTGACTGGATTTGGGTAGTATTCGGTGCTTTGCTTCTGTTGTGTTATTATTGTGATTGTTTCTTTTTTAAAGATCACGTGAATGTTTTTGTTCATCTTGGTTTTTCCTTCACCCTGTTGAGGACATTTGTTTGTTTCCTTTTTTATTGCAGTTCCCATAGTATCTTTTATTTGATATTTTCTCTAGTCCAATAACCAATTCATGAACCTTAATATTGCTGTCTTATTGGGTGTTCAGTGTATTATTATGCAGGATTCAATATTAATTTGTTACGAGATGTTCCTTGCCAGTTTTATTTTCATGTTATCTTATCCTGTCTTCATATCTATATGGTCAATTTCTTAATGCATATGTCCAAACTTAATCTAATATGTTGAAAAAATAATTTCTTTAATTTCTTACTTGATTATGAGATTAGATTCATAGTTGAGTTGCTCATTTTAGTTTGAAACTTTATGAAGTTAAGAATAAGTTTTATACAACAATGCTTATGGTTTAAGACAATTAAAAAAAAAACTGCACTCTATATGTTTTATATATTTCTCTAAAATGGTTGGATCCTTTTTCAGATTGGGTTTCTTGATTGAGTTTCTATCCCATGCTGCCATTGTTAGGTTCATGGGAGGAGCTGCCATTACAATTGCCCTTCAGCAGCTCAAAGGATTACTTGGCATAAGAAAGAATTTCACAAAGAAGACTGATATTGTCTCTGTTTTGCGCTCAGTGTTTAATTCAACCTACCATGTTGTAATATGATTTCTTAAGCCTAGACTAGTAGACTAAATATTGTAATTACATTTGAGTAATTAATAAAAATCTATTTATGTTACCTTATTTGGCTTCAACTTTCATATTTGTTTTCCTAGTTTTGTGTAAGTAAAAAAATATTATGTTTCTCTAAGCTAATATAACACATGTGTTATACTAAAGTGTAGTATAACACAAAAAAAGTGTTATACTAAAGTGTAGTATAACACAAATTTATAAGTACTGAAATGTGTTATATAATCGACTATAAATAACATAATTAAACACTTATCTATTTATTAAAATAACACAGAAATTGTGTTATCGTTGACAGTATAATAACACATCTGTATAATGATAAAGTGTTATGTAAAGTACCCTGACCTACGATAACATAGTCGGTCTTAACACATCAAAAAGTGTTATGGTATGTTTTGATAACACATTTTCGGTGTTATTATAAGCATTTTTTCTTGTAGTGCGGGCACCAACAACCTGTCAGGAAGAAAGAAGAAGGCGGTAGTTCAATTGGGAGCACTGGTGACGTGTCAGCCAAAGGGACTCTGATACTCAAGTTAGTCAGATTGTCGTGAAAGATAACCGAAAAAGTAAAATGATAATGCATGTAATAATTAATAAGTGAGTAGAATGACAATCGAGTGACGACGGAGCTTGATAGTCTGGTCAGATCAGTCTGACTGGTTTGACTTGCTTGATAGGATCAACTCAAGAGAATATTTCTAGTCAAAGAGAGTATTCATAGTAATGGTTATCAAATGGATCGCTACTATCCATTTGATCGCTACTATCAGATGGATCACTACTATTTATTTAGAAACGCTACTTTCGTTACCGTTGTTCCTCCACCTTCCTGATCCGTCTCACTCGCTCCGAGTGGTTACCTTCCGAAATACCCGTTGCGTGTGCCTTGATCATTTCAAGGTCTTTGGCTGACTGAGCGTATCAGGATTTAGGTTCGGATATGGATTGTCCATTCGAGTTTTTTGTTTAGTATATGTGAGTCCATTTAGTCTGGCTGGCTTATTGGGCCTGACGGGCTAGTGCAATTAGCTTGTTGGACTTTTTTATCATGTAGACAGATTTTGTCCACTACAGATTTTTAATATGGACATTCGGCTAAAGATTTTTTGTGAGAAGGTTAATTAACTCAAAAATCCTTACTCATAACTGGCATTGTTGCCAAAAAGGCGGAATTTTTAGGTGTTAGGGATTAATTGAAGCCTTTTTTGGAATATAATGCACAATCTCAATGGATAACAACTCAATAAGATGAACACAATAGATTTCTATTACATAAAATCAAAAGATTAAAGTATAATCTATAAAGTGCCATAGACGACATTAATTGGAGAGAGATTACACCTCTTTAATAATTTGAATCTACACATAATATATAATAGAAATATCACAAGAGAAATGACAAAAAGTAATGGGAAACTCAAAAACAAAAAACGAAATGTGCCTGTGTTGCAAAACTCAAATGTAGAACCAAAGGCTTATACACGATGAAGGTCGTTGTCCAAATTCTACATTCCAAGTCTCTCCAAAGTTGCGTGAAGCCTCTACAAATATGAAATGCGAATTGAGATTTAACAGGCCTTGAAACTCATACAAGTCAGTAATTCTTAATACGTTTTTTTTTTTTTTTTGAGAAAATGAGTATTCTTGGAGAGCTGGAAAGAGAGAGAGAGAGATAAAGAGAGAGGAGATAAGCATGATCAAGGTTTCACAACTCCAAAGGACCCATTTTATAGTGTAGGCTTAAATAATAGGATAAGACCTTTTGAACACGTCATTAGGAGCTCAAAAATGCATTTGCTAGCCCAATGGGTGGTGACATGTCAATGGGTGGTGACATGTCGCCTGTTAGCCACCTTCTCACTTTTGTGAGCTTAGGCAATGTGTTGCCTCAGGATGAGCGACACGTCGCCACTCAAGCTCGTCAACCTCATTGTTTTTATGTCAAATAAACTCTAAATATTTCCAAACACATTTGGGAATGCTTAGATACCTCATTGTATTACTTTAGACCCAAAATGTCAATTATAGATGCCTGCAACAAAAACTCTTATTTTCACTTCAAATTAAGTGAAAATCCTTAAGTGTTTTTTTACGTCATTGTGTAAATAACTTAACTATTATATTTAACCAATCCTAATAATCTTTAGTGTCCGACTGCAAAAGGCACTAGTCAACAGGTGTCGTTGGGTGAAGCCAAATGTGGCTTTTGGCGTAATGCTAACATATACATTTCAAGTTTTTTTCTTCTCAGATTTTTTATTAATTAAAATAATATTAACAATTTAATTTTTTATATAATTTTTTAACGCAAATGTGTCAATATTTATTTCACTTTAAAAAAATTAATAAATTTTTTCTTCTTAAGTTTTTAAAAATTATTAACAACTAATACTTGTTTAAATCAATTGAAAAATTTATTCTTATTTAAATTAATTAGAAACATAAAGAAAAAAATAGATTATAATTTATTTTAGGTTTCTAATTACTTACATTATTTTTTTCATTTTTAAACTTAAATTTTAACTTTTATAGAATTATTATTAAAATTTGGGATTTTAATACTTTAGATATGTTGACCACATTTTTCGTCAGCTGACCATTATAAATAAAAAGAAGAGAGTTTAAACTTGATATAAACCGTAACTAATTAAAAAGAAAGAAGAATAGATAATTTTTACGTGTTTAGTGGTTAAATCCAGTTAGTCCACGAGTCAATAGTATTTATTGATATTTTCTCAAGAGAGTTGTCTAATACAATTACTCCAGAGTTTTGGTATCTCAAACAATGTTGTCCCTTTTCTTGTTCACTCTCTCTATTATAAGGAAAAATGAACAAGTTTGGGTAATTTACAAGAATGAGTAACTATCATTTATTACAATATATTCTATTAACTGCATAATTGCTTACATTTATTACACAAAATCATAATATTCCTACTAGGGAGATAAATCTTGAATCTTTAGGGACTCGTATCCACGCCTTTAGTACATCATCCACCATTTGAAATCACCTTAGGCAAACTCGGGCATACGAGGAGAACTCGAGTTGTTTATTAGGTCATAACGAACCAACCTTAGGCGGTCTTAGGATCCACCTAGGCGATCTCTCCGCTTCCCTGGTAATGTAGTTTCGTTTAGGCTGACCTAAAATATCTGGAACTCAGACCGTGGACCTAGAGCTAGAGAATCTTTATTTATAGTCCCATACAAATATGTTTTGGCATGTTAGCTTGTTGTATGAATGTACTACAAACAAGACACGTCGGCTCGTATTTTTCAGGTACAGCAATATTAAAATAAACTTTACTAAAATTGTAATTCATTTGTAATCACCTATAGCATTTTTGCATTGGTAAACCAAATTTCTTAGAAAAACTCAGTGAATACTTATCTGATTCTAGAGGGTTAAAAGATCAATAAAACTGTTTGGTGGACATAGGATCATTCGTTTATCCAAACCACTTAAAAACCTACATCTACATATCTTTATCGTTTGCTTTTCTCTTTGTCGTTGGTAAAAAACAGATCAACAATATAATACAATCCAGAATGCTAAATGCATATAGTAAAGAAACAAAAAATTTATTCAAAAGACCAAATTGTATTAACAATAATTCTAACCTTTGCGTTTGAGTGTTAATTTGTAAAAAAAAGTGATAAAATTAATTTAACACAATTAAAGTTAAACTATATGATAAAGTAAAAAGGAAATTACATTTTATATGAGATTTTTAATAAAGTTTGCAAAAATATGTCTTTTTCTAAAAAAATTCATTTTTATGTGTTTAGTTTCCCATATTTGTTTTGTATAAAAATTAGTTTCTCATATTTAGTTAGTTAGCGATTCTGTTTTCCATACTTATTTTTTTTCTTTAATAAATTTTCTCATACAGATTATGAAAAATATAATCCTCATATTTTTACACAGAAATAACATAAAAGTCAAATTTATGAACAATTCCTAAATTAAATTGCATAATTCAAAACTATGTTTTATTTAAAAAGAATTTTATCGATTGTTTACTCGGAACCACCATTAAAGAGGTGTCCTTTTTTGCACTGTGTTTTGCTGTAGTGATGATTCTACACTTATTTACAGAAGAAAGATCATAGCGGATCCCTCCTATAAACATGATAGGTTCACTTGTTACAAATTGTATAGCAATAAACTACATTCAAATTCAAAATGAAATATCTCCAATAATTGTAGAAGAAACTCTTCTTTGTTATGTATCAATATTTACCAACCGAACATTCTGCTGAAAATACAAATATAATCAATCTGGTCTGAAAGAGCTACTCATTCTGCACCACCAGGTCCAGGGCTCCCACACGACTAGACAATCATAAAAATACATGAGCACATACCTATGCGAGCACATCAAAATACAAGCAAATCTAAATGTACCGACCTCACCACTCATTGACTGCACACGTGTCCTCTTCACAAGCTGACTTGCCAATGGGACCCAACTCTCACTCGAATGAAGTGATACATTACATGCTTCTATTTTCCTTCTAGCAAAATTTAGTGTAAAAATCGGCACGACAATGATAAATTAATGATAATATCCCATTTTTTAACATTAAAATCTAAGTTCAAATCTCTCACCATTTTATTTAAAAATTAAAACAGCCTTGAAATAAAAATTAAAAAGTTATAAATGAATTTAAATTTTTGGAATATTTATAAAGGATTGGATCCATTTCATATTTACAACCAAACTTATGAACAAAATTATGAGCCCTAACTCCTAAAAAAATGATAATTCAATTTATTATATTATATGGCTTCAAGTGGAAGAAACATTGGTCGATCTATTCATAGGCTAATTCTTGTAACTAAGAAGATAAGCTCAAAATGCGCTATTTAAGTAGCAAACCAATAAAACAGAATAATGTGTTGTGGTTTTGGCTTCACATACAGTTGTCCTATCCTTATCTCTTTGTTTATACATGATTGTACTCATCAATATCAATTAATAAATAATTAAAGCATATATAATAATGTGTTTAAGTTTTTTCAAGCTAGTGATGATGTGAATAGATATAATGAAAATTTATGTACAAATGACAATAGTGAGTAGATAAATGTCAATTAAATGATGTTATCAAAGAAAGGGAGAAGAAGAAAAAAGTCTATTTAATGATATAAATGATGATTAACAAAATCTAATAAGTCTCTCCAAACTTTTCTTTCTTCTCACATTTTCTAGGCCTTAAAAAAATGAAAAATGGAATGGATGGGGATGTTGTTTAATGGAATCACCATCATTCATTTGATCTAGTACCCATCAAATAACAATATTTGATCCACATGTTCTCTAATTTCGTTGAAATTAAACAAAATAGTTGTAAGGTATGATATTTAGAACCATAAAAAACTATATGAATATGAATCTTTTTTCCCCAGATAATTTATAAGCCAGCAGTTTAGTTAAATTATAGGCTGAAAGTCTCTCTCTCTCTATATATATATATATATGTATTCTATATAATAAGTGTGTAGATAACGGAAATTCTTGATTTTAACGGATTTTTATTTTTTTAATGTTAACTTTAACATAATATTCTTATATTTAACCGAATATTCTTATATCTAACGGTAGTTTGTAAATACTTAAACTTAAATAAAATAAAATAAATAATTAAAAAATTAAAATAAGATATTTTTGAGATATTTTACAATGATAATTTTTAAAAAATAATAAATAATTAAACAAATTAAAATGTGATATTTTTTTTAGATATTTTACAATGATAATTATTTAAAAATAATAAAATTATTAAACAAATTAAAATATGATATTTTTTAGATATTTTACAATGATAATTATTTAAAAATAATAAAATTATTTTAAAAACTTAAATAAAATTTAATTAAACTTAAACTCACTTATTATAATAATATCATATTAAATATATAATATAATCTACTGTTAATTATTAACAAATTCTTTTTTTTTTAAAAAACTATCAAGAAACTTAAATTTAAAATACATGCATAATATTTAATATTACATTAACATATAATATATAATTGTCACTCTCAAATTCAAAAACAAGAACAAACATAAACTTAAACAAAAATAAATAAATTATTTAATTAAAATATGATATTTATTTGAAATTTATATGACATTAATATAAATTTAATAAAAATAATTAATAAATTATATAAGTAAAACCAATCAAACGTACATATTGCACGTTTTTTGTATCTAGTATATATAATAAGTGTGTAGATAATGGAAATTCTTGGTTTTAACAGTTTTTTTATTTTTTTTAATGTTAACTTTAACGAAATATTCTTATATTTAACATAATATTCTTATATTTAACTGTAGTTTGTAAACACTTAAACTTAAATAAAATAAAATAAAATAAATAATTAAAAAAATATATATGATATTTTTGAGATATTTTACATTGATAATTATTTTAAAATAATAAATAATTAAACAAATTAAAATAGGATATTTTAAAGACATTTCACAATGATAATTATTTTAAAATAATAACTAATCAAACAAATTAAAATGTGATATTTTTAAGATATTTTACAATGATAATTATTTAAAAATAATAAAATCATACAATTTATAACTTAAATAAAATTTAATTAAACTTCAACTCACTTATTAGAATAATATTATATTAAACATATAATATAATTTACTGTGAATTATCAATAAATTATTTTTTTAAACTAGCAAGAAACTTAAATTTACAATCCACATATAATATTTAATATTACATTAAATATAATATATAATCTTTTGTTGTCACTCCCAAATTCAAAAACTAGAACAAACATAAACTTAAACAAAAATAAGTAAATTATTTAATTAAAATAGGATATTTATTTCAATATTTATATGACATTAATATATATTTAATAAAAATAATTAATAAATTCTATAAATAAAACTAATCAAATGTGCATAATGCACGTTGCTTGTATCTAGTATATATATAATGAAGAATACCAAGAAATGATGTGAAACTCTAAAATCTCCTCAAACCACTTTATCTATTTTCTCTTTTAATATAATGTTTTTATTCATTTTATAGATTATAATAATAGTAATTAATTATAATTCTACTTCTTAACTACTTAATTATTAAAAATTACTACGAGATAAAATTAATTTTAAAAAAAATGTATCACACACGTTTTCCTTTCATTCACATTTTTTCTATTTAGTTACACATTAGTTTAAAATTAAGTAATATATTTGGAAGATATTATAATTATTTAAATTAATAATAATATATATTAATGTACCATACACATTTAAAACATAACCTAACAAAAAAAAAAAATACTTCACATATAAAGCAAATAGTTTATAAAGCATCTATTTAAAAAGGGCTATTTAGGATTTTTACCCCCTGAACTATTACCACTACCGTATCGTGCCCCCTAATTTTTTCAGGCCGTTAAAAATTCCCCCTAAAATATTCACAGTAATGTAAAGAAGGACTTCCGTTAACTTTCAACACATGTGGCTAACAGAATGCTGACATGGCTCTTTACATGTTGATGTGTCTTGGCCATGTCAGCGCCATGTGTGTAATTTTATTGTTTTTAAATATGGTTTTTATTTTTTTTAATGTATAAAAAATGGTCTAATTTATTAATTCTATTTTTTAGTGTTTAATTCATTAATTTTTAATATGATTATAGATTTTTTAATTTAAAATTACACACATGGCGCTGACATGGCCAAGACACATCAGCATGTAAAGAGCCATGTCAGCCTTTTGTTAGCCACATGTGTTGAAATTTAACGGAAGTCCTTCTTTACATTACTGTGAATATTTCGGGGGGAATTTTTAACGGCCTGAAAAAATTAGGGGGCACGGTACGGTAGTGGTAATAGTTCGGGGGGTAAAAATCCTAAATAGCCTTTAAAAAATGCCTATCTAACCATCTTTATAAAGCAAATAGTTTTAATATGTTTAAGTAATGTATATGTTAAGAAATGTATATTTAACGTAACACATTTCAAAAATTTAGTGTTGACGTCGTTTTTCGTTAACTTAGAATAGAAAATCACTAAACACAGAATTACAAAAGTCAATAAAAAAAAAACACACGATATTTTATGTGGTTCAGTAGTTAAAATCTGTCTAGTCCACGAGTCAATATTATTTAATGATGGAATTCTCTCAAAGCTTTTAGAAAGTAATTTTTGCAGAGTATTCCCAGTACCAAATTCAGCGTATCCCCAAATGAATTTCTCCAGTCTATTAATAGGCTGGTTTACAAAATATCTTCCCCCTTATTTCGGGAAGTTATAATTCAAATTTCAAATAAATGCATTAATTACATAATATTTCATGATAATCAGGATTCATTATTAGATTACAACAAATCCCCAAGAAATAGGGATTTTCAAACAGTAACCATATATAAACTAGATTATCGACCTCGCAATTACCGATCTCGAACATTTAATATACATACTCTCGAGGTCAACCAACATCACAAGTTCATCATTTTGATTAGCCTCATCCTTAACAAGTAACTTTATTGAGATCATCCTCTTCGAGCTCGAAATGCCGAGGCTCGATCCTTCCCGAGTGATACCCAATCACCAATACAAACAAATCAGGAATTTATACTAGTGTTAAACCCTTGTAGTTATAGCTTCGAGCTTGATTTGTAACCTCGAAACATCTTCGAGACCGCACGTAGTTTCGAGCTTACCAATTCCATCGTCATCGTCTTAATACCGAGCGAGACTGTCAGACCTAATCCGTGTAAATGTTGACAACATGGCACACTTGCTTATTTCGAGCTTACATTTTACGAGCTTGTCTTTCGAGACCATACTTTCTATTCTCGAAATGTAGGTGTAACATTTTGCCCCCTCAAAAGTGTTGGTTCGAATCCTATGAGAAGGAAACTTTTGAACTTCACTTTTCGAAAAACGTGCCACCTACCACACTCGAGTATGGACACGCGTCACTTAGGAATTGCACACCAAAAGTACTCAAGTACTCCCTATGTCTGCACATGTCCTTTCCTAGGACCATTTTGCCGCCAGTTGATACAATTAAATGTGACCCTTCGGATCTTCTTTTAACCTAAATTAAGGGCCCTAGACATTTCAACCCTTGACATCCCCACATGGGTATATAAATGCACACCCTCCTTCATCTTCAGCATTCTTACTTCTCAGAAAACATGAACCAGTGAAAGGAAGAAGAAAAACCAGAGCTTTCTTTGCATGTTCTCTAAGCCAAAGAAGCAAAGCCATTCCAGTACGTTCAGCTCCATGAATTCATTCTTGCTTCCACTACTCCAGTCGACAATCTCATCATATCCTCAAACAAATTTGTGTAAGTTTCTAATCCTTATTCATCTGTTTTTCTTTTTTACGTGTTTCTTTTGTAAAAATGGCATTCATGGTTTTTACCAGATTTATAAGGCTTCATTCTTGCATTAGGCAAGTTTTCTAAGGTAAATAACCTTGGCATGCTTAGAATCATGATTAAGGCTAAAAATTTCTAGTAAGTATGTGAAAAAATCGAGTTTTTTTCTGGTAATGGGGGTTTTTTGGGTCATAATGTACGCCCTGATTTTCCCACGGGCTGATTAGCGAGCTGAGATACGACCTAATCATGATTACCATGTGGACATCCCCAAGACCAGAGCTGTCATCATAAGATCCTACCTCCTTAGCTCAAGGTAACATAAGGGTTCGCCAAGATTACTTAAGGACTGAGTCTGGACTCTGAAGGCCGCAGGCCGAGGGAAGCATCTAGCTCGTGGTACGGGCTAGAGTTGGAGGCTGTGCCCTTTTATAAAGTCATCCACGCAAGGTAAACGTGCATATATCAGACATCACATGTCTAATATATCCCTGACTTCTCGGACACGCAGCAGGAATGTGCGTATTCAGACACCCACGACTGGGTTGGGCCGTGCAGCCCATTATCCCCTTACCTATTGATTTGACCACACTTATGTGTCAGGTTTAGGAATTAATCATGAATGTCACAGAGTTGACATGATTGGTGAGAAGGTCACGGGATGAACTTCTTACCAACTCCCAGGTGCCTTCTCCTATAAATATGGAGACCCTGGGAGTTACAAAGGGTTGGATTCTATATTGTAAGAAATACCCTGTAAAAGAATACCCAGTATATAGCAATAATACTGACTGGTGGAGTAGAAGGATTTTAACCTTTGAACCATTTAAAAAACGTATTTTGAGTTGCCATTTCATTTCCAAGATCATTTATCTATTTCGGTTCAACATAAGCACTAATCCCTTTCTCTTCTTTTCTTAATTACCTGTTGGCGAAGAACCGCGTCAACAGTTTGGTGCTTTCATTGAGAGCAAGTTAGATTAGTGCTGTCGCAAACATCCAACTATGGTGACTACTCGATCCAGGCACGGTAATGAGACGGAACAACATGATGGGCAGGAGGCTCATCATATTGCCATCCCGGGTGAACAAATTCCTGAAGTCCAATAGAGGCCAGGCAAACAGCCAGCGGGCCAAGACGACACTAGAAGTTCGGCGCCCCGACCACCTAATCCAAACCCATATTATTACACTGCGGTGGAGATGGAGAATGCTCAGCTGAGGAGCCAGCTAGCAATAGCTAATCAGCAGATCAAGGATGTGCTGGCCCGACTACCCCCTCTCACAACCGACGCTAACGTCGGAGAGAGGCAAGGCGAGGCTCCTAAGTCCCGCCGGGGTAATCGGTCCAGGCATAGCCGCTCGGACATACTTCCGACAGCCAACTCCATTCCTTCATCGCACCATCGAGAGGCAAACTTTGAAGGAATGCCTAGAGCCGAACAACAGCAGTACAGCCGTTCGGTCAGAACTTCAACTCCTAGATCCCAACCAGCCTCGAGCACGCCCAGGAGAGCTCAAGGAAATTCCAGAAGGAGATCCGGGGAGGGATCACAGCATCAGCCCGTCCCCAACAGCCGTCCTGTGCCTCGCCCAGATCGCTAGGCGCGGGACCCCCAGGTTGGCAGGGCCGAAAGGCACCCACCGAACTTGATCCGTCCTGACGGAACCAGGATCGCCTCTCCGGTCAGGCATCCTCCATCACCAATCAGATATCTATCTCCTCCTCAGCCTGTCCGAGATATTCCAGCCTATGGAAGTAGTAGGAGAAACCCGCCATCAGCCGGACCTTCCCGACGTAGCAGGGCACCAAGAGAAAGTCCAGATCCTCACCACCAAAGGCGGACTCCAAGCCTCTCTAACAGGAGCTACTGGACCGACAGTCGCCAGAGTGACCTTTCTGGCGGAGACCTGCGTCAGCGTCTAAGTTCGGCACAAGGTCCACAAACCACTCAGAGAGGCGACCTGCAAGATCGCCTTAACTCCCATAGAGGAGAGCAAGTAGGAGGTGACAGCCATGCTCGCTCAGGGGGAGCCTTGTCCGAAGTACATAATGGAGGGAATGCCCCAAATAACCTATCTCAAGATAGGAGGGACAATAACCCACCAAATATGTACAATGGATCTGGAGCTGTTGAACAGCCCCGGAATACCCAAGGAAATCAGGACAAAACCCTCGAGCGCCTGGCTCAGATGGAGGAGCTGATGAGGAAGCTCCTGTCGGAAAAGGAGAAAGATGAATACGATTCGGGGGACGAGATGGAGCTCTTCGCCCCCAGCATAGTAGCAACGGCGTACCCACCTAATTTCCGTATGCCGCACCTGTCCAAGTTCAATGGAGACAGAGATCCATCAGATCATCTGGGGATGTTCAACACCCTGATGATGGCCCACAACATTGGCCCCGAGCTGAGATGTTTGATCTTTCCTTCCACACCGACTGGACCAGCCAGGCAGTGGATCAAGCAAGGCAAAAGACAGTTAATCAGCTCCTGGAAAACTTTCTCGGCTGACTTCAAAAGGGCATTCCGAGCCTCCCAGGCTGCCCGCGTTCAGGCTGACTCTCTGGCTAACGTGAGGCAGCAGCCCAGCGAAACCCTGAAGGCCTACCTGAGCAGGTTCGCAAACATCGCTGCTCGGGCCAGAGACGCGGATGACAGCTCCAAACTCATGGCCATGAGAACTGGAATCCTCATCGGAGGAGAGCTCTGGAAGGATATACAAAGGAAGGGAGTTAGCTCGGTGAACGAATTCCTTAACAGGGCCCAGGAATGGATCAACTTGGAGGAGACCGAAGCCTCAGCTGCAGGGACCAGCCAGGTCTCTGATCTACCTGCTGGAGTGGGGACGGAGGTCGTGGCAGCGACCCAAAACGTCACACAGAACAACCAGCTCGGTGGAGGCAAAAGAAAGGGGAATGGCGAGGGCAGCCAACACGGCCCAAAGAAGAATAAGTCCGTAGACAAGTTCAAGCCCGTCTATGCGACTTATACAGAGCTCACCCAGTCTAGGGAGAATATCTTCCTAGCTTACTCTACTCGCCTCCCCTGGAAGAGGCCAAAGCCATTAAAGCACCAAAAGGGGAAGAGAGACACTTCCAAGTTTTTCCGTTTTCACAACGATGTTGGCCACAATACCGATGATTGTAGGCATTTGAAAGATGAGATCGAAACTCTCATCCGAGCCAGCCCCTTGGCCCAGTATGTGTGGAATAGGGTTTCAGCAAGTCGACCTGCTCCAGAAGTCTCGGTCAGTCAGCCCGGGTCTCGGGTAGATCAGGACGTCCCTCCTCCCGTGATAGGAGGGGAGATATCCACCATCTCTGGAGGTCCGCATATGGCTGGCACGGGCAAGGGCGCCCGGAAGAGGTACGTAAACAAACTCAAGGCGCATAACGGAGTAGAGTTTGTCCCGAAGCAGCGTCAGCCAAAGCAGCAGCGATTGGAGAGACAACCGATCATTTTTACAGAAGAAGATGCGGGCCATGTCCAGTTCCCACACAATGACCCTCTGGTCATAGCATTTCAGCTCGCTAATCGGAGGGTTAGGAGGGTGTTGATTAACAATGGGAGCTCGGTGAACCTCCTATTCCGGTCCACATTAGAGAAGATGGGTTTGACTGTCGCCAAGCTGAAGGCGACCTCCATGATGCTGTATGGTTTTTCGGGAGAAGGATCGGCGGCCATAGGGACGATCGAGCTGGTGATCACCCTTGGAGAAGGACCTCGGACAGTCTCCAAACTCCTCGAGTTCGTGGTCATTGACTGCTCATAGCATTTGAGGCCGTTACTTCCATTCGCCACCTCGCGATGAAATTCCCTACTTCCATGGGAATATGCACTGTCCATGGCGATCAGCTCGCTGCCAGGGAATGCTACAGCATTTCCATGAAGGGAAAATCTAAACCCGGGCAGCTGGCAATGGCCATCCAAGGTGGTGAAGAGGAATCTCAGGAACCCTTAGCTGATCCTGAGATCGAAAAACCTCAAAGCGCTGAAGGGGAAAATATCGTCTTAAGTGAGGATATCAACCCCCGAATAGGCGAGGATAGATCCGAGCTCCAGGCTATTGAGGAGCTCGAAGAAGTAAGCATCGATCCGCAGAACCTGTCAAGGATGGTTAAGCTCGGAAAAAAACTCTGTAGCGAGAGGAAAGCAGAGCTGATCAGATTTCAGCGGGATAACCTGGATGTGTTTGCGTGGTCACACGAGGACATGGTGGGGATCAGCCCGAGTGTCATCATGCACACACTTCATCTGGATAAAAGCATTCCTGCAAAGTCCCAGAAGCAAAGACGTTTAGGAACAACCCGGGCTGAAGCCCTAGAAGAAGAAGTAGCCCGGCTCAAGAAATGCAGCTTTATCCGTGAAGCCAAGTTTCCGATTTGGGTCGCCAACCCCGTGCTGGTCCCGAAGCCCAACGGGAAGTGGCGGACCTGCATCGACTTCTCCGACCTGAATAAAGCCTGCCCCAAGGATTGTTTCCCATTGCCAAGGATTGACCAATTGGTGGATGCCACGGCGGGGCACGAGCTCATGTTCTTTATGGACGCGTACTCAGGCTACAATCAGATCGCCATGAATCCGGCGAACCAGGAGCACACCAGCTTCATGACCCCGACTAACGTTTATTGTTACAAGGTCATGTCGTTCGGGCTGAAGAACGCCAGTGCTACATATCAAAGGTTAGTAAAAAGAATGTTCGCAAACCAGATCGTGAAAAACATGGAAGTGTACGTCGATGACATGCTAGTCAAGTCAAAGACTGCCGATAACCATGTTTTCGACCTGGAAGAATGTTTCAAGATACTACGGGAGTATGGCATGAGGCTTAATCCACAGAAGTGCACTTTTGGAGTCGCATCAGGAAAATTCTTGGGTTTCATCGTCAATGCCCGAGGAATCGAGGCAAACCCCGACAAGATCAGATCATTGCTCGAGCTTCCCTCACCCAGGTCGCGCAAAGATGTCCAAGGCCTGACAGGAAGGGTAGTAGCCCTCAATTGGTTTATTTCAAAGTCCATCGATAAGTGCTTGCCATTCTACAACCTGCTCCGAGGAAATAAGAAGTTCGAATGGACAGAAGAGTGCGAAAGCGCTTTCCTCAACCTGAAGGCACATCTGGCCGAGCTACCCGTATTATCCAAACCAAATGCAAGAGAGCCTCTTTTTCTCTATATAGCTGTCACAGAGGATGCAACTAGTGCTGTATTAGTCTGGGAAGAAGACTGGATTCAGAAGCCAGTCTACTACATCAGCAAAAGACTTCTCGGAGCTGAATCTCGGTACCCGTTGATGGAGAAATTGGCGTTCTGCCTTATCACAGCCTCGCGAAAGCTCAGGCTGTACTTCCAGTCCTACTCAATACACGTCATGACCGATCAGCCTTTAAGGCAGGTTTTGCAAAAGCCTGAAGCATCGAAACGCTTGTTAAAGTGGGCAATCGAACTCAGTCAGTTCGAGATTTTGTACACTCCGTGAACTGCTATAAAAAGTCAGGCCCTGGCCGATTTTGTAGCAAAGTGCACGGGATTCCGGGAGGATCCTGCAGCAGACTCACCCCAGGTCACCTCGTCCCAGGCATCGTGGAGGATCTTCGTGGATGGTTCATCCAACGAGAACAGCTCCGGAGCTGGAATCATTTTGATATCCCCTGAGGGACATAGATTCCACTCGGCGCTGAGATTCGGATTCAAGGCCTCCAACAACGAGGTCGAATACGAAGCTTTGCTGGTCGGGCTGAGGATAGCCCAGGAGCTGAAGGCGAGCTCCGTCCAGTGCTTCAGTGACTCCCAGCTCGTGGTAAACCAGGTTCTGGGCGAATATCAAGCACGAGGACCCAAGATGGCTGCCTACCTAGCAAAGGTGAAAGTTGAGTTGTCTGCATTTGGGCGAGGCTCGATCAAGCAGATACCTCGGGAGCAGAACGCTAACGCAGACGCTCTGGCCAAGCATGCCACCTCCGGGGAGACGGAGACCTTGGGGTTAGTGCCGATAGAATTCTTAGAGAAATCAAGTATAGAAGAAGCCAGGACGGAGGTCGAGATGATCGACGCCAGGCCGACCTGGATGACCCCCATCCTTGAGTATCTTGTCGAGGGAAAATTACCTGAAGGGCGTAATGATGCGCTGCGAGTTTTGTATCAAGCTCCCAGGTATACGATAGTAGATGGGGTGTTATACCGACGTGGGCACTCCCTACCTCTCCTACGATGTGTTCTTCCAGACGAAGCAAAGGCCATCCTGCAGGAGGTGAATGAGGGTTTTTGCGGAGATCACACTGGGGGGCAAAGCTTGGCCTTAAAGGTCCTGAGGCAAGGATATTACTGGCCCACTCTGTCCAAAGATTCGATCTCATACGTGAAGAAGTGCGACAAGTGCCAGCGATTCGCCACAGTTGCCCGATCTCCTCCAGTCGAGCTGAAGATGATCTCGTCCCCATGGCCGTTTGCAGTTTGGGGGATCGACTTGGTTGGCGCCCTCCCTACTGGAAAAGGCAGGGTCCGTTACGTCGTGGTGGCCATCGACTACTTTACGAAGTGGGCTGAGGCCGAACCTTTGGCAACGATAACTTCCAAAAAAGTCCTTGACTTCGTGGTTAAGAGCATTATCTACCGATTCGGGCTGCCCAAGAAAATCGTTTCCGACAATGGGACTCAGTTCGACAACGACCTGTTCACCGAGTTTTGTGAAAGGTACGGAATTGTGAAAAGTTTCTCCTCCGTGGCCTATCCCCAGGCGAATGGCTAGGTCGAGGCTGTCAACAAGACTCTAAAGGCGAGCCTCAAGAAGAGACTAGATGAAGCGAAGGGGGTCTGGCCAGAACAGCTCCCCCAGGTTCTATGGGCATACCGAACCTCGCATCGGACTCCTACGGGTCATATTCCTTTTTCCCTGACCTTTGGGAGTGAGGCAGTCCTCCCCGTGGAGATTAAGGTACTTTCGCATAGGGTCCAGTCATATGACCAGGACCACAACCACGAGCTACTTTGTGCTTCCCTTGACTTGGTTGATGAAAGACGAGAAGATTCGCAACTCCAGCTTGCCCATTATCAGCAGAAGATCACTCGCTATTTCAACTCAAAAGTCAAAAAGCGCGCCTTTAGTGTTGGCGACCTGGTCCTCAGGAGAGTTTTCTTGGCCGGAAAGGATCCCAAAGATGGAGTCTTGGGACCGAACTGGGAAGGGCCATATCAAACCATCAAGGTCATTAAGGAGGGAACTTATAAATTAGCTCAGCTAGATGGAGGGGCAGTCCCACGAACTTGGAACGCCATCCATTTGAAGAGATATTATCAATGATTCCCTTGTAAGGCCTAAAAGGCCATTTTTTATGTATTAAGCATTGAGAATTAACTTTTCGTTTATATGTGTACATGTTTTCAAGTGTAATCTAAAGTAACCACGAAAGACCCTTTCCCAGTTACTTGGGGGGCATATGGTACCTGGATATAACCAGGTCGCCTTAATGACTTAGAAGTTGATTCATATCAATTGATCGTTGTTTTTCTTAAAAAACGCGAGATATTGATAAGGATTAACGCGAACTAAGTCATATCCTGGATTTAACCAGGTCGCCTCAAAACTTAGAAGTTAATTTAAATCTATTGATCGTCGTTCTCCCTAAAGAGCACGAGATATTGATAAAAATTAACACAAACTAAGTTTTTCAAATTAAGTTCCTGGATATAACCAGGTCATAAAACTTAGAAGTTGATTTAAATCTATTGATCGTTGTTCTTCCTAAAGAGCACGAGATATTGATAAACATTAACACGAACTAAGGTTTTCAAATTAAGTTCCTGGATATAACCAGGTCATAAAACTTAGAAGTTGATTTAAATCTATTGATCGTTGTTCTTCCTAAAGAGCACGAAATATTGATAGAAATTAACACGAACTAAGTTTTTCAAACTAAGTTCCTGGATATAACCAGGTCACAAAACTTAGAAGTTAATTTAAATCTATTGATAGTTGTTCTTCCTAAAGAGCACGAGATATTGATAAAAATTAACGCGAACTAAGTTTTTCAAAATAGTAACTAAAATGCGTAGAGGCAAAAGGGAGTAAACCAATTTAAAATAAAAATTACTTGTCTCGAGGTGGAAACACCTCATGCAAAAGTTACAGCAAAAAATAAGGATAGTAACGGAGTGAGAGCAAAACGGAAAGGCCCTAGGCTCCACCAGTTGGCCCCTTGGAGGTCACCGTCTCCCCCTGCTCAGCTGCGTCAGAGACTTCCCCGGCCTCGGAAGGTGCTTCTTTCTCGAGGCGAGCTTTGAACTTCTCCAGCAAGGGCTCCCAAACGTCCGCTGCCAAGAAGGAGAAGTCGACGTCCTGGTTATAGGCCCAGCAATGGTAGAACATGTCCTCCATGGCGATGCCTGAAGTCGCCTGCTCGGCCTCCAGGGCAGCCTTGGCCTCCGCCTTCGCAGTGTCTAGGTCTGCCCGCGAAGCGGCGAGGGCGGCTTTGGTGGTCTAGAACTCTTGTAGATTGGGACGGGCTTCTTCCAGCTCGGCCTGTGCGGCCGCCAGGGCATCCTTAGCCGTCTGCAAGGAGGTCTGGTGAGTGGCCACAACCGCCTGGTGCTCGCTCCTCATCTCCTCGAGCTGGACCTTGGTCCTGGCTATGCTCCGATGAAGGGCAACGGTGCTCTGCGAAAACGGACAAGGCATGATGATCAAAAACCATAAAAGGGTAAAGTCAGCTTACCGTTAGGGCCATGCCCAATGAAGACTCCAGCACACCCACTGGGCTCCTTGTTTCGATGGCCCTAAGCTCCCTCTCATTGAATTTGTAGATGTGGCTGACGGCGTAGTTCGCCGACTCATACACCGTCCCCCGGAAGGCCTCTGGAATCTTCTCCAGGTCCTGGGGGTCAACTAGGATGTGCACCTCAGAAGATGCAATTGCCGAAGTCCCGGGCTCCGACCTTGCGTCCCGGACGAAGGCCGGAGCTCGCGGAGGGGGTGGGGGCATGCTGCTACCCCCTGCAGCAGGAGAAACAGTTTCCACGACTTGGGCGGCTGGGGGCTGCTCTTTCTCCTTTGCAGGAGACTTGGTTGGGGTCCCGGCGGTTTTCTTTGAAGTCCGGAGCTTCTTCATTTTGGGCCCAGAGGCCCCGGCTGAGGAGTTCCCCCCGGCGAACGCAGCTCGCAGACTCCCTCCAGGCTGAGACATCTCTTCTGTCAAAACAAAGATATGGTTAGTACAAAAGTTAGCAGCCATGCAAAAACAAAAGCAAAGGGGAAAAAAGAGAAATTCAAATATATATATATACTAAAAGGGATCCTACCCCCCGAGCTAGAAGAAGAACCTATGGTTACGACCATCGGCCTCGGAGCTCCTGCGGGAGGATCTAAGTCAATTACTTCTCGAGCTAGCGCGGGTTCTGGATCCGAGTCTGGTTCAGGGCAAAATTCTTCTACATATTGCCTAAGTCCCGGAGCTACGGCACCCCTCCGGAGTGATGGCCATGACCTAAGGTTGGTCCCATACTCCTCGAATAGGATCGACCTAAAGGCTAGGGTGTTATCTACGACTACGGTACCCCTAGGGCGACTGTCTTGGTAATCCAGCACTAGCTGGTCGACACAATGGAGCAGGCTTGTATCCAGGTTCGGATCACTTCGGTAACGTTGGACGAGCTGTCTGGGATTGAACCTAGCTAGCCGGGAGTCGGCAGTGGCCCTATCTAAATTCCTAAACATGTAAGGGTTACCTTGGCCAGAAGGACCCGCGGCTGCTCCAGACCGGATCCGCTCCTCGTCCGTTCTCTGGGCGACCTCCAACGCCCGCTTCCTGTTCCTCACGAGAGGCACTTCATCCTCCTCATCTTCATCCCCCGCGACCTCCTCCACGGTGATAGGCCTCTTATCGCGGGCTGGGGGAAGCGCCCGGGGCCTCCTCAGGTTCAGAGTCTGGCCTTCGGAGATCAGCTTACAGGCCAGCATCGTCTAGTCTATCAAGAGCTGACGATAGTCTTTTTCACTGGGGGGGCAAGCCCGCCAGTGTCTCGTACTGGGCCCCGAGGGTCACAGATTTCTCTGTCCTCGCGAAGATAGCTGCAGAATTATCCTAAGTCAGAAACGGATAAAAGGGAAGCTAGACGATACTTAACTTCTGAGCTAAGGTTGAAAGGCACTTACGAGGACGATTGAAGTAGTGGAGCTTGCAGTTTCGGAACCCCGTCGACATAAAGAATTGATCTTTGAAGTCGTTGGGGTGGCTGGGCAGCTCGATGACCGCAGCCGTGTTGGGGAACCGGGTTAAGTAATAAAACCCGTCGCCTCACCCCCGCTGCTCCGGGCTGGCCTTGAGGCAGAAAAAGTACAAAATGTCTGCAGGAGTGGGGACCTCCCACTCCTGTTTCAAGAATAAATATCTTAACCCCGCCAACAAACGATAGGAGTTGGGGGGGAGCTGGAGTGGGGCAAACCTCACGAAGTTGAGGAAATCGGCGAAGTACTGGTCCAACGGGAGGAAGGCCCCCGCCTTGAAATGTTCGTCACTCCAGGGCGCGAATGCCTCGTCGAGCGGCGCGCAGCTTTGCTCGCCTTCTGCGGGAGGTCGGGCAATCACAGATTCTCTCCCCAGCTCGATCTTGTGGGAGAAGAATATTTTGTTTACCCTCGTCTGGTCGGTAATCTTTGAGACGATCCTCTCCGCCTCAAAGAACGCGTCAGGGGCCACCTTGAGCTCCTGTTCCACTGCTGGCCCGAAGTTGGGGATCGGGGATTCAGCCATCACCGCCTTTCCTTTGTCTTGTTGGGAGGACGAGCTGCTAGCGGTCCTCTTTGGGGCATTCTTCTTCGGTGCCATCTGGTCGCCTAGCGAACAAAAGAAAAGATTTCAGAAAAGGCGACCTAAGCATAAGGAAGGATCAAAAGGAGTGTTCTTTGCACGAGCTGAGGTAAGCCCAGCCCGTGGAGAGTGAGACCACGCGATTCTATGAACACGCGCCTATGCTCCCAACAGATCCCCGATTACTCAGAATTCGTGTGTCAGGGGGGGTCAGGATAGAGTTTTCCTTGGAAGGAAAGTTTCAGCAGGCAAGGAAGGCAAAACCTCATGTGAAGCGTGTCCCCTAAGCTACCCGGATTTGCACCCAAAATACTGAATACTTTAAACTAGCATACCAAAAATCCTACCCAGAAATTTTCCCCAGAAAATACATCCTATAAACCATGCTCCTAAATGGTTTTCTACTGCAAAGATACCCTAACCTAAAAGGCTTTCACCCTTCATGCCCAAAAAAAACCAGCAAACCCTTGCATGCGGCTACAGTAAATATTTACCTAAGCTACAGTGAAAAATAATTTCAAAACATGCACAGTCAGGAGACCTACAGAGTGTTTGGCTGAGAAGAGGATGAAGGGATCACCTGGGTTGGGGCTTCATCAGAGTAGTTGGTTCCAAAGCTTCGAAGGAGTCCTTGCGCCTGAGTTTCTTGAACGCTGGGAATGGCGGTTGGAAAGAAGAGGGTTTTTCTTTTGAAATGAAGAGAGAAGAAGAGGAAAATTTCCGAAAAATTTCAAATGAAAGGGTGGCCCATGCGTAAGGTGGCCACACCTTTTATATACGTGAAGGGCCACATGAGCATGGCCGTTGGATTTCCCTGATGTGGGATCCAAGGCCCTCCACTTGAAAGACGAAATGACGACTGAGTATAGGCTAGGCCATTAAATGCGGTTCTCGGAAGACGTACCGTCACCAACCACGATGTTCCACATATTCGGTGCCTGCGTATAATGTGGAATCTGAAAAGTTCATGGGGAAGCTTAAAATCCCCTACTGTGGCCCTACACGGCGTTGTGTACCATGAGCAGGGGCTTGGGGGGCAGATGTATGCCCCGATTTTCCCACGGGCTGATTAGCGAGCTGAGATACGGCCTAATCATGATTACCATGTGGACATCCCCAAGACCAGAGCTGTCATCGTAAGATCCTACCTCCTTAGCTCGAGGTAACCTAAGGGTTCGCCAAGATTACTTAAGGACTGAGTCTGGACTCTGAAGGCCGCAGGTCGAGGGAAGCATCCAGCTCATGGTACGGGCTAGAGTTGGAGGTTGTGCCCTTTTATAAAGTCATCCACGCAAGGTAAACGTGCATATATCAGACATTACGTGTCTGATATATCCCTGACTCCTCAGACACGCAGCAGGAACGTGCGTATTCAGACACCCACGACTGGGTTGGGCCGTGCGGCCCATTATCCCCTTACCTGTTGATTTGACCACACTTATGTGTCAGGTTTAGGAATTAATCATGAATGTCACAGAGTTGACATGATCGGTGAGAAGGTCACGGGATGACCTTCTAACCAACTCCCAGGTGCCTTCTCCTATAAATATGGAGACCCTAGGAGTTACAAAGGGTTGGATTCCATATTGTAAGAAATACCCGGTAAAAGAATACCCAGTATATAGCAATAATACTGACTGGTGGAGTAGAAGGATTTTAACCTTTGAATCACCTAAAAAATGTATTTTGAGTCGCCATTTCATTTCCAAGATCATTTATCTATTTCGGTTCAACATAAGCATTAATCCCTTTCTCTTCTTTTCTTAATTACCTGTTGGCGAAGAACCGCGTCAACAGTTTTCGTGTGACTTAAGAAATAGGGTTTTCGATTAGGGTTTTAATGCATGAATCCCCAAAATATATCATTTTTTGGTAACTGCCACCTTTTTCCCTGAAAATCTAGGATTCTCTTGTTTTAAATGTTGGGGGTTTATGCCCTAATTAAAACCCAAATTCTTTGTAATCTCATTTTATTATCAATAAGAGAATAGAAATCATTTGTTTTTGACTTGGTCAATCACTTTGCTCACATGTTTTATTTTCATGATTATTTGTTTAATATAAACTTCTATTAAATCCCGAGCATATAGCTAATCTTATTTATAGTGACGTAATCACAGTGGAATATAAATATGATTATATGTTCAAAATAAGTTAGTCCTAAGAATAGTCAATGCACAGGATTTACACTGACTTGCTAATCTACGATATGATCTACTTACACATTACAGTGTTATGTTCTTTCCAGAGCATTCGCAAAGTAGATAAGATCAAATGTATTTGTTACATCGGACTGGACCGATATTGACAGTTGATAAGATAAGTAAACATACTGTTATTATCTATTCTATTCATATCATATAGTTGACCATAGGTCAATTCAATCTTAATTCTGAGTGGTTAGTATTCTAACTGATTGTATTATTTAAGTTCTTTGACTTGTTCATTACCAGCTTACCCTATAGTCTAGCCCATGCTTACATCTTGGGAACTCAGTAGTATAATTGAGTGGGAGTGTTAATCATAGATACGAACATCTATAGCTTCTGATGAAGAAGTGAAATGATGGCTTCCTTTTAGTTTTGGTCAAGGTGTTAAATGATAGAGGTCTCATTTCAGTAATTAAATTAGTTTACTGAAATATCATTTACAAGGAACTAAGTGTTTTAAGGATAAAATACAATGAAGGGTAAAAGGTATTTTAGTCCTATCTCATTGTAGACCGTCTATAGAGGATTGAGTGACAATTTTGATTGTAACAATGGATAATTAATAGCATATCTATATTTGTTATAGAGCGTTCTATGAATTCAAGAGTGCAATTCTGAGTCTATAGTGGAGTCACGAGGAATTAATAAGTTAGTTAATTTATTTGTTAGGTTTATGATAACTTATTGGAGCTTGATTTCATAGGCCCATGGTCCCCATTGTACATTGGATAAAATCATCTAGATAGTCTCAATTAATTGATATAATCATCAATTAGAATTATCAAAGTTGACCAGGTCAATTTTGGATAGTTTCACAGAGTTGTGTAATTTTGAGAAGAAAAGAGAAATCATGACAAATTTATTAATTAAGATAAATTTGTATCTAAATTAATAAATAAGTTTAAATCAAGATTCAAATTATAAATAATTAATTTGATGAAGGATTTAAATAATTATTTAATTAATTAAATCAATAGAAAATAATACAGGCCTTGATTTTAAGTCCAACGGGCTTATAATCAAATGGAAAATTTCACGAGCCTAAAGCCCATGATAATTTCGACCTAGGGCTTTAAAATGGCTATTATTTTATTGATTTTTTAATTAAATTAAATGGCATAATTGAGTCTATAAAAGGAGTGCTTAGAGAGAAGTCATAAGTTAAGATTTCTGAGATGGCAGATAAGTTTAATCACAGGTTTTCTGAAAGTTTTAGATTCACTCTAAACATAAGTCATTTTCTAAGCCTCTTTGTTATTTTCTCTTCTTCTCTTTATATCTATCTCATGTGTTGAGAATTTCCCACACTAGTCTAGTTAATTCTAAGGATACATTGGAAGGCTGTGAAGAAAATAGAAGATCGGTTCAGTTTCTTGATAATACTCTGCAACAGAAAGGATACAAGAGTTAGAGAAACTGAAGGAATGACTCTTTCATTCCACTGCGTATACTGTAAGTATTCTATTCTTTGTTTGTCTTTGAATTCAATTTTAGAAACATGTTTTAGGCTATCTCGTATTAATTTGTTTAATATTAGATATTCATGAAAATAAATATAGTTCCTGTATAAGTTTTTCCTAACATAAATTGGTAGTGTCCCTCCCACACTCGTGTGGGTATACTCTTGATGCCCGAACTCTACAATAGTTCGGGATAGACATCTGAGTCAATCTTGCCCTTCTAAGCCTTCAGTCTCGATTGAGGCAATCTTGTTATCTTGATCTTTTGAGCTTGAGTTATCAAAATTACACTTTCCTTATGATTTCCAATACACCTGGCCCTCACCCTTTTCTTTCTTGTTAGATGTCGCAGTACTCTGAGAATCGGTGGGGGATGAGCTCACTATCCCTTACCTCCCATCAACTCCCAGTCCTGAATCACTGTTCACCCGAAACCGGTGACTTATACGTGAGCACAGAGAAAGGTGTGAGCAAGCAGATATTCGAGACTGCTTTCGACGCCAAATAGACGAGGTTAAGGAGAAAAAGAAAAGAATACTCCGAGTTGTTGTTTATCCGGATCCAGACCCCGAGATCAGGCCTGTTTCGTTAGACCCTGAGCTCAAAGTCACTGTCGCCTTCAAGCTTGGTGTACTTTCATTTTCTGTAATGGAAGATTCTTCATCACGTCCTTCCACCTCCCAATCTTTTTCACTCCCCACCTCGAAATAAGAGTTTTTCAAGACTGAGCACTACTGGAGCTCAATCACATCTACCAGCCAGATATCCGAGTTGTTGGCGTATCAAGGCCTTAGGCTCTCTGGCACCCTGATGTGTCAGCCAGTGACCTCAAACGAATCGAGCTGCTTCGCCCTGGGAGATGGCAATCCCGACTATAAAATCAAGCTCACCACCTGGAGTCGCAACACATGAGGGTGGGGGCTCTGCTTCCCCTAAAGTCATATTTCAAGAGCTTCTTGGATTTCATCGGGCTCGTCCCATTCCAGCTCCAAACCAACTCCTTCAGGGTTATGACAGCCCTCGGGTCGCTATGCCACAAGCTAAAGTGGGAAGGGCCTTTACCACAGGAGATATTATATCTCTTTTGTCTCAAGAGAGACCCTTCTCAAGCTCGTGGAGGGGATGGACTTTATTACTTATCAAGCTACCCGAACGAGAAAAAGCTTTTCGAGGACATGCCAAATCACCCACCGAATTTCAAGCTTGCCTTTTTCTAGATGGACGGTCTCGCTCCTTCCAGATATTATTCTTTCCAACGCATCAGTAAGTATTTCATCATATTTGTCCCTTTTTCCATTGAATATTTAGGCTCGAAATGTTGATACTTAGTTGTTCATGTAGCCAAGTACCACCGCCCAACCCCATCAGAGACGATGGCGGAGCATAGGGTAGCCATGCTTCAACTGCCTTATGGTCAAAGGTCTTTGTCCTACCTCCTCCATGAAGATCGGCTCCGAGCTTGCGACCTTCTAGAAGAAGGCCAATCTATGGATGACTTTTCATACCGCAAATACTCGAGGTGGAAACACGTGCCGCTCCCTACCAATAGACTTCCCCCCAGGAGGAGATCTTCCAGCTCCTGGCTTCACACCCCTACTTCTCGCCGACACGATCGGCCTGTCTCGGGCAATGAAGATCATGATGAAGCCTCACCGAGCTCGGGTGATGGAGGTAAAGTTGTGCTCAATTCCTCCATATGGTCTCCTTCCTTTCTTAAGCACAAACCCGAGGTCATGGTCCTCACCAAGGACCCTAGGAATAATTTCTTAGTATGGTCATGGGTAGATCTTAGGGTTTGTATGTTCAATAGTTGGTTAGGGCAGTATCAAACTATGTATAGTTTAAACGAGGTTTGGGATGGGGTAGCTATTCAATACGGAACCAACATTTATAGAGACCTTTCGAGGCTACCTCCCACTGTTACACCTAGATTTAGAGCCTTGAGAATTGTGATCTCGAAAACTAGATTCGTCAGGTGTGAGTTCGCAATATCTAGAATACGTGTTCGCAACCTAAGCGTCGAACCTTCAAAGTAGGGGCAACCTCGAAGATGGGTGACCTCAGAGTCCTTATAAGCTCGAAAGATAGAACATCGGAGTGCGTCCATTGTCGGGTGACCTCGGATCAAATGGCCCGAGCTTGGCATGAGTGTGAGCTCGAGGTAAGGTGGTCTCGGTGGTATTTACCCTTTCTGAGTTGATCTTGAGGAAATAATATAACTCGAAAGTTACTTAGAGACCTAGACTGGAATGATGCTGATGATGCTGATTGCTGATTTCGAACAGCTTAGTGAATCACTTGAAGAGACACAGTCTACATTTATTGTTGTAACTTCCCTACAATAAAGGGATATTTATTAGTCAGTTATGCGCCCCCTGGTCTTCAGGGGACGTTTCCTTGTATATAGGAGTTACAGGCTTTAAAGCCATTAAATTTATTAATGTAAAGGGGAACTTCCCAAAAACATGTGGGAGAGTATTCTGAGACTTCCTCTATAAATAGAGAAGTCGTGTACCTTTGTAAGGAACCGAAATTTTGTGATCTTGAGAGAAACTCTGGAGAATTCATCCCTAAAGAATTTCCAGAAATTTCCTAAGTTCTAATAACAAAGACTCGTGGACTAGGCAGAGTTAACTGCTGAACCACGTAAAAAACTCTCCTTGTTTTATTGTGTTTTTCTGGCCATAATTCTTTACTGTTTACGTGCTCTACATTTTAAGTTGACGAAAAACGGCGTCAACAGTTTGGTGCTTTCATTGAGAGCCTTAAGCAGTGCGATCCCTGAACCACTTATGGCCGCAAACGATCAAAACATTCCTGAAGAAAACTATCCAAGACGCCCTGGGAAGCAGCCAATGGTAAACCCAGATACTGAGGAGAGAAGAGAGTCCTCCGATTCTCAGGGACCTCCAACACCTCCAGCCCCAAGGGATGAGGATATGTACTACAATCCTGAATGGTACGTCCCCATTGTGGAACTTGAAAACCGTCAGCTGAAAAAACAATTAGCTGAAGCTAATAAGAGGAATGAGGAGTTGGCTAGGATAGCCGCAGAGGCTCAGGCGGCTCAGCCCCCACCTCCGCGTGAAAACCAAGCCCCTCCTCCGAGGGACGTCCATGTTCCTCCCTGCAGGCCTCGTGGACGTCCTCGGAAAAATGCTTCCACAAGGAGGCCAGAGCAACCTCCAACACCAGTTGAGCAATCCGCTCCCTCGAGACCCCGAAGAAGTACCTGAGCTAAGGCTCCGGTTAATTCAACTATGGAGGTACCAGCGGGAACTGGGAATAAGCGAGCCCCTACAGAGGCTCGGACTCAAATCCCTGGTAACACGCAGAATGCAACCAACCCGTCTCGGGCAAACTCCGGACCGTCTAGGCCTCGAAATGGGTGGCAGCCACCATCACCCATACGTTTCCCGCCATCGCCTATAAGATACCATTCACTGCCTCGTAGGAATGCTCAACCAGTTTGAGATGATGAGGAAAGACGTGTGGGAAGGAGGCAAGGGAACAGAGAAGCCTTCAAGGAGCGGAGAGGTGCCCAATCTACAAGAAGTCAACTGTCCCGGTCTCGCACTATAGAGACAAGGCAGCATGAAAGAGACCCATCTCGAAATAATCATGCGACGAGTCTTACCAGTGATGACTCAGGAGATACTAGATCAGTCAGTATGTATGATCGAGGTCGAAAGAATACTGGGAATCACAGGAATCGCTCCGACCTGCGGGAACACTTGAATCAGAATCAAGGTAATGTTAGCCCGTCAAACTCGGACCTGAGGGATCGCCTAAATGGGCGTAAAGATCCTCTGCGGAGGCACGAGCCTGGAATTGTGATCAATGACAGCCAATTTCAGGCAAGACCCCTCGCGGACCCGGTCCAGGAAAGAATTGATCAGTTGGAAAAGGCCTTCATACTTTTGCACAATGAGCAAGGTCGGGGTCGGCATGAGGATTCTAAGGAGGAGCTCGAACCATTCGCTCCCCATATTTCCAATACTCCGTTTCCTCAAGGATTTCAGATCCCTCATGTCCCAACTTTTGAGGGAAAATCCGACCCATACAGCCATCTGAGTACATTCAATACCATAATGAGAGCAAGTAACGTGGGTTACGAGCTCAGAGGCATGTTATTTCTGGCATTGCTTACGGGACCAGCCAAAAGCTGGTTCGAGAAATATAAAAGACATTCAATCACTTCTTTGGATCAGCTATCAAAGGACTTCAAGAAGTAGTTCAGATCCATGATGGGGGTTAGGCCTAAGGCATCAACTCTGACTAACGTTCGGTAGCAGCCAGGCGAAACATTGAAAAGTTACCTTACGAGGTTTAACTTGGAAGTTGCCCAAGCTCAAAATGTGGATGACAGCGGTCATCTAATGGCTGTCCAGGCTGGAGTAATGTCGGGAAGTGCTCTCTGGGACGATATGAAGAGAAAACCGGTGAGGTCCCTAATTGAGTTTAATAAACGAGCTCAGAGGTTTTTCAATGTAGAGGAGGCGAGGTCGACACTGAATATGACCTCCCAGCCCATAACTACAACGATAAACGTAAACTCTGCCTCAACCTCGGCGGACCCACCAGCCTCAAAGCCTGCTGCGGAAAACCCTTACAAGAGAAAAAAGAACTAAGGGAGTAACCCCGAGGCCGAAGGGGCAAAGAAGAAGAAAGGGGAGAGATATTTCTCCATGTACAAAGTGTACACCGAGCTCAACGAGTCTCAGGAGAACATATACCTGGCTAATGAATACCAGGTCCCTTTCAGACGTCCAGACCCCATGAGAAATCAGAAGTCCAAGAGGGACTCCAGCAAATATTGTTGATTTCACAGAGACACCGGGCACACTACTGATGAGTGCCGACAGTTGAAAGACGAGATCGAAGGATTGATCTCGAGAGGCTATTTCAGACAATATGTCAAGAACCAAAATGTTAATCAGGCGTCTACGAGCCAGAGGGCAGCTGCGCCACAACCTGCACAAAACAACAATTCCCTAGACAGGGCAGAAGATAGGCCCCCTCCAATTGATGGAGAAGACGTGATAACCATCTCGGGAGGGCCTCATCTCGCGGGCATGGGCAGGAATGCCCAAAAAAGATATGTGAACGAGCTAAAAACTGGGGATGGGTCTCCTTATAAACCTGAACCTAGAGCTCCAAAAAGCCAAAAGATTGAATCTCAACCAATAACCTTTACTGAGGACGACGCGTCCCATGTTCAGTTTCCTCACCATGACCCACTGGTCATCACTCTCTAGCTTGCGAATAAGAGAGTTCACTGAGTTCTCATAGACAATGGGAGCTCAGTGAACATTCTCTATAAGGCTACCTTAGAGAAAATGGGACTCACTCTTCGCGACCTAAAAGCATGTGCGACAACACTGTACAATTTTTCAGGAGAAGGGACCGCTTGCATGGGGTCCATCGAACTCCCTGTAAACTTGGGAGACTACCCAGTCTCAACAACCAAGATGATGGAGTTCGTAGTAGTAGACCTACCTTCAGCCTACAACGTGCTACTCGGAAGACCTGCCCTAGTAGGGCTGGGGGCAGTTTCGTCTGTAAGGCATCTGTCCATTAAGTTTACAACTCCTAGTGGCATTGGGACGTTGAAGGGAGACCAATTGGCTGGAAGGGAATGCTATAGCATTTCCTTGAGAGGAAAGAAACAGACGAGCGCACAGGCACTCGTCATTATTCGAAATAAAGATGGGACGATCTTGGAGATAGATGAAGAAATTGACCCAAGGGTAGAGGAGAAAGCTGACCTCGAACCATTAGAAGAGCTCGAAGAGTCAGATCTTTCTAGAATGGTAAAGGTCGGGAAACATCTCCAGGAAGAAACTAAATAGCAATTAATTTGCTTCTTGAAGAAAAACCAGGATGTCTTCGCGTGGTCACATTCAGACATGATAGGAATAAGTCTGAACATAGTGAGCCACGCGCTAAATATCGATAAAAGCTTCCCTCCGAAGCAACAAAAGCGAAGACAACTGGACGACGATAGAAAAAAGGCACTGAAAGAGGAAATCGACAGGTTAAAAGCAAACTGATTCATTAGGGATGCTTTTTACCCCGACTGGGTAGCCAATCCGGTACTAGTCCCAAAGCCTAATGGGACGTGGCGAACCTGCATTGACTATTCGGACCTCAACAAGGCTTATCCAAAGGACTGCTTTCCCTTACCAAGGATTGACCAGCTCGTGGATGCCACGGCAGGGCATGGACTCATGTTGTTCATGGATGCCTATTCTGGATATAACCAGATTGCCATGCATGCCCCTGACCAGGAACGTACGAGCTTTATAATAGACAAAGGACTATATTGTTATAATGTCATGCCATTCGGGCTCAAAAATGCTAGGGCCACATACCAGCAGCTCGTGAACATGATGTTTTCGCAGCAAATAGGGAACAACATGGAAGTTTATGTTGATGACATGCTAGTCAAGTCTCAACTTAACGATAACCATGTTGATGATCTCGAAGAGTGCTTTGCCGTAATCCGGAAGTATAACATGAAGCTTAACCCTCAGAAATGCTCCTTTGGGGTATCATTAGGAAAATTCCTGGGTTTCATTGTAAACGTTTGCAGAATAGAAGCTAACCCAAACAAGATCTAGGCTCTGATCGACATGCCCTCACCTCGAAGACACAAAGATGTCCAAAGTTTGACCGGCAGGATGGCGGCACTAAGTAGGTTTATCTCGAAATCTACAAACCGTTGTCTTCCGTTTTTCAACCTATTGAGGGGAGGCAAGAAATTTGAATGGACAGAAGAGTACGAGCTGGCCTTCCAGGAGCTTAAAAAGCACCTCGCAGAACCCCCCATCTTGTCAAAACCTATTACGGGAGAAGTGCTATATTTATATCTTGCCACTACCGAGCATGCGATAAGTGCGGTGCTCATGCGAGAAGAAGAGAAGGTGCAGAGGCCCGTATATTACATCAGTAAAAGATTACTGGGGGCAGAGTCGAGATACCCCTTGATGGAAAAGCTAGCTCTCAGCTTAATTCATTCATCTCAAAAACTTCGACCCTACTTTTAGGCGCACCCCATCCATGTTTTAACTGATCAATCACTGAGACAAGTCTTGTCTAAGCTAGAAGCTTCAGGTCGACTCCTTAAATGGGCGGTTGAACTCGGGCACTTCAAGATCACCTACCACCCAAGGATGACCATTAGGGCACAAGCCTTGGCAGACTTTATAGTGGAATGTACTGGCATGACCAACGATGAAGTTATAACCCTGGCCCATGAGCTGTGGAAACTTTATGTTGATGGGTCATCTAATGAAAATGGATCGGGGGTAAGGGTCATTTTGATCACTCCCGTAGGAAGCAGATTTCATTTTGCCTTAAGATTCGACTTCAACGCATCGAATAACAAGGCCGAATACGAGGCTTTACTGGCGGGACTTCGTATAGCCAAAGAGCTCAAAGCTAAAGCAATACATTGCTACAGCGACTCCCAGCTAGTGGTTAACCAAATTTTGGGAGAATACCAGGCTCGTGGCACGAAAATGGCAGCTTACTTAGAAAAGGAAAAGTCAGCATTGGAACATTTCGAGTTTTATGCGATCGAACAGGTTCCCCGAGAGCAAAACTCGAGTGCAAATGCCTTAGCTTGGCTCGCTACTTCCACCAAGAGTGATGAGCTAAATGTTGTGCCAATTGAACATCTCTTGGCACCTAGTATTAACGAGCCAGAGCAGGAAGATGTATGTATGATTGATTCCGAACCTACTTGGATGACTCCGATAGTCATAAATCTCGAGACCGGCGTCCTTCCGAAAGATCAGAACCAGGCGCGAAAATTGATGTATCAAGCCCCCCGTTATACCATTTTGGACGAAAGGCTGTATAGAAGGGGATATTCCATGCCATTACTTCGGTGTGTGACTCCACCCGAAGCCAAGAAATTCACGAAGGGTTCTGTGGAGACCATACTGGGGGGCATAGCCTGTCCAAGAAAATCATACGCAAAGGTTATTTCTGGCCTACCATCAAGTCGGATTCTTTCAAATACGTAAAGAAGTGTGATAAGTGCCAACGATTCGCCACGATTCCTCGAGCTCCACCATCCGAGCTGACCATGATGACTTCCCCATGGCCATTTGCGGTATGGGGAATCGACCTCATAGGCTCTCTCCCAACTGGCAAGGGCGGAGTGAAGTATGTTGTACTTGTCGTAGATTAATTCACAAAGTGGACAGAAGCAGAACCGTTAGTAACTATAACCTCCAAAAAAGTCCTTGACTTTGTGGTAAAGAACATTGTATGTCGATATGGGATGCCGAGGAAAATTGTATCCGACAACGAAACCCAGTTCGATAGCGACTTGTTCACCAACTTTTGTGAAAAAAAATGGAATAATAAAGAGTTTTTCGTCAGTAGCTCATCCCCAGGCGAATGGCCAGGTCGAAGCTGTAAACAAAACTCTCAAGAGTTCGCTGAAGAAAAAGTTGAAAGAAGCAAAAGGGCGATGGCCCGAATAATTGCCCCAAGTCCTATGGGGATATAGGACTACAGCCCGAACATCAACAGGACATACCCCGTTCTCTCTGGCGTACGGTTGCGAGGCTATGTTGCCAGTTGAGGTGAAAATTCCTACAATTTGAACCCACACTTATGACCAAGACTCGAACCACACTCAGCTCGAAGAAACCTTAAACCTGATCAAAGAAAGAAGAAACGAAGCTCAGCTAAGAAACGATGCATACCAACAGCGAGCTACCAGGTACTTCAACAAGAGGGTTCGGGATCGAAAATTCAATGTGGGAGATTTGGTGCTAAGGTGTCTATTTTTGGAAACGCGAGATCCAGTAGCTGGCGTGCTCAGGCCAAATTGGGAAGGAACCTACCAAATAGAGTCAGTCATCCGACCCGGTGTCTACAAGTTAGCGAGATTGGATGGGAGCCTAGTACTGCGAGCATGGAATGGCGAACACCTAAGACCTTACTATCAATAGTGTAGGAAGGATGTTGCCTGTAACCATGCTTGTTTATCTGTACTGTTTTGCCTACTTTTGGATTTTATCAAATAAAGATTTATTTCGTCTAATATGTTTTATTTTTGCAATCTCTCTTAATCTAATAACCTATGGTAACATTCATAGGATATTAAGGGGGCATCATTGGTATATATAAATACCACCAGCTTGAAAAATAAAGTAACATATACGAAATACATGCAAGTGTTTGAAATACATGCAAGTGTTTGGATATAACCAAATGCGCGAGCTAAGATAATTTGGATATAACCAAATTGTCAAAAACATACAAGTGTTTGGATATAACCAAATACGCGAGCTAAGATAATTTGGATATAACGGAATTATCAAAAACATACAAGTGTTTGGATATAACCAAATACACGAGCTAAGATAATTTGGATATAACCGAATTATCAAAAACGTACAAGTGTTTGGATGTAACCAAATGCACAAGCTTAGATAGTTTGGACGTAACCAAATTATCAAAAAATAAAAATGTTTGGATGTAACCAAATATGCGAACTAGATTAAAAATATAAGTGTATGGATTACAAACCAAACACGACCTTAATAGGTTTGGAGCAAACCAGCTAAAACTAATCGACAGTAAGTTGGAACATAAACCCACTTCGAGTTAAGCCGAGATCGAGGCTGGAGTATCTTATAAAACAATAGTTTCGAACTCATAACCTAGAGAGATAACCGAGGACGAGAAAAAGTAACTAAAAAGTAAGATATAACTAAGCCGTTTGCATTACACACCATACAAGTACTTTTGGGTGCATGGTTAAAGTAATATCCGACCTTGACAAATAACAAGATAAGAAGCGGATAATTCGAGCAAACTGTGCATGAATGCATTGAGCCTCGAGCCTAAATCCAAACTATATTTGTGCGAATAAACAAGTATATACGATTCTTTAATATAAAATGTGCAAAATATTTCAAACTAAGAAATGTAAAACATATATATTAAAAGAAAGCCAAAAAGAAAAAGAAATTGTATCAGCCCTACGGGCATAAATTAAAATAATTATAAAAATAAGGGGACGCAGCCCCGAGGTAAGATTTATGAAGGAGTAGTCTCCTTGGCCTTTTCAGCATCAGCGTCCCCCCCAGCTCCCTTCGAGCCATCACGAGTAACCTCCTCATCCTCAAGTCGAGCCTGTCATTTGTCTATAAATTTCGCCTCAAGAGGACCTAAGAAGCTGGTATCGAGGTCGTCATTGTTGGCCCATATTCTGTACATGGCCAGATTGACCACCCGATCCTTTTTCTCCTTAAACTCTTCAAGAAGACTAGTCTTTTCACCCTCAATTATATCAAAAGTGGCGGCCTTGTCTTCTTCGAGCTTGGCATTAACCTCCTTGAGCCGAGCGTTCTCCTTCTCAAGCTCCGCGAGCCTAGCGTTCTGCTTCTCAAGCTCGGATGTCTTGGCCTTAAGCTCCTCGGCTCCTACCTCAAACTTTGCCTTTGTTGCCTTTAGTTCATCACTCAGTTTGAGCTGAAGATCCTTTGCCTCCTGAGCATAGGATTTGCTCGAATGGATCTCGTTATTCAACTTATAGTTGAGCTGAGCAAAGACAGCAAGAGCCTAGCATACAAAGAAATCAACATTAGCATACAGACCGTCTATAAATATAGCTAGTAGCGAGAAAAGAAAAGTTATCGCGGCTGTAAGCTTGACATTCTTCTCGTAGAGTGTGTTGCAGTCTCGGGCGTCATTCAAAAATTGCCAGTGAGGAGCATCAAAACTGCTAAAGCTCTGGCCCACTCGAGACAAGATGTTCGAGCCCAGCGTAGCCCCATGGGACCCAGCAGCATTGTCAACTACATACCCCTCAACGTGAGTAGAAACTGAAAACTTGTGGGTTAGGGAAGCAGAGGGTTTTTTAGGAGGTGGACCGAGCGTCGGGTGAACCAGGATAGGAGGTTGGGGCTCGACCATAGTGAAGGCCTCGACCTGTGGAGTCGGCATCACAGTGGAGCTCGTGGCAGATGGAGCTGGTGGAGGAGGTGTCTTTTCAGTCCTCTTAAGCACCTTGCCAGGCCGGTCAGTCTTTCGCGACCCCCTGGGGCGCTTGCTCCTTTTGGCTCCGCCACTCTCGAGAATATTGTCAAGATCGGAGTCCATCTCACCTACACACTCACACCACAATATGAGTTATCAAAAAAGAAAAGATATATAAAGTAACTCAGCATCACGCAAATATACAAAGTGATGAAAAGGCGAGTGGAGAGAAACCTAACTGGAACTCTCCTCCAAGCTTGAGCTCGAAGACCATGAAATTCCCCCATCTTCAGAAGAGGCGGGGGGAGTACCTTCCCTATAGGTGGATGTCAACCTCGAAAGGTCCCAATAGTCGTTGGTCCCATATTGGACGGCTATTCCATCCCATACCTTGTTCAGGCTATACATAGTGTCGTATTTCCCTAGCCAGCTATCGAACCTATGAACCCGTTCATCTACCCAAGTCCATACATAAAAATGGTCTCTATCATCCTCACACAATACTACCCTATCGGGTTTGTGTTTTAATAGGGTGGGGGACCACATTTTCTAGCTTAGGATAAATGTGCCTTGATCATCTGAGCCTGAGCTCGAGGGTTCATCGTTGGCCTCGTTCCCTGATTGCGGGCTCCTTCGGTGAACTGGAGGCGGGGGCCTCACCTCTCTCCTTGGGGGGAGGACGCCTGCTGGCAAAGGCACGAGCTCCCAGCGGTCATATTTTTTGTTGGACCAATCCGAGGTAGACTGGCCATCTCCCAAGAGCCCGCAAGCTCGGAGCTTACCTTCATGCAAAAGGTATGAGAGAGATCTCCTGCCATAAGGGAGTTGGAGCAAAGTCTCTCTATGCTCCTTCATCTCGTCAGAAGGAGTGGGACGATGATAGTTGGCTGGAAAATAAAATACATTTCAACTAAGTACGAGCCTATAGAAAAAAGTCTGTGCACAGAGATAAAGGAGGTTGGGGTACTTACGAATCCGTCTGAATGAATAATATTAAGACGGAGCTAGGCCATCCGTCTAGATGAAGGCCTTCTTAAAGTCAGGAGGATGGTTGGGGAGATCCTCAAACATCTTTTTCTCCTTAGGGTAGCTTGAAAGGTAATAGAAGTCGCCCCCTTCCCAAGCTCGGGAGGGATTGCTTTTCAAACAGAAAAGATACAAGATCTCCTCTGGCGACGGTCCTTCCCACTTCAGCTCGTGGTATATCGACCTCAAGGCAGACAGAACCCTGTAAGAATTAGTGTTGAGCTGGAATGGGGCCAACCCGACGAAGTTTGTGAAGTCCTTGAAGAAAGACTTCAAAGGCAGTATTGCTCCTGCCTTCATATGCTCCTGGCTCCAAGCCGCATATCTCAGCTTGTTGTCAGGATTTCCATCTCTTGGAGCGTGGCAGCTTCGCTCGTGGGAAGTAGGGGCTCGACACCTTAGCGAGCCTGATAATCTTATACCATGAAAGGCCAAGATATCGTTTATCTGACCTAGCAAGGTAACCGGGCTCCAATAATGCTCGGCCTCGAAAATTTCCCTCCTCGGCTGCGAGGTTAAGGGCTCCCCCATCAGTGAGAATCGAAGATCTCCCGGGTTGTATGCAACTGTCACTTTTAGCCTGGGATCAAGGGGGATCGGTTTGGGCCCTGAGTCAGATTCCGGGTAAAGAGCCTCTCGAAGGATTTTTCTCTTCTTCTCTATGACCTCGATGATTTGACGACGATAATAAGCTTGGGTTTCTTCTTGTTCGTGAGCTACCTCGTGTTCACGAATCAGGCGCTGGTTCCGGGCAAACAATGACTCCGGGCTCGGAGTTTTTGGCGAATACGGGATGGCAAGCAACAACCCCCACCGTCTTTCCAGATTCTGTGACATCTAGCAAGAAAGAAAAAATGGTGAGGGCCATGCATGCAAGGAATCAAGAATAGCAATCTTGGTAGGTCAAGCTCGAAAATGCTTGGATACAAGACGAGCTCGATCCTGGAGACCCGATTAAGTGTCACGATGTGTATTCCACGAAAAAAGGAGGGAAGTGGGTCTAATTTTTTAGAATCCCGAAATATCAGGAAAAAAAGGTGGTGGTTATTTAAAAATACTATTTTCGGGTATCGTGCATTCTTTAAAATCAAGATTTTGTACCCGATATCTTGGTGTGCAAGATATGTCCTCCAAAATTTGAAAACCCAGGAAAAAAAAAAGGACCATATTTGGGTCTTCCTACACTTGAACTAGATTCAAAACCAGTAATGGGGAACCTAAACTAATATCTATCGGTCAAAGTATCCTAGTATATCAAACTAAAGAATAAACCAGCACATTCCCAGAAATGCAAAAGCAACAAAGGCAGAAATTGTCGTAAAGAAAAGGAAGATATACATACAAGTTAAGATCAGATACTTACACACTGAAAATGGTGGTTGCAGAGAAACGGATGACTGAAGAAGCAAGTACGATCTCACGGTCTCGAATAGGCTGGTGGTCCTTTGCTTCTTTGGCTGGGAAAACATGCAAAAGCAAAAGCTTTCTGGGATGGCCTCTAGTTTTTTCTCTCTTCTTTTTTCTCTGATAAACGTAAAAGTAAGAGGAAGAAGATGACTAGAGCCTTATATATAGACTATCAGAAGTGGTAAAAAGGGATTAATCCAAGCCATTGGCCAGGATCCTTATCAAATCCGATGGCCGGGGATAAATGACAAGATGGTACCAAAAAGGTGGCAGGCGAACGATCGTGGGCAGATTTCCAAGGTACTTGAGTACCTTGAATGAGAAATACCCAACTAACATGTGTCCATACTCGAGTATGTGTGACAGTGCAGTTCCCGAGGAAAGTAGTTCAAAAGTTTCCTTCTCATAGGATTCGAACAAATACTTTTGAGGGGGCAAAATGTTACACCCAGATTTTGAGCCTTGAGAATTGTGATCTCGAAAACTAGATTCGTCAGGTGTGAGTTCGCAATATCTAGAATACGTGTTCGCAACCTAAGCGTCGAACCTTCAAAGCATGGGCAACCTTGAAGACGGGTGACCTCGGAGTCCTTATAAGCTCGGGGTAAGGCGGTCTCGGTGGTATTTACCCTTTCTGATTTGATCTTGAGGAAATAATATAACTCGAAAGTTACTCAGAGACCTAGACTGGCATGATGCTGATGATGCTGATTGCTGATTTCAAACAGCTTAGTGAATCACTTGAAGAGACGCAGTCTACATTTATTGTTGTAACTTCCCCACAATAAAGGGATATTTATTAGTCAGTTATGCGCCCCCTAGTCGTCAGGGGACCTTTCCTTGTATATAGGAGTTACAGGCTTTAAAGCCATTAAATTTATTAATGTAAAGGGGAACTTCCCAAAAACATGTGTGAGATTATTCTGAGACTTCCTCTATAAATAGAGAAGTCGTGTACCTTTGTAAGGGACCGAAATTTTGTGATCTTGAGAGAAACTCTGAAGAATTCATCCCTGAAGAATTTCCAGAAATTTCCTAAGTTCTAAAAACAAAGACTCGTGGACTAGGCAAAGTTAACTGCTGAACCACGTAAAAACTCTCCTTGTTTTATTGTGTTTTTTTGGCCATAATTCTTTACTGTTTATGTGCTCTACATTTTAAGTTGACGAAAAACGGCGTCAACACCCACCTATAGAGATGGGACTCCCCCAGTGTCTTCAGAAAATGGGGGAATTTCCTGGTCCCTAAACTCAAGCTCAGTCGAGAGTATTAGTTAGATTTCTATTATCTTTGAGTCTTGTTTCTTTTAGTAACCCTTTGCTCGATCACTAAAATATGACCTTTATGTTTTTTAGGTGATATGGACTTTGATCTCCATAACGTGCTCAACCGACCTCTGGCTACGAAGGCGAGCAAGCGCCAACGAGCGTCGCAAGGGGGGGGGGGGGGGTCGCCCCTCAAAGATGCCCAAAAGGCCCAAGGTGGCTTCTCCAGCATCGGTTACACCGGATCCGAGCCAAGCTGCCTAAGCCACTCCCGAAGTCAGAGTGAATGCTGATATCGAGCCAGTGGCGCCTTCCACCACCTTGCCTCCTCCTGTTGTCCAACTAGCCCAAAAAGCCCCTGCACCCCAGAAGAAACAAGCTCCTGCGCATGAACGTTTCTGGACGATTTCACCTCACATTCCAAAGTTTTTGCTCGACAATGCAGCAGGGTCGCATGGAGTCAATCTGGGCTCAGACATCTTGACCAGCGTGGATCAAAGTCTCAGCAACCTCGGTGCCCCACAATGGGAGTTTCTAACCTCCTGCCGCGATTCCAACACCATCTTTGACAAGGGTGGCGAGCTTATCTCCTTAGTTAGTCATTCGTACTTTGACCCTCTTGTGTTGTCCTAACCTATATTGTACCTTCAATAACTCATGTATATTTTTGTGTACATGCATTTGCCTCCTTTGTTCAGCACAACTTCATGCTGAACAATGAGGTGATCACGAGCAGGGCACTTACCCAAGAAGCCAGAGATGCCCAGCTGAAGCTTGCGGACGAACTCAAAGTAGCAAAGCTGGAAGTGGTAGCAAGGGATGCAGCCATTCTGAGGGTTTCTGAGCTCGATCTAAAGCTGGAGAATGCCCAGAAGGTGTCTGACCTCAAATCGACAATGGCGGTGACCTTGAAGGAGGTCGAGGCTAAGAATTCCGAGATCAAGGAAAAAGACTCTGAAATCAAGGAACTTCAAGTACTAAATACCAAGTTGTAGGATGAAAAGAAGGCGCCCTTCAAGGTAATCAAAGGCGAGAAAGCCCATCTTCTGGAGGAGTTCATGCCCAAAAAGGATTGCGTCGTCGACATGGCTATTTATCGAATTTGGGTGAACAATCTCGACCTTTACACCAGCTTCTTATCCAACCTGGAGGCCAACTTTGTCACCAAATGGCAAGCTTGACTCGAAGAAGAGGAGGCCAGACTCAAAGTCGAGGAGGCAGCAGAGGCATCTAGCACTGCGGCTGGAGAGCCATCTAACCCATGAGGCTGAGATCATAGGCTGCGACCCATTATGTTTTTTGTAATTATCTCTTTTTTTTTATGTCCTTGAGACAGAGGCAATTTTATAGCTCGGTTTTGAGCTATCAATTTATAACTATCAATTTTTATGCAAACAATTTTCTAGCTCAAAAATCTCTATGCACTTGATTTTTCCTTATATTTATAGATAGAAATATTTCAAGCCTGCCAATATTATGGACTTGCTTTCATATTTGTTTATTCGTACAAATACATATATTGAATTTAAGTTTGAATTCCAATGCATTCATGCAAAGTTTATTCAAAGTATCCACGTTCGACTTCGTTATCGTCAAGGTCGAACCTTACTTTTACCATGCACTTAAAAGTACTTAATTGGCATGTAATCTTAGTAGTTTAGTTATATTTTGCTTTTCTAGTCACTTTACCTCATCCTCGAGTATGTTATCGAGGTTGCGAGGTCCAAACTTATTTACAAAATTTCCCAACCCCAAAGTCGACTTAGTGTACAGTTGGTTTATCTACAATTCCAACTTTTTTACTATCGGTTAGGTTTTGATAGTTTGTTCAAAACTTATTTAGCTCGCGTGTTTGGTTTACACTTATAAATTTTCTTGTTTGGTAATAATCCAGACATTACTTTTCTTTTTCTTTATGTTATATTTTTTCAAACCTATGGTATGATTGTATACCACTTATGCCCCCTCAATATCCTATGAGTGTGATCGTAGGCTATTGAGTTATGAGGGTTTGCAAAAAAGGTACAACACTAAAAAGGAAATACAACTCTTTGAACGAATTTAAGAAAAAAGTAAAAAATCAAGCACTTGCTTGGTTACAATTAAAACATCATTCCTACATTACTGATAATAAGGTCATAGATGTTCACCATTCCAAGCTCGCGGAACCAATTCTCAGTTTAACCTCGCCAACTTATACACTTCAGGTTGAATGATAGACTCGATCTGGTAAGGCCCTCCCCAGTTAGGTCCAAGTACCCCAACAGATGGGTCTCGTGTGGCTAAGAACATGTGCCTTAGCACCAGGTCTCCCAATCCAAATTTTCTATCTCGAACCCTCTTGTTAAAATACCTAGTAGCTTATTGCTGGTATGCAGCAATTTTCAATTGGGCTTCATCTCGTCTTTCTTCAATGAGGTCTAGACTTTCTTCGAGCTGAGATTGGTTCGATTCATAATTGTATGCATTGCGCCGTATTGTTGGGATTTCGACCTCAATTGGTAACATGGCCTCGCATCCATAAGCTAGGGAGAAAGAAGTATGCCCCATTGAAGTCTATGTTGTGGTTCTATAAGCCCACAAGAGTTGAGGCAACTCCTCGGGCCATTTCCCCTTCGTCTCTTCTAGCCTTTTCTTCATGAAGCTTTTTAAAGTCTTATTGAATGCTTCGACCTAGCCGTTTGACTAGGGATGGGCCACAGAGAAGAAAAATTTTATTATCCCATTTTTTTCGCAGAAATGTGTAAACAAATCACTGTTGAACTGGGTCCCATTATCTAATACTATTTTTTTGCACACCCCATATCTACAGCTGATATTTTTTACTATGAAATCTAGGACTTTCTTCGAGGTAATAGTGGCCAAGGGCTCAGATTCGGTCCATTTTGTAAAATAGTCAATTGCGACCACAACATACCTTACTCCACCTTTTCCGATTGGCAAGGAGCCTATGAGGTCAATTCCCCATACTTTGAATGGCCATGGGGAACTCATCATGGTGAGCTCGGTGGGTGGAGCTCGCGGAATTGAGGCAAAATGTTGACATTTATCACATCATTTAACATATTCGAATGAGTCCGCCTTGACTGTGGGCCAGAAGTACCCCTGCCTTATCATTTTTTTCAATAAACTATGCCCCCCAGTGTGATCACCACAAAACCCTTCATGGATTTCTTCAAAATATTTTTTGCGTCAGGTGGGGTTACACATCGAAGTAATGGCATAGAGTACCCCCCTTCTATACAGCTTCCCCTCCATAATAGTGTATCCTGGAATTTGATACATCAGCTTTCGAGCCTCGTTCCGGTCTGCTGGGAGACTGCCGATTTCGAGGTAGTCAACTATTGGGGTCATCTAGGTTGGTTGTGAGTCAATCATGCATACTTCTACTTCATCAGGCTCGTTAATACTCGGGGTTGGTAGAAATTCTACTGGGACCACATTCAGTGTATCAACCTCGTTAGTTGTGGTGAGCCTAGCTAATGTGTCGGCATTTGAATTCTGCTCCCGGGGGACTTTCTCTATAGCGTAGAACTCAAACTGTCCTAGTGCTTCTTTTACTTTCTCTAAGTAAGCAACATTTTTATACCGTGAGCCTGATACTCCCCCAGGACTTGGTTAACAACTAGTTGTGAGTCGCTATAGCAATGTGTAGCCTTTGCTTTGAGCTCGTTGGCTATTCGAAGTCGTGCTAGTAATGCCTCATATTCAGCCTCATTTTTTGACGCTTCGAAGCCGAACCTTAGAGCCGAGTGGAAACGATTTCCTGTTGGGTAATTAATATGATGCCTACCCCCGATCCATTTTTGTTAGAGGATCCATCGACGTAAAGTTTCCACAGCTCGTGGGCTGGGGATACAACTTTGTCGTTGGAGACCCTAGTACATTCGACAATAAAATCTGCCAGAGCCTGTCCTCTGATTATCGTTCTTGGGTGATAAGTGATCTCGATCTGTCCGAGTTTGACAACCCACTTCATCAGTCTTCTGGACGCTTCTGGCTTGGACAAAACTTGCCGTAGTGGCTAGTCAGTTAACACATGAATAAGGTGTGCTTGGAAGTAGGGTTGGAGCTTTTGAGATGCATGTATCAGGCTCAGAGCCAAATTTTCCATTAATGGGTATCTTGATTCTGCCCCCAATAATCTTTTGCTGGCGTAGTATACAGGTTTTTGTATTTTCTTATCCTCCTATACCAGTACTGCAATAATGGCGTGCTCGGTTGTAGCAAGGTATAAATACAAAATCACTCCTGTAATAGGTTTGTACAAGATTGGTGGTTTGACGAGGTGGTTCTTAAGGTATTGAAACGTGAGCTTGCACTCTTCCGGCACTCGAACTTGCTGGCCCCTCTTAAAAGGTTAAAGAATGGAAAGCACCAGTCCGTATATTTTGAGATAAACCCACTTAAGGCTTCCATTCATCCAGTTAAGCTCTGGACATCCTTATGTTTTTTAGGTGAGGGCATGTCTATCAACGCCTTGATCTTGTCTAGATTAACCTCTATTCCCCAAGCATTTACTATAAATCCGAGGAACTTACCCGAAGATACTCTGAATGAGCATTTTTATGGGTTAACTTTCATGTTGTATTTCCGAAGTACAACAAATAACTTAGCAAGATCATCCACATGGTTATTGTTATGTTTAGATTTGACCAACATATCGTCCACATAAAATTCCATGTTATTCCCTATTTTTTCAACAAACATCATATTTACCAGCCTTTGGTATATGGCTCCAGCATTTTTGAGCCCAAAAGGCTTGATGTTGTAGCAATACTCCTTTATCGGTTACAAAGCTCGTATATTCTTGGTTCGGTGCATGTATGTCAACCTGGTTATATCCAGAATAAGCATCCATGAATGACATGATGTCTTGACCTACAGTGGCATCTACGAGCTGGTATATCCAAGGTAAGGGGAAGCAGTCTCTAGGGCATGCCTTGTTGAGATCAGAATAGTCGATACAGGTTCGCCATTTGCCGTTTGGTTGTGGGACCAACACTGGATTGGCGATCCAATCAGGATAAAAAGCATCTCGTATGACACGATTTGCTTTTAACCTCTCAACCTCTTCTTTAAGGGCCTTCTTTCTGTCATCGTCCAGGAGCCTTCGCTTTTGTTGCTTTGGGGGGAAGCTCTTATCAATGTTTAGTACATGGCTTATGACATTCAGACTAATTCCAACCATGTCCAAGTGAGACCATGCGAACACATCCTAGTTTTCTTTCAAGAAGCAAATTAATTGCTATCTTGACCTTTCAGAAAGGTTCTTGCCCATTTTTACCACCTTCGTGGAATCCTTTTCATCAAGCTCCACCTTTGCGAGCTCCTCCAATGTTTCAAGATCAACCCTTTCTTCTACTCTAGGGTCGATCTCCTCTTCTATCTTGAAGATGGATCTGTCCATCTCATGAATAACCACAAGTGTCTGGGCACTTGTTTGATTCTTTCCTCTCAAGGAAATGTTGTAGCATTCCCATCCTGTGAGCTAGTCTCCTTTCAACGTCCCGATGCCACTAAAAGTCGAGAACTTGATGGCCAGAAACCTAACAAACGATACTACCCCCAGCCCAATCAGGGCGGGTCTCCCGAGTAGTTTGTTGTAGGCCGACAAGATATCCACCACCTCGAACTCCATCATCTTTGTTACCGAGACTGGATAGTCTCCCAAGGTCACGGAGAGTTCAATGGATCCTGTACAGGCAATCCCTTCTCCTGAAAATCTATACAACGTTGTTGCACATGCTTTCAAATCGCGAAGAGTGAGTCCTATATATTCTAGAGTGGCCTTGTAAAAGATATTCACAAATCTCCCGTTATCAATCAGGATCCGGTGCACCCTCCTGTTCGCGAGTTGAAGAGTGATGACTAGGGGGTCATTGTGAGGAAATTGGAAGTGTGATGTGTCCTCTTCTGTAAATTTGATGGGTTGAGTTTCAACCCTTTGCTGCTTTGGAGCTCATGGTTCGGGTTCGTAGGCCTCCAGTCTTTAGCTCATTAACGTATCTCTTTTGAGCGTTCCTGCCCGATCCTGCAATATGTGGTCCTCCGAAGATGGTTACTACATCTTCTACATCAATTGGAGGAGGTCGCTCTTCCTCCCGAGCTCGGGAGTTATTCTGTTGGGCAGGTTGTGCAGTTGCTACCCTTTGACTTGTTGATGCTTGATTGGAATTTTAGTTTCTTACATACTGTCTAAAATATCCCCTCGAGATCAATCCTTCGATATCGTCCTTCAACTGTTGGCACTCATCAGTTGTGTATCTGATGTCTCTGTGTAATCTACATTATATATTGGAGTCTCTTTTTGCCTTCTGATTCCTCATTGGGTCAGGTCGCCTGAACGGGACCTGATTTTCATTGGCAAGAAAAACTTTTCCCGAGTCTCGTCGAGCTTGATATACACTGTGTTGACCAATAAATACTTGTCTCCCTTCTTGTTTTTCCCACCATTAGCCTCGGGGTTATTCCCTTCATTTTTCTTCCTTTTAGAAGGCTTATCCCCAGAGGGTGTTGATGTTGATGGGCCGCTTGTCGTTGTAGTTACCGGCTGGGAGGTCAGGTTTAATGCCGACCTCGCCTCTTCTACATTGAAAAACCTCTGGGCCCTCCGATTGAAATCGGTTAACGACCTTATGGGTTTTCTGTGCAAATCTTCCCAAAGGGGAATCCCTGGTAGTATACCAGCTCGGACAACCATTAAGTGGCCACTATCATCGACATTACGGGCTCGAGCCACATCTATATTAAACCTCAAAAGGTAACTTTTTAGTGACTCCTCTTGCTGTTATCGAACATTAGTCAAGGTCGAGGCTTCGGGCCTGACGCCAACCATAGCTTTGAATTATTTCTTAAACTCCTTTTCTAACTAATCCCAAGACGAGATCGAATGTCTTCTAAATTTCTCAAACCAATTTTTTGGTCGTCCTGTAAGAGTAGCTGCAAACAGCATGCATCGGAGCTCATAGCCAACATTGCCAGCTCACATGATGGTATTGAAGGTGCTCAAGTGACTGTATGGGTCTGAGTTCCCATCAAATGGTGCTACGTGGGGTATCCTACACTCTTGCGGAAATGGGGTATTAGATATATGTGGGGCGAAAGGCTCGAGCTCCTCGTTGGACTCTTCAGCCTTATCTTTGTTCCGCTCATCTTGCAAGAGTTTGAACGCCCTTTCCAACTATTCAATTCTCTCCTGAATCGTGTCTACTGGGGGTTGAGCTTGAACTTGAGGGAGCTGGTTATTATTTATGAAAACTCCAGTTCCTTGTCCGGGCATAAGGTTATTCTGATTTCCATACGCCGACTATTTTCGACCGTTCAAATGGTCTCGCAAATCCGGGTTTGTGGGATTAGCTTGCCCCTGATTATGGTTCAGGTGATCCCGAAGGTTATGATGATTCCCCCAATTCTCAGTATTTCTAGGCTTGGTATTATATCTAATTACAGACTGGGTGTAATCTGAGCTCCTGCTTACAAAGCTTACAGTTCTTTCTGGCTGCGAGGCTCAGTGATTGTGAGGTGTGTCACCCACTGGCCTCCTTGCTCCAGCCGCTTGTGATCTTGAAACCTGGCTTCCCGAAGGTTAGGGAGCTCTGTGTTCTCAGGCAGCCTCCCTCTCATTCCTCTGTTCGGGTCTGGCCTGACGATTTCCATCCTGAATGCCATTGCGAGATGGCCTCTGTGGTGCAGGTCATGGGGCCTCTCAGACTGGTGAAGGGTGTCTTATAGGAGATGGTGGATGTCTTATGGGAGATGGTGGCTGCCTCCCATTGTTGGGCCTAAACGGTCCAGAATTGGCCCAGACAAGCTCCGGGTTATTCCTTACTATCTCAGGATTCGGATTCCGAGCTACTGGAGGAGCTCGGTTATTCCAGGTCCCTGTTGACAGCTCCGCATTAAGGCTGTCGGTAGCTTCAGCCCGAGTGTTTCTCTGGGGCCTCAGTTGAGCCTGCTGGGTCCCTTGCTCAGCCCTTCTAGCATCCGTGCTTCCTCGAGGACGTCCTCTAGGTCTCTGAGGTGGTGCCTGGGCCTCAACAGCCTGTCTAGCTAGTTCTTAATTGAGCCTTGTCGCTTCTGCCAATTGTTTGTGCAATTGTCCATTCTCCAATTCCACAATAGGAACATATCTTTATGGATTATAGTAGAGATCCTCATCAGGCTTTCCAGGCCGATGTGGGTAGTCTTAAGTGCAAGGAGTTTGCTCCTCTGGTATTTGAGGCAATGGTCGCCCACCAGTGTTGGGGTTGTTCGCGGCGACCTTGATGATTCAGGATGTTTCTAATTAAACATTCTAACGTATTACTTAATGCTCTCAATGAAAGCATCAAACTGTTGACGTCGTTTTTTGTCAACTTAGAATATAAGAGAACTAAACACAGAATTAGAAAAATTAATAAAAAAAACACACGATATTTTACGTGGTTCAGCAGTTAAAATCCTCCTAGTCCACGAGTCAATATTATTGAATGATGGAATTCTCTCAAAGCTTTTAGAAAGAAATTTTCGCAGAGTATTCCCAATACCGAATTCACCGTATCCCCAAATGAATTTCTCTAGTCTATTTATAGGCTGGTTTACAAAATATCTTCCCCCTTATTTCGGTAAGTTATAATTCAAACTTCAAATAAATGCATTAATTACATAATATCTCATGATAATCAGGATTCATTATCAGATTACAACAAATCCCCAAGAAATAGGGATTTTCAAATAGTAACCGTATATAAACTAGATTATCGACCTTGCGATTACCGATCTCGAACATTTAACTTACATACTTTCGAGGTCAACCAACATCACGAGCTCGTCATTTTGATTAGCCTCATCCTTAGCAAGTAACTTTATCGAGATCATCCTCTTCGAGCTCGCAATGCCCAGGCTCGATCATTCTTGAGTGATACTCAATCACCAATACAAACAAATTATGAATTTATACAAGTGTTGAACCCTTGTAGTTGTAGTTTCAAGCTTGATTTTTAACCTCGAAACATCTTCGAGACCGCACTTAGTTCTGAGCTTACCAATTCCATCGTCATCGTCGTAATATCGAGCGAGACTGTCAGACCCAATCCACGTAAATGTTGATGACATGGCACACTTGCTTATTTCGAGCTTACATTTTACGAGCCTGTCTTTCGAGACCGTAATTTCTATTCTCGAAATTTAGGTGTAACATTTAGTTACATGTTTTTCCTATTTACCATCTCAATAATAATAATCTAATAATAATAAATGTAGTTACACATTAGTTTAAATTTAAATAAGATATTTACAATATATTATTGTTTAAATTGATCATAATATATACATTAAATTAAATTTTTGATTCATTCATGTTAATAAAACATATTCACTTATTCTCTTCAAGTAAAGAAATTGTTATTATTTAAATTAAAATAATTTTGATGTGATATAATATACATATTTATGAAATTGACGACACACAATATATTATCATCATCCCAAAATACATATAATAGCGATAATAATAATAATAATATGAAATTGACGTAACCATCTTATTTCTATAAATAACCCCAGGTTAATTTCCTTGCCAAAAAAATACATATAAGGGCAACCTTATAAGGTTAATTTTCTTTGTTGTATCTTATTGTCATCTTATTTTTTACAATATTATTTTTATATATATCCATGTTATGCTATTTGCATTTGTTTCTAGATATTATATAATATATATATAAATTAGGAGTTTCTTAGGTAGGGGCATACTTATTGCCCCTACCGTAAGGGTGTTTTCTATTTTTGGTATTTGGAGACATTATAACCTAATTTTTTATATATATGATAGTTATAGTAGTCATCTTGCAAATTTTCAGGAAATTCTAAATAATTTACAGTGCCGAAATCAGAGTTCAAATAGTATGTGTTGACGCGGTTTTTCGCCAACAGTGAATTAAGAAAATAACAAGGATGAATTAGTGCTTGATGGTAAACCGAAGTAAGAAAATAACTCTCAAGAACACTGGTCTTTTTACGTGGTTCAGTGGTTAAAATCCACCTAGTCCACGAGTCTATATTATTACTGCTTTTCTCTCTCTATTTTGACAGAGTTTCGGTATTACAGAATAATCATCCCCTTTCCTGTCTAATATTCTTAGTATTTATAGAGAAATTCCTTGGACAGGTTTGGGTAACCGTGTGAGACAATCACAGATTTGCGTATTTATTACATTTAATATGAAATATTCTCATTTATACTAGGATATGATCTGATCATGAAATAAATAGATTCCTAATATTTGGGACATTAAATATCACATGCTGGCCATAAGCGATCGTATAAAGTATCCAGGTCTTCAGGGATCCGCGGATTGGCCATATTTTCAATTTACCACGAGCTGAATACACCGTCGAGACCGTATCATGGAGGTCATGCCTTATAAATATTATAAGCTCGCGCTTATCAATTTATGCATCCCTAACAACCAGAACCGTGCTGTCAATGTGGAGAATACCTGGACTCATAAGTTATTCCTTCCATGCCGTTATTTGCCAGCTGTACACGATCTGAGTAAAAGACTCGTGCTAAAATTAGGATACACATTTGCCCCCCAAGTCCTTGCTCATGGTTTACGACATCATCTTCAGACCTATACAGTAAGGACTTTTAGAATTCTATTGCAATTACCCATGCTTGTCCACTACTTGAGTACTGGACACGTTGAACACTATCATTGGCATTTGTTTGAGTTTTGATGGCTGCAATAATGGTCTTGTCAACTTTTTGCCACTGTTTTGTCCTTTGAAACATAGCCCTTGGATCTTGTACTGACCAAATCGTGTGGCTCACACTGATTTATGTCGTTTACGTATAAATAGGATAGACAATTACCACAGTTCATCACCTTTTATTTGAAAACTTTCTCTATCTTCTCTCTTCTGTGTTTTCAAATCTTCTTCTTTCTCAGAGAAAGAAACCCAAAAACCTTTTGTTGCAACATCTCTCCAAAATCCAGTTGCTCAATTACTCAGGAGTCTTCCAGGAATTCTTCCTTGCGAAATCTACTTCTTCCATCGACGAACACACTGTAAGTCTTATTGTTTCAAAGAAACTTTTTCTTTACTAATTTCTGCGTTTTATTTACCATGCTCATCTATGCTTCGTCGTAGTTAATATTAGGATGTTTTCTCGATGTTTTAGGCACATAGGCTTTAACTTTAGGTTTAGTGAGAAGGTTTAGAATATCTCTTAAAACTATGACATTCACGAAACTGGGTATTTTCTTGGTAGATTTGGGTAACTTATGGAAAATTTTAGGAAATACCCATTCGAGTTATAGAAGATGAAAGGTTAGGGTTCAAAAATCAAATTTCTTAGGGAACACGTTTCTTGGGTGGTTTTTCTCTGAACCGCCCCCCAAGGACAGTAGTGGTTGGATTTTCTGACACACGAATCCCTAAATGTTAGGGGTCTGTTGGGAAACTGAGATGCATAGCGTAGGGTAGTGTGTGGGATCACGTAACAGGCTGAGACTAACTCAACTCGTATATCATAGATATCACTCTCCCCCATACATTCATGTCATAACCTTTACAAAATCTTAGATCGCCTACTAAGTGACTCGTCATTCTTGTTCATTAGGCGATCTAATGGCACCCAAGAAGAGCGTACCCAAGAAGAATGCACCTGGCTCGTCTGCTCAACGAACCAACAAGGGAAAAAGATCGCCTTCGAATCTCCTCTTCCTTATTTCAGCCCTGTGGTGGAGAGGGACGTTGTGGTCGACCCCAACACGTTCTTCGAGGCAGAGACCATCGCCTCCAAGATTACGACCCAAGGAAGGGTCAATAAAATTATGCTAAGCCATAATATAGAGGTCGGGTCCGGGGTCTGGGGTCCTCATTGCCCAACCTCCATTTGAAGGGGAACGAAGCTGCGCGCCCCTCCAGGATGACTTCGCTGCCTGGAGTGATGAGCACTTAAAGGCGGGGGCCTTCCTTCCCCTAGATCAATACTTCGCTGAACTTCCTTAACTACGTGAAGTTGGCACCTTTTTAGCTCCCCCCAAATTCATACAGACTTTTGGCGGGGCTGAGGTATCTCTTTCTGAAGCACGAGTGGAGGTCCCCACTCCGGTAGATATTATGTACTTCTTCTGCCTTAAGGCTAGCCCATAGCAAAAAGGGCGAGGTGACGATTTCTACTACCTCACCTGATTCCTAAACTCTGCTTTGGTCATCGAGCTACCAAGCCACCCCAATGACTACAAGGACCAGTTCTTTATGTCAAATAGGTTCCGAAACTATGAGCATCGATACTTAAACCGTCATCGTATGTCTTCTTTCTTTTCTTAGCTCCTAAAGTCATTCTTTTTTCTTTTTAAAGATATACTCCTTATACATATGCTAATTGCGTTTATTTTTGTGCAGCCATATTCATGAGGATGGAGAAGTCTGCGACCCTCGGGGGTCAATATGACACATTGTCTAGGCTCCTGCCCCGCGAGAAGGATTATCGCCAGCTCCTGAATGACGTCACAATGCTAGCGTGCAAATTGATCGGTGAGGGCCAGAATTTGGCCTTAAGAAGGATACGGGCTACCCTTTTGGTAGTCCACGAGTTCCCACCTCCCCAAGAAGGAAACTCTAAGGCCGCTGAAGGCAAGGAACAAGAAGAAGATGAATTGCCTCTGGTGCAAAAGACGCGGGCTCCCGAGGCTGCTCGAGGTCCTGAACTAGAATGAGCTACATCAGGAGCAGCAGCCGGCCCCTCTGGCCAAGGTAACCCATACCCTTATAGGGAATTAAATAGGGTTGTCGCTGGCTTTAGGCTAGTTAGATTTGACCCAAATCATCTCATCCACCACCACCCTAATAATCCAGACCTTAACATTACCTTGCTCCAGTGCGTGGATCACTTAGTGTTGCCCCATGATATGAATTACCCTAGAGGTACTATTGTCGTAGATAATACCTCAACCTTTAGGTCAGCCATTTTTTAGGAGTATGGGACCAATCGTAGGTCATGGCCCTCTTTGCTCCAGGGCGCTTTTGCCCTTGGATTTAGGCAATATGTAGAGGAGTCCAGCCCCGAAATATAACCTACGCCCGAACCTCCTATAATCCAAGAAATTGTAGATTTAGATTCCCCATCTTCTCTAGTAGTCTCAAGGACGGAGGTCGTGATAATAAACTCCTCCCCCAGCCCGGAGGGTAGGACTTTTATCTATTTCTTTTATGTAAATTTCTAACTTTACTTGTGTATTAACTCCAATCTTATTCTTTTCAGACGAAGAAATGGAACGATCCGGAGCTCCTGACCTCCGTACCGCTTTCCAGGGCGGAAAGTCCAGCTCGGGTCCTGTCATAAAGAAGCCCCGTTTTACAAAGAAAACCCCACCTGCGGCAGGAAACACCTCCAAATCCCATGCTAAGGGGAAAGGTACGTGCTCAGCAGCTTCGGCTTCCACCGTGACAGAGAAAAGGATTCCTCATCCACCTCATCTTCCTCGGTTTGTGCCTGCTCGGGATCAGGTAATACAAGTTGATCCCCCAGCTTCTCTTGTCCCCACCGCTACTGTGTGCATCCCAATCGATCCTCAAGATCTGGAGAAGATCCCCGATACCTTTCTAGGGACCCTCTATGAGACGGCGGACCACATAGTGGATCACGTTTATAAGGCCAACCCGAGGGATCTAAGGATGATAGAAGAGCAGAGCCTGGAGAATGCCTATCGTTCCTTAGTGAATTTCTTCTTTTCATCCTGGCCAAGATGCGTCTAACTTATCTCTTTATTTTGCAGTCGGCCCTGGCTCAGCATCACAGTATAGCCCGAGCTAAGGCTAGGAATGATGAACTCCAGGGTGAGCTCCAAGCCGCCAAGACTGCCCTGATCGCTACTCAAGAATTCGAGCAAACTGCCAAAGCTGCCTTTGCAGTTGCTTAAAAAGGCGAGCACGATGCCAAGGATACCCTTGCCAAGGCCTCAAAGATTTCCTTGGCTTCTCTTCAGGTCGAGGTTGCTGAAGCCAAAGTAAATCATCTAGAGGCTGAGGCTGCAGTAAGGAAGAGAAAGCGACCTCCCTGTCCGCCATGGAAGATATGTTGTATCATTGCTGGGCTTTTAACCAAGATGGCAACTTTTCTTTCATGGCCCCCGATCCATACCTTGAAAAATCAAAGGCGGGAATCTTGCAAGAGCCGTCAGAGACAAGGGATGCCTCTACAGCGGGCGAGTAGGAGATTGAGGAGGTCATGTCCTCATAACGTCCTAGAGGAGCTTAATGAAGCCTTCGTTGTTTTACTCTTTCCTTCTTTTTTTATGTTTGTAAACAATTTCCCTTGGGCTAAGTTCAAGGTTCTTTTTTCTCGGGACAACTTGAATTTCAATTCATATATCTGACTTTTAATCTATTTGTCTTTTCCTTTATTATCTCTCATGTTTATGCTTTCTTAGACTTGCACATTCGAGATTTTAGGAATCGATTTTTAGACCGGGATAGATATTTTGAGTTTGATTACATTCAAATTTAATGTGTTGATTTATATCATACATGTTAAGTGTCAGGCCTTGGACCCGCTTGTATCTTGGATTTGAAATATTTTAAACTTAGTTCGTGTTAGGTTTATTGACATCTTGAGCTTCTAAAAAAAAATCCATCGAATATCCAATTTTCCTAACTTCTAAGTTTTATATCTGGTTGTATCCAGGATTTTAAATGATTTGAACTTAGTTCGTGCTAGGTTTATTGACACCCCGAGCTCTTAAAAAGTCGTCAGATAATCAAATTTCCAAGCTTCTAAGTTTTTGACCTGGTTGTATCCAGGATAGTTTTATACCTAGTTGTATCCAGGATTTTTAGTAGAATCGCCTCGGGTTATATGCCCCCCATGTAACCAGAATGTAAAGACTTTCTTGGTTGCTTTTACAAGCATCAATACATGAGCTAATTGATAAATAACCTTATAAAGAAAAATTATTTAAAAACACGCTAACAAGAAAAATTATATAATAATCCCTTGTTATTTAATTAAATGGCTTTTATAACTAAGCCTTACATGAGTGGTTGGTAATACTACTGGTAATACTTCTTTAAGTGCATGGCGTTCCAGGTCCGTGGGACTGCTTATCCACTAAGCCAAGCTAATTTGAAAGTTCCCTCACGTAAAACTTCCATGATCTGATAAGGCCCTTCCCAGTTCGGGCCTAAAGCGTCGTCCTAAGGATCCTTGTTTGCGAAAAAGAACCTTCGGAGTACTAGGTCACCCAATCCAAAACTACGTCTTTTGACCTTAGAATTAAAATACCGAGTGATTTTCTGTTGATAGTGCGCAAGCTGTAACTGTGAATCATGTCGCTTTTCATCGATCAAGTCGAGAGACACTTTAAGTAACTCATCATTCCGCTCCTAGTTGAATGTCCTTAGTCTGTGCGCAGCTACCTTTGCTTCGACGGGAAGGGCGGTCTCACTTCCAAAGGTTAAGGAGAAAGGAGTATGTCCCATGGAAGTCCTGTGGGAAATTCGGTATGCCCAAAGTACTTGCGAGAGCTGCTAGGGTCATACTCCTTTGGCCTCATCTAACCTTTTCTTAAGGCTCGCCTTTAGGGTCTTATTCACACCATTGGCTTGTGGATATGCAACCGAAGAAAAACTTTTAATAACTCCGTGCTTTTCACAAAAATTGGTGAAGAGATCACTGTCAAACAGGGTTCCATTATTTGACACGATCTTTTTAGGAAGCCAAAATCAGCATACAATGTTTTTCACCACAAAGTCCAGGACTCTCTTTGAAGTGATGGTTGCCAAAGGCTCGGCCTCTACCCACTTCGTGAAATAATCAATTGCCACCACCGCGTAGCGAACTCCTCCCTTTCCCATAGGTAAGGATCTTATTAAGTCAATGCCCCATACTGCAAATGGCCACGGGGATGAGATCATCGTCAGCTCGACTGGAGCAGCTCGGGTGAGTATGGTGAAGTGCTGGCATTTTTCGCATTTTTGAACATGGGAGATGGAATCTTTTGTTAAAGTGGACCAAAAATATCCCTGCCTTAATATTTTTAAAGCTAGGTTTTCCCCCCAACATGATCTCCGCAAAATCCTTCATGCACATCTTGCAGGATAGTTTTAGCCTCCTCAGGTAGAACACATCATAGGAGAGGCAGTGAATGACCACGACGGTATAATGCACCATCCACTATCACATACCTCGGAGCTTGATAGAGTATTTTTCTCACGTCCTTTCTTTCCTCAGGTAGCCTTCCTGTTGTATGGTATTCCACTATGGGGGTCATCCAGGTCGGCCTTGTGTCAATCATCTCGACCTCTACCATTTTTTTTGCCACACTTGGATTCTCCAAGAATTCCACTAGTACTACGTTCAAAGTCTCAGCTTCCTTGGTGATGGCAAGTCTTGCCAAAGCGTCAGCATTAGAGTTCTGCTCGCGAGGTATCTGCTCAACAGTACTGTATTCAAACTCTTATAGCTCTCCCTTCACCTTAGCTAGATAAGTCGCCATCTTGGTACCACACGCTTGATATTCCCCCAACACTTGATTGACCACGAGCTGGGAATCGCTATAACACTGGATGACCTTTGCTTTCAATTCCTTTGCCGCTCTAAGCCTGGCTAACAAAGCCTCATAGTCAGCTTCGTTGTTTGATGCTTTGAATCTGAATCTCAGCGTTGTATGGAATCAATGCCCCTCTAGAGAGATCAATATGATCCCAGCTCCGGATCCATTCTCGTCAGATGAGCCGTCCACGAATATTCTCCACAACTTCTGCACCGGCTCCTTCAAAAGCTCCTCTTGAAATCTGATGCATTCAGCCACAAAATTAGCAAGGGCCTAGCTTTTGATCGAGGTCTATGGTGTGTACAGTATCTCGAACTGGCTGAGTTCTACTACCCATTTTAAAAGACGTCCCGACGCTTCAAGTTTTTGCAATACCTGCCTAGAGGTTGGTCGGTCATGACGTGGATTGAATGGGACTGGAAGTATGGTCTAATCTTCCTGGAAGCTAATATCAAGCATAATGCTATCTTTTCTATCAGTGGATACCGTGATTCAGCCCCAAGAAGTCTTTTGCTTATATAGTACACCAGTTTTTTAGCATGGTCTTCTTCCCGAACTAACACGGCACTGGCTGCATTTTTTGTCATGACCAAAGATAGGAACAGGGGCTCTCCAGATATAGGCTTAGACAATATTGGGGGTTCAGCCAAATGCATCTATAGGGCGAGGAATGACTGCTCGCACTCCTCAGTCCATTCAAATTTCTTATTTCCTCTGAGCAAGTTGTAAAAGGGCAAACACTTGTTAGTGGACTTTGAAATAAATCGGTTTAGCGCCGCCACTTTTCTAGTCAAGCTCTGAACTTCTTTACGCGATCTGGGCGAAGGCATCTCCAATAATGACCTGATTTTCTCTGGGTTTGCCTCTATACCCCTTGTATTGACTATGAATCCCAGAAACTTTCCCGACGCTACTCCAAAAGTACATTTATGGGGATTTAGCCTCATATTGTATTTCCTCAGGATTTCAAAACATCCCTTTAGATCGGAAACATGATTATCAGTAGTCTTGGATTTGACTAGTATATCGTCGACATACACTTCCATATTTTTCCTGATCTGATCAACGAACATTCTGTTAACTAACCGTTGGTAGGTAGCCCCGACGTTCTTCATCCCGAAGGGCATAACTGTATAACAATATACATTGGTTGGAGTCATAAAGCTAGTATGCTCCTGGTCCGCAGGCTTCATCGCGATCAGGTTATATCCAAAGTACGTATCCATAAATGACATGAGCTCGTGTCCCACAGTGGCGTCTACCAACTGATCAATTCTCGACAATGGGAAGCAATCCTTAGGATAAGCTTTATTCAGGTCAGAGAAATCGATGCAGGTCTGCCACTTTCCATTCGGATTCGGCACCAGGATCAGATTCATGACTCAGATCGGGTATTTTGCTTCACGAATGAACCCGCACTTTAATAACAGAGCTACTTCTTCTTCCAATGCCTCAGCTCGGACTGTTCCCAAACGTCTCTATTTTTGGGATTTCGCAGGCATGCTTTTATCCAAGTTTAGGGTGTGCATGATCACACTAGGGCTTATTCCTACCATGTCTTCATGAGACCAGGAGAAAACACCTAGATTCCCTTGTAAAAATTTAACTAGCTCATTTTTCCTATCATCACCAAGATTTTTCCCAATCTTAACGACTCTTGAAGCGTCTTTTGGATCTATATTTACCTCCTCGAGCTCCTCAATAGCTTGGAGCTCTGACCTGTCCTCGCCCATTCGTGGATCGATATCATTACTTGGGACGATGCCTCTATCCTTTGTTTCTTGAGGTTCTTCCATCCTGGAGACAACTTCCATTTCCTGGGACTCCTCACCTCCGTCACTTATGGCCATCGCTTGCTGCCTGGGTTGTGATTTTCCCTTCATGAAAATTCTATAGCATTCCCTAGCAGCGAGTTGATCGCCTCTGACAGTGCATATTCTCGTAGATGAGGGCAATTTGATTGCTAGGTGGCAGATAGAGGTTATGGCTTCAAACGCCATCAATGCAGGTCGGCCCAAAATCGCATTGTATGCGGCTGGACAATCAATGACCACAAACTCAAGAAGTTTGGAGACAGTTCGTGGGCCTTCACCAAATGTCACCACTAATTCGATTATTCCAATAGTTGCCGACCCTTCACTAGAAAACCCATATAGAATCAAGGAAGTTTTATTCAGGTTGGTTACAGACAATCCAATTTTTTCTAAAGTAGACCTAAAGAGTAGATTCACATAACTTCCATTATCTATTAGTGTCCTCCTAACTCTTCGGTTGGCGAGCTGAACGGTTATGACCAGAGGATCGTTGTGTAGGAACTGTACATGGCTGGCATCTTCCTTCGTAAAACTGATAGGTTGTTTTTCCAAACGCTACTGCTTTGATTACCGTTGCTCCAGGACAAACTCTACTCCGTTATGGGATTTCAGTTCGTTGATATACCTCTTTTGGGAACCTCTGCTCGTGCCTGCCAGATGAGGTCCTCCCGAAATTGTGGCTATATCTACTCCTGTTATTGGAGGAGGATTGTCTTGATTCACCTGAGCTCCGGTCTGATTAACTAGAATTTCTGGAGCTGACAGAGCATTTTGTCCAACAGGTTGACTGGAAGTTGCCCGATTTCGGGCGTACTGAGCCAAAGGTCCTTCCCTGATGAGAGTCCCGATCTCATCCTTCAGGTGTCTACAGTCATCAGTATTATGACCGATATCATTCTGGAATCGACGGAATTTCAAAGAATCTCACTTCGGCCTTTGATTCTTTAACGGTTCTGGTTTCTTCCATGAAAGGCAAGCAGAATTTGCCAAGAAGATGCGTTCTCTTGTATCCGTCAGATCGGTATATGTTGTGTAGACCGGTTTAAATTTCTCCACGGACTTGTTTTTCTTTGTTCTGTTCTAGTCTCCCCCGCCATTTCCCTTTCTCTTATTATTTCCCCCTTGGTTATTCTGGGCAACGGTTTGAGCCGTAGCTGCTACATCCATTACCGCTCCAATGGGCTGGACAGGACTGGGCTGGTTCCTGCGATGGAAGCTCACGCCTCTTCTAGGTTAACCCACCTTTGAGCTTTGTTCAAGATCTCATCCAAATTATTAACTCCTTTCCTCTGTAGCTCTTGCCACAGGTTGCCTCGAACAAGGATTCCCGTCCTCATTGCCATGAGCTTAGAACTCTCGCCGGCGTCTCTAGCCCGCGCAGCAACATTGGCGAACCTACTTAGGTATGCTTTCAATGGTTCACCGGGCTGCTGCTTTACATTTTCCAGAGAGTCAGCCTTAATTCGAGCTGCTTGAGAAGCCTTGAATGCTCTCTTGAAATCGGTGAAAAACTCTTCCACGAGCTGATTGAATGCCTCTTGTACTATTTGAACCACTGCCTAGCTGGCCCAATCAGAGTCGAGGGGAATATTAGGCATCTTAGCTCGGGCTCGATGTTGTGGGCCATCATCATGGTGTTGAACATCCCCAAGTGGTCAGATGGATCTCCATCTCCGTTAAACTTTGACAAATGTGGCATCCTGAAACCCTGTGGATATGCAGTAGCCGCAATATTCGGGGCGAAAAGCTCGAGTTCATCCTCTTAATTGCATTCATCTTTCTTTTTTTCCGACAGGAGCCTTTTCATTAGCTCCTCCATCTGGACTAACCTTTCAAGAGTTTGGTCTCTAGTTCCTTGGTTATTCTGGGGCTGTTCAGCAGCTCCCGTCCTATCGTACGCGTTCGGTGGGTTGTTGTCCCTCCAAGTTCGGGCTTGCATTTGTGGGACATTCCCATTATCACGTACTTCAGAAGGACCTCCCCCTAGACGAGTGTAACTAACTTCTTCATTTCGGGCTGAATTTATTTTCTACGAGTTTAAGCGGTCTTGCAAATCAAATTGTGGATCGAATCGAGGACTCTGAGTCGAACTCAGGTGATTTCTTAGAACGCCTTTGGACCTACCACTTCGATGGTTTTCAGTCCAATAACTTCCATTAGCGATGCTTACTGCTCACGGTTGAGGCTAAGGGTCTGGACTACTGACACGTGTCTGCGGGACATAAGTAGGGGCTGACGGAGGAGGATTTCTCCTGCTGTCCCCATAAACAGGAATGTCCCATGCAGAACGAGGCAGTGTTGTATGTCTTATGGGTGATGGGGGATGCCTGACTGGCGAGGCAATTCTTGTCCCATCAGGGCAAACTAAATTAGCCCGCAATCGCTCTGCCCAACCATTTCTAGCTCTTTGCGCCTAGCGATCCGATTGTGACGCAGGAGGGTTGGTCGGAACATTTTGTCTCTGTGAGCCTGCTTCGGCTCCTCCTTGTGGGTTTCCATGGGTATTCCCATGCGTGTTCGACGGTGGACCGAACTTAGGGTCATAGTTCTAACCGATCGACTGACATGCCGATGACCCCTGGGAGGGCCACTAGGCTGAGCATTTTGGCGATCTCGCGATGTGGGCACAGAACTTGGAGAGGCAGTTCTGACTGACCGACTTGGTTTGGATCTGTTATTCCTGTGGGACTTATAAGTCCCACTTTTCCTCTTTCCGACATTAGCGTCGGTTGTAAGAGGGGGTAACCGAGCCAAAACCTCCTCGATTTGCCTATTTGCCTTAAAAAGATGGCTCCTTAACTGCATGTTTTCAAGTTTTACTGCAGTTAAGTAGTCTGGGTTTGGATTCGGCAGCAATGATGCCAAACTCCCAGTATCACCGTGGCCCACCGGTTGTTTTCCCGGTCGTTGCTGAACTTCAGGGCCATGCTCATTTGAAACAGTGGTATGGTGGGCCCCCGGCCCACCAGGCTGTTCCATCTCATTGTCGTGCATCAAGCGAGTGACCACCATGATGGGATTTTATTGAGATTTTGATGAAAGCACTAATTTTCCTCTCAATGAAATCACCAAATTGTTGACGCAGTTTTTCTCCAACAGTGAATTAAGAAAATAACAAGGATGAATTAGTGCTTGATGGTAAACCGAAGTAAGAAAATAACTCTCAAGAACACTGGTCTTTTTACGTGGTTCAGTGGTTAAAATCCACCTAGTTCACGAGTCTATATTATTACTGCTTTTCTCTCTCTATTTTGATAGAGTTTTGATATTACAGAATAATCGCCCCCTTTCCTGTCTAATATTCTCAGTATTTATAGAGAAATTCCTTGGACAGGTTTGGGTAATCGCGTGAGTCAATCACGGATTTGCGTATTTTTTACATTTAATATGAAATATACTAGGATATGATCTGATCATGACATAAATAGACTCCTAATATCTGGGACAATAAATATCATAGGCTGGCCATAAGCGATCGTATAAAGTATCCGGGTCTTCAGGGATCCGCGGACACACCATATTTTCAATTTACCACAAGCTGAATACACCGTCGAGCCCGTATAATGGAGGTCGTGCCTTATAATGGAGCCCAGTTCCCTTGTCATGGTCGTGCCTATCAGACGTTATTGGGCTTATTGATGACTGGGCCTGTAGAACTTTCTACTTCCTTGTTCATCAGGCTCAGGATGGGCCCGAATCTACTTAAGGGAGCTCATAGGCCCATTGCGTCATGCCACGTGTTCAAGGGGAAAACAAGGATAACATTTACCCCCCATGCCTTCATCCGTGTTTACATGGTGGAGACTTGCCTCATTCTCCCATATCAAATCCAAATATCCCGGTTGGTTTCCAAAAAGGCTGGTTCATTTACTTGGGGGCCACTTGGGCGATCTTGCACTTTGGAGATTTGCCTCATTCTCCCGGATCAAATCCAAATATCCTAGTTTGTTTCCCAGGAGATGGGTTCATTTACTTAGGGGCCACTTGGGTGATCCCCGTCCTTTTGAATTCACCACGTTTTATACACGTGACATACAATAAGTGGTGCGTCTGTACCATTCATGCCTTACAGATCTGAAAAGAATCTTTTAATTATCAAAGTGACCAATGGGTGTCAGTATAATCTTTGAGGCGTCCCGTCTGCACGATCGATGTTATTAGGGTACTCAAGTAGGTTGTTTAATGCTTCTGCATCATCTGAGACCATTGGATGGGGATAGCTTTTAAAATTTATTAATGTAGATCGTTGGATAAGGTAGGTGCGGATCGTGAATTGGCGAATCCATGATCTGGTACTTGATGGGGCTAATTAAAGCCTCTGCGTTATCCGGAACAGTTAAAAGGGGGTAGTCATCTGGAGTCATTGGATCAAGTAGTGGATTTTTTCCCAATAAATACCTCAACAATTTCATTTCCAATTTTTCACATTCTAAACATTCAGAGCAAAATGAGATCTTTTTATGTCCCAAATTGCCCACGAACTTTTTCGGCGATTAGTTCATCTCCACACCTATTTATTTCTAACCTGGCCTCTTTCCGTTCAATCATCAGAAGGTTTGGTCCCGGTTCAACCAGTAGACGACCTCCTACACCACCTTCTCAAATTTAATTCTGAGATTCTGCCGACCCTGTCGCCGGAGACTCTACAACTTTCAGGCCCAGTACCTCACAGTAAGTTTTCTGGTCTTTTTCCTCTGTTTACTCTTTTTTATTGTAACGTTCCTTCCGCAACTATAAACTGTTAGGGCCGCAATGACCGTGTAGGGTGGTTCTGAGTAGAATGGTGTAGGTTTGAGATATAGATTTTCCAGGCAATACCTCTAGTATGATTGTTCTGGATCACTTCAAACGTTCCAAGATTAATTCAGGAGAGTTAGGAAAAACCTCTTACTTTTAGTTCCTGAACAAGGTTCCTGGGATATTTATTGATCCCGAATCTGGGTCCGGAGGGGACTTCTCCAAGAATTTTTATGAGAACCCTCGTATCTTAACCAATTTTTTGGGTTTTGGTGCTAACTGCTTGGTTTTTGTTTCCTTTGCTGCTTCCAAGTCCTTGACCATGAATCGCGAAGTTACCCTTCACCTAAAAGACTTCCTTCAATTGGGCCCCATAGTCTTGGAAGGGCATATGCTCCCCACGAGAAATGTATGGGAGATGGATGGGGAGAGGAACGAGTTCTGAAACTAACAGATGTTGGATGCCCTGGGGAAACAATTGTGAGTGGAATCAACTCTCGGACTCTTCTACAACTGGCTGGCCCGGAAGGAAGAAAAGGCCCATACCAGCGTGGGCGAGTTCGGGGCCTAGAGCATAGGCCATATCATTGCGGGAGCAATGCTCCCGCTTCATAATTAGTTCGCACAATTCCTAAAGTTGGTGGAGATCACGTTGTTCCAACTCTTGCCCCAGGCGTACAAGCTACTTGCAGAATAGCGCATCTTATGTGCGTCGAAGGAGATCCCGGGGCCCACCCACGCGGAGGTGTTATACTTCTACAAGCTGGAGCCGCAACTTAATGCTAAGGACAAGACCCAGGACGTATTCTACATATTAAAACCCTGAGGTGATTAAATGGCTCCATTCAGCACCTGGAAGAACCCCCGGACGCCAGACACTACTAGTTCATGGCATCCGGGTTCCTCTTGGAGAAGAACCCCACGTTGGTGATGGACTTTCAACGCGTGGGTGAGTTGTTTTTCCTCTTGGCTCATTTAGTTTTCTTTCTTTTCGTCTACTCCCCACCCATGTTCCTGGAAAACAGAACTGTACGCCCAGACTCTCCTCACTAAATCAATCTTGGACCGCTAGAAGTATTATGCCACCCTGAGCATGGAGGAGTTGTACGTAGGGGGCTTTGTGAACACGGACAATCTTCGACTGGTTGGGATGCTTGTCGCCAACTAGACAATAGATACCCCTAGCTTCTTGGGGCTGCAGTGCAAGAGGGATTCCATCCTAAGGGAGGATTTTCCCTCGTTCACATCGAGGCTGTAGAGGTCGTGGCCCAAGCGGACACAGAGAAGAAGAAGAAGAAGGAGCAAGCCCGCCAAGCAGATAGGACCCCATCTGAGGAGCTGGACGCCCTTATCAAGGGGACTCAGCTGAATATTGGGGCTCCCAAAGCTAGCATTTCAAGGCAAGGTAACTCGCCTCTGCTTTTAACTTATTCTCCTCATTTTGAGGACTTAGTTAGGGATAGGAAACTGTATTGAGATTACCTAATTGGGGTCGTCAGAGAAGTGGGGCTTCCTTGACCCATTGTCTTAGATACTTTAACCCTCATGTACTCGTCCGGGTTCTTATAATACGGTAACTTTTTGGACCTAAGCGATATAGGGAACCTCATTCATTCTTTCACCCTGGGGGAGTTGATTCATGCCCGTTCTTTAGATAAGGGTTCATCCCGGAGGACTTTAGACCTTAATATTTTCCTTAGATTTTGACTTCCGTCCCCATTCATATGTTTTACTAATTAGTTTCTCTATTTATTTCAGGTGACCTAGAAATGCCTAACCTCATGGCCAAGATGAAGGAGATGATCGAGGCCAAGGCGGCCGCGGGCAAGGCTTTAGTGAAAGGGCCGCCAAGGGCCCGGCCAAGAAGAAAGTGATCGAGCTGATCCTAGGGGATTCAAGGCCAGTTCCAGACATTTTGTAGAGGTCTTCGGTGGTGATTTCTCCCATGGTGACGCGAGTTGAAGCGATGGAGGAGTTATCCGGAGTGCCCGAGGTGTAGAAGACGTCATCAGGGAAAATTTCGAGCCAAGGCTTGCTATGTGTGTGGAACGGTGGGGCACCTCAAGAAGGATTGCCCAACAGTGAAGAAAGGGGAAGCGGGAAAGGTGGACAGCTTGAATCCAGCTTGAGTGTTCACTTTGACACAGGCAGAGGCCGAGGCTAGTCCCTCGGTAGTGACAGGTCAGCTTTCTAGCGTTGGCTCTCCTTTTACTGTATTGATTGACTCTGGTGCTACACATTCCTTTGTTTATATTAAAGTGATTGATAGATTGTGTAGACCTAGTGAGTATCAGACTGTGGGGTTTAGGACTTTATTGCCTACTAGGGAACTGGTAGTTTCTAGGAGATGGATTAGGGCACTCCAATGATGGTTGATAGTAGGGAGCTTTCAGTTGACTTGATTGAGCTAGATATGGAGGATTTTGACATGATCCTAGGAATGGATTGGCTGGTCAGGTATGGGGCTACCATTGACTGTAGGAAAAAGATGGTGACTTTTGAGCCTGAGGGCGAGGATCCTTTTGTCTTCGTGGGTGTGGTATGTGGACCCCGCATACCCATGATTTCAGCATTAAGATCCAGAGACATGTTGCAGGGTGGATGTATAGGTTTTTTGGCTAGTGTGGTGGACACTGCCAGGATGTTGCCAGTAGGGCCGGGAGAGACCGGGGTGGTTGGTGAGTTTTCGGATGTATTTCCTGAGGAGCTACCGATGTTGCCGCCATGCAGGGAGATTCAGTTTGTTATCGAGTTAGCACCAGGGATAGAACCAGTATCAAGAGCACCATATAGGATGGCACCAGCAGAGTTGAAGAAGTTGAAGATACAGTTACAGGAACTTCTAGGTTTAGGATTTATCAGACCTGGTTACTCTCCATGGGGAGCTCCAGTTTTGTTTGTTAAGAAGAAGGACGGGACTCTGAGGATGTGTATAGACTACAGGGAATTGTACAAGTTGACCATTAAGATTAAATACCCTCTACCAAGGATTGATGACTTGTTCGATCAGCTACAGGGAAAGACGGTGTTCTCAAAGATTAATCTTTGATCTGGTTATCACCAGCTGAGGATCAAGGATGAGGACATACCGAAGACGGCCTTCCGAACGTGGTATGGGCACTATGAGTTCTTGGTCATGTCTTTTGGTTTAACCAATGCTCTGGCAGCTTTCATGGATTTGATGAACAGGGTGTTCAAGGACCTCTTGGATCAGTTAGTCATTATCTTCATCGACGACATATTAGTGTACTCCAGTTCAGAGGCAGAGTACGAACAACATCTTCGACAGGTTTTACAGAGGTTAAGGGAGCATCGGTTATATGCCAAGTTTAAGAAGTGTGAGTTTTGGTTGCCAGAGGTGACTTTTCTTGGGCATATAGTTGGCGCAGAGGGGATTAAGGTGGATCCGTCCATGGTAGAAGCGGTGAGAGATTGGCCGAGGCCAAGGAATGCCTCGGAGGTGCGGAGTTTCCTTGAGTTAGTAGGTTATTACAGGCGGTTTGTAGAAAGATTCTCGAAGATTTCTTCACCAATGACAGAGTTGACACAGAAGAATCAGAAGTTCATTTGGTCAGAGAAGTGTGAGGACAGTTTCCAAGAATTAAAGCGACGACTTATTACTACGCCTGTACTGAGTCTTCCTTCGGAGGAAGGAAAGTTTGTAGTATACTGTGATGCATGACGTGTGTTGATGCAGAATGAGAGGGTTATAGCTTATACATCGTGGCAGTTGAAGGAGTATGAACAGCGATATCCTACCTTGGAGCTGGCAGCAGTGGTATTCGCACTGAAGGTTTGGCAATATTATCTGTATGGGGAGAAGTGCGAGATATACACTGACCATAAGAGTTTAAAGTATTTCTTCACCCAGAAGGATCTGAACATGAGACAGAGGTGTTGGTTAGAGTTGGTTAAGGATTATGATTGTGATATCATTTACCACCCAGGGAAAGCCAATGTTGTGGCAGATGCATTGAGCCGGAGGGGCTCGGGGCAGTTATTTAGTTTTGTTCAGATCTCTAGAGAGTTAGCAGATGAGATGGCCAGGGCAAAGATAGAGCTTGTGGTGGGCCGGTTGGCCAATATTACCTTGCAGTCGACCCTTCTAGAGCGGATCAAGGAGGGTCAATTGGTAGATGCACAGCTACAAGAAGTTCGACAAAATGTCTTAGCGGGGATAGCTAAGGATTATTCTGTTTCTGAGACTGGTATGCTTCGATATCAAGGGCAGATTTGTGTTCCAGAAGATGAAGAAATCAGACGAGATTTACTAGATGAGTCTCACACTACGCCGTACTCGCTTCATCTGGGTACCACGAAGATGTATCAGGATCTACGAACATTATATTGGTGGCCCGGGATGAAGAAGGATGTGGTAGAGTATGTGGCAAGATGTTTGACATGTCAGCAAGTGAAGCTGAGCATCAGCGACCAGCAGGGTTGCTTCAGCCTTTGGGTATTCCTGAGTGGAAGTGGGAAGACATTTCCATGACAGTGGGACTTTGTAACTCGGTGTGGGTAATAGTGGACAGATACACCAAGTCAGCTAATTTTCTGCCAGTGAAGTCAACTTACACAGTGGAACAGTATGTAGAGTTGTATGTGAGGGAGATAGTTCGTCTCCATGGGGTTCCTAAGTCTATTGTATCTGATCGAGACCCTATCTTTACCTCCAAGTTCTAGGGAGCCCTGCAAAGAGCTATGGGGAATCAGTTGAAGTTTAGCATAGTTTTTCATCCTCAGAATGATGGACAGTCTGAGAGAATGATTCAGGTGTTAAAGGATATGCTTAGGGCATGTGTGATTGATTTCGAGGGATCTTGGAGTAAGTATCTCCCGTTGATCTAATTTTCGTATAACAATAGTTATCAGTCCATGATTGGAGTGGCTCCTTATGAGATGTTATATGGGAGAAAGTGTATGTAATGCCCCAATTTTCCTAATAAGGTTTAGGACCTTCATTAGGAGGTCGAGAGGGCCATAATTGATTTATTGTGTTATTAAATGATAATATGCATGTTTAGGTGTATTAAATATGCATGTGAACTCATTTCTGAGTAATTGGGTGGTTTTCATATTTTGGCCATTTCGGGCATATTTGGCATATATGTGATATGTGTGTGGTGCTTTATTATTATTTGGTTATGCCAGGGTTACCCAGCATGAGACGATCCTAGGAAGTAAGCTAGTGGGAAAGTCACAATGGGATTTATTCTTGACTCAGAGTGAGTCAAGGGGTATTTAGAGCATTACCGGGTTATTGGGTAATGGGAATTAATATTTGGTGATAAATTGGGAGTTAGTAAGATCAGGGGGAAATTCTGGAGGTTTTGACTATTTTTCCCCCGGGAGTGTTTTCGGGACCCCGAGCGTTAGGATTTGTTTGAGGCTACTTAAGCTTGAAGTAACCTTTCAAAGAATAAAAGAATGTTCTGTATGTACTCTCTCCCTCTAAGTTCCCTTTTCGTCTCCTGATCGCATTTTTGAAGGTTACTTGGGTTCTAGGACTCGGATTCAAGCGAGGATCGAGGCGTAGCGATCCTAGGGAAGATTAGAAGCTTATTAGCCGGAGGATTTAGTTGGAAACAACCCAATTGGAGGTAATTCAAGTTTTATGTTTTAAGTTTTTTAAAGTTTATAAGCTTGAATTGGACTTTGTGTTTTGATGAGTTTTTTATTGGATTGAAGTTTGGGTTTTATGGGTTTTGGATCATGGGGATGTTTGGGAACTTTGATTTTTGGATTTGGAAGTGTTTAGGTATGCTTTTGGAAGGTTTGGAATGAAGAAAATCGAGGTTATGGCTGGTTTCTGGGTGGGGCCTGCGCCCCTCAGCTAGTGGAGTTTGGCCTGTTTAGTGGGCGTCGCGGCCCTTGCTCATTATGTGGCTGGGGGCCGCGGCTCAAGGAGCTAGGGACGCAGCTCAGGCAGGGTTTTGAGGCTGTTTGAGTGTTTTGATCTCGGGAACTTGGTTTTAGGCCTCAGGATCATTCCTACTACTCGGATTAGTGGGGTTTGATGTCTTGGAGGCTAGGTCTTGGTTTCGGGATTGGTTTTAGAACTTGAACTCATTGGATCACCGTTTATGGTTGTGACTAGGTTTTCACTAGAGGCTTGGAGTAAGGATCATGCTTGTGGCTCATTTATTGGTAACCTGTGCTTGGACCAAAGGTAAGAAAATTGCACCCTGTGTATATGTGACATGCATGGTTGTTCTTGATGCATGTTGGATGTATAAATGTGAGATGCATGGTTATTGTTGAGGCATGTCAAGTGATTAAAGGTGATGCATGTGTTGCACGAGAAACATGCGATTAAGGCATGCTATGAATATTGAATATGTGATTGTTCAGAGCCTGAGCCTCTGTGTTTATGCATGGTCCTAATTATGCTAGCAATTGTTAAGTAAGCATGTTGAATGCCCTGTATTTGGATATTTGACAGACGATATATGTTTGGTAGCATTGCTTACTTGTGTGTGGCTCCAACTATTCAGGATCGACACTGGTCGCGTATTACTGACCTGAGAGTTAGAAACGGCATAAGCGTCATGAACACAGAGCTGATAAAATATTAGATCTAATCGATATCAGCATTGAATGACTCATATGGGGTATTAATGCTGGACTGACCCTAAGTTCGATGAAAATTATAAGCGCTTGACTAGTCTTGGACTAGTTACTCAGAGCCACAGCCAAAGGTGACTCTTTTGTCACATGGCTGAGGGAGCGAAATCCCATATTAGTGACTTTGTAATTAGTCACTTGTTAAAAAGGTACAGACTCCCTGTTAGTGACTTGATAATTAGTCACTCGTTTAAGGGTACTGACCCCTGTTAGTGACTTGGCAATTAGTCACTTGTTAAAAGGGTACAGACCCCCTGTTAGTGACTTGGTAATTAGTCACTTGTTAAAAGGTACAGACCCCCTGTTAGTGACTTGTTGATCAGTCACTCGTTTATTGTTTGAACTTATTTGCCTGCTTGAATGTGGATGTATTTGCTAGGCATGTGCCTTATGATTTGATGACATGTTATTACTGTTCATGAGCATATTAAATTTTCTTGCTGGGCTTCGGCTCACGGGTGCTAAGTGGTGCAGGTAAAGGCAAAAGAAAGTTGGACCATCCTTGAGTTGGAGAGCTTAGGTGATGATGTGTACATGTGCAGCTGCTCGACCACCACGACCGAGGTTTGAAGAGGAACTAGGGTTAAACCCTGTTTTGTCGCTTAGATCGGCTGGTTGTAAATATTTTCTTGTAATAAACCTTTAAATTATATTTTTGGGATCCCAATGTATATAATAAACGTTCTAATGAAACGTTATATCTTAACCAAAAAATTTAATCCCTAAACTGCTAATCATACTTAGTTACACGATTTTAGCCAAATGACTCGATTAGCGAGTTTAGCACTGTTTACAAGGCACACCGTAATGGTCCCTGGAGTTTAGGGCGTTACATTGTAGATCGCCCATTCATTGGGATGAGATGGGTGAGAGGAAATGCTTGGGGCCAGACATGGTTCAGAATACAAGTGAAGCTATTGAAAAGATTTGAGCCAGAATGCTTGCTTCACAGAGTAGACAAAAAAGTTACGCTGATCCCAAGCGTAGGGACGTGGAGTTCCAGGTTGGGGACCACGTGTTTCTGCGAGTTTCACCACTGTGAGGGGTAAGGAGATTTGGAGTAAAGGGCAAGCTGAGCCCTCGATTTGTTAGACCTTTCGAGATTCTAGAAAGGATTGGACAGGTGGCTTACAGGTTGGCTTTGCCACCGTCATTGTCAGGAGTGCACGATGTATTTCATGTATCTATGCTGTGGAAGTATGTTTCAAATACAACGCATATACTCAAGTATGAGAACTTAGAGTTGCACACAGATTTGTCCTATGAGGAGCGACCAATTCAGATTTTAGATCGGAAGGACAAAGTTCTACAAAATAAGACAATTTCGTTAGTTAAAGTATTGTGGAGAAATAGCAAGGTCGAGGAAGCGACCTGGGAGCTTGAGATGGTGATGCGGGATCAGTATCCCGAGTTATTCAGGTAAATTTCGAGGACGAAATTCTTAGTAGGAGGGGATAGTTGTAACGACCCAAAATCACTAATATGGCTTAAGGGCCTTGATTAGTGTGCCGAGAGGGCATAAGTGGCTTATGTGTGTGTTTATTAATTTAATGCTTGATTATATGATAAGTATTCTCGTATGGTTATATGAATGTAAATGTGATTATATGCTATAATTGTGAGAACCACATTATCATGTGGGTAAATCTGCAGCATGCGACTTGAGGCGGTCCTAGGGAGCTAGTTAGCGGGAAAGTCACAACGGGGCTTAATACTTGACTTTGGGCAAGTCAAGGGGTATTTCAGGTATTGGATGGTTTTTAGGTTATCGGGTTATGGAAATAAATAAATGGAGATATATTTGAGGTTGGGAAGTTTAGGCAGGAATACTGGGGAATTTTACCATTTTGCCCTTGGGGACGTTTCCGGTACCCTGAGCCCTCAGGATTGGTTTAATTGCTTGAGGGTAGATAGATAAAACTTAGGAAAATAGTGGCAACTTAAGGAACCGACCCTTTCCTTTCCCTCTCCTTCTCTCTTCTTCTCTCCCAAGGAAATCACTGAAAACTAAGGGGATTTGACTGGGAATTCAGAGGTTTGAGCTAAGGAATTGGAGGATTAACTCTGTGGAATCTAGGGGAATCAAGCTAGAAATAAAGGTAAGCACTGAATTTCATTTTGATCAGTTGGTTGTGAGGTTTTTGGGCTGAAATCTAAGGGTTCTTAGGTTCTTAATTTCAAGGTTGAATTAAGGCAGGAAGCTTGGGAGTTAGCTCATAATTTGCTTAGAGAAGTGGTTCTGTAGTGGAGGTAAGCTTGGATTTATGATCTAATGGTTGAATTCTGGTGTTTCATGGCTGGTTTTTATGTTCTTAAGCTTCTGGGTTTCAAAAATTAAAATGGGATTTTAATGAGTTTCTAAGCTAGGTTTTTGCTGGATTATGTTACTACAATCATGTTAGAAGTTTTGTGATCAAAGGATTTTGGAATTAGGATGGTTTGGGGTGGTTTTGAGCAAGGTTGGGATGTTAAAAATGGTGGATTTTCTGGGCACGAGGGGCTGGGCCGCTGCTCTGTTCTAGAGTGTCGCGGCCCTGCGAAGCAAAGAAAAGCCAAGGAGGTTCTGCAGTAGGGAAGCGCTGCGGCGCCACAAGGCAAGGCCGCGGCATGTGTTTATGGTCAGAGAGGCCTAGCCTCTATTTTAGGGGGTGGGTCGCGGCCCTTAAGGTTATTTTTGGTTATTTGAAGGTTTTAAGCATGGGAACCTAACCTAGGATGCTCAGGATCGATTCCACCACCGTGCTTTATGGAATTCGATGTCCCGGAAGCTATAACTTCACCCAGAAACCTTTGTTCGAATATTAATTGAATCCCTTATCTTGGTTGTGACTAGGTAGAATCTAGGGCTCGGGAGACAGATCGTGCTCAAAGGGCATTTCTCGTAATCGAAGCGTTTGGAAATTAAAGGTAAGAAAACTGCACCCGGTTGTGGATTCACAATGGGACTAAGGGTTCCCTAATTTGTATGCCTTATAGAGGATGGTATTATGCCATGTGAATAGTAGATAAACGGCCTAAGAGTGCCGAAGTTTACATTAGCGCACAGGGCATGGCTCAGCCATTGGTAGCTGAGGACAACTTATTATGCACTGAGCTCGGTTTAAGCGGGCCGGAGTCAGTGGGGCAAATAGAGGGTGTGACCTAAGGGTGTCGACCCTATTTATTGTGTAATCTGGTTGTTGTGGTTGATTGTTGAATATGATATGCTGAATGGCTGATTGTTAGCTTGTGAAATCTTGTTTATGTCAATGAGTTATATGTTTATTATGGATTGCTAAATGTTTAAACATGCTTAAAGGGTTTATGATTATTATCAGTACTTGTGTTATGATATTACGCTTTCTTGCTGGGCCTTGGCTCACGGGTGCTTCGTGGTGCAGGTAAAGGAAAGGGCAAGCTGATCAGCCTTGATTTAGAGAGCTCTGGGAGCAGAATGTACATGAACAGCTGGTCAGCCGCCACGGTTGAGGGGATACAAGGACAGGAGAACCATAAACATCTGTTTTTCCTTTAGAATGGCTAGTGGTTGTCTGTACACTGGAAATTTTGTAAACAGACTTTTAAATGTTGTTTCTTTTGGGATCCCATGTTTAAAATGTTTAATTATAGGAAATGTATCTCTTGAGGCCAAAACCTTTTAACCCTAGCTCATTCATGATTTCAATAGCACGTTTTTAACTAAATGACTTGATTAGCAAGTCCTGCACCTTTATAAATGCACAGTGTAGCAGTCTTGGCTATCCAGGGCGTTACACTTTAGTTTGTTCCAGGATGCCATGTTGGCTCATAGGAACGTGGATCTAGTGTCATAGATGGCGATGAAGCTAGAGATGGCCTAGATGGAGCTGGAGGGGGTCGTTAACCAGCGGGAAGCCGCTAAGGAGGCCCTGGCCAAGGAAGCTGCCCGGACTAAGGCTGATCGCGAGGAAGCTGCCCGGATTCAAACCCAGCACAAAGAAACTTTATACAGGAAGGAAGCCGACCATAAAAAGTTGGTAGACAGTCTGAAGGTGGAGCTGCTTCATGTTCAAGGCTCAGAGGCATCAATCAAGGCCCTTTTGAAGGCAGTTGAGTCCCAATCTCGCCAGGAACGGGAGAAGGTTGCAACCCTCAAGTCCCGGAACCAGGCTCTGGATGGCATGCTTCAGCTGGAGCTAAAGAGGAGCGAGGAGGCTCACCAAGCGAAGGAGGCAGGCTGATTCCTTGCTGAAGGCCACTTTTGACGAGGCCATTTACATGGTCTAGCTCCAGGACAAAAACATGAACCTCCTCGTCTACTCAGATCTGGCTGCGAAAAAGGTTGAATTTGAGGCCAAGGAGAAAGTCGATGCGGAGCTTTTGGTGGGGGGTGAGCAAGATGAGACTATTCTGGATGTCCTAGACCAGAGCGAAGCCTAGGCTTGGGCCTTCGTGTTGTAATCCTAGCTTATTTCCTTTCTGTTTGAACAAGTATTAATTTTACGGACGCAGATGCGTCTAAGACAACTTTTATCGTTTGCGTTTATATATTGATTTTACCTTATGCACTATGATTTCCATTTTTCATTCGTCTATTTTTCCTTAAAATTCACTAAGTGTTTTACCACTCTGCATGGACCTGGGTTGAATGTTGGGTCCTAGTTCCAATGGCCGAGACCACTAGGGAAATGTTGTAGAAGGCATTTAGCCTGTTCTCGGACACGTGTTTGGGTCTTGACGGCCTGGATCGTTTTGGGCTTATCAATATAACTTAACTTTTTTACCCCGATTTTATAGTTCAGGCTCCAACGGCCTAGACCGTTAGAGATTTCTGTTAGATTTCTGATTTATTCATCCTGACTTTGGTGTTCAGGTTCCAATGGTCTGGACCATCAAAGGTTAGTTTATTAGCTTATTTTGAACCTAGGGGTTAGGTTCCAACGACCTGGGCCATTTATAAGACTAATTTTAAACAACTTAAACCTAAGACTCACGTTCCAATGGCTCTAGACTATTATAGAGGAAACATGACCAGGGATTTGGTTATTTATAATCACGTTAGGTCAACCAATTTTTAGGTATTTTGCACCTTTCAGACCGTGCATGTTTGAGTTAGGGCTGGGCTTTGAGCCTTGCCCCCTATTGGATTTTTAACTCCCAGACCATGTGTATCCGGGTTAGGACTAGGCCTAAGCCTTACATCCTATTTGGTTTTGTACCCCCAGGACCATGTATGTCTAGGTTAGGAGTAGACCTGAGCCTTATGTCCTATTTTGTTGGGAGTTGGGTTTTGCTACCCCCGGTCTATACGGTCCGGATCAGAATTAAGCTCTGCGCTTTGCATCCTCTTTTGTTTTTATTCCTGGACTTACTCGTATAGATGGTCATACCCCCCAAGTGATCGAAGACTGTAATCTTAGGTCACTTGCAAGTGTAAAAAATGAAGACAGATGCAAAATTTTATTTCTTTACAATATTTCTTTATGATGTTTTGTACACACCATTTTTATTAAGTAAGAAATCGCCCTGGGGTGTACATTGTTAAAAAGAATAAAAATTAGGAAAGAACAACAGAATCAGACCGTCCCAACTATTGATAGTATTGGCAGAGGAGTTCTGCGTTGTAGGGCCTTGGGACCTCTGTTATGTCTAGTCACCTTAAGGGATACGTTCCTAGACATACTTCATTTTGGATTTCATAGGGTCCTTCCCAGTTTGGTCCTAGAACCCCCACTCTTGGATCATGGGTTGTAGGGAAGACTCTTCTGAGAACCAGATCACCAATTTCAAATTTTCGACTCTTAACTTTAGAGTTAAAGTGTCTGGCGATCATTCCCTGGTACTTCTTCAGCTGCACCTGAGATTCTTCCCGGATCTCTTCAATGAGATCCAAAGATTCTTGGAGTAAGGCGTGGTTCTGATGGAGTCATATGTGTCCCGTCTATGAGACGGGACTTCCTTTTCTACTGGGATGACCACTTCATATCCGTACACCATTGAGTAAGGAGTATGTTCGGTTGATGTTCTTTCTGTGGTCCGATATACCCATAGGACACGGGACAACTCTTTCGGACACTTTCTCTTACAAGCTTGTAGCTTTTTCTATAATGTCCCCTTTAAAATCTTGTTCGCAACCTCTGTTTTCCCATTTTGTTGAGGCTTTGCGACCGCAGAGAAGCTTTTGATGATGCCATGTCTTTCACAGAAGTCAGTGAAGTGGACGTTGTCAAATTGCTTCCCGTTGTCGGACACGATTTAGTGAGGGAGGCCATATCGGCACACAATGTTATGGATGATGAAGTTCAGGGCCTTTTTGGTGGTGATGGTGCTCATAGGTTCTACCTCAACCCACATGGTGTAATAGTCGATGGCCACGATGGCGTATTTTACACCACCTTTCCCAGTCAGGAACGATCCTACCAAATCGATTCCCCACACTGCAAAAGGCCAGGGACTGGTCATCAGGGTTATTTTCATTGAAGGGGCTTGCGGGATCTTCACGTACCTTTGGCACTGTTCACATTTGCGGACGTAATCAACACAATCCTTCTTCCTCGTTGGCCAAAAATGTCCTTGCCTTAGTGAAGTGTCCCAAATTCCCTAATGTAGCTTAATGCCTGTATTAGGGGGCCAGGAAGGCCATAATTGATTTAATATGCAATTATGTGAATTATATTATGATATGATGATAATTGCATGCATGTGGGTCCACTTCTTATTAGAAGGGCATTTTCGTAATTTTGATCTATTACGAGCATAATTGTATATTTATGTGCATGTTTGTGATTTATGGGTGAGACCACATTGTTATGTGGATATGTTTGTGCTATTCAGCATGAGACGATCTTAGGCTGCAAGATTAGCGGTTTGGTCATAATGAGATTAATTTCCAGGCTCGGGGTAAGTCTGGGGGTAATTTGATGCTTAGTACATTACCGAGAATGAACGGGTAATGGGATATGATTTAATTATTATTTGAGAATATTGGGAGTAACAAGAATTCGAGGTCCTTAATTATAATTTATGGGATAGACGGGAAATGACTGTTTTGCCCTTGGGTGGCTGTAGAGGAATTAATTGACCCTAGGGGCATTTTGATCTTTTGACCATGGGATATACTTAAGTGTAGGATGGTTGTATAAGCTTAAGGGAAAAACAGAGTAACTTTCTTCCTCACTCTCGATCATATCTCTCGCTCACGGGTTGAAAGTTTGAAGTAATCTTGAGGATTAAATCTTGGGAATCAAGGCTTGAGGGTTTAGGTTTATGATCAGCAACTGAAGGGGATTCAATTCTATGCTTAAGGTAAGGTATCCAACTGAAGTTTCAAGTTCCTACTCTGTTTTAAGGTTAGTTTAAGGCTTGAGATTTGTGATCTTAGAAGTGGTTATTTGGTGTGGTTTTAGTGTTTCAAAGCTTGGGGTTTGTTAATAAACTGATGGAAATGTTGGGTTGATGCTTGGTTTTTATTGTGGGATTGATTTGGTGAAGGTTTTGGCTGGTTTGAATTGAGAAATAGGCAGGGGAGCTGGGTTCGTGGGGTCAACTCGCAACCGAGTTCATGCAAGTCACGACCTAGACCCATTCCAGAGCCTACCCTCGGCTCTGTCTAGTAGGCGCGCTACGACACATTGGGTCAAGTCGCGGCCCGCCCCTTCCTTTGTGCCAGGATGGGTTTTCCAAGAGTTTTAGGCTCACGTTTTCATTTCTTAAGGCTCAGGATCGAATCTACTAACCGTTTTAGTACGATTCGAGGTTCCAGGAGCGAGGTTTAGACCATGAACCTTTTATGATTTATTTTATTAACGGGATTTCATATTTGGTTATGACTAGGTGACCGCTAAAGGACTTAATGACTAATCGTTCTCAAGGGCCGTTGTTTTATTATTTCCCACTTGAACCAGAGGTAAGAAAATTGCGCCCAGTATGTGGCATGCATTGTTATTGATGAAGCATGGTTACTGATCTATATGTGGACATTGATTGCATTGTAAATGCATAGCAGCTTTGCTTACTTGTGAATGGCACTGACTTATTAGTCAGGGAACGACATTGGTGTTTAGTATTGGTCGTGAAGTTGTGATTTATCAGTCAAGATCAGCGGTAGTACTGAGCACTGGTCGTATGAAATTGGCTTATGAGTCAAGAACGACATTAATGTGTTTAACACATGCCAAAATGATTAGATCTAATCAACATGAGCATGAAATGCTTGATCGACCTAAAGGTCGAAGAAAACTAAAGCGCTTGTCTATTCTAAAGGCTAGTTACTTATAGTCAGGGCCAAAAGGCTCAGGTGACTAACACGTCACAAGGCTTAGGGTGTGGAGCCCCAGAGAGTGACTCATTAGTCACCTATCTAATTACGGCTGCAAGCCCCAGAATGATTACATGATCATTTATTGATATTATATACATGCAGTAATAAGTTTTCTTGCTGAGCCTTGGTTCACTGGTGCTACGTGGTGCAGGTAAAGGGAAAGGAAAGCTCAGCCAGCCTTGAGTGGAGAGCTTAGGTGGTGATGTGTACATATGTGGTCGCTTGACCACCACAGCCAAGGTGTTTCTCATAGGAACTAGGGTTTAACCTTATTTTTGTCACTTAGGTCGGCGGGTAGTAACTCTTATACTATAATGACCATTTTCGATTGTAAATAACTTTGTAAACACTTATATGGACCCATGTACAGTTTAATGTTTTAAATAAAATATATCCATTCCTTTTGACCGAGATTTTTTTCACTCTGGCCTATTAATGACACCTAGATGCACATTTATAATCTAATGACTCGTTTAGCGAGTTGAGCACTATTTAAAGTCCACGGTAATGGTCTTGGAGTAACCAGGACATTACAACTTGGTATCAGAGCGTTCCAAGTTTTAGGGTTCTTGTAGACTGGATGGGCATGTACACTCGCCACTGAAGACAAGCTCGACTCATGGTTTGGTAACTATTTATGTGGTTATGTGTTTGACTACTTAAATAGAATATAAATGTTTTACCTGCATGCTTATGAAACATTAATAAGGCTGGGCCTTGACTGCTGCATGATGAGCAAGAATGTGCTTATTAGCACTGATATTGCAAGAACATGCTTATTAGCATCGTTAATTGTTAATGGTTAATTGCTAAGTGTTAAATGCTAAATGCTATGATCATCAAATGGCATGTTTATTGATATGATTGTGGAACATGGATGACTATCTGATTGATCTTGGACCATGAGTGTAACTACCCAAAACCACTAATATGGCTTAAGGGCCTTGATTAGTGTGTCAGGAGGGCATAATTGGTTTATGTGTGAATTTATTGATTTAATGCATGGTTATATGACAAGCATGCTTGTATGATTATATGAATGTAAATGTGGTTAAATGATATATCTGTGAGAACCACATTATTATGTGGGTAAGCTTGCAGTGTGCGACTTGAGGCGATCTTAGGGAGCCAGTTAGCGGGTAAGTCACAACGGGGCTTAATATTTGACTTGGGGCAAGTCAAGGGGTATTCCGAGAACTAGATAATTATTTGGGTTACCGTGTTATGGAAATAAATATATGGAGATATATTTGAGGTTAGGAAGCTTAGGCAGGAATATTGGGGAATTTTACCATTTTCCCCTCGGGGACATTTCCGGCACCCCGAGCCTCGGGATTGATTTAATTAACCAAGGTTAGACTTAACAAAACAGAAACCAGTGGAATAAAAGAGATAAACCGACCCTTTAATAGTTCTTCTCCTCTTCTTTCTTCTCTCTCAAGAAAGCTATAGGAAACTAAGGTGAATTCAGCTGGAAATCTTGTGATTTGAGCTGAAGTTTGAGGAATTAGCTAAGCTCTAACCAAGGAGCACTCAACCAAGGCCAAGGTAAGAATTGAGTTTTGTTTTTGGGTGTTAGAATTCTGAGTTTTGGCTGAATATTAAGGTGTTTATGGTTTTGATGTTTAAGGGCTGAATTGAAGCTGAGAAGCTTGGGTTGTAGCTCAGAAGTTGTTAAGGAAGTGGTCCATCAAAGAAGGTAAGCTTCAATTCGTAGTTTAGAGCTTAAATTCTAATTTTGCATGACTGGATTTTGAGTTCTTTAGTTGCTGGGTTTCAGAAATCAAAGTGGATTTTTAATGACTTTTTAAGCTGGATTTCTGTTGGATTATGCTGTTAGGATCGTGCTAAAAGTCTTGTGATTAATGAGTTTTGGTATTAGGGTTCTTTGGGGTGGTTTTGAATAAGGTTAGGATGTTAGAAATGGTGGATTTTCTGGGCACGAAGGGGTGGACCGCGACTCTGTTCTAGAGCGCTGCGGCCCTATGAAGCAAATGAGCCAGGGAGGCTCGGTCGAAAGGGAGCGCCGCGGCGCCATAGGGTAGGGCCGCAGCGCGTGTCTGCCTTCTGAGGGGCTTGGTTTCTGTTTCAGGGGCGGGCCGCGGCTAGGTTTCAGGGGCCACAGCCCTTAGGTGCATTTTTTATCTTTTGGGGATTTTAAGCGCGGGAACCTAACCAAGGGTGCTCGGGATCTATTTCACCACCATGCTTGGTGGAATTCGATGTCCCGGAAGCTAGCATTGTACCCGAAAACCTTTATTTGAATATTAATGGAATCCATTACCTTGGTTGTGACTAGGTGTTAAGCTAGGGCTCGGGAAGCGAATCGTGCTCGAGAGACGTCGCTTGTAGTCAGTGAACGTATAAATTAAAGGTAAGCAAACTGCACCCGGTTGTGTAATTGTAATGGGACTAAGGGTCCCCTAATATGTATGCTTTGAAAGGGTGGTATTATGGCATGTAAACAGTAAACCAACGACCTAAGAGTGCCAAGGTTACACTACCACACAGGGCGTGGCTCGGCCACTAGTAGTCGAGGACAGCTTATTATGCACTGAGCTCGGTTTAAGCGGGCCGGAGTTAGTGGGGTAAACAGAGGGTGCAGCCTAAGTTTTCGGCCTAAGTTGTCAGCCCTGTTAATCATGTAACTTGATTGTTATTAATGCTTGGTTGCAGTTTTGATTCTAAATACGTGCTATGTGATCAATATGAGTGCTAAGTGTTTGATCTTGCTTAAGGGATTATTCATTTGTTATTGTTGTTTGTGATGCATATTATGTTTTCTTGATGGGCCTTGGCTCATGGGTGCTACATGGTGCAGGTAAAGGCAAGTATAAACTTGATCAGCTCTAACTTGGAGAGCTCTGTGAGCTAAATGTACATGACCAGCTGCTCAGCCGCCACGGTTGAGGGGAAGGCAGGAACAGGGGAACCAAAAATGTCTGTTTTGCCTTAAAATGGCTGATGGTTGTCTGTATTTTGGAGATTCTGTAAACCGACTTTTAAACATTGTTTCTTTTTGGGATCCCATGTGTAAAACTGCTTAATTATATAAAATGTATCTTTTGAGACCAAAACACCTTTTTAACCCTAGCACATTTATGGTTAGTGACATGTTTTTGATTAAATGACTTGATTAGCAAGTCTTGCACCTTTATAAGTACACAGTGTAGTGGTCTTGGCTATCCAGGGCGTTACAACTTGGTATCAGAGCGTCCTAGGTTTAAGGGTTCCTGAAGACTAGCTGGACATGTACATCCGCTGCTAGAGACAAGCTCAATTCAAGGTCTGGTAATGTGTATATGTGCATATATGCTTGTAGGTCTGGAATGAATGACGAATGTTATTATTTATTGGATCAATAGGAAGTATGAGATACTGATAGGGCCTGGCCCTTGACTGCTGTATGAAAATATTTAGGCATGCTTATCAGCATCGCAGTGCATGTAAATGAATATTTGAATGATTAACTACATATTGTGTATCGGTTAATGCTTTTATCTTAGCTGTGGTGTGGTAATGTTGGGACATGCATATCAGCAGCCGGTGCATGTGGATGAATGCCTATATTCTGAATGTTTGTGATTGGTTATGTTCCTTTGATGGATTTTGGAGAAGCTTTTGCCTTGTCCTCATGGTCTGACTCCCGAGTTGTTGATTGCAGATTGACTTGGATAGCTATGCGTCCAAGAAAATCTATGCAACTAGCCGGCACTAGGTCTGGGACCGGGGGTGACGGCCAGGGCCAAATTCCTCTGCTAGTCCCTGAGAACTGGCAGTAACTTATGGCAGTTATGCAAGCTCGATTACAGAGCCAAGATGAACAGATTTGTCTACTGCGACAGCAAGCTCCATCAGGGAGTTCTGCCCCTATTGTACCAACTGCAGTGGTACCAGTTGTACAGTCAGGAGAGATTGGGAATAGGTGGGAGCCGTTATATGAGCAGTTCAGGAAGAAGCAACCCCCAATCTTTGAGGGAGGACCTGATCCACTAAAGGTCGAGCAATGGCTGACTATGATTACTACTATCCTGGATTTTATGAGGATAGAGGGATATGACAGAGTGGCATGTGCCACGTATATGTTAAGGGAGGATGCCCGCATATGGTAGGAGGTGGCTTCACAGACCAGGGATGTCACTACTCGGAGTTGGGAAGGATTTAAGGATTTGTTCAGCCAGAAATATTATAATGTTGTCATGAGGGCAACAAAAGTTAATGAGTTTGTGGGTTTGGCGCAGGGCAATATGACTGTTACTGAGTATGCCCTAAAATTTGACAGGCTTGTGAAGTTTTCACAAGATCTTGTGCCTACTGATGCTGCTAGGCAGGATAGATTCATCAGGGGGCTTAATGCTATGATATCCCGGGATGTTAAGATTACAACGGTACCTGGAGGAACAACTTATGCCCAGGCCGTTGAGAAGGCTCTTACCGCTGAGGAAGTGGAGAACAAGATTTGGAGGGAAAGTGCGGTGAGGCGTGAGGGTCACAGAGTGGTGCCTCCTTATTCAGGGACAGGTAAGGGTGGAGGCCCCAGTGACTTCAAGAGAAAGACTCCTGACACTTTGACCGTTGCTGGTCTTGATAGGAGGGGTCGGGGTGGTCAGGGTGGCTGTCTGGGTGGCGATGAGGCATGGCGGGCCTATCCAGAGTGCCCGAGGTGTAGAAAGCGTCACCTAGGTGAATGTCAGGCCAAAGCTTGTTTTGTGTGCAGAGTAGTGGGGCATCTCAGGAAAGACTGCCCAACAGTGAAGAAAGGTGAAGCAGGAAAGGTGGATAGCTTGACTCCAACTCGAGTATTCACTTTGACACAGGCAGAGGCCGAGGCTAGTCCCTCGGTAGTGACAGGTCAGCTTTCTTGTGCTGGATCTCCTTTTACTGTATTGATTGATTCTGGTGCTACACATTCCTTTGTTTCTAGTAAAGTGATTGATAGATTGTGTAGACCTAGTGAATATCGGACTGCAGGGTTTGGGACTTTATTTCCTACAGGGGAACTGGTAATTTCTAGGAGATGGATTAGGGCACTGCCTGTGATGGTTGATAGTAGGGAAATTTTGGTAGATCTGATTGAGTTAGACATGGAGGATTTTGATATGATCTTGGGGATAGACTGGTTGGTCAGATATGGGGCTACTATTGACTGCAAGAAGAAGATGGTGACTTTTGAGCCTGAGGGCGATGATCCTTTTGTCTTTGTGGGTGCTGTATGTGGACCCCGTATACCCATGATTTCAGCATTGAGAGCCAGAGACTTATTGTAGGGGGGATGCATAGGTTTTCTGGCCAGTGTAGTGGATACCACTAGGGTTATGCCAGCAGGGCCGGAAGAGACCAGATTGGTGTGTGAGTTTTTAGATGTATTTCCTGAGGATCTACCAGGGTTGCCGCCGCGCAGGGAGATTCAGTTTGAGATTGAGTTAGCACCGGGGACAGAGCCAGTATCAAGGACACCATATAGAATGGCACCAACAAATTTGAAGGAACTAAAGATACAGCTACAGGATCTTCTGGATTTGGGATTCATTAGACCTAGTTACTCACCATGGGGTGCTCCAGTGTTATTTGTTAAGAAGAAGGACGGTACATTGAGGATGTGTATAGATTATAGGGAATTGAACAAGTTGACTATAAAGAATAAGTACCCTCTACCAAGGATTGATGACCTGTTCGATCAGCTGCAGGGAAAGACAGTGTTCTCAAAGATTGATCTATAATCTGGTTATCACCAGCTGAGGATCAAGGATAAGGATATACCGAAGACGGCCTTCCAGACGCGGTATGGGCACTATGAGTTCTTGGTCATGTCTTTTGGTTTGACCAATGCCCCATCAGCTTTTATGGATTTGATGAACAGGGTGTTCAAGGAGTTCTTGGATCAATTCGTCATTGTCTTCATCGATGACACTCTAGTATACTGCAGTTCAGAGGCAGAGCATGAGCAGCATCTTCGACAGGTTTTACAGAGATTAAGGGAACACCAGTTATATGCTAAGTTTAAGAAGTGTGAATTTTGGTTACTGGAGGTGACTTTTCTTGGGCATATAGTTGGTGCAGAAGGGATTAAGGTGGATCTGTCCAAGGTGGAAGCGGTGAGAGATTGGCCGAGGCCAAGGAATGCCTCGTAGGTGTGGAGTTTCCTTAGGTTGGCAGGTTATTATAGGCAGTTCGTGGAGGGACTCTCAAAGATTTCTTCACCAATGATAGAATTGACAAGAAAGAATCAGAGGTTTGTTTGGTCAGAGAAGTGTGAGAACAGTTTCCAAGAGTTGAAGCGATGGCTTATTTCTGCACCTGTGCTAAGTCTTCCTTCGGAGGAAGGAAAGTTTGTGGTTTACTGTGATGCATCGAGGATGGGTTTAGGCTGCGTGCTGATGCAGAATGAGAAAGTTATAGCTTATGCATCGCGGCAGCTGAAGGAGTATGAACAGCGGTATCCTACTCGTGATTTGGAATTAGCAGCAGTGGTATTCACACTGAAGGTGTGGTATCATTACCTCTATGGGGAGAAGTGTGAGATATACACTAACCATAAGAGTTTGAAATATGTCTTCACTCAGAAGGATATGAACATGAGACAGAGGCACTAGTTGGAGCTGGTTAAGGATTATGACTGTGATATCCTTTACCACCTAGGGAAGGCCAATGTGGTGGCAGATGCGTTGAGTAGGACGGGTCCAGGACAATTGTATAGTTCCACCCAGATCTCGACAAAGTTAGTTGATGAGATGGCCAGGGCAAAGATAGAATTGGTGGTGGGCCAGTTAGCTAATATTACCATGCAGTTGACCTTGCTAGAGAGGATCAGGGAGGGACAATTGGTGGATGCGCAGTTGCGAGAAGTTAGACAGCATGTCTAAGCTGGGACAGCTGAGGATTATTCTGTTTCTGAGACTGGTATGCTTCGATATCAGGGACAGATTTGTGTTCTAGCAGATGAGGGGATCAGATGAGAGATACTGGATGAGTCTCACACTACGCCATACTCGCTTCATCTGGGTACCACGAAGATGTATCAGGATCTACGGACATTATATTGGTGGCCCATGATGAAGAAAGATGTGGTAGAGTATGTGCCTAGATGTTTGACATGTCAACAGGTAAAGGCTGAGCATTAATGACCAGCGGGATTGCTCCAGCCTCTGGGCATCCCAGAGTGGAAGTGGGAGGATATCACGATGGATTTTGTGGGAGGACTACCCAAGACAGTGGGACTTTGTGACTCGTTATGGGTAATAGTAGACAGATACACCAAGTCGGCTCATTTTCTGCTAGTGAAGTCGACCTATACAGTGGAACAGTATGCAGAGTTGTATGTGAGGGAGATAGTTCGTCTCCATGGGGTTCCAAAGTCTATTGTATCTGATCGAGATCTCTTAGTTTTGGGGAGCTCTAAGAGAGCTATGGGGACCCAGTTAAATTTTAGCATAGCTTTCCATCCTCAGACTGATGGACAGTCTGAGAGGACGATTCAGGTGTTGGAGGACATGCTTAGGGCATGTGTGAATTATTTTGAGGGATCTTTGAGCAAGTATCTACCGTTGATTGAGTTTTCATATAACAACAGTTATCAATCCACGATTGGTGTGGCTCCTTATGAAATGTTATATGGGAGAAAGTGTAGATCACCCATTCATTGGGATGAGATGGGTGAGAGGAAGTATTTAGGGCCAGATATGGTTCAGAAGACTAATGAAGCTATTGAGAAGAAATGAGCCAGAATGCTTGCCTCGCAGAGTAGGTAGAAAAGCTATGTTGATCCTAAGCGTAGAATCATGGAGTTCCAGATTGGGGACCATGTATTTCTGCAAGTTTCACCACTGAGAGGGGTGAAGAGATTTGGAGTAAAGGGCAAGCTGAGCCCTCAGTTTGTTGGCCCTTTTGAGATTTTAGAAAGGATTGGACAGGTGGCTTACAAGTTGGTCGTGCCACCATCGCTATCAGGAGTTCATGATGTATTCCATGTCTGCATGTTGTGGAAGTATGTTTCAGATACGATGCATGTGCTAAAGTATGAGGACTTGGAGTTACAGACAGATTTTTCCTATGAAGAGCGACCAGCTCAGATTTTGGATCGGAAGGACAAAGTTCTACGGAATAAGACAATTTCGCTAGTTAAAGTGTTGTGGAGAAATAGCAAGGTCGAGGAAGTGACCTGGGCATTAGAGACAGCGATGTGGGATCAGTATCCCGAGCTATTCAGGTAAATTTCGAGGACGAAATTCTCAGTAGGAGGGGATAGTTGTAACGACCCAAAACCACTAATGTGGCTTAAGGGCCTTGATTAGTGTGTCGGGAGGGCATAATTGGTTTATGTGTGAATTTATTGATTTAATGCATGGTTATATGACAAGCATGCTTGTATGATTATATGAATGTAAATGTGGTTAAATGATATATCTGTGAGAACCACATTATTATGTGGGTAAGTCTGCAATGTGCGACTTAAGGCGATCTTAGGGAGCCAGTTAGCGGGTAAGTCACAACAGGGCTTAATATTTGACTTGGGGCAAGTCAAGGGGTATTCCGGGAACTAGATAATTATTTGGGTTACCGTGTTATGGAAATAAATATATGGAGATATATTTGAGGTTAGGAAGCTTAGGCAGGAATATTGGAGAATTTTACCATTTTGCCCTCGGGGACGTTTCTGGCACCTAGAGCCTTGGGATTGATTTAATTCACCAAGGTTAGACTTAACAAAGCAGAAACCATTGGAAGAAAAGAGATAAATCGACCCTTTAATAGTTCTTCTCCTCTTCTCTCTTCTCTCTCAAGGAAGCTATAGGAAACTAAGGTGAATTCAGCTGGAAATCTTGTGATTTGAGCTGAAGTTTGAGGAATTAGCTCAGCTCTAACCAAGGAGCACTCAACCAAGGCCAAGGTAAGAATTGAGTTTTGTTTTTGGGTGTTAGAATTCTGAGTTTTGGCTGAATATTAAGGTGTTTATGGTTTTGATGTTTAAGGGCTGAATTGAAGCTGAGAAGCTTGGGTTGTAGCTCAGAAGTTGTTAAGGAAGTTGTCCATCATAGAAGGTAAGGTTCAATTCGTAGTTTAGAGCTTAAATTCTAAGCTTGCATGATTGTTTTTTGAGTTCTTTAGTTGCTGGGTTTCAGAAATCAAAGTGGATTTTTAATGAGTTCTTAAGCTTGATTTCTGTTGGATTATGTTGTTAGGATTGTGCTAAAAGTCTTGTGATTAATGGGTTTTGGTATTAGGGTTCTTTGGGGTGGTTTTGAATAAGGTTAGGATGTTAGAAATGGTGGATTTTCTGGGCACGAAGGGGTGGGCCACGGCTCTGTTCTAGAGCGCTGCGGCCCTACGAAGCAAATGAGCCAGGGAGGCTCGGCCAAAAGAGAGCGTCGCGGCACCACAGGGTAGGGCCGCAGCGCGTGTCTGCCTTCTGAGGGGCTTGGTTTCTGTTTCAGGGGCGGGCCGCGGCTAGGTTTCAGGGGCCACAGCCCTTAGGTGCATTTTTTATCTTTTGGGGATTTTAAGCGCGGGAACCTAACCAAGGGTGCTCGGGATCTATTTCACCACCATGCTTGGTGGAATTCGATGTCCCGGAAGCTAGCATTGTACCCGAAAACCTTTATTTGAATATTAATGGAATCCATTACCTTGGTTGTGACTAGGTGTTAAGCTAGGGCTCGGGAAGCGAATCGTGCTCGAGAGACGTCGCTTGTAGTCAGTGAACGTATAAATTAAAGGTAAGCAAACTGCACCCGGTTGTGTAATTGTAATGGGACTAAGGGTCCCCTAATATGTATGCTTTGAAAGGGTGGTATTATGGCATGTAAACAGTAAACCAACGACCTAAGAGTGCCAAGCTTACACTACCACACAGGGCGTGGCTCGGCCACTAGTAGTCGAGGACAGCTTATTATGCACTGAGCTCGGTTTAAGCGGGCCGGAGTCAGTGGAGTAAACAGAGGGTGCCGGCTAAGTTGTCGGCCCTATTAAACATGTAACTTGATTGTTATTAATGCTTGGTTGCAGCTTTGATTCTAAATACATGCTATGTGATAAATATGAGTGCTAAGTGTTTGATCTTGCTTAAGGGATTATTCATTTGTTATTGTTGTTTATGATGCATATTATGTTTTCTTGATGGGCCTTGGCTCACGGGTGCTACGTGGTGCAGGTAAAGGAAAGGGTAAACTTGATCATCCCTAACTTGGAGAGCTCTGTGAGCTGAATGTACATGACCAGCTGCCACGGTTGAGGGGAAGGCAGGAATAACAGAACCAGAAATGTCTATTTTGCCTTAAAATGGCTGATGGTTGTCTGTATTTTGGAGATTCTGTAAACCGACTTTTAAACATTGTTTCTTTTTGGGATCCCATGTGTAAAACTGTTTAATTATATAAAATGTATCTTTTGAGTCCAAAACCCCTTTTTAACCCTAGCACATTCATGGTTAGTGACACGTTTTTAATTAAATGACTTGATTAGAAAGTCCTGCACCTTTATAAGTACACAGTGTAGCAGTCTTGGCTATCCAGGGTATTACAATGAGGCGGCAAGAGGTTTGGTTATCACTACCTAACTGGATGTATTGACTATTGGAACAAGGTATAAGTTGATAGTATGCTTCCAAGACAGGTAGACTCATCAGCTGGCGAGGAAGATCAAAGCCAGAATGGCAGACATGGTCAGGAAAATGACCAGAGTCAGATCCCTCAGCCAACTCCTGATAACTTCCAGTAGTTGTTTGTTGATTTACAAGCCAGAGTTATGAGACAGGAAGAAGAAATTTCCCTCCTCAAACAACAATAGTTTCCTACAGGGAACATTCTACATGAGGCACCACCTGTAGCAGTTTCATCAGTTGAGCAGTTGCCAGAGTCTGAAAGTAAATGGGAACCGCTTTTTGAAAGGTTTAGGAAACAACACCCTCCAGTTTTTTAGGGCAGTGCAGATCCAACTAAGGCAGAGCAGTGGATGAGCATGGTTACCACCATCCTTGACTTTATGAGGGTATCTGGTAATGAAAGGGTGCTTGTGCCACATATATGTTTCGAGAGGATGCCCAAATTTGGTGGGAAGTGATATCCCAGACCAGAAATGTCAATGCCCTGAGTTGGGAAGAGTTTCAGACTCTATTCAATGAAAAGTACTACAATGATGCCATTAGGGTGCAAAAGCTGATGAGTTGAACAGATTACTTCAGGGGAGTCTGTCAGTGACTGAGTATACCTTAAATTTTGACAGACTAGCCAAGTTTGCAATGGACCTGGTGCCCACTGATGGGACCAGGAGGGAGAGGTTTCTCTAGGGGCTACAACCTAGAATAGCCTAGGATGTTCGTATCAACAATGTGGCTGGAGTTACTACTTATGCACAGGTGGTTGAGAAGGCGCTCAAAGCTGAGAGCGTAGAGAACAAGATATGGCGTGACAGTGCAGCCATAATAGATTTTAGGAGGACAGGACCTCCATTATGGATTCAGGTAGGAGCATAGGCCCCAGTGATCAGAAGATGAAGGCTCCTGACGCCTTCCCAGCTCCAGGTCAGGACAGGCGACCACGTGGTATTTCAATGGGCCGCCAGGGTGGCTGTGAGACCTGGAAGAATTATCCTGAGTGCCCTAGGTGCAAGAGGCACCATATGGGGGAATGTAGGTCAAAATCCTGCTTCTTATGTGGAGTAGTGGGACATTTCAAGAAAGATTGCCCGAAAGCAAGGAAGGAAGAGCCAAGAAAGGTGGATAGTTTGGCCCCAGCTCGAGTGTTCGCATTGACTCAGGAAAAAGTTGAGGCTTCACCCTTTATAGTTACAGGTCAGCTTTTTAGTGTTAGAACCCCTTATATTGTTTTGATTGATTCTAGTGCTACGCATTCTTTTGTTGCTAGTAGAATTATTGATAGGTTGTGTAGACCATGTGATTATTATGTTGTGGGGTTCAGGACCTTATTACCCACTGGGGAGCTGGTAGCATCCAGGAGATTGGTCAAATCATTGCCAGTAACAGTATAGGGCAGAGAGTTTTCAGTTGATTTGACAGAGTTATTGATGACTGACTTTGACATAATTCTGGGTATGGATTGGTTAGTGAAGTATGAGGCAACCATAGATTGCAGAAGGAAGATGGTAACCTTTGAGCCTGAAGGTGCGGATCCATTTGTATTTGTTGGCACTGTTCATGGACCTCGTATACCTATGATATCTATTTTGAGGGCTAGAGATCTATTGCAAGGAGGTTACATATGATTCTTAGCCAGTGTGGTTGATACATCTTAGGTCATGCCAGTGGGACCAGAGGAGACCAGACTAGTCTGTGAGTTTCTGGATGTGTTTCTAGAAAATTTACCAGGGTTGCCACCACACAGAGAGATTGAATTTGTGATTGAACTAGCACCAGGGACGGAGCCAGTGTTTAGAGCACCTTATAGAATGGCCCCAACAGAATTAAGGGAACTGATGGTACAGCTGCATGAGCTATTAGACTTAGGTTTTATCAGACCTACTTTCTCACCGTGGGGTGCACCAGTTCTGTTTGCGAAGAAGAAGAAGAATGGTTCTCTGAGGATGTGTATTGATTACACAGAACTAAATAAGTTAACAATCAAGAAAAAGTATCCTCTGCCAAGGATAGATGATATGTTTGACCAATTGCAAGGTGAAAGGGTATTCTCAAAGATAGACCTTAGATCTAGTTATCATCAGCTGAGGGTAAAGGATGGAGATATACCGAAGAATGCTTTTTGCACTAGATATGGGCATTGTGAGTTTTTAGTTATGTCCTTTGGATTAACTAATGCCCCTGCCGCTTTTATGGATTTGATGAACAGAGTGTTCAAGGATTATTTGGACCAGTTTGTGATCGTCTTCATTAATGATATTCTGGTTTATTCTCACTCAGAGTCAGAATATGAGCAACATTTGTAGTTGGTTTTACAGAGACTGAGGGAACACAGACTATTTGCAAAGTTCAAGAAGTATGAGTTATGGTTATCTCAGGTAACTTTCCTTGGGCACATTGTCAGTAAGGAGGGGATTAAAATGGATCCAGCCAAGATTGAGGCAGTTAGAGATTGACCAAGCCCAAAGAATGCTTCAGAGGTTAGAAGTTTTCTTGGGTTGGGAGGCTATTACAGATGTTTCATGGAAGGGTTCTAAAAGATTGCCACTTCATTGACTGAACTGACACGCAAGAATTAGAAGTTTGTGTGGTCAAACAAGTGTAAGAACAACTTCTAGGAACTGAAGCAGAGATTGATTACAACTCCAGTTCTGAGTCTTCCTACAGATCAGGAGAAGTTTATGATATACTGTGATGCCTCACATCAGGGTTTGGGTTGTGTTCTGATGCAGTCAGGGAAGGTGATTTCTTATGCCTCACGTCAGCTGAAGGAGTATGAACAGAGGTATCCCACTCATGATTTAGAGGTTGTAACAGTGGTCTTTGTGTTAAAGGTATGGAGACATTAACTTTATGGGGAGAAGTGTGAGGTTTATACTGACCATAAGAGCCTGAAGTACTTCTTCACACAAAAAGACTTAAACATGAGACAAAGGCATTGGCTAGAGTTAGTAAAAGATTATGATTGTGAAATATTGTATCATCCAGGAAAAGCCAACATGGTAGCAGATGCTTTAAGCCGGAACGGTCCGGGACAGATTTTTAGTGCGAGACTGATATCCAGAGAATTAGCATAATATATGACCAGAGCTGGTATAAAGTTGCTGGTAGGCCAGTTGGCCAACATTACGCTACAGTCTACGCTGTCGGAGAGAATTAAGGAAGGTCAGGTGGGTGATCCACAACTGATCAAGATCAGATAGGATGTTTTAGTTGGAGTGTCCAGAGATTATTCAGTGTCAGGCATGGGTTTGTTGAGATACAAAAGCCAGATATGTGTTCCGTTAGATACTGCTATGAGGCGAGAGATTCTAGATGATTCTCATACTACTCTTTATTTTTTTCATCCAGGCACCACGAAGAAGTATCAGGATGTGAGATCACTATATTGGTGGCCTGGGATGAAGAGAGATGTAGTAGAATATGTGGCTAAGTGCTTGACATGTGAATAGGTCAAGGCTGAGAATCAAAGGCCAGAAGGCTATTGCAGCCTCTAGATATCCCAGAGTGGAAATGGGAGGACATCACGATGGATTTCGTGGTGGGGTTACCCAGGACTATTGGTCAACATGATTCAGTATGGGTTATTGTGGACCGCTACACCAAGTCAACTCACATCTTACCGGTGAGGACCACTTATACAGTTGACCAGTACGCAGATCTCTATGTGAGAGAGATTGTGCGCCTCCATGGAGCATTGAGGTCGATCGTGTCAGATCGGGACCCCACTTTCACTTCCAAGTTTTGGGGAAGTTTATATAGGGCCATGGGAACACAGTTGAAGTTCAGTACTACTTATCATCCTCAGATAGATGGACAATCTGAGAGGACGATCCAGATATTAGAAGACATGTTGCGAGCATGTGTGCTGGACTTTGGCGGGTCCTAGAGTAAGTATTTACCTTTGATAGAGTTTTCCTACAATAACATGTATCAGTCGACCTTATGAGATGTTGTATGGTAGGAAATGAATATCTCCCATTCATTGGGATGAGACAGGAGAAATGAGATACTTTGGTTCTAAGGAAGTTCAGAGGACCAATTAGGCCATTGAGAAGATTAGAGCTCGGATGCTCGCTTCTCAAAGCAGACAGAAAATTTATGTAGAACCCAAACGCAGGAACGTGGAGTTCCAAGTGGGAGACTATGGGCCTGTTTGGCATTGTTTTCTATTTTTTTTTTCAAAGTTTTGTTCTCATAAATGAGAAAAGAAAACAGTTTTTGTAGTTTTCAAAAAACAAGAGATGTTTGGTTAATGTTTTATAAAAACAATTTTTTAGTTTTATTTGTTTAAAATCTTAAATAAAAAATTAACAAATATATTTACAAAGAGAAAATTCTTTTAAAAGTTTGTAATAAATAATGAGATAAAATAATTTGAAAGAAAAAATGATGAAAAACAAGGAGTGAGAAAGTAAGGAGAGAAAATTTGAAGAAATAGAAATTGAGAAGAGAGAAATTGATGCAAGAAAAAATGAGAGAGAAGGTGATGAGAAATAAAGTGAAGAGAGAGAAGTGAGTAGAGAGAAAGTGATGAGAGAGGAAATGGCGAGAAATAAAAAATGATGAGAGAGAAAATGATGATATATTAAGTGATGAGAGAGAAAGTAAGGATATAGTAAGTGATGAAAGAGACAATTATGACATAATAAGTGATGAAAGAGAAAATAAGGAGATAGAAAATGATGAAAGAGAAAATGAAATGATAGAAAGTGAGAAGAGAGAAAATAGCGAGAGAGAAAATGTTAGAAGAGAGAAAGTGATGAGAGAGAAAATAAGGAGATAGAAAGTGCTGAGAGAGAAAGTGAAGAGAGAGACACTAATGAGAGAAAATGATGTGACGATAAATGATGTTATATAATAATAATTAAAAAAGTGATGTGAGAATAAAAAAAAGATAGACAAAAAAAATTTGAGAACAACACAAAACAACTTTTTGTTGTTCTCAAAATTTTCTGTATTTTGTAACTTTGTTTTTAAAATTTGTTTTCTGAAAACAACGCCAAACACCCCAATTTGTTTTCAAAAAATAGCTTTTAAAAACAAAAAACAATTTTTTAGTTAAGGAGCCAAACACCCTCTATGTCTTCCTTAGAGTCTTGTCATGGAAAGAGGTGAGCAGATTTGGGAAGAATGGCAAGTTCAGCCCTAGATTTGTAGGACCATTTGAGATCCTGGAGAGGATTGGTCAGGTGGCCTATAGGTTGGCCTTACCACCAGCATTGTCGGCCGTGCATAACGTGTTTCATATCTCAGCTTTTCGGAGGGTATGTATCACATATGACTCATGTATTAAGTTACAAGGATTTGGAGCTTGAGGCAAATCTCTCCTACGAGGATCAGCCAATCCAGATATTAGACAGAAAAGGCAAGGTCCTGAGGAATAAAACTATACCTTTTGTTAAGGTATTATGGAGGAACAACAAGGTCGAGGAAGCGACCTAGGAGATGGAGTCAGATATGCAAAGTCAGTATCCCGAGCTATTTAGGTAAATTTCGAGGATGAAATTTCTATAAGAAGAGGAAAGTTGTAATGTCCCAAATTCCCTAATGTGGCTTAATCCCTGGATTAGGGGGCCAGGATGGCCATAATTGATTTAATATCCAATTATGTGATTTTATGCATAATTATGTGAATTATATTATGATATGATGATAATTGCATGCATGTGGGTCCACTTCTTATTAGAAGGGCATTTTCATAATTTTGATCTATTAAGAGCATAATTGTATATTTATGTGCATGTTTGTGATTTATGGGTGAGACTACATTGTTATGTGGATATGTTTGAGCTATTCGGCATGAGACGATCTTAGGTTGCAAGATTAGCAGTTTGGTCATAACGGGATTAATTTCTAGGCTCGGGGTAAGTCTGGGGGTAATTTGATGCTTAGTACATTACCAGGAATGAATGGGTAATGGGATATGATTTAATTATTATTTGAGAATATTGGGAGTAACGGGAATTGGAGGTCGTTAATTATAATTAATGGGATAGACGGGAAATGACTGTTTTGCCCTTGGGTGGCTGTAAAGGAATTAATTGACCTTAGGGGAATTTTGATCTTTTGACCATGGGATATACTTAAGTTTAGGGTGGCTGTAGAAGCTTAAGGCAAAAACAGAGTAACTTTCTACCTCACTCTTGAACATCTCTCTCTCTCTCTCTCTCTCTCTCTCTCTCTCTCTCTCTCTCTCTCTCTCTCTCTCTCTCTTTCTCTCTCTTTCTCTCTCTTCTCTCTCTCTCTCTCATGGGTTGAAAGTTTGAAGTAAGCTTGAGGATTCAAGCTTGGGAATCAAGGCTTGAGGGTTTAGGTTTGTGATCAGCAACTTAAGGGGATTCAATTCTGTGTTTAAGGTAAGGTCTCCAGCTGAAGTTTCAAGTTTCTACTTTGTTTTAAGGTTAGTTTAAGGCTTGAGAGTTTTGATCTTAGAAGTGGTTATTTGGTGTGGTTTTTAGTGTTTCAAAGCTTGGATTTTGTTAAAAAGCCGATGGATATTTTATGTTGATGCTTGGTTTTGATTGTGGGATTGATTTGGTGAAGGTTTTGGCTAGTTTTAATTGAGAAATAGGCAGTGGAGTTGGGTTCGTGGGGTCAAGTCACGACCGACTTCTTGCAAGTTATGACCTGGACCCATTCCAGAGCCTCCCCTCAACTCTTTCTAGTAGACGCGCCGTGACCCACTGGGTCAAGTCGTGGCCCGCCCCTGGTACCCCAGACAAAGTCTCTCTATCTTAGGGGTGCGCCGCGACCCACTGGGTCAAGTCGCAGCCCACCCCTCCCTTTTGTGCCAGGATGAGTTTTTCAAGAGTTTTATGCTCGGGTTTTCATTTCTTAAGGCTCGGGATCAAATCTAATAACTGTTTTAGTACGATTCAAGGTCCCAGGAGCGGGGTTTAGACCATGAACCTTTTATGATTTATTTTTTTAATGGAATTTCATATTTGGTTATGACTAGGTGACCGCTAAGGGACTTAAGGACCAATTGTTCTCAAGGGTCGTTCTTTTATTATTTCACGCTCGAACCAGAGGTAAGAAAACTACACCCAGGATGTGACATGCATGGTTATTGATGAAGCATGTTGAGTGCTCTATATATGGACAATGATTGCATTGCAAATGCATAGCAGCTTTGCTTACTTGTGAATGGCACTAACTTATTAGTCAGGGAACGACATTGGTGTTTAGTATTGGTCGTGAAGCTGTGATTTATCAGTCAAGATCAGCGGTAGTACTAAGCATTGGTCATATGGTATTGGCTTATGAGTCAAGAACAACATTAATGTGTTTAACACAGGCCAAAATGATTAGATCTAATCAACATGAGCATGAAATGCTTGACCGACCTAAAGGTCGAAGAAAACTAAGCACTTATCTAATCTAAAGGCTAGTTACTTAGAGCCAGGGCCAAAAGGCACAGGTGACTGTGTAACGACCCAAAATTACTATTAAGGCTTAAGGGCCTTGATAAGTGTGTCGGGAGGGCATAATTGGTTTGTGTATGATTTAAATGATTTAATGCATGATTATGTGATAAGCATGCTTATATGGTTATATGGATATACGAGATGCATGATTATGAATATTAGTATGCATGTAGGCCCTGTTTAGATTATAGGGGCATATCTGTAATTTTGGCTCATTGAGGGCATATATGTGATTATATGTGATAAATTGTTGAGACCACATTATTATGTGGATATATTTGCAGCATATGGCTCGAGAGGGTCCTAGTGAGTGGTTTGGCGAAATAGTCACGACGGGGATTTATACCCGACTCGGGGGAGCTTGAGGGTATTTTCAGGAATTTAGGGGATATATTGGAGATTTTTGGACTTTGGGTAAATAATTGGTGATTAATTGGATTATGGGATTTATGTGGTAAATATTAGGAACACTTGAGGAACTAGTGGGAATTGGGAACAAATGACAATTATACCCCTAGTTTAGATTAAGGTTAGCTTTATTTTGGGAGGGCAAAATGGTCTTTACCTAAACTAAGGGTATATTCAACTTCTCTTAGAACCAAGGTAGAAGGTAGTGGAGTTGTAAAGAAGGAAATAGAATACTCTCCCAGTTTTTCTCTCTCTCCCTCACGATTTTCTCTTCTTTCTCTCATTGGTATGCTTTGGAAGCTAAGGAAAGAAAGGGGCTGTGAACTTGGGGCATTTGGCTGTGAATTTGGAAGTTCAATTGAGGAGGAGGCTTAAGGAGTTGAAGCTGATCATCCAAGAAGCTCAATTGAGAATTGGGTTACAATTTGAGGTAAAACTTTGACCTTAATCTCTTATTATTTCTGGGTTTTGTTGCTGAGTAGGTTAGGTTGAATTAGAGCTTTTAATCATGGATTGAATGATGGATTTTGGTTGTTGGTTTGAGTAGGAAATTCCAGTAGTTAATACTGTGATTCTTGTGGCTGAATTAAGGTATTGCTTCTTGTTTTTTTTGCTGGGAATTATAGGGTGAAAATATGTGTGTTTAGAGGTCTAAGTTCGTAATTGGTTTGGTGTGGAGTTGGGGGAAAATTCTAGGTAGATTGGTGAGTTCTTGGCTGGAAGAAGAGGGAAGAAAACCCAGGTTTTCCCTGGGTTTGCAGGGTCCGCCGCGACCCAGTCTGGGGGCGCTGCAGTGCATGTGATCCTCCTGGCCATGGGGAGCTCTCTGACTAGGGGGCGCGCCGCGACTTGCCTGGCCAAGTCGTAACCCGCCTCCCCTTTGGTGCGAGATCTTGCTCTCTGACTTGGGGCAAGTCATGACTTGTCCAGGGGTCTTGAACTTAGAAGGGTTCTTAGTGTCATTAGGGCTCGAGACAATATCTACTGCCCGGTTTAGTGGAAATTGAGGTCCCGGAGGCTAGTTTTGCTATCTAAGTATTTTATTTATGATTAGAAATTGATAGATATTGATAATTCTTGTGACTAGGTTTGTTGCCAAGGCTCGAGGCTAGGGATCGTGCTCGGAGTCAATTCACTTTTTCTGCTAGGAACAAAGGTAAGAAAACTGCACCCGGCTATGTGGTTGTGTTGGGACTAAGAGTTCCCTATATTTATATGCAATGTCATATGATGGTATTATGCCATGTGGACATGAGATAAACGGCCTAAGAGTGTGGAAACTAATATTGGTGCATATGGACGTGGCTCGGCCATTGGTAGCTGAGGTTAATTATATAATCACTAAGCTCGGCCTAAGCGAGTCGGAGTCAGTGGGGTAAACAGAGGGTGTGGCCTAAGGGCGTCGACCCTGAATATTGAATGATATATTTGTTGTTAGTAATCTGATGATCATGGCATGTTTATTACTTGGATGACTAATTATTGGTTTGCAGATTGATATCACTGATTATGTGAATTATGTGGTCTGCTAAGTATTTGATTGATGGTTTGTGAATTATTTGGTTATTGATTATTGATTATGCTCTCTTATATGGTTTTCTAGCTGGGCCTTAGCTCACGGGTGCTACGTGGTGCAAGTAAAGGCAAGGGTAAGCTGGACCAACCCTGATTTGGAGAGTTCTGGAGGTGGAATATACATAGCCGGCTGCTCGGCCGCCACGTTCGAGGGATGATACAAGGACAGGAGACCCGAAGGTACTTATTTTTCCATTAGATTGGCTTATGGTTGTTTATACCCTTTGGAATTTTTTAAATTGTTCCTTAACCCTGTTTATTTTTGGGATCTCGTGTAACAAACATTTGTTTAATTGAAAATTGTTCTTTTCTGACAAAAATATTTTAACCTTAGTTCAATAATGGTTTAGCGACACATTTTCAACTAAATGACTTGATTAGCAATTCTTGCACCTTTATTGGCACACAATGTAACGGTCTTGGTTATCCAAGGCGTTATAGACTGACACGTCACATGGCTTAGGGTGCGGAGCCCTAGAGAGTGACTCATTAGTCACATGTCCAAAGTGTGACTCATTAGTCACCTATCCAGAGTGTGACTCATTAGTCACCTAAATGATTACAGCAGCAAGCCCCATAATGATTACATGATCATTTATTGATATTATATACATGCATTAATAAGTTTTCTTGTTGAGCCTTGGCTCACGAGTGCTATGTGGTGCAGGTAAAGGGAAAGAAAAGCTCACCCAGCATTGAGTGGAGAGTTTAAGTGGCGATGTATACATATGCGGCTGCTTGACCACCACGGCCAAGGTGTTTCTTAGAGGAACTAGGGTTTAACTCTATTTTTGTCGCTTAGGTCGGTGGGTTGTAACTTTTATCCTATAATTACCATTTTGGATTGTAAATAAGTTTGTGAACACTTTTATGGGCCCATGTACAATTTAATGTTTTAAATAAAGTATATCCATTCCTTTTGACCTAGATTTTTTTCACCATGGACAATTAATGACACCTAGATGCACGTTTATAACCCAATGACTCGTTTAGCGAGTTAAGCACTATTTAAAATCCACAGTAACGGTCTTGGAGTAACCAGGGTGTTACACTTAGGATTTTCTTGGACAAGATGAGTCCGGCTGTGTGATCTCCATAGAAACCTTCATGCACTCCGTGCATGATTGCACTCATTTCTGTTCGAGACATGCATCAGAGATATGGCATGGACAACCCCCTGCGATAGAGTTTACCATCCATCATGACATATCTGGGAGCCTGGTACTGAAGTTTCCTGGTGGCCGCCCTGTCTGCGAGCAACCCCCCTGTGGTTAAGTGGTGGATGAGAGGGCCTATCTAGGACATGGAGTAATCTATGGTGTTGATTACGAGGCCCTGAATACTGGGTGTAGGAAGATGGTCGATTGGGACAAGCTGAGAGAGTTATGCTTCAACATTCGTGGCCAATTTTGCTAACGTGTCTGCAAGCACATTCTGTTCCTTGGGGATTTGGCGGATGAAGTATTTCTTGAAGGATTTGAGTAACTCTCGGGTTTGCATTATGTAGGCGGCCATCATTTCCCCCTTTGTTTGGTATTCCCCCGAAATCTGCCTGACCACCAGTTAGGAGTCACTGTAGACTTCTATATTTGCTGCCCCTACCTCTTGGGCCAAACGCAATCCGGCTAACATGGCCTCTTGCTTAGCTTCGTTGTTTGATGCTTCGAACTGGAAGCGTAGGGCGCTCTGTAACTGATGGCCTTGGGGAGATATTAAAATGTTCCCGGCCCTGACCCCATTTTCATTCGAGGCTCCATCTACAAAGACCTTCCATAGAGGCGTGACGGGGTCGACAGGCTCTTCATCTTCGATGATCCCGGTGCATTCCACAATGAAGTCGGCCAGGGCCTGCCCCTTGATGGAAATCCTGGGAACATATGCTATGTCAAACTAACTAAGCTCCATGGCCTACTTCAAGAGTCTTCCCGATGATTCGGGCTTCTGTAATACTTGTCTTAGGGGATGGTTCATTAATACCTTAATGGCTTGGGCCTGGAAGTAAGGTCTTAGCTTCTTAGAAGCAATTAGTAAGCAAAATCTCAGGTTTTCGATTAACAGGTATGTGGACTCTGCGCCTAGCAACCTTTTGCTCACGTAATAGACTGGGAGTTGGACCTTTCCCTCTTCCTGCACTAACGTGATGCTAATGGCATGTTCCGACAGGTGGCCTCCTTTTGTTCAGCTATCTTGGCTTCTTGATCCAGGACTTGATGTCTCAGATGGACCACTTTTGGGTCCTCCTGTTCGGGATTCATATCTTCAGGGTCAACAGGATCTTCGACTTCTTGATCTGAATATTCCCCTTCATTCTCTTCGTCTTCTTCGTAGTAACCTTCGTCATAGTCAGCCCTGTCCTCAAAATTCTAGGAGTCTTCAGGCAGAGGCACTTGATAAGGTGTTTCCTCATATTGGTCCTGAGGGAATGGTTGATTGAGTAATGGTTCTTCATTTCCTTGCTATTGTTGGTGAGCAGGATCAAATACGATATGTCTGGTGTTCACCATTGTTGCAAATGTTCGAGATGAACTCAAGCTTCCTTCGGCTCTCAATGAAAGCACCAAAATGTTTACTGATTTTTTGGAAACTAGGATTATGAAAGATAAGAGAGCTAAAAAGAAAGGATTTAAAACATGCACCAAGATTTATGTGGTTGGGGTGTTAATGAGCCTTAGTCCATGAGTTAGTTGTATTAGAGCTTAGAGAGCTTTTGACAATGGAGTTTTCTACAAGTTTCAGCAGAGTAATTGCTTACAAAAGAAAATCTCTGAACCTTACTACAATGCACTACTGGTTCTATTTATAGGCAAGTTTAGGTGCGATAGGCTTGGGCCGAACTAATCCGGGCCCAATAGGGATGTAATCATGGTTTGCCCGCTAATGGAGTACATAGGATATTACTAAATAATACATATTAATTAGGACCCATTGGGCCGACTTGGGCGTGGCCAATTTGTACAGCTGTCAATAGTACATAATCTTAGACTGGTCCGCGTGGGCTTCTAAGGGGATCCTGGGGACAGGATCTGTCAGAGTAGTGGCAGTACTGTTTCCTAGTAGAAACATACATTCCGTATGTAACCTCTTCTGCAGGTTAGTTGAGGAGACCAACTTCCGTGTTTCTTGGAAATGTGTTGGCGTCACGGAAGGTCATTCTTGCCCCATCTGGACGTCTGCTGCGGGTTCCTTTACTAATATCTCATTTCGGTCACCAAGGCTCGTGTAACGCCCTGGTTAGCCAAGACCATTACACTGTGTGTTTATAAAGGTGCAAGACTTGCTAATCAAGTCATTTAACTCGAAATGTGTCACTGAAACTATATTAGCACTAGGGTTAAAAGAATTTGGACTCAAAAGCTTAATTTCTTATAAACAAACATTATTTTTACATGGGATCCCATAAGTAGTAAAGTTAAAGACCGTTTACAAAAGATTCAAGATTTAAATACATTTGCTAGCTAATCTAAGGAAAAACAGACAAATAGGCTTTTCTTGTCCTGTTCCATTCCTCGGCCGTGGTAGCCGATCAACTAGTTATGTACATTCAGCCCCGAAGCTCTCCATCTCAGGACTGGTCCAACTTGCCTTTGCCTTTACCTGCACCACGTAGCACCCATGAGCCAAGGCCAAGCAAGAAAACACAATAGCAGAGCATAATCATTAATCAAATAACCGGATAACTCACACAGTATAAACATATACTCAATAGTTCAGACATTCACGATGTTCAAGTATTCAGCATACCAAGTACATCATCTCATATCATTAATCAATTCACATATGATAACCAGGGTTAACGCCCTTAGGCCGCACCCTCTATTTATCCCACTGACTCCGGCCCGCTTAAACCGAGCTCAGTGAATATTAAGCTGTCCTTAGCTACCAGTGGCTGAGCCGCGCCCTGTGCGCAAGTATTATTTACAACACCCTTAGGTCATTTATCACATGCCCCATGGCATAATACCATCTATGACATCATACAGATATAGGGAGCTCTTGGTCCCATCACAAATACATAACCGGGTGCAGTTTTCTTACCTTTAGATTTCGCTAGCTTTGTTCAATTTGATCGTCAAGCGCGATCCCACCCGAGCCCTAGCGTACACCTAGTCATAGCCATAGAACAGAATCATCACCAAATCTCAAATCCAAAACCTAGCCTCGAGACAAATCCCAAGCCCTCGGGAAGCCCTAATTCCACCAAACGGGGTGGTGGAATCTGTTGGAAATGTGCCCTGAAAGCATATGTAGTGGACATTGTTTTTATGAAATAAATAAATAAATTGAATTTGTTATGCATATATTTTATGGACTATATTATTCTATGATAATATTATGTAAATATCAGGAAAATTCCTAAGTTCATGAATGTAATCTCAAACACGTATTAGTACGAGAGGATTGTGTTTGAGATAAATGAACTTGAATAGTTCGCAGTAAAATAAAGTTATGGAATCTTTAGATTAATTACTGCAAGTACGGTCCACTAGTATTATGAATACATGTGATCTAGATCCGGATCACTAGTGTGGTAGGACACTTTAGTGGAGGTGCTTTATATATTAGAGAATATATAGAACTGGACCAGATATGTTTATTAATACTTAGTTAAATATCGTTTCGAAGTATTAATTAAATATATCAACTGATGATCATATACAAATAGATCTTAATCCTGAGGTTACTATGAACTCCTATTTATGTTATATGAGTTCTTTGATTCACTTGTTAGGGTCTGTCAGAATGATCAGGCTAAAAACTTTTGTTTTGGGAACTCATTAATATAGATGGCTGGGGACATAGTGTACAGATATGGAATCTATACCTTCTCGCAAGAGATTGAATGATGGTTCTCTCAAGGGTTGACTTTTGGGACTGAAAGGTTATTGAGCTCAAATTCATAATTTAGTTATGAATTAACCTTCACTAGTAGAGTCAATGGTACTTAAGGAAACAAGACATAATTAAAAGGGTAAAACGGTAATTTTATTCCCGATTAATTATGAACCATTATTAGAGGGTCAAGTTGTATGGAATGATTAAATCAATGGACACTTTATGATTATAAAGTACTCAGTAAATGAAATGTCTATAATTACAAGAGTTCAATCTCATATTTATAGTGGAATAATCATGAGTTTAATAAATTAAGATTATTTAATTAAAGAGTTTAATTAATAATCTCAAATTTATTGGAGCTTGGAATTATAGGTCCATAGGTCCCCATAGCGGCTCTATCAACACTGTTCAAGGTAAGAGTTGATATGAAGGGAAAATAGTTTAAAGACATATTTAGGAAGAAATTTGTTCTTCAGGCCAAATATGCAATTATATGATAATGGTGATTAATTAATTAATTACAAATTAGTTGTAGTTAACCAAATTAATTAATATTTAATTATTATATAATTTTCGAAATTATATTAAATAATTAAAATAATTTTCGAAATTTAATTAAATATTTAATTTATAATAATTTCAAAAAATTATAATTAATTAATTATTTAATTTCAAAATTTTGGGTTTAATTAATTAGTAGAATTAATTAAATATCTTTATTTGAGTAGGAGAAAATAATCTGATAAGTTCAAATTGGATTTGAATTTAAAATATTAATATTTATTCAAATAATTAATTATATTTGATAATTAATTAAAAAGATAATTAATTTGAATTCAAATTTGAATTAGTTATCAGGTTGTTAGATCTTATCTGACAAAGAAATTTGAATAAATAATTAAATAAAATTTGAAAAACAAATATCCCTAGAAATTAGGAAGCTACACGTTCACACACAGTCCAGGACTGTGTGTGGCGTGTAGCACCAGTGTTGTTCAGGGATGGGATTTTCAATTTTATTTATTTAATTAATTAATTAATGGATAATTCGAAAATTGGTTTTTGGATTTTTTCATTAATGGAATAATTAATTAATTAAAAATTAAATTGTAAAATGGTTACACATTTAATTTTTAAATTTTGAATTTTTTCTGTTAAGTATGACTGATCAGAAAATTATTAAGACAAGAAGAAAAAAAGAGAGTGAGACTACTCTGAACATTCGCTCTGTGAAAATAGAACGATAGTTTTCTCTCCCTGAAAATAAAGAACCAATTCTCGGGCCTATTCTCTTGATCTCATGTGTTGAGTACATCAAGAAGAATCACAAATAAACTATCCTTCATTCTCTACGTGCCCATACATTTCTTGAGGTGTAGAGAACGCTTTGGAAGATCTTGGTGTGAGTACGTGGGAGCGGCTTGGATAGGAAGATCGTTCTAAATACGAGAAGATAGCAAGGACACTTGATAGGCTTCAAGAGGTATGATTTCTATCACTATCTTGTTTATGATTGATGTATGTATATTAATGGATCTGCATATTTAAAGGTAGTTTAAATATGTTACAAAATTTCTGTTGTACACTGGGCCAACCACACCACCTTTTCGCTGCGTATTAGGAAACTCGTTCCTAACAGAATCGAACCCCGAACCCCCGGGCAAAAATGTAATGCCCCAAATTCTCTGATGTGGTTTAATGGCAGGATTAGTAGGCCGGGAGGGTCATACTTGCTTAATTATGCCATTAGTGGATAAATGCATGTATATGTGAATTATATTATAATATGATGTTAAATGCATGCATGTGGGTCCACAATCTAATTACAGGGGTGTGATGGTAATTTGGCCGTTGAGGGTATAATTGTATATTTGTATGCATGTCGGTGATATGTTGTTGAGACCACATTATATTGTGGGTTTTTTCGAGCTATTCGGCATGAGACGATCTTGGATTATTGATTAGCGGTCTAGTCATAACAGGTTTAAGTTCGGGGCTCGGGCTGAGTCTCGGGGTGGTTTTAATAGTTAGAGCGTTACCGGGAATTAAAGGGAAACGGGATGTGAATTATTGGTGTTTGAGATTATCGAGAATAGCGGGAAGTGGAGAGCGTTAATTATGATTAACGAGATAGGTGGAAAATACCAATCTTGCCCTTGGGAGCCTTAAGAAAACTTTATTTGACCTAGGGCTAGTATGGTTTTTTCACCCCTAGGATAGATATAAACCAATTTTGAGCTGTGAAAGAGGTAGAAAAACAGAGCTTCTTCAAGAGCCTTCTCGTACCATCATTTTCTTCTTTTCCTTTGAGATTTTTGAACCATTCTTGAGGATTCAAGCTTAGGAAGTAAGCCTTGGAAGTTTGGGAGAGTGTTCCTCCATTAAAGAGCATCATAAGCTGAGCTTTGGGTAAGTTTCTGGCCAATGATTTCCTTGGTTTGCTCTATTTTAGTTCTATTTTGCAGCTGTGATTTCTTGGTTGAATACTTGGTTTTGTTGGGAGTTTTGGCTAGGGTTCTTATGGTTGTGATGTTTGGGGTATGTTAGGATGGTTTTTGGGTTCATTTGGCATCAGAAATGGGATTTGGAAGCATTGGAATCGAGTTAGAATCGAAGGAGTTGAAGAAGGAGGTTTCAGGGGGTACCTGGTCTGGAGGTAGCGCTATAGCGCCCACCCTAGGGCGCTACAGCGCTACACAGAGGGCATTTGGGCGTTTTGGAGATTCTGAGAATAGCGCTGGGGCGTTAGGGATCAGCGCTGTAGCACTACTATGTTCCTTCAAAGTCCCGTTTTGAGTGTTTTTAAGGGTTTTTGACTTGGGGTTTCAATCCTTAAGGTCCGAGATCGAATCTACTCACCGTGTGGGCATGTTTCGAGGTCCCGAGATGGGTGCTTAGGTTAAGACCCTTTCAATGTTGATTTTCATTAATGGAGTTTATAATTGGTTGTGATTAGGTAACCGCTAAGGAACCAAAAGGTTGATCATTCTCAGGAGTCGTTCTTATTATATTTCTCGCTCGAACCTGAGGTAAGAAAACTGCACCCTGTGTATGTGACATGCATGATTGTTGTTGAGGCATGTTGGTTAACAATTGTGGACATTGATTGCATATTAAATGCTAGTGAATATTGTTTACTTGTATATGGCACTGACTAGTCAGGGATACTGACCTAAGAGTCAAAAACGGCATAAGCGTCCTGAACGCAGGGCTGAATGAAGTAGATCTAATCGATATCAGCATTGAATGGCTCTAGGGCATTAATGTTGGACCGACCCTAAGGTCGATGAAACTTATAAGCGCTTGGCTAGTCTAAGACTAGTTACTGAGAGCCAGGGCCAGAGGCCTAGGTGATCGTTTGTCACATGGCTAGGGAACGATGTTCCAGGGTTATGACTCTATGGTCAGGAGGAAGGTTATGTTGGTGACCAGTCACCATGCACCTATCCTGCTTAAGCTAGTGAAAGGTTCACTTATCTGTTAAGCCCGGTGACCATATCGTCACAAGGCTAAAGGGAGCTATACAAAAAAACCCTTAGAAATAACCCAAAAACCCCTTTTTGGAAACAGGGTAGCGCTACAGCGCCCTAAAGTGGGCGCTACAGCGCTACAACCAAAGCCAAAAATGCCCCAGACCACAAAGCCTAGTGCTGTAGCGCCCTAAGGCTAGCGCTACAGTGCTAGTCACAGCACAGCAAACCCTACATTTTCTTCCTTCATTTTTCCCTAAGCCAAACCTTACCAAAACTCTTCCAAACTTCCACCAAACATAAAAACAAGCCTACCAACATCTCCAACTCACCCCAAATGACCCAACCACAAGAAATTCAATCACATGCACCCCAAAACACAAAATTCACCATGGCTGAACCTAGAGCTCAAAACTCAAAAGAAACCAACTGAAATCACAAAACTTAAACCAGAGTTTCTTACCTTTGATGAATGAGCTCAACCTAGGTTATCCTCTACACTAGCTTAGCCTTCACCTCCTCAAAGCTTCAGTCTCAACTCCCTCAAAATCCATGTTTACATTAAGAACCAGAAACTGAAAAACAACCTTAGACCTTACCTCAAGTGGATGGACTACTCTTGCTAACTCCTCAAGCCAGACCAAAGACCTCAGCCTCAAGCTCCTGCCCAGACTCTCCCTGAATTACAGCTCCAAACTCCTTTAGGAAATGAGGAAGAAACCTAAACCGAATGGGAGAAGAAATGACCATTGTTTTCCTTCTTTCTTTTTCTTCTTCTTTCCTTTTAACTTCCTTCAGATTCTAGACTTTCCACTAAGGCATAAAGCAACTTAACTCTTATCCCTTATAAGCCAAATGACCATAATACCCTCCCATTAAATTTAAGCCTTTAATCCTTCCAAGGGCATTCTGGTCATTTATTCCCAGTTCCCGCTAATTCCTCGAGTGTCTCTAATATTTATCGCTTACTTCCCAACACCTAACTAATCACCAACTATATTCCTCGATATCAAAATAAACTCCAATATATTCTCCAAATTCCCAGAAATACCCCTAGGCACGCCCCGAGCCGGGTATAAATCCCCGCCGTGACTTTTTCGCTAAAATGCTCACTAGGATCGCCTCGAGTCACAAATCGCGAATGTATCCACATAATAATGTGGTCTCAACAATTTATCACAAATATATACAGTTATGCCCTCAACGGGCCAAAATTACGAATATGCCCTTCTAACCTAGTCAGGGCCTACATGCATACTAGTACACATAGTCATGCATCACAGATATTCAAATAATCATATAACATGTTTTTAAATCATTAAATCATATATATATCCAATTATGCCCTCCCAGCGCACTAATCAAGGCCCTTAAGCCTTATTAGCAAATTTGGGTCGTTACAACTATCCCCTCCTAATGAGAATTTCATCCTCGAAATTTACCTGAATAACTCGGGATACTGATCTCGCATCACTGTCTCAAGCTCCTAGGTCGCTTCCTCGACCCTACTATTCCTCCATAACACCTTAACAAGAGGAATTGTCTTATTCCGTAGTACTTTATCTTTCTGATCCAAGATCTGAACCGGTTGCTCCTTATAAGCCAAATTTGTCTGTAATTCCAAGTCTTCATACCTCAACACATGTGTCGCATCTGAGACGTACTTCCGAAGCATAGAAACATGGAACACGTCATGAACTCCTGACAATGATGGTGGCAAGGCTAACCTGTAAGCCACCTGACCGATCATTTCCAGGATCTCAAAAGGTCCGATGAACCTAGGGCTTAGCTTGCCCTTCTTTCCAAATCTCCTCACCCCTCGCAGTGGTGAAACTCGGAGAAACACGTGGTCCCTAACCTGAAACTCCACGTCCCTACGCTTGGGATCAGCGTAGCTTTTCTATCTACTCTATGAGGCGAGCATCCTAGCTCGGATCTTCTCTATAGCTTCACTTGTCCTCTGAACCATATCTGGCCCCAAATACTTTCTCTCACCCATCTTATCCCAATGAATGGGTGATCTACATTTCCTTCCATAGCCTTCTGCAAACCACCCCAAAACTTGGAGGTAAAGATAAGATCCTGGTTCGACACTATAGACTTAGGAACCCCATGGAGACGTACGATCTCCCTCACGTACAACTCAGCATACTAATCCATAGTATATGTTGACTTTATTGGAAGAAAATGGGCTAACTTGGTGTATCTGTCCACTATCACCCACACCGAGTCATGAAGCCCTACAGTTTTGGGTAAACTTCCCACAAAATCCATCGTAATATCCTCCCATTTCCACTCAGGAATACCCAAAGGCTGAAGCAACCCTGTTGGTCGTTGATGTTCAGCTTTCACCTGCTAACAGGTTAAACATCTGGCTACGTACTCTACCACATCCTTCTTCATCCTGGGCCACCAATATAATGTCTGTAGATCCTGGTACATCTTCGTGGTACCCGAATGAAGTGAGTATGCGTCGTATGAGACTCATCCAAAATCTCTCGTTTGATCCCCTCATCATTCGAAACACAAATCAGCCCCTGATACCGAAGCAAACCAACCTCAGAGATAGAATAGTCCTTAGCTACTCCCGCTAAGACATTCTCTCTAACCTCCTGTAACTGAGCGTCTACCAATTGTCCCTCTTTAACCCGCTCTAGCAGGGTCGACTGCAAAGTAATATTGGCCAACTGGCCTACCACCAATTCTATCCCCACTCTGACCATCTCATCAGCTAACTCTCTCGAGATCTGGGTGGAACTATATAACTGACCTGGGCCTCTCCGGCTCAATGCATCCGCCACTACATTGGCTTTCCCCAGATGGTAAAGAATATCACAATCATATTCTTTCACCAACTCTAGCCAACGCCTCTGTCTCATGTTCAGGTCCTTTTGTGTAAAGAAATACTTCAGACTCTTATGGTCAGTGTATACCTCGCACTTCTCCCCATACAAATAATGTCGCCAAATCTTCAGTGCGAATACTACTGCTGCTAGCTCCAAATCATGGGTAGGATAATGTTGCTCATACTCCTCCAGCTGTCGTGATGCATAAGCTATGACCTTCTCATTCTGCATCAGCACACAGCCTAAACCCAACCTCGATGCATCGCAGTAGACAACAAACTTCCCTTCCCCCGAAGGAAGACTCAACACGGGTGCAGTAATAAGTCGTCGCTTCAGCTCTTAGAAACTGTCATCACACTTGTCTGACCAGATAAACTTCAAATTCTTCCGTGTCAATTCTGTCATTGGTGTCACTATCTTCGAGAAGTCTTCCATAAATCATCTGTAATAACCCGCTAGACCAAGAAAACTCCGCACCTCCGAGGCGTTCCTTGGCGTCGGCCAATCCCTAACTACCTCTACCTTAGATGGATCCACCTTAATCCCATCTACACCCACAATATGTCCAAGGAATGTCACTTCTGGTAACCAAAATTCACATTTCTTAAACTTGGCGTACAGCTGATGCTCCCTCAACCTCTGCAGAACCTGTCGAAGATGAAACTCGTGCTCTACCTCTGAACTGGAGTACACTAAGATGTCGTTGATGAAGACAATAACGAACTAATCCAGAAAGTCCTTGAACACCCTGTTCATTAGGTCCATAAAGGTTGCTGGGGCATTGGTCAAACCAAACGACATGACCAAAAACTCATAGTGCCCATACCTCGTTCGGAAGGTCGTCTTTGGTATGTCCTCATCCTTGATCCTCAGCTGGTGATAACCAGATCGAAGATCAATTTTCGAGAACACTGTCTTACCCTGCAGCTGATCAAACAAATCGTCAATCCTTGGTAAGGGATACTTATTCTTGATAATCAACTTGTTCAATTCCCTGTAGTCTATACACATTCTCAAAGTCTCATCCTTCTTCTTCACAAACAAAACTGGAGCACCCCATGGCGAGTAACTAGGCCTGATGAACCCCAAATCCAGAAGCTCCTGCAACTGTATCTTCAATTCTTTCAGTTCTGCCGGTGCCATTCTATATGGTTCCCTTGACACTGGCTCTGTCCCTGGCGCCAACTCAATGACAAACCAAATCTCCCTACATGGCGGCAACCCCGGCAAGTCCTCAGGAAACACATCCAAGAACTCACAAACAAATCTGGTCTCTTCCAGTCCTGCTGGCGAAACCCTGGTGGTATCCACCACACTAGCCAGAAAACCTATACACCCTCCTTGTAACAGATCCCTAGCTCTCACCGCCAATATCCTGGGTACGCGGGGTCCATGCACCGCTCCCACAAAAACAAAGGGATCCTCGCCCTCCGGCTCAAAAGTCACCATCTCTTTCCTGCAGTCAATAGTAGCTCCATATCTAACCAGCCAATCCATACCTAAAATCATATCAAAGTCCTCCATACTCAACTCAATCAAGTCTACTGACAACTCTCTACCATCAACTATCACTGGCAGTGCTCTAATCCACCTCCTAGATACTACCAGTTCTCCTGTAGGCAAAATAGACCCAAACCCTGAAGTACAATACTCACTAGGTCTACACAGTCTACCAATCACCTTACTAGAAAAAAAAAAAACAAATGTGAGCACCAGAGTCAATCAATACAGTAAAAGGAGAGCCAGCGCTAGAAAGCTGACCTGTCACTACCGAGGGACTAGCCTCGGCCTCCGCCTACGTCAAGGTGAACACTTGAGCTAGAGTCAAGCTGTCTACTTTCCCTGTATCTCCCTTCTTCACTGTCGGGCAATCTTTCTTGAGGTGTCCCACCACCCCACACACATAACAGGCCTTACCCGGCACTCGCCCGGATGGCATCTTCTGCACCTCGTGCACTCAGGGTAGGTCCTCCATGAATCACCGCCTCCCTGACGGCCACCCTGAGTACCCCGACCTCTCCTATCAGGAACAGGAGCGGTCGTAGCATCAGGGGTCTTCCTCTTTAAATCAATGGGGCCTCTGCCCCTACCAGAACTAGAATATGGAGGCACCGCCCTGCGGCCCTCTCGCCTCGCTGCACTCTTTCTCCATATCTTATTCTCCGCTTCTTCAGCAGTAAGATCCTTCTCTATAGCCTGGGCATAAGTTGTCCCTCCAGGAACTGTTGTAATCCTCACATCTCGGGCTATCATAGCATTAAGCCCTCTAATAAATCTGTCCTACCTAGCTGCATTGATAAGCACAAGGTCTGGTGCAAACTTTGCAATTCTGTCAAATTTCAGGGCATATTCTGTGACTATCATGCTGCCCTGAACCAGCCCCACGAACTCATTTACCTTCACTGCCCTGATGGCAACATTATAGTACTTCTGATTGAATAGGTCCTTGAATCCTTCCCAAGTCAAAGCAGTAACATCTCTAGTCTGTGATGCCACTTCCCACCAGATACGGGCATCCTCTCTCAACATATATGTGGCACAGGCCACTCTGTCATGTCCCTCTACCCTCATAAAATCCAAAATGGTAGTAATCATGGTCATCCACTATTCAGCCTTCAGTGGATCAGGTCCTCCCTCAAAGATCGGGGGCTGCTGTTTCCTGAACCGCTCATACAACGACGCCCATCTGTTCCCAAACTCTACTAGCTATACAACTGATGCCACTATAGGTGGCACAATGGGGGCAGCACTCCCTGATGGTGCCTGCTATCACAGAATTCGGATCTGTTCATCCTGGCTCTGAAGTCGTGCTTGCATGTCAGCCATAAGCTGCTGCCAGTTCTCAGGGACTGGCGGAGGGGTCTGGCTCTGGTCATCATCTCTAGTCTCCGACCTGATGCCGGTTAGTTGCGTAGATTTTCTTGGACGCATAATTATCCAAGTCAATCTGTAATCAACGACTCGGCAGTCAGACTATGATGACAGGGTAATAATCCTTTCATGACCCACCGTTAGAACCCCAACATTCACAAATAATCAAAATATAACAGTTTATCCAAATATTCATCCATATATTCATTCACATGCATAGCAGTGCTGATAAGCATGCCTCAATACCATCATGCAATAGTCAAGGGCCAAGCCCTATCAGTATCTCATGCTCCCTATTAATCAAGCAAATATCAACAGTCATATTTCATTCAGATCATTTAAACATATAGTCATGTATACACAATTACCAAACCCTGAGTCGAGCTTGTAACGCCCTACTACCTTAGAGCCGTTACTAAGTGAGTTTAAAAAAAGAAATTGTGCGTTTAATTGACTCACAGTGGTTCCTAAAACCAAAAGTGTGATTAAACCAGAGTTTAAGGCTGTATTCTTTTAAAATGGTCAACTTCATTGAAAACGTTAAATATAAAACATCTGGGATCCCAAAATAAGGTTTACAAAATGTTTACAACCCAAAATAGATTTACACTTGATCATCTATCAAAAGAATGGTTAAATACAGCCATATACAAAATGCCCCCAACCAAAGCAGTCGGGCAGGCCGAACATGTACGCGCCGCCCCCACGCTCTCCATACTCATGGCCGGTTGACTGACTCCTTGCTTTTACCTGCCACACGGAGCACCCGTGAGCCGAAGCCCAGCAAGAAAACCCAAAATAACACATAACATAAGCAAAACAAATAGCTGGCAATAATTCACTGATACATAGGAAAACCACCATAATAACACAAGTACGGCCATGCCGCTCCCAAGGCCTTACCAAAGCCTGGAGTTTCGGTTCTCACCGCGAGGATAACTCATGTATCCCTTGGGTCCCACCCTGAATATAAGCATCCCATGTGCTGTGTTACTTTCGGCCCCGGCCTCTGCCGCTCGTTTCAACATAATAACACATATAGTACATTCAAAATAAACATTCACACACATCATGGTTCATTTAAGGTTAAGCATTTGCACGTAATACAATCCGGGCCACGCCCTACAATCACACAGTGGGGCCATGCCCTAAACTCGGGTGTTGTGGTTTTCTTACCTTTAGATTAAGTAGCCTTGATCAACCTGACTCCTTGAGCACGATCTTACCCGAGCCCTAGCGCTTACCTAAGCAAAATCCACAAGTCAAAGTCATCACCAATCCTCAAGTCCAAAACCTAGCCTCGGGACTAATCCCGAGCCCCCCCCCCCCCCCCCCGGGAAGTCCTAAATCCCCAAAACAAAGTGGCGGAATCGAGCCCCGAACCCTAGGTCAAAATCCCTTCACAAAAGCCCAAAAATCCCCTCTGTGAACAGTGCAGCGCTACAGCGCTCAAGAGTTAGCGCTGTAGCGCTACAAGCAGAACCACCCTCACCAGACAGGGGCTAGCGCTACAGCGCCCCCTGCCTAGCGCTGTAGCGCTAGTTGCAGCACAGCAAAACCAAAAATCGCATCTTGCGATTTTCTTCCTCCATTTCGAACCCAAACTTGTCCAACTCTTTCCCAAGCCCAAAAACAAACATATATACACCACACACTCATCCCAAGCACCCCAAGAACTCAATCCCAAGCTCAAGCAACCCACAACTCAAAATCTAACCCAATGAACCCCAAAACCAGAAAAATCAATCAAACAACAAGGATAGGGTCATAGAAATCATACCGTGGGTGGAATTTCGACCTTGAACTACACCCTAGACCTCCTTGGCTTGCACCTTTACAACCTTGACCTGTTTTCCCCAAAAACCCCATCCATTTAGCTCAAAAACACAGTTCAAAACCAGCAAAACCCTAAAACCGAAAACCTCAAGAACTTACCTCAAATCTCTGATTTGATCTTGCTAATCTCTTGCAAATTCACAAACCTAGCTTACCACTGAGCTTCACCTCAAGAAAATCAAAGAAAAAGGGTGGGAGAACCACAAACCAAACCTTCAAAGCCAACCCTTCAGCTTTCCCTCTCTTCTTTTCTCTTCTTTCTTTTCAGCCTAAAGTTTTCTCTACTAAGTCCACTAAGTATAAAGGCCTCCTTTATTTTATCTCTTGCAAGCCTAATGACCAAAATACCCTCTCTTATTAATTCTGAGCCTTTATGTCCATAAAGGGCATTTTAGTCATAATACCCAAATTCCCACTAATTCCTCAAGTGTTCCTAATAATTCCCGCTCGCTACCCAAAGCCTAATAAATCACCAAATACATTCCCAAATTCTCGATTAACTCCCCAGGCTTAACCCAAGCCTGGTACAGGTTCCCGCTTTGACTTCCCGCTAACCCGCTCGTTTTAGGATCGTCTCGAGTCATAGATCACAGGTATCAACATAGTCATGCCCAACATGGCCAAATTACAAATATGCTCAATTAGGTCTACATGCATATTAATTCACATTATCGTGCACCACAATAAATCACATAATCATAAAACGTGCACTAAATCATAATCATGCATAAAACCCATTAAAGACCCACACAGAATTCCATTATGCCCTCCAGGCACGCTATCTCAGGCCCTAAGCCTTAACACCGAATTTGGGGTCGTTACAGAGCTTGTCTTTCATGGCGAATGTACATGTCCAGTCAGTCTTCAGGAACCCTTAAACCTAGGACGCTCTGATACCAAGTTGTAACGCCCTAGATAGCCAAGTGTTGGTTTTTATTGATCAAATCAGAGATTATACGTAGCGGAACAACAATCAAATTGTTAATTTAATCCCATAAGATTTCTAGATCTACTTCTTCACATGCATATATATATATATTGAATCAAAGACATGAATAGAAAAAATACCTCAGGTCCTTCCTTGCTGCTATCTTTTTATATAGCTAAATCCTTGAGATCTCACACCAAGATCTTCCAAAAAAAATTCAGCACACAAAGAACGAGTGTGGGCTCGCTATACAAATAATAGGCAAAATCTATTTATCAGATGTTTTCAACACATGAGATCTGATAAAGTTCGGACCTAGGTTTTGTGAAGAACAGTGACTTTTGTATGTATCACTGTTCTCTTTCTTTGAGAGAGATTTCTAGATAATTTTCTATCCCTGAAAAGTTACGTTCTAAAAAAAACGGATATCTTATATTTAATATATCCAATATATTAAAATAAAATCTTAGTTACTTTAAACAATTTGAAAATCACTAATCAGTTATTAGATTTTTGTTTAAATAATAATATTTTAATCATATTACAATATCTCATTATTTATTTAATATCTAAATAACTAAAATTGTGGAACCAAGAAATTGTTCTGAGTCTCTTATGCGTGTAGCACAGTGACTGTGCACTGTGCTACACGTGTACCACATGCCAGTGATGGCATGTGATTTTTCTCAATTTTTATTATTATTTAAATACCAAAAATCCCAAAAATAAATTAATTCAAAATTAATTATATTTTTGTTAAATCAAATAATTAATTAATTCTTAATTAATTAATTACACATAATTATACAATAATTATGTTTGATACATAGAAAAATATTTTACTTATTACATAAGTCCTTTTTGCCCATTTTTGTATTTACCTTTGTCAGTGTTTGTTTGAGCCATTTCGGTGACCATGGACCTATAACATTAAGCTCCAATAAATAAACTAAATAATTAAACTCTTTAATTATAATAGTTAATTTATTAATTCTGATATTACTCCACTATAAATTCAGAATTGTACTCTTTATGTTATAGATATACTTTTACAGAAATCTTATCTTAAGTCGTCTATTGATATAACCATCTTACAATAGTTCAACCCTCTAATTAATTAGTTCATAAATTAGAATGGAAGAATTACCATTTTACCTTTCTAATTTACTTCTTATTCCTTAAGTTCCATTAATTCACTAGTGAATAATTAATCTATAATCTAATTAGAGATTTGAGCTCAAAATCATTCAGTTCCAGAATTAACCCTTAAGGGAACTAATATACGATCTGTTAGGAAAGATTAGATTTCGTATTGTTGATACATGTTCCCAGCCATCCATGATATTAAATCTCCAAAACAAAAGTCATTAGCCTCATTCTTTGAAGAGACCTTAACGAATGAATCAAAAGATTTAACAAACATGAACAGGAGTTCACGAACACTCAAAATTTAGGTTGATCTATAAATGATCATCAGTTATGATATGAATTACAAGTCTTTATTGTTAAATAGTTTTTGGATAAAGACTTTAATTCATATCGGTCCTTGTCATATATAATCATATTATATAAAACACCTTTACTAAGATGTCTTACCACATCAATAATCCGAATCTAGATTATTTGTATCATTATGATACTTAGTAAACCGTACTTACAACTCCAATTAAAGAATTTCATAACTTTAATTTGTTGTTGTTGACTATTTTTATTCATTCATGTGATCTTAATTCTGTCGTACTAATACAAGATCACATCCTCAATAATGAATATGGAATTTTTCTGATATTTACAAAATTATTCAAATAATAATTTAACAATCTAAATATAACAATAATAATAAACCATTGTATTTATTTATTCACAGAATAAACAAATGTCTTTACATGCTTTTAGGACACACTCCTAACACCAAGACCGTTACACTGTGTGTTTATAAAGGTGCAAGACTTGCTAATCACGTCATTTAACTCGAAACATGTCACTGAAACTATATTAACACTAGGGTTAAAGGATTTTGGACTCAAAAGCTTCATTTCTTATAAACACATAGTGTAACGGTCTTGGCTATCCAGGACGTTACAACTCGGGTTCATTCTTGACAAGTATTCCCAGACTCATGAGCCTGCCATTTTTATTGATATCCCAGAGAGTACGGATAGGTTGGGACCGGGAAGGTGAGTTGGGCCTGCATCTTTGTCCCGGTTCCCTTGTCATGGTCATGCCTATCAGATGTTATTGGGCTTACTGATGACTAGGCCTGTAGAACTTTCTACTTCCTTATTCATCGGGCTCAGGATGGGCCCGGATCTGCTTAAGGGAGCTCATAGGCCCATTGCATCATGCCACATGTTCAGGGGAAAAACAGGGATAACAACTAGCAACAAACTTAACTTTAAAATCTATGTATAATATTAATATTATATTAAACATATAGGGGGTGTTTGGTATGGGGTAAAGTGAATGTGGAAATGAGAATTTAAAACACTTCCCATTTTTTGTTCAATTTTTTAGAGGGTTAAAGTTAATAATTTTTGTGGGCCCCACATGTATTTTAATGGTAAAGTGAACCATTTTATACACTTGAGTTTAATATTACATCTATCCTAAGCCCCTCTACGCTTTCCAAGGTCACTCAACTACTCAAAACAAATACCCCATAATATAAAATCTCTTGTTGTCACTGCCAAATTCAAAAATTAGAACAAACATAAACTTAAACAAAAATTAATTAAATAATCAAAATAGTTGATACATGTATACTACTCTACACTATGAATTTTTCTATTTTTATTTTATTTCTATTATGAATTTCTTTTGAAATATTATTGTAATTTATATACATATATCATGTAGTCATGTAAATATATATCTATATCAATGTTATATTTAGATGTCATATATGTAGATATTATTAATATAAATATTTATATCTCTTCTATATAATAAGTGTGTAGATAGCAGAAATTCATAATTTTAACGGTTTTTTATTTTTTCATTAACTTTAACATAATACTCTTATATATAGCAGAATATTCTTATATTTAATTGTAGATTGTAAACATGATTTCAACTTAAATCAAATTAAATAAATAAATAATTAAACAAATTAAAATATGATATTTTTGAGATATTTTACAATGACAATTATTTCAAAATAATAAAACGATATGTTTTATAACTTAAATAAAATTTAATTAAACTTAAACTTAAACTTCACGTATTAGAATATTAACATATTAAACATATAACATAATATAATCTACTATCTACTAGAAACAAATTTCTTTTCAAAACAAAAAAAAAATTAACAACAAACTTAAATTTAAAATCCATGTATAATATATAATCTCTTATTTTCACTGCCAAATTCAAAAACTAGAACAAACATAAACGTAAACAAAAATAAGTAAATTAATTAATTAAAATATGATATTTTTAAGATATTTTATGATAATTTAAATAATTAAATCATATTTATTTAAAAATAATAAAGTCATACATATCATTTTTTTTATCTTATAAATTTGTGTGATAATTTATTTTTTATCAAGTGATTGAAACTCTTTTTCTTCATCAAATTCACCAAAGTACATTGTGAGATACATTAAAAACTAAAAATAGTAGATGTATTATACTCTACACTATGACTTTTTCTATTATTAATTTATTTTTAAATGTTATTGTAATTTATATATATATATATGTTATGTAGCAATGTAAATATATATTTATGTCAATGTTGTGTTTAGATATCATATATATATAGAGATTATTGATATAAATATTTATATATACTATAGAACTGTCATTCATTCTATTATATGTTGAAGAAAAAAAAAGTTAACCGATTTTTATTAAAATTATAGATAATGTTTTGCCTTAATTTTTTAATAGTCATATATTATATTATACATATTTTATTTATTTAAAATTTATATCATGATTAAAAAAAATAAAAAAATATATAATTTTGAATAAACATGTTTATAACTTTGAAACTTATTTTTACCTAGTATACATATACATATAATTGTATTTTTAATTTAAAAATCATAATAAATTAATAAGTCCATTAATAATATATTCCCTTTAAAAATATCCCACGGCTTCAACAATTTCGATTATAAAAATAGAGCCTTTAGCCAATAAGACAAAGTTGACCAATTAATATCTATTTATTTTAGAATAACATTACATATATTGACAACCAGTCCTGTCTTGAAAATAAAGAGCACTAACATCTCTATTGATATGTGATGTTGCTAATTATAATATTATCTATTAAAATATTATTTTAAGTTTGTAATTATTCATTACTCCAAAGTAATAATTAATGGAACAAATTTACCCAGACATACGTATATATTAAATTAAATGGATGGTATATATGATAATTATTAAAGATTGAAAGAAAATGAAAAAAAAAATGTACATTAATTAATTCCACTCACACATATATATATGAACCTTTCCAAATTTACTTATCAATAAGTACGTATGTATATATATATATATATATATCACATATCAGACTGGTCACCCGAGACCCTGATAGAAGTAACAACCGGAACCCGGTTCCTCCGTTTGGACTGGCGGCGGTGGCTTCCTCCGAACTTCAACCGACCTGTCTCCTTGAACCGCCGCTTTTCGGAGGGGACAATGACGCACTCGGGCGGCGGCACAGGGTATCTCAACGTGTCATAGCAGTAAGAGTAGTACATGTAACGCTGGCGGAATTTGCGCATGGCGGAGCGGCGCTCGGGCGTGATTGCCGCGTAGTCTTCCCTCTCGAGTGCGGCATTCTTCTCGGCGCAAGCCACGGTGGCTGGAGCTTCTTGAATAGGGTTTACGGGGCAGCCTTCAAGAACTAGGTCTTTGAATTCAGCCACAAAAGGTGCATACTTGTAGTTCACTTTGTACTTGCCACCATTGGTGGCCCAACTACTTGCATCCCATATTGTTGCATATAAAGACATTGGTTTTGTTGGAAAATCTCCACCCATCTCTTCACTTCTTACCACTTCTCTTATTGGAACTTCATCAATGTAAAATCTGCATGCAAATATATATAAATATGTATAAACTTTCATGTCACAACAATACCAAAAAAATAAAAGTAATGAATTGGAATTTTAATTAGTTGGTAGTAGTACGTACCAATCAATCGTGCCAGCTATCATAAATAATTAGGCACTAAATTTTGTGATATTTTTTCGAGGAACATAAATATAAATTGAATGTAGTACTATATAGACATTAGTTATATATAATTAGCTAGTTCGGTGGAAATTTTTGGCAACACATGCATTTGCCACATGGAATAGAAATCTATATAAATAGGAGTTATCTGGTTGAGTTAAATAACCTAATATTTAGCTAAAGTTTTGTTTGAAGTAAAAAAAAAAACATTTCAATAAGAAGAGTTCACATGTATTATTTATAGTCCACATAAGATAACCCAATGCATATCTTCACATTTTGCTGGTTTGATAAGTGTGTGGTCCAACATACTCTATATTGACATTTAATAATCCTAACTGATCATGAATTAATAATTCGTTACATATTTATTTTGGCCACCCCCATCATATTATTATATATATATATATACATATATATGTGGTCAACACTATTCCATACTAATTAATCGAGTAAAAGAAATACATCAGACTTATATCTTAAGAATTGGCTAAGAAAATCCAGATGCACAAAAAAGCAATTAATGTCGTGCATGCACACACACACACACACATATATATATATATATATTCAAACATAATTTATAAGTGTAAATATAAAATAAGTACTATACAATACATAAATATGTATAGAACTCACAAGAAACATATTCGAACATATCGACTTTATATACAAGTGGGGAAAAAGTGCACACGCTAATGACCCATAGATTAGCTTGGTTTCGCTTTCTTTCTATCCCTCTCCTGAGGTCAAACAAATGGACAGCCATAGTTTGTAAAGCATACCCTTGTTGATGTTGTTATTTACATCAATTATTGACACGGAAACTTTTTCAAAAAAGACACTAATTAACAACAATCAAAACAAACAATTAATATTTCGGTTTTAATGCCAAGTCATATATATAACACCCGAGTTGTTTCGAGATATATAATCAATATTTTTGCGATAAGTCAAATTTAAATAACTAATTAATAACAATTCATATACGTGCATGCGTTATTCTGACCAATGATGGCATAACTTACGTATTAAAATCTTTCTCATTTATTATTATTTTAAAAAAATGATATTTCCACACGGACAAAATCTACACAAAAATTTACTTAGTTTCCAAAATTAAAATATGAAAACAGTAATTGAAAAATAATTAAGGAAAGAAAACTACTTACATAATGATGTTTGGGGTCCAAAGAATGCTATAGCGGTGGAACTCTTTGGTGGGATCGAACCAAAGGCGGTAGCGTTCTTCTCGGCCACGGCTCGTACTGCCATTTCCGTACAGGTTGGTCTGAAACCTCCATGGCTTCCCTTCTACATTGCCTAAGAACTCAAAGTCTAGCTCATCGTGAGATTTTTCAAATACGTCGCCGTTTGATGTCTGTAAATATTTCAAAAATTAATAAATTGTAAATATATGGTATTATACTTGGGATTCGTAATCATTATCAACGATATGGGATGAGCTAACAAAATTCAACCGGCCGGAAGAAAAGGACAATATATTTATATGTGTATGACGTTTTCATATTTTCTAGCTTCTTTACCTTTCATTAATAGAAAGATTAAACTTCCTTATTATTGATTAAATCAATGAAACCAAAAACGTTAATAGATTAGGTTTCTTTCCATTTTTCTTGATTATATTGAGTTTACTTTAAGAAAAATAAAATAAGAATTTTGATCGGTACTCACGTAGAAGGCAACACAAATTCCAGCGGTGTAATCGGATGGCAACTTAATGTTGGCGCTGAAAAATCCATGGTTGTAATGACTTGACGAGATGAAACCAGACCCTTTTCTCCAAATTAAATTAGATATTAAAAGCAAAAAGTAAGTAAAAATAACTGCCCATGAATTTAAACATAACATCAAATAATCAGACATAAATATATATATGATCATATATATATATATATATATACCTGTGAAACGGTCGAGGAGAAGACGAACGGCTCTACCGTCGGGGGAGCGAACGAGGTTCCCGTCGCCGAAGAGAGGGCTGTAACCTTCGTCGAAGGGAATGGTGGCGAGATTGAAAGCTGCGGCGGCGCCGGTGAGAGTGAAGAAAACGATAGTGAATAGACCAAACGACGTTGATATTCCCCTCCGGCTACTTCTACTACGAAGCTTTTTGCCACAAGAACGTATCTCATCCATAAATTGTTTTTTTTATTTTTTAAAATTAGAAAGAGAAGAGTTTCTAATTTTAATTTTTGGGTCTTTCTCTCTCTTCTTCTGGCTTTTTCTGCAAGTTAATATATATACGATGAAGACAATGGGACTTGGGAAGAGAGAGGAGCGGAGAGAGAAATATGGAGAATGGTCTGTTTGGGTCTCTTCAGTTGGCTGCTGCTGTGGATTATAGTTAATATTAAATTTACTACAATGCCCTTTAGGTTTCCTTAGAGGTTAGCGGTTTACTTTTGGCTTGCCTGTTTGATGATTCTTTTTTTTTGTGGGGATAATTTGCTATTTTAATACATTACTGAGTAGATTAATTCAAATGATAGTTGAAAAAGGTAACGCGTGGATTCTATAATTTAACTATTGAGGGCAACAATGAAAATATGTGATGTGTACATATAATTTTTTAAAATAAAAAAAATTAAGAATCATTGATTGATTGGTTCGTAGTAGGACTTTTAATTATATTATTTTATTTTATTTTTAGGAAAGTTGATAGTAGGAGGGAAATTTCATATTATATGCATAATAATTTTGTAAATTTTTTTAATAAGTCACCGTAACTTATTATCTCAAATATATGATAATTTTAATATTTTAGACAAAAATACTCTTAACATCGAAATTGCATCGCAATTGCATCGAAAAATTATTGTTTGGGATAATAATCAAGTTTTCATGATTGCATCGAAATAGCATCGATTTGGCATCGAAACACAATCGGCATCGATTTTACATCGAAATGGCATCGAAAAAGCATCGTTTGGGATAATAATCAAGTTTTCATGATTGCATCGAAATAGCATCGATGTAGCATCGATTTGGCATCGAAACACCATCGGCATCGATGTACCATCGATTTTGCATCGAAAAAACATCGTTTAGGATAATAATCAAATTTTCATGATTGCATCGAAATAGCATCGATGTAGCATCGATTTGGCATCGAAACACCATCGGCATCGATGCCAAATCGATGCTACATCGATGCCGATGGTGTTTCGATGCCAAATCGATGTTACATCGATGCCAAATCGATGCTACATCGATCTTATTTCGATGCAATCACGAAAACTTGATTATTATCCTAAACGATGCATTTTCGATACAATTTCGATGCAAAATTGATTGTACATCGATGCCAAATCGATGCTATTTCGATACAATCATGAAAACTTGATTATTATCCCAAACGATGCTTTTTCGATGCAATTGCGATTCCATTTCGATGCAATTTCGATGTTATGGGTATTTTTGTCTAAAAAATTAAAATTATCATATATTTGGGATAGTAAGTTATGGTGACATATTACAAAAATTTACAAAGTTATTATGCATATAATATGAAATTTCCCTAGTAGAATTAATAATTGGATTTTATCAATTGGATCTGGAAAACCACAGTAATGTAATTGAAGTTAATTATTATATTTTGTATGCTTATTTAAGTAGGTAATTGTACAATAACTATGGAGTCTTATTTATGCTATCTAATTTGTATTCCTCACTGTAATTACTAAATACTATTAATTTTAAATAATAATTATTATATAATAATATTTTATTATGTAATTACTAAGTGTTATACTCAAAAATTGGAGATCAATGACGTGGCAATAGAGGTGACAAATGGCAGTACATGGTCCGTAAAAGACACATTAAATAGTCAATAAATACATTGACTCCTCAGAGTTGTGATAAAGTGACCCGGTAGACTGACGAAGAATTTGGATTGCTTGAAAGATGTCATAACCAAGCCAAGTGCACCTTGGTCCGAGGAAAGCTAAGGAGAGTGCATCCTAGGAGGCTAAGGAGAATGCATCCTAGGAGAGCTAAGGAGAGTGCATCCTAGGAGAGCTAAGGAGAGTGGTCCTAGGAGACCCCAAGAGGGTGGTCCTAGGAGACCCCAAGGATTTGGTCCGAGGAGAAACATGGCATGCTAGAGGTGAGTGTCATGTTAGAAGAGAGAAGTGCATGTCCTACCACCATGCACGTCCGACCAACAAATGTTTGTCCTACCACCATGCACATGTTCGACCAGCACTTGCATGGGTGGTCAGTAGGAGGTGGATCAACTAGCTAGAGGAGACTAAGTCAAGATTCCCATAAACAACTTCAACAAGATATGCGGGAATCTCTCATTCTTCCCACAAATTGGTGGTTTGTTACATTTTGAATTTTGAATGTTTTTTTGTAATTTAAATGTAATAAATATAATAAAATATCCCGGTTGTAAGGGATACCGTATGTATGACCCTAAGCCTATAAATAGAAGGCTTATGGGATGAGAGAGGGGCTTCTTCGGCTTCTTCTTTCCAGAGAGAGAAATTTGGATCTGAGTATTCTAGAGAGAGAAAGTGCTGGCATTTGAGAGAATTTTTGTATTTTTGCAATCTGTACTGAAGAAACTCAGTTGGCTCAGTCCATTTGATATTGAGTACAGATCTATAAATCACAACTCTAAGTGGATTAGGCTATTATCGACAATCGGGGCTGAACCACTATAAAATCTCTTGTGTTATTTACTTTCATTGTTTTGAACCGTCTGTGTTATTTAAATTCTCTTGAAGGTTTGTCGTATTTGACGTTCTCACGTCGTTGGCTAAAAACATAGTTAACACTAAGTGATTTATTAACATAATAATGAGAATTCACATATAATTAATACTTAATATCTAAATACACTTTATATTTTAAAATAGAGTGTGATTAATTACTATAAGTTTTGTAATTACATTACTTCTAAACATGTTGAAGAAAAAGAGATTGGTAATATATTCCAAATTTTATGTTGCAGCCAAATCAAATTTATGTCAGCTAGCTACATGAAAGTCAATGGCAGATCATGACAAACTGAACTAAAATAATATCACACACATTCACGTACATGTTATATATATATATATATATATTTGTGTGTGTAGTTGGGTTACTTTACAGCTAGAGAGTTCCATGCAAAATAAATAAACAAAAATGGTTTAATAACCTATTATCAATAAATAAAATATAGAAAAAAGATCGTATGGTACAACCAGAAAATGGTTTCTTAGCTAGTAAATAAAGCTAATATAAAGTATTTATATTATATAAATTTGATGACAACGGTGGCTATATCTCTTCTATATAATAAGTCTGGATAAATTTTTGGTTTTAATAGTTGGTTGACCAGACTAGATTCGAAATGAGGAGGATAAATAAAATAAAAAAGAAATAAAAAAATTGGGTTAGTGAAATATTCCAATAATGTTGAGTTGTTTAAACAATAGAAGGTTCGATTTGGAAATAATTAAAGAGTTTGGTAAAACTAACAATAACATCGGTTTTGCTACCAAAAAAAAAAAAACAATAACATCCAGAAAAGAAGCAAGGAAAAAAAAGACTTGTAATTGATTTCTCAACTCAGGGGTGTTTTTTTTTTTTTTTGGAAATGAAGCACAAAATAGATATTGGGAGTACTGAGGCAAAATAGAAAAGGAAAAAAAATTAATATAAAAAATGTTATTGAAAAAAAAGTTTTATAAATGATTAAAATGAAGGAAAAAAAATTAATGAAAATTTTAAACTAAAAAATTCAAATGGAACGCAACGTCCACTCTTGCTCTTGGTGGCTTCATCATTGACTATGTCCCATATAATATGTCTGCACACTAATAAATTATCAAATTAATATATATATATATTAATTAATTTTTATGGCAACACTTCTAATCATATTTAAAATACGGGTCTCTCTTCTATACACTTATTCAATATAAATTTCATCATCATCATTTTCTTTTTGTCTAAATATAAACATGATGTATGGCATTTTTATTCACCCATCCTCTAATCTTGTTTATATTTTAGTTTTAATTTTAGTGTTTTTTATTAAACAATAATTATATAATAAAACAATTAGAAAAAAAAAGCAAGTACAAAACTACTATCTGCTTTAGTAGGGTTGGAAAAACGCGTATATTAGACCGATGCATATTTCGACAGGGAAATTTGACTTTTTATGCTTAATAGTGTGGTGTACTACAAAATAATGCTAGGCATTTTTAACATTACAAAATAATGCCAAAAGTTTTGCTAGTACCCAAAATGCCTCTGTCACAATTCCCCCCAATCCCCCTTTTGATTCTCCTTCTCTCTCTCAAATTGTCGGTTCAAGCTCTCCCCCGACCATTCAACTAACCAGCTCTCCCCCGACCGTTCAAGCTCTCTCTCTCAAACTCTCGGTTCAAGTCCCCGTCGCAGCCGCGCTGCCCCCTGTCGCAACCCCCGTTGAAACCCCGCGCTGCTGCCCGTCGTCTCCCCTCTCCCCTCTCCCCTCTCGCCTCTCACCTCTCGTCGTCTGTCCATCATCCAAAACCCACGGCCTCTCGCCGTCCGTCATCCAAAACCCACGGTTCGAGTTTCTCCATACCCAAAACAAAGGTAAGCTTATTACATTGAATTTGTGTTTGTAGTGTTATATTTTAGGATTGTTTGTGTGTATGGATTAGTGTGGGATTGTTTGTGTGTTTGTAGACTTGTGTTTGAATCTGGTTTGTTTTGGGTATGGATTAGTGTGGGTATGTTGAGAGTGAAGTCTGGAATTTTTGTGGGTCTGGTAAGGTTGCTCGATGGTGGTTCGACGGGGGTTCGACGGTGGTTCGATGCATGCTCGATAGGGGTTCGATAGGTTAAGCCGTTAAGGGTTCCAAGTTTAGGTTCAATGCTCGATGGGGGCTCGATGCATGCTCGATGGGGGGTTCGATGCATGCTCGATGGGGGGTTCGATGCATGCTCGATGGGGGTTCGATGCATGCTCGATGGGGTTCGATAGGTTAAGCCGTTAAGGGTTCCAAGTTTAGGTTCGATGCTCGATGGGGGTTCGATGCATGCTTGATGGGTTGGGTATTTGTTGGGTTCGATGGTTATCAATGCATACTCTAGGGGTTCAATAGGGGTTCGATAGGGGGTTCGATGGGTACTCGATATGGGTTTGATGGGTGTTCGATATGGGTTCGATGGTTGGATGTATGTTTATTTATGGATTTTTCACGCGACTTTGTTTAACTGTATTATTTTTATCTTTATTTTTTGCAGATGCCGAAGTTTCTTTTACCCTTGACAGATCACTTTCCTGGACGAGTCACATATAGGGGCAATGGTTACTTTAAAACAATTAAGGACAAGTTTGAGGAGCTCGGGTTGATAGAAAAGGTGAAGGAATCCCCTTTCAAACAATTTTTCATGGCTGAGAAGTTAGACTTCTCTGCATCTCTCATACATCAATTAATGTTGCACAAGATCCAGTGCATCAAAGAGGATGAGTTGCATTTACATTTGGGATCTAGACCCTGCAGATTTGGTAGAGGCGAGTTTGCTTTGGTTACGGGGTTGAACTTCAGCTCCGGGCCATCTGAGACTGATTTGAAGAAACACTTGACTAGTGACCGCTTAATCAAGGAGTACTTTAATGATGAAGAAACAATGAAGATAATGCATTTGGAGGCTGCTTTAAAAAACTGCACTGTAGTTGAAGATGCCTACAAGTTGGGCCTATGTTTTTTTGTTGAGGGGGTTTTACTTGCACGAGAGGGCAAGTTAAATGTCTGGATAGATTCGCTGAAGATGGTGGAGGACACTGAGTACTTCTTTACTTACCCATGGGGGAAGGTGTCTTTTAACAAGCTTATGGATTCATGTAAGAAAGACATGCATCATCAGAAGAGGAACTATGAGAAGAAGAAGGAAGTTAAGGGGAAACAGAAAGAAGAAAAATACAGTTTGTATGGTTATGTCCCTGCATTGCAGTATTGGGCATACAAAGCTATCCAACAGTTTGCACGTGAGTATGGTATTAACCATGGAAACCAGTTTCCGAGGATACTCAGTTGGTCGAGCAATAAGGAGCGTCCTATTTCGAAGGCGACCTTGCACTGATGTTCAAGAAGACGAGTGTAAGTTCTGCTATATTATGTCAAAATAGAGTATTCTTTGGTGGTTTCAAACTAACTTAATGCTTTGTATTTGATGCAGTTGATTGTGTTGTCCATGTTGAAGCCCCTGTTAACCCAAGATATGTTTCCAAGAGGGGGGGTGAATTGGAAATTAAAACTAATTTCGGAAATTTAAAGCCTAATATGCCAAATTATGCAATAAATCAAATTTATCAAGTAAAAGCAAATAATATGGCAATCAAATAGATATAGCAAATAAACAAACTTGTAATGTAAACAGTTTAAGGTTAAGAAATTGCAAACTCTCGAATTTTACAAGGTTCGGTAGAACTAAGCCACCTACGTCCTTGGTCTTCAAAGCTATGGACCTAGCTTTGAGTTCCACTATCGAGCCAAGTTAACGGGCTTGACTAACCCTTACAACCGGGAATTTTTCACCAAGGTATTTCCAAACCTCTTACAATAGTTTTCCACCACCAAGGACTATCAACCTCTTTTTCAGATTGTTGAAGTGCCAATCTCACTCTAACCGGGTTGTTTACAAAACCGGTGCCAACCTCACCTCAATCACAATATGGGAATGTGTTTGATATTACAAGCAAAAATCACTCTAGAAGTATGATAATACAATGAGAAACCTAGAGTGATTAGCAAGCACACTTAGAAGAAATAAATACAAATTTTGGCTCAAGTGTGTGAATATGTGTTTGGATGATATAAACTTTGAGAGCTCTTTGAAATCAATGGATTAGGATTGATAAATGTAATAAATGCTCAGCCAACCACCAATTTTGAGTGAAAAACGAGTTTATATAGAGTTTGGGAAAAAACTAGCCGTTAGGGGTTAATTTTTTATGCTGCCTGCCGCGAACCGGAAGTCCGGATGGGGAGCCAGAATTCCAGTCTGGGAGCAACCGGAATTCCGAATGGCAAACAGAGAGCAAAAGCTCGAAATATGCCTATTTTCCCGTTTTTCAATTCTTTATAACTTTTAGCTCGTTTATCCGATTTCAAAAATTCCAATTGTGTTACGACCGTATCGGGATGTATTTTCTTAAAAGTGAATTTAGGATGTTTATTTCTCATTTTGAAAAATCACCATTTTTAGTACGTGAATGAGCCAAATTTTATACTTATGACTTAAAGTAAACTTGCAATCACTTTACAAGACTAAGAAATGAAATTAAATCTTTGTCTTGAGTTTCTTGAGTCTTGAAATCTATTTCGGGTCATTTCCGGAAAATTTGGTAAATGACCATTTTGCCCTTGGTCATAAGTTCGACTTTGAAATGCTAATTCACTTTGGTTTTTGCTATAAAATCAACAAATCATTAGTAACAAATAATAATCAAATATTTGTTAATCATCAAAACAAGGAGACTTAAGAGTTTGGGTCAACAGCCCCGGCCTTCGGAGATAGATTATTATAGAGCTCTGACGGAGGGTGATGCTCCCTTGTATCCTGGGTTGGGCCAAGAAGAAGAGGTAGAAACTCCCACTGATTTTGAGAAGGTGGCGGAGATAGCTGCTGAGGTTGCGAAGGCAACCAATATTTTTATTGATGGCCCTGATGATGAGGATACCCTAGTCCCCATCGGCCCCACACCCTCGGCCCCAGCCCCATCGGTACACCCTAGTCCTGATCAACCTGATTTACGGGAGGTGTTGGAGAGGTTGGAGTGAGTCGAGAGTCATCAGGATACCATCCTAAAGAACCAAGCGGTCATCATGGATGCTGTCAATAAGATCTTGACATTCGTACAAGATCTTCCAAATGATTATGATTCCGACTCACTTGACCTCCCAGATGATTTTGTCTCACATGACATAGGCACTCCTCCCCCGATAGTACTCACAGCAAATCCTGAGACCCCAGGTGTTGCTATTATAGAACCTGGGGATGTTGCTGGTGTAGAGTTTGAATTGGCCAAGAGGAAAAGACGCAAACCTAAGAAATTTGAAGACTACACCGACCCAACCAGAAAGAAATCTCGTTTGGATGCGATTGATGACGTGCCATTAGTCCTCGACCCTCTAAAGAAGCCACTTGCTACATAGTACAGGACGGTCGACAAGTGGTTGCTTAGAGATATTCCGAACAAGACGAAGAGGGATGTCCAAACTGGTGTGTATGGTCCAAGTTGGTTTCTGACGATGAAGACACCACAGTTTTGGATCGATGATGGGGTAAGTAATTTTATTAATATTTGTTATCTGGTATAAACAGTGGGTTCAATAGGGGTTCGATAGGCAGGTGGTTTGGTTTCATGGGGTTCAATAGGGGTTTGATGGGGTTTCGATAGGGGTTCAATGGGGTTCGATAGGGGTTCGATAGGCAGGTGGTTTGGGTTCATGGGGTTCGATAGGGGTTCAATAGGCAAGTGGTTTGGGTGTTCGATAGGCAGGTGGTTTGGGGTTCGATAGGGGTTCGATAGGCAGGTGATAGGGGTTCGATAGGTAGGTGATTGGGGTTCGATGGGCAGGTGGTTTGGGTGTTCGATAGGCAGGTGATTGGGGTTCGATAGGGGGTTTGATGGGGGTTCGATAGGCAGGTGGTTTGGGTGTTCGATAGGGGTTCGATAGGAAGGTGATTGGGGTTCGATAGGGGGTTCGATAGGCAGGTGGTTTGGGTGTTCGATAGGGGTTCGATAGGGAGGTGATAGGGGTTCGATAGGCAAGTGATTGGAGTTCGATGGGGGTTCGATCGGTAGGTGGATAGTGGTTCGATGGGGGTTATATGGGCAGATGTTTTGGGTTCATGGGGTTCGATATGGGTTCGATAGGGGTTTCGATAGGCTGATTAATTGCTTTCCTATTATTTTTGCAGCATATTGATGCGGCCAAGCATATGCTACGTAGGCATCGACAGTTCTATCCCGGGGCGTATCGGCAAGATGCTGTTGTGATGAATATTATGTTCTCACAAGTGGTACCGGGCTGTTATGATGCATATCAGAATGCCAAGGAAGCGGGTAAGAAAAGGTTTTTGTGGGATTCAGATGTGATATCAATGATTACAGGAATTGACAATCAATTTCTGGCATCGTGGAAGGGAGTAGACACTGTATATTAATCCAGAACTACCTTCAAGCGCATTGGTTTGCAGTTGAAGCCTCCATTTCTACTTGGACTCTGAATGTTTATGATTCGGACGTGACCGTGATAAGTGATAAACAACTGCAATCATTTATGAAGTCATGGTCTACTTTGTTCCCATCGTTGTTATTGCAGTCACAACTTTTCAAGGACGACCCTCGGTTGATGATTCCACCTGGAGCTAAAAGATGCAAAGAGTTCAATGTGCACCGCATGCCAGTTGATTCAGTACCCCAAACCAAAGTCAGGTAATCAAAAGTCTAGTTTTTATTCAAGTTTTTTAAATTAAATTCTATGTTGATTTTGTTACTAATGCAATTTATGTTTTGGTTACAGTGGAGATTGTGGTGTGTACGCCATCAAGCACATCGAACACTTATTGGGTAGTCTACCACTTGACACGATTTGCGATGACAACATGGAGTTTTTCAGAAACAAATGGACAGTTGATTTATGGTATCAGAATGTTAGACATTGAACATTCTCTTGTTATATTTATTTATTTGCTTAAAATCTAGATTATTAAGAAATTTTTTTGAGTCGAGCATCTTTTTATTAACGACCAAAATTCATTAACGACAATAAAAAAAGAAAATGAAAAATAACCTTCAACTTCAAGTTTAAATAAAATACAACAAAAAATAAACTCAAAGCCGAGCTTTGCATGAGGACTTGTTGTGGCCACAACCACCACATCTACTGCACTTATGCATTGTAACTTGTTTTTCCCCGCCAGATGGCCAACGGTTTTTCCTTGGTCTTCCTAGCTTTGGCTTTTTTGGTCGACCAACTTGTTGTTTCTCTATGGGTACACCAACTACCATATTCTTAATGTCATCTGGAAGTATCCAGTCATCCTCGTTCCCAGTTGGGTAAATGGTTTCTTTGTACGAATTCCTCCATGACTCAATGGTGTAAAACGGTGAACACAAAGAGTAAAGGTTCACTCCACGCTCTATAGCTGCTGCAGCTGCATGGGAACAAGGTGTGCCTATGAGCTGGAATACCCCACATGAGCATGATTTCGTCATCAAATTCACCTCAGCATCGCTGTCTACACCAGTTACATGAAACTCGAATTGACCAAGGGCATAGACATTCATGAACCTTCCTTTGTCAGCATTGTTTAATACATCTGCCTCCATCAGGGTGGATAATTTGGTGGTAGTCTTCTCTGTCACACTACGTCATTCAGAAAACCAAGACTGTAGTGTGAATCGAATGAATTCTAAAAAAATTGTAACTGGAAAGGTTCTTGCATCCTTGGTCTTGTTGTTGAAGCTTTCAGCGTAGTTGCTTGTTATTATATTGTATCGTTTTCCAGGAAAGAAAGGACGAGACCACTTATCGAAACCAATTCCCTCCAAATAGGCAGCTATAGGAGGATCCATTCACTTAATATTTTCAAAATGCTTTAGAAATTCGGTCTTCTTCCATGCATAGGTTGCTGCCCACATCTCACTGTGACAGCGATCAGTCTTGAACTTGGCTTTCACATTCATACTGATGTGATGGTAGCATGCGCTGTGGTAGGCATCAGGAAAGACAGCCTCTAGAGCATGAATAATACTCGCATGCCTATCTGACACGAAAACCAAGTCATCAACGTCCCCAATGGATTCCTTCAACTTCGTCATGAAATATTTCCACGAGTTGTGGTTCTCACTATCCACCAACCCGAACGCAATTGGATATAAATGACTATTCGCATCCAAAGCAACAGCACATAGCATGTGGCCACCGTACGTATTCTTCAAGAACGTGCCATCCACACATATCACAGGACGACAAAATCTGAATCCTCTCGTACAAACTCCAAGGGCAAAGAACCAATATAGGAAACGACCATCTTCAGTGACAAAATCATTAATTGTACCTGGATTCTTTTGCTGCAACATGTGCAAGTAGGATGGCAACTTGCAATATGAATCCTCATATGTTCCCCTAACATACGTAAGTGCCTTCTCTCTACATTTCCATGCCTTTTCATAACTCATATCAATACCAAAAATTTTCTTCATATCCTCCTTTATGTTGTTTGCCATGTAACTGGTCCCATCAACTGCGTATTTATTCTTTATGAGGTGTCCAACGACCCACGGTGCAGCTTGACGGTGACCTTTTTGTCGCACTTCTAGTGAGCATGTGTGTACGCTCTTGTATACCGTGATCTCAAACATGGGGGACATTGGTTATTTTTTCCCTCTCAGTCTCCAACAACAGACAGGATCTTTGCATGTGATATACCACACATCAATACCAGACTTTTTCACCATATACTCAAAGTTATTCTTCATTGCAAATAGAGCAGCTTTGGTTTTTAAATCAATCTTGTCCTCAAAAGTCTTCCCAACATATATTTCTCCCATTGGTCCACCAGATGATGAGGAATGGGTTTTAGCAGATGCCTCAATATCTTCTTTTGTAAACATTGGGGCACTCCATCTGGTGTGATCTTCTCTTGATACAATTGTCTCCCTCCACCCAGTGTTATCCTCTGTCCTAGCAGGTTGATTACTGCTTCGAGCAGGTGCTCGACATCCTTGAGTTGGGAGGTGTGTCTGTGCAAGAGGCAGTCCTGACTCTTCTTCTACTTGTTGGGCTTGGGAAATGTCTAACTCCTCATTTGAAACATCTGCACTATAATACGAGTCATCCTCGGAACCATCATCATTATCTTCAAAGCAATTACCAACTGGATCATCATTCACATAGGGATCGTACTCATATGCCTCAAGCACACCTGTGGGACCTCCTTGTGGTATATCAAGCTTAATAGTAGCCATCAGATCAGTAACTGGAACAAAAGTGCCCACCTCGCTAAGATGCTTGCAACTGCTACCTGCAGGAGATGGATCGACACTGGTCGTGTCTTTTTTGTTCACACTAGGAGAAGGATCTAATATGACATTCTTCTTAACTGGAGTCACACATAAGACTACCCGTTCTTTCAAGCTTATTCCTAAGAATACACGAACTTGACGATCATTCTCCAATTGAACTGGTGCAAATGGTTGCTCGCCGCATACGTATGGCACCTCGAATTTCAATTCATACACCTCTCTATCCACCTGAAATGTCTCGTGCAGTATGTCAAGTAGTTGCAAGTAAGTGACATCATTCTCTACTGGTATCACTTCACCTTCAGCATCCTTAAAATACCATTTCCTACCATGCATTTCCCAAACACCGTTGTAAGAAACAAATACGTAAACAGTAGAACCTGAAATAAAAAAACACAAATACAGTTAGCTGAAAAACAGATGGTAGGAAATGGTCTTTTAACGATGCTGAAAAACATGACCATCGAGCCTGCATCGAGCCTCCATCGAGCATGCACGAAATAGTGAGAATGCACATTACCATTGAGCTTGCATTGAGTAGGTATCGAGTAACCATCGAGCACAACATGCAATGTAAAAAAATGATGTGCCATCGAGCTTGCATCGAGCAGGCATCGAACATCCATCGAGCATGAATGAAATAGTGATAATGCACATTACCATCGAGTACCCATCGAGTAGGTATCGAGTAACCATCGAGTACAACATGCAACGTAAAAAAATGATGTGCCATCGAGCTTGCATCGAGCAGGCATCGAGCATCTATCGAGCATGCATGAAATAGTGAGAATGCACATTACCATCGAGTACCCATCGAGCAGAACATGCAACCCTAAAATTGATATGCCATCGAGCCTACATCGAGCAGGCATCGAGCATCCATCGAGCATGCATGAAATAGTGAGAATGCACATTACCATCGAGTAACCATCGAGTAGGTATCGAGTACCCATCGAGCAGAACATGCAACCCTAAAATTTATGTGCCATCGAGCCTACATCGAGCAGGCATCGAGCACAACACAAACCCAGAAAATTCCCAGAAAACGCAGATCGACAAAAAACCAGAAAAAACCCAAAAAAATGTACAAATATTGCTCAGATCTATTCGAAATGCTCAAAAAGTTTAAAGGAAACATCACTAATCCAAGTATTTAAGAAAAAATTGCTTACCCATTAAATTTTTCTCCAAGATTTCTCAACCCTTACTTTGGTCTTGATCCCCCTCTACAAATGGCTTTCTTAGTGGCGGTCCCTTGCTCGATGGGGTTCTACCGTGGTGCTCTTAGTGGTGGTGTGAGGTGAGTGAGAGTGAGGAAGAAACAAGAAGAAGGAAGAGAGGAGGAAGGAAGAGAGGAGGAGGGAAGAGAGGAGATAATTGTTTTAAGGGGTATTTTGGGTATCCAAAAATGAATTGGCATTATTTTGTAATGTTAAAAATGCCTAGCATTATTTTGTATTACACCACACTATTAAGCATAAAAAGTCAAATTTCCCTTTCGACACTATCTATTTGTATTGTAAAAGGGCGAGCGTGTTCTACTTCTTTTCTTTTTGGGACTATTTTAAAGAGAATTTACCTTATATATGACTTTTTTTTATTATTATTATTTTACATTTATAAATTGCTTTAAGATTTATTTCATTAAACGGTTTACAAAGTTTTTGTTTCAATATTACAAGACACCGATGGGAGATTCGACAAGAACTTTGGTGGGTGTTTCGAACATGGTAGGCGGGGGAGCTCAGTATCTCATACACGTCTGTTGCGATGGTTTGGTTGTTGTGATTAGTGATGCACACTGGTTGAGGAATTGGCAGGGAGTGCTCCCTCCGTCCCCATCCCCATTTATATTTCTAATTCTCATCCTCGTCTCATCCCCACTTATTTCCCGTCGGGGACGGGGTGGGGAATTCCCTAGTGGGGCATGGAATCCCCACGGGGAACTCATTAATTTAAAAAATAAATTTTAAATTAAAATCGTAAATTATATGTAAATTAAAATATTGCACAATATTTATTATGTAAAATATTAAATATTCTCCTAAATCAAATTTAAAATATTAAAAAAGTTACTATTATACTACAAAAACACATAAAGAAAAATATAAAATACATATAAAATATTACAAAATATATAAAAATCTAAACGGGGCCCCGTCAGAGCGGAGAGTGCTATCCCCATCCCCACCCCATTTAACATTCGGAGATTCAAAATTATCTTCATCCCCGCCCCGTTCGCCGTCCCATTAGGGGCGGAGCCCCATTGTGATACATTAATTTAGCTACTAGCTAGAACTTCTTTCCTCAATGTATTCTGTTTTGGATAAGCAAAACATAGCAGCCTACACCCAATTGTTTTCATATATATATATATGGAAGACTTCTCAATAGTTACTACCCATAGATGGGTACTAATAATTATGGTGATGTGGCAATATAGTGACTTGGTATAGCAAGTCACCAACATGTCATTTTTATTAATTTAGTTATTATTTTTTTATCATAATTAATCTTTATATAGAAATTGACATAATTTTAATTAGCCAATATGTAAGTCCATATTGCTTTTTTAATCTCTCTGTTGTGTGATCAAATGTAATACTAATATTGAGACCATTATATCATGTTTATATAAATTTGAGAGACTATTATCCATTAAAAACATTCATGATTCTAAAAAATTAATTTGAGAGATTAATGTTTTACTTTTTAAAACAGATCACAAACATGATAAGGTTCCTAGTGGACAGCTACAATACACCTATCCCAGCCATACTTGAGATCCCATCCAAGGATCATCCATACAACCCTGCTCATGATTCAGTTCTTTCTCGAGTCAAGTACCTCTAGTCTGTTGAATCTGTGGCCTCAGATAGACGTTGAGAACTGCCAATATTCTCTTAGTGAGATGGCAAAACAACATAGCAGTCAGTCCTCAGGCTGATAGAGTTTATTATCTACTTTGGCTCTCGTGATGCACCTTTGTATGTTATGCATAGCAAGTGAGTTGCTCATCTGCATCTTTATCAGATTCTTTTTGTGCATATTTGGATTCTACCTACCATAAGAATAAATCATGACAACATAATTAAAGGACATGATTGAGCTAGTTGGTGTGATTCTTTTCATTTATTTGATGGCCTTCCTCAAAATCTTAATTGTAAGAACATACGAATTTCCCAATTTGGGTTTTTGTTTTATGCCTACCCCAGTTCAGATATTCAAGTCCTCTCAGTTGTAGCTCTCTCATAAAGTTGAAAAATAAATCTTGAATAACTAGTTTCTTTTTTGTAGAAATTCATTGAAGATGACCTCTTCTCTCCACTCCAATCTATGAGAAAATGTCTGATAATATCTATAAAGAATTACGAACAAAAATCTGAAGTGGATATCAAATGGGGATGGACCCAGGGAGCTTATTCCTTTCATCACCATAGCATAGATTATTACTGTGCGCTTAATATTCTTCTATGCCAATTTGGGTTTTTGTTCTATGCCTACCCCAGTTCAGATATAATAACAAAACATATATTTGGTTTTTGAGAATTCAAAAAGTTAATATTTCAATAAGATACTTAATATAGTTTTTTCTCTTTATATTCCAAATATGATTTTTTTTTTATTAAAATACAATTAAAAATATATATATAAATTTCTAATAATATAAAAATGTTTTGAAAAAAGTCAAAAAGTTATTGTTGCTTTTTTTTACATTATTTTCATATAATATTAATAACTTTGAAATTTATTTATTAGTTTAATAAATATATTTTTCTCATTTTGAATTTTGAATATAAATACACAAATGGGTGATTGAATATTTGAAATTTAAATGCTAATCATAGCCAAATTTTGTAATTAGTAATCTTATTAAATAAAAAATTAAACTTTTAATCTACCAATGAATTTTATTATGAGACAAATAAAAATGACATATATTGTGCATTAAAGTTTATTAGATGATAATAAACACATATTGGGAATTCAAACTTTGTAACTACATTTTGTTTTTTTATTTTTATTTATATTCCAAATAGGACATTTTTTTTATAAATAAAAATAAAAAATATTTATAAATTTTGAATATGATAAGTTTTTTTTTATAGGAGTTTTTATTTTTTTATTTCCATATATTGGATATTGGCTTTTATGAAATGTCAATGGAAAACATATAATTTTTTTTAGTTAAATTAAACTCTAAAGCTGACTTTCATAGAAAAATTATTGTGCTTTTTTAAATAATAAGTACTCTCAAAACCTAATGTAAGTAGACATTCTACAAGAAAATGAGTCATTTACTTACTCATATATGTGTAACGAAAACATACTAGAAGTGCAAAATTAGTTGTGAAGCCGCACAATTCGACCACTTACTCATCACCGAGACTAAGATTGCACCATTGATCTAGTGTTTAGAACCTGCAAAATTAGTTGTGAAGCTGCACAATTCGACCACTAGAAGTCAACTTTCTCACACTTTAGTGGTGCTGTAAGGGATCTAGATCGCCAAGACGTAGATAGCAATGTTGATCTAGTGTTTAAAGACACCAAAATTAGTTATAAAGCAAGAAAATACGACATTAACGTTCAATTGGAATTCGAAACTCCCTAATCGCACCCAATGACTACCAAAACTCAAGTTTCACTAACTTTAGTTGTGTACTTAGGGATTTTGAACACCAAGACCGAGATCACATTAATGATCTAGCGTTTAGAGATTCCAAAATTAGATGTGAAGCAGCACAATACGACATTAGTGCAGGATTGGAGGGCCAAAGTCTCTAATCACACCATTTGACCACTGAAAGTCAACTTTTGCACACTTAAGTGGTGCGGTAAAAGATCTCGATTTCGATCTCCAAGACCAAGAACGCACCATTGATCTAATATTTAGAGGCTTAGAAATCTATTTTGCAATAGGAAAATACGACACCAGTATTCGATTGCACACTGAAATTCCCTAATAACATTGTTTGAATACTAACAGTCAACTTTCACTAACTTCAGTTGTGCAGTAAGGGATCTTGATCCCCAAGAGTAAGATCGCACCATTGATCTAGTTTTTAGAAGCTGCAAAACTAGTTGTGAAGCCGCATACCACTAATAGCTCGATCGAGCTCTTGTCAACCAGACCATCATTTGTACTACTACTCTCAGAGTTCACTTAAATATTTGAAATAGATATAATAGTGAATTTTTTAAGGGTTAAAATATTAAAATTTGGATTAGAAATTAAAATGTCACAAATAATATGTTATTTAAAAATTTTCAAACGGTTGACGTCGTTTTTCGTCAACTTAATTATGAAGAGCACTAAATAAGAATGTAGAAGTGTTATCCTAAAAAATTGACATGTCTGACGTTGCACACTTGACAAATGAATAATAGTCATTACTCAATACGCTTGCTAGGATAGCAGTTGCTTGGGCCAAAAATGGGCCTTGGTAAAAAAAATTCAAAAATACCATTTTTTTGACACTTTTTAATTTTTTTTTTGTTTTGCACATGTTTTTTTTTAAACTTTGTTGTTAATTTGGTAATGTTGATTTTTTTTTTTACAAATTAGACCTTAGTAATTTTAAACAAAAAACATTATTTTTTTCGAATATTTTTTTAGTTATGTTCGGGTTCGGGTGTAACCCGAACCCGTGTATCAACAATTTTAAAACCCGAACCCAACCCAAACCATGTCGGGTTTGGGTCGCATTTCACCCGAAGTCGACCATTTTTGCAAAAAAAAATTGGGTTTCGGGTCGAGCGGGTTTGCAGGTTTTTCGGGTCAAATGTTCACCCCTAGTTTTCACTAATAATTTAGAAAAAAAAATGTCACACATAGTATAATATAATCTCATTTTTGTAACTATATGAAACAACATTAATGTCATATTATGTATTTTAATGAAAAATAGTTTCAAAAAAACATAAATTTTTAAATTGTAGTTAAGAAAGATATTTTGATAAAATAAATATCACACACACTACAATAAAGCTAATATAAAATAAAATTCACAACTATATGTAACAACATAAATTTCATTTATTGCTAAAATGTCATGTATCAAATAACAACAGTATTTATTTTATTTTACTTTATTTTATCTTATTTGTTAGTACGAATAAATTACATTTTTAAAATATATGGTAGATATTAGTAATATATGAAAATGATTAAAAGATAGAAGCTACAATGAAATATTAAATTTTTTTCATAAAAATCTTATCATATTCGAAACTTATATATTTTTTATTTTTTTATAATAAGAAAATGTCACATTTTGAATATAAAAAGAAAATGTCACTTTTTTTAATATATTTTTTATTTTTATTATTAAAAAAATTAAGTGATAATTTATTTCAAATGAAAATTTGTGTATATTTTATTATTTAATTTTTAATTATAGAAAAAATCTATTATTAAAAATATATTGATTTTTTTTAATAAAAACTAAAAATAACGAAAAGATTTTTAATAAATATTATATGTATATACGATATGCTAATGAATAAATTATCTTTTAATGTATATTACAGGCTATTAAATATATCAATCACCATTTTATTTTTGAAAACAAATAAAATTATAATTTTACATTAATTACTAAATAGTATTGAATAAACCAATAGAATTATAATTTTTCATTAATTAAAATTTTAAAATAATAAATATACATACTCACCAGTGTTAAAATTATAAATTATATGTAGAAACTAAAACATATTGCAATTATTAATAAATTATAATTATAATTATCTTGTTCCCAAATATATTATATACTCCTTATTTGGATTGACCTTTGACATAAATGTTACACCTAGATTTCGAGACTTGAGGTTGTGACCTCAAAAGCTGGATCTGTCAGTGGTGAGTTCGCGACAGCTAAAATACATGTTCGTAATCTAGATGCTGAATCTTCAAAGCAGGTGGCAACCTCGAAGATGGGCAGCCTTGAAGTCCTTATAAGCTCGAAAAACAGAACAATCGGAGTATATCCATTGTCGGGCAGCCTCGGATCAAGTGGACCGAGCTTGGCATGAGTGTGAGCTCGGAGTAAGGCGGCCTCGGTGGTATTTGTTGGAGTTTTATGCCCTAATTAAAACCCAAATTCTTTGTAATCTCATTTTATTATCAATAAAAGAATAGAAATCATTTTTTGACTTGGTCAATCACTTTGCTCACATGTTTTATTTTCATGATTATTTGTTTAATATAAACTTCTATTAAATCCCGAGCATATAGCTAATCTTATTTATAGTGACGTAATCACAGTGGAATATAAATATGATTATATGTTCAAAATAAGTTAGTCCTAAGATTAGTCAGTGCACTGGATTTACACTGACTTGCCAATCTACGATATGATCTACTTACACATTATAGTGTTATGTTCTTTCCAGAATATTAGCAAAGTAGATAAGATCGGATGTATTTGTTACATCGGACAGGACCGATATTGACAGTTGATAAGATAAGTAAACATACCGTTATTATCTATTCTAGTCATATCATATAGTTGACCATAGGTCAATTCAATCTCAATTCTGAGTGGTTAGTATTCTAACTGATTGTATTATTTGAGTTCTTTGACTTGTTCGTTACCAGCTTACCCTACGGACTAGCCCATACTTACATCTTGGGAACTCAGTAGTATAATTGAGTGGGAGTGTTAATCATAGATATGAACATCTATAGCTTCTGATGAAGAAGTGAAACGATGGTTTCCTTTTAGTTTGGTTCAAGGAGATAAATGATAGAGATCTCATTTCAATAATTAAATTAGTTTACTGAAATATCATTTACAAGGAACTAAGTGTTTTAAGGATAAAATACAATGATGGGTAAAACGGTATTTTAGTCCCATCTCATTGTAGACCGTCTATAGAGGATTGAGTGACAATTATGGTTGTAACAATGGATAATTAATAGCGTATCTATATTTTTTATAGAGCGTTCTATGAATTTAAGAGTGCAATTCCAAGTCTATAGTGGAGTCACGAGAAATTAATAAGTTAGTAAATTTATTTGTTAGATTTATGATAACTTATTGGAGCTTGATTTCATAGGCCCATGGTACCCATTGTACCTTGGATAAAATCATCTAGATAGTCTCAATTAATTGATTTAATTATCAATTAGAATTATCAAAGTTGACCAGGTCAATTTTGGATAGTTTCACAGAGTTGTGTAATTTTGAGAAGAAAAGAGAAATTATGGCAGATTTATTAATTAAGATAAATTGGTATCTAAATTAATAAATAAATTTAAATCAAGGTTCAAATTATAAATAATTAATTTGATAAAGGATTTAAATAGTTATTTAATTAATTAAATCAATAGAAAATAATACAGGCCTTGATTTTAAGTCCAATAGGCTTATAATCAAATGGGAAATTTCACGAGCCTATAGCCCATGATAATTTCGACCTAGAGCTTCAAAATGGCTGTTATTTTATTTATTTTTTAATTAAATTAAATGGCCTAATTGAGTCTATAAAAAGAGTGCTTAGAGAGAAGATTTAAGAGACGACAGATAAGTCACAAGTCAGATTTTCTGATAGTTTTATATTCTCTCTAAACACGAGTCCTTTTCTAAACCTCTTTGTTATTTTCTTTTCTTCTCTCTATATCTATCTCATGTGTTGAGAATTTCCCACACTAGTCTAGGTGGTTCTAAGGATACATTGGAAGATCGTGAAGAAAATAGAAGATCGGTTCAGTTTCTTGATAATACTCTGCGACAGAAAGGATACAAGAGTTAGAGAAACTGAAGGAAGGACTCTTAATTCCGCTGCGTATACTGTAAGTATTATATTATTTGTTTCTCATTGAATTCAATTTTAGAAACATGTTTTAGGCTATCTCGTATTAATTTGTTTAATATTAGATATACATGAAAATAAATAAAGATCCTGTATAAGCTTTTTCCAACAGTATTTACCCACTCCGAGCTGGTCTTGGGAAAATAAGGCAACTTGTAATTTACTCAGAGACTTAGACGGGCATGATGCTGATTGCTGATCTCGAACGGCTTAATAGGTCACTTCTGAGATATTTATTGTTGTAACTCCCCTATAATAAAGGGATATTAACTAGTCGGTTATACGCCCCCTGGTCTTCAGGGGACGTTTCCTTGTATATAGGAGTTACAGGCTTTAAAGCCATTAAATTTATTAATATATAGAATAACTTCCCGAAACGTGTGGGATAGTATTCTGAGATCTCCTCTATAAATAGAGAAGTCATGTACCATGGTAAAGGACCAAAATTTTGTGATCTGGAGAGAACCTCTGAAGAATTCATCCCTGAAGAATTTCCAGAAATTTCCTAAGTTCTAATAACAAAGACTCGTGGACTAGGCAGAGTTAACTGCTGAACCACGTAAAAAAATCTCCTTGTTTTATTGTGTTATTCTTGCCATAGTTCTTTACTGTTTACGTGCTCTACATTTTAAGTTGACGAAAAATGGCGTCAACAATAAATATAGTCCATTTATCTTTCATACACATTCTAAATCTACAAGAAAATTTGGCTTTCACCAATGGCTAGTTACGGACATTATGTGCAAAATGAAGAAAAAGATACTGAAAATGTATTGTCTGAACATGAAGTGGAAGTCGATGTGGAGGATTTGCATATAGAAGGTATTGAGGATGATGATGTTGACATTCATGAAGAATGGGCCCAACCTGAAGTTGCACAATGGAGAATCTTGCTTGAATTTTTGGGGATAGACAAAGAACCTGAGGATATAGAAGAGTCCGATTTCAATGGAAAAGAGTTTGTAAGTATGGAATAAGCTAAGTCGTTCTATTTTCTATATTCTAAGTTGATAGGATTTAGTGTAAAAAAAAAAATAAGGAGGGAAACTAAAGGAGTTGTAGTCATTAGAAGTTGGGTATGTTCGAATGAAGGTTTTAGAGAGCAAAAATATATTAATCTAAAAGATAGGTGTCGTGACCATCGTTATTTAACAAGAACGGGCTGTCAAGCAGAGTTTAGAATTAATTTGAATAGGAAAAATGGTCAGTGGTATACTAAGTGTTTTAAAAACCATCATAACCATTTGTTAGCCTCGTCCTATCAAAAACCATTTCTCAGGTCAAATAGAAAACTAAAGGACTCTACTAGGGAGCAACTAATGTTGATGAAGAGAGCTGGAATGAAGACATCTCAAGTTTGGCAGTATTTGGTTGAAGTTAATGATGGTTGGGAAAATGTGGGATGTATCAAAGATGACTTGTACAAGGGTGTCATAAAAAATTATTCAGCTTGGGATGATTGTGACACGTCGACTGCAATTTCTTATCTTGAAGCTAAAAAAGGTCCTGACCCAAATTTCTTCTATAAATATGATATAGACGATAAGCATAGATTGACAAATATATTCTGGTCCGACTCTTCTTGCAAATTGGATTACCAATTATTTGGTGATTGTTTGGCCTTTGATTCTACTTACAAAACTAATAGGTTCGCTTTTTTTATTGATGAGTATGTTTCATTAATTTTTTTATTAAAATATAATAAATTTTAGGGTTTATACCTTTTTGGACCCTGTGTTTTTTCTCATTACCTGTTTGGACCCTGTGTTTTGACAAATTACTTTTTGGACCCTATATTTTGTAAAATGGTTAAAATAGAACCCTAAACTCAATTTTGATAAAGAAACAATTGAATATAACAACACAGTTTTAAAACAGAATGATTTTATTTTTGTTCTAAATTGTTAGTTTGGTAAATTATTTGTGATTTTAGTTGAGAAAACATTAACCAAAATCGGGTTTAGGGTTCTATTTTAACTATTTTACAAAACACAGGGTCCAAAAAGTAATTTATCAAAACACAGGGTCCAAATAGGTAATGGGAAAAAACACAGGGTCCAAAAAGGTATAAACCCTAAATTTTATTTTCTTTACAGGTATGGCAAGCCATTGGTAATACTTATTGGATCAAATAACCACGACACAACGTGTGTTTTTGGAGCTGCACTACTTGCAAACGAGACATTAGAAACATATATTTGGGTCTTGGAAACTTTTTTGGAGTGTATGGAAGGTAAGATGCCTTCTACTGTGTTGACTGATAATTGTAAATCCATGGAAAATGCACTGGAAATTGTCATGTCTGATGTTGTCCACCATATATGCTCATGGCATATAATGAAGAACGCAATGCATCATATACACACACTAGGAGTCCATCAAGAATTGCACAAATTTATTTTCAGGTATGGTATCTCTTTTTTTTTTTACTTTGTTTATTTTATTTTATTTTATTTGTTAGTACGAATAAATTGCATTTTTAAAATATATGGTAGATATTAGTAATATATGAAAATGATTAAAAGATAGAAGCTACAATAAAATATTAAATTTTTTTCATAAAAATCTTATTATATTAGAAACTTATGTATATTTTAAGTTCTATAATAAGAAAGTGTCACATTTGGAATATAAAAAGGAAAAAAATTTCAATTTAGTATCTTCTTGTAAATTTTAATTTTTAATTCCCAATAACTATATATTTGTGTTTTATTGTGATTTCATAAAATTTAATACCCAATATAATAAGTCACCCTTTTTCTGTCTCTTGTTTAAATTCATTAAAAAATTAAAATATACATTTTCATTTAATAGGACCACTAATCACTCAAATATTTATTGAAATTTCAAATTAAAAATGAAACTATATTTTTACTAAAATATTACATAAATTTCAAACTCGGTAATAATAAATGGAAATATATATAATTAAAGGAACGATGCTGCAATAAAATTTTATTTTGTTTTTATTTTATTTGTTTGTGGGAAAAATTACATTTTTTTAATACATGGTAGGTATTACAAGATTGGAGAATGGGAGGCAAAGTGAGAAGAGATGAAGAAGAAATATGACTTGACTAATAATGATTGGTTGGCATCACAATTCAAGACAAGAGGCAAATGGGCAGATTCTTTTCTACGTGGTTATTATTTTGGTGGTGCTATAGCAACTGGTAGATGTGAGTATATGAATGCATTCTTGAAAAAGGACTTGCAAAATAAAATACCACTCTGGATGTTTTTGCGACACTTCGACCATGCTTTGTCAATGTTACACTATAATAAGATGAAAGAACATTACAAAACTACGATGACAGAACCTGTGTTGAACCAAACAAATATGGAATGTGTGGAGGATGAAATTGTTAGATTAAAAATAAAATATAGGCATATGAACAATCCTATATACATGTAGGCGGAATTAATATATAGAATGAACATATACAAAAAGAGGATCGAATATTGTATACCTCCAGCCATTGCAATTGATAACATCGATCTAGCTTTAGATCTACAAAAGAAAAGAAAAAGAAGTTAGAACGAGTACACGGGCTTCCAAGCTCTCACTAACTCTTTTAGATGGAGTTACTGAAAGTCAAAATGAACAACGAGCTTGGGGACCGGTACTCTATATTTATAGAGTGAGACCTACCATCAGAGTCTCTGCCACAGATTGAGATATTTTCTCAATCAGTTGGGATATGAAAAATCGGGTAACAACAAAATCAGGTAACAAACAATGTTGACCATTAATTAGAATATTTTGTCAATAAATTAAATATTGACTTTAATATATTAAATCAATTAGTTGTAACAAAATGATTTTATATACCATTTAAATAAATATTCTAACATTCTCCCACTTGGTCAGCATTTAAATTAATGTATTACTTAAGCCCGATGATCATCCCTGTTAGATAATAAACACATGAATCATAGCGATAGGTCCTCTTTTTATGACGAGTATTATCTTCCATGTATTACAATATATTTATTACATAACAATGCAATTTATGTGGCTATGTACTTAAACAAATAAACCTTATGTTTATTCAGGTCCTATGAAGATAAAATTTTCTCAAATAAAATTAAGATGCGCATAAATATGAGAAAACATCAAAATAAGAGTTTCATTGATAATAACTTCAGTTTGTACAATAAATTTACATAAGGGAACCAAGTCCCATGTTCACTACATGATCCTTGAATTTATGAGGTGGCAAGCCTTTCGTCATAGGATCAGCAATCATCAATTCAATGCTAATGTGTGTTGAATGACCACTTTATTTTCTTTAACACGTTCTTTCACGGCTAAGTACTTGATGTCGATGTGCTTGCTTCGACTACCACTCTTGTTGTTCTTAGCCATGAATACAGCAGCTGAATTGTCGCAGAACATTCTCAATGGCCTAGATATAGAATCTACAACTCTAAGGCCTGAAATGAAACTCTTTAGCCATACACCATGCGATGTAGCCTCAAAACACGAAACGAACTCGGCTTCCATAGTAGAAGTAGCAGTCAAGGTCTGTTTGTTACTCCTCCATGATATAGCTCCACCGGCAAACATAAACACGTAACCAGAGGTTGATTTACGTGAATCAGTACAACCAGCAAAGTCTGAATCTGAGTAGCCAACTACTTCTAGGTTGTCGGTTTATCTGAACAAGAGTTTGTAATCCTTAGTACCCTAAAGATACCTCATAACTTTCTTTGCAGCTTTCCAGTGGTCTAACCCCGGGTTACTCTGAAATCTTCCTAGCATTCCGACAGCAAAGGCAATGTCGGGTCGTGTGCACACCTGAGCATACATCAAGCTTCCAACAGCAGAAGGATATGGGATGTTCTTCATTTCTTCCTTTTCAAAATCATTCTTTGGACACTGGCTCAAATTTAACTTATCACTCTTAACGATAGGAGCAACACTTGGTGAACAATCTTTCATCCGAAATCTCTCTAAAACTTTGTTAATGTAGGTTTTTTGAGATAGACCTAAGATACCTTTGAATCTATCTCGATGGATCTTAATGCCAATGACATAAGACGCATCACCCATATCCTTCATCTCAAAGTTCTTTGAGAGAAATTGCTTCACCTCATGTAGCATGCCCTTATCATTGGTTGCAAGAAGAATATCGTCCACATATAAAACAAGAAAACAAATCTTACTCCCACTGACCTTCTGGTATATACATTGATCCATGACATTCTCTTCAAATCCAAAAGAAGAGATGACATCATGGAATTTTAAATACCATTGGCGGGATGCTTGTTTTAAACCATAGATGGACTTCTTAAGCTTGCACACCAAATGCTCACCATCACTAGAGGAGAATCCTTCTGGTTGTTTCATGTATACCTCCTCCTCTAGGTCACCATTTAGGAAGGCAGTTTTCACATTCATCTGCTGCAGCTCTAAATCGAAATGAGCAACTAATGCCAGGATAACTCTGAGGGAATCTTTCTTAGATACTGGAGAAAAGGTCTCAGTGTAGTCAATTCCTTCTTTTTGAGTGAATCCCTTAGCAACGAGTCTCGCTTTGTGTCGCTCAATGTTGCCTAATGAGTCTTTCTTTGTTTTGAAGACCCATTTACACCCAATAGCCCTCGCCCCATTAGGCAACTCAACAAGATCCCAGACTTTGTTGCTCTTCATAGAATTCATTTCTTCGTTCATGTCATTGTACCACAGTTCCGATTCTTTGCTATTCGCAGCTTGTGAAAATGTTTCTGGGTCATTTTCGGCTCCAATATTGTAGTCAGATTCTTGCAAATACACAATGTAGTCACTAGGTATCGCCGATTTTGTTGTCCTAGTGGATCTTCTTAAGGATACACCAACAGGCTCTTGAGGAGCGGGTGGTTCACTTTGTTGTTCAACAATTATAGGCAACTCTTGAACAACTTGATCCATTTGAACTTCATCATTGACTTGTGGATCTTCAACAATTGGCTGTGGTGGTTCAACATCCATTTGGACTGCAGGGGTGTTATCAACCACAATCAATCTTGCTCTTGAGGTAGGGGGTTCTAAAGGATCTTTCTCAGAACCTAAGTCCTTGGATTGATCACTCCCACTAATCAAGGTATTTTCAAGAAATTTTGCATTCCTTGATTCCACAATCCTAGTGCTATGAGATGGACAATAAAACTTGTAACCTTTAGACCTTTCAGTGTAACCAATAAAGTATCCACTTATGGTCCTTGGGTCCAGTTTCTTTTCTTGTGGATTGTATACCCTAACTTCAGATGGGCATCCCCAAATGCGTACATGTTGCAAACTCGGTTTCCAACCATTCCATAATTCAAAAGGATTTTTTGAGACTGCCTTGGTTAGAACTCGATTTAATATGTACACGGATGTCTTTAGAGCTTCAGTCCACAAGGATTTAGGAAGTTTAGGATTGCTGCTAAGCATACTTCACACCATGTCCATCAATGTTCGGTTTCTCCTTTCTGCAACACCATTTTGCTCGGGTGTACTGGGCATGGTATATTGGGCAACAATCCCATTTTCTTGAAGAAACTTTGCAAAAGGGCCAGGTGCTTATCCATCTTCAGTGTATCTACCATAATATTCTCCACCTCTATCTGATCTCACTATCTTAATTTGCTTGTTGCATTATTTCTCTACTTCAGCTTTAAATATCTTAAAGACATCTAACGCTTCGCTTTTGTTATGAAGTAAGTAGATATACATGTAGCGTGAGTAATCATCTATGAAAGAGATGAAGTATTTCTGACCAAATGAGTCCATGTCTGGACTACATATATCAGTATGTATGATTTCTAATATGTCGGAACTCCTATGGACACCACTTTTCTTAGACTTGGAGGTATGCTTTCCCTTAATGCAATCCACACAAGTATCAAAATCAGTAAAATCTAAGGTATTGAGTACCCCATCTTTTACTAACCTTCTAATTCTATCAATGGAGATATGTCCCAATCTCCGGTGCCATAATGTAGAGAAATTCTCATTCATAACACATCTTTTATTGCCAGCGTGAACGTGCACAGTATTATAAGCGGTATTGTTTTGTAAATTAAGGCAGTAAAGACCATCAGACAAAATACCATTTCCAACACATTCAGATTTATTATATAAATTAAAAGATTTGTTTGAAAATGTAAAGGAAAAACCAAAAGGTACAAGTCTTGAAACGGAAATCAAGTTTCTAGAGAAACTTGGTGCATAAAATGTCTTTTCTAACTTTAAAAAAAAACCGCTACTTAAAACTAAATGGCACGTTCCAATAACCTCCACATGTGAGCCAATCTTGTTTCCGAATAAGATGCTTTGCTCACTTCCCACTAGTTTCCTTAGGTTTTGTAAACCCTGCAAGGAATTTGAAATGTGAATTGTTGATCCAGAATCAATCCACCATGTGTTAATATTAACATTAGCCATATTAGATTCATAACATACGAATGAAATTGGATTACCTTTGTCATCCATCCATTTCTTGAACTTGGCGCATTCCTTTTTCGCATGTCCCTTTTTTTTTGCAGATGAAGCACTTGATGGAATCCTTCTTTCTATCGCCTTGAGGAGGCACTTTATTTTTCCCCTTGTCCTTCTTGGATGGTTTGCGTTTCTTGCCTTGGGTGGCCATGTGAGCACTTTCACCTTTTTCCTGCAGGAGCCTTGCTTCTTCTTGAGCACGCATGGTTATCAATTCATTGATACTCCATTTGTCCTTATGTGTGTTGTAGGAAATTTTGAAAGGCCCGTATTGAGGTGGAAGATTGTTAAGGATGTAGTGGACCAGGAAGGTTTCAGGAATGACTACATCGAGCTTCTTCAGTTGAGCAGAAATGTCCCTCATTTTTGAAATATGTTCTCTAACTCCTTTGACACCAGTGAGTTTTGTGGATGAGAACTGGTGGATGAGGTTGTTGTAAAGTGGTTTGTCCGAAGTGTCGAACTGCTCATCGATCAGTTTGATCAAGTCTTTGACTTTCTCAGGTTGCTCCACCGATCCACGCATTCCCAGAGGGATCTTGGACATGATGAACATGATGCTGAGGCGATTGGACCGCTCCCATTTTTCATATAGTGCGATCTGAGCAGCAATGCTAGTCGCAGTGATTGCAGCTGGTTCGTCCTTCCTTATTGCGTAGTCCATGTCAGCACAGCCTAAATGAAGAAGAACTCGCTCTTTCCAGATTTTGAAATTATCATCCCTAAGCTCAGGAATTTCGGTAAGGATTTCAGCAAAACTAGAGGATGATGAAGAAGCTGCATGAATAGGATTACAAACTTAGATTTTGAAGAATGAGGCTTAATGAAGTCATGTTTTACCAATGTATAGCATGCTGAAGAATGAAATTTTATTAAACAAAAATTGCCTGTGGGCTAAATTTTTAATTTAATAAAATTGGATGTAAAGGATGATAGATTATTCAAACGAATTATTTGGGATAAATTAAGGTTTGATACTTCTATCTTTATTAAACTTTATGATAAAACTATTAAATTAATTTTCATAACTCCTGTGGGTAAATTAAGAAAATTAACTTAATATATTATCCTAATTAATTATATAAATATAATAAAATTCCTGTGGGGTAAAATTATTATATCTATATAATGAATCACAATTTTTTCCATTATGTGATCCTTTCAAATTAATATATAATTTTATATAATTAAAGATGTTGTGGCTACTCCCTAATTATGTAAAATTATATGGTTCACTAGACATTATGTTTCAGGCTCTAAGGAAACCTAAGAACAATTTCGTTATAACATAATAGGCAATCACAGAGAGTAGTGCTCCTAGTGTGGTCGTCCGAAGATCATTAAAAACCGTTCTAGATTGAGCATTTGTCTCAGTTTCATGCGTTCTTATGTCAACCACAAAATTGTTTATGAATTATTCATAATTTTATTCACCCTAAATGTTTTATGAATATTTTATGAATAAATTATGAAGATTGATATGCTAAATATTATTAAACCTATCTTAATGTTTGAATATAATCTAAATATATCTAGCAAAATTATGGAATATAAATCGTATTTAAAATTATAAAGTCATACATATAAAATTAAAGATAATTATACTTAGAATAAATTTGCATGAATAATAACAAAATAATCATACAAATTAGTATAATTAAATATATGTACGAAAATAAATACAATAATTCCATATATATACTTAATGGCAGAAAAAATCATGCTAAATAAGACAATAACACATTTACTGATTTGGTGAGTTAATAAAATAATTGCACAAACTTAAGTGTAAAATAAAATGTAATTGCATTCTTAAAATAACACAATGTTTTAATATTGCATGAATAATGAAATTATATCACCAAAATCAAGTGATTGCACATTTTAATTAATTTCCATAATATATAATATCAAAATGATATGTTTTAATTAAACTGGCACGAGTATTAAAAATGAAATTTATTGTCTAAATAAGCAATAAAAGTAAGAAAGTAATAAAATCCAAAAAAATAAAAAATATAAAAATGATTTTCAGCATTGTTTTTGAATTTTTCATTAATTTAAATAATAATAATAATATGCCCCGGGGAAACGACATGTCGTTTCCCCTGATTTATGCTCTATAACTCGTCAAAACGACGAATCGTTTTTTCGCGGGCTGCAAGAGGCAAACGACATGTCGTTTCTAGTATCTTCATCCTTCAGCCGGGTCGTTTTGACCCGGTTCTTCTGTAAACAGGTCACGCGACTCGAAATTAAACCCGGTCGGAAAAATGCATTCTGATGACCAAAAACTTGTTTCAAAGCCCATATCACACGGAAATGAATAAATAAAGAGATCCATGGCATTATATTGATTAAACAACAACTAAAATCTGGGCTTTAAATACAAAAAAAATATGGCCATAAACGGGTCCGAATGAAAACCCGAATGGAAAGCAACGTTTTTTACATCCAAATTTATATATTTTCGCCCATAATGAATCTAAAACAATGTCTAAGGAGATTCATGACGTTTTATTGCTTAAAAAACAAATAGAAACCGAGCTTTAATATCAAAGAAAACTTTTGGCCATAAGCGTGTATGAACGGAGCAAAAAATGAGTTTCAATGGTTGAAAAACTAGTTTTTAATACACAAACCAAAAGAAATACGAATCTTAATATATTTCTAATGGAATTAAAAACATAATAATAAAGGAAAACCATACACCAAAGAATAAACCAATCGGCACTAAAATATACACATATATGAATATGAATATAAATATAAATGCATATATAAATCAAATAAATATATATATGCAGATAAAATTAACAAGGCAGAGATTAACCTGGCGACTGATACCAAATGTTAGATTAAAAATAAAATATAGGCATATGAACAATTCTATATACATGTAGGCGGAATTAATATATAGAATGAACATATACAAAAAGAGGATCGAATATTGTATACCTCCAGCCATTGCAATTGATAACCTCGATCTAGCTTTAGATCTACAAAAGAAAAGAAAAAGAAGTTAGAACAAGTACACGGGCTTCCAAGCTCTCACTAACTCTTTTAGATGGAGTTACTGAAAGTCAGAATGAGCAGTGAGCTTGGGGACCGGTACTCTATATTTATAGAGTGAGACCTACCATCAGAGTCTCTGCCACAGATTGAGATATTTTCTCAATCAGTTGGGATATGAAAAATCGGGTAACAACAAAATCAGGTAACAAACAATATTGGCCATTAATTAGAATATTTTGTCAATAAATTAAATATTGACTTTAATATATTAAATCAATTAGTTGTAACAAAATGATTTTATATACCATTTAAATAAATATTCTAACAGAAATTTCCTCAATTTTCACAAGGGAAATCTTTCAAAGGATAAGAAATGAGATTCATCGAGCCGATAAGTATGTTGTAGTGAAAGACCAACAAATACCAGGATATACTATTTGTTTGGTTAAAAAATACATGCATAGCATATTAAAGCGTAAGGTTTTTTTTTTCTGACGATGGAGACGATGTGCGATGTGACTGCTATTGGTTTGAGAGAAAAGGAATCCCATGCAGACATATCTTTATTGCAATGAAGAATTTGGAGAGAATGATGTTGCCAATTTGTTTGATCAAGAGACGTTGGCTAAAGGATGCCAAAGAAATTAAATCTTCTACTCTTGGTAATGAAAGAAAGTGCCCTCATCCGCAAGTTATTGAAAATTCTAAGTATAGTGGTGTTACCTCACAAATGAGTGTCACGTCATACCTTGCTTCAAGATCCCAATAAGCATTTAAAAAAACTATAACAGTTATATCTAAGTTGAACGCAGAATTGGAAAAAATGCCTCCAGACGAAGAGCTTAGTCTTCTTCCCAGTGAGCAAGGAGAATTCCCTCACAATATATTAGACTCCAAGATTCACAAAACAAGAGGCAGACCTACTGTAGCTAGCTCATCTCGATCACTCCCTCAAGGAAAGAAAAAGAAGAAACCTAAAAGTGATGATAGACATTGAGATATATGTGGAGGGATTGAACATGACAAAAGAAATTGTCCAGCAAAGCCAAAATTACCTAGTGACTGTCCTACACCAAGCAAGAAGAAAGGTCATGCCAAAAAGATAATGAAAACCAATCCATGAATTATATATATGGTAGATCTTATTATTTTCTTGCAAACTTTTATTTACTTGTATCATTTGTTATTTGAAATACTAAATATTAGATTGTTTGTCACTTACACTTTGGTGTAATTTAATTATTTAATTTTTTTACATTTTATATTTCCAAGACTAAATATTAGATTGTTTATCAATTACACTTTGGGATAATTTAATTATATATTTTTATTGTTCCAAAAAGAAAGATAATACTGTGACTTTTATTTAAAGTGTCATTTAATGAATAATACAATGTTAATCATATTGTTATTAAACCAATGATTTTTTCCTTCAAACTTAGTGTTGGTGCAGTACAACAGTTTTTGGAAATTTTTTTATAATTTCTTATTATCATAACAACATAATTAAAGCATATTATTGATTTCCATTTTTTGTATATAATTAAAAAATTATTGCTTTTGAGTTAACATAATAACCCTACATGTTTCCTTACATATTTTATACCTTATAAATGCAAACAATGGTGTAAAAAAGAAGTGTCTATTGTACCTATCCCATTTCGAAATTGTAGGAAAATAAGGATTTTAGCACGAATACTCCTTGAATTACTCATGGGTTGAAATATGTCACCCATTGTTACCAAAGAAAACAAACACAAAAATGAGGCCGAATGAAAACTAAGAGTAAAAGTATATGCTTTCAATATGAGCCCTATAATATATATAGGAAATTTCTAAGTTAATGAAAATTTGGAAAAAATTAATGTAATTATTTTTTCTATATTCGAATTTTATAAAATTGGAATTAATGAAATTTTAAAAATATATATATAAAATTAATGGTCATTAATGCTTATTACAATCTTTAATGTAAATTTAACTATTCAATTCAAAAAATTGGTCAAAAGTATATTTTTAAGAATGATGCTTCATTTTTTTTATAAAAAAAATTAATGTAAGAATTAATATTAATTGGAAGATTCACACAATTTCATGTAATTAATGTTGAAATTAGTTATACCTTTAATTTTTTTCTTTCAAATTTCGTATTTGTTATAATATATATGCATTTATTTATGTAATGTCTAATAAGTAAAATGCATATTTATTGCCTAAATTGTTAATGTATATATTTAATTAATACAAATAATATATATTCATAACACCAAACAACTAATGCATTTTTTTAACAATTTTTTTTTAATAATTTATTACACAATATCATTAACAAATCAACTATTCAAAATGTGAATCATTTTCGAAATTTATGGTAATAATACAATACTTAATGTTTGAAAATTATATATATTGCAAAATAAAAAATTGTAAAATCGCAAAAACAAGGATTACACTATGGAGTCTAGAAAAAAAGTGCACATCCTTACTTCGTAAAATAATTATTATTTTATTCTTCAGCCATCAATCTTCATTTACTAGAATCAACAAAGTTTGAAAAGGTATATGCTTTGATCATTTGGTTCACATATAATATTACTGTATCTTTTCATTTTACGCTTTTGATCTTGTGTATGTCTTTCATCTTTTACTTTTAATATTTTTGTGTTACCTTTGATCTTTTTTTGTAGATATCTATCGACAAAGATTTGATGCCTACACCCAATCAAATATTTGATCTTTCTCAAACAATCCAACGTATTGATGATAACATATTGTCCATCAAAGAAGAGATAAGTTCTCTTGTTTCCATTGTAGAAACATTACAACTCAGTTCATTAGTGTTAGAAAAACGTGTGGAAGAAATATGTGCTACTAAAAAGAGAAAAGCAGAGGGAAATAAAAAAAAAGTTCGTGATGAAATTGATGCTAAGGAACTAGAGTTAGAGTTAAAATTGAAAAATATTGTTAAGTCAATAGAAAAAGATTTTGAGAAAGTTGACAAAAAGTTGCAAAAGGGATGCTTAAATGCTCTTGGTGAGGATTTTGTAATCAAAACCCCATTTAACGGAGATAAAAAGATGAAAGGTGATAAAAGTCTTCATAATTATCATCAGCATAAGGTATGTTGTTTTAAATTTTTTTAATTTATGCGCGATTAACCTCTTTTTATTTTCAATATATTTGTTATATTTCAATATTTTACTTTTCATTGTAGGATAATTGCGAAGAAGAATGATGTCACTCTACGTATTATTAATAACGAATAATGAATAGTTAGTTCATTTATATTTTGAGAATTAGTTTGAGTGTTTTTTTTTTCTGTTTGTACTATATGGTTATGAGAGTTTGTTTTATAGTATTATGAAAAAATATTATTTGCTATTATAAAAATATTATTTATGACTATTATTAATTAAACTATATATTTGGCCACTTCAATTTTATAGAATCACAAATTTTCGTCTATTTAGTTTTTAAGTTGATAAGTAATTAATTTGTGATAATAAATTATATATTGGTAATTGGGAAATCAATAAATTCTTAAATTCACCTTGCAAATAATATTCAATATTTAAATTCAAGATTAAGCCCATCTACCGATCAAATAAAATCAACATTAATTTGTATTTAATTTCAATATTTTAAATTGAAATTTATTTTTGTTACACCCAGATTTCGAGACCTGAGGTTGTGACCTCGAAAGCTGGATCCGTCAGGTGTGAGTTCGCAATAGCTAAAATACATGTTCGTAATCTAGACGCCGAATCTTCAAAGCAGTTGGCAACCTCGAAGATGGGTAGCCTCGAAGTCCTTATAAACTCGAAAGACAAAACATCGGAGTACGTCCATTGTTGGGTGGCCTCAGATCAAGTGGTCCGAGCTGGCATGGGTGTGAGCTCGAAATAAGGTGGCTTCGGTGATATTTACCCACTCCGAGCTGGTCTTGGGGAAAATAATGTAACTCGTAATTTACTCAGAGACTTAGACGGGCATGATGCTGATTGCTGATCTCGAACGGCTTAATAGGTCACCTGAGGAGACGCAGTCCATGCATTCAAGGGATATTTATTGTCGTAACTTCCCTACAATAAAGAAATATTAACTAGTCGGTTATATGCCCCTGGTCTTCAGGGGACGTTTCCCTGTATATAGGAGTTACAGGCTTTAAAGCCATTAAATTTATTAATATACAGAATAACTTTCCGAAACGTGTGGGATAGTATCCTGAGATCTCCTCTATAAATAGAGAAGGCATGTACCATTGTAAAGGACCGGAAAATTTTGTAATTTTGAGAGAACCTCTGGAGAATTCATCCCTGAAGAATTTCCAGAAATCTCCTAAGTTCTAATAACAAAGACTCGTGGACTAGGCAGAGTTAACTGCTGAACCACGTAAAAAACTCTTCTTGTTTTATTGTGTTATTCTTGCCATAGTTTTTTACTGTTTACGTGCTCTACATTCTAAGTTGACGAAAAACGGCGTCAACACTTTTCAGTAATAAAATTTGAAAATAAATGCCTCCAACAAATTCGAATTATTTTAATAATTTTCAAATAATTTTTTTTATTAAATCAAGGTGTTGAAGTTTATCAAAACAAAAATAGAATCCTTTCAAATTTCCAAAATCAAGCACTAATTTTTCATTCAATAAGTTGTCTAAATAGATTGGTTTATATGTTAATTTATGAATGTTTGAGATAATTGGACATTAATTTCTTGTTGGTAATTGGTTTGTTAATAAATAAATGAAATTCACTATACAAATAACATTCAAAGATTTCAATTAACTAATATATTCAAAATTAATAACATTTTAAAATTATAATAAAGTCAACATTGTATTTAATTTCAAAATTTTTGGACGTAAAATTAATTTTTAATATAACCCCCCCCAAAAAAAATAGCTAGGCTAAATTCGAAATTATTTAATGATTTAAAAGACATATTTAGTGTTTAAAAAATATACCATCTACTAAAATATAATCCATTCATATTCCCTAAATCATGTACTCATTTTCATTGGATAAATTGTCTAAATGGTTAAGTTGATAAGTGAATAATTTGTGATTGTTTGAGATAATTAGACATTAATTTTTTATTGGTGATTAATTAATAACTTTTGAAATTTACCTTACAAATACCATTCACTTTTTTTTAAATGATTAACATATTTAAAATTAATTTGTTCTATAGTCAAATAATTAGACATTTAATCAAGTTCTAATTTAGAAAATTTAAATAAAATAAGGTTGTTTTTCCTTCATACAACTTTATTCAAAATATTAATATTTTAAATAAAAAAAATAAGTGCAAACATGCTATCATCGTCTTCTTGAATTGTAATCTCAGGCTTTCTGCATTAATTCTCCTCTATTCTTATTGTAGTTTGAACTTGCAAGCCACGTAGTTATGTAACACCTCTCTTCATTAGAGTCAAACTACAATAACAAAAAAAAAAACAAGGTCAAGTGTACTCTTTTAAAAAGATCATAAAAAATATTATCACAAATAGAACTAACCATGAAAGATCTTGAATCATAAATAATATGACGAAGACTCCACAATCGTACAAATTTGTTTGTCTAGGGACATTAGTTGAACGGACAATACGAAAGCTAGCAAAATTGAAATTACAAGGGGTATTTTTTATTTGATTCTCCAAGCCCAAATCAAGATTGCGTAACTGCATTTAGAATCAATTTTTAGAATAAATAAAATTAAAATTATTTTTTTCTTCCAAATCAACCAATCTCGACAATCTTAGATGATTGTAATATAAGAGACTTTTCATGAGCAAGTGAGTCCCAAACTTCAACTTTTATTTCTTTTATAATTACTCGAGCAAGCATGTAGTGTTTCATGATGAAAATGAGAATATATATCTACAAGTATAATTAAAGTTAGAAATTTCATAATAATTAATAATAAATAAAAAAAATAGGTTCTACATATAACTTAGACTCATAATTCATTACAATGGTCAAGGGAACCCATAAATCTTTCGTAGTAATGCATTCTCTTCCAACTTTGATATAGTGGTAAGTGTGGGTCGGGCAATAAGTTTTTCTATTATATATATAAAAAAAAATTAATTCTCCAAACATGAATTTTTACTTGACACAAATAACAATTAAAAAGACTCACCATTATTCTCACAGGAAAATACCAAATTTTACACTCTTTCCCATTTTTCGACCTCTCATCTATAGTCAACAATGAAGATATCATAGTAATAATCTATATTTACAAATAAAAAAAATCACATTCACATTAATAGTGTAAACAAAAAAGGACATATTACCTCTGTCTCCAATTCAATATTAGGTCCAAGGTAACGAAAGTCGCACCGTTGTAGAAAACTGTAACCACAATCAACTATAATATCCCTATATTTGAAAAAAAAAATGTCGGACATAAAAAAATATTTTAAACACTTACAGAAAAAAAAAAACACAAAGATAGCAAACTTACGATTGATTGGAGTTTGAGAAAATAAACTCTAACAGCTCCCTATCTTTTGGTCTGAAATGATTGTCGAGTTTAAAATATTCAAACAACACACTTTGATCTAGACTAATAACTTGCTTTTCAAGACATAGTGATGGTGAAGATATTTTTTTTATTTCTTCATTTGTTATTTTTATTTTTTTCTCATATCTGCATTTACATTTTTCCTTGTTTTCTAAATGCCTTTTTAGAGACTCTAATTCATTTCTCATCTCTTTGAAATCACAATCGATTCGTTTCCTCCATTCGATATCGGATTCCATCAAGAATTTCTATTAGAAAGAAGAAGAAGAAGATTATCACTTAAAAAAATGTTATAAATATGTTATAATTTTTTTTTAACAATTAAAACATTTCAAAATTCTATAAGAAAGAAAAACAAACAACAAAAAATGATTGAATATCTTACAAGAAACACTTTGAAATTGAAGCTTCCTCGCGTAGACAGTTTAAAAAAAAATTGGACCTTTTTCACTAAACAAGATTTTCATGAAGATGAATGGTTAAAAAATAATGAAAATTAATAAATAAATATATAAAATAAAAAATTTGGAAATTTTTAGAGTGTCAATTAATTTCGAAATTGTGGATATATTTATATAAAAGAAATAAAAAATAATACTAAATAGGCAAGTGATAAAGATGATAAAAAAATTAAAAAAATAAATAAATAAAAAGAATTTCAAAATTTAGTTTAATTAGGTAATAAATATTAGTTTGAATGATAATGGTCACATTAATTATTCTTGCCAAAAAAATTAGGTGATAGTTTATTTCAAATAAACATTTATGTAAATTTTTATTATACCCAGATTTCGAGCCATGATATATGTGACCTCGAAAGCTGGATTCGCAGCGAATGAACTCGTAAAGTCTGAAGTATGTTCCAAGACTAGACATCGAGCTTGCAAAGCTGAGACGACTTCGAATATGGTGGCCTCAAAATCCACACGATCTCGAAGGGTAGCTCCCGAGATGCATTTGTCCTCAGGGGTGACCTCGGATCATGGGTTCCGAGCCTGACGCGCGTACGATCTCGAAAACCATGTGACCTCGGGAGATGTTATTAGCTCGAAAGTTGATGTGAGACCTGGGAGAATAAGGCCTTGGTGATATATGATAATAACCTTGAATATCTTAAAGTGTTGACTATAAGAGACGTGGTCTACATTTATTACTGTAAATCCCCTAAAATCATGGGATATTATTTGATTAGTTATACACCCCCTGGTCTTCAGGGGACGTTTCCTTTTATATCGGATTATAGGCATTTAAGGCCATTTGATTTATTTGCACAAAAAGAGTAACTACCTGAAATGTGTGGGATAGTATTCTGCAATCTTCCCTATAAATGGAGAGGTCATGCACCATTGTAAGGGACCGAATCTCTGAATCTTGAGAGAAAACTCTGAAGAATTCATACTTGAAGAATTTTCAGAGATAATCTTGAGTTTAATAACAAAGACTCGTGGACTAGGCAGATTTAACTGCTGAACCACGTAAAAACTGTGTTTTGTACTATCATATTTATATTGGCCATCACTGTTTGTTGTTTACGTGCTCTTCTTTCACGGTTGACGAAAAACGGCGTCAACAGTTTGGTGCTTTCATTGAGAGCCTTAAGCATTCATCCTTGAGTAAGTCATGGCCACTAATAATCAGAATGTTACTGAAGCAAATTATCCAAGAAGTCCTGGGAAACAACCAATGGAAAACCCGGATGTTGAAGAAAGAAGTAGATCTTCCGATTCCCGGGGACCACTTGCTCCACCAAGGGATGAGGATATGTATTACAATCCTGAGCGGTATGTTCCCATTGTGGAACTTGAAAACCGGCAATTGAAGCAGCAGTTGACAGAGGCCAACAAACGGAATGAGGAGTTGGCAAGGATAGCCGCAGAGGCGCAGGTGGCTCAGCCCCCGCCTCTGCACGAAAACCAAGTCCCTCCTCCAAGGGACGTACACGTTCCTCCCCGTAGACCCCATGGGCGCCCACGAAAAGATGCTGCCACAAGGAGGCCGGCTCAACCTCCGGCACCAGCAGAGCCATCCGCTCCCCCTAGGCCTCAGAGAAATACTCGGGCAAGGGCCCCGGCTAACCCGCCTGTGGAAGTACCTGGAGGAACTGAGAACAACCGAACCCCTGCAGAGGCTCGGACTCAAATACCTGGGAGCGCACCAAATGTGACCGACCCATCTCGGGCAAATTATGGACCGTCTAGGCCGCGACATGGATGGCAGCCACCGTCACCCATACGGTTCCCTCCATCACCTATAAGATATCCTTCGCCCCCGCGCAGGAATGCTCAACCAGTTTGAGATCAGGGCGAAAGGCGTGCGGGAGGAAGACAAGGAAACAGGGAGGCTTTCCAGGAGCAGAGAGGCGCCCCATCTGAAAAAAGTCAAACATCTCGGTCTCGCACGACGGAGACGAGGCGACATGGAAAGAATCCATCACGAAATAACCATGCGACGAGTTTTACCAGTGATGATTCTGGAGATACCAGGTCGGTCAGCAAGCATGACCGAGGTCGTAAGAATACTGGAAACCGCATAAATCGTCCCGACCTGCGAGAGCACCTGAATCAAAGTTGGGGTAATAATGACCCAATAAATCCGGACCTGAGGGATCACTTGAATAGGCGTAGAGATCCCTTGCGGAGACGCTAGCCTGGAATTATGATCGATGACAACCGATTCCAGACAGTACCCCTTGCGGACCCGGTCCAAGAAAGAATCGATCAGCTTGAAAAGGCCTTTAGGCTTTTGAAAAACGAGCAAGTGATCGATTTGAAGACTATGACGAGGAGCTCGAACCGTTTGCCCCCCATATTTCCAATACTCCATTTCCTCAAGGGTTTCGGATCCCTCACGTCCCAACGTTCGAAGGAAAGACCGACCCGTATAGTCATCTGAGCACGTTCAACACCATAATGAGAGCCAGTAACGTGGGTTACGAGCTCAGATGCATGTTGTTTCCAGCATCATTGACAGGACCTGCCAAAAGCTAGTTCGAAAAATATAAGAGATATTCGATAACTTCTTGGGAGCAATTGTCTAAAGACTTTAAGAAGCAGTTCAGAGCGATGATGGGGGTCAGACCAGAGGCATCAACCTTAACTAACGTTCGACAACAGCCGGGCGAAACACTAAAAAGTTACCTAACAAGGTTTAATTTGGAAGTCGCCCGAGCTCGGAACGTAGATGACAGTGGGCACCTAATGGCTGTCCAAGCCGGCGTAATGCCGGGGAGTGCCCTTTGGGATGACATGCAAAGAAAACCAGTGAGGTCCATAACCGAGTTTAACAGACGAGCGCAGAGGTTTGTCAATGTAGAGGAAGCGAGGTCGACACTTAATGTGACTTCCCAGCCCGAAACTACAACGATAAACGTCAACTCTACCTCAACCTCGGTGGACCCAGCAGCTCCAAAGCCTGTCGCGGAAAACCCCTCCAAGAGGAAAAAGAACGAAGGGAGTAACCTCGAAGCTGAGGGAGGAAAGAAAAAGAAAGGGGAGAGATATTTCTCCGTGTATAGAGTATACACCGAGCTCAATGAGTCTCGGGAGAACATATACCTGGCTAATGAAAACCAGGTCCCCTTTAGGCGTCCGGACCCGATGAGAAATCAAAAATCCAAGAGGGACTCCAGTAAGTATTGTCGATTTCACAGAGACACCGGGCATACAACCGATGAATGTCGACAACTGAAGGACGAGATTGAAGGATTGATCTCGAGAGGTTACTTCCGGCAATATGTCAAAAACCAGAGTACTAGTCAGGCGGTTGCGAGCCAGAGAGTATCCACACCTTCGGTGGCACAAAACAATAATTCTCGAGCTCGGGAAGAAGATAGGCCCCCGCCGATAGATGGAGAGGATGTAATAACCATCTCGGGAGGGCCTCATCCCGCAGGAGTAGGCAGGAATGCCCAAAAGAGATACGTTAACGAGCTGAAAACTGGGGATGGGTCTCCTTATGAACCTGAACCTAGGGCTCCAAAAAGCCAGAGGATTGAAACAAAACCAATAACCTTCACTGAGGAAGACGCGTCCCATGTCCAGTTTCCTCACCATGATCCACTGGTCATCACTCTCCAGCTGGCCAATAAAAGGGTCCACCGAGTTCTCATAGACAATGGGAGCTCAGTCAGCATTCTCTATAAAGCAACCCTCGAAAAGATGGGACTCTCCCTTCGTGACCTGAAAGCGTGTGCAACTACTTTATACGGCTTTTCAGGAGAAGGGACCGCCTGCATGGGATCCATCGAGCTCCCCGTGACCTTGGGAGACTACCCAGTCTCGGCAACCAAGATGATGGAGTTCGTGGTAATAGACTTACCTTCAACCTACAATGTGCTGCTCGGGAGACCCGCCCTAGTCGGGCTGGGGGCAGTTTCATCAGTAAGGCATCTGGCCCTTAAGTTCCAGACCCCTAGCGGAGTCGGAACATTGAAGGGAGATCAATTAGCAGGGAGGGAATGCTACAGCATCTCCTTGAGAGGAAAGAAACAGACGAGCGCACAAGCACTCGCCATCATTCAAAACAAAGATGGAACGGTCTTAGAGATTGACGAAGAGATTGATCCAAGGATTGAGGAGAAAGTTGACCTCGAACCTTTAGAGGAGCTTGAAGAAATTCAGCTCGAGGAAGCCGATCCCTCGAAAAAGGTGAAGGTCGGAAAACACCTCCAAGATGAGACAAAATAGCAATTGATTTGCTTTTTGAAGAAAAATCAGGATGTCTTCGCGTGGTCGCACTCGGACATGGTGGGAATAAGTCTGAGTATAGCAAGCCACGCACTGAATATAGACAAAAGCTTCCCCCCGAAGCAACAAAAGCGAAGACAGCTGGACGAAGATAGAAAGAAAGCACTAAAGGAGGAGGTTGACAGGTTAAAGGCAAACCGATTCATTAGGGATGCCTTTTACCCTGACTGGGTAGCCAATCCGGTGTTGGTCCCAAAGCCCAATGGGACGTGGCGAACCTGTATTGACTACTCATATCTCAACAAAGCTTGCCCGAAAGACTGTTTTCCGTTGCCAAGGATTGACCAGCTCGTGGATGCCACGGCGGGGCATGGCCTGATGTCCTTCATGGATGCCTATTCTGGATATAACCAGATTCCCATGCATGCCCCCGACCAAGAACATATGAGCTTCATCACGGATAAGGGGCTATACTGCTATAATGTCATGCCATTCAGGCTCAAGAATGCTGGGGCCACATATCAGCGGCTCGTGAACATGATGTTTTCAGAACAAATAGGAAACAACATGGAAGTTTATGTCGATGACATGCTTGTCAAATCTCAACTCAACAAGAACCATGTTGATGACCTCAAAGAGTGCTTCGGCGTACTCCAGAAATACAACATGAAGCTAAATCCTCAGAACTGCACTTTTGGGGTGTCTTCAGGAAAATTCCTGGGCTTTATTGTGAACTCTCGTGGAATCGAGGCTAACCCCGACAAGATCAAGGCCCTGATTGACATGCCCTCACCTTGAAGGCACAAAGATGTCCAAAGTTTGACTGGCAGGATGGCAACCCTAAGCAGATTCATCTCGAAATCTACAGATCGTGGTCTTCCATTTTTCAACTTATTGAGAGGAGGTAAGAAATTTGAATGGACGGAGGAATGCGAGCTGGCCTTTCAGGAGCTCAAAAAGCACCTTGCGGAACCACCCATCCTGGCAAAACCTGAAAAGGGAGAAATACTGTACCTATACCTTTCAACCACCGAACACGCAATAAGCGCAGTGCTCGTTCGAGAAGAAGAGAAGGTACAAAGACCCGTTTACTACATCAGTAAAAGATTACTGGGGGCAGAGTCAAGATACCCATTTATGGAGAAACTCACACTTAGTTTAATTCATTCGTCTCGTAAACTCCGCCCCTACTTTCAGGCGCATCCCATCCATGTGCTGACTGATCAACCACTTAGGCAAGTTTTGTCTAAACCAGAAGCTTCAGGTCGACTTATTAAATGGGCTGTTGAGCTCGGACAGTTCGAGATCACCTACCACCCGAGAACGACCATTAAGGCACAGGCGTTGGCGGACTTTATAGTGGAATGTACTGGCATAGCCGATGACGAGGTAATAACCCCGGCCCACGAGCTGTGGAAACTTTACGTCGATGGCTCATCAAATGAAAATGGAGCGGGGGCAGGGGTCATTTTGGTTACCCCCGCAGGGAGCAGATTTCATTCTGCCTTAAGATTTGGTTTCAAAGCGTCGAATCATGAGGCTGAATACGAGGCTTTACTCGCGGGACTTCGTATAGCAAAGGAGCTCAAAGCTAGGGCTGTACATTGCTACAGTGATTCCCAGCTCGTGGTAAATAAAATTTTGGGAGAATACCAGGCTCACGGCACGAGAATGGCAGCTTATTTGGAGAAGGAAAAATCCGCATTGGAGTGTTTCAAATTTTATACAATCGAACAGGTTCCCCGCGAGCAGAACTCAAATGCAGATGCCTTAGCTCGGCTCGCCACATCCGCTGAAAATGAAGAACTGAACGTTGTGCCCATAGAACACCTATCGGCACCTAGCATTAATGATCCAGAGGAGGAAGATGTGTGTTTGATCGAAACAGAACCTACCTGGATGACCCCAATAGTTGAATATCTCGAGAACGGAGTCCTTCCAAGAGACCGGAACCAAGCTCGAAAGTTGATGTATCAACTTCCCCGTTACACCATTTTGGACGGAAAGCTATACAGAAGGGGATATTCCATGCCGTTACTTCGGTGCGTAACCCCGCCCGAAGCTAAGAAGATCATTGAAGAAATTCATGAAGGGTTCTGCGGAGATCACACCGGGGGGCATAGCCTGTCCAAGAAGATCATACGCCAAGGATATTTCTGGCCAACTATTAAAACGGATTCTTTCGAGTACGTGAAGAAATGCGACAAATGCCAGAGATTCGCCACGATTCCCCGAGCTCCACCATCCGAGCTGACCATGTTGACTTCCCCATGGCCTTTCGCGGTATGGGGCATCGACCTCATAGGCTCTCTCCCGACTGGCAAAGGCGGAGTAAAATATGCTGTAGTCGCCGTGGATTACTTCACGAAGTGGACGGAGGCTGAACCATTGGCAACTATAACTTCAAAAAAGATCCTTGATTTCGTAGTAAAAAGCATCGTGTGCCGATATGGGGTGCCGATGAAGATCGTATCCGACAACGGAACCCAGTTCGATTGTGACTTGTTCACCAACTTTTGTGAAAAGAACGGCATAATAAAGAGTTTTTCATCAGTCGCTCATCCTCAAGAGAATGGCCAGGTTAAGGCTGTGAACAAAACTCTCAAAAGTTCTCTAAAGAAAAAGTTGGAGGAGGCGAAGGGACGGTGGCCCGAAGAATTGCCCCAAGTCCTATGGGGATATAGGACCACAGCTCGAACATCAACATGACATACCCCGTTCTCTCTAGCATACGGCTGCGAGGCAATGTTGCCCATCGAGGTCGAAATCCCAACGGTCCGAACTCAGATTTACGATCAAAGTTCAAACCACACTCAGCTCCAGGAGACCTTAGACTTGATTGAAGAAAAACGAGAAGAGGCTCAGTTAAGAAACGCTGCCTACCAGCAGTGAACTACCAGGTATTTCAACAAGAGGGTTCGAGATCAAAAGTTCGGAATGGGAGATCTGGTGTTGAGACGCGTATTTTTGGCAACGCAAGATCCGGCAGCTGGAGTGCTCGGGCCGAATTGGGAAGGACCGTACCAGATAGAGTCAGTCATTCGGCCCGGTGTGTACAAACTTGCGAGATTGGACAGGAGCCTGGTACCGCGAGCATGGAATGGCGAACACCTTAGACCTTACTATCAGTAGTGTAGGAAAAGTGTTGCCTGTAACCATGATTTTCTATATGTATTAGTCTATTTGCTTTTGAATTCCATCAAATAAAGATCTATTTTTTTCAATATATTATCTCTTTTTATCTTTTGCAATCTCTCTTAATTTAATAACCTATGGTCACACTCATAGGATATTAAGGGGGCATCATTGGTATATATACCATATATATACCATCGGCTTAAAAAAATAAAAAACATAAAAGTATTTGGATTTAACCAGATATGCGAGCTTAGATAGTTTGGACATAACCGAATTATCAAAAACATAAAAGTATTTGGATTTAACCAAATATGCGAGCTTAGATAGTTTGGACATAACCGAATTATCAAAAACATAAAAGTATTTGGATTTAACCAGATACGTGAGCTTAGATAGTTTGGGCATAACCGAATTATAAAAAACACAAGTATTTGGATTTAACCAGATACGTGAGCTTAGATAGTTTGGACATAACCGAATTATCAAAAACATAAAAGTATTTGGATATAACCAGATATGCGAGCTTAGATAGTTCGGACAACCGAACTATCAAAAGATAATAACGTTTGGATTTAACCAGATGTGCAAACTTAATAGGTTTGGAGCAAACCAGCTAAAAAACTAATCGACGATAAGTAGGAACCTAAACCTACTTCGAGATAAGTCGAGATCGAGGCTGGAATATCTTAAAGGAAAATAGTTTCGAACTCATAACCTTGGAGTAAAAACCAAGGACGAGAAAAAGTAACTAAGCAAAAAAGATATAACTAAACCAGTCACATTACATACCACGTGAGAACTTTCGGGTTCATGGTTAAAGTAATATCCGACCTTGATAAATAACGAGATTGGAAGCGGATAATTTGAGCAAACGATGCATGAATGCATCGAGTCTCGAGCCTAAATCCACACTATGTTTGTATGAATAAATAAACATAAATGATTCATCAATATAAAATGTGCAAAATATTTCGAGCTGAGAAATGTAAAGCATATCAGGTCAATAATAAAAGAAATTGTATCAGCCCTGTGGGCATAAATTAAAGTAATTACAAAAATGAGAGGACGCAGCCCCAAGGTAAGATTTCCCCGAAGTCGGATTCAAGAAGGAGGAGTCTCCTTGGCCTTCTCAGCATCAGCAGAACCGGACCCCTCAGAACGAATAGCATGACTATCCTTCTGGGCTCCCTCCGAAACGGCCTCACGAGCAGCCTCTTCCGCCTCAAGCCGAGCATTCCACTTGTCAAGAAGCTTCGCCTCGAGAGGACCTAAGAAGCTGGTATCCAGGTCTTCGTTGTTGGCCCACATTCTGTACATGGCCGAGTCAACCGCCTGGTCCTTCTTCTCTTTGTACTCAGCAAGGAGACGAGCTTTTTCACCCTCCATAATATCAAAGGTGGCGGCCTTATCTTCTTCGAGCTTTTTGTTGGTCTCCTGGAGTCGAGCGTTCTCCTTCTCAAGCTCCTCAAGCCTAGCTTTCAGCTTCCCAAGCTCGGATACCTTGGCCTCAAGCTCCTTAGCTCCTTCCTCAAGCTTAGCATTTGCTACCTTCAGGTCATCACTTGCTTTGAGGTGGAGATCCTTCACCTCCTGAGCGTGAGACTTGCTCTAATGGATCTCATTGTTCAACTTATAGTTGAGCTGGGCAGTAAAAGCGAGAGACTGACAAAAGAGGAAATCGTCATTAGCGCCAGAACTGTGTGATTATAACTAAGAAGTAGAAGAAAACTTACCGCGGCAGCGAGCTCGATGCTCTTCTCATAGAGGGCAGTGTAGTCTCGGGCATTGTTCAAGTATTGCCACTAAGGAGCTTCGAGACTACTAAAGCTCTGGCCAATTCGGGACATAACATCCGAGCCCAGCATCGACCCATGGGACCCAGCTGCATTATCAATTACGTACTCCTCCATGTGGGTAGAAACTAACAGCTTCTGAGTTCGAGAAGCAGAAGGCTTTCTAGGAAGTGGACCGATTGTAGGCCGAACCACTACAGGAAGTTGGGGCCCGGTCATGATAGAGGCATCGACCTGCGAAGTCGATACCACAGTTGCGGCACCGAGCTGCGAAGACGGCGCCGTGATGGAGCTGGTAATAGGAGGATCTGGGGGAGGAGGTGTCTTCTCGGTCCTTTTGGGAACTTTGGTGGGCCGATCCACCTTTCGCGACCCCGCCTTGGGACGCTTGCTCCTTTTGGCGCCACCACTCTCGATGATATTGTCGAGGTCGGAGTCCATGGCACCTGCACAGTTCAAATCAAAGTTAGACATAATGATAATAAGCTTGGAAAATAAAAAAGAAAAAACCACGTAAATAAAGACCTAACTGGAACTCTCCCCCGAACTAGAGCTCGGGGACCATGAAATTCCCCCATCTTCAGAAGAGGCGGGGGGAGTACCTTCCCTATAGGTGGACGTCAACCTCGAAAGGTCCCTATAGTCGTTTGTCCCATATTGGACGGCTATCATGTCCCACACTTCATTCAGACTATACATGGAGTCATACTTCCCGAGCCAACTATCAAACCTATGAACTCGGTTGTCTACCCAAGTCCAAATATAGAAGTGGTCCCTATCGTCTGGGCACAAGACTAACCTATCGGGTTTATATTTTAGTAAGGCGGGGGACCACATTCTCGAGCTAAGGATGACTTTACCTTTTTCATCCGAGTCTGAGCTCGAGGCTTCATCATTAGCCTCATTCCCCGATGGCGGACTCCTTCTGCGAACTGGAGGTGGGGGCCTCACCTCTCTCCTCGGAGGGAGGATGCCTGTGGGCAAAGGCACCTGCTCCTAATGTTCATACTTTTTATTGGACCAGTCAAAGGTGGACTGGCCCTCTCCCAAAAGTCCGCAATCTCGGAGCTTATCCTCATGCAAAAGGTACAAGAGAGACCTCCTGCCATGAGGGAGTTGGAGCAGGGTCTCTCTGCGCCCCTTCATTGCCTCGTCAGGAGTAGGATGCTAAAAATTGGCTGGAAAGCAAGACACATTTCAACTAAGTACGAATCTTACAGCTAAAATCCCGAGCACAGAGATAAAAAAAGGTTGGAATACTTACGAATCCGCCTAAATGAGTAGCATCGAGACGGAGACAAGCCATCTGTCTAGAAGAAGGCTTTCTTAAAATCAGGTGGGTGATTGGGAAGGTCCTCAAATACCTTTTTTTCTTTGGGATAGCTCGAAAGGTAATAAAAGCAATCTCCTCCCCGAGCTCGGGAGGGATTGCTTTTCAGACAAAAGAGATATAAAATCTCTTGCGGTGAAGGCCCCTTCCACTTCAGCTCGTGGTATAGCGACCTCAGGGCAGACAGAACCCTGTAAGAATTGGTGTTGAGCTGGAACGGAGCCAACCCAAAAAAATCCGTGAAGTCCTTGAAAAAAGACTTCAAAGGGAACAGCGCCCCTGCCTTCATGTGTTCCTGGCTCCATGCCACGTATCTCAGCCTGTTGTCACAGTCCCCGGGGGCGTAATAGCTTAGTTCGTGAGCGGTCGGAGCTCGACACTTCAAGGAACTTGACAACCTGAGGCCATGGAGGGCCAGAATGTCAGTTATCTGACTTGTTGAGGTAACCGAGCTCCAATAGTGCTCGGCCTCGAAGATTTCTCTCCTCGGTTGCGAGGTAGAAGGCTCCCCCATAAGTGAAAATTGGAGCTCTCCCGGGCTGTACGCAACAGTCACTGTCAGTTTAGGGTCGAGTGGGATTGGCCTGGGCCCTGAATTGGATTCTGGGTAAATAGCCTCTCGAAGGGTCCTCCTCTTCTTCTCTATGACCTCGTCAATTTGGCGGCGGTAATGAGCTCGAATATCCTCCCGTTCGCGGGCGAGATCGTACTCGCGAATTCGACGTTGATTTTGAGCAAACAACGATTCCGGGCTCGGGGTTTTGGGCGAATAAGGGATTGCCAGCAACGACCCCCACCGTCTTTCCAGATTCTGTGACATCTAGCAAGAAAGAAAAAATGGTGAGGGCCATGCATGCAAGAATTACAAGCTTGACAGGACGAGCTCGAAGTTTAGGAACAAAACAAGCTCGATACTAAGACCCTTATTAAAGAGTCAGAACGTGCATTCCACGAGAAAGGGAGGAGAGTGGACAATTTTTTGAAAATCCCGAAAATCAGGGGAAAAAGAGTGGCGGATAACCAAAAAAGGTAACCTTGGGTATCGTGCATTTGTCAAGGCCAAGGTTTTATACCCGATATCTTGGTGTACAAGAAACGTCTTTTAAAATTTTAAAACCCAGAAAAGAGAGATCTTGCTCAAACATCAAAACTGGGTATGAACCAGTGATGTAAACCCAGTATGGAAACTTAAAACATAAAAGCCTATCGGACAAAAATTCCCTAACGTATTGTACTAAGAAAATAAACTAGTACATTCACAGAGATAACAAGAACAATATGAACAAAAACTGGGATAAGGGAAAACAAAGGTTGGACACTTACACAATAATGACGATTGCAGAGAAATTGCTAACTGAAGGAGAGGCTGCAAATATGAGCTCACGGACTCGAACAAACCGGAGGTCCTTTGTTTTTTCGGCTGAGAGAACATGCACAAGAAAGAAGTTCTCTGGGATGGGCTCTGGTTTCGTCTCTTCCCTTTTTTGTTTCTGATGCGTGTAAAATAAGAGGAAGAAGAAGACCTTGAATATATAAAGGGAGAAAGGTGATAGAAAGGATTAATCTGGGCCATTGGCCAGAATCCTCATGAAATCCAACGGTCAGGGGTCGATGACATGATGGTACCGAAAAGGTGGCAGACGAATGATTGTGGGCAGGTTTCCAAGGTACTCAAGTACCACAAATGAGCAATGTCCAACTGACGCGTGTCCATTCTCAAGTGTGTGACGGTATGATTCCCGAAGAAAGTAGTTCAAAAGTTTCCTTCTCTTAGGATTCGAACAAATACTTTTGAGGGGGCAAGATGTTATACCCAGATTTCGAGCCATGATAAATGTGACATCGAAAGCTGGATTCGCAGCGAATGAACTCATAAAGTCTGAAGTATGTTCCAAGACTAGACATCGAGCCTGCAAAGCTGAGACGACTTCGAATATGGTGGCCTCGAAATCCACACGATCTCGAAGGGTAGCTCCCGAGATGCATCTGTCCTCAGGGGTGACCTCGGATCATGGGTTCTGAGCCTGACGCGCATACGATCTCGAAAACCATGTGACCTCGGGAGATGTTATTAGCTCGAAAGTTGATGTGAGACCTGGGAGAATAAGGCCTTGGTGATATATGATAATAACCTTGAATATCTTAAAGCGTTGACTATAAGAGACGTGGTCTACATTTATTACTGTAAATCCCCTAAAATCATGGGATATTATTTGATTAGTTATACGCCCCCTGGTCTTTAGGGGACGTTTCCTTTTATATCAGATTATAGGCATTTAAGGCCATTTGATTTATTTGCACAAAAAGAGTAACTACCCGAAATGTGTGGAAATGTATTCTGCAATCTTCCCTATAAATGGAGAGGTCATGCACCATTGTAAGTGACCGAATCTCTGAATCTTGAGAGAAAACTCTGAAGAATTCATACTTGAAGAATTTTCAGAGATCATCTTGAGTTTAATAACAAAGACTCGTGGACTAGGCAGATTTAACTGCTGAAGCACGTAAAAACTGTGTTTTGTACTATCATATTTATATTGGCCATCACTGTTTGTTGTTTACGTGCTCTTCTTTCACGGTTGACGAAAAACGGCGTCAACAATTTTATTATTTAATGTTTTATTATAGAAAAAACCTATTATTAAAAATATATTGATTTTTTTAATAAAAACTCAAAATAACAAAAAGATGTTTTAACAAATACTATATTTATATACGATATGTTAATGAATAAATTTTTTTAAATGTATATTACAGGCTATTAAATATATCAATCACCATTTTTATTTTTAGAAATAAATAAAATAATAATTTTTCATTAACTACTGAAGGGTATTGAATAAACTAATAGAATTATAATTTACATTAATTAAAATTTTAAAATAATAAATATACACACACTAATGTTAAAATTATTAATTATATATAGAAACTAAAATATGTTGCAAAACTGTAACTGTTGCAAAACTATATTCTTTTTAGTGTCATTTGAAAAAAATGTAACTAAAAATAATTAAATATCATTTTCAAATATTACGAAATTTTTAATTATAATGAATTACATACTTGTTTTTTATATTAAAATTTTTTTTAGTGACATTCTATAAAAATGTTACTAAATGATATTTCAAAAAATAAATTCCTTTTTAATGTATATTTGTAGACATTTTGATATAATAAAATTTTATAAATACTTTCTAATAACACTTTAACATTACAATATTAGTTTATGTATACAAAACATCTACTTAATACACATAACAAATAAAACATATGTAATTTTATTTACAAAAGTTTACTAAAACAAAATACATAATTGTAGTGTAGAGCTTTCCTTCTTCTTCTTCTTCGGTTTCTTTCAATTTCTTCAAAAAAAATCTTCTAAGCTCTTAATTTTCTTTTGCAATCTGCATAGTCAAAATGCTTGCACTGGTAATTCAGACACCTCCCAAATCTCACAGAATGATACCTAGATATGCTCCCTCCATCAAGCCATTTCTTGCTAATGATGCTATCTCTGCATCACTAAATTGAAATAATGCCTGCAAATCCAATAAAAATGAGGATGATAGTGAAGATTAAAATCGTACACTCAAATAAATTTCATTATCAATATTCAATATCTTCGACATATCATAAGAAATTAACCCAGAAAAAAAGATAAAATGCAAATAATGAAAATAAAATGAAAATAAGGATGATAGTGAAGATTAAAATATGACAAAAGTATATGAGAGCATTACCGCACAATGACAAATATGGGAGGTGCACGACACTGGGCTTTGAAGTCTTGACCCTAAGGTGTCCTATGGTGGTGGCAGTGACTTTCATATCTGTCTATAGAGCGAGATCGGAGCTGAGAATCCCAAAAATGCCGGCGACATTGAAAGCCAATCTTTTTTAAAACCCAAAAAATAACCAGTTTTTCTTTTTGAAAACTAGAATGTAACTGTTATAACATTCTTGAGTTATTTTTTTTATTAATATATAATGCTTATTTATAATACAAATTTCCTTTATAATGTGTAGATACAATTTTTTTTTAATTCTTTAACTTAATAATTATATGACCGACATGTCATCAAGTCACTCTTATAAAAATTTAAAAAAATCACAATTTATTTTTAGAAATTTTAATTAAAAATTATAAATATAAACCATTGATCTTAATCCAATGGTTAATATCAAAGTAACCATCCATGGGTAGTAACCATTAAGAGTGCACCCATATATATATATGTATATACTAGGTACAAGCAACGTACAATATGTACGTTTGCTTGGTTTTATTTATAGAATTTATTAATTATTTTATTAAATTTATATTAATATCATATAAATTTTGAAATAAATATCCTATTTTAATTAAATAATTTATTTATTTTTGTTTAAGTTTATGTTTGTTCTAGTTTTTTAATTTTGGAGTGACAAGAAGAGATTATATATTATATATTTAATGTAATTTTAAATATTATACTTGAATTTTAAATTTAAGTTTCTTGCTATTTTTTTTTTTTTTTTTTTAAAATTTGTTGCTAATTCACAGTAGATTATATTACATGTTTAATATGATATTATTCTAATAAGTGAGTTTAAGTTTAATTAAATTTTATTTTAAGTTATAAAACGTGTGATTTTATTATTTTTAAATAATTATCATTCTAAAATATCTCAAAAATATCATATATTTTTTTTAATTATTTATTATTTTAAATTAATTGTCATTGTAAAATATATGAAAAATATATTATTTTAATTTATTTAATTATTTATTATTTTTAAATAATTATCATTGTAAAATATCTTAAAAATATCCTATTTCAATTTTTTTAATTATTTATTTAATTTAATTTAATTTAATTTTAAGTGTTTACAAACTACCGTTAAATATAAGAATATTCTGTTAAATATAAGAATATTCCATTAAAGTTAACATTAAAAAAATAAAAAACTGTTAAAACCAAGAATTTCCGTTATCTACACACTTATTATATAGAAGATATATATATATATATCTTCTATATATTTAGTGTGTAAATAACAATTTTTTTTTTGTTTTAATAGTTTTTTATTTTTTTAATGCTAACTTTAACAGAATATTCTTATATTTAACGGTAATTTCTAAACACTTAAACTTAAATAAAATAAATAATTAAAAATATTAAAATAAGATATTTTTAAGATATTTTACAATGATAATTATTTAAAAATAATAAATAATTAAACAAATGATAGTTTGTAAACATCACTTAAACTTAAATAAAATAAAATAAATAATTAAAAAAATTAAAATAAGATATTTTTGAGATATTTTACAATGATAATTATTAAAAAAATAATAAATAAGTAAACAAATTAAAATATGATATTTTTGTGATATTTTACAATGATAATTATTTAAAAATAATAAATAAGTAAACAAATTAAAATATGATATTTTTGAGATATTTTATAATGATAATTATTTAAGAATAATAAAATTATATGTTTTATAACTTAAATAAAATTTAATTAAACTTAAACTCACTTATTAGAATAATATAATATTAAACATATAATATAATCTACTGTGAATTAGCAACAAATTACTTTTAAAAAAAAAACTAGTAAGAAACTTAAATTTAAAATCTACGTATTATATTTAATATTATATTAAACATATAATATATAATCTCTTGTTGTCACTCCCAAATTAAAAAACTAGAACAAGCATAAACTTAAACAAAAATAAATAAGTTATTTAATTAAAATAGGATATTTATTTGAAATTTATATGACATTAATATAAATTTAATAAAAATAATTAATAAATTCTATAAATAAAACTAAGCAAATGTGCATATTGCACATTGCTTGTATCTAGTATATATATATAGATATTATAAATGTTAGTTTCACATTAATTTGCGTGTTTTCATTAAATTTAACATTTTTTATTATTTTTTAATCTGGTTAGTTTCAAAGTTATTTAAATAAGATAAATAAAATAAAATAAATAAAATCATCTAAATAAGGTAAATAAATTGAAAAAATAAATAAAAAGTAATAAATGAGCTACAATAATTTTTTATCACATATTTTAAAATTTTATGTTAAAGTATTTATGTACTTAAATTTTTTTTTTCTTTTATTAATTATTTATTTTGTCATTTAACTTATTTTATTTATCAAACTATATATGTAATAGTGAAATAAGACATAAATATATATATTTTCATATTTTAATATTTAATTTTTTTTAATGATAAATTACTTATTTTAATTGATGTAGCCAAATATTATATATGTATATATATATAATTTTTTGTTGGTTTTAACAAAAATTAAATTAAATAAATAAAATTTGATCAAATAAACTTTTTAAATTCATAATTTCAATTTAGAATTTTTTTAATATTTTATTATATTGAAATTCATAGGTATTTTTTTTTTCTAAAAGAAACTTAGAAAAAATATATTTAATTTTAAATCTAGAATGCACCATATCTTTTTATATAAAAAGTGTATATCTAACAGATTAACGATTTTGTTATGTTTTTATAAACTATGGACAATGTTTTGCTTTAATTTTTTTTAATATGTTTTGTCATTTTTTTATAATATATATGACATTGTTTATTTATTTAAAATTTATATGATAATTAAAAAAATATAATAAAGATAATTAATACATTTTTAAATAAAAATTAAGCAAACGTGATATATATTTAAGTCAACACTCAGACGTTACATTAATTATTAAACTATCAATAATTACATTGATTTTAGTCATTAGATCATTATTTTATGGTGGTGATTAATTTGATAGTTCACCATAAAAATTTACTAAGTATTAAATCAAGAATAGGTGACCTGATCTTTACCTATTATTGTAAAAATTAAATTCAAAATTTCATTTTTATAATAATTTCTATCTGAATATGATGTTTTACACCTAAAATTCATAATTTTTTTATTTAATTTTTTAATTTAAAACTTTTAATTAGTATTTAAATTCCTAATGAAAATACAACTAAATCCTTTTGCATTTTGTTTAAATATCACGTGACTCTAGTATGAGTTTATTTATACAGATAAAGCGGTGAATAAATTGATAAATTTGGTGTTTCAATTTATCTTTTTACAAGATTGCACTCCCGTGTCACTACAATTTTTTTTTTTTTAAATTTTGAGATTGATATAAAACCTTTTTGCATGATTTGTATACACTATTACAAAATAAGATTTTCTCGGCGGTTTTTTTTCCTTAATACACGACAGTTTTTGGGAGTAATAAAAATCGCAGTGTATTCGACTCTATAGAAAAATTCACAAAAAAACCACAGTGAAAATATTTTTTTATATATAATTAATTTTGTTTCCTTTTCATATATAATTTGATTTCAGCATAATTTTTTTAATACTAATTGTTATCCCCAAAAATTGGAGATCAATGACGTGGCAATAAATGTGACAAGTGGCAGTGCATGATCAGTAAAAGACATATTAATAGTCAATAAAGACATTGACTCCTCAGAGTTGTGATAAAGTGACCCGGTAGACTGGTGAAGAGTTTGGACTGCTTGAAAGATGTCATAACCAAGCCAAGTGCATCCTAGGAGAGCTAAGGAGAGTGCATCCTAGGAGATCCCAAGGGTGTGGTCCGATGAGAGCTAAGGAGATGCAGGAGAGCTAAGGAGAGTGCATCCTAGGAGATCCCAAGGGTGTGGTCCGAGGAGAGCTAAGGAGAGTGCATCCTAGGAGAACTAAGGAGAGTGCATCCTAGGAGATCCCAAGGATGTGGTCCGAGGAGAGCCCAAGGGACTTTGGTCCTAGGAGACCCCAAGAGAGTGGTCCTAGGAGACCCCAAGGATTTGGTCCGAGGAGAACCCAAGAGAGTGGTCCTAGGAGACCCCAAGGATGTGGTCCGAGGAGAGCCCAAGAATTTGGTCTTTATGCATATGTCCAACCAGTGCATGGTTGTCCAAATAAAGAAATGGCATGCTAGAGGAGAGTGTCATGTTAGAGGAGAGAAGTGCATGTCCAGCACTTGCATGTCCTACCAACAAGTGTATGTCCGACCAACATGTGTATGATCGACCAGAGTGGAGGTGAGGTGGATCAACTAGCTAGAGGAGGACTAAGTCAAGATTCCCAGAAACAGCTTCAACAAGATACGCGGGAATCTCTCATTCTTCCCACAAATGGGGGGTTTTGTTACATTTTGAATGTTTTTTGTAATTTAAATGTAATAAATATAATAAAATATCCCGATTCTAGGGGATATCAGATGTATGACCCTAAGCCTATAAATATAGGGCTTATGGGATTAGAGAGGGGGCTTCTGCTTCTTCTTTCTGGACTTTTGAGAAAATTTGGGTCTGAGTATTCTAGAGAGAGAAAGTGCTGGAATTTGAAAGGATTCTTGTATTTTTGCAATCTGTACTGAAGAAACTCAGTTGGCTCAGTCCATCTGATCTTGAGTACAGATTTATAATCACAACTCTAAGTGGATTAGGCTATTACCGACTGATCGGGGCTGAACCACTATAAAATATCCTGTGTTATTTATTTTTCTTGATTAAACTGTCTGTGTCGTTTAAATTCTCTTGAAGGTTCATCGTTTTTTGACGTTCTCACGTCATTGGCTAAAAACACAGTCAACACTAATAGAATTATATTAATAATAATACTATATTCAATACCAAATTATATTTAAATTTTTTAATATAAAATATCATATTTTATATAATAATATAACATATAACATATTATTATATACCTACTTTTATAAATTATTATTTAAATAAATATATTGTATAAATTAAAATTAAGAAAAACATTCATATATCAATACTAATTAAAAAATGTCATTTATATACACTACTACAAAGAATGCTTTTTAGGGCTCGCGGGGGCGCGGGTCATCTATTTGAGAGCCTTAAAAAATGAGGTTTTTTAGGGCTCACGTTGTATAACGCCCTACTTTTTTAGAGTCGTTACAAGTGAGTTTAAAAACGTGACATTAGTTCGCTAATCGAGGTTTTAGGATAAAAGTGTAACTAAACTGAAATAAAAGTTGTTTAAAGACGTTAGGTATAAAATATGGTCATTCATTGAAATCGTAAAGCGTTATGCATTTGGGATCCCAAAATAGTGTTTAGAAAATACTTTACAACACAAAATACATTTAGGGTCGACTAGGCGACAAATTCAAGTCTATACATTGCATTTCCCAAAAATACCACTGGCCGTGGCAGCCAGGTAGGCCGAACATGTACCCGTTGTGTGACGACCCTAAGGTAGGGTATGTCTGCCACATACTCGTAATTCTAGGGTTTATGAGTATGTTAGGCACTTGACCAAATGAATTAAATACAATGATACAAAGAAATGCAGAAACATTTAAAACTTTTATATACACTTATTAATAGAAATTATTACACGTATGAATATTTTAAATTTAATGCGGCCATATGAAAACTCTAAACCACTATTGCATTGCTACTGAGTCCATGCTCCACAAGTTGCTCAACATTTAAAGCCACACCTGGAAAAATGTTGGAAAATAACATAATGAGCTAACGCTTAGTAAGCAAATCTCATGCATACACATACACATGAATGTCGTGAGTTTGTAGTGCACAAATACTAATATGCTGACTTATATACTTATGCATTTCATTTATTGCTCATGCACTTTCAAACTTTACTTTTATGCTCTTTCTTTTGGTTTCACATTTTTATGGGCCCGATTTCACTTGTGCACACTGTTTGATTCGACAAATGCATGCAGGGCTTATAACACATATCATATAGAATCCCATGGGTTCTCCTCCGGCTAGCCATCATCTCAGCTAGGCTCATCATAACACTCATTTCATCGTTGCCATAGCTGCCATACTTATTACACATATGGAGGAGAAAGACGGGAACATGACAAACATATCTGAATGGTCAACTCTGACCTAGCCCACACTAGTGGGCGGCCACTATAAGCCTTATAGACCTCCGTCTTCTTTACTGAACTTACTTGATTGCTTCACCAAAACAGTGGCACCTTTTTTAAACATCTTATTATCACTTTGCTTAGGCCTTGTGTCATTAAATTGTTTAATCTTTACATATGACTTTTCAAGGCATTTCATAACTTTTCTCATATTCATATGCATGGTCTTATATCACATAATAATGTATCACATACTGTACATGCCATGCATACATGTAGATGCTAAAATGCCAATGTTCATGTTCATGATTCATGTTTGATGGTATTCAATCAAGGCATTGTATCACATCTCATATAACTCAAAACATCTTTAGTCATAATACATGAAGCTTTGGGTTGGTGGCGTTGTTATACCTTAACGTAGAGCTATGGCTCAGGTCTAAGGTTTCCAGCCTAAAAACTTAAACGCTTCATATATCATAACATATAACAAAATCATGAACATAAAAGTAATCCACATATTCATCAGTATAAGAACACATACTTGCACATAATTCATATCAATCTTAACCAAGTAAGACAACTTTCACATATCACAAAATTCCTCAATTACATATCACACAACACCATTATGATATTCATATAACCATTGTTCACATACTTATCATATGCATCATTATCATTCCATACTTAACTCATCAGATATACACAATCAATGTAGTCATGCATCTTACACTTAAGCACAAAAAGGTGAGATTTACTTACCTTAGGTCCTTAGCTTATTTTAAAACTGCTCACCAAGAGTCAATCAATCAAATCCATACAAATCCTATTCAAGGCACATCATTTATTAAATTCTATCAAAATCGTAAATTACACTATTGATAGTGTATATTAACAATACCATAAACTATATAAATGATAATAATAATTATTATCAACGTAATGCAAATAACTCTTCATATAACACCATGCTTTAAACCTTACTCATAAGATAATGTACTCTTATGATAATAATAATAATAATCCCAACAACAATAATAATTATCGTCTATAAATAAACTTATTTCAATATTAATAACAAAATACTTCAATAACAATACGTATATGAATGTATATATTCAAATAGTCATTTTATAAAAGAAATCATATTTTTAACATAAAATTGTAATAATCAATATAATGATAATAATATAAATATAAATATTTATATTATTATTAATTAGTCATAATATCAATTCCAGTGATATAATAAATATACTTTCTCCAAAATTCACTGGTCTTACAAATATCAATAACGGTAAGAAACTAATATTTGATATTATTTTAATATTCATATATTAACAAAAATATCAATATATAATAATAATTGTTAAATAATAGGTTTACTATAAATCACACTTTTCATATATATATATATATGAAACTATATTCTTGATTTACTTAACAAAATAATAATAATAATAATTAAAATTACTTAATCATAATAATTTCCATATTAATAGAAAATCAAATATGTATTTTATTTTTATAATTTATTTAATATCTAATATTTTCTAGAAAATTGGACATCACAACGGCTATAAAATGGACAAACCCAAAATCAAAACCTGTATCAGAAATACATATAATCCCAGACAGTCAGTATAATTACTATAAAATATTCAATATATCAAGAATATATAAATATATACTATAAATACACATAATAGCAATTACTCTAATCAATAACAATATAGGTCAAAGAATTTATACCACAATGATCGGGTTCCACAACAAGTCAAACGATGATTTTCTGAGACTCAAAACGTACTTCGGAACCTCGAACACTAAGTTTCGACCGTCGGTCTACGGTGGATCGCGGTGGCTCGTGGTGGGCCCACCACCCAAATATGGTAGATGTAGAAACAAGTTATTGGGTTTTGAAGCCCACAACACGAGGAACACGATGGTGGTGACGGATCGACAAACGGATGCCCGAGGTGGCCGAATCGCAACTTTGAAGTCGCGGGGTGGCCGAACTTAAATCGACCAGTTGAGGTGTTTAATCGGCGAGTGAGCTCTAGATTCCCGCGTGGTCGATAGTTCGGAGGCCTCTGAATCCAACGGTCCGGCGCGTGGCTATAAACGGTGACCGCCGGTGAATGTTCGGTGGTCGGGCAGACGCACACACGCGAGAGAGAGAGAGAGAGAGAGAGAGAGAAGAAAAAATTTTATGAGGAGAGAGAGAGAGAGGCTCGGGTAAAAAAAAGAAGGGCTGAAGCCTTTTTTTTTTTAAAATTTATTTTTAAAATTACACTTGGACCCAAAATACTAAAATTCTTTTAAAATAAGCCCTTTAGCAAAACTTTCTTAATTTTATAAAATCCCCAATTAAAATTATATGACATTTGGGTCCAATACTTGACTACTCAAGTTTCTCTATCTTTAATCTCATTAAAAACATAAAATCATATTTTAAACACTATTTTTCCATTACTATTTCTTAAATTTGTAAACTTGTACATTTTATGTATTAAAACTCTGATTTATAATAAAAACATGTATTATGAAAATGTTGGATATTACACGTTGTTCCATGCTCTCTGTACTCATTGTTAGTCGACCTTTCCTTTGCTCTTACCTGCACGATAGAGCACCTGTGAGCCGAAGACCAGCAAGAAAACTTAACACAAAGCACATAACATATATATGACAATCCACAGTATAAAACAAACAACCACCGACTAAACATATAGCGGTCATGCCGTCTCAGGCGCTTTACTAGGCCCTGGGTTTGCAGTCTTCACCGAGAGGATAACTCCAGCATCCTAGGAGGGTCTCACCCTAACGGCTCGCACTCCACGTGATCAACGTTGTACTTGGCCCCTTGCCGTACTAGGCTTTCTGCCGTTCTCGGCCTTCGCCGTTCCCGGATGTAACGACCCCAAATTCGCTAATGAGGCTTAAGGGCCTTGATTAGTGTGTCAGGAGAGCATTATTGGATTAAATGTGATTTAAATGTATAATTGTATGATTGGAATGCTTGTATGATTATATTGATATTAATGTGATATATATATGGCATTGTGAGAACCACATTATTATGTGGGTAGGTTTGCAGAGCACGACTCGAGGCGATCCTAGGGCTAGTTAGCAGGGAAAAGTCACAACAGGGCTTAACAGCTGACTTTGGATAAGTCAGGGGTATCTTAAGTAACGGGTAGTTGTTTAGACTATCGGGTTATGAAAATAAATATATGGAGATATATTTGAGGTTAGGAAGTCTAGGCGGGAATATTGGGGGATTTTACCATTTTTCCCTCGGTGACGGTTCCGGCACCCCGAGTCTTGGGAAGTAACTTAGTGGATAAGAAAAACTTAAGGAAACCCTTAGAAGAAAATAAACTGACTCTTTACAGCCTTTACTCTCTATTCTCTCTCAAGGAAAAACAAGCAAAACTAACACTGAAATCTAAAGGGGAACAAGCTGGGAACTTCTGAGAATTGAAGCTGGATTTTGAGGCTCAGTTCAAGATTTACTCAGGGGAATCAAATCAAGGTTAAGGTAAGGATTCAAACCATGTGTTTTCTGAGGTTTAACCTTGAGTTTCAGCTGGTTGTTGAGGATATTGTCCAATTGATGTTTAGGGTGGAACTTGAGATGGAAAACATTGGGAATCAGCTGGGTTTTTGGTTAGAGGAAGGACTCCATTAACAAGGTAAACTTAAATTTATGAATTAGTGGTTTGAGTTTGGGTTTTTGACTGGTTAGTTTGAGTGGTTATGTTCTTAAAGTTTCAGTGATTAAGAGTGGGATTTCTATGAGTTTTGAGTTGAATTTTCTGTTGAATTGTGTGGCTTAAGTTGGTCTATAAGCTTTGATAGTGTTGGGTGTTGAAGTAGGGGGCTTAAGGGTGGTTTTGGCTGAGGTTTTGAGCTTTGAAATGATGGGTTTTCTGGGCACGAAGGGAAGGGCCGCGACTCTGTTCTAGAGCGCTGCGGCCCTAGGATGAAGAAAAGCCAAGGAGGCTCGACCAAGGGTGGGCGCTGCGGCGCCCAAAGCAAGGGTCGCGGCGCGTGTCTTTGCCCAGGGTGGTCCTTGGTTCTGTGTTTGAGGCTAGGGTCGCGACTAAGCTTCAAGGGCTGCATCCCTTAGTTGGGCACTTGAACTTTTGGGGATTTTAGGCATGGGAATGTGGTCTAGTATGCTCGGGATTGGTTTCACCACCGTGCTTGGTGGAATTCAGATTCCTGGAAGTTAGTTTTGTAACCGGAAACTTATATTTGAATATTAATGGAATCCTATACCTTGGTTGTGACTAGGTGATAAAAGCTTAGGCTCGGGAACGGATCGTGCTTGAGGAGTGTTGCTCATAATTAATAACCGTAAAGACTAAAGGTAAGAAAACTGCACCTGGTTGAATATATGTGACGTGACTAAGGGTTCCCTTTTGTAAATGCTTGAAATGATGGTATTATGCCATGCAAGCTATTTAATGAACCAACGACCTAAGGGTGCCAAGGGTTACACTAGCGCACAGGGCGCGGCTCGGCCACTGGTAGCTGAGGACAGCTTATTATGCACTGAGCTCGGTTTAAGCGGGTCGGAGTCAGTGGAATAAACAGAGGGTGCGGCCTAAGTCATCGGCCCTGAATATTATGTGATATGAGTGATATAAGTGATTGATTGCATCTTGAATTTGAATATATGCGCTGAATGTCTATTGTGGGTTATTTGATGAGAGTTCATGCTTGATGAATTAACTGTCTGATATCATTGATTGTGTTGCATACGATGTTTTCTTGCTGGGCCTTGGCTCACGGGTGCTACGTGGTGCAGGTAAAGGCAAGGGTAAACTTGATCAGCCTTGATTGGAGAACTCTATGAGCGAAATGTACATAGCCAGTTGCTCAGCCGCCACGGATGAGGTTTAGGCAGGGACGCGAGACCCAGAGATTGTCTATTTTGCCTTAGTATGGCTAACCTTTGCTTATGTATTTTTGAGAGTCTGTAAAATAACTTTTAACTCTGCTTCTTTTGGGATCCCGTGTATGTAACAGTTTAATTATATAAAATGAGTCTTTTGAGACCAAAACCTTTTTAACCCTAGCTCTTACATGTTTAATGACACATTTTTAAAATATTGACTTGATTAGCAAGTCTTGCACCTTTATAAGTACACGGTGTAGCGGTCTTGGCTATTCAGGGCGTTGCAACTTGGTATCAGAGCGTCCTAGGTTTAAGGGTTTCTGAAGACAGGCTGGACATGTACATTCGCTGCTAGAGACAAGCTCAAATCAGGGTTCAGTCATGTGTATATGTGTTTATGTGCTTATGTTCCTGAAATGAGCTATGAATGCTGTCATGTATTGGATTATTAGGAAGCATGAGCTACTGATAGAGCCTAGCCCTTGACTGTTGTGTGAGAATATTGAGGCATGTTTATTAGCATCGCCGTGCATGTAAATGAATATTTGGATGATTAATTGAATATTGTGCATGGATGGATGTCTGTTTTATAGCTATTGTGTAATGAGATTGGAGGCGTGCTTATTAGCAGCCAATGCTTGTGGATGGATGCTTATATGTTGAATGTTTGTGATTGGTTATGCTCTATTGATGAATCTTGGAGAAACTTTTACCCTGTCATCATGGTCTGACTGCCGAGTCGTTATTTGCAGATTGACTTGGATAGCTATGCGTCCAAGAAAATCTACATGACTAGCCGACACTAGGTCCGGGACCGGTAGTGATGATCAGGGCCAGAATCCTCCGCCAGTCCCCGAGAACTGGCAGAAGTTAATGGCAGATATGCAGGCTCGATTACAGAGTCAGGATTAGCAGATTCGTATCCTGCGACAGTAGGCTTCATCAGGGAGTGCTGCCCCTATTGTACCACCTGCAGTGGTACCGGTTGTGCAGTCTGGGGAGGTTGGTAACAGATGTGAGCCGTTATATGAGCGGTTCAGGAAACAGCAACCCCCAATCTTTGAGGGTGGACCGGATCCATTGAAAGACAAGCAATGGCTAACTATGATCACTACAATTCTAGATTTCATGAGGATTGAGGGGCACAATAGAGTGGCCTGTGCCACTTATATGTTGAGAGAGGATGCCCGCATCTAGTGGGAAGTGGCATCGCAGACCAGGGATGTTACCACTTTGAGTTGGGAAGGTTTCAGAGATTTGTTCAATCAGAAGTATTACAATGTTGCGGTCAGAGCAGCGAAGGTTAATGAGTTCGTGAGTCTTTTGCAGGGCAATATGACTGTTACTGAATATGCTCTAAAGTTTGATAGGCTTGTGAAGTTTGCACAAGATCTTGTGCCTACTGATGCTGCTAGGCAAGATCGATTTATCAGGGGGCTAAATGCTATGATAGCCCGGGATGTCAGGATCACAACGGTACCTGGAGGAACAACTTATGCCCAGGCCGTTGAGAAGGCTCTTACCGCTGAGGAAGCGGAGAACAAGATATGGAGGGAGAGTGTAGTGAGGCGTGAGGGCCACAGAGCGGTGCCTCCTTATTCAGAGATAGGTAGGTGTGGAGGCCCCAATGACTTCAAAAGAAAGGCTCCTGACACTTTGATCGCTGCTGGTCTTGATAGGAGGGGTCGGGGTGGTCAGGGTGGCCGTCAGGGTGGCGGCGAGGCATGGTAGACCTATCCAGAGTGCCCAAGGTGTAGAAGACGCCATCTGGGTGAGTGTCGGGCCAAGGCATGTTTCGTGTGTGGAGCAGTAGGGCGTCTCAGGAAAGACTGCCCAACGGTGAAGAAAGGTGAAGCAGGAAAGGTGGATAGCTTGACTCCAGCTCGAGTATTCACCTTGACCCAGGCAGAGGCTGAGGCTAGTCCCTCGGTAGTGACAGGTTAGCTTTCTAGTGTTGGCTTTCCTTTTATAGTATTGATTGATTCTGGTGCTACACATTCTTTTGTTTCTAGTAGGGTGATTGATAGACTGTGTAGACCTAGTGAGTATCAGACTGCAGGGTTTGGGACATTATTGCCTACAGGGGAATTGGTAGTTTCTAGGAGATGGATTAGAGCACTGCCAGTGATGGTTGATAGTAGGGAACTTTCGATGGATCTGATTGAGCTAGACAAATAGGATTTTGATATGATCTTAGGGATGGATTGGTTGGTCAGGTATGGGGCTACGATTGACTGTAGGAAGAAGATGGTTACTTTTGAGCCTGAGGGCGAGGACCCTTTTGTCTTTGTAAGTACGGTATCTGGACCCCGTATACCTATGATTTCAGCATTGAGAGCCAGAGACTTGTTGCAGGGGGGATGCATAGGTTTTCTGGCCAGTGTAGTGGATACTGCTAGAGTTATGCTGGCAGGGCCGGGAGAGACCAGATTGGTGTGTGAGTTTTTAGATGTATTCCCTGAGGATCTGCCAGGGTTGTCGCTGCGTAGGGAGATTCAATTTGAGATTGAGTTGGCACCGGGGACAGAACCAGTATCAAGGACACCGTACATAATGGCACCAGCAGAACTGAAAGAGTTGAAGATACAGTTGAAAGAACTTCTGGATTTGGGATTCATCAGGCCTAGTTACTATCCATGGGGTGCTCCAGTGTTGTTTGTTAAGAAGGAGGATGGGACTTTGAGGATGTGCATAGATTATAGAGAATTGAACAAGTTGACTATCAAGAATAAGTATCCTCTACCAAGGATTGATGACTTGTTTGATCAGCTGCAAGGTAAGGTGGTGTTCTCAAAGATTGATCTTCGATCTGGTTATCACCAGCTGAGGATCAAAGATGAGGACATACTGAAGACGGCTTTCCGGACATGGTATTGGCATTATGAGTTCTTGGTCATGTCTTTTGGTCTAATCAATGCCCCAGCAGCCTTCATGGACTTAATGAACAGGGTGTTCAAGGACTTCTTGGATTAGTTTGTCATTGTCTTCATCGATGACATTTTGGTATACTCCAGTTCGGAGGCAGAGCATGAGCAGCATCTCTGACAGGTTTTGCAGAGGTTGAGGGAGCATCAGTTGTATGCCAAGTTTAAGAAGTGTGAGTTTTGGTTACTGGAGGTGACTTTCCTTGGACTCATAGTTGGGGCAGAAGGGATTAAAGTGGATCCGTCCAAGGTTGAAGCAGTAAGGGATTGGCCGAGGCCAAGGAATGCCTCGGAGGTGCGGAGCTTCCTTGGGTTGGCAGGTTATTACAGACGATTCGTTGAAGGGTTCTCGAAGATTTCTTCACCAACGATAGAGTTGACAAGAAAGAATCAGAAGTTTGTTTGGACAGAGAAGTGTGCGAACAGCTTTCAAGAATTGAAGCGACGGCTTATTTCTGCACCTGTGTTGAGTCTTCCTTCAGAGGAAGAAAAGTTTGTGGTCTATTGTGATGCGTCAAGGATGGGTTTAGGCTGCGTGCTGATGCAGAATGAGAAAGTTATAGCCTATGCATCTCGGCAGTTGAAGGAGTATGAACAGCGATATCCGACTCACGATTTGGAATTAGTAGCAGTGGTATTCGCACTGAAGGTGTGGCGACACTATCTGTATGGGGGAGAAGTGCGAGATATACACTGATCATAAGAGTCTGAAGTATTTTTTTACCCAGAAGGATCTGAATATGAGGCAGAGACGTTGGTTAAGGATTATGACTGCGACATCCTTTACCACCCTGGGAAAGCCAACGTGGTGGCAGATGCATTGAGCCGGAGGGATTCAGGGCAGTTGTATAGTTCCACCCAGATCTCGAGGGAATTAGCTGATGAGATGGTCAGGGCAAGGATAGAACAGGTGGTAGGCCAGTTAGCCAATATCACTTTGCAGTCGACCCTGTTAGAGCGGGTCAAGGAGAGCCAGTAAGTGGATGTACAGTTGCAGGAAGTTAGGCAGCATGTCTTAGCGGGGACAGCTAAGGATTATTCAGTTTCTGAGACATGTTTACTCTGGTATCAGGGACGGATATGTGTTACGGAAGATGAGGGAATTAGACGAGAGATATTGGATGAGTCTCACACTACACCATACTCACTTCATCCGGGTACCATGAAGATGTATCAGGATCTACGGACATCATATTGGTGGCCCGGGATGAAGAAGGATGTGGTAGAGTATGTGTCAAGATGTTTGACATGTCAGCAGGTTAAGGCTGAGCATCAGCGACCAGTGGGATTGCTTCAGCCTTTAGGTATCCCAGAGTGGAAATGGGAGGATATTACGATGGATTTCGTGGGAGGACTACCCAGGACAGTTGGACTTCATGACTCGGTGTGGGTGATAGTGGACAGATACACCAAGTCAGCTAATTTTCTACCAGTGAGGTCGACTTACACAGTGGAATAGTATGCAGAGCTATATGTGAGAGAGATAGTTCGTCTCCATGGGGTTCCAAAGTCTATTGTATCTGATCGAGACCATATCTTTACCTCCAAGTTTTGGGGAGCTCTGCAGAGAGCCATGGGAACTCAGCTGAAGTTTAGCACAACTTTTCATCCTCAGACTGATGGATAGTCTGAGAGGATGATTCAGGTATTGGAGGACATGCTTAGGGCATGTGTGATTGACTTCGAGGGTTCATGGAGTAAGTATCTCCCATTGATTGAATTTTCATACAACAACAGTTATCAATCCACGATTGGAGTGGCTCCTTATAAGGTGTTATATGGAAGAAAGTGCAGATCGCCCATTCACTGGGATGAGATGCGTGAGAGAAGGTATTTGGGCCCAGACATGGTACAGAGGACTAATGAGGTTATTGAGAAGATTCGAGCAAGAATGCTTGCCTCGCAGAGTAGGAAGAAAAGCTACGCTGATCCTAAGCGTAGGAATGTGGAATTCCAGGTTGGGGACCACGTGTTTTTGCGAGTTTCACCACTGAGAGGTGTGAGGAGGTTTGGAGTAAAGGGAAAGCTGAGCCCTCGGTTTGTTGGACCTTTTGAGATCCGAGAGAGGATTGGACATGTGGCTTATAGACTGGCTCTGCCACCGTCACTATCAAGAGTTCATAATGTGTTTCATGTCTCCATGTTGCGAAAGTATGTTTCTAATACGACACATATGTTGAAGTATGAGGACATAGAGTTGCAGACAGACTTGTCCTATGAGGAACGACCAGTTCAAATTTTGGATCGGAAGGACAAGGTCTTATGGAACAAGACTATACCGTTAGTGAAAGTTTTATGGAGGAATAACAAGGTCGAGGAAGCGACCTGGGAATTAGAGACAGCGATGCGGGATCAGTATCCCGAGCTATTCAGGTAAATTTCGAGGACGAAATTCTCATTAGGAGGGGATAGTTGTAACGACCCCAAATTCGCTAATGAGGCTTAAGGGCCTTGATTAGTGTGCCAGGAGGGCATTATTGGATTAAATGTATAATTGTATGATTGGAATGCTTGTATGATTATATTGATATTAATGTGATATATATGGCATTGTGAGAACCACATTATTATGTGGGTAGGTTTGCATAGCACGGCTCGAGGCGATCCTAGGGCTAGTTAGCAGGGAAATGTCACACAGGGCTTAATAGCTGACTTTGGATAAGTCAGGGGTATCTTAAGTAACGGGTAGTTTTTTAGACTATCGGGTTATGAAAATAAATAAATGGAGATATATTTGAGGTTAGGAAGTCTAGGCGGGAATATTGGGGGATTTTACCATTTTTCCCTCGGTGACGGTTCCGGCACCCCGAGTCTTGGGAAGTAACTTAGTGGATAAGACAAACTTAAGGAAACCCTTAGAAGAAATTAAACTGACTCTTTACAGCCTTTACTCTCTATTCTCTCTCAAGGAAAAACAAGCAAAACTAACACTGAAATCTAAAGGGGAACAAGCTGGGAACTTCTGAGAATTGAAGCTGGATTTTGAGGCTCAGTTCAAGATTTACTCAGGGGAATCAAATCAAGGTTAAGGTAAGGATTCAAACCATGTGTTTTCTGAGGTTTAACCTTGAGTTTCAGCTGGTTGTTGAGGATATTGTCCAATTGATGTTTAGGGTGGAACTTGAGATGGAAAACATTGGGAATCAGCTGGGTTTTTGGTTAGAGGAAGGACTCCATTAACAAGGTAAACTTAAATTTATGAATTAGTGGTTTGAGTTTGGGTTTTTGACTGGTTAGTTTGAGTGGTTATGTTCTTAAAGTTTCAGTGATTAAGAGTGGGATTTCTATGAGTTTTGAGTTGAATTTTCTGTTGAATTGTGTGGCTTAAGTTGGTCTATAAGCTTTGATAGTGTTGGGTGTTGAAGTAGGGGGCTTAAGGGTGGTTTTGGCTGAGGTTTTGAGCTTTGAAATGATGGGTTTTCTGGGCACGAAGGGAAGGGCCGCGACTCTGTTCTAGAGCGCTGCGGCCCTAGGATGAAGAAAAGCCAAGGAGGCTCGACCAAGGGTGGGCGCTGCGGCGCCCAAAGCAAGGGTCGCGGCGCGTGTCTTTGCCCAGGGTGGTCCTTGGTTCTGTGTTTGAGGCTAGGGTCGCGACTAAGCTTCAAGGGATGCATCCCTTAGTTGGGCACTTGAACTTTTGGGGATTTTAGGCATGGGAATGTGGTCTAGTATGCTCGGGATTGGTTTCACCACCGTGCTTGGTGGAATTCAGATTCCTGGAAGTTAGTTTTGTAACCGGAAACTTATATTTGAATATTAATGGAACCCTATACCTTGGTTGTGACTAGGTGATAAAAGCTTAGGCTCGGGAACGGATCGTGCTTGAGGAGTGTTGCTCATAATTAATAACCGTAAAGACTAAAGGTAAGAAAACTGCACCTGGTTGAATATATGTGACGTGACTAAGGGTTCCCTTTTGTAAATGCTTGAAATGATGGTATTATGCCATGCAAGCTATTTAATGAACCAACGACCTAAGGGTGCCAAGGGTTACACTAGCGCACAGGGCGCGGCTCGGCCACTGGTAGCTGAGGACAGCTTATTATGCACTGAGCTCGGTTTAAGCGGGTCGGAGTCAGTGGAATAAACAGAGGGTGCGGCCTAAGTTGTCGGTCCTGAATATTATGTGATATGAGTGATATAAGTGATTGATTGCATCTTGAATCTGAATATATGTGTTGAATGTCTATTGTGGATTATTTGATGAGAGATCATGCTTGATGAATTAACTGTCTGATATCATTGATTGTGTTGCATACGATGTTTTCTTGCTGGCCTTGGCTCACAGGTGCTACGTGTTGCAGGTAAAGGCAAGGGTAAACTTGATCAGCCTTGATTGGAGAGCTCTGCGAGCGAAATGTACATAGCCAGTTGCTCAGCCGCCACGGATGAGGTTTAGGCAGGGACGCGAGACCCAGAGATTGTCTATTTTGCCTTAGTATGGCTAACCTTTGCTTATGTATTTTTGAGAGTCTGTAAATTGACTTTTAACTCTGCTTCTTTTGGGATCCCATTTATGTAACCATTTAATTATATAAAATGAGCCTTTTGAGACCAAAACCAATTTAACCCTAGCTCTTACATGTTTAATGACACGTTTTTAAAATATTGACTTGATTAGCAAGTCTTGCACCTTTATAAGTACACGGTGTAGTGGTCTTGGCTATCCATGGCGTTACACCGGCCCTCGTCGTTCACTCACAAATATGCATTACACAGCATAAAATCAACATATATTTAAACATATACTAAATATAAACAATAGGGCCATGCCCTGCAACTCAATCACATAGGGTCATGTTAGGTTAGCTTATACAAGATATTTATTTATTTTCATGTATATCTAATATTAAACAAATTAATACGAGATAGCCTAAAACATGTTTCTAAAATTGAATTCAAAGAGAAACAAAGAATAGAATACTTACAGTATACGCAGCGGAATGAAAGAGTCTTTCCTTCAGTTTCTCTAATTCTTGTATCCTTTCTGTCGCAGAGTATTATCAAGAAACTGAACCTATCTTCTATTTTCTTCACAATCTTCAAATGTATCATTAGAACCACCTAGACTAGTGTGGGTAATTCTCAACACATGAGATAGATATAGAAAGAAGAAGACAAAATAACAAAGAGGCTTAGAAAATGACTTGTGTTTAGAGAGAATCTAAAACAATCAGAAAACCAGTGATTAAACTTATATTTTGACTTCTCTGTAAGCACTCCTTTTATAGACTCAATTAGGCCATTTAATTTAATTAAAAAAATCAATAAAATAATAGCCATTTTGAAGCCCTAGGTCGAAATTATCATGGGCTATAGGCCTGTGAAATTTCCCATTTGATTATAAGCCCATTAGACTTAAAATCAATGCCTGTATTATTTTCTATTGATTTAATTAATTAAATAATTATTTAAATCCTTTATCAAATTAATTATTTATAATTTGAACCTTGATTTAAACTTATTTATTAATTTAGATACAAATTTATCTTAATTAATAAATCTGCCATAATTTCTCTTTTCTTCTCAAAATTACACAACTCTGTTAAACTATCCAAAATTGACCTGGTCAACTTTGATAATTCTAATTGATGATTAAATCAATTAATTGAGACTATCTAGATGATTTTATCCAAAGGTACAATGGGGACCATGGGCCTATGAAATCAAGCTCCAATAAGTTATCATAAATCTAACAAATACATTTACTAATTAATTCCTCGTGACTCCACTATAGACTCGGAATTGCACTCTTGAATTCATAGAACGCTCTATAACAAATATAGATATGCTATTAATTATCCATTGTTACAACCATAATTGTCACTCAATCCTCTATAGACGGTCTACAATGAGATAGGACTAAAATACCGTTTTACCCCTCATTGTATTTTATCCTTAAAACACTTAGTTCCTTGTAAATGATATTTCAGTAAACTAATTTAATTATTGAAATGGGATCTCTATCATTTAACACCTTGAACAAAACTAAAAGGAAACCATCATTTTACTTCTTTATCAGAAGCTATAGATGTTCATATCTATGATTAACACTCCCACTCAATTATACTACTGAGTTCCCAAGATGTAAGTATGGGTTAGTTTGTAGGGTAAGCTGGTAACGAACAAGTCAAAGAACTCAAATAATACAATCAGTTAGAATACTAACCACTCAGAATTGAGATTGAATTGACCTATGGTCAACTATATGATATGACTAGAATAGATAATAACGGTATGTTTACTTATCTTGTCAACTGTCAATATCGGTCCTGTCCGATGTAACAAATACATCCGATCTTTTCTACTTTGCTAATGTTCTGGAAAGAACATAACACTGTAATGTGTAAGTAGATCATATCGTAGATTGGCAAGTCAGTGTAAATCCTGTACATTGACTAATCTTAGGACTAACTTATTTTGAACATATAATCATATTTATATTCCACTGTGATTACGTCACTATAAATAAGATTAGATATATGCTCGGGATTTAATAGAAGTTTATATTAAACAAATAATCATGAAAATAAAACATGTGAGCAAAGTGATTGACCAAGTCAAAAAATGATTTCTATTCTTTTATTGATAAAAAAATGATATTACAAAGAATTTGGGTTTTAATTAGGGCATAAAACCCCAACAAACTCCCACTTGCACTAATTGAAACTAATGTCTTAATTCTACTAATCTCATTTCCTTGATATGCTTATCAAATGTAGCTTCTGGTAGTGTCTTTGTAAACGGATCCGCAAGATTGTCTTCAGTTGCAATCTTCATAACCTTCACATCTCCCCTGGACACATATTCTCGAATAATGTGATACTTCCTTTCTATATGCTTACTCCTTTTGTGACTTCGAGGTTCTTTCGAGTTGGCTATCGCTCCTGTATTGTCACAAAACAACACAAGCGGTTTATCCATTTCTGGAATAACACCAAGATCCGAATAGAACTTCTTTAGCCAGACTATTTCCTTAGCTACTTCTGACGCAGCTATGTACTCTGGTGGAATCTGAGATTGCAGATTGCTTTACGCTTCTCCAAATCACATCTCTACCCCCAAGAGTAAACACCATTCCAGAAGTAGACTTCTTGTCATCGACATCAGTCTGAAAATTTGAATTGGTGTAGTCTACAGGGTTCAGAACACCACCCTTGTAGACTAACATATAATCCCTAGTCCGTCTCAAATACTTCAGGATATGCTTAACTGCTATCCAATGTTCTAGTCCTAGGTTTGACTGATACCTGCTCACTACTCCCACTGCATAGCAGATATCTGGTCTAGTACACAACATGGCATACATCAGACTTCCAACTGCAGATGCGTAAGGAACTTTTCTCATTGCATCTTCCTCTTCAGGAGTCTGGGGAGACTGCTTCTTTGAAAGATGAATTCCATGGCGGGATGGTAGACGCCCTTTCTTGGAATTTGTCATTGAGAAACGTTCAAGCACTTTATCAATGTAAGCTGCTTGAGATAGAGCTAAAAGTTTGTTCTTTCTATCCTTAATGATCTGGATACCTAGAACATAACTTGCTTCACCCAAATCCTTCATCTGGAATTGAGTGCTCAGCCAATTCTTCACATCTGATAATTTCTTAACATTGTCTCCAATGAGTAAGATATCATCTACATAAAGAACCAGGAATACCACTATTTGATTTGCCTTCAGTTGGTAAACACAGGGCTCATCAATATTTTGTTCAAAGCCTTAGGTTTTGATTATTTCATCAAACCTAAGATTCCAGGAACGAGAAGCTTGCTTAAGTCCATAGATGAACCTATTCAACTTGCAAACTTTTCCTTCTTGTCCCGATACTTTAAATCCTTCTGGCTGATCCATATAAATGACTTCGTCAAGCTTTCCATTAAGAAAAGATGTCTTGACGTCCATTTGCCAGATCTCATAGTCGAGAGCGGCTGTTATGGATAGGACGTTGCGAATGGATTTGAGCATGGCTACCGGACTAAAAGTTTCCTCATAGTCCACGCCTTCTCTTTGGGTATAACCCTTTGCCACTAATCGAGCTTTATAAGTCTCGATATTTCCATCAACACCTCGTTTCTTCTTGTAGATCCACTTGCACCCAATGGCCCTAAAGTCACTAGGTGCTTCCACAAGATCCCAGACGGAATTTGAGTACATGGACTCCATTTCATGTTTCATGGCTTCGAGCCATAGTTCCTTTTCAGGGCTAGCCATTGCCTGTTTGAAAGACAACGTATCATCATCACTAGTGTCACCAAAAACCATATTGGTTTCACCATCCAAACCATAGCAAACTGGGTTCCTAGAAACCCTCCCTCTACGACGAGGCTCCGTGACAATTTTCTCAGGAACAGTGGTACTTTCTTCATTTAAATCGACTTGCGTCTGTTGGGCGTGAAGAGTGGGAATTTCATCATCAACTCACCTTGATGACGATGGAACATTGGTTGGAGTCAATTCTTTAACCATCTCCTCTAAAACTACTTTGCTGCGAGGTTTAAAGTTCTGGACATAGTCATTTTCCAGAAAAGTAGCATTTGTAGAAGTAAACACTTTCTTTTCTGAATGACTATAGAAAAGTCCACCCCGAGTACCTTTAGGATAGCCAACAAACATGCAAACTTCAGTTCGTGGTTCTAGCTTTCCCTCCTTTTTCCTTAGGATGTGAACGGGACACCCCCATATTCTATAATGGCGTAAACTAGGTTCACGACCATTCCAACGTTCTAAAGGTGTTTTGGGGATTGATTTTGACGGCACGACATTGAGAATGTCATTCGCGGTTTCAATTGTATGTCCCCAGAACGAAGTTGGTAGAGTTGAGTAACTTAGCATGCATCTAACCATTTCCAATAAAGTTTTGTTTCAGAGTTCCGCTACACCATTTTGTTGCGGAGTACCTGGGGCACTAAGTTGTGATAAAATTCCAAGTTCAGTTAAATGATCTTGGAACTGCATATCCAAATATTCTCCACCCCTATCAGATCGCAAGATCTTTAACGTTTTACCTAATTTGTTCTAAGCCATTGCTAGGAATTCCTGAAACTTTGAAAATATTTATGATTTCCTATGCATTAGGTAAAGACATGAGTATCTAGAGTAATCGTCAATGAAAGTGATGAAATACTCAAAACCACCCTGGCTTGTACATTCAAAGGTCCACAAACATCTGAATGCACAAGACCAAGTGGTTCTTTGGCCTTATCACCCTTTGCTAGAATTGACGCTTGGTCAGTTTGCCTTCTAGACAAGATTTGTAGACAGGTAATTCACCTAAGGTGAGTTCCCTCAAAGGTCCATCCTTTGTAAGTCTTTGAATCCTATCATAGCCAATGTGACCTAGTCTCAAGTGCCATAAATACATCATATTATCGTTATCGGTCTTTTGACGTTTATTGGTCCTATGTTTAGCTACTTTGAATAAATCATTATTAAGAGCAAGGGGTTCGTTAGGTCGCAGAATATAAAGCCCGTTTTCCAAACATGCAATACACAATTGTGATCCATTGAAAGAAATAGATATATTAAAACTTGTGAAAGTCATAACAAATTGTTTTAATTGCAACATGGAAACTGAAATTAAATTTCTACTAAAATCCGGAATAAAAAATACATTTTTTAAAATTAAGTATTTATTTTCGAACTTCAAATGAGCTATTCCTGTAGCTTGGACTGCAATGAACGCTCCGTTCCTAACTCTCAGCTTTAATCCGCCTTCGTTCACTTCCTCCCACGATTCAAGAAGTTGTAAAGAGTTGCAAACATGGTTGGTAGATCCAGAATCAATAATCCAAACAGATTTATCACTCTAAAACACATGCTTCTAAGATAAATAAACTATAATCATTACCTTTGTTTTTAGCTGCTAGAAACTTAGGGCAATCCTGTTTCCAATGCCCCTTCTCTTTGCAGTGAAAACATTTATCTTTACTTTTCTTATTTTTCTTGTTCTTCCTCTTAGGCGTCTGTGCACTTGATTGTGCACTCGTCTTTGCAGCCTTTCCAGGCTTGGGGTTGGTGTTTTGTCCACCTTTCCTCTTATTTCCAGCTTTCGAAGACGAAGCCGGATGAGCTTTAACCTTAGCTAGATCAGCAGCAACATCAGTAGTCTTATTTTCACCTCTTTTACTAGGTCCACCCATGATAGGTTCAATAATCTGAAGCTCGTTCATGAGCTGCGTCAGACCATAAACTAGTTGAGCACGAACGTGCAGACACGGTGCCATCCGAGAATTTACGGTACCATCACGAACGTGCAGAGACGGTGCTATCCAAGCATTTACGGTATCATCACGAGCATTGACGGTGCTATCACTAATGTGTGGACATGGTGCTCGTTCTGGGGATTCCTCAATCATGACGAACTCAGAGTTGTCACCAATAAACTCTATGTTGATATTCAGCTTCCAATTAAGGTAGTTTTCTCCACTGAGTTTCTCCATCGAAAGTTGAGAAAGGATGGGAGTAGACACAGACACTACTTAGCTTAAAACTAAAAATTACCAATAAAATATAAATCAATCACATTTTCTCAATAAAACTTCTATTCACACAAATTTCAAGAAATAGCACAACATACACCAAAAATATGTAAGATATGAGAAAAAAATACCAAAAACAATCATATCTCTATTCCTTTAGGTTTTTAACTAATCTATGATATCCTTGTCCCGGTTGGTGAGAGTAAAAAATATCACTAGTTAAATAGAGTTGTAAACTCATTTAATAATGGATACCACGGTTAACAACCTACTATTCGATCAAAATAAGAAAAAAAAATCTCTTATTTTATGAGCTAGACCCACGATTTCAATAATCATAGATTTAGTCCTAGTAGTCACCATAGGGGTGATTCTAGTAGAATTTGACCTATAATTATCTATCTTTCGAAATCTAACCTTGTCAAAATAACTTGTGAAAATAACTAATGAACACCTTCCGTAGGGGGACGAATCAAAGCGCCTCGACGCCCCATTAAGCTATTGACTATGTTAAACTAACGGTGGAGATCGAATAAAATTATTAAAATTAGCTCATTATAAAATTAAAAATAGTATTTTTATTATTTATTTTTTAGAAAATTAATGACTATGGTTTTCCCAAAAAAAAATTAAATAGATTAAAATTTTTAAAACCAAAGTCCTATAATTTCTTATTAATTCTAAAGTGTCACATTGAAACAAATTCAATTAATTTAGAATTAATTTGTTGCTAATCAATATTTAGGTTTAACTAATATAATGAACCTATACAATTAAGTCAAACTCAGGTAAATGGACCTTAACAATTGGGCTTGTATGGAGGAGGGCTGAGTCCAGTATGTTGTTCCCACTACAAAGGCCTCCTATCTTCCATACAAGGTCCAAAAGACAGGAATTTAAACCTTCGTTTTATTAATTGTTATTAATTGATTAGGCTCACTATAGTCATGCAAAGCAAATGAGCCTTCACAAGTGGAATCACCCACAAGAGAGGAATTTAAACTTTACATTTTCTAATGGGCCCAAATAAAACCTATCATTTTATGAATATTTTATTTGGAAAAATACCATATATCTAACAAACATATGGGCCACTATATGCATCTAAGCCAAATTGCAAAAATACCACATACAGTGCAAACAGACATGTTATAATTGGATGAGCATAATCATGTTACTATATGAGCAATTCTATGAATTTATGTAAAAATACTACAATTTATTTCATTTGCAAAAATATCACAATTAATTATCTAGAATTTATCAAAAAAGTTCAAATTAATTAAATTTGTACAAAAAAATAAGTCAATTTAAATGAAATTTATCAACAATTAACAATAGTTAATTTAAATTTCATATATCAACAATCAACTTGGTTTTAGGTTAATTTGAAAGAAAAAAAATTAATTTAATTTAAATAGGATTTATCAACAATTAACCAAAGTTAATTTAAATCTCATTTATTAAAAAAAATATTTTATTAATTGGCTGAAAAAATAATATTTTTCAAAATTTAACTAATTTTAAAATTTAAAATCAATATCTTAACTATTTTCCAAAATATCTTGTGTTGTTACAACTATTTGCTAATATTTTAACCATTTAAAAAAAATATAAATAGTTATAACAATCCTAAAATATCTCAAAATAGTTAAACAAATTCAAATATCCATAAAAATATCTAACTAACAATATTCAAATTTCAAACAATTTAAATATTAAAAACTATAGAATAAAAATATATTTATATTTTCAAATAAAGATTTAATAAAAAAATCAAGAATTTAAATGAAAATATCTAAAATATCTGATATCATAATTCTAATATATTAAAAGTTTTAAAATTAAGTTGGTAGTCTATTTTTAAATTTGAATTTGAATCTTTGTAGAAAATATCTAATTATTTAAATCTCAACTAACAAAAATATCTTTATTTAAAAAAAAAATTAAATTAAATGATAAAACAAATTTTTTTTTTTTTTTGGTTTTGATAATAAATAATGTATTTCACAATGTTGACCGCGTTTTTGGCCAACGACGTGAGAACGTCAAAAACGACAAACCTTCAAGAGAAATAAAACGACACAGACGGTTTTTGAACAGAAAGTAAATAACACAGCAATTTTTATAGTGGTTCAGCCCCAATATGTTGATAATAGCCTAATCCACTTAGAGTTGTGATTTATAGATCTGTACTCAAGATTATATGAACTGAGCCAACTGAGTTTCTTCAGTACAGATTACAAGAATACAAGAATTTTTCTAGATACAAGCACTTTCTCTCTCTAGAGAACTCAGACCCAAAATTTCCCAAAAGTCCCAAAGAAAAGAGAAGCCCCTTTCTGATCTCATAAGCCATGTATTTATAGGCTTAGGATAATACATCTGATATCCCCTAGAATCGGGATATTTTATTATATTTATTACATTTAAATTACAAAAAATATTCAAAATGTAACAAAACCCCCAATTTGTGGGAAGAATGAGAGATTCCCGCGTGTGCCAAGACCGGTTCTTGTTGAAGCCGTTTATGGGAATCTTGACTTAGTCCTCCTCTATCTGGTCGACCCATATCTCCTACTGACCACTCATGCAAGTGCCGGTTGGACATGTGCATGCTGGTAGGACATGCACTCCTCTCCTCTAACATGGCACTCTCCTCTTAGCATGCCATATCTCTCCTCTAACTCGGACCAAATTCTTGGGCTCTCCTCGGACCACACCCTTGGCGTCTCCTCGGACCACACCCTTGGGGTCTCCTTGGACTAAATTCTTGGGGTCTCCTCGGACCACACCCTTGGGGTCTCCTTGGACCAAATTCTTGGGGTCTCCTCGGACCACACCCTTGGGGTCTCCTTGGACCAAATTCTTGGGGTCTCCTCGGACCAAATTCTTGGGCTCTCCTCGGACCAAGGTCCGACCACATCCTTTGGAATGCTCCTCGGACCAAAGTCCGACCGGGCACACCCTAGCCCAAGTACTCTCCTCGGGTGCACTTGGCTTGAACATGACACCTCTCAAGCAGTCCAAACTCATATACTGCCATTTGTCACCTCTACTGCCACGTCATCAATCTCCATTTTTGGGGATAACACACAATTTAATTTTTTTTTAAATTCTAAAAAAAAAACTGGATGAACAGTACCAGTTTCAGGTACTGTTCACCCGCGTGGCTGGGCTGCTGGTGGCGCGCGCGTGCATGGGAGCCAGTGCAAGATTTTTTTTTTTTGAGCAATTTTTTAAACCAAAACTATTTTCTAATTAATTTTTAACATGTTTTACACACAATAAAGCATATATAAAATTAATATCATAGAAACACACAACAAAATAACCTAAAAATTGCTAAAATTCACATAAAATCAATATGCTTCATGAAAACCATCAAATTATTCAAACATATCAAATAATCCAATTTTAAACATGTTCATGCATGAAAATAAAGATTACCAAAGGCTCTGAGGCCAGTTGTTGGATTAGCTTACACATGATCTTTATTTATTTTCATGTATATCTAATATTAAACAAATTAATACGAGATAGCCTAAAACATGTTTCTAAAATTGAATTCAAAGAGAAACAAAGAATAGAATACTTACAGTATACGCAGCAGAATGAAAGAGTCCTTCCTTTAGTTTCTCTAACTCTTGTATCCTTTCTGTCGCAGAGTATTATCAAGAAACTGAACCGATCTTCTATTTTCTTCACAATCTTCCAATGTATCCTTAGAACCACCTAGACTAGTGTGGGCACTTCTCAACACATGAGATAGATATAGAGAGAATAAGAGAAAATAACAAAGAGGCTTAGAAAATGACTTGTGTTTAGAGAGAATCTAAAACAATCAGAAAACCAGTGATTAAACTTATATTTTGACTTCTCTGTAAGCACTCCTTTTATAGACTCAATTAGGCCATTTCATTTAATTAAAAAATCAATAAAATAATAGCCATTTTGAAGCCCTAGGTCGAAATTATCATGGGCTATAGGCCCGTGAAATTTCTCATTTGATTATAAGCCTATTGGATTTAAAATCAATGCCTGTATTATTTTCTATTGATTTAATTTATTAAATACTTTATCAAATTAATTATTTATAATTTGAACCTTGATTTAAACTTATTTATTAATTTAGATACCAATTTATCTTAATTAATAAATCTACCATAATGTCTCTTTTCTTTTCAAAATTACACAACTCTGTGAAACTATCCAAAATTGACCTGGTCAACTTTGATAACTATAATTGATGATTAAATCAATTAATTGAGACCATCTAGATGATTTTATCCAAAGGTACAATGGGGACCATGGGCCTATGAAATCAAACTCCAATAAATTATCATAAATCTACAAATAACTTTACTAACTTATTAATTTCTCGTGACTCCACTATAGACTCGGAATTGCACTCTTGAATTCATAGAACGCTCTATAACAAATATAGATACGCTATTAATTATCCATTGTTACAACCATAATTGTCACTCAATCCTCTATAGACGGTCTACAATGAGATAGGACTAAAATACCGTTTTACCCCTCATTGTATTTTATCCTTAAAACACTTAGTTCCTTGTAAATGATATTTCAGTAAACTAATTTAATTACTGAAATGAGATCTCTATCATTTAACACCTTGAACCAAACTAAAAGGAAACCATAATTTCACTTCTTTATAAGAAGCTATAGATGTTCATATCTATGATTAACACTCCCACTCAATTATACTACCGAGTTCCCAAGACGTAAGTATGGGCTAGTCTGTAGGGTAAGCTGGTAACGAACAAGTCAAAGAACTCAAATAATACAATCAGTTAGAATACTAACCACTCAGAATTGAGATTGAATTGACCTATGGTCAACTATATGATATGACTAGAATAGATAATAACGGTATGTTTACTTATCTTGTCAACTGTCAATATCGGTCCTGTCCGGTGTAACAAATACATCCGATCTTATCTACTTTGCTAATGTTCTGGAAAGAACATAACAATGTAATGTGTAAGTAGATCATATCGTAGATTGGCAAGTCAGTGTAAATCTTGTGCACTGACTAATCTTATGACTAACTTATTTTGAACATATAATCATATTTATATTCCATTGTGATTACGTCACTATAAATAAGATTAGCTATATGCTCGGGATTTAATAGAAGTTTATACTAAACAAATAATCATGAAAATAAAATATGTGAGCAAAGTGATTGACCAAGTCAAAAAATGATTTCTATTCTTTTATTGATAATAAAATGAGATTACAAAGAATTTGGGTTTTAATTAGGGTATAAAACCCCAACAGGACATGCCTTGCAATACAAACAATACGGTCACGCCCTGCTCTACGGGTACAACATTTTTCTTACCTTTTTCACAAGCACTAGATTTCAAGAAACGACCCCCCGAGTACGATCCTATCCCAAAACCCAGCGGTCACCTAGTCACAAACCATAAATAGCACCCTCATTATAATTCGATTCCATAAACCAATCCCATGCTCTCAAGAACTCCAATTCCACCAAACGGGGTGGTGGAATCGACCCCTGAGCCCCTGGCAAAAACCCTAAAAAGTACCCAAAAATCATGTTTTGAAAGCTGAGTAGTGCTACAGCGCTACCTGTTGGGAGCTACATCGCTAGAGTTAGAGACTCTAAACCCCAAAATCGCAGCCTAGCACTGTAGCACTCCTAACCTAGCGCTACAACGCTAATACCAGAAATGTAATTTTCTGGGTTTCTCTCTTCGAATCTCCTCGAGCCAAAGCTCCAAAAATCCTACCCAATCATCAACCAAACACATAATTGAGCCAAAAAATCACTATAGCTCACCCAAAACAACATAGTAACATCAAAACTTAGCTAAAAACCTCACTAAACACAAACATCAAAAACTGAGCTTTGGAGCTCAAGAACACTAACTAAAAACCAGAAAACTCAAGACAATTAAGGGCCAAAACTCATTACCTTTAGAGAGGAATTCGACCCTAGGCTGCCTCCAATGCCACTCCAAGCTTCAACACTCAAACTCCCAAGCTTAAGCTCCTCACAACTTCATCCCGAAACCCAAATTCAGAATTCAAAATCTTATTCCTCAAGAACAACATAAAGGACTTAAACCAGAGAAGTGAAATCCTTACCTCCTCTTAAATTCCGAGATTCCTAAGTGTAGTTGGCTGTTAATCCCCTTCCACAACTTGAACTTCACTTCTAATTCCTCAAAAATCCAGCAGTCTCAAGCTTGTTGTTGGCTTTTCCTCTAGAGCTCTTGAGAAACTAAGTGATTATTGAGATGAGTGATAAACGTGAAAGGATTTCCTTCAGCCATGAGTTTTCTAACTCTAATCCCAAAAGACTATTCTACCCTTCCCTCTAACTTAGTTCTTGGCTAACCCATAAGGGTATCTATGTAACGCCCTACTTCCTTAGAGCCGTTTCTAAGTGAGTTTAAAACGTTCAATTAACTCGCTAAATGAGGTTTTAAGACAAAAGTGTGATTAAACCATAAACAAAGTCATATATTTTGAAAATAGTTTCATTCATTGAAACTCATAAAGCGTTTAACATTTGGGATCCCAAAATACTGTTGAGAAATATTTACAACTAAAAAATATAACCAGAGTAGGCTAAATGACAAAATCTAGGTTTAGTACAATCATCTCCCAAAAATACCCCTGGCCGTGGTAGCTAGGCAGGCCAAACATGTACGCGCCGCTTCACGCTCTCCGTACTCATGGTTGGTCGACTTTCCCCTTGCCCTTACCTGCACCACAGAGCACCCGTGAGCCGAAGCCCAGAAAGAAAACCCTCACAAGCAGATAACATAAGCATATTTCACATTCAACATATAATCAAGCCATCATCAGGCTAAACACGTACGACCATGCCGTCTCAGGCGCTTTACCAGGTCCTAGGTTCGCGGTCTACACGGTGAGGATATCCCAGGTATCCTTTAGGGTCTTGCCCTAGCAACTCGCACTCCGCGTGCTAAACACTGCACCTGGCCCTTTGCCGTTCTCGGCCCTCACTGTTCCTGGCTCTTGCCGTTCATTCACATATATGCACACATAGCATAATTAAGCAGATACTTAAACACGTATAAACTCAGTCAAAGGGCTATGCCCTGCAACACAATCATACAGGGCCGAGCCCTGCAATACAATCATATGGGGCCATGCCCTGCAACACAAGCTCTACGGGAACAACAGTTTTCTTACCTCTGTCTCGAGTTTCCCAAGCATCGATGTCCCGAGCACAGTCCCCTAGTCCGAGCCTCGCTGAAACCCTAGTCACAGCGCACCAAAAATATCCATCCATCAAATTATAATCCATTAAATAACTTTGGGTCATAATTCTAGTCTCTGGGACCTTGAATTCTATTAATCCGGAAGATAAAATCCTTCCTGAGCCTTAACTTTTGGATTCCCAAGCCTAAAACCTCTTTAAAGCCCAAAATGCACTAAGCGTTGTGGCCCCATGAGGCCATGTCGTGGCCCGCCCCCAACCAGAGACCTCCAACCCCAAAACAGGGTAGGCGTGCCGCGGCCCGCCCCTCTTCCTAGCCTCCAATCTGTTCTAGAGGGCCGCGACTCAGCAAGAACAATGCCGCGGCCCGACCCTTCGAACCTAGAAAAATCCTCCATTTTTACCATGAAAACCCAGCCAATTTACCCCAAAATCAACCTAACAATCCCACTCAGTCATCACAACATTTCTAGAGTAATCCTAGCAGCAAAACCCAACAAAAACTATACCCAAAACTCACCCATATAATCAAGAGCAATTCTCAACTTTACTCACATGCAAACTCTAAAATACCAGCAAAAATTCAATACAACTCGACACATTTAAAAAGCTTACCTTGAGCTGAAATGAATCCCTGGATTAGTGCCCTAAACTCCAAGCTTCTAGCTCCCCAAATCCCAGCTCAAAATCCTTAATCTTTGGTTAGTTTATACCAAAATGCTCCAAGTTTCCAAAGGGAGAAAACATCAAGAGAGAGAGGAAGAAAGAGGGTCGGTTTCTAATTGTCTAAAAGCTTCTTTGGTTTTGTTTTATTTAACTCAAATTTCTAAGGTTATCTCAAAGGCTCGGGGTGCCAAAAACGTCCCCGAGGGCAAAATGGTAAATTTCCCCAATATTCCCTCCTAAACATTCTAACCTCAAATATATCTCCAAATATTTATTTCCATAACCCGATAACCCCATAAAACACCTAACGCCCGAAATAACCCTCAACTCGCCCCGAGTCAGGTATTCAACCCCGTTGTGACTTTCTAGCTCACTGCTCCCTAGGACAGTCTCAGATCATGCAACACAGATATATCACAAGTATATCACAATTATTACAATTATCACATTTATGCCCTCAACGGGCTAAAATTACAAACATGCCCCTAATACCCAAACGGGGCCCTCATGCATATTTAATTCACCTAAACATGCATCACTAAAATCACTTATTGCCATCCAGGCACGCTAATCAATGCCCTAAGCCTTATTATTTGGGACGCTACAACTATCCCCTCCTTACAGAAATTTCATCCTCGAAATTACCTGAACAACTCTGGATACCGCTCCCGCATCTCTGATTCAAGTTCCCACATTGCCTCCTCGACCTTGCTGTTCCTCCACAACACTTTCACCAAGGCGATGGTCTTGCTCCGCAAGACTTTATCCTTTTGGTCAAAGATCTGAACCAGCTTCTCCTCATAAGACAAATCTTGGTCCAGCTCCAAATTCTTGTAACTCAGTACATGTGTCCAATCTGATACATACTTCCGGAGCATGGATACGTGAAAAACATTATGAACCCCTAATAAGGATGGAGGCATCGCCAGTCTGTAAGCTACCTCTCCAACCCATTCTAGAATCTCGAAGGGGCCAACAAACCTAGGGCTCAGCTTGCCCCGAACACCAAACCGTTTGACTCCCCTCAAAGGTGAAACCCTAAGAAACACATGGTCACCGACCTGAAACTCCACGCCCCTACGTCTCAAGTTTGAGTAACTCTTTTGGTGACTCTGGGAGGTGAGCATTCGAGCTCTAATCTTGTCAATCGCCTCATTGGTCCTCTGAACCATCTTAGGACCCAAATATCTCTTCTCACCCGTCTCATCCCAATGGATAGGTGATCTGCACTTCCTCCCATAAAGCATCTCATACGGAGCCACTCCGATAGTCGCCTGATAACTGTTATTGTATGAGAACTCAATCAAAGGGAGATACTTGCTCCAAGATCCCCCAAAATCTAGCACACAGGCTCGTAACATGTCCTCCAATATCTAAATCGCCCTCCCAGACTGTCCATCTGTCTGAGGATGATAAGCGGTACTAAACCGTAACTGCGTGCCCATAGCCTTCTGCCTACTCTCCTAAAACTTGGAGGTGAAGGTGGGGTCCCTGTCGGATACTATCGATCTCGGAGCTCCATGAAGTCAAACAACTTCCTTCACATATAACTCGGCATACCGCTCCATAGTATAAGTTGTCCTGACAGGTAAAAAGTGGGCGGACTTGGTATACCTATCCGCAATCACCCACACCGAGTCATGCTATCCCACGGTATTCGGCAAACCAACTACGAAGTCCATGGCGATATCTTCCCACTTCCATTGTAACGCTCTGGATAGCCAAGACCGTTACACTGTGTGTTTATAAAGTGCTAGACTTGCTAATCAAGTCGTTTACTTAAAAATGTGCTATTGAAACTATAAAGGAACTAGGGTTAAAAATGTTTTGGTCTCAAAAGTCACATTTTTCATAAAGAGACATTTCCTGTTTATACGGGATCCCAAAAATATTAAGATTAAAGACCGTTTACAAAAGTCATAAGGTTTAAATACAATATCAAGCCATATTAAGGCAAAACAGACAGTTAGGCAATCCCTGTCCTGATCCACTCCTCGACCATGGCGATCGAACAGCTGGCTATGTACATTCAACCCCGCAGCTCTCCATCTCAGGATTGGTCCAACTTGCCTTTGCCTTTACCTGCACCACGTAGCACCCGTGAGCCAAGGCCCAGCAAGAAAACACAACAACAGAGCATAAGCAATCAACAAACAAATCAATATCTCATATTGCATCACATATTCTTAACCATATCAACATTCAGAATAGTCAAGTATTCAGCATACTAAACATGTCAATTTATATCATACACCAAATCACATATGATAACTAGGGTTAGCGCCCTCAGGCCGCACCCTCCGTTATCCCACTGACTCTGGCCCGCTTAAATCGAGCTCAGTGAATATTAAGCTGTCCTCGGCTACCAGTGGCCAAGCCGTGCCCTGTGTGCAAATATTGTGTACGGCACCCTTAGGCCGCCATCACATGTCCCATGGAATAATACCATCATTGACATAATACAATTATCGGGAGCACTTAGTCTCATCACAAACATATAACCGGGTGCAGTTTTCTTACCTTTCGATTTGCTAGCTTTGATCACTTGACTCCTTGAGCACGATCCCTCTCGAGCCCTAGTGCTCACCTAAACACAACCATAGGCCAAAGTCATCATCAAATCTCAAGTCCAAAACCTAGCCTCGGGACCAATCCCGAACCCCTGGGAAGTCCTAGTTCCACCAAACAAGGTGGTGGAATCAAACCCCAAACCCTTGGTCAAAAACCCTTGCAAACAACCCTAAAATCCCTTTTTGAAAACAGGGCAGCGCTACAGCGCTCTTAGGAGGGTGCTACAGTGCTACAAGCAGAACCAAATACCCCCAGAAAGCTTGGCCTAGCGCTACAGCGCCCAAAGGCTAACGTTGTAGCGCTAGTCACAGACAGGCAACCTCCCAATTTTCCCTCATGCGATTTCCTCGAACCAAACTCAACCAAAACTTCTCCAAACCTTCACCAAACTCAAAAGCAACCTTATTAACACACTCCACTCATCCCAAGCACCCCAAATACCCATAGCTCAAGCACATGCATCCTTAATCTCAAAATTCACCATAGCCACTTCTAGACATCAAAACTCAGCAGAAACCAGTCAAAACATCAAAGTTAAAAGTTTAGAATTTCATACCTTTAATGGGAATTCGATTTCAAGACAACCTCTACACCTCCTTAGCTTGCTCTTCCTCAACCTTTGGCCTGAATTCCCTAAAGTTCCCATCAATTCCAGCTTATACACCATAGGCCAAAAACTAAAACCAGAAACTGAAGAAGCTACAAAGTCTTACCTCAAGTGATGGTGTGTTCTTGCTAAACCCCTGCCAGTTCTTCAAGCCTAGCTTAGGATCCTTGATGCTCAGCCTAACCTAGCTCTCCTCTGAGCTTTGCTCCAAGAAAACCCAAGAAAAGTGGTGAGAGAACCACAAACCGACACTAGAGAAAACAACTCTGTTTTTCCTCCCTTTCTTTTTCTTCTTTTCTTTCTTTCCTCAGACTTCTATATTTTTCTACAACTTCCACTAACATAAAGCCTCAGCATACTTAACTCCTGCAAGCCAAATGACCATTATGCCCTCCCTTTTAATTCTAACCCTTTAGTCCACTTAGGGGCATTTTAGTCATTTCACCCAATTCCCGCTATTTCCTCGAGTGTCTCTAATATTTTTCCTGCTTACTTCCCAATACCTAATTATTCACCAATAATATTCCTTGATGTTAAAATAGACTCCAAAATACTCACTAAATTCCCATTTATACCCCCAGGCTCACCCCAAGCAGGGTATAAATCCCCGCCATGACTTTTTCGCTAATCTGCTCACTATGATCGTCTCGAGTCACAGAGCACAGATATATCCACATAGTAATGTGGTCTCAACAATTATCACATATATCAATACAGTTATGCCCATAATGGCCAAAATTACGATTATGCCCTTCTAACCTAATCAGGGCCTACATGCATACTAATACACATAGCCATGCATCTCGAATATTCAAATAATCATATAACATGCTTTAAATCATAATCATGCAATTTACTCATTAAAGTCACACATAATTCCCATTATGCCCTCCAGGCACACTAATCAAGGTCCTTAAGCCTTATTAGCGAATTTGGGTCGTTACATCCATGCTGGCCTCGGATGTTCAGCCTTGATCTGCTGACAAGTTAAGCACTTGGCCACATAATCCACCACATCCCTCTTCATGCCCGATCACCAATACAAAGCTCTCAGATCCTGGTACATCTTCGTCATACCTGGATGTAAGGAATAGGGAGTGGTAGTTGATTCATCTAAGATCTCCCGCTGGATATCAGAATTCATCGGAACACAGATCCAAACGTTGTACTTCAATAACCCCATCTCCGAGATAGAAAAGTCCTTAGCCACCCCGACTAAGACGTTTTCTCTATGCCCTCTCAACTGGAAATCCTTCCCCTGCGCCTCCTTAATCCTCTCAAGAAGTGTAGACTGAAGAGTGATGTTGGCTAACCGACCAACCACCAACTCTATACCCGCTCTAGTCATCTCTTCAGCTAGCTTATCAGATATCTGTCTCGAATTGAACAACTGTCCTGGGCCTTTCCGACTCAATGCATCAGCTACTGCATTAGCCTTCCTAGGATGGTATAGGATATCATAATCGTAATCCTTAACCAACTCTAGCCATCGCCTCTAGCGCATATTTAGATCCTTCTGAGTAGAGAAGTACTTCAAACTCTTATGGTTGTTGTATATCTCGCACTTCTCACCTTATAGATAATGTCTTTAAATCTTAAGTGCGAATACCACCACTGCCAACTCCAGATCATGCGTGGACTATCTCTGCTCATACTCCTTTAGCTGTCTCGATGCGTAGGCTATCACCTTTCCAGCTTGCATCAGTACACACCCTAAACCCTGTCTGAAAGCATCACAATAAACCACCAACTTCTCATTATCTGTCGGCAAACTCAACACTGGTGCGGTGATTAGATGTTGCTTCAACTCCTTGAAACTGTTCTCACATCTGTCTGTCCAAACATACTTTATCTTCTTCTTTGTCAGTTCTATCAATGATGTAGCTATCCTGGAGAACTCCTCAACAAACTGCCCATAATATCCTGCCAATCCCAAAAAACTCCTCACTTCAGGAACATTGCTCGGTCTAGGCCAATCTCTCACTGCCTCAATCTTACTTGGGTCAACTTGGATCCCCTCCTTACTGACGATATGGCCCAGAAAAGTAACTTGCGGAAACCAGAATTCGTACTTGCTGTACTTAGCATATAACTTATGCTCCCTCAACCGCTGCAATACCAAACGTAGATGCTGCTTATGCTCTGCCTCTGACTGAGAGTACACGAGAATGTCGTCAATGATAACAATCACAAACTTATCCAGATAGTCCTTGAAAAACTTATTCATCATATCCATAAAAGTTGTTGGGGCATTGGTTAATCCAAAGGACATGGCCAGGAATTCATAATGTCCATACCTCGTTCGAAACGTGGTCTTTGGCATGTCCTCTTCTTTAATCCTTAACTGATGGTAACCTGATCAGAGATCAATCTTGGAAAATACTGTTCTTCCCTGTAGTTGGTCAAATAAATTGTCGATACTAGGTAGTGGATACTTGTTCTTAATGGTCAACTTGTTCAACTCCCTGTAGTCAATACACATCCTAAGAGATCCATCTGTAATGCCCCAAATTTCCTAATAAGGTTTAGGACCTTGATTAGGAGGCCGGGAGGGCCAGAAATGATTTATTATGATATTTAATGATTATATGCATGTTTATGTGAATTATATTATTATATGATGGTGAATGCATGCATATGGGCTCAAGTTTATAATGCAAGGGCATTTTGGTAATTTGGCCACAGTGGGCGTAAATGTATATTTTGGGTGCATGGTTGAGATTAATTAATATAGCTACATTATAGGGTGGATTGGCTCGAGCTTTTCGACATGAGACGATCATGAGATGTAAGTGTTCGGTCTAGTCATAACGGGTTTAAGTTCGGGGCTCGGGGTGAGTCTCGGGGTGAATTTATTGATTAGAGCATTACCGGGAGTCTCGGGGTGAGTCTCGGGGTGAGTCTCGGGGTGAGTCCAGAAACCATGAACCTTGGCTCGCTCTGATACCAAGTTGTAATTCCCTACTTCCTTAGAGTCGTTACTAAGTGAGTTTAAAACGTGCAATTAACTCGCTAAACGAGGTTTTAAGACAAAAGTCTGATTAAACCATAAACAGAGTCATATATTTTGAAAATAGTTCCATTCATTGAAAATCATAAAGCATTTAACATTTGGGATCCCAAGATACTGTTTAGAAATATTTACAACTCAAAAATATAACCAGAGTTGGCTAAACGACAAAATCTAGGTTTAGTACAATCATCTCCCAAAAATACCCCTGGTTGTGGCAGCCAGGCAGGCCAAACATGTACGTGCCGCTTCACGCTCTCCGTACTCATGGTTGGTCGACTTTCCCCTTGCCCTTACCTGCAACACAGAGCACCCATGAGCCGAAGCCCAACAAGAAAACCCTCACAAGCAGATAACATAAGCATATTTCACATTCAACATATAATCAAGCCATCATCAGGCTAAACACGTATGGCCATGCCGTCCCAGATGCTTTACCAGTCCCTGGGTTCGCGGTCCACACCATGAGGATATCTCAGGTATCCTTTAGGGTCTTGCCCTGGCAACTTGCACTCCGTGTGCTAAACGCTGCTCCCTACCCCTTGCCGTTCTCGGCCTTTGCTGTTCCCGGCCCTCGCCGTACCCAGCCCTCGTCGTTCTTAGCCCTCGCCGTTCTCGGCCCTCGCCGTTCTTGGCCCTCGCCGTTCCCGGCCCTCGCCGTTCCCGGCCCTCGCCGTTCCTGGCCCTCGCCGTTCCCGGCTCTTGCCATTCATTCACATATATGCACACATAGCATAATTAAGCTGATACTTAAACACGTATAAACTCAATCAAAGGGCTATGCCCTGCAACACAATCATATAGGGCTGAGCCTTGCAACATAATCATATGGGGCCATGCCCTGCAACACAAGCTCTACGGGAACAACATTTTTCTTACCCGTGTCTCGAGTTTCCCAAGCACCGATGTCCCGAGCACAGTCCCCTAGTCCGAGCCTCGCTGAAACCCTAGTCACAACGCATTAACAATATCCATCCATCAAGTTCTAATCCATTGAATAACTTTGGGTCATAATTCTAGTATTTGGGACCTTGAATTCTATCAATCTGGGTGATAAAATCCATCCCGAGCCTTAACTTTTGAATTCCCAAGCCTAAAACCTCTTTAAAGCCCAAAAATGCAATAAGCACCGCGACCCCATGAGGTCATGCCGCGACCCGACCCCAACCAGAGACCTCTAACCCCAAAACAAGGCAGGCGCACCGCGACCCTAGCTAGGGCATGTCGCGGCCCGCCCCTCTTCCTAGCCTCCAATCTGTTCTAGAAGGCCGCGACTTAGGAAGAACAATGCCCTGGCCCGACCCTTCGAAACGAGAAAAATCCTCCATTTTTACCACGAATACCCAGCCAATTTACCCCAAAATCAACGTAACAATCCCACTCAGTCATCACAACATTTCTAGAGTAATCCTAGCAGCAAAACCCAACAGAAACTATCCCCCAAACTCACCCATATAATCAAGAGAAATTCTCAACTTTACTCCTCCTAGTGTTGCACCTCCTAGTGTCATATAGGCTAGGATGGTGGCAAAGTATCCCAAGAAGTATGGTCTTCCTATGACTAATTTAGTCAAACATACACCCGAACAAAGGGAAAATGTGCCTGGAGGCGCCTTCAGCGCCCGATCGAGGTATCACATTGAGGCAGGGGAAATCTTGCCCTTGCACGACTTATTCCAAGGGGTGGCCAATTACTTCGAGGTCGCCCCTTTTCAAATAACACCCAACATATATAAAGTACTATCAATACTCTGTATCCTTTACAACCATAAAAAGTGGCTTGTACCTACACCACATGAGATCAATTACCTGTTCAATCTCAAATCCAACCCCAACCAAAACAACACGAGGTTTTTCCATTTCTACCACCAAGAATTTGCTCGGACATTTCTGAACGATGTCACCCACAAGTTCAACGTAGGAAAGTATTTTTAGGAGTACTTCCTCACAATCGATCTGGTCACTGACAACCTGGCCTTCACACGAGGAGGTAAACTTTTCAATCTCTGGTCGACGGTTGTTGTTAGTTTTTCCTTTTGTTCTCCTTAGCAAATTGGTGTTGTGTCTAGGTCCAAGGTACCGACTAGACCCCATTCCAGAGATGGAGATGAGGGTTGCAGCCCTGGCTAGCATGACGAACATTGAAAAGAGCTTCAAGGAAATGGTCACTGAGAGCAATATAAGGTTGATCAACCTCTTGGAACCTCACCAGGAAGTGAGGGAATCCACTGCGGGGAGTGCCACTAGAGATGGTACCAGACAATAAATCTCCGAGCAGCAGAAAGATGTGTCACAACCCCCGAGGTGACAACCAATGGGAGTGACCATCCAGCAACCCTCGGCTTGCTGCTGCCCCTGCCCCTGCCCCTGCCCAACATGGGAGGGGAAAACAAAAACTGCAAGAATACGCCGACCCTATATCCGAATCCTCTGACAAGAATGGTATAGACTTCTCCCTCTTAGATAGCTTGCCCATCCCCTGTCATGTATTTGACAGGGATGAAATCTTTAAATTTACGACCAGTAATTTTAATTCAGACTTCTTTGAGGCAGAGAGTGAGTGTAGCAGTAGTTCTATAGATAATATATTGACCAGTAATAATAGCTCGGTATATTACTTAGAATTTCCCTTTTCATTATTAAATTATTTTTCTAAACTACTTTGTCTGATCGTTTGCTTTTATTTTGCAGTCATGCCTTCTGAAGAAGCTTTCGACATGTACGCAAACGTCGAAGCTCCCGTGAGCAGAAAGAAAGCAAGCAAGAGGCACCCTTGGGAGAGCAGTAGTGATCCCTCCAAGAAAAGAGCTCGAATAGAGGACCCTCCTGCGCCCACTCCATCCAGGACAACAAAACCTCCTCCTCCTTCTTGCAATGGCCCTCCCCCCGAGCAGGCAGGGAGATCCTCGGCCACCGACCTACTGAGTAGCGCCTACAACATTACTCACGAGAAGATGTAAAGGCTATCCAGGCATCGTTGTAGCCAGGAAGCCTTTTCCCATCTCCCTCTAATTGTCACTGACTGGTTCACTTTTCTTATTCTGTTCGCAGGGTATCTTGACCATAGGCCATAGCTGGCGTTGTGCTGAAGAGGCCGAGGCCAAACATGCCGAGGAGATCAAAGCATGCGAGGAGAAGGTTGCCTGTCTGAGCAAGGAGCTGAAGAAGTGCCAAGAGATGGTGGCCAAAGTTACTGCCGTCAAAGAAAAGTTTAAGGAGGCTTTGGAGATTAACTTCAAAGAAGCATCCAAACTTCAAGATGACCTGGTGGCCAGCTGGAAGGAAACCACCGAGTTGGAGGGGCGAGTTAAACTTCTTGAGGAAACCAATGCTCAAAACCTAGAGAAGTTCAGAGGGGCAACCTTCAACTGCTTCTACTTATTCTGAAAGAACAACCCAGAAGAAAACTTCAATTATCTTCCTGAGCAAATGAGGTAAGCTGAACTGGCGAAGTGTGCTGCTCGCCTGGAGGAGGAGAGGAAAGCTCAAGAATCCCCTAAAATTTCCTTGGTGATAGGCGCTGAAGGCGTTGAAGAGGATGCGGAGACCACAGTCGACCAAAAATCACAGCCAACCAAAAATCACAGCCAGGTCCTCCTTCTACTGCTCAGTGATTTAAATATATACGTAACTGGAACATACGATTTACAATTCATAATGTTGAGAAAATTTTTCTGTGTAATGAAGCTTTCCTTTTAATTATATAATTTACATCCGAGTAGTAACTGCTCGCGGTGTAAAAACATTTCGTTATGATATTATAATATTTTCTTATACTATAACATCTGTTCAAATGACCGAACTTAGCATAACACTTTGTTTTGATTTTACAAAATTCAAACTAAAACTTTTGAAAAATACTCTAAGTGCTGTAGTATGCTTTCCCTTATTTTGCTCGTGTGTTTACATATACCTGTTGATATGCTTTGCTTGCTTAGTATCTTATATGCCCCCAAGTGATTGAGGAGCTTAAGGTTCTCGGTCACTTACCATGACCAAGTCCTGTTCAAACAGTACTCTACTCACGTATTCATAAACATTTATCGATAATATAACAAAACAACACACGTAATGAGAAAATACTTGTACTAAATACAATAATTGGCAAGAATAACTGGCTGCCCACAGTTCCTTTTATATCTCGTAATAAATGGACAAAATTGTGTCTGTACGAGTGATCAAAAATTGATCTTACACTTGTAAGCGACCAGTCATATAATTGACTAGCCCTTATTCATAAACTTGTAAAAAGTGAAATTAATACAAGCCAGTTCTTAAAAAAAAACTATTTATTGATAATACTTGGGCAGATGTTCTCCATTCCAATAGCGAGGAATGAGATCTACATTTAAGCGAGCAAGTTTATATGTGCCTGGTTGAAGAATTTCTTCAATCTGATACGGACCCTCACAGTTTGGTCTGAGCACTCCGGCAGCCTGATCATGAGTGTTGAGAAAAACTCTTTTAAGTACCAAATCTCCCACGTTAAACTTTCTTTCACGTACTATAGAGTTAAAATATCGAGCAACCTTTTGCTGGTAAGCTACTACTCGAAGCTGACCTTGCTCGCGCCTTTCATCGACCAAGTCCAAGGACTCCATCAATAATTGATCATTAGTGCTTTGATCGTATGTCAGCCTTCTATGTGATGGTGGGTTGAGCTCAACATGAAACATGGCTTCATACCCATAGGCCAATGAAAATGGAGTATGGCCTGCTGCTGTTAGATGGGATGTTCTATACGACCAAAGTACTTCTGGTAACTGTTCTGGCCATGCCCCTTTTGCTTCTTCAAGCATTTTCTTCAGTGTGTCCTTCAGAGTCTTGTTGACAGCCTCAACTTGTCCATTTTCTTGTGGATGAGCTACCGATGAAAAACTTTTTATAATCCCATGCCTCTCGCAGAAATCAGTAAAAATATCACTGTCAAATTGTGTGCCATTATCTGAGACAATTTTTCTTTGCAACCCATACCGGCACACGATGTTTTTGATAACAAAGTCCAATACTTTCTTGGTCGTTATTGTTGCTAATGGCTCAGCTTCGGCCCACTTTGTAAAGTAGTCAACAACAACAATTGCATATTTGACATTCCCTTTTCCTGCAGGTAAAGACCCGATCAAATCAATCCCCCATACTGCGAATGGCCATGGGCTTTGCATCTGTTTGAGCTCATTTGGGGCCACTCGCGGTATCTTGGAGAATCTTTGACACTTGTCACATTATTGAATGAAATCCATTGAGTCCTCATTCATGGTAGGCCAGAAATATCCTTGCCTCAAGATCTTTTTCGACAAACTCTGCCCCCAGCGTGATCTCCACAGAAGCCTTCGTGGACCTCTTGCATCATTTCATTAGATTTCTCCTTAGAAACACATCGTAACAAAGGCATCAAGTATCCTCTTCTATACAAAATTCTGTCAACTAGAATAAATCAAACCGACTGTCTCTGAAGCGTCCATGCCTTGTTTCTTTCTGCTTGTAGCAACCCCTGTTCGAGATATTCAACAATGGGTGTCATCCACGTGTCTGTCGCTCGGATCACTAGTGAAGACTCATCCATTTGAATACTCGGTGTCGACAAACATTCAACTGGTACTATGTTCAAGGCATCAAAATCTTTCGCTCTTGCTAACTTGGCCAAGGCATCAATATTTGAATTATGATCGCGAGGCACTTGCTGGAGGGTGTACTTTTCAAACTATGGCAATAAGTCCTTTGCTTTATTCAAATAAGCAACCTTCTTGAGACCCCTAGCCTGATACTCTCCCATAATTTGATTAACCACTAGCTGGGAATCACTATAAATCTCTAATGACTTTATGTCCATGTCCTTAGCTAGTCTTAATCCTTCGAGCAGAGCTTCGTACTCAGCTTCATTGTTGGACGCTGTAAAGTCAAATCTGATTGCACAATGGAACTGATGTCCCTTGGGTGTGATTAAGATCAAACCTGCTCCTGCATTGTGCTCGTTGGAAGAACCATCTACGAACAACTTCCTGGAAGGAGTTTGATTTTGACCTTTCGTGTCTTCCATTGGTTTGCTAATTGGGATTCCGGTGAACTCTGTGACAAAGTCTACTAGAGCTTGTCCTTTCACAGCTGCTCGTGGAGAATAAGAAATTTCGAACTGCCCAAGTTTGACTGCCCATTTTAATAAACGTCCAACGGCTTCTGGTTTTTGCAAGACTTGCCTTAATGGCTGGTTGGTGAGTACCACGATGGGGTGAGCTTGAAAGTAGGGTCGCAGCTTTCTAGAGGTCAGGATCAAGCAATAGGCCAACTTTCAATGGGTGGATACCGCAACTCTGCTCCCACTAACCTCTTGCTTACATAATACACTACTTTTTGTATGTGGTCTTCTTCTCTAATTAAAACAACACAAGCAGCATACTCCGTGACTGCCAAATAGAAGAACAAAGTTTCTTTTTCAACTAGGTTGGAAAACATTGGTGGTTGTGACACGTGGGACTTTAGCGCCTGAAAAGCATACTCGCACTCTTCTGTCCATTCAAACTTCATGTTGCCCCTGAGTAGATTAAAAAATGGAACACACTTCTCTGTTGACTTGGATATGAATCCACTCAAGGTGGCGATCCTCCTAGTTAGGCTTTGAACATCTTTAATCTTGGTAGGAGACTGCATCTTGATCAGTGCTTAAATCTTTTCAGCATTAGCTTCAATTCCTCATGAGTTTACTATGAATCCCAAAAAATTTCCCGATCCAACGCCAAAGGAACACTTGAGGGGGTTCAACTTCATCTGAATTTTGTTCAAGATGTTGAAGCATTCTTGCAGGTTCTTGATGTGTTCTTCAACTTTCTTTGACTTAACCAGCATGTCATCGACATATACTTCCATGCTAACGCCAATTAGTTCTTTGAACATATGGTTGACCAGTCACTGGTAAGTCGCACCAGCGTTTTTCAAACCGAAAGGCATTACTTTGTAACAGTAAAGTCCTGTATCTGTTCGAAAGCTAGTGTGTTCCTCATCAGGTGGATGCATACTAATCTGATTGTACCTAGAGTATGCGACCATGAATGATAAAATTTCATGCCCTGATGTGGCATCGACCAGCTGGTCGATCCTTGGAAGTGGGAATCAATCCTTCGGGCAGGCTTTATTAAGGTCTGTGAAATCCACGCACGTCCTCCACTTGCCATTAGGCTGGGGAACTAGTTAGGGATTGGAGACCCAAGATGGATAAAATGCTACCCTGATGAATCTGTTTTCCTTTAGCTTCTTGACTTCATCTTTTAGGGCCTTCAATCTGTCTTTGTCGAGCAACCTTCTTTTTTGTTGTACAGGTGGAAAGTTTTTGTCTATATTTAAGACATGGCTGATCACCGTCGGGTCTATCCCAACCATATCTTTATGCGACCAGGCAAACACCTCCTGTATCTCCTTCAAAAATTCCACCAGTTTGTTTTTTGTTATTGTCTCTAAGTTTTTACCGACTTTCACAACCCTGGTCGGATCTGCTTCTTCTAATTGGACCTCCTCAAGGTCCTCCATGGGTCAAAAATTTTCTTCAAAATCGCCAAAGCGAGGATCTAAGTCTCTATCCTCACTTTGGGCAACACCCTATTTGGTGACCTGTTCACCTGATTGGGCTTGTACTTCATTTACCAACAACAACCTTTTCTCGGCCTTTTCCCCCGACCTGCCTCTTTTTGCCTTGGTGATCGAGGAATTATAACATTCCCGTGCTTCTCGTTGGTTTCCTAACACGCATCCCACTCCTGTGTCGGTTGGAAACTTCATGGCCAAGTGGCAGACCGAGGTCACTGCTCGCAGATCGACTAGAATAGGCCTTCCAATCACAACATTATATGCGGAAAGACAATCAACTACTATGAAAGTAGCGAGTATTGTCCTGTTTGCAGGTGCAACCCCTACTGTGACTAGGAGCCTGATCGACCCAGTTGGTGCGAGCCCTTTGCCAGAAAAACCATAAATGGTTTGGTTGCATGGTTCCAAATCTTGCACTGACAATTTCATTCTCTCCAGTGAAGATTTATACAGAATGTTGACAGAGCTTCCTGTATCTACTAACACTCACTTGACCATCATATTTGCGATCTAGACATCCACGACCAGAAGATCTAAATGGGGAAATCGAACATGCTGAGCGTCAAGCTTGGAGAAGGTTATTAATTCTTCCTCTGTTCAAGCTTTTTTGGGAGTTCGCTCCTCCACGTTCAACATTTCCATATCATGGTCGTGACGTAAGGATTGGGCATATCTTTCCCTCACCTTCCCACTGTCACCTGCTATGTGTGGTCCTCCGCAGATGGTCAGCAATGTACCAGCAACTGGAGCTGGCTATAAAAGGGGCGAGCGTTGGCATACAGGTGCCTGCTCGTTGCCTCCTTGAGCCTCTCGCTGAGAACCTCCAGATGCTCGCACATACCTCCTCAGGTATCCTTGTCTAATTAGGAACTCAATCTCATCCTTAAGCTGGTTGCACTCATTGGTGTCATGGTCATAGTTGTTATGAAAACGACAAAACTTGGTAGTAACTCTCTTGGATATATCTTTCCTGATTGGGGCTAGTTGCCTGAAGGGAACAGTAGTGTGAGTGGCCTGGTACACCTCTACTCTGCTATCGACTATGGCCGTATAATTGGTAAACCTCGGCTCGTATCTATTTTGTCTCGGGCGCTTGTTATCAGATGTCGACGGCTCGTGGTTCACCCCTTTTTCCCCCATTCTTCCCATTATTTTTGCCGTTGCCATTGGTTTTCCCAGATCCATTGGCGGCTTTGGTGGGATCTTCTTTCATGCTCTGGTCTTCTGTAGGAGACTTTCCTTCATTGGCAATGGCCTCCTCGAGCTTGATATACCTATCTGCTCGGTCCAGAAATTCCTGAGTACTCTTGACTCTATTCTTCCACAAACTATTCCAAAGGGATGAGTGGCGTCGTACCCCAGTAGTAAGAGCCATCATCTTTCCTTCATCCCCAATTGTCTTGGTCCCAGCAGCTGCTTGCATAAATTGTTGAACATAGCCCTTCAGGGTTTCTCCTTCCTTCTGGCGTATTTTGACCAACTGATTGGCCTCAGTTGGATGTACCCGACCAACATAGAACTATCCATAAAACTCCTTTACGAACATTTCCCAAAAAACTATATTAGCTGGAGGGAATTTGTAAAACCCCTCTTGAGCAGTTTCAGATAAAGTTGCCGGAAACATTCAGTTTCGAGCATCGTCTGACACCTTTTGGATGTTCGTCTGTATCTCAAATTTGTTAATGTGAGATACATGATCTTCTAATCCAGTGAAGTTGGGTAAGATCGACATTTTAAATTTCCTTGGAGTCTCTGCCACAACGATTATTTGCACAAATGGAGTGCCCTTTCTCTGATCAAATTCTATATGGGATGTCCGGTTCCCAACAAGTTGCTGGACGACCTGATTTAAAGCATCAAGCTGGGACTGTACAACATCTGTACTATTGGAGTGACCAGTGCTGGGGGGAAGTACTCATCATGTCTTTCCCTTCTATCATTGAGAACATCCCTCAGATCTTCCTCCCTACGCGTTTGCTCGCTCGCACCCAATCGATCAAAGACATTGGGCTGTTTAGGTTGCCCCCCATAATTTTGGCTTATTGGTTGGTTCTCCCTTGGTGGAGGGTTTTTCTCTTCACCCCTATCTTCTTCCCGTCGACCAGCATTCCTCCTGCCAGAATCTACCTCATTATAATCATGGCCATCTCTAAATTGTGACCGATGACGGTGCGACCTGCTGTTCGCACTGTTTCCATCTCTCCTTGATGGAATGTCCCGATTGATAGGTGGAGGCCTGTGTTGGTCGGTAGGTCCCCTGGCATTATTATGTCATAGGAGACCCCTGACCGCAGAGCCTGACTCCACCTATCTTTACCTTGTAGAAGGACGCTGTCCTCTGCTCGGAGGGTTTTGTTCCTCAGTAGTCTGGCATCTAGGGCTTCTAGGATTTTGTCCGACCTTATTCTGCCATTGCTGCTGGGGGTTATCTCGACCAACACAAGATGGTGGTTGCTGCTCAAGATCCTGGAACACCCTCTCCTATTGAGCAGTAGGGGGTTGCCCTGGCCTCTTAGGGTTTGCCGGTTGTAGCGGATTGTGATAATGCTGGGGATGATCTGATTGTGGATTTTTTTGTGGGTGACTACTAGGTGGCTGATCTGGCTGGGAGGCAGGTGCAGGCTATCCTCATGCAAACTGAATGGCTGCCTCCAAGGTGGCAGTGGCATCCCTCTGTTGGCGGTCCATGTCAGCCTGCCGCTCATTCAACTCTTGGCACTGCCTATCAATCTCCCTTTGTTGCAACACCATTGTTTCAACCACATTCTCTTTATTAGCCCTCAAATTGGCTATTTCTTCTAGCATCACAATCAGAGTCGTTCTCAAAGTTTCAGAATCCATTTCCTCCTCTTCCAATTCCACTTGCGGCTCATCCTTAGCCACACCTTGTGAAGGAGGTTGGGTTGGCGCATTACCAGAGGTTTACCCAGTTTTCCTAGTTGTTTTCTCCATTTAATCTTCTTGGATGTCTTGAGTTCAAGCTCACAATGAAAGCACGAAAATGTTGACCCTTGAATTGGTCAATGACACGGAGTCAAGTAAAACGACAAAAGTAAGATGAATTCAAGCCAAAAAGACAAATGACACAAAGATTTATAGTGGTTCGGCCACAAGTGATGGTAATGACCTACGTCCACTTAGTGATCTTATTAATATAATGAAAGCCTGTGATCAGTAAACTAGGGTTTACTGAGTTTCACAAGCTCAATGATAGTTACAAAGAATTCAGTAAAAACAATAATTCTCTCTCTCAGTCTTTAAAAGATAAAAAAGATCCTTCTCATGAACCCTTTGAGTCTTATTTATAGACTCAAGGATCTCCTCATGGGCCAATGGGCCTTGATTACATTTAATACAAGCGTATCTCAATCATAATGGAAATTACAATTATTACATAAATGCAAGATCAAATATCTTTAGAAAATATCTGATATACTACGACCAACCCTGGTCGACTGCGAAATATGCCTTCTGCCGAGTGAATTCTCTTCTGGTCGTTGGTCGACCAGAACGTAACTGCTTAAATAGTCACGTGCATCCCACGTGCATACTAGTCTTGCAACGTCATCAGGTGAATCTTTTTTTGGTAAACAAGGATCTCTCATGTCGTAAACATCGCACAAAGCTCAAAATCATACCCTCAATGAGTTGAAATTAGAAATATGCCCCTAATAGCCAAATGGGGCCCACATGCATATTTAATTCACCTAAACATGCATTTCTAATCACATAATCATTAAATTCACATAATAACATAGTTAAATCAATTATTGCCCCCAGGCATACTAATCAAGGCCCTAAGCCTTATTAGCAAATTTGGGACGCTATAACTATCCCCTCCTTATAGAAATTTCGTCCTCGAAATTACCTGAATAACTCAGGATAACACTCCCGCATATCTGCCTCAAGTTCCTAAGTCGCCTCTTCTACTTCGCTGTTCCTCCATAGTACATTCATTAAGGCGATGGTCTTGCTCCGCAAGACTTTATCCTTCCAATCGAGAATTTGAACCAACTTCTCCTCATATGATAAACCCTGATCCAGCTCCAAGTTCTCATAACTCAACACATGCATAGAATCTGATACATACTTCCGAAGCATGGATACATGGAACACGTTGTGAACCCCTGATAGAGCTGGAGGCATTGCCAATATGTAAGCTACCTCTCCAACCAGTTCCAAAATCTCAAAGGGGCCAACAACTCTAGGGCTCAGCTTTCCCTACACACCAAACTGTTCCCCTCATATCAAGGGAGAAACTCTGAGAAATACACGATCACCGACGTGAAACTCTACGTTCTTGTGTCTCAAGTCAGAGTAACTCTTTTGGCGACTCTGGGAGGTGAGCATTCGAGCTCTAATCTTTTCAATCGCCTCATTGGTCCTCTGCACAACCTCAGGACCTAGGTATCTCCTCTCACCCATCTTATCCCAATGGATAGGTGATCTGCACTTCCTCCCATATAACATCTTATACGAAGCCACTCCGATAGTCGCCTGATAACTGTTATTGTATGAAAACTCAATCAAAGGGAGATACATACTCCAAGATCCCACAAAATCCATCGCACAGGCTCGTAGCATATCCTCCAGTATCTGAATTTTCCTCTCAGACTATCCATCTGTCTGAGGATGATAAGTGGTACTAAACCACAACTGTGTGCCCATAGCCTTCTGCAGGCTCTCCCAAAACTTGGAGGTGAAGGTGGGGTCCCATTCGGATACCATCGACCTCAGAGTTCCATGAAGTCGTACAATTTCCTTCACATACAATTCAGCATACTGCTCAACAGTATAAGTCCTCCTCACAGGTAAAAAGTAGGCAGATTTAGTATACCTTTCCACAATCACCCACACAGAATCATGTTGTCCCATGGTCTTTGGCAATCCAACCACAAAGTCCATGGTGATATCCTCCCATTTCCACTTTGGAATACCTAGAGGCTGCAACAACCCTGCTGGCCTCTGGTGTTCAGCCTTTACCTGCTGACAAGTCAAACACTTGGCCACATAATCCACCACATCCCTCTTCATTCCCGGCCACCAATACAAAGTTCTCAAATCTTGGTACATCTTCATCGTACCCAAATGTAAAGAATAGGGACTGGTATGAGACTCATCCAAGATCTCTCGCCGAACACTGGAATCAATCGGAACACAAATCTGACCCTTGTACTTCAATAGTCCCATCTCCTAAATAGAGAAGTCTTTAGCCACTCCGGCTAAGACGCCCTCTTTGTGCTTTCTCAACTGGGGATCCTCCCCCTGTGCCTCCTTGATCCTCTCAAGGAGCGTAGACTAAAGAGAAATGTTTGCTAATCAACCAACCACCAACTCTATACCCGCTCTACTCATCTCATTAGCTAACTTATCTGATATCTGCCTTGACCTGAACAACTGTCCCGGGCCCTTTCGACTCAGTGCATCAGCTACCACATTGGCCATCCCAGGATGGTATATAATATCACAATCATAATCCTTTACGAATTCCAGCCAACGCCTTTAGCGCATATTCAGATCCTTCTGAGTAAAGAAGTACTTCAAACTCTTATGGTCGGTGTATATTTCGTACTTATCTCCATATAAATAATGTCTCCAAACCTTAAGTGCAAATACCACCGCCGCCAATTCCAAATCATGTGTGGGATCTCTCTGCTCATACTCCTTTAGCTGTCTCGATGCGTAGGCTATCACCTTTCCGGCTTACATCAGTACACACCCCAAACCCTGTCTGGAAGCATCACAATAAACTACAAACTTCTCATTATCTGATGGCAGACTCAATACTGGAGCGGTGATCAGTCGCCGCTTTAATTCCTTGAAAATGTTCTCACACCTGTTTGTCCATACATACTTAGTCTTCTTGCGTGAAAATTCAGTCAATGGTGTGGCTATTGTGGAGAGTCCCTCGACAAACCGCTGATAGTACCCTACTAATCCCAAAAAGCTCCTAACCTCCGGTACACTGCTCGGCCTAGACCAATCTCTCACTGCCTCAATCTTACTTGGGTCAACCAAAATCCCATCCTTACTGACAATATCACCCAGAAATGTCACTTGCGGTAGCCAAAACTCACACTTGCTGAACTTAGCATATAACCTATGCTCCCTCAACCGCTGTAATACCAAGCTTAGATGCTGCTCATGCTCTGTCTCCGACTGAGAGTACACTAGTATGTCATCAATGAATACGATCACAAACTTATCCAGATAATCCTTGAAGACCCTATTCATCAAATCCATAAAAGGCTGCTGGGGCGTTGGTTAATCCAAATGACATAACCAGGAATTCATAGTGTCCATACCTCATGCAGAAAGAGGTTTTTGGTATATCCTTCTCTTTAATCCTTAACCGGTGGTAACCTGACCGAAGGTCAATCTTAGAGAACACTGCCCTCCCCTGTAGCTAGTCAAACAAGTCGTCGATTCTAGGTAGTGGGTACTTGTTCTTAATGGTCAACTTTTTAAGCTATCTGTAGTCAATGCACATCCTTAAGGACCCATCCTTCTTCTTGACAAACAACACTGGAGCACCCCATGGCGAAAAACTCAGTAAGATGAATCCCAAATCTAGTAATTCTTGCAACTGAATCTTCAGTTTTTTCAACTCTGGCGGAGCCATTCTATAAGTTGTCCTAGATACTGGCTCTGCCCCCGACACCAACTCTATAACGAACTCAATCTCCTGGTGTGGCGGCAATCTTGGCAAATCTACAGGGAACAAATCTGGAAACTCACATACCAATCTGGTTTCACTCGGTCAACCTGACACAACTCTAGAGGTATCCACAATGTTTGCTAGGAATCCTATGCAACCCTCCTGCATTAGGTCTCTAGCCTTCAGTGTCGAAATCATAGGTACTCGCGGTCCACTCACCGTCCCTATGAATACAAATGGTACCTACCCTTCCGATTCAAAGGTCACCATCCTATGCTTGTAGTCAATCGTCACCCCGTACTTCGATAACCAATCCATCCCCAGGATCATATCGAAGTCATCCATTGCTAACTCAATCAGATCAACAGACAACTCTCTACTGTCTATCTCTACTGGAAATGCTCTAACCCATCTCCTAGACACTACCAATTCCCTAGTCGGCAACAAAGTCTGAAATCCCCTAGCATACAAATCACCAGGCTTACACATCTGATCTATCACTCTAGCAGAAACAAATGAATGAGTAGCCCCCGAATCAATCAATACAGTAAAAGAAGAACCAGCACTAGAAATCTGACCTGTCATAACCGAGGGGCTAGCCTTAGCCTCAGTCTGGGTCAAGGTGAATACTCTGGTAGGAGTGAGACTGCCTCTCTACTTCGACGCTTCCTTCCGGGCTTGTGGGCAATCCTTCGTCAAATGGCTAATACTCCCACAAATAAAGTAGGCCCTAATCCTGCACTCTCCCTGATGTCGTCATCTGCACCAAGGACACACTGGGAAACTCCTCCAGTTGTCTCCCCTGCCTTGACGGCCACTGAAAGCACCCCGTGCCCTCCTATCTGGACCAGGAGGAACAAAAGAATGTGGGGCCTTTCTCTTCTGCTCGCTGGAGCCACTACCCTGACTAGACCCAGTAAAAGGAGGCACCATCCTTTGAGCATGTGCCTAGCAACACCCTCTCTCCATATCTGATCCTCGGCCTGCTCAGCTGTAAGGGCCTTGTCCACCACTTGTGCATAAGTTGTCGTCCCCGGATCCAAGGTTATCTTGACGTCATGGATGATCATGACATTCAGTCCCCACACAAACCGATCTCTTTGTGTCGTATCAATCGGCACCAGATCCGGTGCAAACTTCACCAACCGATCAAACTTCAATGCGTACTCAGTTACTGTCATCTGATTTTGAGTCAGGTTGGTAAACTTATCAATCTTAGCAGCTCAGACTGCGACACTCTAATACTTCTCATTTAATATATTTATGAACTCTTCCCATGTCATAACCATGATATTCCTTCTCTGAGGCACCACATCCCACAAGATGCGGGCGTCTTCTCTAAACATGTATCTGGCACAAGCTACCCTCTCATTCCCTTCCACCCTAATGAAATCCAAAATGGAAGAAATCATGTTTATCCACTGCTCTGCTCGCAGTGGGTCTAGTCCACCCTCGAAGGTGGGAGGATGTTTCTTCCTGAACCTCTCATACAAAGGTTCCCACCTATTCTCCACAACAGGCTGGACTGACACTGGTGCCATAGCCTGTGGAACCTACAACCCAATGCCCTGATGAGGGGTCTGTTGCCTCAACTGTCGAAGCTCTTCCTCTATTCGGTGAAGTCTAGCTTCCATCTCGGAAAATAATTGTTGCCAATTTGGTGGGGCAGGTGGAGGGTCCTGACCCTGGTTGTCATCCTCAGCCCTATTGCTGCGGATTCTGATTGATCGTCGAGGCATCACAACAATATGGCTGCAATCAATTACACCGCTCATCAGGAATGATAGCAATATCCAAAACCACCTCCCAATTAGCATCAACCAACTACAATCAACAATCCACATAACACAGATAACATACAACAATCAAGGGGCCATGCCCTAACATCATGCATTTGTCAACTCATTCATCATGCTCTATTGAAATACTCAGGCAAACATGGCACTTTAGCAAGCATTTAAACATATAATTCAATAAATACCAACCAAAACTGAGTCAAGCTTATCATTGGCAGTGACCGTACATGTTCAGTCGATCTCCAGGAACCATAAACCTTGGCTCACTCTAATACCAAGTTGTAACGCCCTACTTCCTTAGAGCCGTTACAAGTGAGTTCAAAAACGTGCCATTAGCTCACTAATCGAGGTTTTAGGATAAAAGTGTAACGAAATTGAAATAAAAGTTATTTAAAGACATTAGGTATAAAATATGGCCATTCATTGAAATCGTAAAGCGTTATACATTTGGGATCCCAAAATACTATTTAGAAAATACTTTACTACACAAAATACATTTAGGGTCGACTAGGCGACAAATTCAAGTCTATACATTGCATTTCCCAAAAATACCCCTAGTCGTGGCTGCTAGATAGGCCGAACATGTACCAATCACTCCATGCTCTCTGTACTCATGGTTTTTCAACCTTTCCTTTGTCCTTACCTGCACCATAGAGCACCCGTGAGACGAAGCCCAACAAGAAAACTTAACACAAAGCACATAACATATAAGCGACAATCCACAATATATAACAAATAGCCAACGACTAAACATATAGGCCTTGGGTTCGCAGTCAGGATGACTCCAACATCCTAGGAGGGTCTCACCCTAACGGCTCACACTCCACGTGCTCAACGCCGTTCTCGACCCCATGCCATACTCAGATTTTTTCCATTCTCGGCCTTTGCCGTTCCCGACCCTCACCGTTCATTCACAAATATGCATTACACAACATAAAATCAATATATATTTAAACATATACTAAATATAAACAATAGGGCCATGCCCTGCAACTCAATCACATAGGGCCATGCCCTACAATACAAATAATAGGGCCACGCCCTGCTCTACGAGTACAATAATTTTCTTACCTTTTTCACAAGCACTAGATTTCAAGAGACGACCCCCCGAGTACGATCCTGTACCAAAACCTAAGCGGTCACCTAGTCACAAACCATAAATAGCACCCTCATTATAATTCGATTCCATAAACCAATCCCGGGACCAATCCCATGATCTCGAGAACTCCAATTCCACCATACGGGGTGGTTGAATCGACCCCCGAGCCCCTAGACAAAATCCCTAAAAAGTACCCAAAAATCAAGTTTTGAAAGTTGAGTAGCGCTACAATGCTACCTGTTGGGCGCTACAGCGTAGAGTTAGAGACTCTAGCCCCCAAAATCGCAGCCTAGCGTTGTAGCGCTCCCAACCTAGTGTTACAGCGCTAATACCAAAAATGGGATTTTCTGGGTTTCTCTCTTCGAATCTTCCAGAGCCAAAGCTCCAAAAATCCTCCCCAATCATCAGCCAAACACATAATTGAGCCCAAAAATCCCTATAGCTCACCCAAAACAACATAGTAACATCAAAACTTAGCTAAACACCTCACCAAACACAAACATCAAAACTGAGCTTTGTAGCTCAAGAACACTAACTAAAAACCAGAAAACTTAAGACAATTAAGGGCCAAAAATCGTTACCTTTAGAGAGGAACTCGACCCTAGGCTGCCTCCAATGCCACTCCAAGCTTCAACACTCAAACTCCCAAGCTCAAACTCCTCACAACTTCATCCCAAAACCCAAATTCAAAAATCAAAATCATATTCCTCAAGAACACCATAAAGGACCTAAACCACAGAAGTGAAATCCTTACCTCCTCTTAAATTATGAGATTTCTAAGTGTAGATGGCTATTAATCCCCTTCCAAACCTTGAACTTCACTTTCAATTCCTAAAAAATCTAGCTGCCTCAAGCTTGTTGTTGGCTTTTCCTCTAGAGCTCTTGAGAAACTAAGTGATTATGGAGATGAGTGATAAACGTGAAAGGATTTCCTTCAGCCATGGGTTTTCTAACTCTAAGCCCAAAATACTATTCTACCCTTCCCTCTAACTTAGTTCTTGGCTAACCCATAAGGGTAACTAGGTCCTTTCACCCTTTTGCAAAAATGCCATCTTTAACTTATTATTTCAGTAACAACACCAACCTCAAGTTACTAATGGTTACCAATCCCAAAATATCAAATACAATACTTGTGACTCTCGGCTAATACTGCGGAACATGATCTCTCATGCTGGAAACATCGCACAAACCTCAAAATCATACCCTCAACGGGTTCAAATTACAAATATGCCCCTAATAGCCAAATGAGGCCTACATGCATATTTAATTTACCTAAACATGCATTTCTAACACATAATCATTAAATTAGCATAATAACATAATTAAATCAATTATTTCCCTCTAGACACGCTAATCAAGGCCCTAAGTCTTATTAGCAAATTTGGGACGCTACATGTTGCGAGCCCCAAAAGAATGTTTTTAGGGCTCACAATGTGTGTCCTAAAAGATCTTGTTAAGTGCCTTTAAGTAATATTTTTAGGGATCTCTTCACGCGCCCTAAAAGAATGTTTTTAGGGCTCGCAATGTGTGTCCTAAAAGATCCCGTTGAGTGTCTTTAAATAAATATTTTAGGGCTCTCTTCACGCGCCCTTAAAAGTTAATTTTTAAAAAAAAAATTGCAGCTACATTTTTCATTTTGATTTAAAAAATATATCGCATTGAGTGTCCAAAATGTATTATATATATGTTAGATTTCTAAAATTTTAAAAGAAAATACTACAAAAAAAAAATCAGAAGAAATTTAAATTTCTCATTAACATGTATTGTAAGCTAGGTTATAACATCTTTCATTTTGCTCTAACTAATTGTAAAAATGACATCGCCTATTCTTCTCGAACTTCATCAATTTGTTGAGTAGTATATGGTTTGTCAGTTTAACCAAACTTTAATTAGCATGTTCACTCATATACCTACTAAGACAATAGCAAAGAAAAAACATAATAAATTATTTAAGCAAAAATAGAAAAAAATTCAGCAAAAAAACAGGAATACAAAACAAGCCACATTTAACATATATGATAAGATAAAAGTGATTATGTATCGTGACCAAAGAAAAAAATTACATAACAAGTATACATAATTAAAAAGGGAAAACACCTAAAACTTAGCAGATAAAATTAAGTTTATTGAACCAATAATTTGACCAAGCTACAAATAGCTCTCTTATAACAATAAATTGTTATCTCTTCTCACGCCGTAACCTAATTTTATGAGAAAGTAAAATTCCAGAAGTGAAAATAAATGGATATGATAATAATCAGAGCAGAAAAAACAATATGTACCTAGTATTCTAGTAAACAGAGAATACCATTAGTTAGGACATGCCCTTGTAAAAGCTTCAACTTGTCATGAATTCTCTCGTAGCATGAACACCCAGACTTTATTTTCATTTTCTTTTACCAAAAGTCTTCAACTTATATAACAAACATTACAACATATAAATTATAACATATAAATTTACCAGCTTACTCTTGTAAATATAGAAGATATCAAAACATACAAGTGGTTGATTTATAAGAGACATTGTAACTTAATTTTTAAACAAAAATACCATAAAACATTACCTCATGAAATGCTTCTTCTAGTTGTTTCTTCAATGGAGCAGGAACAACTCACAAAACCTGAAAACTAAGCATCAATGGGTTCACCATAATCCTTATTTGGGTGCCAATAGTTGAAAAAGACAAAGAAACACAAAAATTCAAAAAGGCATTCCTACAAGTTAATGACCATGTATTATAATAACAAAAATTACTAACGTTTTTATTGAAGACTAAGGCATAAATTGTGTCTTTGACTCTTGAGAACCTTGCTTGTGCAACATAGATATATAGATATTAATGTCGCTGTTTAATAAATTTCAATAAAATGCCACCACTAATTGCATTTGTTACCCGCTCCAAATCAAAATCCAATGATGATTAATCAAGCTATTAAAACTGTCGAATCCAAACAAGTAGACATAAACAAACCTTTATGTATGCAAAACCATTCTTTACTTGTTCCAATGTGGACCACACTTATGCACTAAAAAAAAGTAGAAGTACTTTATTTTAATTATAATAAAATGGACTAAAGTAATAATAGAAGAAAGAATACCTTACACTAATAAGCTTTTGTTTTCGTTCAAGTTCCATATCATAAAATCAATGTTAGAAAAAAGTAAATTGCCTCAATGGAAATGGTAAAAACCCCTTACAACTTTAAGCAAAATATACAAATAAACAAGGATAGATTAAATAATGTTACAACTCTTTGATTGAAAATTACAAATAGAATAAGAGAAGAAGTAGAAGAGGAGAATAGAAGAATATAATTCTAAACAAAAGTTACATATAAAGTAATAGTGTTTGTAGCAAAGGAAATAAAAGATTACAACTCTAAACGAGAAATACAAGAAAATAGAAAAGAAGAGTAAGATGAAAAAACAATAGCAAAAAATAAAAACAAGAACAAGAAGAAAGAACACTCTCACTCACACCACAAAAGTGAAGAGCATTTGGGATCACCAACTTGAACAATGTTTGAAACCTTTATACAAAAACTTATTTTCCCCTAACTCAAGCACTAAATGAACTCTCAAAATTTGGAAATAGGTCCGTGGAATTATCAAGCCTCTAGGTGTTTTCTAGCCAAGTGCTCTAGTGGATAGAAAAATCGTGTCTTACAAGTGAGCAAACTACTATTTATAGAGTTTTGAGACACCCTTTGAATTTAAAATTTCACCAACCCCATGGCTGTTACCAATGATTAATTGAATGTTTATGGAATTAAAAATGAGATTTGAGATTTATTTGAGTTGTTAGAGTCGTTCAAGAAAATTGGAAAAAACTAAAAATTGGCAGCCAGCCCTCTTGGTCGCGGCCACGGGCATTTCTAGTCGCTGTTGTGACTTTCTGTCACCCAGGCCGCGACCACCAATGCCCCTGCCCGCAGCCACTGGCCTTTTCCAGCACATATCTTTGTGCTATTTTTTCCAAACGGTTTCAAACAATTGCCAATAGATTTTGTAACCTTAAAACCACATCTCCAACAACCATTTCACTTATGGCTTTGAGAAATTCAAATCAAAATTGTGTACCAACAAATCTACACAATAATGGGCAATATTTGAGAGTTATAAATTTGTTACTAAAATTGTAATCCTCAAATATGTTACACATTTCTACTACACACTATACAAAATGTTGTAAATCTCATTTGTATGTTACAACATGTGACACTTTTTGTCACATTTATTTAATCTAAAATATTATATTATAAAATAATATAACATTCCCCCACTAGATTAAATAATTATCTATTGTAACACTTATTTAATCAATCAACATTATATTTTAAAATATAACATATCCCCCACTTGATTAAATAATAACTTTCTCTTATAGAAGACATTGCATTGGTGCATAAATTAAAGTGTTCTTTAACTTGAACTTTACTATAGTGTAATTATCACAAAATTTGTTAAAAATTTGGTTGCACTAGGCATTGAACCATCTTTCTATGATAACAAATCGGTGATAACACACACACACACCTTTTCCATGTTCACTTGAGACATCTATGTCTCGCTTTGCACCGTTAATGGCCATGTGCACTTTCAATTCATGGACGTTCTTGAGAATACTCCCAATTCTCTTGAGAGGCGGCACCACACCTATGTCCATATAGGTAGAACTCTTACAGTATTTTGTTACTAAAAATACTTGTTTTCACAAGACTGAATTCTATTAAAACACCTCTCGGTTTTAACCCTCAATTTGGTAACTCACAAGTACTCAACATCTCAGATGGGGACTATTTTGAGTACAACTAATATTCACTTTGATAGACTTGTTATTACCTATTGAACCTAACACTATTTAAGTAACTAGTGTTAAGATAGGTTACTATTGACGGAAAGAACTCGTCAACTAAGTTAGATCAAGAACTTTGTGAGTTGTAAAAGAAGAGAACTTAAATCGACTGAACTTCAAGCAAACTTTCTTATGATTTAAAGAACACAAAACATAAATGCTAGAATTTTAGAACAGAAAATAGAGAGAAAGTAGAATGTCTGTTCTCATTAGCAATGACTGGTTTCCAAACTCTCAAAATTCGACCCCCTTCTTAGGTGAAGGGAGGTCCTATTTATAGTAGAGCATTATTGACTCACTATACGTGGTGATCCCTGGGGAACATGACCCTACATAAGCAGTCTACGGATGGTAGTGGTGCTAGGAGCGTGGTGGTTGGCTCCAGTACATGCCAAGGGTCTACATGAGCACCTCAATTTTAGTACATGGTTGTACCTCCACTATTTGTTTAGTACGAACGTCAGAGGCTGGCTGGGAAGGACCACATCAGGTACCTTGCTTGTACGACCACTACTTGTCTGGTGTGGAGATTAGGATCAGACATCTAGGGTTTTCAGGGCCGTACCCCCACATGTACTTCGTACTTACATGATCTATTTAAGTCATCTATTTAAGTCATGTGTGAGTTCAACTCTCACTTAACATTCCTTGAAGCCCTTGAAGTTATCCTTATGGAACCTTTTGGCTCCCTTGGTATCCATAAGGGTAGCTAGTCCTTATAGACCCAGTAGATGCCCTGTAAGGTTTTTTTTTTCTTTCTATATTCAATATATATATTCCTCCTATCTTGCCCCTCAAGTACTTGGTGGGATTTATTCCATTGAGCACTTTGACCGTTTCGCTCCTCACTTAGATTTTGACAATGTGAACATATTTTTCATATAGGCATAAGCATATAGAAAGAATGTAATATGCGAGTTAGGAAACATTTTCATTGATAACAAGTATACTACAAAGGTATGTATGTCAACATTGCAACTATTATGGGGTTATCTAGGAAACCTCTTTGATTTTTAATTTATGAAATTATCATAAGACGAACAAACAAGGTACGTATATTCTTGCAGTAGATGCGAAATTCTTACTGGTAATATTAATTGAGATGTCCTGCATCCCATACTCGGGGTCTGACCGTGTCATCCATCCCCAAGTATGAATGGGGGTTTGCACCTCCCTGTATCACCATTGTCATGGGTTTTCGTGGCTTGGCTACTGTGCGAAGAGAGATATTATAACACTCTCTTGCTTCCTTTTGTTCTCCTTTTATGCTTATTATCCCCCCAAGAGTTGGAAATTTAACAGACAAGTGATATATCGAGGTCACCGCTTTCAATTCTCTTAGGGAGGGTCTCCCTAATACTACGTTGAAAGTAGAAGCGCAATCTACTACCACAAAGTTTGTCATGACAGTAGTTTGTCTAGGTTGCTCTCCCATGGTGAGGGCCAATTCGATCACTCCTAGGGGTTGTATCGAGTCCCCCATGAATCCGTATAAGGAGGAATGGCAAGGTTTCAAGTTTCTGGTGCCCAAACCCATCTTCTCAAGGGCGGGGCGATACAAAATGTCCATAGAACTTCCATTGTCTATGAGGACCCCATGTACCCTCATATTGGCCAATTGGACGGTTAATACCAAAGGATCATTGTGAAGGAAGTTCACCCCACGTACATCCTCCTCTGTGAAAGTGATTGAATAATTTTCTCCCTTAAAACTCATCGGGGGTTGTTGCTATTCATGATACACAGGGGTGGACTTCGTCTACCTTCTTTAGCATACCTGTCTCACCCCTTCCTGGACTCTCCCCCAAATCCTGGACCTCCGAAGATTGTCCTCACCTCTCCTTGCACCTCGGGGCTACATCTCGTGCTCTCGTGGCGAGGGTGATTTGTTGTCTGGTCTTTGATTTTCTTTTCGGACGTATCTACCTAAGTGCCCCCTGCATATGAGTTCTTCAATTTCCACCTTTAAATGAGTGCATTCCATCATGGTGTGGCAAACGTCTTTATGATACTGACAGTACTTTCTGGGATCTCTCTTTGACCAATCTCTCTTCATTGTTCGCGACGAAGATATGCTCCCTAGTATGTGTTAAGTCAGTGTAGAAGGTGTGGGATGTTTGCCTAGGGTTACCTCTGTGTTTGTGCTTCCTTTGGTGGTCATCTCTTGACCCTTCATACACCCTTTTCCTTTTTGCATCATTCGAACCTTCAGGGGTCGAGAGCTTAACAAGTGATTCCTTCAGGCTCTCATGGTCGTCTTCGACACGAATGTACTTTCGTGCCCGTTCGTAGAAATCGTCTAAGTTAGTGATGCCTTCAGGTTCTCATGGTCATTTTGAGCACTTGTGTCTAGAGGTTTTGAGCTTATTCCTTTGTATCTTGTAGTACACTTTCCACATACAATTGCACCCGTATTACCAACGAGGCACGACTTTATGGAATTTGAAGGGTCATTTAGTGTTCCTCTAGGGGTCGAGTTTGTAGACTTGTCCTCTGACTCGGGGTCCCCCGAAAATAACCCTTACCAAAGATATGACACCTCAAGAAGGGCCCGTGTACGTCACTTAGAACGCATGGCTGAACTTAGGCAAAATATTTGGGTTGTAAAAAGAGAGATGGACTCGATTCCGAGGGGTGATGGAGCCCCATTTTCCTTTGATTTTGACGCCTACCTTGTCAGCCTTAGAGTGAGCCTTCTTGACCTACAAAATGAGTTGTAGCTCATGGAGGGAAACCTCCCTCCAGAACCCTCACCTCCGCATCCTCCTAGAAGCCCTGAGGTCATTCCTGGTTCTCCTCAGCCTTTGTCTTCAGTCCACCCTTGTTTGTTGCTCCCACATCCGATGTCTCGATGGAAAACTCTCGCAAAAGAATAAAATGGAGGGTAAAGTACTCAGTTTTGACTTCATAATTTTCCTTTGATTTTGCAGACATGTCCAAGAGAATGAGGCGGCAGGTTTCTCCTGAGAAGCTGTACTCTGATCCTCTATTGGTGTCCACCATTATTTCCAATGTGTTGGAAAACAGAATGTTAGAGTTGTCCGAGAAATACCACATTAGTAAGAAGTACAAACTGTATGTACCGTCCAATAAATGCTAGGCTGATAACACCCCCCGCTAGGGCTACATCGCTTTGAGCAAACATATTTTGAAGGCGGGTGGGACCATTCCTCTACACCCGTTCTTCATCATGATCCAGGACCACTTTGACCTCGCTCCACTCTAGCTGGCACCCAACAACTGGTTGACCTTGAGCTGCCTATATATGGTGTTCATGAAGCATAATGGTCGCGCTCCCACGACCCAGGAGGTTAATTTCATGTACAATCTCATGCCCACTCATAAATCGAAGGGCTTCTACAATTTATGGAAGGCCAACTCTCAGGTCTCTTTGATTGAGGATCCATTTCTAACCCGAGTTCGTGGAAGCAGGACTTTTTCTTTGTCAAAGGGCCCATTTCTGTCCCCAAACATTTCCGATCCTCTCCAAGTAATTAATTCTAGTCTTTTCTTTTACATTGAGCTTGCTGTTGTTCATATTGATAGTTGAGTTGATTGTTCAGAGAGCTTTAGTATCAGCGACGTTCCTGAGACGGAGGCGGTGCCAGTGGATGTCTTCCTTGATGCGGACCCTTCAATGAAAATGGCTGCCCATCTTTTTACTGTGGCCAACCTCAACTATTATGGTCTATCCAGGGTTTCAGAGCCCAACTTGCTATGGCACATTTCTGAGTGAAAGAAGAAGGCAGCCTGGTAGAACCTCACTTAGACGAGGGTGGTGTTGAATGGGTGCTCGAGGAGACTTCACCTGAATCAAAACGTCCATCCCAGCTATCTCCAGCCTCTAGGGGGCTCCCTTCTTCTGCTTCTATGAATCGTGACATGGATTTGCATTCCCACGATCCACAGTCCCTGCAAGGGCGCTTTGTTCTACCATCCTACGATGAGTTTGACAGTTTCCCTCATGCCCCCGCTAGTCATGGCTATTCCAAGCACCCTTCGTCTAATGCTCCTGAGGCTCCTCCTCGCTCGGTGAGTGGGTCATCCGTCCCTCCTCACCCAGATGCTCCTGATTTGGAGGGGATGTTCTTGGTTAGTCGCACATCAGCCCCTTACGTTCGAAGGTATACCCAGGTTGCCAAGGATATCCCTGAGACCGAGTGGAGAGGTCTCGAGAATTTTAACATGCTGGAGCTTGGGGAGACCCTTATGCATTCCACTACTTGGGTGAGTTCATGTGTCTTACGTTGTTCTTTTTTGTGTTTTGGGTTCCTAATTTTCTCACTTTTTGCTTTCTTTTAGACTTCTCTGGTGGCTAAATGCTTGATAGACTCGGCAAATGACTTATCTTCATCCAACGCTGAAAGGGATCGTCTTGCAGCCAGAGTTCAGGAGCTCGAGGGACAACTTGCTGATGCCAATCTCAAGTTAGAGACAGCCCTAGCGAAGGCCTCTTCATCATCCAAAGAAAAGAAGAGAACGAAAGTCTAGGATGAGGTGTTGCTGGAGAGGATCACCCTTTTGGAGGCCGATCTGACAGAGGTTGAATACAAGTATGTGGAGCGCACTCTATATGGAGTGTGGAGCACACTCTATATGGAATGTGTAGGCAGAATACTGGTTTCGACTTCTCCTACTTTGGTGATCATGCCGTTGCCAAGGAGGCTGAGTGGAATGCTCGCGACGGGAGGCCTGGAGGCAGAATACTGGTTTCGACTTCTCCTCCTTTAGTGATCATGCCGTTGCCAAGGCGGCAGAGTGGAATGCTCACAGTGAGAGGCCTTGTCTCATTATATAAAATAATGATAAGAATAATAGGTTTTGACTTCTCCTCCTTTGGTAATCATGTCGTTGCCAAGGCGGCCTAGTGGAAAACTTATACATGATCTTTATTTATTTTCATGTAGATTTAATATTAAACAAATTAATATGAGACAACCTAGAATATGTTTCTAAAATTGAATTCAAAGAGAAATAATGATAAGAATACTTACATTATACGCAGCGGAATGAATGAGTCCTTCCTTCAGTTTCTCTAACCCTTGTATCCCTTATGTCGCAGAGTATTATCAAGAAACTGAGCCAATCTTCAATTTTCTTCACAACCTTCCAAAGTATCCTTAGAATCACCTAGACTAGGGTGGGAAATTCTCAACACATGAGATAGATAGAGAGAGAAGAAGAGAAAAGAACAATAAGGCTTAGAAAAAGAGTTATGTTTAGATAGAATCTAAAACCTATCAGAAAACCAGTGTTTGTCTTCTAAAATCTGACTTGTGATTTCAACTCTCACTTGTCTTCTGAAATCAGACTTATTGACGGATGTTCCCCTTGAAGCCCTACTCCTCATGGAGGTACTAACCTTTTCTAGGAGGTTGTTTCTTCCTATCTAATAGGCTCCCTTATCATCCACAAGGGTAGATTTTCCTCATAAATTTAGGGAATACCTTTGTCTTAATACCCCTTCATTAAGGGGTTTTACCCTCGCAGAGACTCTTGGCTCTCCTGAGATCCATGAGGGTAGCTAATCCTCATGAACCCAAGAGATGCTTTACGAGGCTTTTATATATATATATATATATATCTCCTTCCTGCCCCCCAAGTGGTCGGTGAGATTTATCTCATTGAAAACTTTGGTCGTTTTATCCCCATTATGTGTACACATCTGTTATATGGGTGTTTTCATGACAAAAGAAAAAAAAAAGGTAACGCCTGAAATGAAAAATGAAATGTTCTCATTAAAGATAGGTAGATTACAAAGGTACTCATGGCAATATTGCATCTATTGAGGCTTTTGAGATAACCTTCTTAATTCTTAACTACTTAACTTGGCATTGCATACTTAGACAAAGTAAGGGCATTCTTGCCTTAGATATGGGGGTCTTACTGATAGTATTTTTTTAGGTGCTATGCGTTCCACGCTCTGGGTACCATGGTATCATCCAATTGTGCTAGATTGTAGGTGTTAGGGGGCACCACCTGGGAAACTTGGTAGGGTCCCTCCCAGTTCGCCCCCAGTACACCCGCCTCCGGGTTGCGAGTGTTTGGCAGGACTTTCCTTAACATGAGGACTCCGACCTTGAATTTCTTCTCTCTCACTCTTGAGTTATAGTACCTTGCGGCCTGCTGCTATTACGTTTCCAACCTCAATTGTGCCTTTTCTCTTCTTGCCTCAAACATGTCCAAATTTTTAGCCAACGCTGCGTGGTTAGCTTGGTCATCGTATGCTTGTACACGGAAAGGGTTGACTTTCATTTCTATTGGAAGAATAGCTTCACACCCATAGGCTAAGGCAAAAGGTGTTTCTTCAGTAGTAGAATGGGGAGTGGTCCTGTAGGCCCAAAGTACATTAGGCAGTTCTTCGACCTAGGCTCCCTTCAACTTCTCCAATTTTGTTTTCTAGTTCTTTTTTTTAGGATATTGTTGATGGCCTCCACTTGTCCATTGGCTTGTAGGTGTACTACAATGGAAAAACTCCTCTTGATCCCCCTTTTTATGCAATATTCGTCGAACGACCCTCCTTCAAACTGGGTGCCGTTGTCGGAGATTATCTTGTAAGGTACCCCATACCTACAGACGATATACTTGTTGGCAAATGCGATGATACGCTTAGCCGTTATATTGACTAGAGGCTCTGCTTCAACCCATTTAGTAAAGTAATCTACTGCTACAACCGCATACTTTTCTCCTCCTATTCCTATTGGTAACACGCCAATCAAATCAATCCCCCACACAACAAAGGGCCACAGACTGATCATGCTCACTAGCTCATTTGGTGACTGTTTGGGGTAGTTCGCATACCATTGGTACTTGTCACATCTCCTGCTACAACCGCATACTTTGCTCCTCCTATTCCTATTGGTAACACGCCAATCAAGTCGATCCCCCATACAACAAAGGGCCATGGACTGCTCATGCTCACCAACTCATTTGGTAACTGTTTGGGGTAGTTGGATTTCCATTGGCACTTGTCGCATATCCTTGTGAAGTCGTTCACGTCCTTTTCCATGGTAGGCCAATAATACCCCTGTTGCATCTCCTTCGTGTATCTCTTGTAGAACCTTGAAAGCCTCCTCATTGTTTATAAATCAGAGGAGCGGGGTGGAGAAGCCTCTTTTAAACAAGACTCCTACTACCAGGGTGTATTGGGCGGCTTTGTAAACCAGCTTATGGGCATCCTTTTTGTCCAAAGGCAACGTTCCCTCACTTAAGCACTTTGAGATAAGTGTGGACCATGAATCCCTGAGGACATTGACCATGTGAACTTCCCCCTCTGCTATACTTGGTCTGGATAGGTATTCCACGGGGATGGACTCAAGCGTGTCTTCATCTTGGGTGGAGGTGAGCTTTGTGAGAGCATCGACATTCGTGTTTTGATCTCTTGGGATTTGTTCTATGGTATATCGTTTCAGCTGGTCCAAATACCCTTTCACCTCGGCCATGTATGCGACCATCTTTGGGCCTTTTGCTTGATACTCACCGTTCACCTGAAATACCACCAATTGCGAGTCACTAAAGACATGCAAATGTGTTACCTTCAGTTCCTTGGCTAGTCGCAGGGCAGCCAGGAGTGCTTCGTCTTCTGCTTCATTATTGGAAGCTTCAAATCCAAATCTTATTGCACAATACATCTTGTGCCCCCAGGTCCCATCATTACTATGCCAGCTTATGCTCTTCCTTCGTTAGATGCTACGTCTACATGGAGGCTCCATTCTTCAGGTTCCTTTTCTCCTCTGTAAGTTAGTTCATTTTCTTTTATTTTTCCCTCTTCATGGGGTCGGTAGGCAAACTCGACTATAAAGTCTGCAAGTACCTGCCCGTTGATTGGGATTCTTGGGGTATAAGTGATGTCAAACTGACTTAATTCAATCGACGATTTTAGCAACCTTCTTGAAGTCTCTGGTTTATGCAAGACTTGACGCAAAGGGTTCTCAGTGAGCACTTCAATAGCATGAGCGTGAAAATATGGCCTTAGCTTCCACGAGGCCACTTCCAAAGCGTATGCTAATTTATCTATTTCTAGATACTGGGTTTCTACATCTACCAACCGCTTGCTGACATAGTATATGGGCTGTTGGTGCTTTTTTTCCTCTTTGACTAGGGCGGCGCTAATGGCATGCTCCGACACTACTAAGTATAGGTACAATCGTTCCCCTTTTTCGGGCTTAGCCAAAAGGGGCAGTTTTCTGAGGTGCTCTTTTACCTTAGTAAAGGCTTCCTGACAATCTTCATCCCAAGCAAACTTTTTGTTCCCTTTTAGGATATTGAAGAAGGGGAGACACTTGTCGATGGATCTGGAAATGAACCTGTTGTGTGTTGCTACTCTCCCTATCAAGCATTGCACCTCCTTTTTGTTTCTCAATGGGATCATTTCCAATAATGCTGTGATTTTATCAGCATTTGCCTTGATACCTCGGGAATTTACCATAAAACCGAGGAACTTCTCCGATGAAACTCCAAAGGTGCACTTGAGCAAGTTCAACTTCATTTTGAATCTTCAAAGGGTGTCAAACATTTCACCAAGGTTGTTTGTAAGCTCTTCTTCCTTCTTTGTCTTTACCAACACATCATCTACATATACTTCCATATTTCTTCCTATCTGATTTGCAAACATTCTTTTTACCAACCTTTGATAAGTATCGCCCACATTATTTAATCCAAAAGGCATTACCTTATAGAAATATAGTCGCTTGTCTGTTATAAATGAAGTATGCTCTTCATTGGCTAGGTTCATCGGTATTTAATTGTACCCAGAATAGGCGTCCATGAAGCTGAGTAGCTCGTGCCTAGCTGTGGCGTCTACTAACTGATCTATCCTAGGAAGTGGGAAGCTATCCATGGGGCAGGCTTTATTGAGGTTAGTAAAATCCACGCAAGTCCTCCATTTCCCATTGGGCTTTAGGACTAGGACTGGGTTGGATACCCATACTGGGTAGAATGCTTCTCGGATAAATCCATTCGCCTTCAACTTGTCAACTTCTTCTTTCAAAGCCGTGTATCTCTCCGGATCTAGTGCCCTCTTTTTCTGCCACTCAGGTCTTGCTTTTGGGTCGATGTTCAAGTGATGGCACATGACTGATGGATCTATAACCACCATGTCCTTGTGACTCTAGGAGAACACATCAAAGTTATCTTTAAGAAATTCTACCAACTTTTCTTTTATGATATCCTGAAGGTTTCTCCCTACTTTCAGCTTCCTCAATGGCTCACTCATAACTGTGACTTTTTCCAATTCCTCTACTAGCTCGGCACTAGGTTCCTCTGTGATTAGCGGGTCCAATTCATGCGAGTTTGAGCTTCCATGTACTACCATTGCCATAGGCGCTGACAGTTTCATGGCTGTGCGGAGGGATGTGTTATAACATTCTTTCGCTTCCTTCTACTCCCCTTTCGCGCTTGCTATCCCTCCAGGAGTCGGGAATTTTATAGCCAAGTGATATACTGAGGTTATTTCTGTAACGACCCAAAATTGCTAATAAGGCTTAAGGGCCTTGATTAGCGTGTTAGGAGAGCATAATTGGTATATGTGTAATTTAATGGTTTAATGCATGATTATGTGGCATGCATGATTAATATGATCTTATGACTATGTGACATGCATGTTTGTGAGTATTAGATATGCATGTGGGCCCTTTTATATCTTATAAGGGCATATTTGTAATTTTTTCCTGTTGTGGGCATAAATGTGATTATAACTGATAAATTGTTAAGACTACATTATTATGTGGATATATTTGCAGCATATGGCTCGAGAGGGTCCTAGTGAGCAGATTCGCGAAATAGTCACTGCGGGGATTAATACCGGACTCAGGGAAAAGCCTGCGGGTATTTTCGGGAATTTAGAAAATATCTTGGGCATTATTGGACATTGAATAAATAATTGGATGACGCAATTAGTGGGTAAATATTAGGAGCATTTGAGGAATTAGCGGGAACTCGGGGAAATGATCATTTTACCCCTAGGGACAACTTGAGGATTAGTTGATGTAGAAGGGCAATAGGGTCTTTTGCCTAGAAACTAAGGGATATACTCGGAATTTAGGACTAATACAGAAAGAGGTAGAAATATCTCAAACTCTTCTCTCATTTCTCTCACGGTTTCACTCTCTCTCCCTCTCTCTCATTGTGCTTGAAGCTGAGGAAGAAAATGGGTAGAAGCTTAGGCTATGAGCTGGTATTCTTTGAAGGAAATTGAAGAAAAACATAAGGGTAAGCTAGGGGGGATTCAAGCTGGAAATTTAGGTGGAACTTGTGAGGATTCCACCATAATTAAGGTAAGTTCATAACCTGGTTTATTTGGATAATTTAGTTTATTAGAATGGGATTTAAGTTAAGTAATTGAATGATGAATTTCCACTGACTTGGGATAAAAACTTCAGTCTGATTTGTGGTGTTTTATGTTTAAATATGTGAATTAAGATCTTGAATTCATAGCCATCTTAGTGTTGAGTTAGGGAGGTTTGTTAGGGGGAATTCTTGGGGAGAGTTGGCTGGGAGAAGCATGTGAAAACCCAGATTTCTGGGTTCGATGGGGGCGCATTGCGACCTAACCCTGGGGCACCGCAGCGCATGTGGCCTTCTGGCCCTCAAATGCTTCTGAGATGGGGGCATGCCACGACCCACTAGGCCAAGTCGCGGCCCGCCTCCCCTTTGGCATGGGTCCTTGCTCTCTGACTTGGGGGTAAGTCGTGACCCACTAAGCCAGGTCGCGACCCTCCTAGGGCTTTTAGCCTTAGAACAATTTCTAAAATTGATAAGGCTTGGGGGTTCGAACGTAGGCACTCGGGACAATTTCTACTACTCGATTTGGTAGAAATTGAGGTCCTGGAGTATTTATTTGGATGATAAGTTAACAATTACCCAATGGACACTATAACTAGGTTTATCACCAAGGCTAGGGGCTAAGGATCGTGCTCGGAACCATTTCATTTTCTCCGTTCGGAATTAAAGGTAAGAAAATTGCACCCTTGAGTGGTTGTCACATGATTGAGTTTCCCAATACTTGAACATGTTTATTGTATGGCTAAATGAATGATTTGGCATATGAAAATGAACGGCCTAAGAGAGCTGGGGGCTGATAATTTGCGCACAGGACGCGACTTGGCCACTATGAGTCGGGGTTAGCTAGATAGACATTGGGCTCGACCAAAGCGAGCCAAAGTCAGTGGATTAAATAGAGGGTGCGGCCTAAGGGCATTGACCTTGAGTATTGCATGTTGATTGAGATGAATTATTGGATATATATGTAAACTGTTGATAGTTTGATGCTGTAACGACCCAAATTTCCTAATAAGGCTTAAGGCCTTGATTAGGGGGCCAGGATGGAAAATCTCAGAATGATATGATTATGTGATATTTATGTGTATCATTATGTGAGTTATATTATAATATGACTAGATATGCATGTTTAGGTGTATTAAATATGCATGTGGGCCCATTTTTTTTTGTTTAATTGGGCAATTTTCATAATTTGGCCATTTCAGGTATATTTGGCATATATGTGGTATGTGTGTGGTGCTTCATTATTATTTGGTTATGCTAGGGTTACTCAGCTCGAGACGATCCTGGGAGGCAAGCTAGTGAGAAAGTCACATCGGAATTCATACTTCACTCGGAGTAAGTCAAGGGGTATTTAGTACATTACTGGGATATTGGGTAATGGGAATACATATTTGATGATAAATTTGGAGTTAGTGAGACCAGGGGGAAATTCTGGGAATTTTTACTATTTTACCCCCGTGGGGCATTTTCAGGACCCCCAGCATTAGGATTTTCTTGAGGTTACTTAAGCTTGAAGTAACCTGTCAGAAACATAAAAAGAACGTTCAGTACGTTTTCTCTCTCTCTCTCCCGTTCCATTTTTGACACCGTTAGCATTTTCGAAGGAAACTTGAGTTTTAGGATTCGAATTCAAGCGAGGATCGAGGCATAAATATTCTAGGGAGGATTAGAAGCTTATTAGTCAGAGGATTTAGCGAGAAACAACATAATCAGAGGTAATTTAAGCTTTGAAATTCCTGAGTTCTTACTCTGTTCTTGGTGTTCTTGAGTTCTACAAACTCAAGACTTGGATTATGAGTTCCTATGGGGATTTTCGGTATTTTTTGTTGCTTTAATGTTGCTAATCTATTGGGTGAACTGTTTGGGGGATTAAAATTTTGATTTGAGGGGCTAGAGTCCCATTGGGGTCGGATTTGGAGCATTGAAGCTCAAAGAACATGAGTTGAGAACCCATAATTCTGGTTTGGGTGCTGTAGCACTAGGTTGGTAGCGCTACAGCGCTGGGTGCTCTATTTGAGGGATAATGTTCTGCCTATAGCGCTGTAGTGCCCAATAGGTAGTGCTGTAGCGCTACACAGTCTTCATAACTTAGTTTTTTGGTACATTTTGGGGTATTGGCCCAAGGGTTCGGGGGATGATTCCACCACCCTGTTTGGTGGGATTGGAGGTCTCGAGAGCGCGGGATTGGGTTTTGGAACTTGAACTCATTGAAACACTATTTATGGTTGTGACTAGGTTATTGCTAAGGGCTTGGAAACAGGATCATGCTCGAGGGTCGTTCATTGGTAACCTGTGCTTGGATCAAAGGTAAGAAAACTGCACCCAGTATATGATGCATGGGATGCATATGATACATGTGGTTATGGCATGGCATGGCATGAATGTTGAATATGGAACTGATCAGAGCTTAAGTCTCTGTAATTGTGCATGATTATGATTATGCTTGTGATTATCGATTAAGCATGTTGAATGCCTTGTATCTGGATGTTTGAATGTGCATTGTTGACATGTGAAATTGGCCAACGGTCGTATGTACAGTATATGACACCTTTTGAGCGAAATAAATAAAATAAATGACAGAGTATGATTATCCTAAATAAACACACATGAACTTTATAATGCTTCAGCCCTGTTCTGATGAACAGTAATAACCTAATCCACTTAGTCTTCAGTATTGAATTACTTGACAATAGTACAAACTGATGAATTCACTCGTCAGAAAGATTTTTCTCGCAAAATTCCAGAAAAAGAGCTTCCCTAAAATGAAGCCCTGGGTCCTTTATTTATAGTACCCACGGGCTGTTACATGACCAGTAATACTGGGATCATGGTTTGGCACACGATTATCAGGTAGTGGAGGTACGTGTCCACCTCCCTATGATTATAAGATCGTGGGTCTTCTCGTTGTTTCTCTAGATCGTGGTGGATAATGCATGACAAAAACCTCTAGGAAGATGTTAGGTCTCTGTTGGCATATGAGACTTAGGTGCTAGGTCCGACGACCCGAGCTTGGGTGCTAGGCCTTTGACCTTCTGGATGCTGGACATGTTGATAACTCTACAAAATAGAGTTATTTTACCACTCTTTATAAGCTAATTAGTGTTAAATTCTTAAGTTTTTGATTATTTTATTAAGTTTGTAAGTAATTTTGAATTTCTTAGGTTTATTTTAATTTGATAGATTTTTGAGTATTTTTATAGTGATATTATTGTTAAATGTTGTAGTTTAATTAATTGAATTATTGAGTTTAGTTAGAAGTAAAAAAATGCACTTTTGTTGATCTTTAAAGTTAAATTAAATTAAGTTTTAATTAATATTTTCAATGAATTAATATAATTTATTTTATAATTGAAAATATTTGATTATGATTTAATTTATGTTTATTTTGTAGGGAGTATGCTGTATTTTTTTGGCTTTGAAAAGTAAGAAAGAAGTGACATTTTTGAGAGAAAAGCAAAGGAAAATGGCATCAGTAGCACTGGGCCGCACCTCCCTCAGCTACCAGCCAGGCCCACGCCCTGCAGCCAGGCCTGAAGCCTCCCAGCCAGGCCCACACCCCCTTGCCCCAGCCATGCCTGGGCCCCCGCCTGCTCCAGGCCCACGCTCCCAGCAGCAGCCACCAGCCCAGTCTTTTGCCCCTCCAGCCAGGCCCGAAGCCATGGCCCAGCCCGCCTGCTGCTCGGCCCACACGCCTACAGCCTTTGGCTCAACCTTCAGCCACCTGCCAGCAGCCACCATGCTCCCTTGCCCCTTCATTGAGCCCATAAATGGTCTCCTTGTCACTTTGTCTACAAATGCCATATTTTTACCCAAACTTTTCCACAAATTTTACCCCAAAATCATCATTACACCATAAAATTTACCCCTATTTTCCATATTATTATTAATTTAATCAATTTAAATTGATTATTTTAATACTCTCATTTTGGCTATAAATAGGAAATTTTCAAGACCATTTGAGTGTGCTTATTTTAGGAGGGGTTACACTACAAAATTTCTACACTTGGTAGACCACTCCATTCTCTACATCTTTTTCTTCTTTTTGGTCATTTTTTCTATGAGTTTTAGAGGAAAAATTTGGGGGTTCCTTCTCCAAATTTTCCTATTTATGTTTGTAATTTTTAGTTTGTATTTACTATTCTAGTTATGAGTTTCTAATCTTTTTTAAGATTATTAAGGTGATGATGAAACAATATGTAACTAGATAGTATTTATGTTGTGTGTTGATTTCCCATTTTGTGTAATAAAATTTATAGATTTTCTTCTTCAAATATCTTCTATCATCTTAAATATCTTGTATTTTTTATTGTTAGAACATATTTACACTTTGTTCAAAATCATAATATTCTTTGATTAAGGTGTGCCATTAAATTGTGCACATCAAATGCTTAGAACAAAAAATATTATGTTTTGCCTTATAAATAATATTCATTGATTTATTTGTTATTTCATTAGATTTATTTACATTAAATATTTTAAACTTATAATTTTAAAAGTGAAGATAAATCCTACAATTCCATGATAATTTGTGCTTAAATAGAATATCTAATTTGAATAAGTGATAGTTGATTAATTTCTACTATTAATGAAACTTGGGAATAATGTACTTAAAAATATTATTGAACTTATATTTTGTGGATTATAATACCTCAATAATCTTATTTTACCATCTTGATTTCGACTAGTAATTTTTTTTTATATATTGTCTTTAATTTCTTTATTATTATCTTTTATTTTATTTTCATTATACAAAAATCTCATCAATCTTTGGAGCTATGTTAGAATTTATTAAGTTTGATTTAAAATAGTTTTTATTTTATTTTATTTTAGACAACTCCTTTGGGTTCGACCTCATGCTTACACGAACACTATATTTCATATACGATTCGTGCGCTTGCGAGTTATAAATATTTCAAACAAACCCATTTTGGGTTCATCACCTGTTGATCCTCTGGGTGCTAGGCCTGTGACCTTCTGGGTGCTAGGCATGTTGATCTCAGTTTGAATGAGAGTGAGTATTTCTTCACCTTACCAGGGTTGCTGCCAACTCGGGAAATTGACATCATAATCGAGCTAGTATCAGGCACCGAGCTTATTTCAAAGGCACCATATCGGATGGCACCTACCAAACTCAAGGAGTTAAAGACACAACTACAAGAACTCACGACCTTAAAACGTTGTATTGGTGGCCAGGAATGAAGAAAGATGTAGCGCAGTATGTGTCTAGATGCTTAGTATGCCAGCAAGTGAAAGCAGAACATCAGTGCCTTGCAGACTTATTGCAACCACTTAGTATTCCATAATGGAAGTGGGAAGACATAGCCATGGATTTCATGATAGGACTACCACAAACAAATAAGCAGCACGACTCAGCTTGGGTATTAGTAGATAGACTAAATAAGTCAGCTCACTTCTTGCCTATCAAGACTACGTACACAACAGATCAGTATGCAGACGTTTATGTCCGAGAAATAGTAAGACTGCATGGAATCCCTAAGACCATAGTATCTAATAGAGGATCGGTGTTTACATCAAGATTTTGGGGAAGCTTGCAGCAAGCCATGGGTACCAAGTTATGTCTTAGTACAACATTTCATCCTCAGACCGATGGTCAGTCTGAGCGTACCATACATATTTTAGAGGATATGTTGCGCTCTTGTGTACTTGATTTCAGAGGATCATGGAGTAAGTATTTGCCGCTGATAGAATTCTCCTACAACAATAGCTACCAGTCAACGATCAGGATGGCACCCTATAAGTTGTTATATGGAAGGAGGTGTCGACCACCGTTACATTGGGATGAGGTAGGAGAAAGGCAACTTCTTGGACTCGAAGTTGTTAGAGAAGCTCAGGATGCAGTAGCGCTGATTAGAAAGTGTATGCTTGCTGCTTAGAGCAGTCAGAAAAGTTATGCGGATGCCAAGCGGCGTGATGTGGAATTCAAAGTCGGAGATCAAGTCTTCCTAAAGATATTTCTTATGAAAGGTGTGAAGCGGTTTGGGTAGAAGGGCAAGCTTAGTCCCTGGTTTATAGGTCCTTTTGAGACATTGAACAAGGTGGGAACAGTTGCATATAGATTAGCCCTACTGCCAGCTCTAGCAGATTGCCACAATGTATTCCACATCTCGATGCTGCGTAGATATGTGTCAGACCCATCTCACGTCCTCAAGTACAAAATCAATCCAGAAAGACTTGAGTTACGAGGAACGACCAATTAGCATCCTAGATAGAGGGATGAAGGAATTATGGTCTAAAAGTATTTTGATAGTCAAGGTCCTATGGAGCAATAGTTCTGAACGGGAGGCAACGTGGGAGTTGCAGGAAGACATGTTAGCACGGTATCCGGAATTTTTTGGTAAGTAAATTTCGGGGACGAAATTATTTTAAGTAGGGGAGAATTGTAGTGTCCCAGAATATTTACTTAGCTAGCTAGATAGTAATAGTAGTTAGTAGTAGTTTGTAGTATGATAGATTCCGTGGATTTTGGTTCAAGCCGGGAATTCGTTGGAAACTCATAGCAACAGTTATGGGTTTTATAAGTTTAACCTATAGTTTAAGAATATTAATTATAACATAAGGTTTGATTAATATTGCTAGTCTTAGATATATAACTTAAGATTTAGATAGAACCATTAAGAGCATGACACTTTTCATAATAAAGTTTATTAAGAAATTAAGTATTTTGATGAGTAGTTTTAATAAAAGAAAGATCTAAAAGCTCTAGAACCTTCCAAAAACTGTTAGGATCACGTTTAAACTCAGTCAAAGTTGTTTATCCAATTCAAAATATGCTGAAAAAGTGAAAATACGTGTTTGATATATCAACCTATGCCGATATATCGCAGCTACAGGAGCCGATATATCGCCTATGGAAGATACGGGAAACACGTCGACTTTGCACGAACATTCGAGCGGGGGTTAGAATTAGGGTGGAGCCGATATTTCGCCCAGGGTAGGCGATATATCGCCCCTGGTGATGTATTTTTGAATGTTTATGATTTTTAAATTTAAAAATACCCTTAACTACTTGGACCTGCCTTTGAACAATTTTGACCGAGTTCTGTGCGTCTGTTGAAGGAAAATTCAAATCTTTTTCATTTTATAATCATTTATTTATTCAAATTAAAAGGGGTTAGTTTCACTCCTTGAACTATTTAAATAAGACCTAGTACTTAGCCATTTTCTTCATTCTTCAAGCAGTCTTCAGAGCCTTCAAGCTGCTAGTGTTACTATAGAGAGAAACACTTAGGTTTTGGGTTAAAAAGCTTTATCATTCTAAGTTTTTCTAAACACTTGGGAAGTGAGATTTTGGTATTGAGGTTTAGATCAATTCATAAGTTCATTCAAGGTATTCTTATCCCTAAGATCAGTTCTTTATGATTCTATAGTTTTCCTTTATTCAGATCCTCACTCTTGTTTATGATTATTGATTAACTATTTAAGTTTCTTGAAACTTAAGGTTCTTCTTAGTAAGTTTCTTCTTTGATGGTTTAGTTCTCATTTCATCTTTATTCTTTAGAGATACTCACCATTCTTATAGTTGGTTTTTAGGAGTGTTCTAATCCCGTTCTTGTTCCCAAATATCCCGACTGTTGGTAAGGAAAATAGGATAGATTTTACGTGCTTATATGTTTATGTTATTATATGTTTTATGTTATGATATGTATATATATGTATAAATATGTATTGTAGTCATTTGGGGCTTATAGTTGCTTAGATAGCAAGCCCCAACTTTTATGTCACTTGGGGCTTATAGTTGCTTAAATAGCAAACCCCAAGATTATTTCTCATTTTCATGGTTTAGAGTTATGATTTACCCTACATCGACTAGTAGAGGACCTAGATGGGTTATCACATACTACCATGTGATCTAACCTACCTCAATTAGTAGACAGAGGACCTAGATGGTTTATCACATGCCATGTTAATGAGTTAATGACCATTAATATTGTAGTCCTATATGATATATGTTTTTATAGTCATATATTTTATAGTATATGTTTATGATTTAGTCTTATGATTTATAATTTATGTGTTAGTAGATTTTCCTTGCTGAGCATTAGGCTCACTCTATTTTTTAGCTTGATCCAGGAAAATGAATACGGAAGGCGGAAGGATTCCTGGCAGCTTGGCTTGTGTGTTAAGGATGAATGGATTCAATGGACTGTGTGTTAATCGAGGATGACGTTAATTTTTAGTCTTTTAAATTACGTTTTTTTTTATGTAATTCCGCAAATAGTATTTAACGTTATGTTTTATGTTTTATAAACAATGGGATCCCATCCCATACCATATCACATTTTATTTTATATTTTTACCTTATTTTGTATTGGTACAATATTTTGGGTTTTAAATAAAGTTATGTTCTTTCTTATGTATGTTTCCCAAAATAGTAGTCATGTTTAGTAGTTTTAATTGTCCAAGGTCTTAGAAATAGTCGGGTCATTACACCTGAAGCCTTTCAACTTCTATAGCCGTTTCTAGAGCATCGGTGTAAGAAGTGCTTCCAGGATTTGCTAGCTTGAATCCTAGCTCAATCTTTGGTCTAAGTCCTCTAACGAACATGGTGACCCTCAGAAAATCGGTTGGGACCAACTCTGGATCAAATTTGGCTAGCCGGTTGAATTGTTGTTCATATTTAGCTATTGTCAAGTTACCTTGTTTTAGACCAGTGAACTCTTCTACTCTTGTAGCGATGACTGTCGAGTTGTAGTATTTCTTGTGAAAGAGCTCCACAAATCTAGTCCATGTCATGGTGCCGACATCATGAGTCTACTGTAATAAGTCCAAACATATTCTAGCATCCTTCTATAGAAGAGAAGAAACGCAGGATATGCCATCTGCGTTGCCGAGATTCATATGTGCAAGGATTGGCTCTACATTCCTGAGCCATTCTTCTGCCTCGAAGGGGTTGTTAGTCCCTTCAAATTTTGGAGCGTGTTTCTTACGAAACCACTCATAGATTTTCTCTATGTACTGAGCTGGGTAGGGCACATAGTTCGCCATTAGCCACCCCCCATAAGGGATCTACTTGTTGGAGTGCTTGAACCGCTAGCTGAGGCTGTGGTTGGGGCTGAGGTTGGGGCTGAGGTTGGGGCTGAGTTTGAGGCTGTGGCTGAGCCTGTTGTCGTTGTTGCTGCAACAATTCTTCCACTTGTTCCTGTAGCCAAATAATTTCAGCGGTGTTTTCAACTGGAGGCGGCGGTGCACTTCTGTTAGCAGCAGCATTGGTAGCACGCGCTCACCTTCTGCGAATTGGAAGGGCTTCACTAGTCTCATGGGCGGCGCTGGAGGCATTGCCGACTGTGTATGCAAATATTGTGAGCGACATCTTCAGCAAAGTTCTAACAGTAAAAAAAAAGCGTGTTAGAACTTACCCTAATAGGCCCTAAGGCAAGACTTAGTCTAAGCAAACATAACTCGGACCTATTAGTTATGATTTCTTATGAAGAATTATGTAAGCCTTCTTTACTATTAGGGTGTGTTTCTATACAAAACTCAACCATCTTTATTATTTTCTAAGTCTGTTTCTAATCATCCTCTATGACTTAATTCTCAGGCTCGAAACTCATCGTTGTTCCAAATTTAACCATGTTGAGGGAGGGCTGGGATCAGTAAAATCGTTCCCACTACTATGGCCCCCTAAACTCTCAATATAGAACCCAGTCCATTGATTTGTATCCACCCTCACCAAACTTGGTCATTATTTATTATGATTGTAAAAAAAAAAATCAAACTCATACATGTAAAAAAAATAACAATAATATTCATTTGGAAAAAGGTTTTCACTAAGTACAATCATAAATGCAAAAATAATAAATAATTAAATAAATAATGTAATAAACTAACATAACTAGGGTGAATCTAAAAATCAGGATCTTCTACATCTGACCCTTCATCTAGCATATCATCATTTATTTCTTCATATTCCTCATTATCTTGAGCCTCAAAATTTCCTCGGGGAAGATTCATAAAGATTCTATGCTTTTGCTCATTAGTAAATTGAAATTCCAACTTAGAGGTGAACCTAAGTATGAGAAAATAATATCTCATGGCTACTGGTAAATCATCTTCAATATCTATAGTCTCCCATATCTCTTCTAAAGTTGAAACTACAGAAGGAAAATCTTTTAAAAGCCTAACTACTAAGACATATTCCTTCGTAGCTCTCATCATAATTTGCTTAGTAGTCTGAAGATGAACTATCTCCTTGTGTAATAAGATTAATCTTTGAGTGATTCTTTCTAACACTCCTACTGTATTCCTTGGTTCTCTAATCCTTTTCAATGCCTTAATGGCTCGGATATCCTCATAGGTCAAGGCTCCATCCATTCTTAACTGGAAACATAAGGGCTAAAACGTTAGCGATTAACATAAACATAAGCATAATAAACATAAACACTTACATTGGCGGTTAGATTCGGAGCTTGTGCATGTGTATCAATGAGAACTTCATGCATATGAATTGTTTCTTTGATACCAACTGTAATGACCCAACTATTTCTAAGACCTTGGATCATTAAAACTACTAGACATAACTATTATTTTGGGAAACATACATAAGAAATAACATAACTTTATTTAAAACTACAAAATAAATATTGTGCAAAATACAAATTAAAATATGAAATATAAAATATGGTTTGGGTACCCATTGTTTAATACATAAAAAAATAAACTTTAATTGTTTAAATAATAATTGCACATTAAAACATAATTAAAAAGACTTAAAAATAACGTCATACTCAATCACCACGCAGTTCATTCAATCCATTCATCCTTAACACACAAGCCAAGCTGCCATGAATCTTTTCGCCTTCCATATTCATCTTCCCGCATCAAGCTAAAAATAAAGGAATGAGCCTAATGCCTGGCAAGGAAAATCTACTAAAAACATATGTCATAAAACATAAGATTATAACATATACTATAAAACATATGAATATAAAAATATATAACATATAGGACTACAATATTAATGGCCATTAACTCATTAACATGGCATGTGATAAACCATCTAGGTCATCTGTCTACTAATCGAGGTAGGTTAGATCACATGGTAGTATATGATAACCCATCTAGGTACTCTGTCTACTAATTGAGGTAAGGTAAATCATAACTCTAAACCATTAAAATGATAAAAATTCTTGGGGCTTGCTATCTAAGCAAGTCATATGCCCAAGGACTACAAAACATATTTATACATATACATATTATAGCATAAAATATATCATAACAAAAACATATAAACACATATAATCTATCCTATTTTCCTTACACAAACCGGTATATTTGAGAACAAGAACGGGATTGGAACACTCTTAAAAACCAACAACAAAACCATAAGTATTTCTAAAGAATGAAGATGAAAAGAGAACTAAACCATCAAGAAGAAACTTACCAAAAAGAACCTTAAGTTTCAAGAAACTTAAACACCTAATCAAGATTCATAAACAAGAGTTAGGATATGAAAGAAAATAAAAGAAAACTAAAGAACCATGAAGATCTGAACTTAAGGATAAGAATACCTTGAATGATCTTATGAATTGATCTAAACCTCGATACCGAAATCTCACTATATCTCACTTCCCAAGTGTTTAGAAAAGCTTAAATTGATAAAGCTTTTAACCCAAAACCCAAGTGTTTCTCTCTATAGTAATCTTAGCAACTTGGAGGCTCTGAACAAATGCTTGAAGAATGAACAAAATGGCTGAGTACTAGGTCCTATTTATAGAGTTCAAGGAGTGAAACTAACCTCTTTTAATTTGAATAAATAAATGAATATAAAATGAAAAAAGATTTTAATTTTCGTTCAACAGATGCCTCGAACTCGGTCAAAATCGTTCAAAGGCAGGTCCAAGTGGTTAAGGCTATTTTTAAATTAAAAAATCCTCAAGATTAAAAAATGTGAGGTGGAGCCGATATATCACCCCCTATAGGCGATATATTGCCTCCCCCATATTCTTGAGCTCCGTTCGTTTGTTCGTGCGAAGTCGACGCGTTTTCTGTATCTTCCGTAGGCGATATATCAGCCCCTATAGCTGTGATATATCGGCATACATTGATATATCAAACACCTATTTACACTTTTTCAGCATATTTTGAGTTGATTAAACAGCTTTGACTAAGTCTAAATGTGATCCTAATAGTTTCTAGAAGGTTCTAGAGCTTCTAGATCTTTCTTTTAATTAAACTATTCATCAAAAATACTTAAATCCTTAATAAACATGATTATGACAAGTGTCATGCTCTTATTAATTCTATCTAAACCTTAGGTTATAATTAATAATATTTCTAGAACCAACAATATTAATAAAACCTTATGTTATAATTAATATTTCTAAACTATGGGCTAAACTTATAAAATCCATAACTGTTGCTATGAGTTTCCAACTAAGTCCCGGCTTGAACCAAAATCCACAGAAACTAACATACTACATACTAATACTAACTACTACTACTACTATGTAGCTAAGTGAAAATTCTGGGACACTACATGGCCCTTCCCAATTAGGTCCTGGTACCCCTGCTGTAGTGTCTTTAGTGTTTAGGAACACCCTCCGGAGTACTAAGTCCCCAACCAGGAATTTTTGATCCTTCACTCTGGAGTTGAAGTATCTGGCCACTTTTTGTTGATGTGCTACTACTTTGAGACTTGCCCTTTCTCTTCTTTCTTCGATTAAATCAAGCGACTCTTCTATTAGTTGATGGTTCCTCCCCTGATCATCTGTCTCCCATCTATGTGATGGGGGAGTGAGTTCAACTAGCAACATGGCTTCATACCCAAACGCCAAAGAGAATGGCATATGCCTTGTCTTTGTTCGCATCGTCGTTCGATGTGACCATAGGACTTCTGTAAGTAATTTTGGCCAGGCTCTTTCGGCTTGTTCAAGGCTTTTCTTCAGAGTGTCTTTGATAGTATTGTTCACTGCTTGTACTTGGCCATTAGCTTGGAGGTGTGCTATTGAGAAAAAGTTCTTTGTGATTCCATGCCTCATACAAAAGTCGGTGAACATATCACTGTCGAATTAAGTCCCATTTTCCAAGACTATCTTCCTTGGTAGGCCAAATCAACATATTGTATTCTTCACCACAAAGTCTAAGACTTTCTTCGAGGTTATGGTGGCCAGTGGCTCTACTTCAGTCCATTTGGTGAAGTAGTCCACAGCTACAACAACAAATTGGACTCCTCCCCTTCCCTGTGGGTAGCTTTCCGATTAGGTCGATCCCCCATACAGCAAAGGGCCAAGGGCTTTGCATTTGTGTTAACTTGTTAGGTGCCGCTCGGAGTATCTTGGAGAACATTTGGCACTTGTGGCATCTTCTAACATACTCCATCGAGTCTTCATTCATCTTCGGCCAAAAGTATCCCTGTCTTATAATTTTCTTTGATAGGCTTTGCCCCCCAACGTGATCTTCACAAAACCCTTCGTGTACCTCGATCATTAACATTTTTGACTAGTCGGGTGTAACGCACCTTAGCAGTGGTAGGGAGTACCCTTGTCGGTATAGTACCCCTTCGACTATCATATACCGTGCAACTTGTCTCACCAATTTCCTTGCTTTGTTCCGATCGCTGGGCACTACTCCTTGGTTGAGATAATTAATAATAGGGGTCATCCATGTATGTCCTAACTCAACAGGTAGTGCCTCCTGCTCGGTTATGCTTCTTTTCGCCAAGTATTCGATGGGAACAACATTTAGGGTGTCTACATCTTTAGCACTGGCAAGCTTGGCTATGGCATCAGCATTGGTATTCTGCTCTCTTGGGACTTGTATAATTGAGTATATCTTGAACTGTGTCAACAATTCCTTCACCTTGAACTAGGAATCGCTGAATATCTCCAGGGACTGTGCATGTACATCCTGAGACAAGCATAATCCAGGTAATAATGCCTCGTACGCAGCCTCGTTGTTTGAAGTGTTGAATCCAAATATGAGAGCGTAATGGATTCGATGATTCTCCAGAGTGATCGGTATGATTCTTGCGCTTGATTTGTGTTCATTGGATGCTCCATCAACATATAGCTTCCATATGGGAGTAATTCCTTTTTGCTTAGTATCTCCATTTTTCGATTGGTAGGAAGGGTCTTCAAGGTTGGTGCCTTCGACTATGAAGTCTGCCAATGCTTATCATTTTATCACCATCCTCGAATGATAAGTGATATCAAACTGTCCTAGTTCCACTGCCCACTTGAGTAATCCTCCCGAGGCTTTTGGTTTATGAAGAACCTGTCTCAGCGGTTGATCGGTCAGGACTCAGATCGAGTGAGCTTGGAAATATGGATGTAGCTTTCGAGAGGCGATTACTAAACAGTAGGCTAGTTTTTCAAGAAGGGGATACCTAGACTCCGCACCTACCAGCCTTTTACTGATATAGTATACAGGGTGTTGTACCCTGTTCTCTTCCTTTACCAAAGCACCACTAATTCCATGCTCGGTGATTGCCAAATAGATGAATAGTACTTCACCATATATTGGCTTCGATAGGACGGAAGGTTGGGTGAGGTGCTCCTTTAGGGCTTGGAAAGCTTCCTCACATTCCTTGGTCCATTGGATCTTCTTGCTGACCCTCAGTAAGTTAAAGAAAGGGAAACACTTGTCCGTAGACTTTGATATGAACCTACTAAGGGTAGCTACTCTCCCAGTTAAGCTTTGCACTTCTTTGATTGTGGTAGGTGAATTCATGTCGATCAATGCTTTGATCTTCTCGGGGTTAGCCTCGATTCCACGTGAATTGACTATGTATCCAAGAAACTTAATAGAGCCAACTCCAAACGAGCACTGGAGAGGGTTTAACTTCATGCTATACTTTCTAAGAATTGCAAAGCATTCCTCCATGTCTTGAACATGCCCTCCAGCTTCTTTGGACTTGACCAACATGTCATTGATGTATACCTCCATATTTTTTGCCGATCAAGTCTCAGAACATGCCATCACTAAACACTGGTAGGTGGCTCCTGCGTTCTTCAAGCCGAATGGCATCACCTTATAACAGTACAATCCCTTGTCTGTCCAGAAGCTGGTATGTTCCTCGTCGAAAGGGTTCATACTTATTTGATTATACCTAGAATACACATCCATGAATGATAGTATTTCATATCTTGTTATTGCATCGACCAGTTGGTCTATTTTAGGTAGTGGGAAGCAGTCTTTGGGGCAGGCCTTGTTCAGATCTGTGAAGTCCATGCATGTTCTCCACTTCCCATTTGGTTTTAGGACCAACACGGGGTTTGATACATAATCATGGTAGTAGGCCTCCCTAATAAAATCGTTTTCCTTGAGTCCTTCAACCTCATCCTTCAGGGCTTGAGATTGGTCTTTGTCAAGCAGTCTCCTTTTTTGTTGCACTGGTGGGTAGTTCTTGTCTATATTGAGCACATGACTTATCACGGATGGAGAAATTCCAACCATGTCCTTATGTGACCAGGCAAAGACGTCCTAGTTTTTCTTCAAAAATTCCACCAATCGTTCTTTAATTTCCACCTTTAACTCCTTCCCGACTTTGATTACTCATGTCGAGTCCTCCTCATCTAGTAGGACTTCGTCAAGATCTTTGACTGGTCCTACCCCCATGACATCATACCCAAAGCAAGGATTGATTTCGTTTCCCTCGCTTTGGGAAACTCGCTATAATAACGAATCTTCATTAAAAGGAGCCGTCAACTCCTATAGAATGTTTCTTTCAACGTCAACTTCCATGTTGACAACATCATCAATTCCTTCACCTTCTTCGCAGTAGGTTACTATCATGTTGTTTACGCACAGTCCTTTCTTTGCCTTGACCACTGACGCATTATAGCATTCTCGTGCCTCCCATTGGTTTCCTTGTATGGATCCTTGCCCTACACTAGTGGGGAACTTCAAAGATAGATGCCAGATAGATACTGATGCATGCAATGCCATCAGGAGGGGTCTCCCGAGCACTACATTGTAAGCCGATGAGCAATCAACCACCAGGAACTTTGTCATCACGGTCTCGTGCCTAGGGGCATCCCCCACCGTGACCGGTAGTCTGATAGTTCCTATTAGTGCTAGGCATTATCATGTGAACCCATATATCACCTAGGAACACGGTGTTCGGTCCTTGATCGTGAGCTTCATCTTCTCGAGGGGTGATTTGAATGGTAAGGACTAGAGGGTCATTGTGGGGGTACCTCACATGCCTGGCGTCATCCTCTATAAAAGTGAGAGTTTCACTTTCATACTTTGGATTTTTTGGAGACCGCTCCTCGATTGCCATACACTGGGAAGACTCCCCTACCTCGTGTCTGAGGGTCCTTGCATATCGCTCCCGGGCATTGTTACTATTTCCTGCTACGTGGGGCCCTCCACATATGGTATCCAGTGTGAAGTATATAGCCGCCAGCTCCAGTGGTGGACTTCTCTGCCTTTGAATTTCTAGATTCCTGCTTGGGGTTTTGGTCTTGACTCGGTACCTTGAGAGTTTTCCTAATCGAAGAAGATACTTTATCTAATCCTTCAATTGTTTGCACTCATTTGTGTTGTGTCCATAATCATTATGGAAACAACAAAACTTATTCTTGTCCTTCTTTCCTTCTGACCGCAAGGGTGGTGGCTTTCGGTATGGTACCTCCTGGTATGTAGCCAAGTAAATCTGAGCCCTTGATGTAGTCAGGATGGTATAATTGGTGAACCTGGGCTAGTATGGCTGGTGCTTAGGCTGTTTGTCAGCTGGTGCTGACTTAGCTTTCTTCTCTCCACCCTGCTCGGCCCCTGAGGTATTCCTCTTCTTACCGTTACCCCCACTGCTGCTCTGAGGGTTTGAGCCATTTTTATCCGCCTTGACAGTGGTCGGATGGTTTATGCCTTTTTCTTCCTTCATGATAGCATCATCTAGCTTCATGTATTTGTCAGCTCGGTTCAGGAACTCTTGCAAGGTGTTGATAGGGTTTCTGTGTATACTGTCCCACAAGGGACTACGATCAATTATTCCTACCAAGATGGCAACGAACTTCCCTTCATCTCCTACCGTGGATGCTTGGTTCGCCTCTCTCATGAATCTTTGAATGTAGTCTTTCAGGGATTCATCTTTCCCTTGCTTGATGTCAGCTAACTGATTGGCATAAACTAGTTGAATCCGCCCGACACTAAAGACCATGCATAATTTCTTCCTAAACTCCTCCCAGGAAGTGATGGATCCAGGTTTGAATTTCCAATACCATTCTTGAACTGAGTGAGAGAGTGGTAGGGAATACTCTGCACCTATAATCATGCTCCACACTAAGTAACTCCATCTGATCCTCAAACTTCCCAATGTGTCGTACTGGGTCCTCCTCCCCAATGTATGTTGGGAGATTCAGGGTCTTGTATTTCGGTGGTGGTTGAGCAGCTTGGATATTAGCACTGAAGGGACTCCCACTTCTATGTGCCAACTCGATATTGGAAGGTTTCTTTGTCAGACCTTGGACAGCCATGACGAGTGCATCTATTTGAGCCTGCACTGTTGGTGGGATCGTTGCTTCAGGTAGGGTAGACATCCCTGGTACCCCCTCCTGAATGCTGGTCCTCTTGTTGATGACTTGCCTCAGATCCTGTGGTTGTGCATCTTTCCCTAGCCTATCAAACATAGTACTGGTGTTATTTATCGGTTCCTTTCCCTTACGAGACTAAGGGTGTAGGGGTGGTAGGTCTGCCTTGCCCCCGTTGGTGTGACCCTGCCCTTGAGCCTCATCTCCTACATGACTTTGAGACTTTGAGCAGGCATTTCTATTCCTGTCATGCTTCTCAGATGTTTGACCCTCATCTTCTGCATTGTTTCGTCGGTCCCCCTGGGAGGGGGCCTTCGCATTGATAATACTCTTACTTCAAGATGAAGTTCTATTCTTCTTAGTCATGGAGAAAGCAGTCTTGGACTGTGCCTCTTCATCCTATCTCTGCGAAAGTGGTTCTAAGAGTGTTCTTGCGGTCCTACTGCTTTCCTGTGACTCTCTGTTATTGTTGTCTCGCATTCCTATTGCTTTGGCCTGAGCCTCCCTCACCGCCTGAGCAGGAGCTTCAGCGTTATCTCGGGCTAATTGAGTAGCTGCCTCCAAGGCCACAACAACTTCTTGGTGTCTTTGGTCAGCTTCCTGCTCCCGCTAGATCATTCTTTGGACCTGTTCATCTATCTCCCATCGTTTCCATTCCATAATCACCCTCTGTTTCTGCAGCAAAGGCCTCCTGCTTCACCGGAAATTGCGCCATCTCCTCTTGGTGAACATCCTGTGGATCTTCTGCATTAGGTTGGTCTCCAACCTTCACCTGAGGTTTGTAAATAGGATCGATGGGATCTTGAGTGTAGGAATCCCTAGGAGTTGTCTTCTTTGTCTAGTTGGGTTTTGGAGGCATCGTAAAACTAATGAAAGTGTGTTTCTTGATTTCGTACTCTCAATGAAAGCACCAAAATGTTGACCTGTGAAATTGGCCAACGATCGTATGTACAGTATACGACACTTTTTGAACGAAATAAATAAAATAAATGGTAGAGTACGATTATCTTAAATAAACACACATGAATTTTATAGTGGTTCAGCCTGTTCTGATGAACAGTAATAACCTAATCCATATAGTCATTAGTATTGAATTACTCGACAATAGTACAAACTGATGAGTTCACACGTCAGAAAGGTTTTTCTCCCGAAATTCCAGAAAAAGAGCTCCCCTGAAATGAAGCTCTGGGTCCTTTATTTATAGTACCCAGGGGCTATTACATGACTAGTAATACTGGGATTGTGGTTTGGCAAATGATATCAGGTAGTGGAGGTACGCGTCCACCTCTCCATGATTATAAGATCGTGGGTCTTCTCGTTGTTTCTCTAGAACATGGTGGATAATGCACGATAGAAACCTCTGGGAAGATGTTAGCTCTCTGTTGGTATATGAGACTTAGGTGCTAGGCCTGACGACCCGAGCTTGGGTACTAAGACTTTGACCTTCTGGGTGCTAGACCTGTTGATCCTCTGGGTGCTAGGCCTGTTGATCTCAGTTTGAATGAGAGTGAGTATTTCTCAGTGAAGTTTACTTACGGGTTTGGGCCGACCACCCTATGAAGAATAGGGTGGGTCGATCACCCAGGTGGTTTCTTGAGCATGTCAGGCCGACCACCCTAGGGGTTGGGGTCAGGACGACCACCCCTGGGCATACGGGGGTTGACCACCCCTGGACACACTGGGGCCGACCACCCCTGGGGTAGAGGCCAGGCCGACCACCCTTAGGGGGCTTAGGCTTGCTCGACTTACCCATAGGTCCTGGACCTATCTTTTGTCCTCGTCGGTCTTTTTCTCAATACTTTGTCGTTTTTTCCCTGATTTGTGATGTCATGTGTCGCATTCTCATTCGCCATGTCATCCTCGTATTTTTGAGGGATAGCATGCATGGTTATGATTATGCTGGTTATTGTTGATGGGGCTTGTTGAGTGCTCTATATATGGACATTGATTGCATAGTAAATGCATAGAAGCTTTGCTTATCTGTGTATAGTACTGACTTATTAGTCGGCAACGACAATGGTGTCAGTATTGATTGTGAAGTTGTGACTTATTAGTCAAGTTCGGCAGTGGTACTGCGCACTAGTAGTATAGTATTGGCTTATGAGTCAAGAATGGTATTAGCATGTTTAACGCAAGCCGAAAAGATTAGATCTAATCGACTTAAGCATTATCAATATAAGTATGAAATGCTTAACCGACCCTAAGTTCGATGAAAACAAAAGCGCTTATCTAGTCTAAAGGCTAGTTATTTAGAGCCAGGGCTATAAGCTTAGGTGACTGATAAGTCACATGGCTAGGAGGTCATGGGACCTCAGAAATAGAATTATCAGTCATCTATACGGAGATAGACTTATCATTCATCTAAACAGAGACAGACTTATCAGTCATCTATACAGAGATGGACTTATCAGTCATCTACACAGAGATAGACTTATCAGTCATCTTTATAGAGATGAGCTTATCAGTCATCTACATAGAGATAGACTGATTAGTCATCTATATAGAGATAGATTTATCAATCATCTAAACAGAGATAGACTTATCAGTCATCTACACAGGGATAGACTTATTAGTCATCTATACATAGTATGACTTACTAGTCATCTATTAAGAGAAAGACTTATTAGTCGTCTACCTCAGAGAGAGTTATTAGTCATCTACTTCATAGCGAGAGACTTATTAGTCATCTACTCTGAGCAGGAGACTCCACAAACATTTATTTGTACCTGCTTGCATGCATGAGTAGGGTTATTACTGCTAGGCATGCTTATTATGATTCAGTGACATGTAATTACCTGTTCATGAGCAAATTGAGTTTTCTTACTGAGCTTTGGCTCACGGGTGTTATGTGGTGTAGGTAAAGGCAAGAGAAAGTTGGACCATCCTTGAGTTGAAAGCTTATGTGACGATGTGTACATATGCGACTGCTCGACCACCACAGTCGAGGGTTTAAAGAGGAACTAGGGTTAAACCCTATTTTGCTGCTTAGGTCAGCTGGTTGTAAATATTTTGTTGTAATTAACCTATAAATTATATTTTTGGGATCCCAATGTATACAGTAAATGTTTTAGTGAAACGTTGTATCTTTGACCAAAAATTTTAATCGTAAACCGTTAATCATACTTCGTTACACAATTATGGCCAATTGACTCGGTTTGCAAGTTTATCACTGTTTAAAATGCACAACGTAACGATCCCTGGGTAGTAGGGCATTACAAACCTGGTATCAGAGCGAGCGAAGGTTAAGGGTTCCTGTAAACAAGCTGGGCATTTACACTCATCACTAAAGACAAGCTTCACTCAGGGTATGGTAACTATTTATGTGGTTATGTGCTTAACTGCTTAACTAGAATGTAAATGCTTTACCTGCATATTGTATTAGGGAGCATGAGATTCTGATAGCGCCAGTCTCTTGATTAGTGATATGATGATATGATTACCTACTCAATGAATATACAAATGTGTTATTTGCATGCTGGGGTTGGAAGCTTGGTGTGAATGTTGGAAGAGCAGGGGTTATGATTGATGTATGAATGCCATGGGCATGTTTTTAGCACTGCAGTGGTTTGTGAATGTAGTGTGGTATGATTATTCCCGTGGGGAAGGCTTTTGAATATGCTCATCATGTTTAATGGGTTAAGTTATTGACTGCAGATTCAATCAGTAGATATGTATCCAAGGCAGATAATGAGACTCAGTGGTGGTTATACTTAGGCTGGGAATTACGGCCAGGGTTTGAGTTTTTCACCTGCCCCTCAGAATTTCCAACAGGTGTTTACAAATATGCAATTAAGATTGCAGAGGCAAGAGGAAGAGATTAGGTATTTAAAACAACAGCAGAAATTGTCAGGGAACACCTCCATCTTTGATATGCCAGGAGTGGCACCAGTATTGGCTCAGCCTAGGGTTGAGAACATGTGGGAATTTCTTTGTGGAAGATTCCAGGAGTATTACCCTTCAATATTTGAGGGAGGCCTAGATCCATTCAGAGCTAAGCAATAGATGGGCATGATCAGTTCCATCCTCGACAGTATGGGGGTGATAGGTCATGATAGGGTGATTTGTGCTACATTTGTATTGCGAGATGATGCCCGGACATGGTGGGAAGTAGTATCCTAGACACGAGATACAATTGTGATGGACTGGAAAGAATTTAGGCAGTTGTTTAATGAAATATATTACTGTGATGCAGTCAAGACTACTAAGATGAATGAGTTTCTTAATCTGTTTTAGGGAACTGCAACAGTAACAGAGTATATTAACAGATTCGATGGGTTAACCAAATTTTCTTTTGATATGGTACCCACAGATGTAGCTCAAAAGGAAAGGTTTATCCAGGGATTGAATCCCAGAATAGCTCAGGGCATTAGAGTTGCCCCAGTGTATGAAATATCTACCTACGCTTAGGTGGTAGGGAAGGTTCTTGCTGTTGAGAGCACAGGAAATGAGATTTAGAAGGAAGGTGTTGGAGAGCGTAGAGCTCAAGTATTGGCACCTTCATTTATTGGAGCGAGCAAGAATTAGAATTGGAGACTCTTCCCAATATGTGCTCGGTGCAAGAGGCGTCATCTGAAGGGATGCTGGCCAAGGGTATGTTCCTTATGTGGGATAGCTGGGCATCTCAAGAAGGATTGCCCAGGACGGAGGACAGATGAGCAAAAAGGGGTGGACAACTCGACTCCAGCTCGGGTGTTCGCTTCGATGCAGTCAAAGACTGAGACTGAGACTAAGGCTGGTTCCTCAGTGGTGGCATGTCAACTTTATAGTTCTTATTTTTGCATTGTGCTGACTGGATTTTTGATGCCATGTTGTTCTTTGCTTGTTGCATCTAGAGAGGCATAGACTTGTTATGCAGATTGCATGGTTATGTTGTGATGAATTAGATTTTGGTGGAAAGCACTCATCAGTGGTTTTGATAGACTTGGTTATGACTGACTTCAATATGATCCTAGATATAGATTGGTTAGCTAAGTATGGGGCAATGATGGATTGCAAGGAAATGACAGTAACTCTTGAGCTTGAGAGTGAGAAACCCTTGTAGTAGTTGGCACTGTGCATATGACATCTGTATTCAGAGCATAGAACTCCTAGCTAGTGTGGTGGATACCACTTAGGTTGTGCCAGTGGGACCAAGACAGACTAGATAGTCTGTGAGTTCTGGATTTATCTCCAGGGGAGTAGTCAGGATTACTTTTATATAAAGAGATAAATTGGTGATTAGAAGACTGCTTTTTATGTCATATATAGGCACTGGGAGTGCTGAGTTATGTTTTGGGGATATGGTTAATGCCAAGTTGTTTTGATGAATTAGATGAACTGAATATTCAAAGATTATCTGAATTAGATTTGTGATTTTCTTGATCCACAGTGTTGTGGTATATTCTTTACGGAGATTTGCCAAGGCAAGGAATGCCTCAGAGGGCAGGAGTTTCCTTGGACGGGAAAGATATTACATGTGTTTTGGGAAATAGTTCTAAGTCTTCTTACAGATCAGAACAAGTTAGTAGGTTGTTAGGACACCTCAGTGATAGGGAAAAGTAATTGCCTATGCATCATGATAGTTGAAGGTTATGACCAGAGCTAGAGTAGAGTTACTGGTGGGCTAGATGGCTAGCTTTACAGTTGAGTTTACTATTTCAGAGAGGATCAAAGGAAAAACAGTTAAGTGGACCCATAGACGGGAAGAATTGAGGGAAAGTCTTAGTTGGATTAGCTAAGGACTATGCAGTGTCAAATATGAGGTTATTATGGTATAGAGATCAGAGTTGGAATTTGATGGACATTGGGATTAAATGGGAGATTCTAGATGAAACTCATATTAGCCTCTTATTCTCTTCATCTAGGCATCATGAAGATGTACCAGGATCTGAAAGTTTTATATTGGTGACCTGGGATGTTGAGGGACATGACTAAATACGTGGCAAAGTTCTTAACCTGTTAGCAGGTCAAGACAGAGTATTAAGAACCAGTAAGGCCATTGCAGCCTTTGTGTATTCTTAGTGGAAGGACATCGCGATGGGTTTCGTGGTGGGGCTGCCCAAGATAGTGGGCCGATGTGATTTGGTTTGGGTCATTATGGACTAGTATTTAAGTTAGCTCACTTCTATCAGTAAGGACGAGTAATATAGTTGATCAGTATATAGACCTCTATGTGATAGAGGTAGTACACCTTCATGGAATTTGAAGTCTATCTTATTAGATAAGTTCCCTGTACTTACTTCTAAGTCTTGGGGAAGGCTGCAGAAGGCGATGATTTTACAGTTGGAGTTCAGTACAGTTAATTATCCTCAGACTGATGGTAAATCAGAGAGAAAGTTATCCAGTTATTGGAAGAGCACTTTATAAGATGTTGTATGGTAGAGAATGTTTATTGCCCATTCATTGGAATGAGATGGGTGAGATGTTATATCTGGATCTTGAGATAGTTCAGGGGACCATTGAGGTTATTGAAAAGATTAGAGCTTGGATGCTCTCTTCTCAGAGTAAATGGGAAAATTATATTGATTTGAAATGTAGGAATATGGAATTCCAAGTGGAATACTGTATCTTCCTTAGAATATCACCATGGAAAGGGGTGAGGAAATAAGGGCAAGTTGAGCTCTAGATTAGTAAGGACTATTTGAATCCTGGATAGGATTGGTCAAGTTGCCTTTGGGTTGACCTTAGTTTTGGCACTGTCTGCTGTATACAATGTATTTTATATTTCCATGTTGGGGAAAACATGTGTCAGATGAGACTCATGTGTTGAGTCATGAAGATCTGGAACTAGAGGTATAGTTATCCTGTGAGGAATAGCCAGTCCAGATATGAGATAGAAAGAACAAAGTTCGGAAGAACAAAGCCATACCTTGGGTTAAGGTATGATGCAGGAAACAGTGAGGTTGAGGTAGTGACCAGGGAACTGGAATCAGTTATGCGGAATTTATATTCATGGTTGTTCAGATAAATTTCGAGGACAAAATTTCTATAATGAGGGGATACTTGTAACGACCCAAATTTCCTAATAAGGCTTAGGGCCTTGATTAGGGGGCCAGGATTGAAAATCTCGGAATTATATGATTATGTGATATTTATGTGTATCATTATGTGAGATATATTATAATATGACTAGATATTCATGTTTAGGTGTATTAAATATGCATGTGGGCCCATTTTTGTTCAATTGGGCAATTGCATAATTTGGCCATTTTGGGTACATTTGGCATATATGTGGTATTTGTGTGGTGGTTCATTATTATTTGGTTATGCTAGGGCTACTCAGCTCCAGACGATCCTATGAGGCAAGCTAGTGGGAAAGTCACAACGAGTTTCCTACTTCACTCAGAGTGAGTCAAGGGGTATTTAGTACATTACCAGGATATTGGGTAATGGGAATAAATATTTGGTGATAAATTGGGAGTTAGTGAGACCAGGGGGAAATTATGGGAATTTTGACTATTTTATCCCTGATGGGAATTTTTAGGACCCCGAGCATTAGGGTTTTCTTGAGGTTACTTAAGCTTGAAGTAACCTGTCAGAAACATAAAAAGAACGTTCAGTATATTTTCTCTCTCTCCCATTCCATTTTTGACATCGTTAGCATTTTTGAAGGAAACTTGAGTTTTAGGACTCGGATTCAACCGAGAATTGAGGCATAGCGATTCTAGGGAAGATTAAAAGCTTATTAGCTGGAGGATTTAGCGAGAAACGACATAATCAGAGGTAATTTAAGCTTTGAATTCCTGAGTTCTTACTCTGTTCTTGGTGTTCTTGAGTTTTACAAACTCAAGACTTGGATTATGAGTTCCTATGGGGATTTTGGGTATTTGTTGTTGTTTTAATGTTGCTAAGCTATTGGGTGAGCTGTTTGGGGGATTAAAATGTTGATTTGACGGGCTGGGGACCCGTTGGGGTCAGATTTGGAGCTTTGAAGCTCAAAGAACACGAGTTGAGAACCCATAATTCTGGTTTGGGTGCTGTAGCGCTAGGTTGGTAGCGCTACAACACTGGGTGCTCTGTTTGGGGGATGATGTTTTGCCTATAGCGCTGTAGTGCCCAATAGGTAGCACTGTAGCGCTACATAGTCTTTAGAACTTAGTTTTTTTGTACTTTTTCGGGTTTGGCCCGAGGGCTCGGGGGATGATTCCACCACCCTAGGTGGGATTGGAGGTCCGAGAGCGTGGGATTGGATTTTGGAACTTGAACTCATTGAAACACTGTTTATGGTTGTGACTAGGTTATCACTAGGGGCTTGCAAACAGGATCGTGCTCGAGGGTCGTTCATTGGTAATTTGTGCTTGGACCAAAGGTAAGAAAATTGCACCTAATATGTGAGGCATGAGATGCATATGATACATGTGGTTATGGCATGGCATGAATGTTGAATATGGAATTGATCAGAGCTTGAGTCTTTATAATTGTGCATGATTATGATTATGCTTGTGATTATCGATTAAGCATGCTGAATGTCTTATATCTGGATGTTTGAATGTGCATGTCTATGATTATGCTGGTAATTGTTGATGCGGCATGTTGAGTGCTCTATATATGGACATTGATTGCATAGTAAATGCATAGCAGCTTTGCTTATCTGTGTATGGTACTGACTTATTAGTCGGCAACGACCATGGTTTCAGTATTGATTATGAAGCAATGACTTATTATTCAAGTTCGACAATGGTATTGGGCACTAGTAGTATAGTATTGACTTATGAGTCAAGAACGGTATTAGCGTGTTTAACGCAAGCCGAAAAGATTAGATCTAATCGACTTAAGCATTCTCAACATAAGTATGAAATGCTTAACCGACCCTAAGTTCGATGAAAACAAAAGCGCTTATCTAGTCTAAAGGCTAGTTATTTAGTGCCAGTGCTATAAGCTCAGGTGACTGATACGTCACATGGCTAGGAGGGTGTGGGACCTCAGAGATAGACTTATCAGGCATCTAAACAGAGATAGACTTATCAGTCATCTATAAAGAGATGGACTTATCAGTCATTTACACAGAGATAGACTTATCAATCATCTATATAGAGATGGACTTATAAGTCATCTACACGAGGTAGACTTATGAGTCATCTATATGGAGATAGACTTATCAGTCATATAAACAGTGATAGGCCTATCAGTCATCTACACAGGGATAGACTTATTAGTCATCTATACATAGTATGACTTATTAGTCGCCTATTCAGAGAGAGACTTATTAGTCGTCTACCTCAGAGAGACTTATTAGTCATCTACCTTAGAGAGAGAGACTTATTAATCATCTACTCAGAGCACATGACACCACAAACATTTATTTGTACCTACTTGCATGCATGAGTAGGTATTACTGCTAGGCATGCTTATTGTGATTCAGTGACATGTTATTACCTATTCATGAGCATATTGAGTTTTCTTGCTAAGCTTTGGCTCACAGGTTCTATTTGGTGCAGGTAAAGAAAAAAGAAAGCTGGACCATCCTTGAGTTGGAGAGCTTAGGTGACGATGTGTACATGTGCGGCTGCTCGACCACCACAACTGAGGGTTTAAAGAAGAACTAGGGTTAAGCCCTATTTTGTCGCTTAGGTTGGCTGGTTGTAAATCTTTTGTTGTAATTAACCTTTAAATGATATTTTTGGGATCCCAATGTATACAGTAAACGTTTTAGTGAAACGTTGGATCTTTGACCAAACTTTTTAACCCTAAACTATTAATCGTACTTAGTTACACGATTATGGCCAAATGACTTGGTTAACAAGTTTATCACTGTTTAAAATGCACAACGTAATAGTCCCTGGGTAGTAGGGCGTTACATATGCTATGGCTCATTGAATATCTGGTTATTTGTCTTGCGATTGATTGATTATCACCATTGATTATGCTATACTGTTATGGTTTTCTTGTTGGGCCTTGGCTCACGGGTGCTACGTGGTGTAGGTAAAGGCAAAGGTAAGGTGGATCAACCATGAGTTGGAGAGCTCTGGGGGTGAGGTGTACATTGTCAGCTGCTCGTCCACCACGGTCGAGGGAAAGTACAGGGACAGAAGCCTAAAACTTATATTTTGCCATTAGAGTGGCCACTGATTATATATAACTTTTGAGAGGTTGTAAATTGTCTTTTAAACCCTATTTTTTGGATCCCATGTACCAAACATTTATTTTAATGAAAATTTACCATCTATGATCATAATCTTTTAATCCTAACCTGACTATGACTTTAGGATCACATTTTTATTCAAATGACTTGATTTGCAAGTCTTGCATTATTTCAAATACATAGTGTAACGGTCTTGGTTATCCAGGGCGTTACAACTGGGTATCAGAGCGGTCTAGGTTTAAGGGTTCCTGAAGACTGGCTGGACATGTACACTCGCCTCTAAAAACGAGCTGGACTCATGGTTTGGTAATTTTATACATGTGATTATATGCTTAAATGCTTGAATGAAATATAAATGCTTTACTACATGATTAATAGGGAGCATGACATACTGATAAGGTCTGGCCCTTGAATGATGTGTCATGATAATGAGGTGTGCTTATTAGCATTGCTGTTGCTTGTGAGTGAATATTTAAATGATTATTTGCATCTTGATTTCTTGTGGTTCGTTAAGTTCCAATGGTGGATCATGGAAAGATAGTTACCCTGTCATCATTGTTTGACCGTCGAGTCTTTGATTGCAGATAAACTTGGATAACTATTCGTCCAAGGCAATCTATATGAATAGCCATCACAGGGTCTGAGGCTAGAAATGATGACCAGGGCCAGAACCATCCTATAGTCTCTGAGAATTGGCAGTAGATACTTGCAGACATGGAAGCCAGGTTGCGGAGCCAGGAAGAGCAAATCTGTCTTCTAAGACAGCAGGCTTCGTCGGGGAGTGCTGCACCTATTTTGCCACCTATTGTGGAACTAGTTGTACATATACCTGAGGTTGGGAACAGGTGGGAGCCACTGTATGAGCGGTTTAGGAGACAACATCCTCCAACCTTTGAGGGAGGACCAAATCCACTAAAGGTTGAACAGTGGATGAGTAGATTACTTCTATCTTGGATTTTAAGAGGCTAGAAGGTAATGACAGGGTGGCCTATGCCACCTATATGCTTTGAGAGGATGCCTGTATCTGGTGGGAAGTGGCATCACAGACCAGAGATGTCTCTACTCTGAGTTGGGATGGGTTCAGAGACTTGTTCAGGCAGAAGTACTATAATCTCATCGTTAGGTCAGCGAAGGTGAATGAGTTTATAGGGTTGGTGCAGGGAAACATGACAGTTACAGAGTACGCCCTGAAGTTTGATAGACATGCAAAGTTTGCACCAGACTTAGTGCCTACTGATGCAGCTAGACAGGACAGATTTATTAGAGTGCTTAATGCAATGATAGCCCGATATGTGAGAATTACAACAGTACCTGGGGGGACGACTTATGCCCAGGCTATTGAGAAGGCTCTTACCAGTGTGGAGGCGGAGAATAAGATTTGGAGGGAGAACGCTACGAGATGGGAGGTTCACAGGGTAGTGCCTCCATATTCAGGGTATGGTAGGGGTGGAGGCCCATGTGATCTGAAGAGGAAGACCCCTGACACTTCGACCGTTGCTGATCCTGATAGAAGGGGTCGAGGTGCTCAGGGTGGCTATCAGGGAGGCGGTGAGACATGGAGAAGCTACCCAGAGTGCACAAGGTGCAGAAGACACCATTAGGGCGAAAGTCAGGCGAAGGCCTGTGTAGAGTCCAAGAATTTTACTTAGCTAGTTAGATAGTAGTAGTAGTAGTAGTAGTAGTAGTAGTAGTAGTAGTAGTAGTAGTAATAGTAGTAGTAGTAGTAGTAGTAATAGCTAGTAGTAGTTATAGTATGTTTATTACTGTGGAATTTGGTTCAAGCCGGGACTTAGTTGAACATTCGTAGCAACACTTATAGATTTTATAAGTTTAAACTATAGTTTAAGAATATTAATTATAACATAAGGTTTGATTATTATAGTTGATCATGAAGATGATATTTATTATATTATAAGGTTTAGATAAAACTAATAAGATCATGACACTTGTCATGTGCATGTTTATTGAGAAATTAAAGTATTTTTGTGGAATAATTTTATAAGAGGAATATTTGAAAATCCCAGAATCTGCCAGCAGCTTTAAAATTGTTATATGACTTAGTCAAAGTTGTTTACTCAATTCAAGTTAGGCTGAAAAAGTGCAATTACATGTATAATATTTCAGCGTATGCCGATATATCGCAGCTCTAGGGGCGATATATTGCCACAAGGGGAATACGAATAACACTTAACTTCACACGAACGTTTTGACGAGCCTCGGGAATACAAGCCTAGGCGATATATCGCCTACCATGGGCGATATATCTGCTCTAGGGCAAGATTTTTAAACATTTTTGAAACCAAGCTCATTTTAATCCTTAACCTCTTAGCAAGCCTCTGAATCTTTTGATCGAGTCTTAAGCCTCTGCTGAACGAATATTCAAATGTTTTTCAATTAAATAGTCATTATTTTATTCAAGCTAAAATAAGATATTTTGATTCTTGAACTCTATAAATAGGACCTAGTACCCAACCATTTCTTTCATTCTTCAAGCTGAGTTCAGAGCCTTCAAGCTGCTAGGTTTACTTTAGAGTGTTAAACACTTGGGTTGGGGTTATAAGCTTTATCATCTTAAGCTTATTAAACACTTGGGAAGTAAGGTTAATAGAGTGTTTTTCGATATCAAGGTGTAGTTCAGTTATAGTACATTCAAAGGTATTTCTATTCCTAGTTCATTTCTGTATGTTTCATTAGTTTCTTGTAATTTTCTCTACTCAAATCCTAACTCGCTGTTTTCCATTCTTGGTTAGGTATTTAAGTTTTTTGAACTTAAGATTTCTTGTCGATAAGTATCTTCTCGGTGGTTTAGTTCATTTCTTTTCATCTCTTTTCTTTTAGAAATACTCACCTTCTCATTGTTGGTTTTAGGAGTGTTCCAAAATCCCGTCCTAGTACTCACATCCCGGTATTGGTAAGGAAAATAGGATAGTTTCTATATGATTATGTGATATGTGTTATGTATAATATGTTATGATAATTTTATGTTATGTTATGTTTTTATTTAGGGCTTATAGTTGTTTAGTTAGCAAGCCCTAGTGTTTATCATTTTTATGTTTAAAGTTATGATTTACCCTACCTCAGATATTAGACAGGGGCCCTAGATGGGTTATCATATACTACCATGTGATCTAACATACCTCAGATATTAGACAGGGGACATAGATGGTTTATCACATGTCATAATGGCCATTAATAGTGTAGTCCTACATGGCATACGTCTTTATAGTCACATGTTTATGTTTATGTGTATGTTTTATGCTTTTAGTAGATTTTCCTTGCTGGGCATTAGGCTAATTCCTTTATTTTTATATGTGTAGGAAAATAGTTACGACGGCGGAAAGATTCTTGGCAACTTTGGATTGTGTATTGAGGAATAATGGATTCGGTGGACAGCGTGAACGATTCGAGGACGACGTTAATTTCAGTCTTTTTATTATGTTTATATGTATTTTTCGCACTTGGTTTTGTAACAAATTTATTTAATATTTAAGATATGTTTTATTTTTAAAACAATGGGATCCCATACACCGTGTTTGTGTATTTCAATTTTTACTTTATAGTTTTTAATAAAGTTATGAATGTTTCATATGTATGTTTTCTTAGGAATAGTGTCTATGTATAAGCAGTTTTAATGGTCCAAAGTCTAGAATTAGTTGGGTCATTACAACCTGTTATGTATGCGTGGTGGTGGGACACCTCAAGTAGGACTAGCCAATAGTGAAGAAAGAGGAAGTAGGAAAGGTGGACAGCTTGACTCCAGCTCGAGTGTTCACCTTGACGCAGGCAGAGGCCGAGGCTAGTCCCTCAATGATGACAGGTCACTTTTCTAGCACTAGCTCTCCTTTTACTGTATTGATTGACTCTGGTGCTACACATTTGTTTGTATTTATTAAGGTAATTGATAGATTGTGTAGACCTGGTGAGTATTATATTGTGGGGTTTTGGACTATACTACCTACAGGGGAATTAGTGGTGTTTAGGAGGTGGATTAGAGCACTGCCAATGATGGTTGATGGTAGGGAGCTATCAATAGACTTGATTGAGTTAGGTATGGAGGATTTTGACATGATTCTTGTGATGGAATGGCTGGTCAGATATAGGGCTACCATTGATTGTAGGAAGAAGATGGTGAGCTTTGAGCTTGAGGGAGAGGATCCCTTTGTTTTCGTGGGTGCGGGGTAGGGACCACGCATACCCATGATATCAGTAGTGAGAGTTAGAGACCTATTACAGGAAGGTTGTATAGATTACCTAGCTAGCACGGTGGATACTACTAGAGTTTTGCCAGCAAGACCGAGAGAGACCAGATTAGTTCGTGAGTTCTTGGATGTGTTCCCTGAGGATTTACCAGGACTCCTGCTGCACAGGGAGATTCAATTCATTATTGAGCTAGCGTCGGGGACTGAGCCAGTGTCTAGAGCACCATATAGGATGGCTCCAGCAGAACTGAAGGAATTGAAGATACAGTTACAAGAACTTCTTGATTTGGGGTTTATCCGGCCTAGCTACTCGCAATAGGGTGCTCCAGTTTTATTTGTGAAGAAGGACAGGACTTTGAGGATGTGTATAGACTATAGGGAGTTGAACATGTTGACCATCAAGAATAAGTACCCCTTACCAAGGATCGATGACTAGTTAGATCAGTTGCAGGGAAAGACGGTGTTCTCGAAGATTGATCTTCGATCTAGTTATCACCAGCTGAGGATCGAGGACAAGGATATACCGAAGAAGACCTTCCAAACGAGGTATGGGCATTATGAGTTCTTAGTCATGTCGTTTGGTTTGACCAATGCCCGAGCAACATTTATGGACTTGATGAACAGGGTGTTCACGGAATTCTTGGATCAGTTTGTGATTGTCTTCATCAACGTCATCCTAGTGTACTCCAGTTCAGAGGCAGAGCATGAACAACACCTCCAAAAGATCTTGTAGTGGTTGAGAGAGCATCAGTTGTATGTCAAGTTTAAGAAGTATGAGTTTTGGCTACCAGAAGTGACATTCATTGGGCATATTGTTGGTGAGGATGGGATTAAGGTGGATCCATCTAAGGTGGAGGCAGTGAGAGATTGGTCAAGGCCAAGGAACACCTCAGAAGGTTAGGAGCTTCCTCGGGTTAGCGGGTTATTACAGGTGGTTTGTGGAAGGGTTCTCAAAGATTGCTGCACCGATGACAGAATTGACACGAAAGAATCTGAAGTTCGTCTGGTCAGACAAGTGTGAGAGTAGCTTCCAGGAATTGAAGCGACGACTTATTACCACACCTGTGTTGAGTCTTCCTTCAGAGGATGGAAAGTTTGTTGTATATTGTGACGCATCGAGACTGGGATTGGGCTGTGTGTTGATGCAGAATGAGAAGGTTATCACTTATGCATCACAACAGTTGAAGGAGTATGAGCAGCGGTACCCTACCCATGATCAGGAATTGGCAGCAGTGGTATTCGCACTAAAGGTGTGGCGACATTATCGTATGGAGAGAAGTGGGAGATATACACCAATCACAAGAGTTTGAAGTATTTCTTCACCCAGAAGGATCTGAACATGAGGCAGAGGTGTTGGCTGGAGTTGGTGAAGGATTATGATTGTGATATCATTTACCATCCAGGGAAAGCCAATGTAGTGGCAAATGCATTGAGCCGGAGGGGCTGGGGGTAGTTATTTAGCCCTGCTCATATATCGAGAGAGTTGGTAGAGGAGATGTCCAGAGCGAGTATAGAACTAGTTGTGGGCCAGTTAGTCAATATTACCTTACAATCAACCCTGTTAGAGCAGATTAAAGAGAGTAAGATGGTGGATGCACAGATTCAGGAAGTTAGAGGGAAGGTCTTAGCTGGAGTAGCTAAGGACTATTCTATTTCAGAGACTGGATTATTGCGATATAAGGGTCGAATATGTGTTCCGAATGATATGGGGATTAGACGAGAGATACTCGATGAATCCTATACTACACCATACTCACTCCATCTAGGTACCACGGAGATGTATCAGGATCTACAGACGTTGTATTGGTGGCCTGAGATGAAGAAGGATGTAGTGGAGTACGTGGCAAAGTGTTTAACTTGTCAACAGGTGAAGGCTCAGCATCAGCGGCTAGCGGGGTTTCTACAGGCTTTGGGTATTCTCGAGTGGAAATGGGAGGACATTACGATGGATTTTTTGGGAGGTTTACCAAGGACAGTGAGGCTGCAAGACTCAATGTGGGTTTTAGTGGACAGATACACCAAGTCAGATCACTTTCTACCAGTGAAGTCGACTTATATTATGGATCAGTATGCAGAGCTGTATGTGAGGGAGATTGTACGTCTCCATGGGGTTCCCAAGTCTATAGTGTTAGATTGAGATCCTATCTTTACCTCCAAGTTTTGGGGTGGTTGCAGAAGGCTATGGGGACTTAGTTGAAGTTTAGTACGACCTTTCATCCTCAGACTGATGGACAGTCTGAGAGGACGATTTAGGTATTGGAGGACATGCTCTGAGTGTGCGTGATAGATTTTGAGGGGTCTTGGAGTAAGTATCTCCCGTTAATTGAGTTTTCATACAACAACAGTTACCAATCAATGATTGGAGAAGCTCCATACGAGATCTTATATGGGAGGAGATGTAGATTGCCCATCCATTGGGATGAGATGGCTGAGAAGAAGTATTTTGGACTGGACATGGTTAAGAAGACTAATGAAGCTATCGAGAAGATTCGAGCCCGAATGCTCACTTTGCAGAGCAGACAGAAAAGCTATGCTGATCCTAAGCGTAGGGACGTGAAGTTCCAGGTGGGGGACCATGTGTTTCTATGAGTCTCACCACTTCTAGGGGTGAGAAGGTTTGGGAAGAATGGAAAGCTAAGCCCTAGATTCGTTGGGCATTTTGAGATCCTGGAGAGGATCAGGCAAGTGGCCTATAGGTTGGCATTGCCACCGTCATTGTTGGGAGTACATGACGTATTCCACATTTCTATGCTTTCGAAGTACGTCTCAGATACAACTCATGTGTTTAAGTATGAGGATTTAGAATTACAGACAGGTGTCTAATGAGGAGTGACCGGTCCAGGTCTTAGATAGGAAAGAAAAGGTTCTACGGAACAAGACAATTCCTCTAGTTAAAGTGTTATAGAGGAATAGCAGGGTCGAGGAACCGACCTGGGAGCTTGAGTCAGCAATGCGGGATCAGTATCCCGAGTTATTCAGGTAAATTTCGAGGACGAAATTCTCAGTAGGAGGGGATAGTTGTAATGGCCCAAAATTGCTAATAAGGCTTAAGGACCTTAATTAGCGTGCCAGGAGGGCATAATTGGTATATGTGTGATTTAATGGTTTAATGCATGATTATGTGGCATGCATGATTAATATGATTATATGACCATGTGACATGCATGTTTGTGAGTATTAGATATGCATGTGGGCACTTTATAGCTTATAAGGGCATATTTGTAATTTTGGCCTGTTGTGGGCATAAATGTGATTATATGTGATAAATTGATGAGACCACATTATTATGTTGATATATTTGCAGCACATGGCTCTAGACGGTCCTAGTGAGCAGATTCGCGAAATAGTCACAGTGGAGATTAATACCCGGCTCGGGGAAAAGGCTGGGGGTATTTTAGGGAATTTAGAAAATATCTTGGGAATTATTGGAAATTGAATAAATAATTGGTAATTAATTGGAGGACGGGATTAGTGGGTAAATATTAGGAACATTTGAGGAATTAACGGGAACTTGGAGAAATGATCATTTTACCCCTAGGGAAAACTTGAGGATTAGTTCATTTAGAAAGGCAATAGGGTCTTTTGCCTAGAAACTAAGGGATATACTCAGAACTTAGGACTAATGCAGAAAGTGGTAGAAACATCTCAAAATCTTCTCTCATCTCTCTCACGGTTTCACTCTCTTTCCCTTTCTCTCATTGTGCTTGAAGATGAGCAAGAGAAGGGGCAGAAGCTTAGGCTATGAGTTGGTATTCTTTGACGGAAATTGAAGGAAAACAGAAAGGAAAACTAGGGGGAATGAAGCTTGAAATTTAGCTAGAACTTGTGAGTTTGCAAGCATAATTAAGGTAAGTTCATAACATGGTTTATTTGGAGAATTTAGTTTATTATAATGGGATTTAAGTTAAGTAATTGAATGATGAATTTCCACTGACTTGGGATAGAAACTTCAGTCTGATTTGTGGTGGTTTTATGTTTAAATATGTGAATTAAGATCTTGAATTTGTAGCTAGCTTGGTGTTGAGTTAGGGAGGTTTGTTAGGGGGGATTCTTGGGGAGAGTTGGCTGGGAGAAGTATGTGAAAACCTAGATCTTCTCGGTTCGAAGGGGGTGCGCCATGACCCAACCCTGGGGCACCATAGTGTGTGTGGCCTTCTGGCCCTGGGATGCTCTCTGAGATAGGGGCGCGCCGCGACCCACTAGGCCAAGTCGTGGCCCGCCTCCCCTTTGGCTTGGGTCCTTGCTCTCTGACTTGTGGGAAAGTCGCGACCCACTAAGCCAGGTCGTGACCCGCCTAGGGTTTTTAGCCTTAGAACGGTTTCTAGAATTGATAAGGCTTGGGGGTTCGAACCTAGGCGCTTGGGAAAATTTCTACTACCCAATTTGGTAGAAATTGAGGTCCCTGAGGCTAGTTTCTGTCTCGTAAGTATTTATTTTGATTGGTAGTTAACAATTACCCATTGGACACTATGACTAGGTTTATCGCCAAGGCTCGGAGCTAAAGATTGTGCTTAGAACCATTTTCATTTTCTCTGTTCGGAATTAAAGATAAGAAAACTGTACCCTTGAGTGGTTGTAATGGGGCTGAGTTTCCCAATACTTGAACATGTTTATTGTATGGCTAAATGAATGGTTTAGCATATGAAAATGAACGGGCTAAGAGAGTCGGGGGCTGATAATTTGCGCATAGGAGGCGGCTTGTCCACTGTGAGCTGGGGTAAGCTAGATAAACACTTGACTCGACCTAAGCAAGCCAGAGTCAGTGGATTAAACAGAGGGTGCAGCCTAAGGGCGTCGACCCTGAGTATTGCATATTGATTGAGATGAATTATTGGATTTATATGTTTAATGTTGATAGTTTGATGCTTTGGTTATTGAATATCTAGTTATCTGTCTTGCGATTGATTGATTATCACCATTGAATATGCTATACTGTTATCGTTTTCTTGCTGGGTCTTGGCTCATGGGTGCTACGTGGTGCAGGTAAAGGCAAGGGTAAGGTGGATCAACCATGAGTTGGAGAGCTCTGGGGTAAAGGTGTACATTTTCAACTACTCGTCCACCACGGTCGAGGGAAAGTACAGGGACAGAAGCCTAAAACTTATATTTTGTCATTAGAGTGGCCATTGATTATATATAACTTTTGAGAGTTTGTAAATTGTCTTTTAAACCCTGTTTTTGGGATCCCATGTACCAAACATTTATTTATAGAAAATTTACCATCTATGATCAAAAAAATTTAATCTTAACCTGACTATGACTTTAGGATCACATTTTTATTCAAATGACTTGATTAGCAAGTCTTGCACTATTTTAAACACACAGTGTAACAGTATTGGTTATCCAGGCCGTTACAATTTCCTTCAATTCTCTTAGGGAGGGTCTCCCTAATACCGCATTGAAGGCCGAGGCACAGTCTACCACAACAAAGTTTTCCATTACGGCGCTTTTTCTGGGTTGCTCTCCCATTGTGAAGGCTAACTCGATTGCGCCTATGGGCTGTATCGAGTCTCATATAAACCCATACATGGAGGTATTGCAGGGCTTTAGGTTCCTAATGCTCAGTCCCATCTTTTCTAAAGCTGGGCGATATAGGGTGTCTACAGAGCTCCCGTTGCCCACCAGGACCCAATGCACCCTCATGCTGGCAAGTTGTACAGTTAGCACGAAGGGATCGTTGTGCGGAAAATGCACACCCCGTGCATCTTCTTCGGTGGAGGTTATTAAGTTGTTCTCCCCCTTAAAACTCTTTGGGGGTCGTTGCTCCAAACTTAAGACACATGGAGGTGGGCTTCGCTTGGCTTCCTTGGCATATCTGTCTCGCCCTTTCCTTGATTCGCCTTCGAATCCTGGCCCTTCGATGATGCTACTAACCTCTCCTTGCACCTATGGGGCTACATCTCATGCCTGTGGTGAGGGTAGTTCTTCTTCTAGTCTTTGATTTTCTCTACGAACGTATTTACCCAAGTGTCCCCTGCGTACAAGCTCTTCGATTTTTACCTTCAAATGTGTGCATTCCGTAGTGGTGTGGCCAATCTCTTTATACTGACAATACTTACTGGGGTCTGTTTTTTATATATCTTTCTTCATTGGCAGGGGTCTTCTGAAGGGGACCTAATTCTCATTCGTGATGAAGATATGTTCCCTAGTATGTGTTAGGTCAGTATAAAATGTGTATGGAGTTTTTCTGTGTTCACCAACACGTTGGGGCTGCCAAGGACGATCATCTTTGGACCCTTCGTAGACCCTCTTTTTCTTTGCGCTATATAGGCCTTCACGGATTGAGGGTTTTAGGGATGACTCGCTCTTCCCAGCCTTAAGACTTTCGTGACCATCCTCAACATGGAAGCATTTTTGTGACCGTTCGTAGAAATCGTCTAAGTCAGTGACCTCCCTCTTTAGCATGTTATCCCATAGCTTACTACCCGGGCACACTTCGGCTGTAATGGACATTTTTAACACCCCACAGGCTAAGCTTCCTACTTTGGCTGCCTCCACATTGAACCTATGGATATACCTTTTTAGGCTCTCTCCTTTTCCTTATTTTATGTTAGTGAGGTTGGTGCCTGGCATGGTGTAATCATGCATAGTGTGATGTTGCTAGAGAAATTCGTGAAATTTTTTTTGCCAAGACCTGATGGACCCTAGCCAAAGTCTCTTGAACCACTTGTACACAGGACCCTTTAACATGACAGCAAAGAAGTGTCATCTGGCTCTGCCATTAATTCCCCTTAACTTCATTAGGTCATTGAACGCGTCAAGATGGTATTTTGGATCTGTATTGCCCTCTTAAGGGGTCATGTGAGGCTCTTTGAAGTTGGCTAGGAGCTGCACGACTTGGATTTCCCTAATGAGGGGTGATTCGTAATAGAAATCGTCATCGACAGCATGCCCCCAGAGCGGTGATTATTTTGCTCCGTAGGCTGCTCATCTCGGTGTCTAATTCTTGCCTCCTTTTGTTGAAGGAGTCAAAGGAAATAAAAGATTACAACTCTAAACAAGAAATACAAGAAAATAGAAAAGAATAGTAAGATGAAAAAACAATAGTAGAAAATAAAAACAAGAACAAGAAGAAAGAACACTCTCACTCACACCACCAAAGTGAAGAGCATTGGAGTTCACCAACTTGAACAAGGTTTGAAACCTTTATACAAAAATTTATTTCCCCTAACTCTAGCACTAAATGAACTCTCACAATTTGGAAATAGGTCTGTGGAATTATCAAGCCTCTAGGTGTTTTCTAGCCAAGTGCTCTAGTGGATAGAAAAATTGTGTCTTACAAGTGAGCAATCTACTATTTATAGAGTTTTGAAACACCCTTTGAATTTCAAATTCCACCAACCCCCATGACTGTTACCAATGATTAATTGAATGTTTATGGAATTAAAAAGGAGATTTGGGAGTTATTTGAGTTGTTAGATCCGTTCAAGAAAATTGGAAAATACTAAAAATTTGGCAGCCAACCCTCCTCGTCGTGGCCACGGACATTTCTGGCCGCGACCACCAATGCCCTTGGCTGCGGCCACTGGCCTTTTCCAGCACATATCTTTGTGCTATTTTTTCCAAATGGTTTCAAACAATTACGAATTGATTTTGTAACCCCCAAACACATTATTGGGGTTAGAACCAAATCTCCAATAACCATTTTACTTATGGCTTTGACAAATTCAAATCAAAATTGTGTAACAAAAAATCTACACAATAATGGGCAATATTTGGGAGTTACAAATTTGTTACTAAAATTGTAACTCTCAAATATGTTACACATTTGTATTGCACACTATACAAAATTTTGTAACTCTCATTTGTATGTTACAACATGTGACACTCTTTGTCACATTTGTTTAATCTAAAATATTATATTATAAAACAATATAGCATTCCCCCACTAGATTAAATAGTTATCTATTGTAACACTTATTTAATCAATCAACATTATATTTTAAAATATAACATATCCCCCACTTGATTAAATAATAACTCTTTCTTAAAGAAGTCATTGCATTGGTGCATAAAGTAAAGTGTTTTTTAACTTGAACTTTACTATAGTGTAATTATCACAAAATTTGTTGAAAATTTGGTTGCACTAGGCATTGAACCATCTTTCCATGATAAAAAATCGGTGATAACACACACACACATTTTCCATGTTCACTTGAGACATCTATGTCTCGCTTTGCACCGTTAATGGTCATGTGCACTTTCCATTCATGGACGTTCTTGAGAGGCGGCACTACCAATTCTCATGAGAGGCTGAACCACCCCTATATGTCCATATAGGTAGAACTCTTATAGTATTTTGTTACCAAAAATACATGTCTTCACAAAATAATAAAATACCTCACAAGTGAATATTAAAACACCTCTCGATTTTAACCCTCAATTTGGTAACTCACAAGTACTCAACATCTCAGATGGGACTATTTTGAGTACAACTAATATTCACTTGATTGACTTGTGATTACCTATTGAACTTAACACTAGATAACTAGTGTTAACATAGGTTACTGTTGACGGTAAGAACTCGTCAACTAAGTTAGATCAAGAACTTTGTGAGTTATAAAAGAAGAGAACTTAAATCGACTGAACTTCAAGCAAACTTTCTTGTGATTTCAAGAACACAAAACATAAATGCTAGAATTTTAGTACAGAAAATAGAGAGATCGTAGAATGTATGTTTTCATTAGCAATGAATGGTTACAAAACTCTCAAAATTTGACCCCCTTCTCAGGTGAAGGGAGGTCATATTTATTGTAGAGCACTATTGACTCACTGTACATGGTGATCCCTGGGGAACATGACCCTACATAGGCAATATACAAATGGTAGTGGTTCCAAGAGTGTGGTGGTCAGCTCCATAACATGCCAAGGGTCTGTAGGAGCGCGCCAATTTTAGTACCTGGATGTACCTCCACTATCTGTTTCGTACAGACGCTAGAAGCTAGTTACGAAGGAGCCACTTCATATACCTTGCTCGTATGACCACTACTTGTCTAGCATGGAGATTAGGATCAGACATCTGGGGTTTTCAAAGCCATACCCTCGTACGTACTTCGTACTTACACGATCTCTTTGGGTCATGTGTGGGTTATTACCCTCACAAGGCATCCTATCCTTTTAATATTTGAATGTTCCTCCTTTGCTCATATAGTTTCTCCTTTGGTGACACCTGCCATGGAAAGCAAGGTGTTGTGAGGCTACGTGGTGTGAGGCGCCGTGTAGTTGCTTGGCACGCGAGGCGAGGGGTAGTAACTTGGGGCACAACTTCGTGCGCGAGGCGAGGGGCAACTACTTGGCTCACTCCTTGGTGGACAAGGCGAGGGTGCAGCTACTTGGTGCCCTGCTTGGGGTGCAAGGCGAGGGTGCAGCTATTTGGCACACTACTTGGTGCGCGAGGCGCAAGAAGAGGGTCTCTCAGGAGTACAACTACTTGGCACGCGAGGCATGAGAAAAGGGTCTCGTGAAGTGTAACTGCTTCGCGTGCAAGGAGCGGGACGAGGGTCTCGCAAGGTGCACCTGCTAGGGGCATGAGGAGCAAGATGAGGGTTTTGTGGGGTGCGCCTGTTTGTTGTAGGAGGGACGAGACGAGGGTCTCGCGAGGTGCTGCAGCTTGGTGAGACGAGGCACCATGTGTCTAATGGGGCTTCACCTGGCGAGGCTTCCCAACACATGTCTTGGGGTGTAGGCACATGTTCATATTTAGAGCGGGTATAGAGTTGGTGGTTGGTCAGTTAGCCAACATCACTCTTCAGTCTACACTCCTTGAGAGGATCAAGGAGGCGCAGGGGAAAGATTCCCAATTGAAGGGTCACAGGGAGAACGTCTTAGTCAGAGTGGCTAAGGACTTCTCTATCTCGGAGATGGGGTTAATGAAGTACAAGGGTCGAGTCTATGTTCTGATGGATTCTGATATCCGGCGGGAGATCTTAGATGAATTGCATACCACTCCCTATTCCTTACATCCAGGTACAACGAAAATGTACCAAGATCTGAGAGCATTGTATTGGTGGTCGGGCATAAAGAGAGATGTGGTGGATTATGTGTCCAAGTGCTTAACTTGTCAGCAAGTCAAGACTGAACATCAGAGGCCAGCAGGGTTGCTGCAACCTCTAGGGATACCAGAGTGGAAATGGGAGGATATTACAATGGACTTCGTGGTTGGCTTGCCGAAAACCTTGGGACAACATGACTCAGTGTGGGTGATTGTGGATAGGAATACCAAGTCTGCCCACTTTTTACCAGTCAGGACAACTTATACTGTGGAGTAGTATGCCGAGTTATATGATAAGGAAATTGTTCGACTTCATGGGACTCCGAGGTCGATAGTATCTGACAGGGACCCCACCTTCACCTCCATGTTTTGGGGGAGTCTACAGAAAGCTATGGGCACACAATTACGGTTTAGTACCGCTTATCATCCCCAGACAGATGGATAGTCTGAGAGGATCATTTAGATATTGGAGGACATGTTTCGAGCCTGTGTGCTGGATTTTGGGGGATCTTGGAGTAAGTATCTCCCTTTCTTTGAGTTATCGTAAAACAATAGTTATCAGGTGACTATCAGAGTGGCTCCGTATGAGATGCTATATGGGAGGAAGTGCAAATCACCTATCCATTGGGACGAGACGGGTGAGAGGAGGAACTTAGGTCCTGAGATGGTTCAGAGGACCAATGAGGCGGTTAAAAAGATTAGAGCTTGAATGCTCGCCTCCTAGAGTCGCCAGAAGAGTTACTCAGACCTGAAACACAGGGGCGTGGAATTTTGGGTTGGTGACCATGTGTTCCTTAAGGTTTCACCTTTGAGATGAGTGAAACGGTTTGGTGTTCGGGGCAAGCTGAGCCCTAGGTTTGTTGGCCCCTTCGAGATACTTGAACAGGTTGGAGGGGTAGCTTATAGATTGGCGATGCCTCCAGCCTTATCAGGGGTTCATGATGTGTTTAACGTGTCCATGCTCCGGAAGTATGTGTCTGATTCGACGCATATACTAAGTTATGGGAATTTTGAGTTGGACCAGGATTTGTCTTACGATGAGAAGCCAGTTCTGATTCTTGACCGGAAGGACAAAATCTCGTGGAGAAAGACCATCGCCTTGGTGAAAGTGTTGTGGAGGAACATCAAGGTTAAGGAGGCGACGTGAGAACTTGAGTCAGAAGTGTGGGAGTGGTATCCCGAGTTGTTCTGGTAATTTCGAGGACGGAATTTCTGTAAGGAGGGGATAGTTGTAATGACCCAATTTTGCTAATAAGGCTTAGGGCCTTGATTAGCGTGCCTGGAGGGAAATAAGTGATTTATTATTATAATATCTGAATTTGTGTGAATATGTGATTAGTGATGCATGTTTAGGTGGATTAAATATGCATGTGGGCCTTGTTTGGTTATTAGGGGCATGTTTGTAATTTTAGCCCGTTGAGGGCATAAATGTGATAATTGTAATAATTGTGATATACATGTGATATATCTGTGTTGCACGATCCGAGACAGTCCTGAGGAGCGGTTAGGTAGAAAGTCACAACTGGGTCGAAAACCCGACTCGGGGCGAGTCGAGGGGTAATTCAGGTATTAGACGTTTTATGGGGTTATCGGGTGATGGAAATAAATTTTTGGAGATATATGTGAAGATAGAATGTTTGGGATTGAATATTGGGGAAAGTTACCATTTTTCCCTCAGGGACGGTTTTGGCACCCCGAGCTTTGAGGTAACCTTAGAAACTTAAGTTACATAAAATAAAATTGGAGAAGTGTTCAGAAGCCAAGGAAACCAACTCTTTCCTTCTCTCTCTTTTGGAGTCTCTTCCTTTGGAAGCTTGGGGAAAATTTGGTGGAAACTAATCAAAACTAAGGAATTGGGCTGGGAATCTTGGGAGCTAGAAGCTTGAAGCTAAGGACCTAATTTAGAGACTCAACTCAGCTCAAGGTAAGCTTTAATCTTAGTGAATTGTAATGGTTTTAAGCAGAAATTCTAGAGCATTGCATGTGTGTTGAGTGAAGAATTGACTTTGAGTTTGATGAGGTTTAGAGCTTGAATTCTTGTTGGGTTTTGTTGCTGAATCCATAGTATAACTTCTGCGATGATTAGCTTGAGTTGTTGGGTTGATTTTGGGGTGAATTGGATTGGTTTTCGTGGTAAAAATGGTGAGTTTTTCTGGACTTGAGGGGTCAGGTCGCGGCGCTGTTCTTGATGAGCCGCGGCCCCTTAGAACAATGGGGCATCTGGAAATGGAGGCGCGTCGCAGCGCCCTTCAAGAAGGGCCGCGACACGTGTAGGCTGAAATGAGGCAGGGCCTCGGGTTGAGCTGGGGGCCGCAGCATGAGTTCTTAGGGCCGCAACACTTAGTGCATTTTTGGGGTTTAAAGAGGTTTTAGGCTCGGGAATTCAATAGTTAAGGCTCGGGATGGATTTTATCACCCGGATTGATAGAATTCAATGTCCCGGAGACTAGAATTATGACCCAAAGTTATTTAATGGATTAGAACTTGATGGATGGATATTGTTGGTGTGTTGTGACTAGGGTTTCAGCGGGGCTCAGACTAGGGGACTGTGCTAAGGACATCGGTGCTGAGTGTCACGGGCTGACATTTTGACAGCGGAAATGCCCGTGCGGCACCTTGACTCCTCTGAGCCAAGGTCAGCCTTCCAACCTTTCGAATAACAATGGGCACATTTTTCGCGCGACCGTGTGCCTCTGCACTCTTCCGTCTCTCGAACAACTCTAGTTGAGTCATGCTCTTCAGCATCTATGAGTTCAATCATGCATCAAGGCTATCTAGCCAAGACACTCACACTGTCCATAGGTTCTCACTATGGCAAGGAAAATCCCAACACCGATGCTCACCCAGACATTCACAAGTCAAGGTAGCATGTGTGGCTAAGAGCCCACCAAGGTGACGTGCCAACACCTCCCATCATGTCCCATTCGATACTATCCGATTAGTTCACATCACAGACCAAGGACTCCCATACGTCCATGGTCCAATCCTCAAGGCACCATACCATCGTGCATGTTGGCAGGCCCTCGAGACTGGCTGCCAGACTAGTAGCACACACTGGACCTCTGTCCTACTCAAGCATAGTGCACCCTCCAATGCTTGCATGCTAACAAGTCCCACGAATGACTTCCCGTGCCATCTCGTGTCGAGATTCGTGGCCATGGTGCACCACGGCATCTCTCGAAGGTTTGCACCACGTTCCATGCAAGCCAAGGGAACCGTACCCTTAAACCTCTGGCAACATACTTCGACGCACTACCGGGGCGGCCCGATAATGTCCATGAGTACTCCTACTCATGGAGACCTATGAGTCCCCTCGTGGTCCTCATATGCCCGCCCTACTAGTCCTACCAACTAGTAGTAGCTCACTTGATGAACCTGCGCCAGGGGGTGGTGGAGAGCTGACACCAGGTGCTCCCCCTACAAAGAGCCTTCTGAGCTTTTAGCCTTCTACCAGGAACACATATGATTTTCGCTTGGGAGACATATTTGGCTTCCAGCTCGCCAATTCTCCGAATCTCCCAAATCTGATCATACCATTGCGTTCATTGACCCTTCAATATGGAACCTACCAAGTCCCGTCCATTTCCGGGCAATATTGAAGATATTTACGAAAATGCCACTGTCGTACAAACTAGGCATCAGCATGCTCACCAGCCTGCACCCTCGCGTGCGCATCTGACCGAGCGCCATCCAAGCTTGTAACATGCCATCAAGGCCGGCATGTTACACTCTCCCACACTTCAATTGTCGATGCCCTCATCGACAGACCGCTGGCTAATCTTCCTGCCTCAACTCCTAAGCTCACTCTATGCTTCTTCTGAATCTTGAGTCTGCACTAGTCCCTCTACTACTATAGAACCACTAACTTGGTGATGATCTCCCACGTCCACCCTTGGACTCGATCAAGGAACCCATGCCACCGTCCCTATTCAGAATTCTCCCATGAAGTAGTGTCCCTGCACTCGAATACTCCTTGCATACATGAACTCCCCCGAGTCCATCGCGATGTCCCTCCAGTCAACCTAGTAGCCCTTGCAACACTGACCCCAAAGCAAACACATCATTTGATTGAAGCTTCCCCGCCAACTGTCCAATGCATACTCTTATTGACAAGGACGAAATTAAGGTGCACCCCTCAGGGTGAGGTTCGCAAACCAACCGTTCCCAACGGCACCTACGAAACATCCTTCCATTGAAGGCATGTCTCTCTTCAATGTGGCACTCATGCCAACTATAGCCTTATGCAGTATCTAGTGCATCCTTGCACACAGACTTCAGGAAGTAGTCTCTCAGACTTTTGGCCCTCAGGCCTTACTGCATACCCATGGCTTGATGCGAAATGGCCACTCTTGACCATAAGCATAGCTGCTCCTCTGAGCTTATACAATGTGTTCAATGATCTGACATCATTCGAAACCACTGCATTGCCTTCTGGATCATGCTCATGCTGACTCCCAGCATCGTGCCTCAAGTTCTGCCCCCAATTCAACCTTGCCTAACTCTAGACGACCTGTTGAATCTTGATCAACTTGACTGCACTTTACCTCACCCTTGAGGTCTGAAGTTGTCCCAATCCGCTATCTCCCTTCGGCATATGTTCTCTGAAGCATTCGGCTTGTGTTCCCATAAACACATGTCCCCATAAAACACTAAGCATGTCCCATAACATGCTGCAACACCTGCCCAATCTTGGTCTCAGCCTAGTCCATGCATACTGTCTATCTGCAGTTTCAATTGGTCACCTGACCTACTCACATCAGTCATGCATGTCTTCGCACTGTACAACCCATCTGTTGTTGTGTTTCTCTCTAGATTCACACACCAAAACTGAACAAGTACCTTGACCCTTCGAACATATGAATTAGTGGGGTCCCCCACTTCAACTTGGGAATAACTTCTCTTCTCGAGATGTACCTCTCAAGGTATAGCTCGCAAGCTAACCGCTTTCTCTCGTGCCGTCCCTCGTTCCATTTATCACTTTTGAAGATGATGTTGAACTAATGTCTCGGCCATTCTGACTCTTCGCTTATCAACATCTCTACGTTGCCTTAGTACCTGAGTCCTGTTGACTTTCACCTTAGGCAAACGTTGCACTGATGTTACCTTAGTACCTGAGTCCTGACGACTTTCACCCTAGGTAACTGGCTCTGTCTTTGTCTCTGAGTCTCCTTGACTTTACATTCTGAACAACTAACGATCTCCATGATAACTCATCTCGATGCTTTTGTAATGGAACATTGGTCTGCTATTTGGATGTTTGAACCGTGAAGGTCTCTCCCCCACTTCAACTGTTGGCGTCCTCGACAACTTGCCCACACGCAAGAACGTCTGACCGCCCCAAGTTTTCATGCACACAACAAATCTAGAAGTGCCCCCTGTAGGATGTGACTCTCGAGTCAGCTACTTCGTGTAGCACCACTGTCGATTCCCCTATGCATGCACTGTCCACATAGCTATCCATCTGCTCTATACTAGTATCTCGCCCCTCCGGGAAGCTTCTCTCAGTTTCTATGGTCATTAAGTCCCAATAGCAAGGCCCTCTGGCCCACATTTAAACTCAAGCACCATCTCTGCCTCCTGAAGCCTTCTTGCAGTACTAAGTTTCCCTGACGCAGCCCTCCAGCGCTCTCGAAACACTAGTACTATTCTGACCACTGCGCGCGGTCTACTCGGCCTTGCTGGCCTTTGATGCATATATTCCACAACATAGCATATCTTACAATGCCTTAGTGTTGCTCACACAAGCTAACATCTCTGTGAGCCAACACGTCCCACTCAATTGTCTCAGCGCCTCCCCTCCGGACCAGAACAAGTAAACATGCAAACACTTCCAAGTACGACTATCCTCTGACAATTGCGGCCACTGCCACCTTGGTCTCCATGTGATGCCCTTTGGCACACAAGTAGCAACTGAAGCATTCCATGCTCAACTTTATCTAGTTCCCCAAAGTTATCCACTCTTGACCTCTGTCGTGACTAACAAGCGTCTGACGGCCACTATTATGCTCACCCACTCTTGCGTACAAGTTCCCTTTTCAACAATAGCGCTGCACGCGACTTACACTGTCACTCAGGCAAACCTGAACTAGTGAACCAAGCATAAAATCTTGACCTCTCGATCAAACCTTGTCTCATGTCAATGAGTTCTAAGACTTTTGTAGCACCTCTCCCCAATTGCATGTGGTTGTTGTCTTTCTAGCATCACTGAACTTTCTGATTCGAAGCAACCATAACTTGTCCCCTCTCTAGGATGTCCAGTATTCCCACGAAGAAGAGCAACTAAGTCTCATCCCGTCTCAGCGTACTGATCCTTTATAGGTGACTAAAAGGCTCAACGACATCTGTCCAAGCATCCAGACCCTTATGGTCCTTCAGCACGCCTACATCCTTTCTAGGATGGGCCAACCAGGTTCACCCCAACTTAAGATGAACCTGGCTCTGATACCAACTGTCACGGGCTGACATTTTGACAGTGGAAATGCCCGTACGACACCTTGACTCCTCTGAGCCAAGGTCAGCCTTCCAACCTTTCGAATAACAATGGGCACATTTTTCGCGCGACCGTGTGCCTCTGCACACTTCCGTCTCTTGAACAACTCTCGTCGAGTCATGCTCTTCAGCATCTATGAGTGCAATCATGCATCAAGGATATCTAGCCAAGACACTCACACTGTCCATAGGTTCTCACTATGGCAAGGAAAATCCCAACACCGATGCCCACCCACACATTCGCAAGTCAAGGTAGCATGTGTGGCTAAGAGCCCACCAAGGTGACGTGCCAACACCTCCCATCATGTCCCATTCGATACTATCCAATTAGTTCACGTCACACACCAAGGACTACCATACGTCCATGGTCCAATCCTCAAGGCACCATACCATCGTGCATGTTGGCAGGCCCTCGAGACTGGCTGCCAGACTAGTAGCACACACTGGACCTCTGTCCTACTCAAGCATAGTGCACCCTCCAATGCTTGCATGCTAACAAGTCCCACGAATGACTTCCCGTGCCATCTCATGTCGAGATTCGTGGCCATGGTGCACCACGACATCTCTCGAAGGTTTGCGCCACGTTCCATGCAAGCGGCATCCCGGCAAGCCAAGGGAACCGTACCCTTAAACCTCTGGCAACACACTTCGACGCACTACCGGGGCGGCCCGATAATGTCCATGAGTACTCCTACTCATGGAGACCTATGAGTCCCTTCGTGGTCCTCATATGCCCGCCCTACTAGTCCTACCAACTAGTAGTAGCTCACTTGACGAACCTGCGCCAGGGGGTGGTGGAGAGCTGACACCAGGTGCTCCCCCTACAAAGAGCCTTCTGAGCTTTTAGCCTTCAACCAGGAACACATATGATTTTCGCTTGGGAGACATATTTGGCTTCTAGCTCGCCAATTCTCCGAATCTCCCAAATCTGATCATACCATTGCGTTCATTGACCCTTCAGTATGGAACCTACCAAGTCCCGTCCATTTCCGGGCAATATTGAAGATATTTACGAAAATGCCACTGTCGTACAAACTAGGCATCAGCATGCTCACCAGCCTGCACCCTCGCGTGCGCATCTGACCGAGCGCCATCCGAGCTTGTAACATGCCATCAAGGCCGGCATGTTACACTGAGCAGGGCGAGGCCCTATAGCTTGTGTTGCAGGGCACGAACCTATATGATTGTGTTGTTGGGTATAGCCCGTTGATTATGATTATACATGTTTAAGGGTTTATTTATTGATGCTATCTGTGCATATATGTGAATGAACGGCAAGAGCCGGGAACGGCGAAGGCTGAGAATAATGAGGACTGGGAACGGCAAGGGGTCGGGAGCAGTGTTTAGCACGCAGAGTGCGAGTTACCAGGGCAAGACCCTAAAGGATACCTGGGATATCCTCACAGTGTGGACCGCGAGCCCAGGGCCTGGGAAAGCGCCTAGGATGGCAAGGCCGTACGTGTTTAGCCTGATGATGGCTTGATTATATGTTGAATGTGAAATATGCTTATGCAATCTGCTTGTGAGGGTTTCCTTGCTGGGCTTCGGCTCACGGGTGCTCTGTGGTGTAGGTAAGGGCAAGGGGAAGGTCGACCAACCATGAGTACGGAGAGAGTGAAGCGACGCATACATGTTTGGCCTGCCTGGCTGCCACGACCAGGGGTATTTTTGGGAGATGATTGTACTAAACCTGAATTTTGTCGTTTAGCTGGCTCTGATTATATTTTTGAGTTGTAAATATTTCTAAATAGTATTTTGGGACCCCAAATGTTAAACGCTTTATGATTTTTAGTAAATAGAATTATTTTCAAAGTTTATGACTCTATTTAAGGTTTAATTACATGTTTATCTTAAAACCTCGATTAGCGAGTTAAATGCACGTTTTAAACTCACTTAGTAACAAATCTAAGGAAGTAGGGCATTACAACTTGGTATTAGAGTGAGCTAAGGTTTATGGTATCTGGAGAATGACCGAACATGTACGCTCGTTGTCAGTGACAAGCTCGACTCAGGGTTGGTTGGTAATAATTGACTTATATGTTTTAATATGTGCTTAAATGCCCTGATCGCCTACTTATTCCATATAGTGCATGATGAATGAGTTAACATATGCATGATGCCAGGGCATGGCCCATTGAGTGCTATATGCTATTTGTATGTTAAGTGGATTGTAGTTTGTGGTTGACTGATGTGTTTGAGAGGTGCTTTTGGATGTTATTATCATTCCTGATGAGCGGCGTCATTGATTGCAGGCATATTTGTTGAGATGCCTCGACAATCATCTAGACTCCGCGACAATAGGGTCGAGGATGATAACCAGGGTCAGGACCCTCCACCTGTCCCACAGAATTGGCAACAGATGTTTGCCAAAATGGAAGCAAGATTGCAACGAACGGGGGAAGAACTTTGATAGTTGAGGCAGCAGGCCCCTCCACAGGTCACTGGGTTGCCAGTTCAGCAGGTTGTGGCGCCAGTGCCGGTCCAACCTGTTATGGAGAACAGGTGGGAACCTTTATATGAGAGGTTCAGGAAGCAACATCCTCCCACCTTTGAGGGTGGACCAGAACCAGTGTGGGCAGAGTAGTGGATGAATATGGTTTCCTCCATCCTGGATTTTCTGAGGGTTGAGGGGAACGAGAGGGTAGCTTGTGCTAGCTACATGTTCAGAGAGGATGCCCGCATCTGGTGGAATGTAGTAGTTCAGAGGAGGAATGTGACAGTTATGACTTGGGAAGAGTTCAGGAACATATTTAATGAGAAATACTACAATGTTGCAGTCCGAGCTGCGAAGGTTGACGAGTTCATCAACCTGACTCAGAACCGGTTGACCGTGACAGAGTATGCTCTGAAATTTGATCGATTGGCGATGTTTGCACCAAATTTAGTGCCGACAGATTCAACAAGAAGAGACAGATTTGTATGGGGATTGAACGTTATGATCACCCGTGATGTGAAGATCACTTTGGATCAAGAGACTACTACCTATGCTCAGGTTGTAAACAAGGCCCTTACAGCTGAGGGGGTCGAGGACCAGATTTTGAGAGAGAGCGCTGTTAGGCACGATGCTAGGAGGATGGTGCCTCCTTTTATTGGATCCTTTTAGTGAGCAGAAGAGGAAGGCCCCAAATTCCTTTGTTCCTCATAGCTTAGATAGGATGGCATGGGGTGTTTTTAGTGGCCTTCAGGGAGGAGGTGACAACTGGAGGAGCTTCCCAGTGTGTCCTTGGTGCAGACGATGAAATCAGGGTGAGTGCAAGATCAGGGTGTGCTTTATATGTGGGGGTGGCAATTATTTGAAGAAGGACTGCCCACAAGCCAGGAAAGAGGAGTCGAAGCAAGGTGACAGTCTCGCTCCTTCCAGAGTGTTTAATTTGACTCAGACTGAGGTGGAGGCTAGCCCCTCAGTTGTGATAGGTCAGATTTCTAGTGCTGGTTCTTCTTATACTGCATTGTTTGATTCGGGAGCTACTCATTCATTTGTATCTGCTGGAGTGATAGATCAGCTGTGTAGACCTAGTGTTTTGTATGCTAGGGTTTTTCAAACTTTGTTGCCAACTGGAGAACTGGTAGTCTCTAGGAGATGGATTAGAGCTTTACCAGTAGAGGTAGATGGTAGGAGGTTGTTTGCTAATCTGATTGAGCTTGCGATGGATGACTTCGATATGATCCTAGGGATGGATTGGTTATCGAAGTATGGGGCGACGATTGACTGCAAGTGCAGGATGGTGACTTTTGAACCAGAAGGGGAGGTACCTTTTGTATTTGTGGGAATAGCTGGTGGACCACAAGTACCTACGATTTTAGCATTGAAGTCTAGAGACCTGATACAGGGAGGTTGCATAGGATTCCTAGCGAATGTGGTGGATACCTCTAGGGTTGTGTCGGTTGGATCGGGGAAGACCAGATTGGTATGTGAGTTTTTAGATTTATTTCCAGCAGACCTGCCAGGGTTGCCGTCGCTGCGGGAGATTGATTTTGTTATAGAGTTGGTACCAGGGGCAGAGCCAGTATCTAGGAAACTATACAGAATGGCTCCGGCGGAGTTGAAGGAGTTGAAGATTCAGTTGCAGGAGTTACTGGATTTGGGGTTCATCAGACCGAGTTTCTCGCCCTGGGGTGCTCCAGTGTTGTTTGTCAAGAAGAAGGATGGATCTCTTAGGATGTGTATTGACTATAGGGAGCTAAATAAGTTAACCATTAAGAACAAGTATCCACTGCCTGGGATCGACGATTTATTTGACCAGTTACAGGGAAGGGCAGTGTTTTCAAAGATTGATCTCCGGTTAGGTTACCATCAGTTAAGGATCAAAGAGGAGGACATACCAAAGACCACTTTTTTCCCGAGGTATGGACATTATGAATTCTTGGTTATGTCATTTGGATTAACCAATGCCCCAGCAACTTTTATGGGCATGATGAATAGGGTTTTCAAGGACTATTTAGACAAGTTCGTGATTGTGTTCATCGACGAAATTCTGGTGTACTCTCAGTCAGAGACAGAGCATGAGCAACATCTACGTTTGGTGTTGCAGTGGTTGATGGAGCATAGGTTATATGCTAAGTTCAGCAAGTGTGAGTTCTGGTTACCGCAAGTTACATTTTTGGGTCATATCGTCAGTAAGGAGGGGATTCTGGTTTACCCAAGTAAGATTGAGGTAGTGAAAGAGTGGCCCAGACCGAGCAGTGTTCCTGAAGTGAGGAGTTTTCTGGGTTTGGCAGGGTATTATAAGCGGTTTGTTGTGGGGTTCTCCAGGATAGCCACGCCATTGACAGAATTGACAAAGAAAAAGAAAAAGTATGTTTGGACAGATAGATGTGAGAATATATTCAAGGAACTGAAGCGACGACTGATCACCGTGCTAGTGTTGAGGTTGCTGACAGACAATGAGAATTTCATGGTTTATTGTGATGCTTCCAGATATGGTTTACGGTGTGTGCTGATGCAAGCTGGGACGGTGATAGCCTACACATCGAGACAGTTAAAGGAGTATGAGAAGAGATATCCCACACATGATCTGGAGTTGGCAGTGGTGGTATTTGCACTTAAAATTTGGAGTTATTATCTGTATGGTGAGAAGTGCGAGATATACACCGACCATAAGAGTTTAAAGTACTTCTTTACTCAGAAGGATCTAAATATGTGCCAGAGACGGTGGCTGGAGTTGGTTAAGGATTATGATTGTGACAACCTATACCATCATGGGAAGGCTAATGTAGTTTTTGATGCATTGAACCGGAAAGGCCCAGGACATCTGTTCAGTTCGAGATAAATATATGATAAGCTAGTTGAGGAGATGACTAGAGCGGGTATAGAGTTGGTGGTTGGTCAGTTAGCCAACATCACTCTTCAATCTACACTCTTTGATAGGATCAAGGAGGCGTAGGGAAAAGATTCCCAGTTGAAGGGTCACAGGGGGAACGTCTTAGTCAGAGCTGCTAAGGACTTCTCTATCCCGGAGATGGGGTTACTGAAGTACAAGGGTCGCATCTATGTTCCGATGGATTCTGATATCCGGCGGGAGATCTTAGATGAATTGTATACCACTCCCAATTCCTTACATCCAGGTACAATGAAAATGTACCAAGATCTGAGAGCTTTGTTTTCGTGGTCGGGCATGAAGAGGGATGTGGTGGATTATGTGTCCAAGTGCTTAACTTGTCAGCAAGTCAAGGCTGAACATTAGAGCCCAACAGGGTTGCTACAGCCTCTAAGGATTCCAGAGTGGAAATGGGAGGATATTACCATGGACTTAGTGGTTGGCTTGTCGAAGACCGTGGGACAGCATGACTCGGTGTGGGTGATTATTGATAGGAATACCAAGTCTGCCCACTTTTTACCAGTCAGGACAACTTATACTGTGGAGAAGTATGCCAAGTTATATGTGAAGGAAATTGTTCGACCTCATGGGGCTCCGAGGTCGATAGTATCTGACAGGGACCCCACCTTCACCTCCAAGTTTTTGGAGAGTCTACAGAAAGCTATGGGCACAAAGTTATGGTTTAGTACCGCTTATCATCCCCAGACAGATGGACAGTCTGAGAGGACCATTAAGATATTGGAGGACATGTTGCGAGCCTGTGTGCTAGATTTTGGGGGATCTTGGAGTAAGTATCTCCCTTTGTTTGAGTTCTCTTACAACAACAGTTATCAGGCGACTATCGGAGTGGCTCCGTATGAGATGCTATATGGGAGGAAGTGCAAATCACCTATCCATTGGGATGAGACGGGTGAGAGGAGGTACTTAGGTCCTGAGATGGTTCACAGGACCAATGAGGCGGTTCAAAAGATTAGAGCTTCAATGCTCGTCTCCCAGAGTCGCCAGAAGAGTTACTCAGACCTGAAACGCAGGGGCATGGAATTTCGGGTTGGTGACCATGTGTTACTTAAGGTTTCACCTTTAAGGGGAGTCAAACAGTTTGGCTTTCGGGGCAAGCTGAGCCCTAGGTTTGTTAGCCCCTTAGAGATTCTGGAATGGGTTGGAGAGGTAGCTTACAGATTGGTGATGCCTCTAGCCTTATCAAGGGTTCATGATGTGTTTCACATGTCCATGCTCCGGAAGTATGTGTCTGATTCGACGCATATACTGAGTTATGGGAATTTGGAGCTGGACTAGGATTTGTCTTACGAGGAGAAGCCGGTTCAGATTCTTGAACGGAAGGACAAAGTCTCGCGGAGCAAGACCATCGTCCTGGTGAAAGTGCTGTGGAGGAACAGCAAGGTTGAGGAGGCGACGTGGGAACTTGAGTCAGAAGTGCGGGAGCGGTATCCTGAGTTGTTCAGGTAATTTCGAGGATGAAATTTCTGTAAGGAGGGGATAGTTGTAATGACCCAATTTCGCTAATAAGGCTTAGGGCCATGATTAGCGTGTCTGGAGGGAAATAAGTGATTTATTGTTATAATATGTGAATTTGTGTGAATATGTGATTAGTGATGCATGTTTAGGTAGATTAAATATGCATGTGGGCCCCGTTTGGTTATTAGGGGCATGCTTGTAATTTTAGCTCGTTGAGGTCATAAATGTGATAATTGTTATAATTGTGATATAATTGTGATATATCTGTGTTGCACAATCTGAGAGAGTCCTATGCAGCGGTTAGCTAGAAAGTCACAACGGGGTCGAAAAACCGACTCAGGGGTATTTCGGGTATTAGACGTTTTATGGGGTTATCGGGTTATGAAAATAAATATTTGGAGATATATTTGAAGATAGACTATTTGGGAGGGAATATTGGGGAAAGTTTCCATTTTTCCCTTGGGGACGTTTTTGGTACCCCAAGCCTTGAGGTAACCTTAGAAACTTAAGTTAAAATAAAACAAAATTGGAGAAGTGTTCAGAAGCCAAGGAAACATACTCTTTTCTTCTCTCTCTCTTGGAGTCTCTTCCTTTGGAAGCTTGAGGAAAATTTGGTGGAAACTAATCAAAACTAAGGAATTGGGCTGGGAATCTTGGGAGCTAGAAGCTTGAAGCTTAAGGACCTAATTCAGAGACTCAACTCAGCTCAAGGCAAGCTTTAATCTTAGTGAATTATACTAGTTTTAAGATGAAATTCTAGAGCATTGCATGTGTATTGAGTGAAGAATTGACTTTGAGTTTGATGAGGTTTAGATCTTGAATTCTTGTTGGGTTTTGTTGCTGAATCCATAGTATAACTTCTGCGATGATTAGCTTGAGTTGTTGGGTTGATTTTGGGATGAATTGGATTGGTTTTCATGGTAAAAATGGTGAGTTTTTATGGGCTTGAGGGGTCGGGCCGCGGCGCTGTTCTTGATGAGCCGCGGCCCCTTAGAACAATGGGGGTTTGGAATTGGAGGCGCGTCGCAGCGCCCTTCAGGAAGGGCCGCAGCGCGTGTAGGCTGAAATGAGGCAAGGCCTCGAGTTGAGCTGGGGGCCGCGGCATGAGTTCTTAGGGCCGCAACGCTTAGTGCATTTTTGGGCTTTAAAGAGGTTTTAGGCTCGGGAATTCAATAGTTAAGGCTCAGGATGGATTTTATCACCCAGATTGATAGAATTCAATGTCCCGGAGACTAGAATTATGACCCAAAGTTATTTAATGGATTGATATTGTTGGTGCGTTGGGACTAAGGTTTTAGCGAGACTCGGACTAAGGGACTATGCTCGGGACATCGGTGCTTGGAAAGCTCGGGACACAGGTAAGAAAACGGTTGTACCCATAGAGCATGGCGAGGCCCTATAGCTTGTGTTGCAGGGAACGACCCTATATGATTGTGTTGCTCGGTATGGCCCATTGATTTTGATTATACATGTTTAAGGGTTTATTTATTTATGCTATGTGTACATATATGTGAATGAACGACAAGAGCTGGGACATGCGAAGACCGAGAATGGCGAGGGCCCGGAACGACAAGGGGCCGGGAGCAGCGTTTAGCACGCGGAGTGTGAGTTGCCAGAGTGAGACCCTAAAGGATACCTGGGATATCCTCACGGTGTGGACCGCGAACCCAGGGCCTGGTAAAGCGCCTGGGACGGCATGGTCATACGTGTATAGCCCGAGGTTGGCTTGTTTGTATGTTAAGTGTTTGATATGCATATGTTATCTGCTTGTGAGGGTTTTCTTGCTGGGCTTCGGCTCACGGGTGCTCTATGGTGCAGGTAAGGGCAAGGGAAAATTCGACCAACCATGAGTACGGAGAGTGTAAAGCGGCGCGCACATGTTAGGCCTGCCTAGCTGCCACGACCAATGGTATTTTTGGGAGATGATTGTACTAAACTTGAATTTTGTTGTTTAGTCGTCTCTGATTATATTTTTGAGTTGTAAATATTTCTAAACAGTATTTTGGGATCCCAAATGTTAAACGCTTTATGATTTTCAGTAAATAGAATTATTTTCAAAGTTTATGACTCTGTTTATGGTTTAATTACACGTTTATCTTAAAACCTCGATTAGCGAGTTAAATGTACGTTTTAAACTCACTTAGTAACAGCTCTAAGGAAGTAGGGCGTTACAGATCCACACTTGGATTACTTGTAAACCTACTAAGTTTACTTATTGCAAATATTATAACAGGTCTAGTACATTGGGTGGTGTACATTAGATTCCCTATAGCACTTGCGTACTCCAATTGAGGCACCACTCTTCCTTCATTCTTCTCTAGTTTTACACTATGGTCGAATGGAGTATTAACATCTTTAACCTTGAGATGGTTAAATTTGTTCAATACTTTCTCAATATAGTGGGCTTTCCCCAAAGCAAAACCACCACTATGTTTCTTCACTTTGATACCAATGGTTTCAACTTGTCAAAGATCTTTCATCTTGAAGGTTGATGATAGAAACCTCTTCATTTCTTCTATCCCTTTCATGTTATCACTTAGCATAAGCACGTCATCTGCATATAGGCAAACAATGATCACATATCCCTTATAAGTTTTGGAATACAAACAATTGTGTCCATTGTTATGTCTAAACCCATTAGACATGATGGCTTGATCGAATTTTTCATGTCATTGCTTAGGAGCTTGTTTCAATCCATATAAGGATTTTACACTATACATACTTTATGTTCATATCTTGGTATGAAAAACCCTTCATTGAGGTCACCATTAAGGAATGTTTTCTAGACATCCATTTGATAAACATACAAGTTGTGTATAGAAGTCAAAGCGAACAAAATTCTTATAGAAGTTGTTCTTGCAACCGGCATATAGGTATTGAAATAATCGATACCCTCCCTTTGCCTAGACCCTTTAGCTAATAATCTAGCTTTAAAGGTTTGGATAGTGCCGTCAATGTGGTATTTTCTCCTAAATATCCACTTACACCCTATTGGGTTAGACCCTAGTGGGAGGTCTACCAATTCCCAATTGTTGTTGGAAAGAATGGAATCTATCACATCATTGATGACTTCTTTCCAAAATGCACTATCTCTAGATTGCATGACTTCTCTATGAGTCTTAGGATCATCCTCAAGGAGAAGTACAATAGGAATTTTCCTAATGACTTCCTCTCTATTTCCTTCTACCATGTAGCAAGAAATTCATTGATAATCCATCTCATCCAATCCTAGACTTTTCTCCTTTCTAGCCCTTTGACTTCTTCTTAGTTCAATGGGTTGCTCTACATTCCTTTAAGAATTCTCCTCTTGAGAATCATTTTTGGATGTAGATGCCTAAGAATTATTCTCATATAAAAATTTCTCCTTTAGAGATCTTGAAGCTTGAGAATTGTTGTCACATAACATGTTCTCAAAGAATTCAACTTCTCTATATTCAATCACAACATTAGACTGTAAGTCTAATAGCCTATATGCTTTACTATTGTTGGCATAACCAACAAAAGCACACTTTATGGCTCTTGAACCTAACTTTGTTTTATTAGGTTTGTTTTTCTTGCAATATGCAAGATACCCCCATACTTTGAAGTACCCTGTGTTGGGTTTCTTCCTTTCCATAACTCATAAGGAGATATCTCATTTTTCTTTATCAATATTCGATTAAGAAAGTGACAAGCGGTTAACAACGCTTCACCCTATAAGTTGAATTCAACTTAGAAAACACCAACATAGAATTTATCTTCTCTAGATAATTCTCATTTTTCCTTTCGGCAACACCATTGTATTGTGATGTATACGGTGCGGTGCACTCATGAATTATGCCATTTTTTTTCACAAAATGCATTGAATTCATTAGAGAAGTACTCTCCTCCTCTATCACTTCTTAGCACCTTAATCTTTTTATTGATTTGATTTTCAAATTCTAATTTATATATTTTAAAAGCATCAAAAGTCTCATCTTTATGCTTTAAAAGAAATGCATAGGTATATCTACTAAAATCATCTATAAAAGTAAGAAAATACATTTTACGACCTCTAGTTAAAACACTATTTAATTCACAAAGATCATTATGGATTAAATCTAGTAAATTAGATGATCTTTCTACACTAGGAAATGATTTCTTTATCATTTTTGCTTTACACACATGTTTCACATTTTCTGTAGTTTTTAATATTGCATGCAATCGTACCACATTTTACTACTCTTTTCATGGTTGAAAAACCTATATGAGATAGTCTAAGATGCCACAAAAATAAAAAAATCATACTCAACAATATAAGCGGAATTAAAATTTTTATTGATAACATTGAAAGTTACATCATTGGTGCACAACTTAATCATACCCTCACAAGAGTACCCTTTCCCAAAAATACATTGGATTTGGTAAGAATAAGTTTACCAGACTGAAAAATGGCTTTAATGTCGGGCTTGCCAAGAAAATCATCACTCACCAAGTTTCAACTCATTTTGGGAACATAAAACACATTCACTAATGTGACTTTCTAGTCGGAGGTAAAAAAGACTTCAATGGTACCTTTGCCAAGTACCTTGGATTTGCCCTCATTGCCCATTTGAATCTCATGGTTTCCCTTTGACTCTTCAAAGCTCTTAAATAATGATTTGTCATAAGTGACATGGACGGTGGCACATGTGTCATACCACCATCTCTTCACCTTGCCTTGCACCGCATTCACCTCCCTAAGGGTAGCAACTATATTCTCATCTTGAGTTGCATTTACCTTAGGTCCTTGTTGGTCTTTTCTATGCTTACACTCTCTAGCATAGTGACCATTTTTCCCACACACAAAGCAAGGACCTTTCTCGCCCTTAAACTTGTATGGGTTGGTTTTTGGACCCAAAGATGTCTCATTACCCTTCTTGCCTTTCCCTTTGTTTTTGGGATGTTTCGTTTGTGACACCACATTTTCTTTGGAAGTCTCTCCATTAGACCCCTCCACAAGTTTGTCTCAACATATCGATTCCTCCTCAATTTGAATATGCTCTTGGTCAATAGAGTCGCGGTGCTAGAAGAAACAGAGGCAAAATCCAGGAGGTCCATAGAGAGGTGGGCTGCGACTTGCGTTTAGAGGGCCGCGGCGCCTGGAGGGCTAACCAGATTTTGAAGTGCTTTAAAAAGACATGGGTCGCGACTTAGGAAAGGCCAAATCGCAGTTTCCCTATGAAAAAAAGAGGAATTCGGTTTTTTTAGTATAAATTCAGACTTTAGAGTTTAATTAGGGTTAGGTTAGATTTTAATTACGAATTTAGAGATTAAATTTGATTCTTAGAAAAGTTTTTCTGCACTTTTATATTTTTTATTTCTTCTTCAAGTCTTTGAATTTTATGTTTCTGAATAATTATTTTGTTATTTTAGTCATGTCTTATATGAACTAAACACCTCTATCTAGGGGTTAATATAGTCGCTTGGATTTCTGTTTAATGTTATTATGATGTTCTATTTATTCTTCTTCTTTATTCTAATCTATATAATGTTTGCTTAATGTTAGTAAATATTTGATCAATATTTGCTTGATTTATGATTTTGATTCAAAATTCGAAAGATGAGAATTGAAGATGATATCGTTATATAGACATAGGTTACATTTTGGACGAAAGTACCTGTATGGCTTGTGTAGCAATTAAGTTTCTATGCTTAATGCCTGCTATATGTTTAAGTTTATCATAGAGATGTAGAAAACCTGCATATAGGTTGAGATCTTATATCTTGAAAAGAATAGGAAACGATTTATGTTAACCTGCTATTAGAATAGGAAGAAAGAAATTCAGAACTGATTAATATAATTAATAGAATAAAAAGTTGATGAAGTTAATACCCTAGGTCTTTTTATCATTGATTTTTATCCTTTGATTTATTATTTTGTTTTTAGTTATTGAAATTGTGTTTATAGTTAGATCTATTCATCTTGATTTTACTTGCCAAATAGAAAGTAAAGAACGATTACTGGTAATTGGTTAATAGTCTCTGTGGGACGATATCCGTTCTTCCATAATTTATTACTTGACACGACCACGTACACTTGCATGCATATTTTACAGATCAAAATTTGGCCCCGTTCCTGTGGACTTAATATCAAAATTAATTGTTTTTTGTTCTAATTTGGTTTTTATATTTTATACTCATTCGAATCGAAGTTGTATTGTGTTTCAGGAATTATTGGTATATGCGAGGAAGTAGATAAAAGGAACTCATACTGGTAGATCTTGAAATTGAAAGAACGTGCAAACGAAACCGAAAGATAAAGAAAAGGTTGGATTTTTCCATGGCTGAGAATCAAGGAAATGCAACAAACAATTATGCTAATGTTAATAATATCCCAAATCTTGTAGAGGTTCTAGTGGAACGAGGACAAAGGACGCTTAGAGACTATGGACTTCCTATTGTCACAAGAGTTAATTCATGCATTAGACACCCCACTATTGCTGCAAATAATTTCGAGATTAAGCCAACTGTAATGACCCAACTACTCTAGACCTTAGACCATTAACGAAAACTATTCATAGACACTAATCTTTAACAAAACTTACAAGTGAAAAGATCATAACTTTATTAAAACTTGTAAGAACAAATGTTAAACTTACATAAACTCAAAGCAGGATATGGGATCCCATTGTTTTAAAAAGGAAAACATAACTTAATTGTAATAAAAAGGAGATTACATAAATAGGTGCGGAAAAAAAACACATAAACCATAAAACAAAGACTTCATCATCGAAATCGAAACTCTCGACTCCTTGAATCCATTCCGCCTCAATACACATTCCCCAAGCATCCATAAACCTTTCCCGCCACTATAGCTATTTTCCTGCACATATAAACATAAAAGGAATGAGCCTAATGCCCAGCAAGGAAAAATCTAACATATAGCCATATACATAAAAATTCATAATGCAACATAAAAACATACCATAACACTTATGTCACATACATACTATAATGGCCATTATTACTTGGGGTCCCATAAACTAAGCAAGTCATATGCCCATTAGATTAGTGGGGTCTTGCTAGCTAAACAAGTCCTATGCCCATAATCTATTTGGGGCTTGTTAGTCATATAGGTCATATGCCCAAGTCTACAATCATACTTAACATAACATATTACATATCATAAAATCATAAGATAACATATAAAAGCATATAACACATAAATCCTATCCTATTTTCCTTACCAATACAACTGGGATATGAGAACTGATTTGGGACCTTGGAACACTCATAAAAACCATTTATAATATGATGAGTATATTGAACAAAAGGGATGAAAGTGAAGAAGGAACTATACTATCAAAATATACTTACCAAAAACCTTGTGCTTAAGAACTTGGATTTCCTAACCAAGAATAGGAATAAGGTTAGAATGAGTAGAAGATTGTGAGAACTTTAAAGAATATAATACAAAAATGGACTAGAGTTTGGGATACCTTGAGTACTTCTATGATCAATCTAAACCTTGCACTGAAATGTGTATAGAACCTTACTTCCCAAGTGTTTAGTAAGCTTGTAGTGATCAAGCTTATGATCCCTAACCCAAGTGTTTACACTCTCACAATAACCTAGCAATTTGCAGCCTCTGAACTTAGAGTAATAGATGAATACATGGCTGGGTACTAGGTCCTATTTATAGAGTTTAGGAATGAAGAGATCTTCATTTAACTTGAATAAAAATAATGTCTTTTTAAGTGAAAAACATTTGAATTATCGTTCAGCAGAGGCTGAAGACTCGTTCAAAAAGATGCTGGACTTATCAAGAGGTTGAAGGTTTGAATGGAGAACGTTTTTGAAAACTTTCAAAATATACTGAGAGAGGCGATATATCGCCTGGGCCAGTATGCCCGAGGCAATCGTGCAACGTTTCGTGTTTTTCGTATCTTCGTGCTGCGATATATCGCCCCCTATAGCTGCGATATATCGGCATACGCTGATTATTTAAACACGAAATTACACATTTTTAGCTTAATTTAAATTGAGTAAACAGCCTTGACTAAGCCCTCTAACATTTTCAAAGCTGCTGACTGACCTTAGAGTATTCAAATTTTATCCTTAATAAATTAAATCCTCAAAATACTTAATCATTAATAAACCCATACATAACATGTGGTATTATCCTATTGGTTCTTATCTAAACTTATAGTATAATAAATATTATCCTCAATATCAGTCATATTAATCAAACCTTAGGTTTAAAATTAATATTCCTATACTATAGGTTAAACTTAGAAAATCTACAAGTACTACTATGAGTGTCCAAATAAATCCCGGTCTGAACCAAAAATCCACAGTCATAAAGATAATACTATTGTTACTATTATACTACTATCTAACTTAGCTAAGTAACGTTCTTGGACTCTACACCAACAATATTACAAATGGTGTAGTTTGTTGTTCAGTTTGGGGGTTGCCCACGAAAGAGCCTAATTTTCACATAGCCAATTTCCTGGAGCTATGTGCAACATTTAAGATTACTGGGGTGAGTGACGATGTGATTAGACTTAAATTATTCCCATTTTCTCTATGAGACTGGGCGAAGAGTTGGCTAATTTCACTGCAAGCTAATTCTCTCACAACATGGGAGGAGTTAGCCCATAAGTTCTTAGCAAAGTTTTTCCCTCCAGCAAATGCTGCAAAGTTGAGTGGGGAAATTAACAATTTCTACCAGACAAAAGGGGAATCATTGTATGAAGCATGGGAAATATTTAAAGAGTTGTTAAGAAATTTCCCACATCATGGAATAGAGAAGTGGATGCTTGTCCATAATTTTTATAATGGGTTGAATGGTACTACTTGTACCATAATAGATGATGCAGCAGGAATTGCGTTCATGAGCAAGAGTGCTAATGAGGTGTATGAATTGCTAAAGGAGATGAGAATGAATAACTACCAGTGGCCAACTAAAAGGAGACAAACCAAGAAGGTGGCTTGTATGATTGAATTAGATCCCATCACAATGCTTACAGTGCAAGTGGCAGCTTTAATGAAGCAGTTACAATAGAGCAACATGTCAGCTCAAACCATGCAAGTACCGAGTTTATGTGGGGCATGTGGGAGTGCTCATCCATTGAATCAGTGTCTTGCCATGGATATGAATAATATACCTATGGAACAAGTCCAAGCTATAGAAAATTTTTGAAGACCAACTAACAACCCCTTTTTGATGTCATATAACCAAGGGTGGAGGAATCATCCTAAATACTATTGGAAAAATAATCAATTTGCACAACAACCTTTCCCACAAAGTCAACAAAAATTTCTACCTCCACAGCCACAACCACATCAGCCAACACATATGAAACAACCTAAAGTACATCCCGATGTACTAAACCAGTTCATGACAGAAACTAGGGCATCTATCAAGAGTTTGGAGACTCATATGGGGCAATTGGCTACTTTGATGACAAATTGTGCTTAAGGGAACTTAACAAGCACTACTGAGGTAAACCCCAAAGAACAGTGCCATGCAATGTCCTTGAGGAGTGGCAATGAGTTAAAAGAGCCAAAAGTAGCTGATAAGGAGACAAAGTTAAGTGGGCCTAATGTTACTGAGAATTAAAGAAGCAGCCAGAAATAAGTATAGATCACCATATAAAGATCCCATATCCTCAGAGGCTTCAAAAGAATAAGCCTGATAAGCAGTTTTCTAAGAAAGCTACACATCAATATCTCGTTTGTTGAGGTACTTGAACAAATGCCAAGTTATGTGAAGTTTATGAAAGAAATTTTGTCAAAGAAAAGGAAGCTGGGTGACTATGAGACAGTGGCACATACTGAGAAGTGCAGTGCGATACTTCAAAAGAAGCTACCTCCCAAGCTTAAAGATCCTGGTAGATTCAATATTCCATGTTCTATAGGGGGCTCAGTGGTGACAAAGGCTTTATGTAATTTAGGGTCTGGTGTGAATCTATTGCTTCTATCAATCTTTCGAAAGTTGAATTTGGGAGAAGCTCGGCTTACTACTGTGTCTTTGCAGATGGCAGAGAGATCAATAAAACATCCTCTTGGAATGATTGAGGATGTATTGGTGAAAGTGGATAAATTCATCTTTCCTGCGGACTTTATTATTCTAAATATGGAGGAAGATGAAAATATTCTAATAATACTTGGAAGGCCATTCTTGGCTACTGGTAGGACTTTAATCGATGTACAAAAGAGTGAGTTAAAGTTGCGAGTGCAAAAAGAGGAGGTAATATTTAATGTTTTTGCTGCAACGAAAGTTCCAACTTGTTGTAGAGTTGACATGGTAAAACGAGGAGAGAACAAGTTGGAAGTTTCTAAGAAAAGATCCATGGCTTATAGTGGAATGCGAAAAGTGTGTCACCGTTTAAAAAGGTTCTTTAGTGAGAGGATTCGAATGTTACATGAGTGGGGTAAAGTTACATGACTCTGGATTTTTAAGGACTTGCCACAAGGGATAGTTAGTGAGGACCTTGATGGGATATGCCTGCAAAAAGTTAACTTCTCCATGAGCTAGTATCTAGACTCCGCCTGAAGGAGTCTCTTACTTGTATAGTACACAGGGCGCTGGACGCAACCTTCCTCACGCACTAGGGAGACACTAATCAAATTCTTCGAAAAGCCATATAGAGGAGGAAGGGCTACCCATCCACGGGCTTAGTGAGGATCAGTGGGTTAGCCATGTGCTTCTTTAACTATTGGAATGTCTATTCGCACTCCTGCATCCATTCGAACCTCTGTCCTCCTCAGAGTATGTTGAAGAATGGTATGCACATAACATTTTCATTGGAGAAAAGCGAATTAGAGCTGCTATCCTCCAAGTGAGGCTCTGCACATCTTTATGCCTGTGGGGGGATGACATCTCAACCAAAGCTTTGATCTTCTCGGGGCACTAAATAGGCTCTAACTTCAGTTTTTACACATAAGGATATTGGGAAATACATAAAAAGCGAAGTTAAAGCTTTTAAAAGACTTTTTACTTTACTTTTTGGTTTGGCACTCATAGTAATTAAGCTATTACTTTGGTTATTTACGTAAAATGAAGTTAAAGGGTAATAGGTGGAGGCGCAGTTTTGCGAAAAAACATTACAGAACCCTTTAACTTTGGTTTTTTTTTTTTATCAAAAAATTGAATTTAAAGGTGCTTATATTCGCACCCCTTCGACTTCTCCCTCATTTCTGAAATGCTGAAACCTTCCAAACCGAGAGAAAAACCTCCATTTCCACTATGAGAAAAATGAGGGTTTCGCCATTTACCACTGTTTCCCCTAATTTTCTTCCAATTTATACCATCAATCTTGCTAGAAAACTCAAATATATCATAGAAACTTGGTTATTTTCAGTTTTGAGTGAAAAGATGGTGTCTTGACAATGGTGACATGTGGTGGTCGGAAATACCCATTGTTTTGGGTTTTTCAACGGATTTTCAGCTTCTATACAAAGTTTTGAGCTTTGTACTAGGTATGAATCGTTAAATAGATGTTTCCATGATTTATTGTTTATATATATATTATTTCAGATTTTTATATTTTTTGATAATGTATATGTGTTTATGGTTAATAATATTGTTTTAGAGTTGTATTTGATTATTTAAGAATGTATGTATCTTAAAAATGTGTTTGCGATAATTGTTTTTATTAATCCAAATTTAATATTAATGTATTACTAAGTTTCTAATTTATTTGATTTATTTTTGTATTTTATGATATGTTTTTATTTAGAACAATTATTTAGAAAATTAATGAAATTAATATTTTGTTGTTGTTAAAAAAAGTTAATATGTTGTTCTTATAATTAAAAAATATCTAGTAAAAAAAATTCATTTGTAAAATATAGCTTTAATGTTTAGATATGTTGTTGTTGTAAAAAGAATTGAAGTTAATATTTATTTAAAATAAAGTTTTATTTGTATAATATGCTTTATTGTTTGATACTAGTTATTATAAACTCAATAATTATAATATTTAATTTTGTTTAAATTATTTTTAGGAAGGTTATTGTTTTGGAGGTAATTTGGTTTTTCATTGGTGGTTACTAGCTTGAAGATTAATTTTAAGGTGAGTGAAAATTTTATTTTTATTTATTACTATTGCACATATTTATAGAATTATAGTTAAACCATATTGAATTTAGTGGAAATTAGGTTTGAAAATTAGTGAAGTAGGTTATGTGAAATTTGTGTGCTGCGGTGGTATAAGGATGAAATTATGCATGTTGATTATTGTGTTTGTTTGTGTTGAATTAATAGGTATGAAAGTTGAATATGTTATAGAATCAGAGGAAACTCTGCCCAATTTTTTTTAGGATTTATTAATTGATAAGGACAGAATTATGGTTGTTAATTATTGTGTTTGTTTGTGTTGAATTAATAGGTACCTATGAAATTGGAATATTTTATAGAAATAGAGGAAACTCTGCCCAATTTTTTTAGGATTTATTAATTGATAAGGACAGAAGTATGCTTGTTGATTATTATGTTTGTTTATGTTGAATTAATAGGTACTTATGAAATCAGAATATGTTATGGAAATAGAGGAAACTCTGCCCAATATTTTTTTTAGGATTTATTAATTGATAAGGACAAAATTATGCTTGTTGATTATTGTGTATGTTTGTATTTAATAAATAGGTACTTATGAAATTGAGATATGTTATAGAAACATAGGAAACTCTGCCCAATCTTTCTAGGATTTATTGATTGAACATGTTTTTTAATATTTGATATTTGTTTTTTAAAAATTAATAGGAATTTTTTTTATTATTATTATGGATAAATCGTCGATGATGAGAGGAGAGAAACACCAATTTCAAGATGGATTAAACAAATTTTTAGAATTTTGCATAAAGAATTGTAGTGATCATGAAATAATTCCTTGTCCATGTGTGGATTGTGTTAATGGATCAAAATGGAATATTACCATGATAAAAAGATCATGTATTTTACTGGAAAATCAATAGAAGCTATACTTCATGGCATTGTCATGGATAATTATCAAATAATGATCCATATCCATTAGGGAGGCAAGGGGTAGAGGATTTTGATTCTAATGATTTCGATTATCATCCTATGGAATTGCTTGATGAAGCTCAAGAGGAGTTTTTTGTTGATCCAGAAAAATTTGATAATTTGGTTAGAGATCCAATGGTTGCAACAAACTAAGATTACCTACAATGATGAAATTTTACAACATAAAAGCAGAAAATGCAGTGAGCGATAAATGTTTTTGTAACGATTTAGATTTTCAAGACTCGATAATGCAGAAATATAAATGTTTTCATTTGACAAAATGTTTCAAAAACCCGTATAAAAAAAGCTTTTTAAAAAGTTGTATGGCCATACTTAACATTTAATTACAACATATTTTATAAAGAGTAGAGTGAGCCTAGTTTAGGAAAATTACACAACATTTCTAAAAATAAAACGGCTTCCCTAAAAGGTCGGTCCACATGTACATTTGCAAGGTAGACTCCAGCGCTCACTACTCTGCCTTGCCCTTGTTCTTACCTACAGCAGGAAACAACTAGGTAAGCGAAAACGCTTAGTAAGTTCAACTTTAAAACAAAAGCATGTAGAGAATTAGGGTTACGGATCCATTCGAACCCTACACAATCAATTTTAAGTACACAAAGCGTCCTGAAAAACTTATGGTCATGCCTGATAACCAATGAAAAATTATTTCATATAACCAGATAAATTCCTGCACTCAGAAAATCCCAGAACAAGAAGATATATTATATCACAACTATATCTTATCCATAAATATATATATTCCTGCACTCAGAAAATCCCATAGCAAGTAGATATAATATATCACAATATAATTCGAGACCAACGCTCGACAATTTCCAACAATTCGGGGATAGCACACCTTTCAGCATAAATGCTAATCTGTAAGAGAGAATCGAGTCTCAACACTAAGGTCTAGCCAATAAATATCCCCATCAAGGGTAACTATCGTGTTACCTAGGGCATCGCTACTTATCCAAGAGTAAATTCCTCACAAGGGTAACCATCAAGTTCCCTAGGGAATCACTACTTATCCAAAAGTGTAATCAAAATTACACGGGTCTACAGAGACTACTATGTTAATCAGTGGTGCTGGTGAGCAGTTGCCCCTAGGGTGTTTAGCCTCACTCAAACTTGGCAACCCTATTATGTCTAGGCACTCTCACTGAATGGCCAATATTCACGGCTGCTATTCGGGAATAAATTATCAGACCACTTGCTCGGGTTCTAACCATTCACTGATTAAGTAAGCATGAGGGCCCCTTGGTCCCATTCATTTTGGCGCCCCTAGGTTTAACTAGCAATCCTCACCTCTTGGCCACTTGTTGCGGTAATGAACCAGACATAATAAAATCAAGCAGTGTCATGGGGATTAGCCATCTAGGATATGACGGATATCTACCGATCATATTTTCTAAATCAGCACTCACTAGACTAACGTCTCTAAGCAACTTTCTACGATAGTGGATATATGTGCATGTGTTCCTATACTAACATACAATACAATAGTCGTTTCATGTTGCAGCCACACAATATAAGTTGACTTACTTGGAGTCCTTAGCACTCAGCAGGAGTTCATCCTCCAATGTTCAGTCTAGATACGCTAGCCAATACTATATTTATCCATACAGTATACTCAGATTAATCATGACACTCATAATTCATTATTATTATTTTGGGCAGTTTGGTCATATTAATAAAAATCATTTGTAAGGATTAATGATCCTTATTGGTTTTTAAACCCATTAAGGAAATTCATACAAAAACATTTGAGACTAAACCCTAAGTCTCGAGGAAACCTATCCTAGGGTCTCGATACCTAGGCTCGGGTATCACAATAGTATTTTCCCACAATCCGCTAAAAATCTTATTATTTAAATGCATCGCTATTAACCCGTACTTTCAACAAGTCGGTTAAATATATGGAAGATTTTAGCTGGTATTATATCCATAAAATACTAATTAAATTCCTTAATTATTATTAAAGAAAATAAACTCTTAATTTTCCTTTTATTTTTCTTAAGGATTTAATCTCAAAAAACCGTTTTAAAAAATTTGCCTAATTTTTCTTAATTAGAAAAACAGTTAAAAATTTCCCATCTTAACTAGTTAATCTCTCAGAAGTCAATTAATCAAGTTAACTTACTAGAAAAATAATTCACTTAATTATTTTCTCAAAATATAGGGTTTTAAACCCTCTTCTAGTTTATTAACTTATTAATAAATTAATTCTTTTATTTTTAAAAATAATAAAAAATTTCTTTAATAAAAATAATTCACACTAAATTCAAAGTGGTATTTTAGGTCAAAATATGTTTTCAAGACATAGCAAGCTTTTATCTTGCAATAAGCAAACTTTCACTTTTTACCTTAAGTTCCAAAATCTCATTTTTACACTGTGCGAAAACCCTATTTTTCACATTTTTAACTTCATACTTTGTTAGGTCATAACTTGAAATTTACATACCCAATTGTTACCAAAATTTCCCAATTCCATTTTTGGTATGCCATTTAGGTCTATGTAAAATCTTAGGTCAAAAGGAGTATTTTTGATTGGTGAAATTATTTTTTTAATAATGAGGTAAAAATGAGTTTATTTTCAAGTCCTTAATTCTTCCAAATTTTGACACTTAATAACTTTCAAAATGTTCCGTATTTTCTTACCAAATTTTACAGTGGAATACTAGGTTATGCCAATAATATGTCCAACAAATTTTATAAAAACTAGGTTCATTTTCCGAATATAGTGGCTGTCCAAACATGGTCCCGATATTAAGAATACGAAAAAATAGTTTTTTACCAAAACTTTGAAATAGCATAACTCACTCATTTTTAAACATTTTTTAGTGTTCCAAAGCTCAATTTTATGTACTCAATCTCAAAAACATCAGAGTACAATTAAATTTTACAAAATCAATACAGTGGATGCTTGACCTCTTGGAAGTCACAGCTCAAAACATGTATTGTGTTTTAGGGTTTCCTACAAAACCCTTGGGGGTTTTGGTCCCTCATTTAAAAAATCTACACACAAGCATCATAAAAATTATAAAACAACTACCATAACCATATTACATCCCCAATAAGAAACTTTAAGCATTAACTATGCAAAATAATGCTTAAAAATAAAAACCATACAATAACAACCGTAAAAAGTAAACTTTTTACCTCTTTGTCGTTCTTGCCTTCGGTTTGGATCTTCTTATTAGCTTTGGCTCCTTCAAAAACCTTTCAAAACCTTAACCAACTCCCCCCAACAACATAGATAATTAGCTATTTGAAAATCTATGGTTAAAACTTTACAAAAGTCTAGTTTATTGAAACTTTACCTTAGGGAAAACCCTTCCTAGACCAAAGCTTAAATGCTTCCAAGCCTCCTTAGTGTTCTTGAGGTTGAAGATGGAGAGAAAACTTGAGAGAGTTTTCAAAAAGATGATCGTGAAAGTGAGAGAGAATGGGGTCGGTTGGGGAAGGTTAGAAGAGCATATCAACTTATGAAAATATTTAAACACTTGAGTGTTTTTTTTACCATCCACTTGATGCCTTAACCCTTATATTTAAATTGGGATTAAACTAAAAAAAAAACATTTGGTCAATCCCATTAAATCATTCACATGGCCGGCCACCACATATATTATATATGTGATCATATTTTTTTATATATATATAAAGGTTAATAAATATGTCCCAAGAAGAAAAATCCAATTTGACTTCCTATAACCTTTTTCACTCTTATTAAGTTTTAAACACAAAACTTAACACTAAATAATTAAATTTAATGTCTCTCACATTTAATTTAATTAATCACACAATAAAATCTAACCTAAGGTCCATTCATGGAATAAAATTCCCAAATTCAGTAAAATTAAGCATTTAACACAAAATGCCCTAAAATTTCCATTTTCTCTTAGGTTTATTATTTTTTGACCAAACTATAATTTTTAAAATTATATTTTATGCCCAAAATATATTTTCCATAGTTTTTCATTTTTTTTTCTGAGATTTTTTACCCAATCATGGTTTTCGTATTAGTCCAAGACCGAAAGTCTTATGTTGACTTTTAAATCACAAAATTCATCATTTGGCTAGCAATAACTCATGGGAATAAATTCCAAACACATATAATATTATATAAAATAATATTCTTAACTCAGGGAAAAAAATCCCCACTCGAGTCGTTTAAAAGTACCCGAAACGCAGGACATTACAATACCTTCAATTTATAGAGGTTTGGTCCTCGAAACTTAAAAAAAATGAGGATACAACTCCCTCATATTTTCTTCTGTTTCCCAGGTTGCCTCTTCAATGCCATGGTTACACCATTGCACCTTAACCAATGACACTGTCTTGTTCCTCAACACTTGTTCCTTTCTATCTAGAATCATCACCGGCTTTTCCTCATAGACGAGTTGAGGATCAATGCTCAAATGTTCATAGCTGAGTACATGTGAGGGATCGCGCATGTATTTTCTCAACAAGGATACATGAAACACATCATGCACCTTAGACAAGGTAGGCGGAAGAGCTAAACGATAAGCTACTTCCCCGATCCTTTTTATGATTTCGAAAGGTCCAACGAACCTTGGACTAAGCTTTCCTTTCTTCCCAAACCGGATAGCCCCTTGTAGCGGAGCTACCTTAAGCAGCACATTATCACCAACCTCAAACACCAGGGGTCTCCTGCGTCAGTCGGCATATTTGCGTTGTCGATCAACTGAAGTTTGCAAGCGTTGCCTTATCTGTCAGATGTCCTCAGTAATCTGATCAACCTCATCCAATCCGAGAATCTTTCTTTTATCGGTCTCATGCCAATGAATCGGTGATCGGCATTTCCTTCCATACAAAGCCTCATACAGAGCCATCTTGATGGAATCATGATAGCTATTATTGTAAGCGAACTCTATCGGTGGAAGCTTCTCATTCCATGACCCTTGAAAGTTGAGCACGTAGGATCTTAGCATATCTTCAAGGGTCTGAATTGTTCGTTCACTTTGATCGTCTGTTTGTGGGTGGAAAGAAGTGCTGAACTTCAGTTTAGTACCCAACCTCATTTGGATTCTATTCCAAAATGTCGAGGTAAAACGTCTCTCGCGATCTGATACAATGGAGTTGGGTACATTATGCAGTCTCATTATTTCTGTAATGTAAATATCTGCTAACTTATGTGCCCCACAAGTTACCTTGATCGGCAAGAAATGTGCAGACTTAGTTAGCCTATCTACGATAACCCAAATGGCATTGTGCCCCTTGGGAGTGGTTGGTAGACCTGTGACAAAGTCCATAGTGACCATCTCCCACTTCCATTCTGGAATTTCTAAGGGCTGTAACAATTCGGCTGGCCGTTGATGCTCGGCCTTTGTCTGCTGACAAGTCAAGCAATGTGCCACATATTCTGCTGTCTCCTTTTTCATCCCCAGCAACCAAAAGTACTTCTTCAAGTCTTGGTACATTTTTGTGGTACCTGGATGCATGGCATAAGGAGCATTATGTCTCTCGAAAAAGATCTGCTTCTTGATCTCATCATCGTCCAGAACACATATTATGCCCTTGAACCCCAATACTCAATCTTTGGAGATATGGAATCTTGGTCGCCCCTCGTTCCTCACATTGTACATCAATCCTTGAACCCAAGGATTGACTAACTGCCCACCTTTTATAGCTTCCATAATGGTAGGCTCAATAGAGAGGTTAGCCAATTGACCAACTACTATCTCTAAATCCAAGGTAGCAAGGTCGGCTCGTAACTGCGGCAAAACCTCTTTCACTATCATCACGTAAGCATTTGGCTGTCGGCTCAATGCATCAACAACCTTGTTTTCTTTTCCCGGGTGGTACAGAATGTCACAGTCATGGTCGTTGAACAGCTCCAACCATCGACGATGTCTCATATTCAATTCCTTCCGAGTGAAGAAATACTTCAGGCTTTTGTGATTAGTGTAGATGTCACAGTGTATCCTGTACAGGTAGTGCCTCCCTATTTTTAGTGCAAAAACCACTGTTGCCAGCTCTAGGTCATGGGTGGGATAGTTCTTCTCATAATTTTTTAGCTGTCGAGATGCATAAGAATTACTTTTCCGTGATGCATTAGCACTGCTCCCAACCCTCGCCCTGAGGCATCGATATAAATAGTATATCCCTCTGTGCCATTAGGGATTGCCAGCACTGGGGCAGTGTCAATCTTGTTTTTAGCTTTCGAAAACTCTTCTCACACTTGTCAGTCCATTCATATTTGATGTTTTTGCGGGTGAGGGCAGTCATTGGTGCGGCTATTTTGAAAAATCCTTCCACAAATCGCTGGTAATATCCCGCTAACCCAAGAAAACTTCTAACCTCATGAGCATTTTTTGGAGGTTTCCACTGCTTAACAACTTCTATTTTGGTGGGGTCTACTGAAATTCTGTCTCCCGACACTATGTGCCCCAGAAAACTTACTTTCTCTAGTCATAATTCACACTTCAAAAACTTAGCGTAATGCTTTTCGTCTCGTAGATGCTGGAGAACCAGTTCCAGATGCGTTGCATGGTCTTCCTGGCTTTTTGAGAGTATTAGAATATCGTCAATGAACACGACGACGAACTTATCCAAATACTCACAAAATACGCGATTCATGAGATCCATGAATGTCGTAGGCGCATTGGTTTTTCCAAAGGACATCACTAAGAACTCGTAGTGACCGTAGTGCGTTCTAAAGATTGCCTTCCGAATATTCATCTCCTTAACCTTGAGCTGATGATAGCTTGATCGCGGGTCTATTTTGGAAAATACTGACGCTCCTTGTAGTTGATCAAAAAGATCGTCAATCCTTGGTAATGGATATCGGTTCTTGATCATCACTTTGTTCAACTCCCGATAGTTAATGTACATTCTCATCGACCTGTCTTTCTTCTTGGGGCTCCCCATGGAGAATGGCCTGGCCTTATGAACTTCTTGTCTAGTAACTCTTGCATTTGCAACTGCAACTCCTTGAGTTCAGCTGGTGCCATTATGTAAGGAGTCTTTTAGATCGGTGCGGTTCCCAAAATTAACTCAATCTCAAACACGATCTCTCGGTCTGGTGTAATCCCTGGGAGATCTTCAGGAAATACGACAGGAAACTTGCACACAACCGGTACATCAGATGGTTGTTGACTCGTCTCTTTATCCTTATCTGCTATGTTTGCCAGAAAACCAATGCATCCATCACTCAACATTTTTCTCGCCTTCATCGCAGAAATCAGGGGACACTTCTTTTCTCTTGACGTACCCTTGAACTCGAATGGTTCTTCTTCTGCTGGGGTGAAGACCACTTTTATGTGCTTGCAATTAATAACGGCTCCATATCTGGTTAACCAATCCATCCCAAATATGATGTCGTATTCATGTAGGTCCAAGACTAATAGATCCACCGTTAGCTCATGACTTTCAACTCAAACTGGTACGGCTCTAACCCATGTCCGCACCAGCATATCCTCTCCCAAAGGCAAGGATACCCCACAAAATAATAGGCAAAGGCTCAGGCTTTCTATTTAGTTTTTTCCACAAAGGATGTAGATGCAAAAGAATGTGATGCACTAGTATCCATTAATACATATGCCGAGGTTTGGACGATAGAGATATGACCTGACACCATATCAGATGGTCCAGCTCCTTTGTCGCTTTGCGTAAGCGCATAAACTCGAGGCAGAGCTCCAATTTGTTTCCATTGGTCATTTCCATTACCCTTGGCTGGAATTAGACAACCTTTAGCAAAGTACCCTGGCTTTCCACAGTTAAAACATACCCCACACTCGCCCTGATGGCATCGGTTACACTTGTTGCACAGTGGCCATTGTTCAAACTCACGCCTTGGCTGTTTGTTGGGACTAGCCACAGCCTGGTTGGGAGGTCCCCCTTTTCTTTTGTTATTTCCCCCAAAAGTCGATCTTGTGCCTCTTGGATTGTTTGTTCGCCCCAAGTTCTGACCGAACCTCGGGTTGAACTTTCCCCTTGGGCCATTCTGATTGGCCTGAAACTATCCGGGGTTGTTGGGAGTGTACCTCCTGTCTTTGTTCTTCTGTGGTTCTGGCTTGTCTGACACGACCCAAGACTCTTGGCGAAGAGCCCGTTCCACAGCTTTGGCATACGTCTCTGGGCCAGTTCTACTAGTGTCTACACACCTGGCAATGTCTCTGCGTAGGCCCTTCATAAAACTCCAAGTCTTATTCTCTTCAGTGTTCACCTGGTTCTTCGCGAACCTAGACAACTGGTCAAATTTTTTAACGTAGCCCTGCACACTTGACGTTCCCTGCTTCATATTAGTGAACTCATTCACTTTGTGCTCGATCATTTCCTTACTAAAGTACTTGCCATTGAACAAGGTCAAGAACTCTAGCCATTCCATCTCGGCAGCGTTATGCCCTTTCTTGGCTGCGTTCCACCAGATGCAGGCATCTTTTCTCAGCATATAGGTCACACAAGCTACCTTCTCTCTCTTGGTAGTTCCAATGAATTTGAAGATTCTTTCCAAAATACTGATCCATTCCTCTGCCATTGATGGGTCACTGCTCCCCTCGAATATAGGTGGATTCTGGTTGCCAAACCTTTCTAATATAGGTTTTGCTCGGGAAGCTCTTGGTGCTTCTACTGGCAGTACAAGTTGCTCGATGATAACCTACGAACTAGGGTTCTGTTCTTCATTGTTTTCAGGTGGTATTTCGTTGTCATTATTGGGTGCCATGGGGAGTCGTCCCAAAAAGGGTGTTAAACCTTTCAGCTTGGAGGGCATCAACGTCCTCCTGTCTCTTTTTCCCTATTCAATTTGGGCTCACTACGTCTCCACTAGCCTTAGCAGATTATTCATCTGCTCGGCTATCTCGTGAACTCTAGCAGCTTGGTTTGGAGCTCTAGTGGCAGGCGCATTCTGAGCTCTAGCAGCAGGTGTGGCCTGGCCTCGGCCAACAACACCCCTTCCTCTTTGAGCTCTTATCCTTGTCATTTGTTTGATTTAAAATCAAAAAGCTCCTAAGCGCATAGGGATGATAAGTTAATACCAACGTCGATTATGTTTTCTCTTTTAGTAGCCGCCACAAAGTCAAAGATCCTGTATCTGAATTTCCAGATTTGATTCCCACTTTACTCTTTGTCCTCAGCCTCGACCATTCCTCTGCCTTGGCCATGACCTGCATCTTGGTCAACGGTCACTCTCTCGGCTGGGTCTTGTTGAATAACAACTCAACCTCACCTAGCTCGAGTGTTAGGCACCATCGCAAGTCTTTATACCACAATGTATAGTAGGTAAGAATACTAACCTAGCAATAAAAAATGATCATGACAGATCATGCCTAGGATTTTAGTTAGCAGGATGAAAAATCCAAAAAGAGAACCCTAACTAAATGTTGGGTTTCTACATCTACCTGCTACAACTACACCAAAGTCCTACAACCTAGTAGGTTTGTAAGGTCATTAAAAAAAGTATTAACAAGACTCTCACAGTATAACCTAATCTAGGCTATCCATCAGGATATCTAGCTTTATGTCGATATCCTCGTCTGGCTTCTCAGGATCCTCCTTTGGCTCTATCGAAGACTTCCATCATGAACTGCATACATTTCCAAACAACACGCTGATGTCGTTGATTGTACTCGAAGCGTCGAGGAAACTCATTGTTAAAGATTCTATACTAATTGATCCTAAGCGTAGGGATTATGGGTAGTTTCTCTATCACAGGGTCACCTATCTAAGATATATCAGCCATCACCTACAATTTATATAGAATTGAGGTAAGAAAAATTGAAACAACACACTAAAGGAACAGATAGTACCTACAGTGAGTGTCGGTCTATCTTTGCGATATGTACATGTGGGTTGTCTACAGAACCGGCTCAACTTAAGCTCTGATACAAACTGTAACGACCCAGATTTTCAAGACTCAACAATGCGGAAATATAAATGTTTTCATTTGACAAAATGTCTCAAAAACCCATATAAAAAAAGCTTTTTAAAAAGTCGTATGGCCATACTTAACATTTAATTACAACATATTTTATAAAGAGTAGAGTGAGCCTAGTTTAGGAAAATTACAAAGCATTTCTAAAAATAAAACGACTTCCCAAAAAGGTCGGTCTACATGTACATTTGCAAGGTATACTCCAGCGCTCACTGCTCTGCCTTGCCCTTGTTCTTACCTATAACAGGAAACAACTAGGTAAGCGAAAACACTTAGTAAGTTCAAATTTAAAACAAAAGCATGAAGAGAATTAGGGATTTGGATCCATCCGAACCCTACACAATCAATTTCAAGAACACAAAGCGTCCTGGAAAACTTATGGTCATGCCTGATAACCAATGAAAAGTTATTTCTTATAACCAGATAAATTCCTGCACTCAGAAAATCCCAAAACAAGCAGATATATTATATCACAACTATTTCCTATCAACAAATATATATATATCCCTGCACTCAAAAAATCCCAGAGCAAGAAAATATAATATATCACAATATAATTCGAGACCAACGCTCGACAATTTCCAACAATTCGAGCATAAGAAGCTCTCCAGCATAAATGCTAATCTGTAAGAGAGAACCGAGTCTTAACACTAAGATCTAGTCAATAAATATCCCCATCAAGGGTAACTATCGTGTTACCTAGGGCATCGCTACTTATCCAAGAGTAAATCCCTCAGAATGGTAGCCATCAAGTTACCTAGGGCATCACTACTTATCCAAAAGTGTAATCGAAAGTACACGGGTTTACAGAGACTTCTATGTTAATCAGTGGTGTTGGTGAGCAGTTGCCCCTAGGGCGTTCAGCCTCACTCAAACTTGGCAACCCCTAGTATCTCTAGGCACTCTCATTGAATGGCCAATATTCACAGCTGCTATCCAGGAATAACTTATCAGAGCACTTGCTCGGGTTCTAATCGTTCACTGATTAAGTAAGCATGAGGGCCCTAGGTCCCATTCATTTTGGTGCCCCTAGGTTTAACCAGCAATCCTCACCTCTTGGCCACTCGTCGCGGTAATGAACTAGACCTTATAAAATCAAGCAGTGTGACGGGGATCAGCCATCTAGGATATGACGGATATCTACCGATCATATTTTCTAAATCAGAACTCACTAGACTAACGTCTCTAAGCAACTTTCTATGACAGTGTATATATGTGCATGTGTCCTTATACTAACATACAATACAATAGTCGTTTCATGTTGCAGCCACACAATATAAGTTGACTTAATTGGAGTCCTTAGCACTCAGCAGGATTTTACCCTCCAATGTTCATCTAGTTACGCTAGCCAATACTGTATTTATCCATACAGTATACTCAGATTAATTATGGCACTCATAATTCATTATTATTATTTTGGGCAGTTTGGTCATATTAATAAAAATTATTTGTAAGGATTAATGATCCTTATTTGTTTTTAAACCCATTGTGGATGCCAAAAATCCACCAAGAAAAAAATCCCCAGTACATGGTGAAAATACAAGGCTAAAGGTCACTTAGTCACATTATCAAGCTCAGACCTATAAGTCTTGTGAAACTGGGAGATTGTCCTAAGGGAAGCATCACTTAGTGAGCCATGAAGTATGGCCTTTGTGGATGCTCAATATTCCATGCCCATAAAAGACTCAAAGTGTATGCTTAAGCCCCATAAACGCCCAAAACTATGGCTGGGTTGGGGTGACCCCGGGCCACTATTGCATCTCGCGCGGCAGCCCTGATGGCCTTGCACGCACCAGCACCAGGCAAGGCCACCCCTTCGCGCGCGCCAGCACCAAGCGAGGCCACGCATCGCGCGCACACCACGCCATCAACAGGCCTTCCAAGGAGGTCTCGCGAAGGAATAGAAGCCATGCCATGGCCTTCAAAGTCTGAGTGGCGTGGGAGCCACGCCACCAGGTGGCCACGCGAGTGGGACCACACGCCAAGGGAGCCGTGTCCACAAGGGGCTCGCGAGGAAGGCGTCTCGCCTCGCACCCTTAGACATCTGTTGAGGACACATGCCCATCACCCATGCTCGTGAGTGACCTCGGGGTGCTTCAGGCATCCCATGCCAAGGACCCGAGAGCCTCGCCTCACGTCATGACCACTGCATGCACCAAGTGTCCCATTCCCTCTGCCTTGAAGACCCCAATGCTTAGAGGTCCGGGTACGAGTTGAATGGAACATTCATGTATGATCTAGTACTGGGTACGGCCCTTAAGACCCTGTATGTCGAAGTACGGACACCCGTACCAGTAGGGGAGTGGGAATGCTGGAATAAGAATTATGGCCCGTACGTCTACGGCCAGGAGTCAGAGTCGACACCACTACCACCTGCGCCACTATGTCTGTCCCTACTCCACTAACATGGGTACGGACAAGTAGTGGAGACATCCTCCTGACGCCTGCTCCTGTACTGGATGCAAGACCTCAGCTTCTGAAACCACTCTCCGGACAGAGTACTTATGTACCATTTGGTCTCTTGGACCACCATGTATCCCAGGCCATCAGAGCCTACTATAAAAAGGACCCCTCTCCCACATGGGAGGGGGTTGGAAAATTCATTGTATGCAGAGGCTATTGAGAAATATACTAAGGCTTTCTCCCTTGTTTATCTGTGTTTACTTTTCCTTAAAGTTTATTCTCATTTCTTATATAAACTTCGCCTGACTTACCTTTGAGTTTTCCGATCTAATTTCGTTGACGAGATTTCACCGTCAACACCCATTAAGGAAATTCATACAAAAAAATTTGAGACTAAACCCTAAGTCTCGGGGAGACCTATCCTAGGGTCTCGATACCTAGGCTCGGGTATCACAATAGTATTTTCCCACAATCCGCTAAAAATCTTATTCTTTAAATGCATCGCTATTAACCCGTACTTTCAACAAGTCGGTTAAATATATGGAAGATTTTAGCAGGTATTATATCCATAAAATACTAATTAAATTCCTTAATTTTTTTTAAAGAAAATAAATTCTTAATTTTCCAATTATTTTTCTTAAGGTTTTAATCTCTAAAAACCGTTTTAAGAAATTTGCCTAATTTGTCTTAATTAGGAAAACCGTTAAAAATTTCCCATCATGACTATTTAATCTTTCTGAAATCAATTAATCAATTTTACTTAATAGAAAAATAATTCACTCAATTATTTTATCAAAATATAGGGTTTTAAACCCTATTCTTATTTATTAACTTACTAATAAATTAATTATTTTATTTTTAAAAATAATAAAAAAATTCTTCAATAAAAATAATTCACACTAAACTCAAAGTGGTATTTTAGGTCAAAATATGTTTTCAAGACATACCAAGTTTTTATCTCGCAATAAGCAAACTTTTACTTTTTACCTTAAGTTCAAAAATCTCATTTTTACTCTAAGTGTGAAAACCATATTTTCACATTTTTAACTACATACTTTGTAAGGTCATAACTTGAAATTTACTTAGCCAATTGTTACCAAAATTTTCCAATTCCATTTTTGTTATGCCATTTAGGTCTTTGTAAAATCTTAGGTCAAAAGGAGCATTTTTGGTTGGTGAAATTATTTTCCAACAATGAGATAAAAATGACCTTATTTTCAAGTCCTTAATTTTTCTAAACTTTGACACTTAATAAATTTCAAAATATTCATCATTTTCTTACCAAATTTTAAAGTGGAATGCTAGGTTATGCCAATAATATGTCCACCAAATTTTACAAGAAAACTGTGTTCATTTTCCCTATACGGTGGCTGTCCAAACTTGGTCCCGAAATTAAGAATACGAAAAAACTGTTTTTTACCTAAACTTTGAAATAGCATAACTCACTCATTTTTAAACATTTTTGAGTGTTTCAAAAGCTCAATTTTATGTACTCAATCTCAAAAACATCACAGTACAATTAAATTTTACAAAATATATACAGTGGATGCTTGACCCCTTGGAAGTCACAGCTCAAAACATGTATTTTGTTTTATGGTTTCCTACAATACCCTTGGGGGTTTTGGTCCCTATTTTCAAAAATCAACACACAAGCTACATAAAAATTATAAAACAACTACCATAACCTTATTACACTACCAATAAGAAACTTTAAGCATTAACTATACAAAATAATGCTTAAAAATAAAAACCATACAATAACAACCATAAAAAGTAAACTTTTACCCTCTTTGTTGTTCTTGCCTAAGGTTTGGATCTACCTATTAGCTTTGGCTCCTTCAAATACCTTTCAAAACCTTAACCAACTCCCCACAAAAACATTATAATTAGCTATTTGAAAATCTATGGTTAAAACTTTACAAAAGTCTAGTTTATTGAAACTTTACCTTAGGGAAAACCCTTTCTAGACCAAACCTTAAATGCTTTCGAGCCTCCTTAGTGTTCTTGAGGTTGAAGCTGGAGAGAAAACTTGAGAGAGTTTTCAAAAAGATGATAGTGAAAGTGAGAGAGAGTGTGGTCGGTTGGGGAAGGTTAGAAGAGCATATCAACTTAAGAAAATATCTGAACACTTGAGTGCTTTCTTTTTTTTTTACCATCCACTTGATGCCTTAACCCTTATATTTAAATTGGGATTACACTAAAAAAAATATTTGGTCAACCCCATTAAATCCTTCACATTGCCGGCCACCACATATATTATCTATGAGATCATATTTTTTTATATATATAAAGGTTAATAAATATTTCCCAAGAAGAAAAATCTAATTTGACTTCCTATAACCTTTCCACTCTTATTAAGTTTTAAACACAGAACTTAATACTAAATAATTAAATTAAATATCTCTCACATTTAATTTAATTAATCACACAATAAAATTTAACCTAAGGTTCATCCATGGAATAAAATTCCCCAATTCGGTAAAATTAAACATTTAACACAAAATGCCCTAAAATTACCATTTTCTCTTAGATTTTTTATTTTTTGACCAAACTTTAATTTTTATGAATGTATTTTATGCCCAAAATATATTCGCCATAGTTTTTCATTTTATTTTCCAAGATTTTTTACCCGATCAGGGTTTTCGTGTCAGTCCAAGACTGAAAGTCTTATCTTGACTTTTAAATCATAAAATTCATAATTTGGCTAGGAATAACTCATGGAAATAAATTCCAAACAAATATAATATTATTTAAAATAATATTCTTAACTCGGGGAAAAAAATCCCGACCCGAGTCAGTTAAAGGTACCTGAAACGTAGGACGTTACAATTTTTAGCTGTTTTTGAGGAGATTTTGCATTTAGATAACTGCTTGCTGGAGTCTACATACAAGTTCAGGAATACTTTAACTTTGATAGGCTTGAAGTATGAAAAGATCCATGCATATCTGAACGATTGTGTTTTATATCATAAAGAGTATGCAGACATGGACACTTGCCCTGAATTTGGTTTGCCGCGTTACAAACCTAACAAGAGTAAGTAAATTAGGAAACTTATTCCTCAAAATGTGATGTGGTACTTTCCGCGGTTATATCGAAGTGCAAAGCATTCTGAAAACTTAATATGACATGAGACTAGGCGAGTGAAAGATGACAAACTCTGACATTATGCTGATTCACAAGCCTGGAAAAAAGTAAATCACTTGAATCCAGAATTTAAAACTGAACCAAGACATCATCATCAAGGTTTATCCGCCGATGGAGTAAACCCACATAGATCTCTTAGTAGTCAACATAATTTGTGGCCCATCTTCCTTGTTATGTACAATCTTCCTCCGTGGTTAGTCATGAAAATGAAGTTTATGATGCTTTCCTTAATGATTTCAGGCTCAAAACAACCAAGACACGATGTTGATGTTTATTTGGCACCAGTAATTGATGATTTGAAAGAGTTGTATGAAAATGGTGTTAAGGCATATGATGGTTTAAAGAAAGAATTCTTTAATTTGAAAGATGTATTGTTGTGCACTATTAGTGATTTCGTAGCATATATGGTAAGTTATTAGGGTTGAGCATAAAAAGTTTGGAAGGTTGTCCAATTTTATGCATCAACACCTGGGCTCATTGCCTATCAAATGGACAGAAAATGTGCTATATGGGTCATAGACGATACATGCCTCTAAGTCATCGTGATAGAAATAAAAAGAAAGCATTTGATGGTACTGAAGAATGAAATGTTGCTCCTTTGCAACCATCAGAGGAACAAATTCTTGATGAAGTAGAAAAAATAGAGTTTAAGTATGGAAAGACGCAAGAAAATAAGAAAGTTAATTGATGTTTTCAAAGAAAATCAATTTTTTTCGTCTTCCATACTAGAAAGATTTATTGGTTCGACATTGTTTGGATGTCATGCATGTTGAATAAAATGTGTGTGAAAGTATTATCAATACCTTACTTGTTATCCCCAACAAAACTAAGGATGGTTCAGCTAGTCGCATAGATCTTGTTGAGATGGTCATAAGACATTATTTGGCACCTAAAGAGAAAGGTAAACGTACATATTTACCTCTGGCTTGTTTTACGTTGTCTAGAGAAGAGAAACGAGTTGTATGTAAATCACTTGCGGAGATGAAAATGCCTGATGGATATTCATCTAACATTCAAACCTTGGTGTCCATGGAGGATTTGAGGTTAATTTGTGTTAGCTTGTATTTACTTAACACAAATAATTAACTTGGTGAATTATTTTGTAGGTATAGTGCTAAAATTTCTTCATTATTTGGAAGAAAAAAAAAGAGCCAAATGTTGTTTCTCAGAAAGAAAACGAGATTGCTAGACTCACAAAAGAAATTGAAGAGTTGAAGAGGGAAAAAGCTAGACAATCATAGGAGAATGAGAATGAAGAACAGTGCTAGAATGAAGAGGAGAATATGGACACTGAAGTAGAATACAATAATGAAGAAAACATTGAAGAACAATTTCAACATGTTATGTCTCAGTTCCCTCCAAAACATAACAACGTTTTGAAACTATGTTCATATAATATTAACACTGCAATGTCAAGAAGTGCATCAAAGGAAAAACTCAAATCTATGCCTGGCCCACATGTGTCATCAGCTGGATCTCACATCAATGTAGGAGAAGCTGAAATAGAACCCCAACTATTCAATGCTCATATAATGAATTACATCCACATTAGTCTTAGATTTATTGTGAATGAATACTGTTCGATTAAAGGAACAACATGAGTCATAGTAATTCCCGTTGACCAATCATTTATGAGTCACAAGTCCATCTTCATCACTTCAGAGGATGTAGAGCAAGTAGCAACTTTGGATAATATTGGAGGCTCATCCATGATTTTTGGCATGAGATATCCCTTCAACTTCAACTTAATCTTTAATTTAAGATAAGCTTAACATGATTTTTCTTATCTCCTCAGTGAGTTGTGGAATATTTTAGCTTTAAATTGAATGTTAACAAATTTTATTTATAGGGAAAACTCTGCCGAAATTTTTAAAAAATATTTAATACTTGAGACATTTTTACAGATGCATTTGGGAGAGCTTTTACGAAAATACACGTTTCTATTTCAAGTTTTTTGATACTGTTCTTCTTAGTACTAACAATGCATAAGATGTGGAGCATACGACTTCAATTATGGTCAACTGGTTGATGAAAATGGATAGACTAGGACAAATGTTCTTTATTCCTTGGAACGTGAGGTAAGAACTACCTAAAACTACTTTAGCTACTATTTTCATATAATCATTTAATTAATTCAACTTAATTATTATTTTAGTAAACATTAGATGCTAGTGATCGCTATGCCACAAGGAAATGTCGTATTTCTGGACCCATTAAAAGTACATGAACGACCTCCACAAATTCATGCATTGATGATGAGGTAAATTTTATTTTTAAAATTATGTTTCTTAAATTTTCAAGTTTAAATTATTGAATTTTTTACATCTTTAATTTCTTAATGTAGTGCATACAAAAGGTCTTCTTCAAATTCCATGCTTGGGAAGTTTACAAAGATCTTCAATATTCAGTGCCCAAAACAACCAAAAAGTCATGAATGTGGTTTCTATGTATTAAAATACATCTGAGATCTTGTAAGGGCAGCAAATGCGGTGGGAGTCCTAAAAAATAAAGTAGGTTTGTTTATATTTTTATAATTTATTTTGGCTTATGATAAACTATAAAATAATTAGTATGCTCATTAATTTTTACTTTCAATTTTACAGTTTGATGGAAAAAATGTGTACAGTGAGATCGATAACCTCCTCCCAATACAACATGAATGGTTAGCATGATTGATAGTTCTTATTTATTATTAGGTGAATTTAGTTTTATAGCTACTTATAATTATGTCAATTGGTATGAATACTATGTCTTTTTTTTAGACAACAGAATGAATGTTTAGTATATGAATGTTTTTATAAGATTACAAACTTGATGAATTTTATTTATGCAAATAATAAAATAAATCATAATAATGTTATTAAAGGAAATCAAACATTATTTATATTAAACTAAATTAGATTTCTAAATATTAAATCTAAAATAAAAATTTGGTCATATAATATGAAACAAAAATATATATATTTCGGTTATTACAAAACAAATATATATATAATTCGATTATTAAAAAACTAAAAAAATAAATTTTTTAAATAATCCTTTAACATCGATTATTATATACAAACTGAAGTCTATTCATACCCTTTAACTTTGATTTTTATGTAATAACCGAAGTTAAAAGGTTTAAATATTCATGCTGGATCCCTTTAACTTCGGTTATTACATAAAAACTGAAGTTAAAGGGTATGGATAGACTTTGGTTTTTATGTAATAACCAGAGTCTATTATTAACTTTTAACTTCACTTATTGTAAGGCTTTTAACTTCGCATGGATAGATATCGTTTCCTATTTCAGCGAGAACCGAAGTCTATTATCCTAAAAAACCGAGTTAAAGGCTATTTTTGTAGTAGTGGAGTTTGCCTCTATTCCCTAAGCGCTGATAATGAAACCCAGGAACTTCCCGTAGGTAACTCAAAAAGTGCACTTTTGGGGATTCAACTTCATTCCGAACTTGCGAAGTACCAAAAACACTTCTGTTAGGTCTTTCACATGGTCGGGGGCCATCTTGGATTTAACCAGTATGTCATCCACGTAAACCTCCATGTTCTAACCCAACTGGTTCTTGAACATACAATTTACCATTCTTTGAAAGATGGCACCAACATTCATGAGCCCAAAGGGCATCACTTTGTAGTAGTACACTCCTTTATCAATTCGAAAGTTGATGTGCTCTTGGTCTGCGATATGCATGGAAATCTGGTTGTACCTTGGGTACGCGTCCATAAAGGACAAGAGCTCGTATTTGGATGTGGCATCGAACATTTGATCTATCTTCTGCAAAGGAAAACAATCCTTCAGGCAGACCTGTTGAGGTCATAGAAATGTATATAGGTCCTCCAAGTGCCATTTCGCTTTGGTACCAGTACCATAATAGATAACCACCTCACATACTAAGCTTCTCGGATAAACCCATTCGCGAGAAGCTTGTCAACTTCAGCCTTCAAAGTCATTGCCCGGGTTGGGTCAATCGTCCCCCGCTTCTGCTTAATTGGAGCAACGTTGGGATCGATGTTCAAGGTGTGGCATATTATATTTTGATCAATGCCTGTCATGTCAGAGTGAGACCAGACAAAGATGTTGGTAACTGGTTTACCATGTGCGTAGCGGAAAGCACGGGGTGTTGGGCCCAGACATTTAAATTTTTTTTTACATAAACAAACTTTAAATAATCGGATCCATTAACATGCAATCCATTAATCATAGAGAAATAAAAATATGAGGATTTACTAGTTGAACAACTATCAAGAATCCTCACTATCTTTTTGTATCTCCAATGAACATCCAATCCAAAATGATCTTTGAAATACTCAGACCAAGATCTTTCAAGATGTTTACCTACACCTCAAGACGTGTGTAGGCACGGAGAGTAATGGTAGGGAAAATTTCTGATTCTCACGATATTCTCAACACATAAGATCTTGGAATATTAGGTCTAAGATAATTTTTAGGGATAGAAAAAAAATTATATGATATTTTTTTTTCTCTGTCAAAAGTATATTATTTTCTTTTTTAAAAAGTTCTTGTAAAACTATTTCTATATGATAGATTTAAATGAATTAATTAAATTCAAAAATTCAAAATTCAAATTATAAATAAATTATTAAATAATTAAATAAACAAAATAAATATACAAGACTCATTCTTGGACCTTGTTACACGCCAACGACAGTGCAACACATCCCTGATATCAAGGATGTGTTCCAACCGTTATCTTTTAATTATTATTTATTCAAATATATCTAAACCTGATAACTTATTTATCAGATTAATTAAAAAATAAATATCATTTCAAATTCGAATCCAATTTGAATTATCAGAAATATCTTTTTCACATTATTAAAATAAATAAATCTAATTAATTATCTTAATTATTTAAATTCTACTTTCGAAATTAACAAAATAAGTTTTGAAAAATATAATTTATTAATTTGTCTCAATTACATATTTGACCCTTAAGAACAAAAATCTTCCAAATATGTCATTTTCCTGATTTTCTTAATTTCAACTCTTACCTTGAACAATGTTGATAGAGCCTTCTCGGGGACTTATGGACCTATAATTTCATGCTCCAATAAATTTAGAATATTAATTAAAAATCTTTAATATAATAACTTTAATTTATTAATCTCAATATTATTCCACTAAAAATATGAGATTGCACTATTGTAATTATAGACATTTATTTACTGTGTACTTTTAAACATATAAAAAGTGTCTATCGATTTAAGCACTACATACAATTGAATCCTCTATTAATTGTTCATAATTAAAATAGGAATAAATCACCGTTTAACCTCTTTAATTATATCTTGTTTCCTTAAGTACCATTAAATTTACTAGTGAAGGTTAATTCATAAACTAATTTATGAATTTGAGCTCAATAACCTTTCAATTCCAAAAGTCAACCCTTAAGAGAACCATTATTCAATTCCTCTTGAAAATGTATAGATTCCATATCTACATATTATGTCCCCAACCATTTACATCAATGAGTTCCCAATACAAAAGTTTTAGCTTGATCATTCCGACAAACCATAACGAGTGAATCAAATAACTCATATGACACAAACATGAGTTCATATTAACTTTAGGAATAAGATCAATTTGTATATGATCATCTTGATTGATATGTTTAATTAATATGCATAACGTAAAGGATATTAATAAGTATTAATAACATATCAGGTCTCGTTCATGTATAACAAAATTATACAAAGTACATCCACTAAGATGTCCTACTACATCAGTAATCCAGATCTAGATTACATGTATTCATAATACTAGTGAATCATACTTGCAGTATTTAATCCAAAGATTACATATAGCTTTGTTTTACTGCGTACTGTTTAAATTTTTTCCCTACAATCTTAATCTTCTCGTACCAATACAAGATTGTGGTCACAATAACGAATTTGAAAATTTTATGATATTCTAATAATAATAATAATAAACAAACAATATTTGAAAAAAATTCATTTCAATTATTTATTTAATAAAACATTGTTGATTACATATGCTTTAAAGGGCATAATCCCAAAGATCTCCCACTTGCTCTAAAGCAAATGTGGCATCTCTCTCGAACCCATATATCTAACATGATCTTTAAAATATTTGGTAGACAAAGTCTTAGTAAAATGATTAGCAAGGTTATGTTCCGAAGTTATCTTCATAATTGTTACATCTCCTCTACGAACAATTTCCAGGATCAAGTGGTATTTCCTCTCAATATGCTTTCCCCTCTTGTGACTCTCAGTTTTTTCGAGTTAGCTACTACCCCAATGTTCTCACTGTATAGGAAACATGGCTTATTCATATCTGAAACAATTTCCAGATCGAAATTGAACTTCTCTATCCACACAGCCTCCTTAGCTGCTTCACAAGCCGCTATGTACTTGACTTTTATGGTAGAATCTACAATACTGGTGTGTTTAACCACAACTCCTCCACCAAGTGCGAACACTGATCCAGAGTCGATTTCTGACTATCTTTGTCTGGTTGAAAATCATAATTAGTGTATCTAGTGGGGTTCAGGTCTACACTAGAATATACAAGCATATATTCTCTGGTTTTTTGAAGATACTTGAGAATATTCATTTCTACATCCAATGACTCAATCCATGATTTGATTGATAACAAATGACTATCCCTATTGCATAACACATCTTGTACACAACATGGATTACATTAGACTACCTACCTCATAGGTGTAGGGATAATGTCTCATCTCCTCTTCTTCTTGAGGTTTTTTAGGACAATGCTCTTTAGAAAGGATAATTCCATGACAGGTTGACAAATCACCCTTCTTGGAATTTTGCATACCAAATCTCTCCAGTACCTTATCTATATATGTAGCTTGAGACAAAGCCAAAACTTTGAGTTGATGATCCCGAAGGATCTTTATGCCTAGAACATATTTTGCTTCTCCCAAATTTTTCATTTGGAATTGTTCGGCTAGTCATTTCTTTACTTTTGTCAATGTTCTCATGTCATTCCCAATCATTAGGATATCATCAACATAAAGAAGCGGGAATCTCGATGTTATCTTTGATTTGTTTGTAGATACAAGGCTCATCAACGTTTTATTCAAAACCTTACGTTTTAATTGTGTCATCAAATCTCAGATTCCAAGATCTTGATGGTTGTTTGAGTCCATAAATGAACCTAAGAAGCTTGCAAACTTTTTGCTCTTAACCTTTTACTATGAACCCTTCTGGTTGAGACATGTAAATGGTTTCGTCAAGATAGCCATTCCAAAAAGTTATCTTAACATCCATTTGCCATATCTCATATTCCATTCAACTAGCTATGGTCAAGAGTATGCAGATGGATTTAAGCATGGCTACAAGAGAAAAAGTTTCTTCATATCTACTCCTTCTCTTTGAGTGTAACCCTTGGCCACAAGCCTAGCTTTGAAAGTTTCCACTTTCCCATCTGCTCCTATTTTTCTCTTGAATATCCATTTGCAACAAATAGGTTTAACATTGTCAGGAAGATCTTCAAGAGTCAAGATGCAATTAGCATACATCGATTCCATTTCCAGGTTCATGGAATTTTGCCACTTTTCTTTGTCAGAATCTTTCATTACATCTCTGTATGTCAATGGATAATCTTCGTTTGTGTCAGACACAAGCATTTGAACTTCATGTTCATAGCGAGTTGGCTACCTAACAACCCTCCCACTATGACGAAGTTGTCTATTGTTCTGACTAGAACTCGTGGCTTCCTCTTGTCATTGTTCATTGGAAACATTTGGTGTCTAATTACTTGATCTAAGACTATCTCATCTAGTACAACCTTAATGTGAGGCTTGTGGTATTTTATCTCATATTCATTAAAAGCAACATTTTTCGATACAAATGTTTTTTTTTCTTTAGGACTATAAAATATACCACCTCTAGTCTCTTTGGAATATCGCACGCAAAGTTTAGTGCGAGATTCCAGCTTTCCAGTCTTTCCTTTTAGCACGTATGTTGGACACCCCAAAAATACAAAAATGGTGTAAAATAGGCTTAGTGTCATTCCATAATTATAATGGTGTCTTCTTGATAGACTTGGAAGGAATGACATTGAATATGTACATTGCACATTGAATGGCATAGCCCCAGAATGAAAATGGCAATGATGAGAAACTCATCATTGATCTAACCACGCCTAATAACATCCTGTTCCTTCTTTCAGAAAAACCATTCTACTGTGGCGTTCCTAGTGCAGTAAGTTGGCATTGATTTCCATGCTCACACATGTGGTCCTCACACTCATAATCTAGGTACTCTCCTCCTTGATTCGATCAAAGAACTTTCACAGATTTATCTAATTACTTTTCAGCTTAAGCTGGGAATTCTATAAACTTTCCAAAGTTTTAGATCTCTTTTGCATCAAATATAGGTACCCATATCTAGAATAATCGTCAATGAAGGTGACAAAATATTCAATTTCTCCTCTCGCTTCTATCTTAAGTGGGCCACACACATCAGTGTGTACGAGTTAGAGTGGTTTTGTGGCTCTTAAACCTTTCGTAGAGAAAGGTCTTTTGGTCATCTTGCCTTCCAGAAATAGGTAATTCTCTTAAAGGTTTGTCCTTTGCTAGTCTGTCAATTCTATCCAAACCAATATGCCCTAATCTCAATTGTCATAGATATGTTTCACTCTCAGAATATGTTTTTAGACCTTTTATAGATCTTGGGTTTGTAACTTTAAACATTTTAGAGTTGTATATAGATTGCTGTTTTGCCTTAAGTTTATACAACCCATCATTGGATTTTGCATGACATATTTCCATACCCGATCATGAGATAAAAATAGAATTATTATTGAAAGAAAAATTTAAACCTTTTTTGTGCAACACAGAAACTGTAATTAAGTTCCTAGTAAATCCAGGAATAAAATAAACATTGTCCAAAACAAAAAATATCATTTTTATCAAATTCCAAATGGGCTATTCCAACTGCTTTGGCAGAGACGACCTGAACACTGCCAACTCTCATAGTCACCTCCTCATTAGCAAGTTCCCTTGAAGAACTAAGAATCAGTAAAGAAAAGGAAACATGGTTAGTGGCACCAGAATCAACAATCCAGGATGATGTATCATCTTCCACTAAATAGGCTTCTAATACAAGTAAATCATATTGACATCTTCTTTTCTTTTAAGTTTGAGAGATACTTAGGACAATTTCTCTTCCAATGACCCTCAACTCCAAAATCAAAGCATGTCACTTTGGGTTGCTTTTTTCTTGAAAGTTTTGTTATCTTTGTTGTCCTTGCCTTTGGATGATTTTTTAATCTTTCTTTCCAATTTGTTATTGTACTTGTCATGAGATTTCTTTCCCTTCTAATTTACCCTTTTCAAGAGGAAGGTTTAGAATCAATGACATTTGCTTCTTCTACTTTTGAATTACTCTTATTGAGTGATTCAAAAGTCTGTAACACATTCAACAACTGAGTCATATTATAATCCAACTTGTTTATAACATAGTAGGTAGTAAATGTGGAAAACGTTGGAGTGAGTGATTCAAGTATCAGACTAACTTGAGTTCTCTCATCAATGGTTGCTTTATGAACTTACACATCATGCATTGTATTGATAGTGTATAGAACATGTTCTCTGACATAAACTCCTTTCTTCATTTTCATGTTCATGTAGGTTCTAGTAGCCTCATGTTTGCATTGATCGGGCTACTGTCCAAACATGGCTTGAAGAGACTCCCATATTTCATAGGAAGTCTCTAGTCTTCATGCTTCTTTATGAGTAGTGGATAAAATCATGTAACACTTAGCCTTGTTGTTGGATAAAATCCAAGCATCATACTTCTCCCTAGCAATTTTGGGAGCAGTGGTAGCAGGGACCCCAGGACATTCCTCAGTAAAGACAAACTTGTGGTTTTCACATATAACAACAATGGTCATGGTTGATTTCCATTTCATAAAATTATCACCAGTATTTTTCTCGTTTGCAAGTAAAGCAGTAATAGGGTTTGAATTCATCATTGCTTAAATAAGTAAATAAAACAAAAATGAATTTAGCATATATTATGAATATAAAAAAAAATTCGAAGAGTAAATTCAAAAGTGTGCCTTAGGGTCAGTCAAACTTGAAATACATCATCAAACCTATTCTATATATAAGTTATCCTTGAATAATAACACAGTCATAAATCTTCCTTAGAGTGACGCACAATAGGCGCCCGAGGCCCATTCCATGAAACATCGGTCTTAACTAATCATAGAGACCATAGGAGTTATTATTAATACCCTTTCTCCCACTCACTATTTTAGAATATGGATTTTCTCAAAACATCCTATGCTTTTTAATTAATTTACCAAATAATATTCTAATAATTACTAATCTCATTAAGCATTTAAATCATTAAACAAGATTTAATCTTTCTAAATAGGCCTTTTAAATATCTAGTCAATAAATTCTCTAATTATTTAGAATATTATTTGCTATCTAATAAAATTAATTATTAAATAGGTCTTGAAATTAACACTTAAAATCAATTTACCGCTTTGTTCTAGATTAATTTAATGCATATAATTAAGAGGACGTTTCCAATTCAAACATGTTTCTACTCGACATGAGATGTATGCTTGAATTAGATACATTGTGTGGGTAATATGAATGACATGTTATTGTTGACACAATTTTTCGCCAACAATGGATTAAGGAATTCGAAAAAAGATAGATTAGGCTTTTGCCAAATCGTAATTGGACTAATAGAAAGTATCAAGAGCACTCACACACTTTTACGTGGTTCAGTGGTTAAAATTCACTTAGTACAGGGGTCACTCTTATTAATCTGTTTTGTTCTCACTGTGAGATTGTTTGTTACAACATTACCAGAGTTTCAACAGACAAGATGTCCATCCCCTTTTATGTCTATTCTCCCCCGTATTTAGAGGAAATTATGTCTGGATAGTTTTGGGCAACCATGCATAAATATGGTAACATACATTTTTGGGTAGCATCCTATTTACATAAATACATTAATGCCAATTGATTCTATGCCCCCAATATTGAATAATAATTACATAATAATATCTGAGCATTAATGAGTGTATAAGGAATCCTAAGTCTTTTGGGATCCTTCATTGTGCGTCATGACCAGGCTTTCGCGAGCTGAACACTTCCTTCAAGTTGGGTATCAAAGAACTAATTTGAACTGATACGGGTAACGCTCAAAATTTCACGAACGTGATCTACTTCTCTCGCATCTCAAACTAAGTTGTTGGCACAAGAGGCGATCTGGAGACTATCTGGTTGCTGTAAGCTGTCAAGTTTGACTCAAACTACTCACTCCAGAGTTAGCTAGATGTTCTATATGTAGGTTTCTTCATACACTTTTTTACCAGCTGTACCCCGTGCTGAGTAATTCAGTTCGTATTTTTGGAGTACAGCATTTGCCCCCAAGCTCATGGTCGTGTATGACGTTGCTTCTGACATGCATAGTAGGGGTTTTAAGACTTCTGTTATGTGAAAACGTGCCTAACCGCTCATTCGAGTACGAGACATGTGTCAGTTTGTAATAGGCACCTATTCAAGTTTCGAATAATGTTACAACTCTCTTGTCAACTTTTTTCCGCCGCTTGGTTTATTTAATCTAGGCCCTTGGATCTCGAACTGATCTAATCGTGTGTCCTAGATTGATTCCTGAAGTTTACGTATAAATAGGAGAACCAAAATTTAATCTTACCCCTTTTTCATTCAAAAAATTTCCTCTCCTTTCTTCTCAAAATACTTTCAGAACTTTCTGAGTTCTCTCATTTTCCAGTAACTCACAGTATTACCTCCGGTGTTCCTATCATTTCCTTGACTGAAAAACCAAATTGTAAGTATCTTTATGTCCGGTTTAAATTTCATCTTCTTATTTTCAATATGTTTTATGAAATTTGCTAGTATATTTTCCTACTTTGGTTTTGTTTGAGTAGTATAAGTTTTTGTTAGGCCAAAAACAATAGCACTAGCTATGGTTAGAAATAATGCAAAAAAACAGGTGATTTTCTAGGTTTTTTGGGTTTGAAAGAGGATCGTCCGAATATGTGAATGTGAAGACTTGAGGATTTTAGGTTCAATTCTAGGTAACTTAAGGGTCATAGTTTCTAGAGTGGTTTTGTATTAAATGACTTTTCCAAAAAGTTATTGGGTCTGACACGCGAAGTATCAAAGGTTTCCCAAGGTTATAGCGCATGGTCATTGACTGCGCTGAGCACACGTACTGGAGCTAGGATACAAAAGCCCGGGTTGCCTTACCTCTATCATCGTAGTAAGGTTGTGTCTCAGGTTGCCTCTAACAGGATGCTTTATCACCTAGCGAACTAAATTATGGCCAACCAGAAGAAGTTAGTGGCGAGCTCTTCTTCCCAAAATAGGAATAAGGGTAAGAAAATTGCATCCAAGATCCCTATTTCCACTTCGGCCCAATGGTAGATTAGGAGATCGTGGTTGATCCTAAACCTTCTTTGAGGCTGAGCATAACGGTTCATGGATAAAAGCTCAAAGTAAGGTGAATAAAATTTTACTAAGACACAGGATCGAGTTGGGAATTGAGGGTCTTCTTGCATGCCCTCTGATGGAAGGAGCGTAGAGCTACTCTCCACTCCAGGACGAATTTGGGGCTTAGAGTAATGAGCACCTGAAGGGAGGTTCCTTTCATCCCTTGGACAAGTATTTCGTAGATTTTTCAAACTACATCGAACTAGCACCGTTCTAGCTCCCCCCAAATTCGTACCGACTTTTGGTAGGGATAAAGTATCTATTTTTGAAGCACGAGTGGGAGGTCCCCACCCCTGTCGATATTATATACTTTTTATGCCTCAAATCCAATCCAGAGTCAAAGGGACAAGGTGATGGCTTCTACTACCTCACCAGATTCCCCAGCACAATCTCCTTCATCGATCTCCCCAGCCACCTGAATGAATATAAGGATCAATTCCTAATGTCAAATGGGTTCAAGAACTACACCCATCAGTATTTCAATCATCCTCGTAAGGTTCTCAGCTCCTTAAACATTGTACTTGAATTCCTTCTTAAATCAAGTTTAAACATATTCTGATTGAGTTATTACCCTATGCAGCTATATATAAGAGAACGTAGCGGTCAGAGACACTCGGTGGTCAATATGAGACTCTAGCCTATATTCCTCCTAGGGAGAAACAATTCTGAATGGTGGTAAATGATGCCACCATGCTGGCCTGAAAGGTGATCTGCTAGGGTCAGACACTGGCCATCAGGGTCCGAGGTCCCCTCCTCGAGCTCCCTCCTCCCCATGAGCTCCTCCCAGCCGCTGAAGAGGTTGATTAAGAAGAGGATGATGTGCATTTGGTGCACAAAAGAGCTGTTCCTTAGGATGGACAAGATCCTGACAAGGCCGAGTTGAATCAAAGGCAGCAGTCGACACCTCTGGCTAAGGTAACCCATATAGAAAATTGAACTGAGTTGCTGCTAGTTTTAAGCTAGTTCGATTCTACCCAAGGCAGTCCGTGAGTCAACACCCAATTGATCCAAACCTCAATGTTACCCTCCTTCAATGTGTGCATCATTTGGTCATACACCACGACCATAGCTAACCCATATGTACCGTAGTGGTAGATAATACCCTTCACTTTAGGTCCACCATTTTTGAATAATACGGTACAAACCTTTTGTCATGGCCTTCACTACGTCATGGTGTTTTTACTCCGGGTATTAGGCAGACTAAGCATGAGTCTAGTCTAGATGAGGAGTCTGACCCTATAGGTTTGAAAATATTATAATACTAGAGTCTCCCACTCCTTCGATATTCAAAGAGTTAAAGGCTTTTCCATGTCCGGTTCATAATCTAGAGTCGATCATAATAGTTTCTTCCTCTACCTCAAAGGGTAAGATTCTTGTTTTATTCTTTGCTTTGTGCTATCCTGACTAATCATTTCTTGTACTTGAAGAGTACCTTCAAATCTGGTGGCGCCAGAACTGGACCCATCGTCAAGAAGAGCGCCTTCAAAAAAGTAATCGCCAGCTCAAGTAACTGCAGTTACCATTCATGAGGCTCCTCCTCCCTATCCTCATGAACCTGCTCTAATTTCTCAAGTTATTCAGAGTGAGGCCCCATCTGCTCAGCTCCCAGACACGTAGATCGTGGACTTGCAGCTCCCAGTCAAGCCACTCCAGTTTGCAAGGATCTTGGAAGCACTTTGTGGACCCCTTCACAACATGGTGAATCACATGGTGGGTTATGCAAACCAAGTAAACGTTAAGGACCTAAGGGACATAGAGGAGCATTCCCTAGGGAACGTCTTGGAGTCAACCTTGGGAATGAATCTAATTGTGAGTTATCCTCTTTCTTGCTACATTCCTTTTTTTTTTCCATGAGCTAATCCTGGTATGTATTTTTCTTTTGTAGTCTTGCTTAGCTCAGATCTTCGACATCACCTGGATCTGAGCTCAAAGTGATGAGGTTAGGGTTGCTCTGGCGGTATCCCAAGACAATGAGTGAATCGCCAAGGAACAGGTCATCGAAGTGAGCTAGCGTTGAGACCATCTACAGGTCGAGGTCGACAGCCTCGACAAGAAACTTGAGGAAGTCGATGTGCTTAAAAAGAAACATTCTGAGGTCGAAGAGAAAGCTAAGCAGGATGCCGAGAAGGCAAAACAAGACATTGTTGAGGCAACAAATGCCCTGGAGGAGATGTTATACCAGTGTTGGGCATACAACCAGAAAGGAGAATTCTCATTTCTTGATGAGGAGCTTTAGGGGCGTTACCTCGTCAAGTTCCAGAGTCGAATCTCGCAAGAGCCCTCCGAGACCGTGGAGGCCTCTGGAGCTGCTGAAGTGGGTGATGATGAGGTGACATCACAAGAGCAAGTTACTGGAGCTCAGTGATGTTTATTTTTATGCTTTATGTCGGCTTCTTAGAACCCATTGTAATTAAACTTTCAAAAGCTTAGACAACTGCCTTCGGGCTCAGTTCAAGGTAATTTTTCCTCGAGTTATTCATATACTTGTGTTAGTATATGTTCATTAATTTTTTGATTTATTTTTGTTCCCCTTAACCTATTATCTTGCTATGCTTATGATCTTTTATGTCCTTGTACATATGCAATCATAGGGGTTATATCCAGGAATTCGCTTGTCTAATAACATTATACCTGTTAGGAATTAGGCCTCGGACCTTGTTATATCCAGAAGTTTGCTCGCCTAATAGCGTTATACCTGTTAGGAATCAGACCTTAGACCTGGTTATATCCAGGAGTTTGCTCGCCTAATAGTGTTATACCTTTTACAAATCACATTTTACTCAGTCAAAGTGGTTTAAACAAATTCAAGTGTGTTGAAAGTGTGCAAAAATGGGTTTGATATATCGGCGTATGCCGATATAACGCAGCTATGGGGGCCAATATATCGCCTATGATTGATACGAAAAATACGTCGACTTCTCACGAATGAAACCACGAAGGCTCAAGAATATGGGGGAGGCGATATATTGCCTATAGGGGGCGATATATCGGCTCCACTTGTATGTTTTGAAAGTCCGTGGAATCCGAGTTAGAAACAACCCTCAATGACTTGGACTTGCTCTTGAACATTTTTGACTGAGTTCTGGGCACCTATTGAGCAGAAAAATCAAATTTTAATCATTTTAAAAGGATTTAGTTTCACTCCTTGAACTCTATAAATAGGACCTTTCACTCAGCCATTTGCTTCATCATTCAAGCATTGTTCAGAGCCTCGAAGCTGTTAAGTTCATTCTAGAGAGAAACACTAGGTTTTTGGGGTTAGAAGCTTACCAATCTAAGCTTTTCTAAACACTTGGGAAGTAAGATAGAGTGATATTTTGGTATTGAGGTGTAGATCAAAGTTCTAATCAATCCAAGGTATTCTTTATCCTCAGGTTTAGTTCATTATAGTTCCTTTTATTCTTTTCATTTTCTTCCAAATCCTAACTTGTTATAATGGCTTTTGGTTAGGTGATTGAGTTTCTTGAAACTTAAGATTTTCGGTAAGTTATTATCTTGATGGTTTAGATCTTCTCTTCATCTTATTTTCTTTAGGAAACTTATGATATTTACTATTTCATTTTAGGAGTTTCCAATCCCGCTCTTGTCTCCAATATCCTGGTTTTGGTAAGAAAAATAGGTTAGATTTTATGTGTTATGATTATGTTTATATGCTATGTGTATATATTTATGTATATATTTTATGTTGTAGTCGCTTGGGAAATATGGTTGCTTAAATAGCAAATAAGCAAATCCCAAGATTTTTATCATTATCATAGACAATAGTTATGTGTAAACCTACCTTAAATAGTAGCAAGAGGACCTAGATGGTTTATCATATACTATATTTGTGTTTAAACCTGTAAATAGTAACAAGAGGACCTAGGTAATTTCTATCACATACTATGGTAATGAGTTAATGGCCATTAATTTGTAGGCTTATGTTTTATGATTTACGTTTTTACGTCATACGTTTTATGATTTATGTTTTACGTTTTATGAATTATGATATGTTTTAGTAGTTTTTCCTTACTGGGCATTAGACTCATTCTTTTTTATTTTAGATGGTGCAAGAAAATGAGCTTGGAAGGCGGGACAGATTCGTGGCAGCTTTGGCATGTGTATTGGGCGAGAATTGAATGAATGGACTGATGGGAAAGATCGATGATGACGTTTTGTTTCAAGTCTTTTTAATTATGTATTTATGTTTTTTCACATTTAGTATTTGAACAGTTAGTTAAAGATTTTGTTTTCCTAATGATTTTATGTAATAATAATGGGATCCCGTATTTTGGATTTTTATAATAAATTTCTATTATTTTATGCATGTATTAAAAAATAGTAGTTATGTCTTAGTAGTTTTTAATGGTCTTAGGTCTTTAAGTTAGTCGGGTCATTACATTTTAAAGCTTCTGATCGTTCCTTCCCCAAAAGTCTTTGTTTTTGTACCTGTGTAGGTACATTCTTGTCCAGATCCAAAGTATGAATCATAACATTTGGATTATTTCCCACCACATCTTCATGTGACCAAGCGAAGACGTCCAGGTTATTTCTCAAAACCTCGACGAGCTCTTTTTCCCATTTAGTTACAAGATTCTTTCCAACCTTTAAAACCCTTGAAGGTACCTCTAGGTCGATACTGATTTCCTCGAGCTCCTCTAACGCTTGGAGCTTAGAATTGTCCTCGCCTAATCTTGGATCAATGTCATCCTGTTGGGAAACCTTGTTATCTCCTTCCTGAGGTTCTTCCGCCCCATGGGAAATTTCCACTACCCAAGGCTTCTCATTCCCCCCAATGATGATCATCGCTTGCTGCCTGAGTTGTGTTATTCCCTTCATAGAAATGTTGTAGCATTCTCTGGTAGCAAGATAACCTCCTCTTACACATATACCTGAGGTTGAGGGGAACGCCATTGCTAAAGGTCAGATTGAGATGATACCTTCAAAATTCATCACCGTGAGTCGCCCAAAAATTGCGTTGTAAGCTGCTGGGAAATCAATTACAATGAACTCGAGCATCTTAGCAACATCTCGCATATCATCTCCCATTGTCACTACAAGACCAATCGTCCCTATGGCTGTTGTTCCCTCTCCCAAGAATTCGTATATGGTCATCGAAGTCACCTTAAGATCGGTTACAGATAGACCCATATTTTATGGGGTGGAACTGAATAGCACATTTACAGACCTCCAATTATCAATTATTATTCTCCGTAATCTTTGATTGGTGAACTGAACGGTTATTACCAGTGGATCATTATGCAGGAACTAGACATCGATAGTGTCCTCTTCCGTGAAAATGATTGGTTGTTTCTCCAATCGTTGTTGTTTTGACAACCTTTGCTCCTTAACGAACTCAATACCATTGTGGGTTTTCAGCTCCTGTATGTATCTCTTCTGGGCCCCATTACTTGTGCTCGCCAAGCTAGGTCCTTTGGCAATATTTGTTATATCCCCCCCGCCCCCTTCTATTGGAGGAAGGTCGATCTGATTTTAGTGATCTGGTTGAGCCTGGGGTTGATTGAACATATTTTCCTTAGTTGGTTGAATGTTTTGCCTCGCTGGTTGATTGGGAACTACTCCGTTTCAAGCATATTGGGCTAATAGTCTAGTCTTGATGAGAGTATTAGTCTCATCTTTTAGTTGATGGCAATCATCAATGTTGTGGATGATGTCGTTGTGATATCGACAGAATTTGGCTGGGTCTTTCTTCACCCTCTGGTGCCTCAGGGGCACTAGTTTCTTCCATGCAAGGCGATTAGAGTTTGCTAGGAAGATTCACTCTCATGTATCTATCAGGTCGGTATAGGCAGTGTAGATGGAATTGTACTTTTCATCAGGCTTATTCTTTTTAGGGCCATTCTGGTCACCTTCACTATTCCCCTTCCAGTTATTACCCCTCCCTGGTTATTCTGGGTAATGGGCTAAGCCGAAGCTGCAGCATCCGTTATCGCTCCAGTGAGCTAAACAAGGGTATGGCTGGTTCCTACGATTGCATATTGTATCTCCTCTAAATTTATCCATTTCTCAGCTCTAGCTAGGAATTCATCTACACTCTTAACTCCTTTTCGTTGGAGTTCTTACCATAAATCACCTCCTACTGTGATCCCTGTCCTCATAGCCATGAGCTTGGAGTTGTCATCAACATCCCTAGCTCGTGATGCTCCATTGGTAAACTGGTTCAGATATGCCTCCAGTGAGCTAAACAAGGGTATGGCTGGTTCTTGTGATTGCATATTGTGCCTCCTCTAAATTTATCCATTTCTCAGCTCGAGCCAGGAATTCATCTACACTCTTAACTCCTTTTCGTTGGAGTTCTTTCCATAAATCACCTCCTACTGTGATCCCTGTCCTCATAGCCATGAGCTTGGAGTTGTCATCAACATCCCTAGCTCGTGATGCTGCATTGGTAAACTGGTTCAGATATGCCTTCAAGGACTCATTCGGCTATTGTTTGATGTTGGCCAACGAATCGACTTCAACCTAAGCTTCCTTCGGAGCTCGAAAATGCCTCTTAAACTCGAAAGAAAGTTTTTTCCATGAGGTGATTGAGTGTTTCTTTTACTTATTGAACCATAAGTTGGCTTGTACTTATTGAACCATAAAAAAATACATCTTAGGACAAACTCGATGTTGTGGGCCATCATTAACGTGTTGAAAGTTCCAAGGTGATTGGACGATTCGGTGTTTCCATCTTATGTAAGCACAGTCGGCATCATAAAGCCAAAAGGATACGGAGCTGCTGGAATGTTAGGAGCAAAAGGCTCGAGGTCCTCATCGGAATCTCAATCATCAACTCTTTTTCCAGATAGGAGTTTCTTCATCTGTTCTTCCATTAGGGCCAGCCGCTCAAGGGTTGTTTCCTTGGGGTTATTCGGGAGCTGAGTATCAGATCCCATCCTGTTGTACGTGTTAGATGAGTTATTATCCCTCCAAGCTTGAGCTCGGTTAGGTGGGACGTTCCCATTGTCACGTACAATAGAGAGATCTCCCCTGGCCTAAGTGTAACTCAAATCATCGTGGCAAGTTGAACGTCCTCTCTGTGAGTTTAGATGATCACACAGGTCAGAATGTGGGTTGGTGCGTAGGCTTTCTGCAGAGCATAAGTGATTTCTCAGATCGCTCTTATGCCTGCCCCTGCGCTGGCTCTCTTTCCAATAGCTTCCATTCATGAAGCTTATAACTTGTGGCTGGGATCGAGGTCTTGGATTATTAGTGCAAGACCGTGGGATATAAATGTCTTTTGAGGGGGGAGGATTCCTCCTACTATCCCCTCGATCACTAACATTCATCTGTGAGCGAGGTGGTGTTGGATGCCAAATCGACGATGAAGGATGCCATATTGGTGAAGCTATCCTTGTTCCATCGAGATAGACTAGATTAGCTCGCCCTTGGCTTACTCCAATTTCCTTGGTTGGAGGCAGTGCTGGTTCATTTCTCTGTGTAGGAGGTTCTGGACATGGCACGAATGGAATTTCTGGGATGTCTCATCTCCTCGAATCAGTCCCAGCTTGCCCTGTTTTTCCATGCTAGTTCATAGGAGTGTGAGTTGAGTGATCGTTCTTGTGAGGGTTGGTAGGTTGAGCAGTCCATGGGATCCGTTAGAAGGTACGAAACTCGTGGTTGCAGTTCGAACTAACTGACTGACTGACATGAGGTCGATGATTCTTGTAAGTATTGCCATGTTGAGTATTTTGTTGACCATGTCAATCATAACAATAATTTTGTAAGGTATGAAACTCAAGGTTGCAGTTCGAACTGACTGACTGACATGAGGTCAATGAAACTCAGAAGGTATGGAGATCGAAGATGTTGTTCTGACAAAGCGATTGAGATTGGGCCAATTATTTTTGTGGGACCTACGGGACTCACTTTACCTCCTTTTGATGTTAACATCAGTTGCAGAAGGGGGTCATCAAGCCAAGATCTCCTCAATATGCTTGTTAGCTTGGGCAAGATGGTTCCTTAACTGGGCGTTTTCCATCTCAATGGTTGTTAGATAACCAGGATGGGGATTTGGTGGGCGTTAGACTGAGCTCCCAACATTGTCTTGGTCCACACGTTGTTTTCCAGGACAATGTTGTGCGGATGAGCCTTCTCTAGTGGGGATGGTCGCGTGATGAGCCTCCTGAGATCTTCAGGTTGCTCCGTCACGTTGTCACGCATAGATCAGGTGACCACCATAGTGACTATAAAGTGAAACTTGCGTGGGGAATTAAGCCTAATATGCTTTGAACGAAAGCAGCAATCTGTTCATGTATTTTTTTTTTTTGCCAATAGAGGATTAAGGAATTCAAAAATAGAGATATTAGTTTTTTGCCAAACCGTAATTGGAAAAATAGAAAGTATCAAGAGCACTCACACACTTTTATGTGGTTTAGTGGTTAAAATCTGCCTAGTCCACGAGTCACTCTTAATGATTTGTTTTGTTCTCACCATGAGATTTTTTGTCACAATTTCACTAGAGTTTCAGTATACAAGATGTCCATCCCCCTTTATGTTCATTCTCTTCAATATTTAGAGGCAATTCTTCCTTGACAGTTTGGGTAACCGTTCTTAAATATTGTAACATACATTTTTGGGTAACTTCCCATTTACATAAATTTAATAATGTCAATTGATTCTATGCCCAATTATTGGATAATAAATACAGAATAATATATGTGCAATAATGAGTGTATAAGGAATCTCTGAGTCTTTTTGGATCCTTCACTGTGCATCATGCAGGTTTCTGCGAGCTGAACACTTCCCTCGAGCTGGGTATCGAAGAACTAATCTGAATTGATACGAGTCACGCTTAGAATTTCACGAAGGCGATCTGGTTCTCTCTCATCTCGAACTAAGTTGTTGGTAAAAGAGGCGATATGAAGACTATCTGGTTTCCGTAAGCTGTTAAGTTTGACTCGAGCTGCTCATTCCAGAGTTAGCTAGATGTTCTATTTGCACTCTTTCTTCATACACTTGTCTGCCAGTTGTACCCTATGGTGAGTAATTCAACTCGTATTTTTGGGGTACAACAGTTATAATGCATGACAATGTTATTAAACACTTTTAATACATTCAAACATTTAAATAAATAAATAAGTAAGTAAGTAAATAAATGTGATTCGGGTGTCTTGGGTAATGTTAGAAACAAAGGCATCATGTAGAATCTCCATCTCCATCTTTTGGGCCTTCTACTATTTTCATGCCATCTAGCCCATTTTAGAATTATAAATGACTTCAATAATTTTAAATAATCTTTTAAAAATATTGAACTTGTCTAATAAAAGCCTAATTTTAATGACCCAACTATTTCTAAGACCTTGGACCATTAAATTATAATGACCATTAAAAATATTGAACTTGTCTAATAAAAGCCTAATTGTAATGACCCAAAATGTTGTGCAAATTACAATATAAATTATAAAATGTGGTATGGGTACCCATTGTTTAATAAAACATAACCTTAAATCATTTGTTCAAAACTAAATGCGGAATTACAAAAGAAAACATAATTTAGAAACTAAAATAAATGTCATCCTCGATCGACTCGCAGCCCATTCATTCCATTCATCCTCAACACACAAGTCAAGCCACCAAGAATCCTTCCGCCTCCGTATCTAGTTTCCTGCATCACATTAAAAATAAAGGCATAAGCCTAATGCCCAGCAAGGAAAATCTACTAACAACATATAACATAAATCATATACATCAGACTATATCATAAACATATACTATAAAACATATATCATATAAGACTACGATGGCCATCATACTTCTTGGGGCTTGTTAACTAAGCAAGTCATATGCCCATAGATTTGTGGGGCTTGCTAGCCAAGCAAGTCATATGCCCATAAATTATTGGGGCTTGCTACCTAGACAAGTCATGTGCCCAAGGACTATAAACATACTATACATAATGTAAACATAATATAACATAAGCATAACATATCATATAAACATATAAAATCTATCCTATTTTCCTTACCAAAACCGGGATATTTGAGAACAAGGACGGGATTTGGAACACTCCTAAAACCAACAATAAGAATGGTGAGTATTTCTAAAGAAAAGAGATGAAAAGGTACTAAACCATCAAAGAAGAAACTTACCAAGAAGAACCTTAAATCAAAGAACTTAAACACCTAACCACAAAACCATAAACAGAAGTTAGGATCTGAAAGAAACTTAAGGAAAACTAAGGAATCATAAAGAATAGAACTTATGAATAATATTACCTTGGATGAACTAGAACCGATCTACACTTCAATATCGAAAACATACTTTATCTCACTACCCAAGTGTTTATAAAGCTTAAGATGATAAAGCTTTTATCCCCAAAACCCAAGTGTATCACTCTATAGAAATCCTAGCAGCTTGAAGACTCTGAACACAGCTTGAAGAATGAAGAAAAAGGGCTGAGTACTAGGTCCTATTTATAGAGTTCAAGGAATGAAAATATCTACTTTTTGGCTTGAATAAAATAATGAATATTAAATGAAAAATAATTGAATATTCGGTCAACAGATGCTTAAGACTCGGTCAAAAACGTTCAAAGGCAAGTCAAGAGGTTAAGGGATGAATCAAGCTCAGATTTCTCGGAGTTTGAAAAGCTACACCTAGGGTCAATATATCGCCCACCCTAGGTGATATATCGCCTGACCCTATATCCCAAGTGTTCGTGGTTTTGTTCGTGCGAAGTCAACGTGTTTTCCGTATCTCCCGTGCTGCGATATAACGCCTCTAAGGCTGCGATATGTCGGCATGCGTATATAATTTAAACGTGTTTTTGCACAAATTTAGGATAATTAGAGTTGATTAATCAGGTTTGACTGAGTAATACGTGATTCCAGAAAGTTCTGGAAGGGTCTAGAGCTTCTAGAGACTTCTATTATTGAATTATCCATTTAAAATGCTTAAATCCTCAAATAAACAAGATTGTGACAAGTGTCATGCTCTTAATGGTTTTGGAAGATTCTAGAGTTTCTAGAACTTTCTTTTATTTAAACTATAATTAAATCCTTAAATAAACATGGTTATGACAAGTGTCATGCTCTTAATGGTTTATCTAAACCTTAGGTTATAATTAAAATATTTCTATGACCAAAAATATTAATCAAACCTTATGTTATAATTAATATTTCTAAACTATAGGTTAAACTTATAAAATTCATAACTATTGCTACGAGTGTCCTACTAAGTCCCGATTTGAACCAAAATCTACGAAATCTAAAATACTACAAACTACTACTAGCTATCTAGCTAGCTAAGTAAACATTCTGGGACTCTACACTAATAGGTCATTTAGGTCCATTTTGAATTTTTGCAACTTAATTCAAAATTTATTTAGAATTTTAAAATTCTAATTTACCATTTGGGCCAAGCCCACAAATTCAAGGAAACCAACCAGTCACTCTAGGGCTCGGATAAGAAGCCAAGTGAAAATTAGTTTCGCAACTTTAGAGCTCGGGTTGGTGGGGCGGATCAAAGAGCTACCAAACAACCAAGCTGCAAATGCTCGGGAATGAGAGGCACCAGGGCGCCTGGGCAAGCTGGCAGCAGGGCACGCAAGGCATGATGGGAGCTAGAAGGCTCGGTTGGACATGATAGGGGCATCGAGATGCACGGGCAGCGCACCAAGGGACGTGAATGGAGCTCCAGAGGCGCTGGGCAGCCATGGCGCTGGGCCCCTGATGCGCAGGCAGCTGCGGGCATGTGATGTGGCGTAGGGGCTTGAGTTGCTGAGAGGGTCTTAGCACCCTTGGTGCTTAGGGCTCAGGATTTTACACATTTGCAATTAATCATACATCTGCAGAAAATTAAATTACAAAAAATCCTATGCCCATATGGCATACAATTTTGTAGATCTAGAAAAATAAGAATAATTCCTAAACCCAAAACACTATATAATTAATGACTCTTAAGAACAAACATTCATCAAAATAAACATCCATCCATTCATAACATATTACAATAATATAAGAATGCATATTATATCCACACATCAATTAATGTATGCAGAAATTAATGACCGTTGTGGAACCAATTGTTGGTAACTAGTTTACCATGTGCGCAGCGGAAAGCACGAGGTGTTGGGCCCAAAGATTTAAAAAATAAATATTTAAACAAACTTTAAATAACCGGATCCATTAACATGCAATACATCAATCATAGAGAAGTAAAAAGATGAGGATTTACCAGTTGAAGAACTATCAAGAATCCTCACTATCTTTTTCTATCTCCAACTAACAACCAATCCAAAGCAGTCTTTGAAATACTATGACCAAGATATTCCAAGTTGTATCTGTACACCTCAAGACATGTATGGGCACATAGAGTAATGGTAGGGAAAAATTTATGATTCTCAAGATATTCTTAACACATGAGATCTTAGAATATTAGGTGTGAGACAATTTTGAAGGATAGAGAAAAATTATAGGATATATTTTTTTTCTCTGTCAAAAGTATATTAGTCTCTTTTAAAAAAGTCATTGTAAAACTATTTCTATCTGATAGATTTATAAAATAATTAATTAAATTTTAAATTTCAAAATTCAAAAATTCTAAATTCAAATTATAAATCAATTGTTAAATAAATATCCAAGACCCATTCTTGGACCATGTTACACACGCCAACTACATTACATGCACTGTAGTTGGTGTGTAGCACATCCCTGATTTCAGGGATGTGTTCCAACCATTTTATTTTAATTATTATTTATTCAAAAATATCTAAACCTTATAACTTATTTATCAGATAAATTAAAGAATAATATCAATTCAAATGTAATTTGAATTATCACAAATATATTTTTCACATAATTCAAATAAATATAGCTAATTAATTATATGAATTATTTAAATGCTATTTTCGAAGTTACCAAAATAATTTTTGAAAAATATAATTAATTAATTTGTTTCAATTACATATTTGACCCTGAAGAATAAATTTATTCCAAATATGTCATTTTTTTTATTTTTTCCAATTTCAACTCTTACCGTGAATAGTGTTGATAGACACATCTCGATGACCTATTGACCTATAATTTCATGCTTAAATATATTTAGATTATTAATTAAAACTCTTTAATAAAATAACCTTAATTTATAATCTCAATATTATTCCACTAAAAATATGAGATTGCACTTTTGTAATTATAAACATTTTTTATTGTGCAATTTTAAACATATAAAAAGTGTCCATCGATTTAATCACTACATACAATTCATTTCTCTATTAATGGTTCATAATTAAAGTATGAATTAATTACCATTTAACCTCTTTAATTATATCTTGTTTCCTTATGTACCATTAACTTTACTAGTGAAGGTTAATTCATAAAATGATTTATTAATTTGAGCTCAATATCCTTTCAGTTTCAAAAGCCAACCCTTAAGAAAACCATTATCCAATTCCTCTCGAAATGGTATAGATTCCATATCTGTATATTATGTCCACATCCATTTAAATCATTGAGTTCCCAAAACAAAATTTTTCAGCCTAATCATTCTGACAAACCATAACGAGTGAATCAAAGAAATCACATGACACAAATAGGAGTTCATAATAACTTCAGAATTAAGATCAATTTGTATATGATCATCTTATTGGTATGTTTAATTAATACTCATAAAGTAAACGATATTAATAACTACTAATAACACATCGGTTCTCGTTCATATATAACCACTTTATACAAAGTACCTACACTAAGATATCCTACTACATCAGTAATCCAGATCTAGATTACATCAATTCATAATACTAGTGAACCGTACATACAATATTAATCCAAATATTCCATATAACATTGTTTTACTGTGAACTGTTTAAATTTGTTCCCTACAATCTTAATCCTCTCGTACCAATAAAAGATTGTAGTCACAAAAATAAATTTAGGAATTTTCTAATATTCAAATAATAATAATAAACAAACAATATATGTAAAAATTGATTTCAATTATTTATTTCATACAATAGTGTTCAGAACATATGCTTTAAAAGACACTAATCCCAACAATCTCCTACTTGCCCTAAAGTAAATGAGGCATCTTCCTCAAACCCATATTGCTAACATGGTCTTTAAAAGATTTGGTAGACAAAGTCTTAGTAAAAGGATTGGCAAGGTTATGTTTCGAAGTTATCTTCATAACCGTTACATCTGCTCTGCGAACAATATCCATGATTAAGAGGTATTTCCTCTGAATATGCTTTTCCCTCTTGTGACTCCTCGGTTCTTTCGAGTTAGCTACTGCCCCAATGTTGTCACAGTATAGGAAAAGTGGCTTATTCATATCTGGAACAATTTCTAGATAAGAATAGAAATTCTTTAGCCACACAGCCTCCTTAGCTGTTTCACAAATCATTATGTACTCAACTTTTATGGTAGAATCTATGATACTGGTTTGTTTAATACAATGCCACACCACAACTCTTCCACCAAGTGTGAACACTGATCCAGAAGTCGAATTCTGACTATCTTTGTCTGATTCAGAATCAGAATCAATGCACCCAGTGGGGTTCAGGTCTCCACATGAATATACAAGCATATATTCTCTACATTTTTTAAGATACTTGAGAATATTCTATACTTCAATTCAATGGCAGAATCCAGGATTGTATTGATAACGACTGAATATCCCTATTGCATAACAAATGTCATGTCTTGTACACAGCATGTTATACATTAGACTTCCTACCGTAGAGGCGTAGGGATACTGTCTCATATCCTCTTCTTCTTGAGGTGTTTTAGGACACTTCTCTTTAGAAAGGATAATTCCATGACGAGTTGGCATATCACCCTTCTTGGAATTTTTCATACCGAATCTCTCCAGTACCTTATCTATATAAGTTTCTTGAGATAGAGCCAAAACTTTGTTCTAGCGATCCCGAAGGATCTTTATGCCTAAAACATAGTTTGCATCTCCCAAATATTTCATTTTGAATTGCTCGGTGTTATCCAAAAAATTGGCATGGATGACGTGGCAACTGATCCCTGGACACGTGGCTGACATCTGGAGGAACTCTGCTAGTGCATCGACCAGAAGACGTATTAGAAGCAGTTAGCAACCCTGTCTTACCTGCGACCAGTCTGGTCGATGGTTCCACATGTAATGTAACACTACTGTGAAGATCTTTGTAAATCCTGAATTTAACTCACACAATCTCCTGAGTATCCGATTATTCAGGAGAGAATATCTGTAGCGATCTTATGTAATCCCCCTTGAGCCTATAAATAGAAGGAGAGAGCTCAAGGAAGGGACTTTTGGGCTTTGGAATTATTGAAGATTAGAGTAATTCTCCTTGGAATATTGGATTGTTCTTCAGAGGTTAGTGAAACTCATTGAACCCTTGTTCTTTGATCACTCCTTTGATTCTTATATCAATAACAGTCTAAGTGGACGTAGGTCATTACCAAATCCTGGGGCCGAACCACTATAAAATATCGTGTTCTTATTACTTTTTGTCATTTGATTCTTCTTAACATATTCATTCACATCAAGCATATTCCGACTCCGTGTCAGTTGACCAAAATTTGGGTCAACATTCTGGTGCTTTCATTGAGAGCTTGATTTATCATTGTTGAGAAAATCAATGGCGAAAACTGGAAGGAAAGCTGGACAGGCGGCCGCTGCTGCGCCATCAAACCCACCTCCTCCTCCCCTTGCGAGCGTGGCAGAGGATGAGCCACATCTGGACTTTGAGGAGGAAGAGATGGATGATGCAGCGTTGAAGAGTACCCTGGGGGCGTTGCAGGAGGAGCTGGCTAATCTGAAAGCCAGTCAAGAGACTGCTGCCGAAGTTGTGGCGCGGCAGCAGCAGGAGATTGAATGGCAGCGCGCGGAATTAAGCGAAAGACAGGCGGAGATGGACCGCCGCCAGAGCGAAGCCATGGCAGCCCTTGAGGCGGCCTTGCAACTGGCAAGGAATCAGGCCGCACCTGTTTCGCAGCCTGACCAACCTGTCAATGGGCCACCCCAGAGGGGTCCTAATCCCAGCCCACCAATCCAGCCTTCGAGTCTGCAAAGGCCCGAGCAGCCTCAGGTGCCCCATGACGATGTCCCACTGGACCCTGAGGCGCAGCCACCATCCCAAGCTGGTCGCAGCAATCCCCCGCCACAAAGGTAGAATAGGGCCGAGCATCAGCCTCGTAGTCCTAGACGCCGTAGGGGCGATGAGCCAAACCTACCGAACAGAGGTCATTATCCCCCTGGTAACAGGAGGGACTCAGAGTTAGGCTCTGTGGTCCGGGGTCCCCCACGGCATGATAATGCACGGGGACACCACGACCAGCGCAGGCCGCCCTCTAACGTTCGGGACGTTTCAGCCAGAGACGGAAATCAAGGGAATAGTCAATCCCACCATAGCCAATCAAGGTTCAGAGATGGCCATGGATATAATGAGGCCGACTCAGGCAAGGGAAACGCTGGCCGAAGGAATGAAGAAAGAGGTAAAGGCAGGAGCTAGGTACCTCAAGATGACCAGCCCAATAGACAGGACGCTGGGGGGCAGCCCAAGCAAAATAATGTCTTCAACCGGCTTGGGGGTAGCGAGCAGCGGAGAAGAGACGAAGACTTGCGTGATGTACTCAACGATCGCCGCGAGCGGCATGGCGATAACCTCCCCACAGCAACAGAGGCCACATCGATTCTTGCCGCTGTACAGGCCCAAATAGATGCCCTCAACCAAGCAGTGCAGCAGTTGGTCGGGGGAAGGACGTCGTATATCGACCACGATAAGAGGAAAGGCACTCCTTTTGTACAAAGGATAGCTAATGCAGAAACTCCAAGCAAGTTCAAAATTCTTACACTTCCAAATTATGACTGGTACAGAGACCCAGTATCTCATGTCAATAAATTTGAGATACAAATGGACATTCAGAAAGTGTCCAAAGACGCTCGGTGCAAGATCTTCCCTGCAACACTTTCTGAAGCCGCGCAGGAATGGTTTTTTAAGTTCCCTCCCGCAAGCATAGTTTCCTGGGAAATGTTCGTAAGGGAGTTTTACGGACAGTTCTATGCAGGTCGTGTGCATCCGACCAAAGCAAACCAGCTGGTTGAAATTCGCCAGCAGGATGGAGAATCAGTGAAGGACTACATCCAGCGCTTTATGCGGGCGGCGGCTGGAGCGAAAATGGTGGGGGATGAAGGCAAAATGATGGCCATAACCGCAGGGGTTAAATGTCGTTCACCCCTCTGGAAAAGTCTCCGAAAGGAAGGAGTAAGAACTACCCAGGAATTTTTGGGCCGGGCTGATCGCTACATCAAGCTCGAAGAAGCCATTGCCGACGATGGAAAGCCCTCAGGCAAGGATAAGAAGGCTTCCGAACCCGCCAAAGCCGCCAATGGGTCCAAGCCTAATGGAAACGGCAAAGGCAACGGGAACGGCAATGGAAATGGCAAGAATGGTGGAAAACGACCGTATAATGAGCCTTCCACCTCCGACAATAAACGAGCCAAGGGTAATCGTTATGAACCTCGGTTCACTAACTACACTGCCCTCATTGAGTCTCGGGGAGAGGTTTATCAGGCCACAAGTTCTAGTGTGCCTTACAAAAAACCTGGCCCCATTCGAAAGGATATTTCGAAGAGAGACATTACCAAGTTCCGTCGTTATGATAACGACTACGGACATGACACCAATGAATGCAACTAGTTGAAAGATGAAATCGAGTTCCTTATTAGACAAGGACACTTGAGAATATACGTACGGGCCTCGGGAAATTCCCAACGAGAAGCTCCGGGTAGCAACGAGCAGGCGCCCATGCGCCAACGCTCGCCACCCTTACAGCCTGCCCCCGTGACTGGCACACTCTTAACCATCTGTTGAGGCCCGCACCTCGCGGGAAATAGCGGAAAGGCCAGGGAACGATATGCTCGAACTCTGCGCCACGACCAGGACATCGAGATGATGACTGTGGAAGACCGCGCACCAAAAAAGGCTTGGTCAGAGGAAGGTGAAATAATCTTCTCTGACAGCGATGCCCAACATGTCCGTTTCCCACATTCCGATCCGCTGGTCATGGACATCCAGATGGCCAACATGATGGTAAAGAGAGTGTTGGTCGATACAGGAAGTTCAGTCAATATCCTGTATAAGTCAACACTGGAACGCATGAAATTGTTCGTTAAGGACTTGGAGCCCTGCAACCAAACGATATACGGCTTCTCTGGAGAAGGACTCGCCCCTGCCGGATTGATCAAACTATCAGTGACGACGGGTGCGGCGCCTGCAACAAGGACATTACTTGCCACTTTTGTAGTGGTCGATTGTCCTTCAGCGTACAATGCCATCATTGGGAGGCCTATACTGGTTGATCTACGGGCCGTCATCTCTATGTGGCACTTGGTCATGAAGTTCCCAACAGACGCGGGGGTAGGACGCGTGTTGGGGAACCAGAGAGAAGCCAGGGAGTGCTACAACGCCTCAATCACAAAGGCAAAGAATGGAACGCCGAAGAGCACTACCTCCGATAGGTTACAGATGACATTTGATACACAAGCCCAATCCGGTGATGAAGTCACCAAATAGGGTGTTGCCCAAAGTGAGGATAGAGACTTAGATCCTCGCTTTGGGGATTTTGAAGAAAATGTTGGACCCGTCGAGGACCTTGAGGAGGTCCAACTCGACGAAAAAGACCCGACCAAAGTCGTGAAGGTTGGGAAAAACTTAGAACCTACCACGAAGCACGCACTGGTGGAATTTTTGCGAAAGAACCAGGAGGTTTTCGCCTGGTCGCACAAAGACACGGCAGGGATAGATCCTGCTGTCATCATCCATGTCTTGAATATAGACAAGACCTGTTCACCCGTGCAACAAAAGAGAAGGCTACTCGATAAGGATAGATCAAGAGCCTTAAAAGAGGAAGTTGAAAGGTTAAAGGAGAATGGGTTCATCAGGGTGGCGTTTTATCCATCATGGGTCTCCAATCCAGTGCTGGTTCCCAAGCCAAATGGAAAATGGCGAACCTGCGTGGATTTTACAGACCTCAATAAAGCCTGCCCAAAGGACTGCTTCCCACTCCCAAGAATCGACCAGCTGGTCGATGCAACTACAGGGCACGAAATCCTCTCGTTCATGGATGCGTATTCGGGCTACAACTAGATTAGCATGCATCCCCCCGACGAGGATCACACTAGCTTTCAGACTGATATGGGTTTATACTGTTACAAAGTAATGCCCTTCGGACTGAAAAACGCAGGTGCGACTTACCAACGGCTAGTCAACCACATGTTTAAGGAGCTGATCGGAGTAAACATGGAGGTATATGTGGACGACATGCTGGTAAAGTCTAAAAAAGGAGAAGGACATGTAAGGGATTTACAAAAGTGCTTTGATGTATTGAACAAATACCAGATGAAGTTAAATCCCCTTTAATGTTCCTTCGGAGTTGGATCAGGGAAGTTTATGGGGTTTATTGTAAATTCAAGAGGAATCGAGGCCAACCCCGACAAGATAAAAGCCCTGATCGATATGAAGTCGCCAGAAAGGATCAAAGATGTACAAAGTTTAACCGGGAGAATCGCAGCCCTAAGTAGATTTATTTAGAAATCAACAGAAAAGTGCGTCCCTTTTTTCAATCTACGTAGGGGAAATAAGAAGTTTGAATGGACAGGAGATTGCGAGCAAGCATTCCAAGCCTTGAAAGCCCATATGGCACAACCTCCCATCTTATCAAAGCCGATCGAAGGAGAAACTTTGTTTATTTACCTGGCGATTACTGAAGTTGTTGCTAGCGCGGTACTAGTGCGAAAGGAAAAAGGCGTACAAAAGGCAGTCTATTATGTTAGCAAGAGACTAATCGGGGCAGAATTAAGATATTCATCAATCGAGAGGTTAGCATATTATCTAATCCTGGCCTCTAGAAAGTTGCGCCCCTATTTTCAAGCCCATCCTATTCCAGTTCTAACCGACCAGCCCCTTCGACAAGTCCTCCAAAAACCAGAAGCGGCTGGACGATTATTAAAATGGGCAGTCGAACTGGGGCAGTTCGATATAACTTATTCACCGTGAGCAGCAGTCAAGGGACAAGTTTTGGCCGACCTTATTGCAGAGTTCACCGAACTCCCAGACAGCGAGCAGTGCAGACAGCCTAGTGCGCCTGAGCCTCAAGAGAAAGCCCCTTCGTGGAAATTATTCATGGACGGATCGTCTAACGAATCCCACGCAGGAGCGGGAGTGATATTGATAACACCGGAAGGGCATCGATTTCACTGCGCTATTAGGTTCGACTTCACCACGTCAAATAATGAAGCCAAATACGAAGCACTCCTCGCTGGATTGAGGATGGCGAAAGATATGAGCATAAAGATGCTTGATATTTACAGTGATTCACAGCTGGTGGTGAATCAAGTTCTAGGAGAATATCAAGCACGAGGCTTAAAAATGGTGGCCTACTTGAATAAAACAAAAGACTTGCTAGCCCAATTCACAGAGTACACCCTTCAACAAATTATGTGGGATCAGAATTCAAATGCAGATGCCTTAGCCAAACTCGCGAGCGCGAAGGATGCTGACACTTTGAACATTGTGCCGGTGGAAAGACTGAGTAAGCCAAGCATACAAGCGGTCGAATCCAGTATGGAGATTCGAATGGAGGATACATGGATGGCACCTTATTTGGAGTATCTGACAAACAGTACGCTACCAACGGATAGAAACAAAGCCAGAACTCTACAAAGGTGAGCTGCTAAGTACATACTGGTCGATGGTGTTATGTACCGAAGAGGATATTCCTTGCCACTACTCAGATGCGTTACACCGGAAAAAGCTAAGGAACTCATGAAAGAAGTGCATGAAGGCTTCTGCAGGGATCACGCTGGGGGGCAGAGTTTGGCAAAGAAGATTCTAAGGCAAGGCTACTTCTGGCCAACGATGAACGAGGATTCGGTGGAGTTTTTACGAAGATGCGATAAATGTCAAAGGTTCTCCAAGATTCCACGAGCAGCTCCGAATGAATTAAAACAGATGCAAAGTCCGTGGCCTTTTGCAGTATGGGGGATAGATTTGATTGGATCCTTACCTATAGGGAAGGGCGGAGTAAAGTACGCAGTCATAGCAGTCGATTACTTCGCCAAATGGGCCGAAGCTGAACCGCTCGCTACCTTCACGACCAAGAAAGTTCTTGACTTTGTTATCAAGTACATTGTCTGTCGATATGGCTTGCCTAGAAAGATAGTTTCAGACAACGGAACCCAATTTGACAGCGACTTATTCACCGATTTCTGCGAAAGACATGGAGTTATCAAAAACTTTTCTTCAGTTGCACACCCCCAAGCGAATGGGCAGGTCGAAGCCGTGAATAAAACTCTTAAAGATACCCTGAAGAAGAGACTTGAAGAAGCTAAGGGAGCGTGGCCAGAGCAGCTGCCTAAATTCCTCTGGTCCTATAGAACGTCTCACCGAACAGCGACATGACATACCCCATTTTCCTTAGCCTACGGATATGAGGCGATATTGCCTGTCGAATTAAATCCCCCCTCACATCGACAATTAACATACGACCAAGACCAGAACAGCCAAATGATGATGGAATCCCTAGACTCAATTGACGAGATACGGGAGAAAGCCCAACTCCGAGTTGCTGCGTACCAGCAAAAAGCCGCCCGGTACTTTAACTCCAAAGTTAAAGAAAGAAAATTCAACGTCGGAGATTTGGTGCTACGACGAGTTTTCTTAAACACCCGCGACCCCACTGCTGGAGTACTCGGACCTAATTTGTAAGGACCTTACCAGATTGAAGAAGTCCTTCATCCGGGCACCTACAAACTTGCATGCTTGAACGGAGATCTCGTTCCACGTTATTGGAATGGAGAACACCTGGGCAAGTACTATCAGTGAACAGTCCTTTTTAAAGGACTGGCTTGTATTAAATTTTGCTTTTTACAAGTTTAGCAAAGAGGGTTAGCCACGCTGTATGGCTAATCGCTCGTATATGTAAGATTCTATTTTAGAATCACTCGTAAAGACATGTTTATTCCATTATTAATACGAGATTATAAGGGACTGTGCGCAGCCAGTCATTCTTGCCAACCTTTGTAAATTTATATTTACAAGTATTTGTTCATTACGTGTGTTGTTTTGCTGTATTATAAGTATTACTTTTTCTCCCGAGCAGAAATGTTCGAACAGGTCGTGGTCAAGGCAAGTGACCAAGGACCTAAAGCTCCTCAATCACTTGGGAGGCATATAAGGCACATCGATAGCAAAGCATACCATGAGGTATGTAAACACATGAACAAAATGAGTGAAAGCATGCTAAGGTACTTAGAGTATTTTTCAAAATTTATATTTTGTTAAATCAAGCCAAAGTACTATGCTAAGTTCGGTCATACGAACAAATGTTATAATAAATGAAAATGTTATAGCATCATGATGTAATCTCTTACACCGCAAGCATCACTGCTTGGATGTAACTGTTCAAATAAAAGAAAAGGTTTGCTGCCCATGCAGCAAATTCAAAAAAGGAATTGTCTTTACATCACGACCCGTGGGTCGTATAAATCAAATGAAAGAAAAAATATTAAAAAAGCTCAAGAGGCATTGGGAGCAGGAGGGTCTTTATCAGCATTCTGGTTGGCATCATCCTCAGCAACTCCTTCTTCCTCTATGCCAGCAATGCTTGGGGAAGCAGGGACCCTGGCTCTTGCCTCATCTTCAGCAAGTTGAGCGGTGCAGCAAGCCAGCTCAGCAGTCCTGACAGCTTCTGAAAGATAGCTGAAGTCGGCACCCTGATTGTGTTTCCAGAAATTGTAAAAACACCGGAGCGTCGTCCTCTTTTATCTTTCCAGATTCTTGGAGTTGTCATGCTCCAGCTGCTTTACTTTGCCCTCAAGAGTAGCAATGGCCTCGTCTTTGGACTTATGCTCCTCTTCCAATCTCTTGACTTTGCGATACTGGGTGCGGCTGGCATCTTGATACTCCTCCCTCTACTTTATTATAGCTGCCTTCGTAGCTTCAGCCTCTGATAGCTTTGTCACCGCGGCATCCCTCTGCTGAGCCAGCGCCTCCAACTCCTTTGCGTGCCTAGCCTCTGCAGCCGAAAGTTCCTCGGCTGCCTTCACCTGGTGCCTCTCGATGGCCTTTGCCCGAGCCTGTTCAATGGTGGCTTGGGTGCGGGTATGAGTAGCAGTTGCAGACAGCAAAGCCTGAGGACAGAAGATAAAGCTATAACCTATTACAAAGAATAAAAGACTAAGGCCTAAGAGATAAAGAGGCACTTACGCTGGCTATTTCGTTCAGAATCCTGTTCAGGATTTGGTCGACTGCCATACTCTCTGCCTCGACCAGTGCATTTTTGACGCGGTCGTTCTTTACGATGTGCGCAAGGAAGTCTTTAGCTGCTCGTAAGGCATGACTCGAGAGTTTGGCCCCAAGAGCTTCTTCTCGCTTGTCTTGTTCCCTGGTGGGCGCAGCCGAAGGGTTCGGCGGGGGAGGAGGAATCTGCTTCTCAGCAGGAGCCGGAGGATGAGTAGAAGTTTGCCCAGCTGGCACGTCCCTGGGAGCGTCTTCTGTTCGACTCTTCTTGGCCGGTCTCTGGCTTGTTTCGCCGGCCTGTCTCCTTGACGACTTTCGCCGGAGCTGAGGAACTTCCTCTTCCTCCTCAGCATGGTATAGGTCGAAGACGTTGGGAGTGGCCATATCTGCATACAAGTAAAAACATACAAAGGGTAAGGTAAAGGCAGCTGAAAACTCTTTATTCAACGGAAAAGAAGGTCACAAAGTTAGTACCCGAGCTACAACTACTGGTCGCTATACTATTGACTCTATTAGTCACACACTCACTATCTGGCATGAAGAAGTCTGGCCCTAGATTTGGAGTATATGTAAATTTGCCCTCCCCGTCAAACAAATGAGAGGGAATTGGCAAGCTATTTAAAAGCAAAATAACTTTACCATTTTCATCAGAGGATTCCCCCAGGTCCACAACTGGCTCTTTGGCCTTTTGTTTCCCCTTGCCTTGGGGAGCAGAAGGCCTTTCTGCGGAAGGATTGCTCGTGGGCTCCCTGATTGTAACCCCCGTCGGCCTCCTTCAAGGAGGGGACGTAGGAGGTTGCTGCTCGGGAACCCCCTCGACAGTGGCATCAGCTACCACTGACCCTCTTGTTTCATGGCGAGGAGCCAGGAGGCCAGACAGCCTCAGGTTTTCATCAGTTACCCGGGACTTGACGCTTTTTTCTGCGTCTGTCATCCTGGCCAGTCTATTGGACCTCAACACCATGTCCGGTGTTGGGGTCGGACGTAGCCATGGGCCTGAAAGACAAAGTACAGTTTGAGAAAAATGAAAGGAAACTCATTGATTAAAAGTATCGACCAGTCAAAGACGGTACTTACCTCCTCGGGTGAAGGCCAGGTTGTTGCAGGTTATGTCCGGAGTAAGGAAGTACTCCTTACTGTACTGCCCCATGTTAGAAATATGCGTAGTGTCACTCAGGAACGTCCGATTTGTCTCCTGGTGACAGAGGTGGAAGAAACCCGTCCCATATTGTTGCGGGTTGGATTTAAGGTCGAAAAGATAATTGACCTCGTGGGGAGTAGGTTCTGGCCATTTTTTAAGTTTGTACAGGATAAAGAGTGCGGCCAGCATTCTATATCCATTTGGAGTAATTTAGAAGGGGGCGACATCGAAATAATTAGCCACCCCCTGGTAAAAAGGATGTAGAGGGAGGAAAGCCCCCGCCTCTATGTGATACCGAGACCAGGCGCTGTATATAACTCCGGGGAGGTTAGCCCTTTGGTCTGCGGCAGGAATTTTGATGGAAACCCCTGTGAGGGGATACTTCCTGAAATAGTTAGCAACTATCCGAAGGGTCACTACGCTGGTCGGGGAAATATACCACTCGACATCAGGTAGATTCTAATGGCGAGGGCGGGCTCTAATTTGGATATTAGGGTCAGGAGCAGGATTGTTTCGACCGCTGGTCGAGGGAACCCTAGCCTGCGAATCAGGCTGAGCAAGAAGGTTTGGACTATCATCGGAGTCAGGTCTTTTCTTGCCTACGGATTTGGAACGAGCCATTTGAGGAGGAGAAGGACGAGGTCTGGATGAGGATCGAGAAAAAGGAATCACGTGGATTCGGGCGGCCGGTTGTTCTTCGCCTTCGAGTAGCTGGGCGAGAAGATCGTCGTCGATGGGCCATTCACCTCCCCACAAATCTGGCATCAATGTCTGCAAACAGAAGAATGGGGAGGTGAGGATGGAGAATTTTTAAAGGCTTTTTAGAATAACGCTGGTCGAGTATAAAAGCCAAACTTCTATACAACAGCATTCTAACAAAAAGCTAAATTTTTCCACACGAACAGTTTGAAAAAGTTTTTCAAAAAAGCTTTTTCCACACGAAAGTAAAAAGTTTTCAAAAAAGCTTTTTCAACTCCCCTTAGGGCGGGAAAAACCTATTTTCCTACTAGCCTAAAGATCGAATTTTTACTTCGATTTTGTGTCTTAAAAGTACGATCCTAACTATCAAACTAACTCGTAAATCTTTTTACCCACAAGCATCTCAAACCAGAAATAGATGAACTCAAACAGTCGACATACAGAAGCATGCATTGCGAAAATACGAAACATAAAAATTCGAAGACTTACCAGAAAAAAGATCGTTGAGAAGGGAAGAGAGTCTTCAGAAGTCGAGGTGCTTTTGAGATGAACTTGGAAGGTGCAGAAGGACGGTTTCTGGGAGAAGACAAGAGCTTTGGTTTTAGGGTTTCTGGAAAGAGTAGTGGCGTGCGTAAAAAGAAAAGGAAGATTTCGAAGATATTATATAAGTTTGTCTATGGCATTAAAAAGGTGTAATCATCAGTTTCCCTTTTTCGAAATATGGGGAAGAGGAATGGTCGCCGAATTATTACTGGGGAACCGAAAAGTCATGATTAGACAGGAGTAGGTTGCTTTTTCCAAGAACACACGAAGAGTTCTGACACGTAAGGCGGGGTTACCGAAGGGTCGTTCACTCAAAAGTTTATTTATTGCTCGTAATAAATAAACTTGGGGGGCAAATGTTATCCAAAAAATTGGCATGGATGACGTGGCAACTGATCCCTGGACACGTGGCTGACATCTGGAGGAACTCTGCTAGTGCATCGACCAGAAGACATATTAGAAGCAGTAAGCAGCCCAGTCTTACCTGCGACCAGTCTGGTCGATGGTTCCGCTTGTAATGTAACACTACTGTGAAGATCTTTGTAAATCCTGAATTTAACTCACACAATCTCCTGAGTATCCGATTATTCAGGAGAGAATATCTGTAACGATCTTATGTAATCCCCCTTGAGCCTATAAATAGAAGGAGAGAGCTCAAGGAAGAGACTTTTGGGCTTTGGAATTATTGAAGATTAGAGTAATTCTCCTTGGAATATTGGATTGTTCTTCAGAGGTTAGTGAAACTCATTGAACCCTTGTTCTTTGATCACTCCTTTGATTCTTATATCAATAACAGTCTAAGTGGACGTAGGTCATTACCAAATCCTGGGGCCGAACCACTATAAAATATCGTGTTCTTATTACTTTTTGTCATTTGATTCTTCTTAACATATTCATTCACATCAAGCATATTCCGACTCTGTGTCAGTTGACCAAAATCTGGGTCAACACTCGGCTAGCCATTTCTTTGCTTTTTTCAATGTTCCCACGTCATTCCCAATCAGGAGGATATCATCAATGTAAAGAACCAGGAATACCATGATGTTATATTTGATTTGTTTGTAGATACAAGGATCATCGATGTTCTGTTCAAAACCATACATTTCGATTGTGTCATCAAATCTTAGATTCCAAGATCTTGAAGCTTGTTTGAGTCCATAAATGGACCTAAGAATCTTGCAAACCTTTTACTTTTGACCTTTTACTATGAACCCTTCTGGTTGAGACATATAAATGGTTTCGTCAAGATAGCCATTTAAAAAAGTTGTCTTAACATCCATTTGCCATATCTCATATTCTATGCAACTAGCTATGGACAAGAGCATGCAGATGGATTTAAGCATGGCTACATGAGAAAATTTTCTTCATAATCTACTCGTTCTCTCTGAGTGTAACCCTTGGCCACAAGCCTAGCTTTGAAAGTTTCAACTTTTCCATTTGCTCCTCTTTTTCTCTTGAATATCCATTTGCAACCAATAGGTTTAACATTTTTAGGAAGATCTTCAAGAGTCAAGACGAAATTGGAATACATCGATTCCATTTCCAGGCTCATGGCATCTTTCCATTTTTCTTTGTCAGAATATTCTCTTGCATCTCTATATGTCAATGGATAATATTTATTTGTGTCAGACAAAAAGCATTTGAACTTCATGTTCATAGCGAGTTGGTTGCCTAACAACCCTCCAACTACGACGAAGCTCTCTATTGTTCTGACTAGAACTCGTGGTTTCCTCTTCTCATTGTTCATTTGAAATATTTGGTGATCTTATTACTTGATCTGAGACTATCTCCTTCAGTACAACCTTACAATGAGGTTCGTGGTTGTTAATATATTCATATTCAAGAAAAGTAGCATTTGTCAATACAAATGTTTTATTTTCTTAAGGAATATAAAATATAACACCTCTAGTCTCTTTGGAATATCCCACAAGCATGCACAGTGTAGTGCGAGATTCCAACTATCCAGTCTTTCCTTTCAGCACTTGTGATGGACACCCATAAATACGAAAATGGCGTAAACTAGGTTTAGTACCATTCCATAATTCCATTGGCGTCTTCTTGATAGACATGGAAGGAATGACATTCAATATGTACATTGCACATTGAATGGCATAGCCCCAGAATGACAGTGGCAATGATGGGTAACTCATCATTGATCTAACCACGTCTAATAATATCCTGTTCCTTCTTTCAAAAAAATAATTCTGCTATGGCATTCATAGTGCAGTGAGTTGGGATTGAATTTCATGCTCACGCATGTGATCCTCTAATTCATAATCCAGGTACTCTCCTCCTCGATTAGATCGAAGAACTTTCAGTGATTTTCCTAATTTTTTTTCAGCTTAAGCTGGGAATTCTTTAAGCTTTCCAAAAGTTTCATGTTTCTTTTCCATCAAATATAGGTACCTATATCTAGAATAATCGTCAATGAAGGTGACGAAATATTCAAATCCTCCAATCAATTCTATGTTAAGTGGACCACACACATTAGTGTGTACGAGTTAGAGTGGTTCTATGGCTCTTGAACCTTTTGCAGAAAAAGGTCTTTTGGTTATCTTGCCTTCTAGATAGGATTCACAGACTGAAAGAGAACGAACAGTTAATTCTCTTAAAGGTCCCTCCCTTGCTAGTCTATTAATTCTATCCAAATCAATATGCCCCAATCTCAAATGCCATAGATATGTTTCACTATCAGAATATGTCTTTAGATGTTTAATGTATATTGTGTTTGCAACTTTAAACATTTCAGAGTTGTATATAGATCGCTCTTTTACCTTAAGTTTATACAAACCATCATTGTATTTTGCATGACATATTTCAATACCAAATCTTGAGAAAACAATCGAATTATTATTGAAGGAAATATCGAAACCTTGTTCATGCAACATGGATTCTAAAATTATGTTCCTAGTAAATCTAGGAATAAAATAAACATTGTCCAAAACAAGAAATTTATTTTTATCAAATTCCAGACGAGTTGTTCCAACTGCTTTAGCAAAGATGAACTGAACACGGCCAACCCTCATAGTTACCTCCTCATTAGCAAGTTCCCTCGAAGAACTAAGAATCTGTAAAGAAAAGGAAACTTGGTTAGTGGCACCAGAATCAACAATCCAGGATGATGTATCATCTTCCACTAAATAGGCTTCTAAAACAAGTAAATCATATTTACCTCTCTTCTTTTCTTTTAGGTTTGAGAGATACTTAGGACAATTTCTCTTCCAATGACCCTCAACTCCAAAATGAAAGCATGTCCCTTTGGGTTGCTTTTTCTTGGAAGTTTTGTTATCTTTGTTCTCCTTGCCTTTGGATGATTTTTTAGGCTTGCTTTTCCTGTTTGTCATTGTACTTGTCATGAGATTTCTTTCCCTTCTAATTATTCCTTGTTTAAGAGGATGGTTTAGAATCACTAACATTTGCTTCTTCTACTTTTGAATTACCCTTATTAAGTGATTCAAAATTCTGCAACTCATTTAAGAGTTGGGTCATATTATTCTCCAACTTGTTCATAACATAGTTGGTAGTAAATGTTGAAAAAGCTAGAGTGAGTGATTCAAATATCAGACTAACTTGAGTTCCCTCATTAATGGTAGCTCCATGAACTTCCGCATCATGCTTTGTATTGATCATGTTTAGAACATGTTCTTTGAAAAAAATCCCTTTCTTCATTTTCATGTTCATGTAGGTTCTAGTAGGCTCATGTCTGCATTGATCGGACTGCTGTCCAAACATGCCTTGAAGAGACTCCCATATTTCATAGGCCGTCTCCATGTCTTCATGCTTCTTTCTGAGTACATCACTCATACTAGCAAGCATGTAACACTTAGCCATGTTGTTGGATAAAATCCAAGCATAATACTTCTCCCTAGCAGTTTCGGGAGCAGTTGCAGCAAGGACCTTAGGACATTCCTAAGTAAAGACAAACATGTGGTTTTCACACATCAAAACAATGTTCATGTTTGATTTCCATTTCATTAAATTATCACCAGTAAGTTTCTCATTTGCAAGTAAAGCAGTAATAGGATTTGAATTCATCATTGCTGATATAAATAAATAAAACAACATTGAATTTAGCATACATTATGAATATCAACAATTTTTGGAATAGTAAATATTATGCATGAATACAACAATCATTTAAAAAATACATAAAAAACAATTATTACTAATTTTGTGATAAATTAATTTAAAAATTAATGGACCAGCCTTAGGTAAGGTCAGACTAATCTTAAATTTATTTTGAGACACTCTTCAAATTCATAAGTGAAATCTTAAAATCAATTTTTTTCTCTTTTGACTTATAAACAACCGCTTCTTTGGTCAAGATTAACTAGTCCGCTCGAAAGCCTAGTTAAGCTTTGGGAGTGTAACCCATTATTTTAGATTAATGACTTAACTCTAGAGTGTGTCTTGGGGTCAGTCAAACTTGAAATACATCATCAATCCTATTCTATATAGAAGTTAACCTTGAATAATAACATAGTCATAAACCTTCCTAAGGGGGACGCAAACAAAGGCTCCTCGAGGCCTATTCCATGAAACATTCGTGTTAACTAATAATGGAGATCATAGGAGTTATTGTTATTACCCCTTCTCCCACTCACTATTTTAGAATGTGTGTTTTCTTAAAACATCCTATATTTTTTTATTAATTAAATGAATCCAATTAATTTTCCAAATGATATTCTAATAATTACTAATCTCTTTAAGCATTTAAATCATTAAACAAGATTTAATCATCTTACTAAATAGGATTTTTAAATATCTAGTCAATAAATACTCTAATTATTTAGAATATCATTTGTTATCTAATAAAATTAAGTATTAAATAGGTCTTCAAATAAACACTTCAAATTAATTTACTGCTTTATTATAGATTAATCTAGATTATTTATATGATTCATTTCATGCATATAATCAAGAGGACGTTCCTAATTCGAAAATGATTCCACTCAATATGAGATGTATGCTTGAATTAGATATACTGTGTGTGTAATATGAATGGAATGTTATAATGGATGAAAATGTTATTAAACACTTTTAATACATTCAAAGATTTAAATAAATAAATAAATAATATTAAATAAGTAAATAAATGCGAGACGAGTGTTTTGGATAATTCTAGAAAAATTACAACACTTGCAATAATTTACAAAATAAATAAAATTAAAACAAAGGCATCATGATGAATCTCCATCTCCATCTCCATCTCCATCTTTTGGGCCTTCTATTATTTTTATGCTATCTCGCCCATTTTTTAATTATAAATTATTTACCTAATTTTAAACATTCTTTTAAAAATATTAAACTTAGCTAATAAAAGTCTAATAGGTCATTTTGGTTCATCTTGAATTTTGTCCACATAATTCAAAATTTAGTTAGAATTTTAAAATTCCAATTAACAATTTGGGTCATTGCCCACAAATTCATGGAAACCAATCAATCACTCTAGGGCTCGGTTAAGGAGTTAAGTGAAAATTAGGTTTGCAACTTTAACCAGGTTGGACTGTTAGCTCAATATGCCTGAAATAGAGTAGTTCCCAATCTGCCAGCGAGGCAAAACATTCAACCAGCTCAGGAAAATCTGGTCAATCAACTCCAGGCTCAACCAGATCACTGGAATCAAATCGACCCTCCTCCAATAGAAGGGAGGGACATAGCCACTATTTCCATAGGACCTAGTTTGGCGGGCACGAGTAATGGGGCCCGGAAGAGGTACATACAGGAGCTGAAAACCCACAATGGCATTGAGTTCGTTCCGGAACAAAGGTTGTAAAAAAAATAGCGGTTGGAGAAACAACCAATCATTTTCATAGAAGAAGACACTAGCCACGTCCAGTTCCCACATAATGATCAGCTGGTGATAACTGTTCAACTCACCAATCGAGTAGTACAGAGAATACTAATGGATAATGGGAGATCTGTAAATGTACTATTCAGCCCCACCCTAGAAAAGATGGGGCTATCTATAACCGATCTTAAGGCGACTTCAATGACCCTATACAGATTGTTTGGAGAGGAAACAATAGCCATAGTGACAATTACGGCATGTAGTGACACTAGGGGATGATATGCGAGTTATTGCTAAAATGCTCGAGTTTGTTGTAATCGATTGCCCCACTGCCTACAACGCAATTTTGGGGCGACCCACGTTGATGACTTTTGAAGTTATCACCTCAATCCGACATTTATCAATGAAGTTCCCCTCAACCTCAGGTATATGAACTGTAAGAGGAGATCACCTTGCTGCCAGAGAATGCTACATCATTGCTATGAAGGGAAAATCACAACCCGGACAGCAAGCGATGTTCATCATTGGGGGGAATGAGGAGCCTCCAGTAATTGAAATTTCCCGTGGGGTGGAAGAACCTCAGGAAGTAAATAACGAGGATTCCCAACAGGATGACATTAATCCGAGATTAGGCGAGGACAGGTCTGAGCTCCAAGCATTGGAGGAGCTTGAGGAAATCAGTATCGATCCAGAGGTATCTTCAAGGGTTGTAAAGGTTGGAAAGAATCTTGGAATTAAAAGGAAAAAAGAGTTGGTCGAGTTAATGAGAAATAACCTGGACGTCTTCGCTTGGTCACATGAAGATATGATGGGAATCAATCCAAATGTTATGATGCATAGTTTGAATCTATATAGGAATGTGCCTGCAACGGTACAGAAACGAAGGCTTTTGGGGAAGGAACGATCAGAAGCTTTAGATGAAGAAGTAGCACGATTACATAAGTGTTGGTTCATAATGGGAGCAAAATATCCGACCTAGATTGCTAACCCTGTTTTGGTCCCAAAGCCCAATGGAAAGTGGAGAACTTGCATTGACTTCTCCAACCTCAATAAGGCATGTCCTAAGGATTGTTTTTGTAACGCCCTACTAATCTAGGACCGTTACACTGTGTGTTTAAAATAGTGCTTAACTTGGCAAGTGAGTCATTTGGACTCAGAAGTGTATTAAAACTAAACGTTGATTTAGGTACTAAACATATGGGATCCAAAATTTTTTAAATCATTAATACAAATTTATCATATTTACAGAATTAGTCGACCAAAGTGACAAAATCAAGTTAATATCCCATGTTCCTAAAAGTTGTCTCGACCGTGGTGGCAGAGTAGGCCGAGTATGTACGCACTGGCCTTAGACCTAGCCAACTCATAGTTGGTCAGTTATCATTTTCCCTTCACTACACTACAAAGCACTCATGAGCCAAGGCCTAGCAAGAAAACTTAATCAAGTAAGACAGATAAGCACCCGTGAGCCATGTGTTAGTTTTCTTACCTCAAGTCCTGAGCGATAAGGTAAAGTGACAGCGAGCACGATCCTTTCCTCCGGAGCCTGTCGGTACCCCTAGTCACAACATATTAACAAATATCCATCAAGAACTAAACCAATTAAGAACTTCAAGATTGAATCCTAGCCTCCGGGACCTCGAATTCTACTAAATCGGGTAGTGGAATCATTCTCGAGCCCTTAGGTTTGAGTCCCCGCAACTCAAAAACTCATTTGAACACTTTCCCCAATTAGAGCCGTGACCCACCCTTGAAGGGTCGCAGCGCGCCTCTAGGAAGAGAGCTCTGAACCTCAGAAACACAGGACACATGCCACGGTGCAGCCTACCTAGCGCCACGGTGCCACCTACCCAGCGCCACGGTGCCAAGACAATTCAGAGGAACCCCCAGTGCCTTTGGGTTCAAGAGGGTCGCGTCGCTCCAAGAACAGCTTCACGGCGCAACTTCTTGAACCTAGAAATTTCAGCGATTCTGGAAATTGTAAACTGACCCAAACTCACAAAACCATTCCCAAAACATAATCCCAGTAGTTTTCAACCATAATAGCACCTCTAATACCTTAAACAAACCACAACACCACCCATAATCCCCTAGAAACCTCAAATAAGAATAATTGATCAAGGACATCAAAACTAACCCAAAACCTACAAGTTTAGAATTTTTACCTCTCAGGAAACGAATCCCCCAGCTGAATTCCCAAGCTTGGCAGCTTCAAATCCTTAAGAACAAGCATAAGTCCCTGTCTAAAAGCTTCAATTCCACAAAAGGTTGCCTCTAGGATCAATTCTTCTAGGTTCTTCTTTTTGGAGCAAAGTATGGTGAGAGAAAGTGAGCAAAAGGGAGAGAACGTGACTGATCTAATTACCTTCTTAGAGCTTCTAACTGACTAAACTATTACAAGGCTAGGGAAAAAGACCATAATTCCCCTACCTAAAAGCAATCTCTCCTTTAGGCCCCCAAGGGCAAAAAGGTCATTTGACACCACTAACCCACTAAACCTCAAATTCCATTTAAAGTTCCCAATTAATCCCACCAATCTTCCAAACACTAATATTTTCCCTCAGTTATAACTCATACTCCAATACCCCTAGTAATTCACAAAATTACTAAAATACCCCTAGGCTCATCCCGAGCCGAGTATTAATCCCTGATGTAACTTTTCTACAAAATTCCTCACTAGGATCGCCTTGAGCCACACATCTCAAATATATCCACATAATAATTTTGTTCCACTCACAAAGCACATATAATTACAGATATACCCTCAGCGAGTAAAAATTACGAAAATGTCATTTTTAACATAAACGAGCCTATAAGCACATTTAATATACCTAAACATGCATAAATAGTAATATCATTATATAACTCATATATTTCATATATATAATCACACTTGGATCATATTAACACATAAATATCCAATTATGCCCTCCTGGCCCATTAATCAAGGCACCGATTCTTATTAGTAAATTTGGGACGTTACAGTTTTTCACTACCTCGAATTGATCATTTGGTGGACGCAACGCATATTTTGGATATAACCAGATCGCGATGAACCCTGCAGACCAAGATCACACTAAAATCATGACTGAGCATAACGTATACTGCTACAAGGTTATGTCGTTTGGGCTGAAGAAGGTTGGTGCAACGTACCAACAACTGTTCAACAAAATGTTTGTTAACTAGATCACGAAAAACGTGGAAGTGTACGCCGATTATATGCTCTTTAAATCAAAGACTTCCAGCAACCATGTCTCTAACCTGGAAGAATGTTTTGGCGTGCTAAGGAAGTATTACATGAAGCTAAATACCCAGAAGTGCAACTTTGGGGTCTCCTCGGGAAATTTTTTGGGCTTTATAATCAACACAAGGGGGATAGAGGCAAACCCAAAGAAGATCATGTTGTTACTAGAAATGCCTTTGCCTAGGTTGCATAAAGAAGTACAGAGCTTAACTGGAGAGGTAGTGACCCTAAATTGCTTTGTTTCAAAATCCATTAACAAGTGTCTCCCGTTCTACAACTTGCTCAGGGGAAACAAAAAGTTTGAGTGGACTGAAGAATGCGAGCATGCGTTTCTGTAACGCCCCATGTCACTATGGCTGTTTCTTGGAATGACAACTAGCCTTGCAAACCAACACGAGTCTTTCCAGCGTGCTTTGTCCTCACTCACACGCTTCCTGGGAAAACTTCCCAAGAGGTCACCCATAATGAGACTACTCTAGGTCAAGCACACATAACTTTGGAGTTCTCAAGTGATGGGCTACCAAAAAGATGATGCATCTTGTTGGCATAGGTAATACCCATCAATCCATTTAAGCAGTCTTCAAACGTGTAGTCCCATACCTACACAATCTTATAACCATCACACGTAACCTTCCCTAGGCGATGTGGGATTGCACAACTTTACCCGATCTTACCCCTACAAATCACGGGATACTGACTGTCACAATTACCCCCCTTTGGGGTCCAGCGTCCCCGTCGGCCACACCTCTGGCTGGGTCAAGGCTCTGATACCATTTGTAATGCCCCACGTCACTATGGTTGCTTCCTGAAATGACGATTGGCCCTCCAAACCAACACGAGTCTTTCCAATGTGCTTTATCCTAACTCGCACTCTTCCTGGGAAAACTTCCTAGGAGGTCCATCATGAGACTACTTCAAATCAGGCACGCTTAACTTTGGAGTTCTCAAGAGATGGGCTACCAAAAACAAGATGCATCTTGTTGGCATAAGTAGTACCCATCAATCCATTCAAGCCCTATTCAACTGTGTAGTCCCATACCTACACAGTCTTAGAATCATCACACTTGACCTTCCCAAGGCGATGTAGGATTGCATAGCTTTATCCGGTCTTTTCCTCTACTAATCATGGGATACAGACTGTCACAGTTTTAGCATCTGAAAACTCACCTGGTTGTTATCAAAACCAGCAGCTGAAGAATGTTTTTTCTTATGCCTAGTTGTGATAAAAAATGTGGTCATCGCCATATTAGTTCAAGAAGAAAATCGAGCTCAAAAACCAGTGTACTACATGAGTAAAAGGCTTCTGGGAGCTGAATCCAGATATCCTTTAATAGGAAAACTTGTATTCTGCTTGATCTTGGCCTTTAGAAAACTCAAGTCGTATTTCCAAACCCACACCGTCCATGTCTTAATTGATAAACCTTTAAGGAAAGTCTTGCAAAAACCTGAAGCATCAGGACATTTGCTTAAATTGGCCATTGAACTCAGTCGGTTCGAGATAGTATATAAGCCAATCAAGAGTCAAGCGCTCACTAATTTGTTGGTAGAATGCACAGGTTTCCGAGATGAGCCAATGAGAGAACCAGTGCAAGAATTATGGAAAGTTTTCGTTCATGGATCATCTAACGAGAATAGATCCGGAGCTGGGATAATTCTGATCTCACCTGAGGGACATCGATTCCATACAACCCTAAGGTTTTGTTTTGAAGAATCCAACAATAAAGGAGAGTACGAGGCTCTATTGTCGGGAATACGAGGTGCAAAATAATTGAAAGCAAAGGCGATCCAATGTTACAATGATTCCCAGCTCGTGGTTCAAAGGCATCAAAATGGTGGCTTGTCTAGCTAAGGTTAAAAATGAGATGTTACAATTTGAGTTCTACTCGATTGAGCAGGTACCCCGAGAGTAGAATTTGAATGATGATGCTTTAGCTCGACTTGCCACCACCAAAATGGCAAACACATTAAACGTAGTCCCAATGGATTTCATAGAACAACCAAGCATAACGGAAGAGCAAGTTGAGGTCAGAGTGATAGACACAAAACTGACCTAGATAACCCCCTTAGTGGAATATCTCACAGATAGTAAACTACTGAATGATCGAAAGGACAAAAGAAAATTGTCATATCAAGTTCCACGTTATGTTAGGGTTTGATTCTTTACCGATGAGTGCATTCAATGCCGCTCCTGCGGTGCGTTCTGCCCGAGGAAGCATTGTTATATCCTGTAATCCTAACCCCGAGATCACACCAGGGTACTAGTCATTTCAAAACATTTTACAGATTGAAAAGCAAATGATAGACTAAATAATGCATAAAACTTCATTAAAACATTCTTATTTAACACATGCAGTATTTAGATATCCGTAATTTAAATGTCAGTAAATAAAACAAAACTATTTCTGATCTCAATTCACATTAAAACATCTTTAAAACCATATGAATAACAATGTAAAGTAAAACTTTCTTGTTAACGTCCATTTGATCACTACAATGTTGAATGGCTCTCATGATATACATTCGTTTCTAGATTGGACTTTGCCCATTGCCACGAAACAAATCAACATATGGCCCCTGCAACACAGAGTACCCATGAGATAACGCCTAGTAGGAAGAGTTGTGTTGGCCACAACCCACCAACCCATACTAAAACAACATATAACAAAAAAAACTATTATATTCATAGCAATACTAAACATACACAATCTATTCGTAACACAAGATATAACTAAAACATAGCATATTCACACTCAGAATAAATAATATCTGAAAACCTAACTAACATAACATATCATACCATATTGGGATCACTCTAGTCGTAGACCAATGTTATTCTGGTCAAGTGTGCAATCGAGCACATAAACGCAAGCATGCATTTCAACATATCATAAGCATACAATTTATCGTAACGTAAACATGCAAATCACCATACCATAAGCATTTCACACAAACATACAACATACACATACATATCACAAATACACATATCATGCATAACTTAAAGCATAAATCATACTTACGACATATAAATAAATTATTCTTAAGTACGTCGAGCGTACACCCTGCGTGCAGGTGTCCACTCTTCTTACCTCAAGTCCAAGCAGCAACAATAATTCCATTCCCTTCAAGTTCCCTTACCAAGCCCTAGTCACAACATAGAACGCCAAACTCTTAATTTTCATATCATATCAAGGCTTTGTTATAAATGCACCTATGCCTCTCCTAATGTTGATTCATACCCAAAATGTCCTCACAAAATTCCCCATAACAATTCTACATAGATTCCTAATCAGAGTCACAAAAATCAAACACATAAACATAAAGCTAAACCAAACTCCCATTTCTAGGTGAGTAGCGCAATCATGCTCACATAAAATTTTGAATTTCTGGACTTGTAGCGCGGTTGCGCTAGGCTTTAGTGCGGTTGGACTCGATGATACTTCAAAAATCGCAAGATGCGATTTTTAACATATTTTCCCCAAGAGCATGAACTTAAACATCATTATACCCAAATTTCAACTTACAACAATTCCCCAATAAAAAAAAATATATCTAACCATGAATTTATCATCAATTCACGCATTCATTCAAAATTGTCATAAATACATGGTTAGAGTTCTAGACAACTATAAACCATAACCCAAATTCTTAATTATTACCTATAAATCATTCCCTAGCATGTTTCTACCATTGAATCACAATTATAGACACCCTAATATGCAATTCTAAAAATTAAATTATGACTTCTACCTCCAATTCCCAAATACAATAATAACCATATCTTTTAGTCTATAGAGTAATTGAATCTTACCTCAAATTCGATTCCTAATTCACAACCCTTCTAGGTCTAAAAGAGAGAGTAAAAGGATTCCTTGCTTTGCTTGAGAAAGTGGCAGCCAAATTACGATACACTTAACCACGAGTCCCTTCTTAATCTTCTTATACTAACCCTTGAACGAAAAGACTAATTTACCCGCAACTCTAACTTTCTCATAACTAGAATCAAGTCTTTTTAGTAAATTCACATAGAGCTAGTAGTTTTCAATGTCCTTAATTAAATTATGGCCCAAAAGTCCTCTATATTATATTAAGGCCCTTAATTACATACTCCGTGACACTTATGACCTTACAACTTGAAGGAATTATCGTTGTTACTCATAAACTTACACAATTTCAACAATGGCTCCCATAACTTATTCAAATCATAAACATAGTCAAACAAACACATAAACATGTATTCACATAAAATTATGAAAATACCCCTAATGGTAAAATTATCGAATTTCCCTCAAGGCCAAATACCAAAGACCATGACATGCTTGGATGGATATTAAAACTACTCCCCTATTAAAAGGAATTTCTTCCTCGAAATTCACATCATTATTGTTCCAATGCTTTTCTTTTAGCTGAAAATCACAACATCTCATCAGTCACTTCAGGAATACTACAACTCATAAAAGTTTATTACTTTCGTAACTTCAAAAACATATTAACATATTCATGCTAATTCTCATAGCAACGCCCTATGATCATTGATTTTTACTTTCACAATTTATGGGTTACTCCACCCTCTATTTTGATCTTCATTACTTAATCTTCGAGAGTATTCTTATAACACTTACTCCATTTCTTACTTCCAATAGTTTGCCACTTTAGGTCTATGTCACAATCCATCCTTAAAGTTTCCCCCTATTCTTGGAATTATATATCCACTTACTTATTACAAGTAGTTTTCTCCAAAACACCTCAATCAACAACGTTTCTTTGCTCCTCAATCACTAACTTCTCTTATCTAGAATGCTCATTGACCTTTCATTGCATATTCTCATGAAACTCCATTTATTTCAACTTAAAATATACAACATACTTTGTGCATAACTCCCCACAAATCACATCTTGAGTACTATAGACATAAGCCAAGCAACCCTTTTGAGAACCTCAAGGAATATGGTACCTCGCCTGGCTTGTTTTCATTGTCCAACTCTGTGATACCTGTCTTAAAGACACTCTCACATATATATGATCTCAACTTTAAGCCACACATTTTGTAGTCTCAAGTTCTACTCAACATTCATTATCGTAGCACTCCTCATATGGTAAAATTCCAATTATCCTTTATTAGTCATAGAGAAATTCATTCGATAATGGATACCTCCTCCAAGGTTCACGATAATCCAAGGTGTTATTTTGCACTAAAAGAAGAAACAAACTGCATCTTAACTATGTGATTGCCTTTTACTCATCTTTGTAGGTCTTGACAACCTTCTTGACTATCCATTTATAGCTTAATTAAAACCCAGACAACCTTATTATTTCATCATAACCATCTAAGTCAATTCTTCATGTAAATCCTTGACATATTTGAATGATGCAGTGTCTTCGTGTGTCTTGCACCATCCTAAAAGTATCCTTATACATTGACATAAAAATAATTTGTCATAATTTACAAGTTAGTTTCTTCATGTTCCACCCTTTGGCATTTTCACGTCCAGTACCCTAACAATTTCCAAGATATCCTTAACAAATATTGTCATGGACTTGATGAAGCATGCCTTTAAAATCTTGTTCATCAATTCCATGATAACTAGTGGTGTGTTTGTCCAAGTATTCTAAACATTGAATCCATACTATCCAAATTTTGATGAGAAAGTTCTCAGAATGTATTCTTTCCGACATCATAGGTCAATAATATCTCAACCCAAATAGATCTCAAGGATATTTTGTTTTTCACTTTGGACATTCAAACATACTGGTCACCACCCTTTGGGAAAGAATCATTTCTTGTCAACTTTGCTCATTTAGATTTTCGTAATGCGTGCACACTTTTGTCGCCTTTTCTTTCTCCCAAATAATTGTAACTGTTGTATTACCCATTCAATTTTTGTATTTACCTAATGTCGTTGTCCAATGACCCAACAATCCTACCCTTTTACTCCTTTATTCATACTTTACTCCATCAAGTAAGGTGCTCTTAAGTCATTGTTGTCTATGATGAAATCTTATTAGCCATCTCGATCCCATCCGCATAGTTGTAGCTCCTAAAATATCTTCGAAGATACTTTTTGATGATGCATGCCGCCTTGACACGGCAATGTTCTACTAATAGTCTTCCATGTCATCTACAATGTTAGCTAAAATTGTGGCATCTCCATTATCAGGAATTCATTGCATTTACAAGTTGATCATGTTGTGGTTTGTTGCTCCATGCTTTAGGTGGTTGGCCTCTCTCATGTGCCTTAATCCGTCGAGTTTGTCTAGTCTGCTCCATATGTGTGTATTTTTCCATCATTTCCCATATAATTAACATTTCACTCGTTTTCATCATTCGTACCATTCCAGAAGCTAACCTATGCGGTCTCTTTTCACGCTGTTATTAGCGGACTTGCGTTCCATCTTTGGCTTCACCGATGTAAAAAATCTCACCATGTCTAGTTTTAATCCCTTTGTTCCTTAAGTAAGTTTCTTTTTAGACACTTACCTCTTGTCCATACCAAAATAAACGTGCTCAATTCTTAATTGTGCTTACCATCTCTCTTCGTTATTTGGTCATCTTGCTTTTCACTACGTAGACCTCCTAATCCTAAGATTAAGACTTGTATTGAAGTTTCTCCCCATCTTATCATGTCTGGATTCTTTCTCGACCAAAAACCTCATGGTTGTTCCTGTCATCCCAATCGGTGTCATAGTCCCTTTCACAAATGTGTTCTCCTTCTGACTTTCCATTCTTAACAATCTCCTAGCTCCATAGCATTTCCAAAATTTGAGAATAGATTGTAACAATATCTCCAATCGTCCATAAATTTCTTAAAATTCTTGGTTAGTTCCCATGAGTTAACTAACTCTTTTAGTCTTGCCCAAAGCGTTCATTCAAATATTCTTGATGAACCTTTCTAATAGGTTCACAATCTTGGCGACCTCGTTCATCTAAACCATCGCGTAAGAGTACTTGTACCAAATACTTGTTTGATCTTTACCCCCTTATTGTGTTGTATCCCATGTTTTCAATATCTTGTCCTCGTACAGACACCTGTGTCCAACATATGTGTGGTATAGCTCCTTTATTTTACCAACTAGTACTTGTGACATAACCAATGGTGGCAATCATTCCAACCTATGCTTCAAGTCCAATAGTTTGATATCCTACTCGAACATTGGTAAATGTTCTATTTGAAACAATTTCAAATTTACTTTCAATAATTTCTTAAGGCATAAATTAACATCTATTAGTGGAATCACGTCCATGCTCTGCCGAAGTCTGAGGAGTAGCATGCCTCAGATGATTCAACCTCTCATCCTAAGCCTTGATGGTTCCTCAACACCAGAACAATTTATCCATTTTCTCAAGGTTGCAAGAGCTCTGTGATCATCTTCCCACGCCTGCTAGGTTGTTTCCTCTCTGCGAAACTTACTGACTGAATCTTCATGACTTCAACTTGTTGAAAACGGTAGCGTCCCGAATTTTCTAATAATGCTTAGGGCCTTGATTAGGGTGCCTGGAGGGCAATAATTGATTTAATTACGTTAATATATGAAATTGATGAGTATGTGATTAGAAATGCATGTGTTGGGTGAATTAAATATACATGTGGGCCCCATTTGACTATTAGGGGCATATTTGTAATTTTAGCTCGTTGAGGGCATAAATGTAATATGTTTATATATTGTGATTGATACCACGAGTGAGTGGTGATATATTTGTGATGCACGATCCGAGACGGTCCTAGGGAGCAGTTTATCTAGAAAGTCGCAATGGGGTCGAATACCCGGCTCGGGAGGAGCCTAGGGCTATTTTGGGAACGTAATGTGTGTTCGAAATTTATCGAGTAACGGGTAGTAATTTTGCAATGATTTGGACATGGCAGGATTAAATGTGGATTTATAGGAACAGTCAAGGAATTAGCGGGACATGGCAATTGACTAAATTGTCCTAGGTAGCATTTGAGGATTTAGATTAACTTAAGGGGTAATTTAAACTTTTGATAAGGGATAGGCTTGGACTCTTACGACTACTAGGACCTTAGAAGGAAACAGAAGAGGAAAAAACACCAAATATCTCAGCTCTCTCTCTCATTCAGTTCTCACATCCTCACATTGGTGCCTAGAGACTTTTTGAAGAAATTATCCACAAATTAAGGATTCAAGGCAAGAATTTGGGAGACTAGAAACTTGGAAACTCAAGGAATCAGTTCAGGGTCGAATTTAGTATAGAGGTAAGCTCATAAACTTAATCAATGGTGTTAAATTCTCCCATAGATGGGAAGCTTGCATGAAGGTTGAACTCAAGTTTCATTTTGAGTGTTGGTGAGGATTTAGAATGATTGTTGGGGACTATTGAGATGTTTAGGTTGTATGGAAAAGGATTCTAGGCTTAATTCTAAGTTGGGCTGGTGTTTGGAGGGTGAATTATGGATTTAGGCTTTGGGAAAAACGCAGAAAGTGTGAGAATTATGGGTTTAGAGGCTTGAGTCGCAGCCCTATTCTTCAGGCGTCATGGCCCGTGTGCTGGAAGAGTCTAGAAGTCCTCTGATTCGCTAGGCGAGCTGCAACTCAGGGTTTGGAGCGTCACGGCATGTGTCCCCCAGCAGAGATGTAACGTCCTACGTTTTTGGGTACCTTTAAACGACTCGGGTCGGGATTTCTCCCCCGGGTTAAGAATATTATTTTAAATAATATTATATTTTGTTTGGAAGTATTCCATGAGTTATTGCTAGCCAAAATATGAATTTTGTGATTTTAAAAGTCAAGATAAGACTTTCGGTCCTGGACCGACACAAAAACCAAGATCGGGTAAAAATCTCGGAAAATAAAATGAAAAATCATGGAAATTATATTTTGGGCATAAAATACATTCATAAAAGTTAAAGTTTGGTAAAAAATAATAAACCTAAAAGAAAATGGAAATTTTAGGGCATTTTGTGTTAAATGCCTAATTTTACCGAAATGGGGAATTTTATTCCATGAATGGACCTTAGGTTAAATTTTATTATGTGATTAATTAAATTAAATGTGAGAGACATTTAATTTAATTAATTAATGTTAAGTTTGGTGGTTAAAACTTAATAAGAGTGAAAAAGGTATCAAAAGTCAAATTGGGTTTTTCTTCTTATGAAATAATTGTTCACCATTAAATATATATATATATATAAAACATAGAAAAAATGAAATGGTGGCCGGCCATGTGACTCTTTTTAAAGATGTGAACAAAAAACAATAATTGAGTTTAAATCCCATTTTAATTAAGAAGTCAAGTGGGCAAGTGGGAGTAAAACACTTGAGTGTTTTTAGGATAAATTAGATAGTATAAACTATTCTCACCCCCAAAACCGATCCCCACACTCTCTCTCATTCACTCATCTGATTTTTGGAGACCTCTCAAAGTGTTCTCTCCATTTTTCAACCCCAAGAACACCAAGGAAACTTTGAGGCTAAGTCTTGGTCTAGGAAGTATTTTCCCTAAGGTAAAGTTTCACTAACCTAGGCTTTTGTAAAGTTTTAAGCATAGAGTTTCAAATAGCTAATTGACTATGTTGTTGGGGGAAGTTTTTTAGGGATTTTGAAAGGTTTTGGAGGAGCCAAAGCTAATAGGAAGGTCCAAACCTTAAGCAAGAACACCAAAGAGGTAAAAAGTTTACTTTTGATGATTTTGTTGTAGGGTTTTTAGTTTTAAGCATTATTTTGTATATCTAATGCTTAAAGTTTCTTGTTGGTGATGTAATAAGGTTATGGTAGTTGTTTAATAATTTTTATGATGCATGTGTATTGATTTTTGAAAATGGGAACCAAAACCCCCAAGGGTTTTGTAGGATACCCTAAAACAAAACATGTTTTGAGCTGTGACTTCCAAGGGGTCAAGCAGCCACTGTATATTGGTTTTGTAAAATTAAATTGTACTGTGATGTTGTTTAGATTGAGTACATAAAATTGAGCTTTTGAAACACAAAAAAATATGTTTAGAAATGATTAAGTTATGCTTTTTCAAAGTTTAGGTAAAAAACTGTTTTTTCGTATTCTTATTTTCGGAACCAAGTTTGGACAGCCACTGTATAGGGCAAATGAACCCAGTTTTTTCTAAACTTTTGTGGACATATTTCTGGCATAACCTATTAGTCCACTGTAAAATTTGGTAAGAAAATATTAAACGGTTTGAAAGTTATTAACTGTTAAAGTTTGGAAAAAATAAGGACTTGAAAATAAGGTCATTTTTACCTCATTGTTGGAAAATGATTTCACCAATAAAAAATGCTCATTTTGACCTAAGATTTTACAAAGACCTAAATGGCATAACAAAAATGGAATTGGAAAATTTTGGTAACAATTGGGTAAGTAAATTTCAAGTTATGAACTAACGAAGTATGTAGTTAAAAATGTGAAAAATAGGTTTTTCACACTGTGTAAAAAATGAGATTTTGGAACATAAGGTAAAGAGTAAAATTTTGTTTATTTCAAGATATAAAATGGTAAGTCTTGAAATCATATTTTCACTAAAATTACCCCTTTGAGTTTAAATGAATTATTTTTATTAAGGAGCTTTTAATTCTTTTTAAAAATAAGAGATTTAATTTATTATTAGTTAATAAATTAAAAGAGGGTTTAAAACCCTATATTTTGATAAAATAAATAATGAATTATTTTTCTAGTAAGTAAAATTGATTAATTGCTTTTGGAAAATTAATTAGTCAAGATGAGAAATTTATAACGGTTTTCCTAATTAAGACAAATTAGGCAATTTTTCTTAAAACGGTTTTTAGATATTAAAACCTTAAGAAAAATAAAAGGAAAATTTAAAGAGTTTATTTTCTTTAAAAATAATTAAGGAATTTATTTGTATTTTCTGGATATAATACCGGCTAAAATCTTACATATTTTAACCGACTAGTCGAAAGTGCGGGTTAATAGCGATACCTTGAAAGAATAAGATTTTTAGCGGGTTGAGGGGAAATACCATTGTGATACCCGAGCCTAGGTATCGAGACCTTAGGATAGGTCTCCCCGAGACTTAGGGTTTAGTCTCGAATATTTTGTATGACTTTCCTTAATAGGTTTAAAACCAAATAAGGATTATAAATCCTTACAAATGACTTTTATTGAAATGACCAAACTGCCCAAAATAATAATAATGAATTATGAGTGCCATAATTAATCCGAGTATACTGTATGGATAACTACAGTATTGGCTAAGCGTAACTGGACTGAACGTTGGAGGGTGAAAACTTGCTGAGCGCTAAGGACTCCAAGTAAGTCAACTTATATTGTATGGCTGCAACATGAAATGATTATTGTCTTGTATGTTAGTATAGGGATACATGCACATATATAGGCTGTCATAGAAAGTTGCTTAGAGACGTTAATCTAGTGAGTGCTGATTTAGAAAATATGAACGGTAGAAGTCCGTCATATCCTAGACGGTTGATCCCCGTCACACTGCTTGATTTTATTTATGTCCGGTTCATTACCGCGACGAGTGGCCATGACATGAGGATAAGCTGGTTAAACCTAGGGGCGCCAAGATAAATGGGACCTAGGGGCCCTCATGCTTACTTAATCATTGGACGGTTAGAATCCGAGCAAGTGCTCAGATAAGTTATTCCCGGATAGCAGCCGTGAATATTGGCCATTCCGTGAGAGTGCCTAGAGATACTAGGGGTTGCCAAGATAGAGTGAGGTTGAACACCCTAGGGGTAGCTGCTCACCAGCACCACTGATTAACATAGAAGTCTCCGTAAAACCGTGTAAATTGGATTACACTCTTGAATGAGTAGCGATGCCCTAGGTAACACGATAGTTACCCTTGATGAGAATATTTATTGGCTAGATCTTAGTGTGGGGACTCAGTTCTCTTTTATAGATTAGCAATTATGTTGGAGGGCGCGTTACGCATGAATTGTTGGAAATTGTCGAGCGTTGGTCTCGAATTATGTTGTGATATAATATATCTGCTTGCTCTGGGATTTTCTGAGTGCAGGGATATATTTGTTGATAAGATATAGTTGTGATATAATATATCTGCTTGTTCTGGGATTTTTCTGAGTGCAGGGATATATTTGTTGATAAGAATTAGTTGCGATATAATATATCTGCTTGTTCTGGGATTTTCTGAGTGCAGGATTTTTATCTAGATATGAATTAATTTATCCTTGGTTATCAGGCATGACCATAAGTTTGCCAGGACGCTTTAGCGTTCTTGAAATTGTTTGTGTAGGGTCCAGATGGGTCCGGATCCCTATTTCTCTACATGCTTTGTTTGAAGGTTGATCTTACTAAGCGTTTTCGCTTACCTAGTTGTTTCATGTTGTAGGTAAGGGCAAGGGCAAGGCAGAGCAGTGAGCGCTGGAGTCTTCCTTGCAAATGTACATGTGGACCGACCTTTTGGGAAGCCTTTTTATTTTTGGAAATGTTGTGTAATTTTCCTAAACAAGGCTCACTCTACTCTTTATAAAACATGTTTGTAACTAAATGTTAAGTATGGCCGTACGATTTTTTAAAAAGTTTTTTTTTTCTATGGGTTTTTGAGGCATTTTGTTGAATGAAAACATTTATATTTCCGCATTATCGAGTCTTGAAAATCTGGGTCGTTACAAGAGATGCGTTTTTTCCTCTAACTTGAGCGCATAGCGGCTCAAATGTAAAATGTAGGTTGTTTGAAGGTTTTTAGCTACGGAACTCAAATGTTAAGGCTCGGGAAGGATTTTACTATTGGTTTGGTAGAATCCAAGGTCCCGGAGGCTAGAATTATATCTTGAAGTGATTTATTGGTTTAGAACTTGATGGTTGGTTATTATCAATACATTGTGACTAGGTTTTCATCAAGGCTCGGGTTAGAGGATTGTGCTCGGGATTGCGGTGCTTAGATTGCTCAGGACACAGGTAAGAAAACTATTGTACCTGTAGAGCAGGGTGTGGCCCTGATGTTTATATTGTAGGGCGTGGCCCTATTGGTTGGATTGCAGGGCGTAGCCCTATTGTTTATGTTTAGTATATGTTTAAATATATGTTGATATTATACTATGTGATGTATATTTGTGAGTGAACGACGAAGGTTAGAAACGGCAAAGGCCGAGAATGGTGAAAGCCGAGAATGGCAGGAAGCCAAGTATGACAAGGGGCCGAGATCGGCGTTGAGCACGCGGAGTGTAGGCCATTAGGGTGAAACCCTCCTAGGATGCTGGAGTCATCCTTTTTAGTGAAGGTCGTGAACCTAGGGCCTGGTAAAGCGTCTAAAACAGCGTTGGTCGTTATATGATTAGCCTGTTGGCTGCCTTGTTGTATATTGTTGACTGTTGTGCATAAGTTATATGTTATATGTGAGTTTTCTTATTGGGCTTCGGCTCACTGGTGCTCTATGGTGAAGGTAAGGGCAAAGGAAAGGTCGACCAACCATGAGTACGTAGAGCGTGGAACGACCGATACATGTTCGGCCTACCTGGCTGCCACGACCAGGGTTATTTTGGGAAGATGTAATGTATTGGTTCATTTGTCGCTTAGGTCCAACTTAACTATATTTTTGTGTTGTAAAGTATTTTCTAAACAGTATTTTTGGATCCCAAATGTATAAATCTTTACGATTTCAATGAATGGCAACATTTTTATATTTAATGTCTTTAAAAGACTTTTATTTCCAATTTAGTCACACTTTTAACCTAAAACCTCTATTAACGAGTCAATGGCCCATTTTTAACTCACATAGTAACGATTCTAATGGAGTAGGGCATTACAACTTGGTATTAGAACGAGCCAAGGTTTCTTGTTCCTATAGATCGACCGAACATGTACACTCGCTGCCAGTAACAAGCTCGACTCAGGGTTGGTTGGTAATTATTGAATTATATGCTTAATTTCTTGTTAAAGTGCCCTATTTGCCTGAGTATTTATATAGAGCATGATGAATGATTTGGTATATGCAAGATGCTAGGGCATGGCCCCCTTGATTGTTGTATGCTGCTTGTGATATGTGGATTTGTTGGTTGTCATTTGTTGATGAAATTGGGAGGTGGTTTTGGATGTTGTTATCATGCTTCATAAGCGGCGTCATTGATTGTAGGCATATTGTGGTAATGCCTCGGTGATCAATCAGACTCCGCGGCAATAGGGCCGAGGATGACCACCAGGGTTAGGACCCTAAACCTGCCCCACCGAATTGGCAAGAGTTATTTGCCGAGATGGAAGCTAGACTTCACCGGACAGAAGAAGAACTTCCATAGTTGAGGCAACAGGCCCCTCCTCAGGGCATTGGGTTATAGGTTCCACAGACTGTGGCACCAGTGCCAGCCCAGCCTGTTGTGGAGAATAGATGGGAACATTTGTATGAAAGGTTCAGGAAGCAGCATCCTCCCACCTTCGGGGGTGGTCCAGACCCACTACAGGCAGAGTAATGGATGAATATGATTTCTTATATCCTGGATTTTACAAGGGTGAAAGGGAATGAGAGAGTAGCTTGCGCCAGCTACCTGTTGAGAGAAGATGCCTACATCTGGTGGGATGTTGTGCCTCAGAGAAGGAATATTGCGGTTATGACCTAGGAGGAGTTCAAGAATATATTCAATGAGAAGTATTACAATGTCGCAGTCCGAGCTGCGAAGTTTGCATTGGTGCCGATTGACATGGCATGAAGAGATCAATTTGTGCGGGGATTGAATGTCATGATCGCCCGTGATGTTAAGATAACTTTGGATATGGGGACTACCACTTATGCACAAGTAGTGGACAAGGCCCTTACAACTGAGGGGGCCGAGGATCAGATATGGAGAGAGGGCACTGCTAGGGGCAATGCTGGGAAAATGGGGCCTCCTTTTACGGGATCTAGTTGGGGTAGTGACCCCAGTGAGCAGAAGAGAAAGGCCCCAGACTCTTTTGTTCCTCCTGGCTCTGATAAGAGGACATGGGGTGCTTTCAGTGGTCGTTAAGGCAGGGGAGACAACTGGAGGAGTTTCCTTGTGTGTCCTCGGTGCAGACAACGACATCAGGGAGAGTGCAGGATCAAGGCTTGCTTTACTTGTGGGAGCATCAGTTATTTGAGGAAGGACTGCCCACAAGCCAGGAAGGAAGATCTGAAACAAAGCGACAGTCTCACTCCTGCTAGAATATTTACCTTGACCCAGATTGAGGCTGAGGCTAGCCACTCAATCGTGTCAGCTCAAATTTCTAGTGCTGGTTCTTCTTTTACTACATTGATTGACTCAGAGCTACCCATTCATTTATTTCTGCTAGAGTGATAGATAAACTATGTAGACTTTGTGATTTGTATGTTAGGGGATTTTGGACTTTGTTGCCGACTGGGGAACTAGTAGTCTCAAGGAGATGGGTTAGAGCATTGCTAGTAGAGATAGAAAGTAGGGAGTTTTCTGTGGATCTGATTGAGCTAGCAATGGATGACTTTGATATGATCCTAGGGATGAATTGGTTATCGAATTACGGGGGGAAGATTGACTGAAAGCGCAGAATGGTGACCTTTAAATCGGAAGGGGAGGTACCCTTTGTATTTATGGGAACAGTGGGTGGACCGCGAGTACCAATGATTTCGGCCTTGAAGGCAAGAGACCTAATACAGGAGGGTTGCATAGGTTTCCTAGCAAACATTGTAGATACTACTAGAGTTGTTTCGGTTGGATCGGAGGAGACCAGACTGGTATGTGAGTTTCCTGATTTGCTCATCGCAAACTTGCTAGGATTGCTGCCACACCGAGAGATTGAGTTTATCATAGAGTTGGCGCCAGGGGCTGAGCCAGTATCTAGGACACCCTATCAAATGGCTCCGACAGAGTTGAAGGAACTGAAGATTCAGTTGCAAGAGTTACTGGATTTGGGATTCATCATAACGAGTTTTTCGTCGTGGGGTGCTCCAATGTTGTTCATCAAGAAGAAGGATTGGTCCTTAAGGATGTGTATTGGCTACAAAGAGCTGAACAAGTTGACCATTAAGAACAAGTACCCACTACCTAGGATCGACGACTTGTTTGATCAGCTACCGGGGAAGAGAATGTTCTCTTAGATTAATCTTCGATCAGGATACCACTTGTTAAGGATTAAAGAGGAGGACATACTAAAGACCGCTTTCCACATGAGGTACGGACACTATGAATTCCTGGTTATGTCCTTTGGATTAACCAACACCCCAACGACCTTTATGGACTTGATGAATAAGATCTTCAAGGATTATCTGGACAAGTTTTTTATCGTATTCATTGATGACATACTGGTATACTCTCAGTCAGAGACAGAGCAGGAGCAACATTTATGCTAAGTTCAACAAGTGTGAGTTTTGGCTACCACATGTAACATTTCTTGGCCATATTGTTAGTGAAGAGGGGATTCTGGTTGACCTGAGTATGATTGAGGCAGTAAGAGATTGGCCAAGGCCGAGTAATGTAGTGGAGGTTAGGAGCTTTTTGGGATTGGCAGGGTACTATCGGCAGTTTGTCGAGGGATTCTCTGGGATAGCCACATTATTGACCGAATTGACACATAAGAAGACTAAGTATGTATGGACATATAGGTGTGAGACAATTTCAAGGAATTGAAGCGGCGACTGATCACCGCTCCAGTAATGAGTTTGCCATTAGACAATGAGAAGTTTGTAGTCTATTGTGATGCTTCCAGACAGGGTTTGGGGTGTGTACCGATGCAAGTTGGAAAGGTAATAGCCTACGCGTTGAGACAGTTGAAGGAGTATGAGTAGTGGCATCCCACACATGATCTGGAATTGGCAGTGGTGGTATTTGCACTTAAGGTTTGTAGACATTATTTATATGGCGAGAAGTGTGAAATATACACTGACCATAAGAGTTTGAAGTACATCTTTACTTAGGAGGATCTGAATATGTGCTAGAGATGTTGGCTAGAATTGGTGAATGATTATGATTGTGATATTCTATACCATCCTGGGAAGGCCAATGTGGTGGTCGATGCATTGAGTTGGAAGGGCCCAGGACAATTGTTCGGTTCAAGGCAGATATCAAACAAGTTAGCTGAAGAGATGACTAAAGTGGGTATAAAGTTGGTGGTTGGTCAGTTAGCCAACATCACTCTTCAGTCTACGCTCCTTGAGAGGATCAAGGAGGCACAAGGGGAGGATCCCCAGTTGAGAGAGTACAAAGAGAGAGTCATAACCGGAGCGGGTAAAGACTTTTCTATATCGGAGATGGGATTCGATTCCTAATTAACCACCCTTCTAGGTCTGAAAGAGAGAGTGAAAGGATTCCTTGCTTTGCTTGAGAAAGTGGCAGCGAAACTACGATGCACTTAACCACGAGTCTCTTCTTAATCTACTTATACTAACCTTAGAACGAAAAGACTAATCTACCCCCAACTCTAACATCCTCATAACTAGGATCAAGTCTTTTTAGTAACTTCACGTAGAGCTAGTAGTTTGAATTTCCTTAATTAGCTTATGGTCCAAAAGTCCTCTATATTATATTAAGGCCCTTAGTTACATACTCTGTTAAACTTATGCTTTACAACTTAAAGGAATTATTATTGTTACTCATAAGCGTACACAATTTCAACAACTTCTCCCATAACATATTCAAATCATAAACATACTCAAATAGACACATAAACATGCATTTACATAAAATTACAAAAAGACCCCTAATGGTAAAATTATCGAATTGCCCCCACAAGCCAAATTACCAAATATCATGACATGCTTGGACGGATATTACAAGCACAAACTATCCTATGTTAGATGCATGAAGGATTCTTTGGAGACCATGCTGGGGGGAAAACCTAGCTCGAAAGATAATTAGGCATGTCTATTTTTGGCCTACACTAAAAAAGAACTCGGTCTCATACGTGAAAAAGTGTGATAATTGCCAATGTTTTGCCACAATTGCTGGAGCAGCACCCATGGAGCTAACCATGATTTTATCACCCTGGCCACTCGCAGTATGGGGAATCGACCTAATTGGTTCATTGCCAACTGAAAAAGGAGGATTTTGCAATTGAATTGTCGCCATCGACTACATTACAAACTAGGTCGAGGCCGAACCTTTGGGGACGATAACCTCAACAAGAGTCCTGGATTTCATTGTGAAGAACATCATATGCTTTTTTTATGTGGAATAGTGTCCTTAAAGCATTTGCAGTTGACAAATTTTTTACATGAAATAAATAATTGAATTGAATTATTATATATAGACTATTTCCAATATTATATGATAATATTAAGTGAATATCAGAAAATTCCAAAGTTTATCTATGTGGTCTTAATCTCATATTGGTATGGGAGAATCGAGAATAAGATAATAAACTTAAATAGTTCACGGTAAAATAAATTTATGGAATCTTTAGATTAATTACTACTAGTACGGTCCACTGGTATTATGAATACATGTGACCTAGATCTGGGTTACTAGTGTAGTAGGACACTTTAGTGGAGGTACTTTGCATGTTGAGAGTATGTAGAACTGGACCAGATGTGGTTTGTTAATACTTGTTTAAACATCGTTTCATAGTATTAATCATAAAAATCAAATGATGATCATATACACGATGATCTTAATCCTGAGGTTACTATGAACTCTTATATATGTCATCTAATCCTTTGATTCATGCATTAAGGTTTGTCAGAATGATCAGGCTAAGAACAATTGTTTTGGGGACTCAATGATGTATATGGCTGGGGACATGGTTTAATAGATATGGAATCTATACATTCCTATAGATTGAATAATGGTTCCCTATAGGGTTGACTTTTGGAACTAAAAAGGTTATGAGCGCTCACGTCGCAAACTTGTTGTGACACAACCTTCACTAGTAAAGTCAATGGTACTCTAGGAACAAGATATAGCTAAAAGGGTAAAACGGTAATTTTATTCCCTTTTAATTTTGAACCATTAATAGAGGACTAACGATGTATGTAATGATTATATCAATTGACACTTTATTCTTAATAAAGTACTCAGTAAATATATGTCTATAATTATCAAGAGTTCAATCTAATACTTTTAGTAGAGTAATCATGAGATTAATAAATATGATTATTTAATCAAAGAGCTTTGATTAATAATGTAATATTTATTGGAGCTTGATATTATAGGTCCATAGGTCCCCTGGGTGGCTCTATCAACAACATATCAATGTTAGAGTTGATACAAGGGTATAATTGAAATTTGGGAATTTGAGAAGAATTTTATTCTCCAGGTCAAGTATACAATTATATGATAATTGAAGTTGAATAATTAATTTAGAATTAATTATTAAATTTTGAAAATATATTTATTAATTTAAATATATTAAATTTCGAATTTCATATATATAAATAAATTAATTAATTTTTGCAATTAATTATTTTATTTGAGTGGGGGAAAATAAAATTGGTAAGTCAAAAAATAGTTTTTGATTTATTTAATTGTAAAAGATGATGATAATGATGATCATCAATTTTAATTTAGAATTTAAATTTTGAAATATGGTTGTCATCTCTTCCTTAAAAAGATAAATACCTTATATTTGTAGGAGATTGATTTAGTTAAATAATTAAATAAAAGAAAAATATAAATTCCCTGAAAAGGGAATAGTAGTACACACCTGCACAGTCCAAGGATTGTGCCATGCGTGAACCCTATATAGATATTGTATTTGTGTAGTTTTTATTTTATTTACTTAATTATTTGACAATTTGAAAATAATTTTTTCAAATATGGTATGTTAGACATTTACCTAAAATCAAATCCTATCATCATTAGTATATTATTTTATATTACTATTATTATTGGGAATAATAAGGTAACATAAATCTCTATATATATGATATAGAAGAAGAAGAGAAAAATATAAAAACAATAACAAAACAGCACAATACACAATTCAATATAGTTCCCAGAGTTTTTGTCAGACAAAAACTCTTTCTCTCTTTCTTCTTCTTTATTCTAGCCATTCTCAGACCATAATCCAAGTTTTCATGTGTTGAGAAATACTTGTGATTCCTAAAATACAAATCTATGTTCTCTATGTGCCCACACACATCTTTAGGAGTAGAAAACACTCTAGAAGATCGTGGTTTGAGTGCTCAAAGTTTTGGATAGGAAGATCAATAAAAATACGAAATGACTCAAGGACACTTGATAGACTTCAGGAGGTAAAAATTTATGTTCTTGATTTTTTTTTTATATATATATGTTGCATGGTTAATAGTATTGTATGGTAATGTTTCTTGATTGTTTTCTTGGTCATGTAAATCGTTTATATGATTATTGAAAAAATTTGTATGTTGTTGTTATGTTGTTTCATAATAAGAATAAAACAACAACGGGCCCACCACGCGCCAGTTTTCGCTGTGTGCTCTAATTGGTTTTCCAACATTTTTGGGCACCCAAAGAAGTTCGTGTCTGACAACGGAACCCAATTCAATAGTGATCTTTTCACAAAATTTAATGAGAAGTATGACATAACCAAGAGTTTTTCTTCAGTGGCATATCTGCAAGATAATGCGTAGGTCGAGGATGTAAAAAAAACCTTAAAGGCGAGCTTAAAGAAAAGACTAGACGAAGCTAAGGGATTATGGTCCGAGCAGCTCCCACAAGAACTTTGGGCCTATAGTACCTCACATCGCACCTCCACAGGGCGCACTCCCTTCTCTTTGACCTTTGGAAGTGAGGCTATGCTCCCCATTGAGGCACTAGTGACGTCACATAAACAGGAAACCTTCCATCAGGATTGAAAATAGGACTTGCTTAACGCATCTCTGGACCTGGTCGAGGAACAATGGGAGGAGTCACAGTTACAACCCGTCCATTATCAGTAGAGGATAACTCACTATTTTAACTCAAATGTGAAAGGACGAAGTCTCAAACTAGGAGATTTAGTGCTCCGAAGATAAAAATTGTGGAAATCTTTCGTGAATGAACCTTCAAACTTTGACCGAACTTGGAAGGACCCTACGAGGTCATGGAAATCTTGCGTGAAGGAACCTTCAAACTAGCTCGGTTAAATGGAGAGTTGGTTCCACAGACCTGGAATGCTCTACATCGCAAAAAATGTTCCCAATAATAGGATGGCTTTGTTAAGTTTTTTTTAGCAGTACTTCTTTCTTGTAAGGCTTATTTATAAAAGCCATTGTTAATTTTCAAGAATTTGAATAATATAAGGTTACCATGTAATTAAAATGAGACACCAGAGTTAGCATTTTTTTTTGTAATTCATCTCGAGCTTATTTTGTAAAAGCGACCTAGACTACTTATAAATTCTGATTGCTTGGGGGCATATAACCCTTTATAGTCCTTGAGATATTTGGAAAATTTTGATAAAAAATTTCAACGTAGAATTCGGAAAAATGATTATTCTATGACTTTCTATAGCTTGAATTTTCAAAGAAATTCTCAATATGAACTAAGAAAATTCAAAGAAACAAAATCTAGAGTTTGACTAGGAAAACTCCTACATATAACCAGGTCCGAAGCCTAATTCCTAACAGGTATAACGCAATTAGGCAAGCAAACTCCTGGATATAACCAGGTCCGAAGCCTGATTCCTAACAGGTATAACGCTATTAGGCGAGCAAACCCCTAGACATAACTAGGTCTGAGGCCTGATTCCTAACAGGCATAATGCTATTAGGCAAGCAAACTCATATATATAACCAATTCCAAGGCTTAATTCATAACAGGTATAACGCTATTAAGTGAGAAAATTCCTTGATATAACCCCTATGATTGTGAATGTACAAGGACTTAAAAGTTCATAAGCATCTCAAGATAATAGGTTAAGGGGAACAAAAATAAATCAGAAATTAATGAACATGTACTAACACAAGTATATGAATAACTCAAGTAGAAATAACCTCGAACTAAGCCCGAAGGTAGTTGTCTAAGATTTTGAAAGCATAATTACAATCAGTTTAAAGAACCCGAAATAAAAACATAAAAATAAAAAGTAAAAAAGCTGATGAGGGCGCCCTAAACATCACTGAGCTCCAGTAACTTTCCAATGTGATGTCACCACATCATCGCTCCCTTCAGTAGCTCTGGAGGCCTCCTCGTTCTCAGAGGGCTCTTGTGAGAGTCGGCTCTAGTACTTGGCAAGGTAACGCCCCCAAAGCTCCGCATCCGAAAATGAGAAATCTACTTCCTGTTTGTATGCCTAGCACCAGTATAACATCTCCTCAAGGGCGTTCGTTGCCTCGGCAATGTCCTTCTTCTCCTTCTTGGCATCCTGCTTAGCTTTCTCTTCGATCTCAGATAGTTTCTTTTTTAGCACATCGACTTCCTCAAGTTTCTTGTTGAGGTTGTCGACCTTGACCTGCAGCTGGTCTCGACACTGTCTCACTTCGATGACATGTTCCTTGGAAATTTTCTCATTGTCTTGGGATGCTGCTAGAACGACGCTAACCTCATCTCTTTGAGCTCAGATCCGGGCGATGTCGCGGATTTGAGCTAAGCAAGACTACAAAAGAAAAATACATAGAAGGATTAGCTCACGAAAAAAAGGAATGTAGTGCGAAAGATGATAACTCACGGTCATATTAATTCACAAGGCTGGCTCTTGAATCGGAGTAGGTTTGCGAGGATGAGGACGTGGAGCCTCATGAATGGTAATTGCAGTTACCAAAGTTGGAAGTTCTTTTCCTACAGCATTTTTTGGGAGGAATTGACACCTTTATCCTTTGCAGAGGATCTAGTGGCACCTCCAACTCATGAGGTGTTTTTCTTTGATACTCTCGCTTTCTTGATGATGGGTCCAGTTCCAGCCCCACTAGATTTGAAGGCCCTCTTGAAGTCCATATCTTCGTCTGCAAAATGGGGAGTAGAAGAGTCAGATAATATGGCGAGCAGATGAGTCAGATCCAAGAAATGATTAGTCAGGATAACACAAAGCAAAAAAAAGAACAAGATTCCTACACTCCGAGCTAGAGGCAGAAAATATTTTGATCGACTCTAGATTATGAACTGGACTGGGTAAAGCCTCCAACTCTTGGATTATCAGAGGAGGGGGAGACTCTAGTGTTATTACATTTTGAAACCTACAGGGTTTAGGCTCCTCATCTTGACTAAACTCATGCTTGGCCTGCTTAATAGCTGGAGTAACACCATGACACAAGGAAGGCCATGACAAAAGGTTTGTATCGTGTTCTTCAAAAATAGTGGACCTGAAGTGAAGGGTACTATCTACCACTACAATATGTCTGGGGTAGTTATGGTCGTGGCATACGACCACGTGATCCACACACTGAAGGAGGGTCACATTGAGGTTCGGATCAACCGGGTTTCGACTCACGAGTCGGCTTGGGTTGAATCAGAATAGCTTAAAGCTGGCAGCATCTCGGTTTAATTCTCTATATGGGTTTCCTTGGCCAGAGGTGCCGGCTGCTGCCCCTGATTCAGATCAGCCTTGGTCAGGTTCTCGTCCATCCTCGAGAACCTTTCTTTTGCATACCAACTACGCGACCTCCTCTTCTTCATCAACCTTTTCAGCGACTGGGAGGAGCACTTGGGGAGGAGGGAACCTAGGGAGGGGGCCTCAGACCCTGATGGCCAGTGTCTGATCCTTGCGGATCATCTTGCAGGCCTCCATGGTGGCATCATTTACTACCATCTGAAACTCTTTCTCCCTATCAAGAATACGAGTCAGAGTCTCATAATGACCTCTGAGGGTCTCTGACCGCTTTGTTCTCTTATATACAGCTTCACAGGGTAATAACTCAATAAGAATATGTTTAAACTTGGCTATGTAGAAATTCAAGTACAAAATTAAAGTAGCTAAGAAATTTACAAGGACGGTTGAAATACCGATGGGTGCAGTTCTTGAACCCGTTTGACATAAAGCATTGATCCTTATAGTCATTCGGGTGGCAAAGGAGGTCGATGATGGAGGATGTGCTGGGGAATCTGGTGAGGTAGTAGAAGCCATCACCTCGTCACTTTAACTATGGACTGGCCTTGAGATAAAATAAGTACATAATATCGACTGGGGTGAGACCTCCCAGCCGTGCTTCAAAAATAGATATTTTATTCCCACTAAAAGTCGATACAAATTCAGAGGGAGCTAGAACGGTTCCAGTTCGACGTAGTTTAAAAAGTCTATGAAATGTTGGTCCAAGGGAAGAAAGGCATATGCCTTCAGGTGCTCATCACTTCAAGCCCCAAAGTCATCCTTGAGCGAAGTGCAGCTCCACTCTCCCTCCATGGAAGGGTGGGCAACAAGACCCTCAGGTCCCAACTCGATCTCGTGACTCAGTAATATTTTACTCGCCTTTCCCTGTGTCTTTGTCTGAGATTCGATATGCTCGGGCTCAAAGAAGGCGTTGGGGTCAACCAAGATCTCTCGATGCACCACTGGAATGAAGTGGGGAATAGGGGTCTCAGATGTAATCTGCTTACCATTATTCTCATTTTGGGCAGAAGAGCTCGCCATTGACTTCTTCTAGTTGGCCATAATTTTGCTTGCCTAGCGACAAAGGGGCTTGTTAGAGGCAACCTTAGGTACAACCTTAATACGATGATAAATGTAAGGAAACCCCAATTTTTGGATTCGATCTAAGATATATATGAGATAAGATTTCCCCTAGCGCCAATATGCGTGCTCACGCGCAGTCATTGACCACACGTTATAACCTCAAGAAACCTTTGATACTTCAGGATTCACGTGTTAGACCTTGTAGCTTTTTGGAAAAGTGATTTAATACAAAACCACTTGAGAAATGTGACCCATAAGTTACCTAGAGCTGAACCAAAAAACTCTCAAATCTTCACGTTAACATATTCAGACGATCCTCTTTCAAACCCAGAAAACTCATAAAATCACCAGTTGTTATGCATTATTTCTTATCAAATCTAGTGTTATTGTTTTTGGCCAAACAAAAAAGTTATACTAAACTCATACAGAACCAAAGTAGGAAAATATACTGGAAAATTTCATAACAGTTAATGAAAATTAAGAAGATGAAATTCAATCCGGATATAAAGATACTTACAATATACTTTTTTGGTCGAGGAAATGATAGCAACACCGGAGGTAATAATGTGAGTTTCTGGAAAATGAGGGAACGCAGAAAGCTCTGAATGTATTTTGAGAACAAAGGAGAGTAAAAAATTTTAATGCAAAGGTGGTAAAAAGTCTGGTTCTCCTATTTATACGTAAACTTTGGGAATCGATCTAGGCCACACGATTAGATCAGTTCCAGATCCAAGGGCCTAGTTAAATAAACAAAGCGGCAACAAATAGTTGAGAAAACAATTGTCACAGTACTAAAACCTAAATAGGAGCCTATTATTGTAAAGCACCTTATTCTATTACTTTGTCAAAATGTCACTTATCTCATAGATAATTAAAAAAAACCACTTAAAAGATAAACTTAGTGGGACCTTGATAAACCATGCAAGTTTGGGCCCAATAGTATAAAATAAAGATAAAGTTTTCATATGTAATGTCTAAAGAAAATAATATATTTTGGGCCCACTGGCATATTAAAAAATTAAAAATTTATAATATATTTTCTTTAAATCTTGGCGCTTATATTTATCATTTATTCGTTCATAGCATACCCCCACGCCATACACACTCAGACGTCGGAACTCCCCGCATCACAATGCGTGCCAGAGAGAAACCCTATTGTTTACTTGAAAGGGGAAAAGTAAAGGGGGGGGGGGGGTGTGAGCTAAAAGCCTAGTACGGATATACAACAAAATCAAAGAGAAAAAACAAGAAAGACGTACACAATTTAACAGGGTAGTTCATAATATCATCATGCTCATATCTCATTATCATAAATGAAACATAGTAATACATCACATTCATTCAACAATAGCATACTCTTTGTGATCATGGCACCTCTGTTGTCCATGTCACATCTTGAGGTAACTAATAAATTTGGGCTGGAAAAAACCTCCTCTATGAGGTAAACAGGATCTCAGGTCCTTGAATAACTTCGGCGAGTTCGCCCTTTGAGTTACGTCATATCCTTAGTAACTCATTTGTTGTGTTGCGTTCAGCACGCTAGTAATCTTTTCTTTTCATTCATCATACAAACACATGTAATCCAGTTCACATCAAAACAAAGAAAATACATGTGGCATCATAATTGTCATAATATATCAAAATAGAATTCTACTTTTCCATGTCACTTGGTTTATCATCAAAACATAGCATCATCATTTCCATAGCACATTATTTCTTATAATATACAAGTCTTATCATTTCATAGCATAAACATATAAATTATATCTAACTTCCTTTGCTCAAGTCCGAGCAAAGAGAAAATGAGAATACGTCCCAACTACCTTATCATCATAACCAAACGTTCGTTTCTTAGAATCACGTAAGACTACTCATGCCCAACTGTAGCACACCAATTTTTTATTTATTTATTTAAATTTTGTGCTTTATTTTTATTTAATTATTAAGAGTTGTGAATTATTTTATTTATTTGTTTAAATTAATTGTTAGAATTGTTTGGTATAATTTTTGTGAAATTAATTGTTAATTGTTTATTTATTTATTTGTTTTAATATGTGAATAATTGAGCTTAGGTTGAATGCACCAAGGTGCATGGTAGGTAGTGATGCACTCTAGTGATTTAGTGTGTGCATGTGCATGATTTCATGGTGAGCATACAAGGATTTTCCCATGCATTATTCTAGATTATTTCCTGATTAATTAATTTATTTTATTTTATTATATTTTATTAAATTAAAAATAGGATTAATGGGAAAATTAAATAGGGTGAGTTTTTGTGCTCACACAAATAAGAAGTGAGAAACAAGTGTAGAAAAGGAGTTGTCTTTTTCTGATTTCCCGTAATCCTGGACCCAACCTTAGTAAAATGGGCATAACTTGGGTTGTGGATATCCGATTTAAACACAATTGGTATCATTAGAAAGCTAATGAAAGTAATACCATTTTTCCTAAAACGCAACGTAAACAGGTCAAAACCAATCCCCAAGTCGTAGGATCCTAGAGTTACGAGAATAACATAATTTCCTTTATTAGTCATGGACAGCCAAGGAAGGAAATAGAGGAATTAATGTGCTGCCAATTATCAAATGGATTGATTAGCTGAATATAATTATTAATTGATTTTATTTTTTATTTATGGAAAATAAAGGGAAGTGATAATTATCTTTTCCTTAGCTAGGTTTTAGTGAATGGGGCATTTAAATAGAAATAAGAAAGAGCTTGAAGGCTCATTTGGGTCTCTTGGCTGCCGACTATATAGAGAGAAAGGGCATGAGCTCGTGGGAGAGGAGAGAAAAAGGAAGAGAAGGAAAATAGAAAGAAGAAGCCAAGGCTAGGGATCCTAAGGGTATTGGTTAAGCATTTCATTTTTTTTCTCTACATCTTGATTCTAAGCAAGGCAAATTGATGGTGATGATAGGTTTGGATTTTATTGCAAGAGGATTGGAGGCTAGGGTTCGAAATCCCTAGGGAAAGTATTTGGGTTCATAGTGATGCCGTTAATTTTTACCTCTTCTTGAATCTAAGATCATTTTTTTTTCTTTTCTTTTTTGTGGTATATTCGAAATCCCTAGGGAGATTTGATCAAGGTGGTGGCCATATTTGGGTTCTTGAATACTTTCAAGAGAGGTATTGGATTCCTCCCTCAACCTATGTTTTGTTTTGATTTCTTGGCAAGGTTATGGTTTGGTAATGGAAAATGATATTTTGTTTTGTTTTCGATTGATTTGTTGGTTGATTGTTATTTTTTATTTTGGGTTGAAGGGTTGTTTTTGTTTGATGCGTGAGGGGTTTCAGCCTAGGGTGATTAAAAGGGGTCGTGTGCATAGTTGATTTTAATTGTTGATTCTTTAGGATTCATCTTGATATTAGACGCATGATCCTTGTAGGGATCCTGTGTTATGTTATCATGGTATTTTGATTTTTATGATCTATTGGAAATATGCAAAAATGATATTAGACGCATGCTAGGGCATAAGTTTGGCTTGGTGTTATGATAATATTGTCTTATAAATATTCTTGTAAAAAAAATACAAAATAAAAATGAAATGTTGATAATGAGAGTTTTGCATAAGGTCTTATTTGGTGTTTGATTTTATGTTGATTAAATTTCATGCTAGATGTAATAATGTGGTGTTCAAGTATAGGTGAATGTAGGGTAAATTGTTAAATGGATAAGAGCATTTTATGAACATTGTTTAAACATGATTTGGTTAAATAATGCTTGTTGTTTTTTTATATATAATTTGTGAGCATATTAGTGAAACAATGTTTTAAAATGCACATGTGATGCCTCGAGTGATATTTGATTTTTAAGTAAATAAAAAGACATTCTATTTCATATTAAAATGGTGTTTCTACTCAATTAATACATGCAGAATTTTTGTGTATATTTTATGAAGAAAATATGGTTTTTAATCCAAGTTGTGATTTTTGAATGAATTTAATAGTTGCTGAAAATTTTGATTAAAAATAAGAAAGGTCTTTTAAATGAGACAAATAATGTGAGTGCATCAAATAGATTATACCCTAAGTTATGTATATGTAAAAGTGATATTTTCTAAAATGTATATATAAAGTTTCACATTTTTATTTAGGTGAAATTTTTTTTAAATGAGAAAATAATTTGGTTTTAAATTCACTTATAATTTTAGAAAAAATAAAGGGAATTTACTCATTTGGTACCCTATGTTTTTGCAAAATATCATTTTGGTACCCTCTGTTTTCAATAATACTCATATGGTACCCTGTATTTTAAAATTATACATATTTGATACCCTAGACTCAAATTTGATAGATAAAATTTTGTCAATATGATCAAACTGTCATCAGTTATATGTAATTAAGTAATTAAATTTAAATTTGGAACTTACATAATTGACAGCAGTTTGATTAAATAAGTGAAATTTTATTAATTAAATTTGAGTTTAGGGTACCAAATATGTACTATTTTAAAATACAGGGTACCATATGAGCATTATTGAAAACAGAGGGTACCAAAATGATACTTTGAAAAAACACAGGGTACAAAATGGTTATATACCCAAAAATAAATAGTTGCTAAAAGTTTGTGTTAATAAGCTAAAATAATTGTTTTGTTTAAAATTTAAGAGTCTTACACCTAAATAATTCAAGTCTTAAATATTATAAGTGAAAATACATTTTCCACACTTTAAATTATAAATTCTCACATTTAATCATATAATTTTTTATTAATTTTAAAAAAAATTATTTTCTAAAGGAGACAAGAAATTTATTAAGTATTTCTAAATGACTACAAGTTTTGTTATTTTCTATGCTCTTTAAACTATGAAAAATGTTAAATGAATTATTTTTATGAAATAAAAACAATGTTTCAAGAGGTTTAATCAACTTATTGATTTTAAAGAGATAAATAATGGTACGAAAGTATGTTACTAAATCCTTATTTTGAAAATGATAGAAATAAGCGCATAGGAATTATCGTTTTTAACAACGTTCCCACATATGCATGTCGCATGCAAATGCACTTTTACATTCAAAAATATGTTTAATATTTGACAATGTGATTTTTACTTAAAAATCATGCATGTAAAATAGATATAAGTTGCATTATTCTTTTGGTGATTTTATATATAAATATATATGTTTGGAAAATATATTTAGTTTTCACCATGTGTGCCTGACCTATGCACACATGAGATTTATAAGTTGGGCACAAGAAAGTCTTATGTGATGCTAAAGAATGCTATTTGATTATGATTATAGGCTCGTTGTGAAGTTTTCCAATTTTTGCTTTGCTTAGACCTGAGGTAAGGAAGTTAGATAGAATTCTATTTGTTTATGCTATGAATGGTAAGGTTGGCTTGTGTGAATAAGAATGTTATGAATGATGATACTTTTGTGATATGAATTATGAAATGCTATTTTGTGTTGATATGACTGATTATGTGTCATTTGATTACTCTATGTTATGTAATGGTTGTTAGCGTGATGAACGCGACACAACAAAAAGGGGTTACTGAGGATGAGAAGACGTAACCCGAGTTACTTAGGATAAGAAGACGTAACTCATACAGCGGACGCGCCTAGGATATTCAAGGACCAGAGATCCTGTTTACCTCAAGTTGTGACATGGACAAGTTAGCGGGCCATGTTCACAAAGATATGATGTTATGTTTACGATGATTAAGTATATGATGTTTATGTTGTGATGTTATGTTTATGATGACAATGTAAATGATGTTTATGTTATGATGATTATGTTTATGTTATGATGATGATGGTTACGATAACGAAGCTTATTATCTATGACGATGTATGAGTATGAATATGTTTTATCGTATTTTACTTTAGTGTTATTTGTACTTCCTTATTGGGCTTTTAGCTCACCCCCTTACTTTCGCTTCCAGGTAGCAAATAGGTTTTTTCTTTGTCACGCGTGGTGATGTGGGGAGTTATGTAGTCAGGGTGTGTATGGCGTGGGGGCATCCTATGGACGAGAAACGATCAGTTTAAACGCCATTTTCTGCAGAATAATGTTATGTTTATTTTAAATTTTCATAACTTATCAGTGGGACTTGAACTTTAATTATTTTTAAAACGTTGCACAAAAACTATTATTTTCTTATAAACTATTGGGCCCAACTTGCATATTTTAGCAAGGTCCTACTAGGATTTTTATAATAAGTGGCTTTTCTTTTATAAACTTATGAGTATTTAAATATTTTATAAAGTATTAGATTATGACGTTTTACAACAACATACATACCCCACGTGTGCATGGGTCATGCATATGTGGCACAAGTCACACTATAATTGGAAACATACAACATTTCCACACAAAATAAAAAAAAATGATAATTCTACCTATTAACCCTTCATCGTTAAAAAGTAAAAGTCATATGTTTGAACAATAGACATATATTTGAACGTAAAATTTCATTCGCATACGACATGCATACGTGGGAGCGTTCTTTTTGATGCAACATGTTTACTTTGCAAAATAATCATTTAAGCCTTTTCTAATTTCTCATAAAATAATAATTCTATTTATTATTTAAATAGCATAAAAAATGTGACGAAATTTGTTGCTATTTAGAATGACTAAATAAGTTTCTTGTTTTTTTTAGAAAATAATATTACTAATCTCTTAAAAGAATTGCGTGTTTTTAAATGTGAAAATTTATATATATAGTGTGGAAAAATTACATTTATATATATATATATATCATTTAAAACTGAAATTATTAGGGTGTAGGATTTATTCATCTTAGAAAAAATAATCATTTTTCTTAATAACCCAAATTTTCAGCAACTCATAATTTGTTTAAAAATCACAAAAAAATTTAAACCATGATCTTTTTCACATTTTAAATAAAAAAACTACACATAAAATACATATTTACATTTTGAGAATACCACATTCATCGTATGCATAGCTTAGTGTTTAATTTATTTGATGCACTAGTTTTACTTATCTCATTTAAAAGAATTTTTCTTACTATAAACCAAAAATTCCAGCAACTATTTATTCAATCAAAATCACAAATTTGGATTAAAACTATATTTTCTTTTATAAAATATACAAAAAAGCCTGCATGTATTAATTTGATAAAAACACCATTAACATGTGAAATAATATGTCATTTTATTTACTTAAAATCAAATACCACTTTGAGAAATCATATGTGCATTTAAAAAAATTAATTTACCATTATCATCACAAATTATAAAAATAAACAGCAAGCACAATTCAAAGAAAAACCATGTTTAATCATGTTTAAACAATACTTAGACCAAATCTTCAATTACCAACTAGATCATCATTTGTAAGGGACTTAATACCAATTCCTGAATTTAACAAAATAATCTAACATTTTTCTAATGATTATATGTGACATTAAATAAAAAAAAAATCAACATGCAATGATATTCTCTATAGATCGAAACCCATATGAACAACAATCATAAAAAAATACCAATAATCTCATTCACATTCACATGAACCCTAACATTTTTCTACACATCTTTTATGAATTTTAATATTATCGTTAACATTCAATAAATAATCAAAGCATCTTAAATCATACACAGAAGGCCGAAAACTTCATGGCACCAATTAAGAAAACAATACCAATAAACCCATTCCAAAATCCTCATATCATGACCCCTTCAATAAACATCCATCAAAACATTAAAAAACCCAAAATACAACCAAATCACAACAAGACTAGAATTCCCTATCATTCAAAGCTAAAATCCAAAATCAAACCACTATCAATAATGAAATACTCAACAAAAAAAATATCAAGGCTAAGATTTACTACCTCCTTTGTGATGATCAAGACTCAATATATGGAAAGATGGTAATCACCTTCTTGGTACACCTAGAGTTTTTTTCGAACCCATACAAAGAGAGAAAAATCAATAACAACCAAGAACAAAAGACTTAGCAAATCAAAAGATGAGAAGATGAACTAGAGAATCAAAAATATAAAAACTTAAATACATACCCTAGGATTCGAAATCCTTTTTTCTTATTCTTCTCCTCCTCTTTTATCTTCTTTCTTTCTTTCATTATGTCTGTCTCTCTCTCTCTCTCTATCTCACGCACTCTCTCTCTCTCTCTCTTCTCTCCTCTAGCCAACGGTTCCCAAGAGCCAAAATGGCTATTTTCTTTCTTTCTTTCCTTTTATCTAACCCTAGAGAAAATCGCTAGCCTAATGGGAATGAGAAAGTTTCTCAAACCATTTATTCTATTTTTTGCCTAAAATTCAATTTTAATTAAAAGAAAAAGGTCAATAAATCCCCTTACCCAAAATAGCCACAACCATCTAATTTTAATTTAATCAATTAGAAAATTAAATGGGAATAAAATCCTTTCCTTTCCCACTCCATTGTCGTCCACCACTCTCCCTTTTCCTCTTTTTTTTTAAATTTTTTTTTAATTAACTAAAATAAAAATGAAATAATGTGTAGGAAAAACTATTGCATACTCACCATGCAACTATGCACATGCACACACCCAATTGCTCATGTGCATCACTACTTACCATGCACCTTAGGTGCATTCAACCGAAACTCATTTTGCTTACAAATTAAATGGATAATTAAATAAAACAACTAACAATTAAATTCACATAATTCCTACTAAACAATTCAAACAATTAAAATAAATTTTTAGCACTTAACAATTATTAATAAAACAAAACACAAAATTTATTAAACTAAATAAAAAAAATTGGTGCGCTACAATATACCCTCCTTAAAAGGAATTTTGTCCCAAAATTCTTTCTTACCAAATAACTGAGGGTATATTTCTCTCTTGTCTCCATCCAACTCCCATGTTGCTTCTCTTTCCGTGCTATTCTTCCACAGGACTATAACTAATGGAATCCTTTTGGACCTCAGTTCTCTGATTCCCTTTTCGATGATACGCACCGGCTGTTCATTGTAACTTAGGTCTTGCTTCAGCTGTAACGGCTCATAACTCAAAACATGAGAGAGATCTGGCACGTACTTACGCAACATCAAAATGTGAAAGACATTATGCGTTTCGGCAAGTGCTGGGGGAAGTGCTAAACGGTACGCAACTTTCCCTACTCTGTCCAAAATCTCAAATGGAATTATAAATCTTGGGATCAACTTCCCTTTCTTCTCAAAATGCATAAATACCTTTCATCGACGAGACTCTCAAGAACACAAACTCGCCCACTTTGAGCGGTAAGCATCCTTTGGCGAATTTTCTCGATCGCCTCACTGGGTTCCCTAACTGCCTTGGGGCCTAATATTAGCTTCTCCCCAATCTCATCCTAGTGCAGGGGAGATCTACACTTACACCCATAAAGCATCTCATAGGGACCCATACCGATAGTGGAATGTAGCTATTGTTATAGGAAAACTCCATCAGGGGTACATATCGACTCCAAGATTCTGAAAAGTCCAATGCACAACATCTCAACTTGTCCTCTAGAATCTATATAGTCCTTTCCGACTGTCCATCAGTCTGGGGATGAAAAGCAGTATTGAACATTAACCTTGTACCCATAGCTTTCTATAAATCCTTCCAAGAGTTTGATGTGAATACTGACCCTTGATCAGAAATAATCAATATTGGAACCGCATGAAGTCTCACTATCTCACTCACATACAACTATGCATACTGGTCCGTCGAGTAGGTGGTCTTCACTGGTAGAAAATTGGCAGACTTAGTGAGCCTATCCACCATTACCCAAGCAGAATCATGATGTTTTGTGGTCCTAGGTAACCCTACCACAAAATACATCGCAATGTCTTCCCATTTCCATTCTGGAACATAAAGCGATTGTAGCAGCCCTGCTAGCCTTTGGTGCTTTGCTTTGACTTGCGGACATGTCAAACCTCTGACAACAAACTCAACAACGTCCTTCTTCATTCCAGGCCACCAATACAACGCCTTAAGGTCTTGGTACATCTTTCTCGACCCTGGATGTAAGGAATAAGGTGATGTATGCGCTTCCGTCATAATACTTTCCTTAATCTCACCCTTGTTAGGCACACAGATCCTATCCTTATATCGCAACAATCCACTGTTAGACATGGTGAAGATGCCGTTACCACTTTTCTGCACTAAAGCCTCTTCCTCAATTAGGGCTTCATCCACATTCTGCCCTTCTCTAGTCTGTTCCAATAGGGAGGATTATAGAGTGAGGTTTGCTAGGCCTCCTGTCACGAACTCAATACTGGCATTTATAATCTCCTTCTATAGAGGCATCTCTATTGTGCTTAGAGCTGACACACTCCCATGTCCTCACTTACTCAATGCATCGTCCACCACATTGGCCTGGCCTAGGTGGTATAGAATTTTGCAATCATAATCCTTCATGAACTCTAACAACCTCCGTTGTCTCATATTCAGTTCTTTCTGAGTGAAGAAGTATTTCAAACTTTTGAGATCGGTGTAAATTTCAAACTTATCCTCATAAAGATGATGTCTCCATATTTTCAGTGCAAACACCAGTGCTGCTAGCTAAAGATCATGTCTGGGATATCATTGCTCATAGATCTACCTTGAAGAATAGGCTACCACCTTCTCATTCTACATCAACACACAACCTAAACCATTCTTGATGCATCGCAATACACCATGAATTTCCCGCCCACCATGGGAACACAAAGGATAGGTGCAGAGATCAAGTTATCCTTCATAGTTTGAAAGCTTTCTTCACATTTATCATTCCATGTAAACTTCTGGTGTTTGCGGGTCAAGTTGGTCAACGGTGTGGCAATCTTTGAAAAACCGTCAACATACTTCCGATAGTAACCTGCTAACCCCAAGAAGCTTCGAACCTCTGAGGCAATCTTTGGTTGGGGCCAATCTCTAATGGCCACGATCTTTGTTGGGTCCATTGCTATTCCATCCTCGGAAACTATATGCCCTAGGAAAGTCACTTGTTCCAACATAAATTCACACTGAGAGAACTTAGTGTATAGTTGATTCTCTCATAGTCTACTAGTGTCAACCTTAGGTGCTTCTCATGCTCTTCCTTAGTATTTGAGTAGATAAGGTTGTTGTCTATAAACACTACTACAAATTTATCAAAGTAGTCCTTAAATACTCTATTCATCATGTCCATGAATGTCGATGGGGCATTAGTGAGTCTGAAAGACATTACTAGGAACTCATAATGCCTGTAGCGAGTTCTAAAAGTTGTTTTAGGAATGTCCCCCTCCTTCACTTTCAACTTATGGTACCCAGATCGCAGATCAATCTTTGAGAACACTGATGTTCCTTATAGTTTATCAAAAACGTCATCCATCCTAGGAAAAGGATATTTGTTCTTAATGGTGACCTTATTGAGTTCTCAATAATCGATGCACATGTTCATGCTTCCATCCTCCTTTTTCAAAAAGAGAACTAGTTCCCCCCATGGCGAATGACTAGGTCTTATGAACTCCTCATCCAAAAATTCTTGTAGCTGGGTCTTGAGTTCCTTAAACTCTACAGGTGCCATTCGGTAGGGTGCTTTAGATATTGGTGATATTTCTCGTTCAAGTTTGATCACGAATTGTATTTCCTTATCCGGGGGTAAGCCTAGTAAATCCTCGGGATACACTTCCGAAAACTCACAAATGAAGAGGACATTTTCTGGTTTCAACTCTGTCTCCTTAGATTTATCCACCACACTGGCCAAATATGTCAAACACCCATGCTATATCATATTCCATGCTTTCGGTGTCGATATAATGGGTGTACGAAAACCCACAACTTCTCCCTTAAAAGAAAAGAGTTCTCCTTCCTCTGGTCTGAACTCTACGATTCTTTGTTAATAGTCTATCATCGCTCCATATTTGGATAACCAATCCATCCCAAGTATGGCATCATAGTCTAGTATGTCCAACTCTATGAGGTCTGTCAAGCACTCTCTGCCCTCTACTATTACAGATGCTGACTGTAACCACCTAGTTGACGACATAATATCTTCTAATGGTAACATTGTACTCAAACTACGCTCCAATAGTTTACAATGCATACCCAGTTTATCAATCACATTCATAGCAACATAAGAGTGAGTCACTCCAAAATCAATAAGGACTTTACATATCATACCAGAAATACTCTTGTGACCACGCTGTTATTGTTGGTTGCTTCCTTTTGGGTCAATGAAAAATCCCTTGCTGGCACTAGGTTGTTGTTATTGCCCTGCCTCACTTTCCACTGTGGGCAATCCTTATTCAGATGGCCTACCTGACCGCACTTGTAACATTTGTTGGTGCCGGCGTGACATTCTCCCAAGTGTCATCGTGAGCATTTAAGGGATCTGGGGTTCTCAACTTTGTTGTTCTGGTGACTTCTGCAGTTACGATCATTGTTGTGACTTTTATGGTTGTTATGGTGGTTATGATTTTTTTGTTGCTACTTGTGGCTAGGGGTCTAGGCCTCTTGTCATTGCCACTGCTCTGCCCTTCATGGGTTTTCTTTTATTTCCCTCATGGATGCCCTTATTTCTTTTGGCCTCCCTTATTGCTGCACTATCCTTCCATATACAGTCCTTAAAGTACAATGCTTCAAGTGCCTTATCCAACACCTCAGCACTGGTCATCTTGACATCTCTAGCAATCATTGGCTTAAGTCCCCTCATAAACCTTTGGACCTACATGGCTTCGGTTGGTACCATCTCAGGTGCATACCTACCTAACATGTCAAACTTCTTTGCATAGTCGGTAACAGAAACGTTCCCTTGAACCAAAGTCACAAACTCGTCCACCCTGGTTGCCAACATAGCTGCACTTTAGTACTTCTTGCCAAATGCCTGAACAAAGTCGGCCCAGGTCATAGTATTCAAGTTACAAGTGTGCTTCACCACATCCCACCATATTCTTGTGTCCAACTTAAGTAAGTCAGTCGCACATGAAACCCTCTGATGATTGTTCAACTCAATGTGATCAAAGATGGCTTCTACTAACTTCAACCAATCCTCTGCCACCATAGGGTCAGCTTTCCCTTTGACACTAGGTGGGGCTTGCTTCCTAAAGTGCTCATAGACTAGCTGAAATCGATAAGCCATAGGCAGTGGTGTAGGTGGTGGTACTGGAGGCTCAGGCTGTGCCACCAGTACCTTGGGCGCTTGGGGTAATTTCCTGGCTTGAGCCAACTCCTCAGCCCTCTATCTCAATTGTTCCCTCAACCTTGCTATTTATGCAACCAAATCCATGGTCGGTGCAGCTGGGGCTACTGGTTGGGCTGGTGGCATTCCCAAATCATGAATTTCTACAGTGTTAGGACTTCCAGAGGCACCTCTTCCTCGACCTCTCCCTCTTCCCCACCTCCTCTTGCTCCTCTTCCTCTCGTTGACATTATGAATTTCTAAGGCACCAAAAGAAAGTCATAAGAGAGGATAAATCGCATAATGGTTTGGTTATTTACAGTCATTTATGAAAGTTGTCGTACATTCCCATATTCACGCCATTTAGAGTTTGTAAAAGGTAAAAAATATTAAACCATAATATCCAAAGTTTGTTCAAAATTATTCCAAAAATTCAAACATCCAACAAAGTTTTTAAATAACCATAAGAAAAAAAAATCCATAAGTTCTTAAGGGTATTTTAAGAGAAGTCCCATTTTATTCTTTAACATTTATTTTAAAAAAAATTCGAGACGGACTCCAGTCCTCAATCGTTGAATTATCCCCTGAGCTGTAGTCGAAGACATCTTCCAGAATGTGGAAGTAATCAGGAGCGCTAGCCAATGTCCTCATCATAGTGCTAACTTTTGGTATGGCGTGCCCTACTTCTTGACGTGCCATCCCTCCTTCCAAATCATGCACCGTCTCAAATTGTTCTGCCATCTCTCCGTTGTCTTTCTTTACCATGTCCGGCTCCGAATGATTAAAATTGTAATTGTCTATGAGGTCATAAATCGTGTATTCGAATGTGCTTAATTCCAAATCATCCTGGACGAAATCGTGCCATGCCATGGTCAACTGGAGGAGAGCATCAGGATATATAGACAACGATTCCCTTAGCACCCAACATTGCACTATGGGCCACAACAATGCCCCTCTTTTGTTAATCAATCCTTGGATACGATCGCAAACTACCACTGTCGTTTTCAGTGCGGTGATCCTCGTCGAGTTGAACCTTATGCGCAAATCTCTTTAAGTAATTATGTTCTTAGTGGCTCTAATAATAGGAGGCATCTTTCTAAACTTCAATTATAAAACTACATAATTCAAAAGCAGGAAAATTAAAGATAACATTTAGAAAAAGTACTTACGACCTGGTGAGGTGAGATTTTCCAGAATTTAGCATGTATGGGGAGGGTCCTTGGAAACATGAATGACCGTCTCTGATACCATTTGTAAAGCGCCATATTCTATTACTTTGTAAAAAACAACAATTATCTCATAGATAATTAGAAAAATACAACTTAAAAAGATAAACTCAGTGGGGCCTTCATAAAACATGCAAGTTTGGGCCTAATAGTTTAAAATAAAAATAAATTATTCATATGTAATGTCTAAAGAAAATAAAAGTTTATGTCCGACTGGCGTATTTAAAAATTAAAAATCCATAACATAGTTTCTTTAAATCTTGGCGCTTATATTTATCGTTTATTTGTTCATAGGAAATCCCCACGCCATACACACTCAGACGTCATAACTCCCCACATCACATCGCGTGCCAGAGAGAAACCCTATTGTTTACCTGAAAGGGGGAAAGTAAGGGGGGTGAGCGAAAAGCCCAGTAAGGTAGAGCAACAAAATCAAAGGAAAAAAAACAAGAAAGACGTGCACAATATAACAGGGCAGTTCATAATATCATCATACTCATATCTAATAATCATAAATGAAACCTAGTCATACATCACATTCATTCAACATAAGCATACTCTTTGTGATCATGACACCTCTGTTGTCCATGTCACATCTTCGGCTAACAAGTATAATTGGGCTGGTAAAACCTTCTCTATGAGGTAAACAAGATCTCAGGTCATTGAATAACCTCGACGCATCTGCTCTTTGAGTTATGTCGTATCCTTATCATCTCCTTTGTTGCGTTGCATTCAGCATGCTAGCAATCTTTTCTTTTCATTCATCATACAAACTCATGTAATCCAGTTCACATCAAAACAAAGAAAATACATGTTGCATCTTACTTTTCATAACATATCAAGATAGAATTCTAGTTTCCATATCACTTGGTTTATCATCAAAACATAGCATCATCATTTCCAAAGCACATTATTTCTTATAACATACAAGTCTCACCAATTCATAGCATAAACATAGAAATTTTATCTAACTTCCTTACCTCAGGTCTGAGCAAAGCAAAAATGAGTCACAACAGGCCTATAATCATAACCAAACGTTTGTTTCATTGAATCACGTAAGACTACTCATGCCCAACATACATACCCCACATGTGAATGGGTCATGAACACGTTGCACAAGTTGCACTATAATTGCAAACATACAATATTTTCACATAAAAGAATCATGCTAATTCTGCTTATTAACCCTTCATGGTTATAAAGTAAAAGTCATGTGTTTGAACAATAGGCATATATTTGAACGTAAAAATACATTTGCATACAACATGCATACGTGGGAGCGTTCTTAAAATTTAACATTTTAAAATGATAATTCCTACATGTTTATTTCTTGCCTCTTCAAACAAAATTCAGCAACATAATTTGTTTACCATTAATTGTTTCTCTAAATCTCAAACTTTGTTATACAAATTTTTTAATGCAGCATATTTAATCTATAAAATAATCTTTTAAGTCTTTTATAATTTCTCATAAAATAATAATTTCATTTATTATTTAAATAGCATAAAAAAATATGATGAAATTTGTAGCTATTTAGAATAACTAAATAAGTTTCTTGTTTCCTTTAATAATTATTTTACTAATCTCTTAAAAAATATGCATGTTTTTAAATGTGAAAATTTATAAATAAAGTGTGGAAAAATTACATTTTCATATATATCATCCAAAACTTAAATTATTGGGGTGTAGGATTTATTCATCATAGATAAAATAATATTTTTTCTTAATAACCCAAAGTTTCAGCAACTCATAATTTGTTTAAAAATCACAAATAAATTTAAACCATGATCTTTTTCACATTTTAAATAAAAAAAACTGCACATAAATAATAGTATGAAAAATACATATTTACATTTTGAGAATATCACATTGATCATATACATACTTTAGAGTTTAATTTATTTGATGCACTAGTTTTACTTATCTCATTTAAAAGAGTTTTTCTTACTAACCAAAAATTCCAGCAACTATTTATTTCATCAAAATCACAAACTTGGATTAAAACTATCTTTTATTTCATAAATTATACAAAAAAAAATCTCCATGTATTAATTTGATAAAAAAAATATATCATTAACATGTGAAATAATATGCCATTTTATTTACTTAAAATCAAATACCACATTGAGAAATCATATGTGTGCATTTCAAAAAATTAATTTACCATTATCATCACAAATTATAAAAATAAACAGCAAGCACAATTCAAAGAAAAACCACGTTTAATCATGTTTAAACAATGCTTAGACCAAATCTTCATATACCAACTAGATCATTATTTGTAAGAGACTTAATATCAATTCTAAAATTTAACAAAATAATCTAACATATTTCCAATGATTATATGTGACATCAAATACAAAAAAATAATCAACATGCAATAATATTCTCTATATTCACATGAACCCTAGCATGTTTCTACACTTTTTTTATGCATTTTAGTATTACCATTAGCATGCAATAAATAATCAAAGCATCTTAAATCATACGCACAAGGCCGAAAACTTCATGGCACCAGTCACGAAAAAATACCAATAAACCCATTCCAAAATCCTCATATCGTGACCCCTCCCATCAACATCCATCAAAACATGACAAATCCCAAAATACAACCAAATCACAACAAGGCAAGAATTCCCTATCATTCAAAGCCAAAATCCAAAATCAAACAACTATCAATAACGAAAATACTCAACAAAACAAATATCAAGGCTAAGATTTACTACCTCCTTTGTGATGATCAAGACTCAATATATGGAAAGATGGCAATCACCCTCTTGGTACACCTAGGATTTTTTTTAACCCACACAAAGAGAGAAAAACCAACAATAACCAAGAACAAAACACTTAGCAAATCAAAAGATAAGGAGATGAACTAGAGAATAAAAAATATAAAAACTCAAACACATACCTAGGGTTCGAAATCCTTTTAATTGTTTGTTTGGTAGGAATTATGTAATTTTAATTGTTAGTTATTTTAATTAATTATTAACTTAATTTGTAAGTAAAATGAGTGTTGGTTGAATGCACCAAGGTGCATGGTAAGTAGTGACACACATGAGCAATTGGGTGTGTGCATATGCATGGTTGCATGGTGAGCATGCAATAGTTTTTCCTTCACATTATTTCCTTTTTATTTTATTTAAATAAGAAATTAAAAAAGAAATAGAGGAAAAGGGAGAGTGGTGGACGACAATGGAGTGGGAAAGGAAAGGATTTATTCCCAATTATTTTTCAAATCAATTAAATTAAAATTGGATGAATATGGCCATTTTGGGTAAGGGGGATTGTTGACCTCTTTCTTTTAATTATTCTTTTATTAAAATTGAATTTTAGGCCAAAATTAGAAGAAATGGTTTGGGAAACATTCTCATTCCCATTAGGCTAGTTATTTTCTCTAGGGTTAGATAAAAGGGAAGAAAGAAAGAAAAGAGCCATTTTGGCTCTTGGGAACCATTGACTAGAGGAGAGAGGTGAAACCAAACCATTTCTTCCCAAAATGGCTCTTTTGGCCCTATGTTAAAAGCCTTATTGTGTGTTTCAGAAGCGATGCCATGCACAAGCAGGATCTTAGGGGGCAAATGTTGTACCCCAAAAATACGAGTTGAATCACTCAGCATGCGGTACAGCTGGCAGACAAGCATATGAAGAAAGCATGCAGATAGAAGATTATTATCTTCTACTCATAAGTAGAGGAAGAGTCACATGTTTGACCAGAATTATGAAAAAGGACGTCCTTCAAGAAAATTGAGTAATAAAGACATACTCTAACAATTAGTGCATGTTCCAAATCGTTTGCCGGGTAAGCATATAATTTTGGGGGCGTGAAAAGAAAGCGAGATCCAAAAGAGCTTAATTGGAGTAAAAAGAGTATTTTCTTTGAACTTGATTATTGGTCCGAACTTGAATTGAAGCACAATTTAGATGTGATGCATGTAGAGAAAAATGTTTGTGACAATTTACTCGGTACTTTTCTTATGAATGAGAAATCTAAAGACACCACCAACACACGATTAGACTTGAAGAATTGGGGTATCCGAGAAGATTTGCACCTCGAGGTAGACGGTACGAAGTTGATCAAACCACATCCTATGTACTCTTTCACACCAGATGATAGACTATTTTTTTGTCATTTCGTAAAAGGAGTTAGACTTCCTGATGGCTTTGGTTCAAATTTCTCTAAGAAAATAACTGACAATGATGGCAACATTGTTGGGTTGAAATCCCATGATTGTCACATTCTTATGCAACGTCTGTTGTTGGTAGGAGTTCGAGGCTACTTGGATAAGTCTATTTCAAAGACAATCATTGAGCTTTGAAATTTCTTTAAGAAAATTTGTGCTTGTACATTGGTTTTCAAGGGCATGGAGAATGCAGAAGATCAAGTGATACAAATTTTGTGCAAGTTGGAGTTAACTTTTCCTCCATCCTTTTTTCACATAATGATTCATTTAATTCTTCATTTACCGCAATAAGCTATCCTCGGAGGACTAGTTTTGCATGAGGTGGATGTATCCGTCTGAGCGATATATGAAAAATTATGCCAGGAATAAGGAGCGCCCTGAAGGTTCTATAGCGGAAGGTTATGTTGCCGATGAAGCTTTGACTTTTTGTTCGCAAAATCTTCAAGGCATACAGACTAAATTTAATTGTCCTGAAAGAAATGGAGATATTTTTATTCCTAAAATAAAGTTGTCAGTTTTTGAATCACAATGTCGTCCAAGTAGCACAAAAAAATCATATCCCTTGAATATCATCATCGAAAAGAAGCGGAGTGGTTTGTACTCAACAATTTCCCTGAAATCCAACCATATATGGAGTAAGTTTCTCAACACATAAATGAATTCATTAAATTTAATTCATAGCAAACTGTTATCTTACCTTAATCCTTGTGCTATACAGTGAATGCCTTTAAGAAAATTTAAACATAAATCTTCAAAAACATTTCCCTAGCTGGTTTAAATTGAAGGTAAATTATCGAAACTGTAGAATTCTTACAAAATTCGTATCGATTAATACTCATCTCATTGTATTTTTTTTTGTGTCATACTCTATAAATGAGTTGTTTGCGATAAGTACAGTCAACTGAGTGTACTGATGAATTATATGCTTTAGCAAACGGGTCCAATCAGAATGCATACTCTTACATGGCTTGGATTGTTAACAGTGTGAAGTTTTTGGTATATAGTCGTGACGAAAGACGTACCACTCAAAATAGTTGAGTTTCAGTGCCAAGAACCGATAGTTTCACTTTCTATGGCCAACTTGAGGAGATTGTAGAGTTATATTATTCCCATGGTTACTCGGTAGTATTGTTTCGATGCAAATGGTTCAACACCGATGCAAGCAAGAGTCGAAATATGACTGAAAATAACATAACTAGTATCATGATTAAATCTAAATGGTACAAGAACGAGCAATTTATTCTCACCAGTCAAGGAAAACAAGTTTTCTACTTGGAAGATCCTTCAAGAAACAAAAATTAGAAGGTAGTAAAAGAATTCAATCATCGAAAGATCTTGGATCATCCAAGTATCGATGAAGATAACGAGTTTGATGTCGTGCATGATAGCACTTCATCAAATTTTGTACTCACTGTGGAATTAGGAGAGTTGGAGATTATGCATTTGGATTGACCTCGTCACACCAGCATAATTGGGGAAACGTCTCGATCTATTCCGGATGTGGATGATGATTTCATCAATGACGATGATGATGACAAAATTAGTGAAGATGATTTAGAAAGTATAGATGATGATGTAGGAATCGACATTGATGAGGAATAATATTTTCTTATGCATATTCATATTTGTATGTTTAATGTGTATGTTTTAATTTCAAGACTTTTCTCAACAATGTTTGTTTTTCAATAGTTTCAAATGCATTACTGAAATTATTTAAGCTATGTATTTAACCTCCAACTATAACTGATTTTAAGTTAATAATTATTTAAACTGCAAAGATATGTATGCTACTGTTGCTTGTTCTCATGGCGGTGATGGGGCGGGTAATCCTCCTCCAGACCCCATGCGAGTTCCTACTTCCTGTGAGACAGGTAATATACTATAATTAGTCTATCTATTATCAATAAATAACAAATTTTTATTATTTTATTCAATTTAATTTTATTGTTTAATTAACATATGCAGTGGCTACCACAAAAAGAAGAGGTCGGTCTCGATCCAAAAATTTGCAGCAGCTCGTCAACGACAATAAATGTCTGTTGGCTCTACAATTTGATCTGAAGGAGGGAACCTACAAAGAAGTTGGTGATTTTGGGACATTATTCACGAGACTTATTGGTAACCTTATTGGTCACCATGTCCCGTTATATTATGACTCATGGTAGAGTGTTCCGGATGAGCACAAGATAGGATTGATGCAAAAGGTTGAGGTAAATTTATCAACTTATTCACAACTAATGTTTTTATTTTATAATTTAAAAAATCTCACCTTTTTTTTTAAGGAATTTTTCATTCTTCCCCGAGCTCTCCCTGAGTGGCGACTGATAGAGACTGGGATTGAGGGTGAGTTTCAGGATCGCTACACGGATTAAAAATGTCGCAACAAAAGACACTTCGATGAACATGGAGGGTATGATGATATCGAGACAGCCAGAGAGAATCCAGCAGAGGACATGGACAATGAGAATTGGCAAAAGTTGGTTGACCTTTTCACCACTCCATAGTTCATGGCACGCTCAAAGGAAAATGCTGCAAACAGAGCAAAACAGAAGTATCCAAGTCTCCATGGATCGACTTTTTATGCTTCTGCTTGATTTAAGAAGGTAAATAAAAATAAAATGATAATTTGAAATATTTTAAGTTATCTTAATAATAATTTCAATATTTAACTGAGATTTTGTTAAATTTTGTTTTCTAACGATGAATCTTCAGACTAAGAATTTGCACAACATTATCGATACGTTCCATGATATGCACAATCATCTGACACGTGGATGGGTGAACACGAATGCTAAGAATGCATATGTGAGTAACTTTTTATGTTCTGTATATATGTATATTATTCAATTATATTATGTATTAATTTTCTTATTTTTAAAATGCAGGATGCCTTGTAGCGAGAATTCCAAACACAATCCCAATCCCAATCCCAATCTGAATCTTAATCTTCAGCAAGAAATGCCACTGTCAATGAGACACAAGTCGTCTCAAAGATACTTGGTCAACGTCATGGCCACAACCGAGGTATTGGACGCAAGTTGAAGGGCACTAATACCTTTGCCTCAAGCGCCACCAGATCCTCTTCACAATCAGAGGCATCACCGTTTCGGCCCACCACATTCGACCCTCCAACGGTACCACCTGAGGCTTTCGAATCAATGATTCAACACTTCAGTCAAGCTTTTATGACCCAGAACAACAACTTCCAGCAAATGCAACAATTTTTGCAAGCAACAAATCTGAACATCCAAGCTCCACAATTTTAGCTTGTCAACTTGGACATGAATATGATACATTCTATGATGGGAAACTTTCAACCACAACCACCACAACCACAACAACAGCAACCACCATAGCCACCACCATTAGCCACCACCATAGCCACCACAACAGCCCGACGATAATGACTTTGGAATTGATTTTGATGACATTTAGTTTTATTATATTATTATTTTGAACTTATTAATATTATGTGTTATTTTTTTTTTATTTTGGAGACAATACTACTTATGTTTTGCTTTTTACATTTTCGAGACAATGGATATTGTTAAATTATTTTTATTATTTAATTAATAAGTTATTTTTATTATTTAATTAAATAAATTGGTTTTATTTATTAAATTAATATTTAATATTTGATTAAATAAATGTTAATCAATATAATTAATTGATTTTTTTTTAAATTGTATACCTATAGCGACGACATCTCATCGCCGTATGGTGCTCGCTGAACATGAAAATCTGAGATTTCGTGACACTACGGCGACGACATGTCATCGCTGTAGGCATATAAACCCACACACTCTCCAACAACGACATATCGTCGCTATAGATGGGGCGATCGATAAGCCTACAACAATCATATGTCATCGCTGTAGGAGTTTTTGAAATTCAAAATTTTAAATTTTGCAACCACCTACAGCGACGACATGTCGTCGCAACATCCCAATCCAACCAAAAAAAAATGATTACCTATTGCGACCGACATGTTGTTGCTATAGTAAAACACTATTGCGATGACTGCGTTTTGTCATCGCTGTAGGTTGCTAAACATATGAATCTATAGCGATGCCATTTTGGCGATGACATGTCGTCGCTGTACAACTACAGCAACGACTTCTTGATCTACAACGACGACAAAAGCTAACTCTGGTGTGAGCAGCTCGAGTCAAACTTGACAACTTACGACAACCAGATAGTCTCCAAATCACCTTTTGTGCCAATGATTGAGTTCAAGATGCGAGAGAACTAGATCGCCTTCGTGAAATTCTCAGAGTGACCTATATTAGTTCAAAATAGTTCTTCAATACCCAGCTCAAAGGAAGTGTTCAGCTCGTGGAAGCCTAGTCATGACACACAGTGAAGGATCCCAAAAGACACAAAGATTCCTTATACACTCATTAATGCTCAGATATTCTTTTGTATTTATTATCCGATATTGTAGGCATAAAATAAATTGGCATTAATGTATTTATATAAATGGGATGTTATCCAAAAATATATGTTACCATATTTATGCATGGTTACCCAAAACTGTCCAGGCATAATTCCCTCTAAATAAAGGGGAGAATGGACAGAAATGGGGATGAACATCTTGTATACTGAAACTCTGGTAAAATTTTGACAAACAAGCTCACGGTTTAAACAAAACAGATCAATAAGAGTGACTCGTGGGCTAGGTGGATTTTAACGAATGAACCATATAAAAGTGTGTGAGTGCTCTTGATAATGTCTATTTGTCCAATTACGATTTGGCAAAAGCCTAATATCTCTATTTTCGAATTCCTTAATCCATTGCTGGCAAAAAACTGCGTCAACAATAATAACTTCAGTATTAAGAACAATTTGTATATGATCATCTAGTTGATATGTTTAATTCATACTAATAAAGTAAACGGTATTAATAAGCAATAATAATATATCAGGTCTCGTTTATGTATAACCACTTTATACAAAGTACCTCTACTAAGATGTCCTACTACATTAGTAATTCGAATGTAGATTACATGTATTCATAATACTAGTGAACCATACTTACAGTATTTATTCCAAAGATTCCATATTACTTTGTTTTACTGCTAACTTTTTAAATTTGTTCCCTACAATCTTAATCCTCTCATACCAATAGATTGTAGTCACAATAACGAATTTAAGAATTTTATAATATTCATATAATATATTCTAATAATAATTTTAAACAAACAATATAGGCAAAAATTCACTTTAATTATTAATTTCATAAAACATTGTTCAAAACATATATGCTTTAAAGGGCACTAATCCCAACAAAGACATCTTGATTGTATGGGAGAAAGCTCACTAGTGCTTCTCAAACCTCCGTCTTGAGGTTCTTTCCGACCATGGTTTTTCTGTTGGAGTGGGATGCGTCAAGGATCATCTCCTCGGCCTTCACTACTACAAAAATAGGCTTTAACTTCGGTTTTTATACATAAAATTGTTGAGAAATATATAATAAAGTGAAGTTAAACTTTTAACGGACTTTTAACTTTGCTTTTTGGTTTGACAGTCGTAGGAATTAAGCTACTACTTCTGTTTTATTGAAGATAAGTAGAACAGAGCTTTTAACTTTGGTCTTTTCGTAATAAATGAATTTAAAGGGTACCCCTTAACTTCAATTTTTTCCTAAGAACTGAAGTTAAAGGTCTTTAAAATCCTTTTCCTCTTGCACACCTCCTCATTCTAAAATGTAGAATAGACCCAAAAACCCCCATTACCACCGTGAGAGACAAAAGGGTTTCACTTATTTTCCATCATTTTTCTTGTTTTCTCCTAATTTCTTCCATCATTTTTCTAAAAAAAACACTCATCTAGATCATAGAAAAGTAGTTATTTTTAGTTTTGGGAGGAAAATTTTGTTCATTTGATAATAGGTATGGGTGGTGGTCGAAAATAGCCATTGTCTTGGGTTTTTGAATGGATTTTCAACATCTAAACATGTTTTTCAGCTTTGAAATAGGCATGGAACGTTAAATATTTGTTCGTATGGTTTTTATTTTTTTTATTATTATTTTAGATTTATTATAATTTTGATAATATATAGGTTTTTAAGGTTGATAATCTTGATTTTGAATTGCATTTGACTATTTAAGAATGTATGAATCTTCCAAATATGTGTTATTATGATAATTTTCTTTATTAATCTGAATTTAATATTATTATATTAATAAATTTATAATTTTTTGTTATTTTATGAAATATTATTATTTATAATAATTATTTGTTGCATTAATCAAGTTAATATTTTGTTGTTGAAAAAAAAATGTTGTTGTAAAAAAAAAGATCAAGTTAAAATTTTGTTCTAAGAGTGATTTGTATAAACATGTTTTAATGTTTAGTTTGTATTAAATATTAAATATGTTTGGTGCTAGTTATATATAAACTCAATAATTTTAATACTATATTTATGTTTAAACTTTTAAGAAGATTATTGTTTTGGCTGTACTTGGGTTTTGAATTAGCGGTTACTAACTTTAAGATTTATTTGAAGGTGAGTAAGTATTTTAGTTTTATTTATTCCTATTGCACATATTTATAGAATTATAGTTAAATCATATTGAATTTAGTGGAAATTAAGTTTGAAAATTAATGAAGTAGGATCTGGAAAATTTGTTTGTTGTGGTGGTATAAGGATGAAATTATGCATGTTGATTGTTGTATTTCTTTGTATTGAATAAATAGGTACTTATGAAAATGTAATATGTTATAGAAACAGAGGAAACTCTGCCCAAGTTTTTTTAGGATTCATTAATTGAACATGTTTTTTAATATGTAAAATTTATTTATAGAGTTATAATTCAAATTGTTTATGTTTGGTAGTAGGTTTTGAATAGGATATCAGGAATTTGTATGTTGCAGTGATAACCATAAGCCCATAGTAAGCCCATAGTTCGAACTATGGAGCTTATGGATACCATCAAAATTCAAGGCAATCATTCAAGATAGAAAATGGATTAACATGAGTTCTACTATAATTGGAGATTAACATGATTATGCTTATCTACTTTGTAAGTGTTGCAAATTTTAGTTGTAAATTGAATGTCAATAGGTTTGGGTAGTCCTATTTATAGGGGAAATTCTTCTAGGATTTTTGAAAAATATTTCATACTAAATAAATTTCAATATTTTAAATAATTACTTAGGTGAACTTCACATGTTTAGTTGTATGAACACTATAAATGTTTATGTGGTACTTATGTTTTATTTATGTATGAATGTGTATATATATGTACATTAAGTATATATAGTTTGAATTTTATTTAATTTTAAGTTTATTGGAATGTTCAAATATATTTATTAATATTAAAATAATTAGGGATGGAAATTATACCTAAAAATCGTTTACCCATGGGTACCCTACCCATCAGGGTAGGGTATTACCCAAAAAATTAAGGTTTAGGGTAGGGTAAGCGTACAAAAATATGTACCTAATGCAGGTATAGGGTAGGGTACGGGTATAGGTGTACCCTACCCTACCTAATTATATGTGTATATTTATTTATAGTTATTTGCATGTATATATGTAAATTTATGTGAATATATTTAAATTTTAATTATATTTTTTAAAATATAAAAAATAAAATTGTATAAGATAAATTAAAAGATATGTAGAAATATTGGTATATCTCATAAATATAAATACATGTCATACAATATAATATAAATTATTAACTTAAATTTTTAATTATAATTTATACTCTAAAAATTAAATACTTAATGTTCTAAATTTATAAAATCAATTAATATATACTATGTACATATTTTAAATATAATGTATCCTATTAGTATTTATGATCTTTTAAACTTTATATTACATTTTAATAAACTTTACAAGTATAAATAAAGATAATATATCATATTAAATTTTACAATCTCTATCACATTATATTATATTCTTATTAATTTTATAAATATACACAATGACTTATTGGTATATACTATTTTTAATACTTAATATGTCATGTTATATCTTATTTAATTTTATAAGTATAATATATTGATTTTTTTTATTTTAAATTTTATCAGGGTAGGGTTGCCCATGGGTACCCTATATCTATTAGGTAATACTCGTACCCTATCCACAAAAGATTATTGTAACGTCCTAAATTTGCTGATAAGGCTTAGTGCCTTGATTTGCATGTCAGGAGGGCATAGATGGATTTATATATGGATTTAATTGAATATATGTGTATTTGTGTACTAAATGTGATTGTGGGCCCATTTTTGTGAAAAAATGGGCATTTTCGTAATTTTGACCTGTTGAGAGTATATTTATAATTTTGTATGATATGTGCTTGAGACCACATTATTATGTAGATATATTTGTGATATTCGGCATGACTCGATCCTTTTGAGCAATTTAGCGGAAAAGTTACAACGAAGATTTATACCCGGCTCGGGGTGAGCCAAGGGGTATTTTGGTAATATTTTTGAAATTAATGGAATATGAGATAAATTTGGGGAAAATAATTACGAGTGGAAGTGTGACGTCCCATAAAATCTCTTAACATAATTTGTGGAAAAGCATAACCATCTTCTAAAATAAGGTAACCGAAAATCCATATAAAAAAAACTTTTCAAAACATGCAAGAGTTTGGAAGTATATGCATACTTAAAAAGAAAATTACAATGTCATAATTTTAAAACATTCAACAAGCCCAAAATAATTTCTTAGTTATCATATGAGTTCTAGTCCCCAAAACATAGATTCCTAAAAGGTCAGTCCGCATGTACATCCTCGCAAATAAACTACAGCGCTCACTGATCCACTTTGCCTTTGATCTTACCTACAACACAAAACAATTAGGTAAGTGAAACACTTAGTAAGAACAACTTAACAAACATAACCACATAACAGAGCAAGAACTTAACTAACTGTAACTACGCAAATAATCAACCAAGAATAGGATTCTAATGAAACCAAACCCTAACATACAATTTAAGAACATGCGAACGTCCTGGCAAATTTATGGTCATGCCTCATAACCAAAATTTGTATCTTGAAAGTACACCTGCACACAGAAAATCTTAGAGAATACATACAGTCTTAACTGGTAACATACATACTTACTTACTCATCGTATCATAACATACATACGTACTTAGTCATTTGTTTCATAACATACATACTTACTTACTCATTCGTATCTTAACATACATACTTACTTACTCATTCGTATCTTAACATTCATACTTACTTACGGTTTCAGAGGAACCTTCAACATAGTTTAAGATATCTTAACATATCTTAGCATAGCTTAACATTTCTTAGTACATCTTAACATATCGTACCATAACATCGACGAGTGTAAACTAGTTACACCAGTTACCCAGACTCCTAGATGAATTTGGCATACTTTCTTAATCATAGAGATTTGATTCCCGAATTAACTTACTTACGTGTCACGGAGTTTAACCAGACTCTTATGTCACAGGTGTTAAGTCGGACTTCTTACATATTGCGGTGGCCATCCAACCTTAGTCACATAGTCATCGGTGGTGAACCGGTTTCTCACTTAGTTCCCCAGTGGCAAGCCGGAGTTCATAGTTGTCACGGTAGCTAGTCGGACTCGGAATAAACTTACTTATGTGTCTCAGAGTTTAACGAGGCTCTTATGTCATGGGTGTTACGCTGAACTTCTTACATATTGCAGTGGCCAACTGACCTTAGTCACATAGTCATCAGTGGCAAACCAGTTTCTCACTTAGTTCCCCAGTGGTTAGCCGGAGTTCATAGTCATCGCAGTAGCTAGCTGGACTGCTTACCTTAGTCATGAGTATGTGAACCCTCTAGGACCATGGTCTTGAGTAAACCTTCTAAGACTAGTTCAAAATTATTAGCTCATAACGTAGTTATCTAAACTAGTAATTAAGGTGTTGTAGCCAAACACATCATAAGTTGTCTTACCCGGATGCCTTAGCGCTTGCTTATGGAAACCTTCTATCCAGAAGCGAGCCTTCACGCTTAGATAACACTGTAGTAAAACCACACAATGACTCAGATTAGACTATGGCATATTCTTATAGTTAATATTCCACGATAGGTACATTCAATAAAGTTCTCTTAGAGGCTCTATACTGACATTACACTTTACACATTACAGTGTATAAGACCAGATTCCGCTTTAAATCAAATTACGGTTTCCTGAGGAAATTCGTCCTTACCGCAACATGCTCTCCGTGCTATGCATTTTAATATTCTATCTCTACAAGACTCTCTCAATCATATTATGCATATTTTTGTTACTTACAAAAGAAGATTTCAACGACTCTTAATCTTAGAAAACCACCCACTTTCTACTCAAGTACGGAGTTTACCATTTTCCATTCCTTACCCAAAAATACCGCGTTTAGACCTTTTACAAATTATTATCCATTAACGATAATACTTTTCGATTTACAGTTTTATAAAACCTAACTCTCATTTTTACCATCTTTAAATCCATAACCTAGGATCTCTATTACATCATTTTCGAAAAGAAAGGGCAATTGGACACCGAGTTTAGAAAATGGTAAAAATGAATTCTCAATAACATTAAACTAATTTTGGATTCGTTAGATATCCAAAACTTTAGATATTTTTTAAAACAACTTCATTTCCAATTTCGAACATAACCTTTTCACTATTCATTTTAACGTGATAAAAATCTCACTTTTAAGCTCATATTCAATGTTGGGTTCTCTAACCACAACCCCTTAAATTCTCATTCGCGTATTATGTATCCTAATGGTGGGAACTAGGCGAAATCTCACATCAAAAAATCAATTTAGGTTAGGAGAACTAACCTCCCAAAACTCATTTTTTTGTTAAGGTTTGAAATTACTATTTCTTCCCGTTTTTAGGTAGCTTAGAAAAATTACCACTCTTAAACTGTGATCTATTTTAATGTAAAAAAAATTCCAAGGCCTTAATACCTATCTTAAAAAATTTCTCACCATGTTTCAAAATTTTTGGGAAGGCAAAACCCATTAAACCTTTTAAAGAAATCTGGGCAGTGCCTGCTGCCCAGGAGTTTTTCTCAAATTTTTAGTGTTCTTAGAAAACTTATTTCTCTTAGATAGTAGCCCAGATTTTTCTAAAATTTTATCAGAAACTTTTAATCATATTTAATTTAGTTTCTCTAAAAATTTCATAATTTCTAGGATAGAAATCCCATTAAAAAATGTAAGACAATCTGGGCAGTGTTTGCTGACCAGAAATTTCATTTTCAAATTGTTAGGGCAAACTTTGAAAAACCATTACACTTTAACCATTTTGTATTTTCCTTTAAAAAAATTCTTTGATCCTTATAAATATTTAAGCTAAAAATTTACCAAATTTCATTGGTTTTGGCTCAATAAAACGTGTTCAATATTAAAAACAATCCGGGCAGTGCATGCTACCCATAAATTTTCAAGATTGCATCTTGATGCCAAAAAGTTCATAACTTCGGTTTTAAAACACTTTTTTTGAATTTTCAAAAACCTAAACTCAAGTAATCATCTAGAACTATGCAAACATACAAATTATTTCCACAAAAAAAGGATAGTAGGATATGATCGAACCCATTGGAAGTCAGACCACGAAAACTTGGCAGCATGCATTTTTACACATTCTAGCAAAACTAAACACAACTAGCAAAACTCTAGCCACATGCATGCATGCAAATCAACAAATCAACCAAGATAACCTTAAAGCATAAAATAAACTCCAAAAACTAACAAAACAACCTATACAACCAGATCTATATCAATAACCAAAAATACTCAAGAACCAACCAAAAATCTACCTTTGATGGTTCTAGCTTGGACATAAGGTTCCCTTAGCCTTTAAAACTTCCTCCTTGTGTTCTATACACTCAAACTGCATCCCAAGGTTCCTCGTGCAGATTTTAAAAAAAATGTTAGGGTAGAAGATGGAGATGAGTGGAAAATTGCCAAAACTCTAAAATCTTTACCTTTGTTCTCACTAAAACATCAACAAGCTTCAAATCTTTGAGATCCTCATAAAACCACAACTCTTGAACCCTATAACACAAGATCAAATCCATACATAGCTATTAGATCACATGCATGCAACATAATCCCTTAGGGTTTTGGGTTTGAAGAGAAAGAGAGAAGAAAAGTGGAGTAGGGTTCGAAACCCTTCTTAGTGTGCTCTTGAGCTCCTCCCTCCTTCATTGGGAAAGAGTGTCCTTAGCTCATGGAGAGAAAATGGTATAAAATGTAGAATAGATGGGGCTTGGGTTCGATTTTAGGGGAGAGGAAATAGAAGAGGTGTTTTTATTTTCTTGAGAGAAAAGGAAATTTTAAAAAATGATTAGTTGTGTAAGAGTGGAATGATTAGGGTTAAGCCAATGAGTGGGTGAGGCTCTTACACTTCCTAGGGTAGGTTTCCTAGGCTCTGGAGAATCCTAGGCACAGCCTAGACTGCCCCCTTCTCTCTCTCCTCCCTTGGAAAAGACCTTAATGCCCTTGCTCCTTTTACTCACTTCTAATGCACTCTAGGGCCCTTTGGTAATTTCACCCTCCAAATTTAACCAAATTTTTACCCTATAGTTTTTAAATATCTCCAAGCTAAAATAAAATAAATGTGACCAAAATAAATTTGTCACATAACACATAATTTTGGTAATTTACTCAATTGACCAAAATGCCCCTAGAGACTCGGGCAAGAATTTCCATTCTTAAACACGGTAGATTGGAATTAAATTCTCAATCAACTTTTCTTAAGCTTATTGGCTCGACTATAAAGTCTCAGTGCTAGACAAATTCAATATTTTTATGCCATAGTATTTCCTATTTAATTACTCTAGGATTTTTACCTGATTAGAGTTTTTGACCCGGTCCACGACCAAAGGTCTCGGTTTCTAAAAACACCGCACTTACCACAGCATGGCTAGCATTGAAACATCACAACTTCTTGTAACATAAAATGTTCACCTGACATAATACGTAATACAGGGAATTAAAATACCCAAACTAAGGTTTACCCGGTGCCTTAAATGCGGGGCGTTATAGGAAGATTAGTGAATTAAATTGAGAGTTAGAGGTATAATTTGAGGTTAGTGGGAATTTTATTAGGCTAAGTGACCATTTTGACCTTGGGTTTTATTAAGAAGGGGTATTGGGAGGAAGGGTAATTTGCTCTTTTGACCTTAAGGATAGTGAAATATGATCTTAGTCTTTCCCTCCTTCCCATTCACGTTGTAAGTACTCTCTCTCTCTCTCTCCTCTTCGGTTACTCCCAAGAACTCTCCCAAGAATACCAAACACAAAGGCTTGAATTTGAGGAATTTTCTTGGAAATTTGGGGTATTGGGAAGGATTAGGAGTTGCATAATCATCCCCACTCTATTGGTTTTGAAATTCAGAGAAGGTAAGAACCCATTTGCTCTATTTTTCATTTCAATTATAGTGTTCTTGATTAAGTTGAGGTTGAGATAGATTCTGATGATTTGAGGTTTCTAGGGGTTTTTGGTGTTGGTTTTGTTGGAGGAAACATGGTTTGGTGGCTATTCCAATCTTGAAATTGAGTGTAAAGCCCACAATTCAAACTTTAGATTCTTGGATTTGGGTAAGTTCCTAAGCTCAAAGCTCAAAATGGTAAATCTTTGAATCTTGGTGTTTTAGTGTGTTTTTAAGGTATTTTATTTTTGTTTGTTGCTTGCCTAAGTTGTTTGAGGTGATTTGTGCTCAAAATTTTCTAGAAATGCATGGTTGGGGTTGATTTTTGGGTCTGGTTGTACTGGGGAAATCATAACTCTCAAATTGGAGAAGAATAAGAACTTTCTGGGCTCGTTTAGTGTTTTTGGCAACCTAGCGCGACCGCGCTAGGTTGTGGTGTCCCAAAAACCAGAGAATTTTGGTTGGGATTGGGGTACCGAGTCTAAGGGCATGACCGCGCTGGGCTAGGGAGCGATCGCGCCAGTTCCCCAGAAAGCCCAAACTTTCTGGGGCACTATTGCACCAGGTTCCCCGAAATGTGGTTTTGCTGATTTTTAGGATTAGGGCTCGGGGAGTTCGGGAATATATTTGGTGGCCCACTTGGGAGCTCAAGGGATGTTTCTAACATCCTAAAAACTGGGAATAGTAATCTTAAGAATAGGGTCTAGGGTGAGGCTCGGGACATGAAGTCAATCCCTAATAAAAGTATGTTTATGTTGTCACTAGATTGTCGCAAGGCTCGGGATTTAGATCACACTTAAGGTCGTATCCTCTATAGCACAGAAATCGAGGTAAGAAAAATGCACCCTAGTTGTTGTTAAGGCTCAGGCCCTTTTAATAAATATGATTATGACTGTACTTGTGATTATCTGGTTAAGCATGCTTGTATGTGCTACCTTTGATTGTGCATTACGTAGTCTATATGTTTGATTATATCTATCCTGAAAGCACAACCTAAGGGCGCTGGGGACGACAATTGTTAGGATTGATGCCCTAAAATCATGTAAATATATTTTATTATATTTGAATGTTATAATTATTTTTTGAATTAATTATATAATAATATCAAGAAAATGACCTATTCATTTATGAGAATAAGATCTTGTATTAGTACGAGAGAATTAAGATCATATATAATGAATACAATAGTCAGTTATAGAATCTTTAATGAATGGTTACTAATACGGTTTGCTAAGAATACGAGATGCGAATAATCTAGATTCAGATTACTGATGTGGATAGACATCTAAGTAAAGGTGTTGTATATAATAGAGGTTGTATATGACAGGACCGATGAGAATTAATTATCTTTATAAACTTGTCGTTTGACATAGAGATTTAATTCTTATCATAATAGATGATCATTTGTAGATTAGTCTAAATGTTGAGTATTAATGAACCCCTGTTTATGTTTATTGGATCTTTTGATTCACTTGTTAAGGTCTCTTAGAATAATGAGGCTAATGACTTTTGTTTTGGAGATTCAATATCATGAATGGCTGGCAACATGAATTACAATAATGGAATTCATGCTTTCCTAACGGATCGAATATTGGTTCCCTTAAGGGTTAATTCTAGAACTCAATAGTTATTGAGCTCAAATCTATAATTAGATTATAGATTAATTATTCACTAGTGAATTAATGGTACTTAAGGATCAAGAGCTAATTAGAAGGGTAAAACGGTAATTTTGACCATCTCTAATTAACGAACCAATAATGGAGGACAAAACTTCATATATTGATTATATCAATGGACTACGAGAGAAAACTCTATAAATATAATTCCATAAATACTTAGAGTGTAATTCCATATTTATAGTGGAGTAATCATGGAATTAATAAATAAGATTATTAGATTAAATAGTTTAATTAATAATCTGGTTTATTAGAGCTTCGTATTATAGGTCCATGGTCCCCAAATCACCTCTGTCCTACACTGTCAAGGGCAAGGATGTCAAAAGAAAGATTTGTAAAGAGAAATGACTAAATTGCAAAGGAATTAATTTTCCAGGCAAGGAAATAATTATATGATAATTATGGGTAATTAATTAATTAATTATTTAACTATATAGTTTTCTTGTTTGGATTAATATGAAGAGAGAGAATAATAAATATCTTATTTACAATATGATATTTATTTATTTAATTTAAAACTGATATTTTAAGATAAAATTAATTTTGAATTAACTAATATTTATGTTGGTATAAATATATTGTCTTAAAGATTGATTAAACAAACAAATGAGAAAATCAGAGAAACCCTGATTAGGTTGGGCGACACACACTGTGCAGTATAGTATGTGGCGCCTTACTCAGAGGTTTTTATTCCTGGGATTTGAATTTTGAATTTCAAATAATTTTGTTTAATCAGTTATTTAATTATTCTTATCAAATATGATTTAAATAAATTATTAAATGTAAATATCTGATTAGTTTTACTTTTAAATTATATTTTTAATAAAATAAATATTATTTAATTAGATTAAATATATTTATATAAGTCTGATAGTACGTGAATTTCAGAAGAAGCTTGGTTATTATTTTGAGAATAAAAATATAGACTCTCTCTCTCTTTCTAAAGCGATAGTTTTCTCAAAACCTGAAAACTATTCAAAAAATTCTCTCAGTCAAACCACTCTAGATCTCATGTGTTGAGTACATCTAGAGAGTCACATAAATAAACATTTTGAATCCTGCGTGCCCACACACGTCCTTGTGTGTTTGAGGATTGGTCTGGAAGATCAGGATGTGAGCTTTCAGATTGCTTGATTGGAAAATCATTGATTTTATACAAAAAGATTCAAGGACACTTGATAGGCTACAAGAGGTAATCTCTGATCTGTTTTGTATGTGATTTAATATTTATATATGTATATGATCCTGACTTGTATTAATATTTATTAAAATGGGTCTATATATTTTGCTGCGTATCTTTGATTTGATCATTTAATATCAACAAATGGTACTAGAGTAGTCTATACATATATATATATATATATTAAATACTGTGTGGATTTCTTGCATTTGTTATATGTATGTTGACATGTATATTGAATGGATGGATATGTTTTTTTGAATGTATGGTTGAATGATGGATCGTTAATTTTATGGTGCTATTGGGTTGTGATTTTTATTGTTTTTCTAGATCTTGTGTAAGCCATAAAAGGCATAGATTTTTTGTAAATTTTATTTGTGAAATATGTATTTTAAAATTTTGTACACAAAAGATGAGGACCCAAGCCCAGCCGCATGCACCAGCCTTAGGGCCGGCCTGAGCCCTAGCCGCACGCAAGCCCCACAGCTCCTTGTGCACACCCCACAACTCCCAGCCATGCAACTGTAGTGCACCAAGCACCTAGCATCAAGCCTCTGCTGCAGCCATGCACACGAGCCTAAGGCTCAATGGTGTCGCCAACCCTAGGGGCACCAATCTTGGTGCCCAAACCCTAGTTCCTAGTTTTGTGCAAAAAACATTTATTTAATTTTTGTTTAAATTATTTGAATTTAAAAGTTTAATTATCTTATTTTATTTTATTATAACATAAAATATCTTTTAGTTGATTAAGATATTTTAATATCTTAAGTTTAAATAATTATTTGAATTTAATTCTTTAATTATTTAAATTCAACTAAATTAAAAAGATGACAAAAATTGCTATTTAATTAAAAGTTATTTTGAATTAAATAAATTAATTAGAAAGTTTATTTCTAGTTAATAGGTTAGGCATAACAAAGTTCCTAAAGATTAGAAAGAAAACCTAAAGGAGAGGAGGAACATTCTTGGAGAGTCTTGAAAGCTACATAGGCTTAGATTGTAATTTTATTTCTAATTTTTCAAGGATTGTAAATTTTAAAAATACCCAAAAGTACTCAATTCATCATTTATTGTTTATTTATTATATTTATTTATATAAATGTTCATTGATGTTTAATTGATAACATGATCATGCATTAGTCAATTACATGTCATTCATGAAACCCCGCACATTTTCTCATTAATCATGCATCTTTTAGAAACATGATTATCTAGGATTGTCCTATTTGTTTATATGAATTGTTTTGGAGAAACAAATTGCATGTAAACTACTCAGTATTAAATTAGTTTAACTTGGTAACTCACACCATAATAAAGACAATAGATTTTATAGGCATTTAAGAAAACCAACTTTATGTAAAAAGCGTTTTAGTAAAGTTAAATGAATGTAATAGGTAATTATCTAGATCATATTAATAATAGAGCACATGCTCTTTTATAATTATAAATGTATTTTGTAACTAATTACATTCATAGGGTTATTAATAAACTAGTAATTAATTGATTAGTTTAATAAAACATGTTTAATTTAAAATAGTATGTGGGAGAAGGTGAACATCTCAATGTGACCTATGGTCTCCATTATTTGTACAAAACCGTGAGATATGAATAGGGACTCGAGGTGGCTTTGTTTCCGTCCCCCTAAGGAATGTTTCTATACATATTAATACCAAGGTTGACTTCTTACAAAGATAGGAATGAGTGATGTATTTTAGTTTTGACCGACCCTAAGGCGGCACTCTCTAAGTTAATTCATGACTTCTGACATAATGGGTTACACTTACAAAGATTCAATTAAGCTTTTGCGGTGGATAATTGCTTCTTAATCAAACCAGCGGTACTTTATATTTAAAAGAGAAAATGAAGCAGCACTTTATTTGTTGGGTAGTTTTATCGTGGAAAAGTAAATGTTAATTTATGTGTTTTAATTGTTGCATTCATGCATCATGTTTACTTTCCAAAACATTGATATTTTTTCAAATGATAATATTATTTTATTTTATTTATTTCAGTAATGTCGAATGGTGGCAATCAAATAACTGCTTTACTATCACTTGAAAAACTTGATGGTGATAATTTTATAAGATGGAAATTGAATATAATTCTTATGTTAATGTGTGAGAACATCAAATTTTTCCTAACTGAGGAATGTCCTGAAGAGCCCGCAACCACTGCCCCGAAGAATGTTCGAGACAAGTATGATGCTTGGATTCAATCCAATAATAAGGCAAAGTGTTACATGATTTTGAGCATGAATGATGTTTTGAGAACAAAGCATGAACTCATGGAAACTGCGTTTGAGATAATGGATTCTCTGCAGGCCATGTTTGGGCATCAATCTGATCAAAGTAGACATGAGGCTACTACAACCTACATGACTACTTAGATGAAGTAAGGTGTTTTCGTATGTGAACATGTCTTGCACATAATTAACGTGATGCATGAAGCAGAAATACATGGGGCCATCATTGATGAGCGTACACAAGTAAGCATCATACTGGAATTGCTCACTCCTGCCTTTTTTGCGTTCACAACCAACTATATTATGAATAAGTTGGAATTCAACATGACCCAGTTATTGAATGAAGTGCATACATTTGAGTCTCTTAACAAATCCATTACCAAAGAGACTAAGGCAAATATGGTAGAAGAGAAACCTTCAAACTCTGAGGAGAAATCCAAGAAGAGAAAGAAGAACAATGATAAGGACAAAGGAAAAGGCAAGTAGTCCAAGAAAAGCAAGAAGGCACCAAAAGCCAAGGAGAACAAGAATGACAACAACTCCAAGAAGAAAGAACCAAAAGGAAAATGTTTCTATTGTGGATTTTAAGTTCACTGGAAGAACAATTGAAAGAAGTATCTCCCTGAGCTGAAAAAGAAAGGTAAATATGATATGCTTGTACTTGAAGCTTGTGTTGTGGAAGACGATATGTCATCCTGGGTTTTAGATTTAAGAACCACTAACCACGTTTGTTCTTCTATGCAGATACTTGAGTCATCAAGGGAGCAGATAGATGACGAGGTTACCATGCATGTTGGAAGTGGAGCGCTCCTTTCAGCAAGAGGAAAGGGAACGGTCCATTTAATTTTTGGGAACAAATATTTAGTTTTGAACAATGTTTTATTTTATTCCTGGATTTTCTAGAAATGTAGTTTCTTTATCTATGTTGCATGAAATTTTTTTTTATATTTCTTTTAGTAATAATGAGATTTTTATTTCGAAGAATGGTTTCAAAATATGTCAAGCAGAACATAATAACATATTGTTTATGCTCAAACCAAATGAACGAACGCTCAATAATTCATAATTATTTAAATTAGCAAAACCGCAAGGTGACAAAAGACAAAAAATTTCAAACGAGGATGACACATATCTTTGGCATCTTAGACTTGGTCATATAGGTCTAGATAGGATAAACTGGTTAACAAAAGATGGACCTTTGAAAGAACAAAGAGTTGGAACTTTTCCAGTTTGTGAATCTTGTCCAGAAGGAAAAATCACCAAACGTCTTTTCTTAGCAAAAGGAAATAGAGCCAAAGAACCTTTGGAGCTTGTACACAGCGATGTCTGTGGTCCAATTAGTGTACAAGAAAAAGGTGGGTATGAGTACTTCATCACTTTTATTGATGATTACTCAAGATATGGTCATACTTACTCAATGCTTAGGAAATCTGAAACCTTTCGTAAGTTTCAAGAATTCAAAGTTGAGGCTGAGAAGTAGTTAGGTAAGACTCTTAAGACACTTCAAACTGATTGAGGTGGAGAATATTTGGATTTAGAATTCAAAGATTTCTTGCTGGAGCATGGTATTCTATCCCAACTCACAACACAAAGAATGCTACATCAAAATGGTGTTTCTGAAAGAAGAAACAGGACCTTGTTGGACATGGTCAGGTCTATGCTAAGCTATTCTTGATTTCCTCTCTCATTCTGGGGATATGCACTTCAAACAACGACTTACATTTTGAATGTAGTCCCATCTAAGACCATTAGCAAAATGCCACTAAAATTGAGGAATGGAAACAAACCTAGTTTGCACCATTTTCGCATTTGGGGCTGTCTTGCTCATGTTCTTAGACCTAAATTAGGGAAACTTGAATCAAGGTCGGAAGTGTGCATTTTTGTTGGCTACGCTCCAGAGACAAGAGGCGATTATTTCTATAGTCCCAAGGATCAAATGGTATTTGTTTCCACAAATGCAACTTTACTTGAACATTACTATATCAATAACTATAAACCATGGAGCAAGGTAGTATTGGAGGAACTCACACCTGATAAGATTCCATCACAATCATATTCATCATTAAATGATAAACAAAAAACCGAGGAAACCACAATTCCTGGAAAAGTAACCCTAGTGCAACGTCGTAGTGGGAGGATTGTGAGACAACCTATTTCACTACGAACATGAGGCACATGTCCTTGTTTCTGATACAGACAATGATGATCCATTAACCTTTAAAGAGGCAATGGATGATCTTGAAAAGGAGAAATGGCAAGAAGCCATGAACTAAGAAATGGAATCGATGTATTCCAATTCTGTCTGGGAACTTGTGTATCCACCTGACGATGTCAGGCCCATAGGGTGTAAGTGGATATACAAGAAGAAAAGATGTGTAGATGGGAAAGTAGAGACTTTCAAAGCAAGACTAGTAGCCAATGGTTAAACTCAGAGAGAAGGTGTTGATTATGAATAAACATTTTCTCCTGTGGCCATGCTTAAATCCATTTGCATCCTATTATCCATAACGACTGCCAATGATTATGAGATATGGAAAATGGACTTCAAGACAGGGGAAGATCAAAAGGTGTGTAAGTTGCTGAAATCCATTTATGGATTAAAGCAAGCATCTATATCTTGGAATATCACTTTTGATGAAACAATTAAAACATATGGCTTCGAACAGAATATCGACGAAGCATATATATTTAAATACATGAAAGGAAAAGTGGTGGCTTTCTTAGTTCTTTACATTGATGAAATTTTGCAAATTGGGAACAATGTAGAGACATTGTCAAACAATGTAGAGACAATGGTGAGCTATGTTTTGGGAACCCAAATCCTTAGGGATAGGAAGAATAAGCTCTCGGAACTTTCTCAGGCTAATTATATAGATAAGGTGCTTGAAATATTCTCTATGGAAAATTCCAAGAAAGGTCAGTTACCGACTAGACATGGAATTGCTCTCTGCAAGGAACAATGTCCTAAGACACCTCAGGAGGAAGAGGATATGAGAAAGTATCCCTATGCTTCAGTAGTTGGGAGTCTAATGTATGCTATATTGTGTACTAGGCCTGACATATGTTATGCAGTTGGGATTATAAGTCGTTATCAATCAAATCCTTATTTGGAACACTAGATTGCAGTAAAGCACATTCTCAAGTTTCTTAGGAGAGCAAGAGATTATATGCTTGTATATTCAGGGGTGAGCTAAGCCCCACTAGATACACTGATTCTGATTTCCAATCAGACAAAGACAGTTGAAAGTCGACCTATGGGTCAGTGTTCACTCTTGGTGGAGGAGCTGTTGTCTAGAGAAGCATTAAACAATCTAGCATAGCTGATTCAACCATGGAAGTCGAATACATAGCAGTTTGTGAAGCAGCTAAGGAGGTGGTTTGGTTGAGGAAGTTGTACACTGATCTGGAAGTTGTTCTAGACATGGATAAGCCACTAATTCTGTACTGTGACAACAGTGGAGCAGTAGCTAATTCCAAAGAACTAAGAAGCCATAAGAGAGGAAAGCATATAGAAAGGACATATCATCTAGTGAGAGAGATTGTACACCGAGGTGATGTGACTGTGATGAAGATAACATCGAAACAGAACCTGGCTGACCTGTTTACCATGACACTTCCTGCAAAGTTGTTCATGGATCACATGCACAATATGGGATTAAGGGAGATGCCTCACTTGCTTTGAGGGCAAGTGGGAGATTGTTAGGATTGATGCCCTAAAAGCATGTAAAGACATTTTATTGGTTTTAAATCAAAGTACAAATTTATTATATTTGAATGTTATAATTATTGTTGGAATTAATTATATAGTAATATCTAGAAAATTCCCTATTCATTTATGACAATATGATCTTGTATTAGTACGAGAGAATTAAGATAATATACAATGAATAAAATAGTCAGTAAATATTAAAGTAAGGAATCTTTAATGAATGGTTACTAGTACGGTTTGCTAAGAATACATGAAGCGTGTAATCTAGATTCAGATTATTGATGTGGGTAAACATCTTAGTAAAGGTGTTGTATATAATAGAGATTATATATAACAGACTGATGAGAATTAATTATCTTTATAAACTTGCCTTTTAACGTAAAGATTTAATTCTTATCATAATAGATGATCCTTTGTAGATCAGTCTAAATCCCGAGTATTCATGAACTCCTATTTATGTTTATTGGATCTTTTGATTCATTCATTAAGGTCTCTTAGAATAATGAGGCTAATGACTTTTGTTTTGGAGATTAAATATCATGAATGGTTGGGAACATGAATTACAATAATGGAATCCATGCTTTCCTAACAGATCGAATATTGGTTCCCTTAAGGGTTAATTTTAGACTTGAATAGTTATTGAGCTCAAATCTATGATTAGATTATAGATTAATTATTCGCTAGTGAATTAATGGTACTTAAGGATCAAGAGGTAATTAGAATGGTAAAATGGTTATTTTGACCAGCTCTAATTAACAAACCAATAATGGAGGACAACACTACATATTTTGATTACATTAATGGACTACGAGAAACTCTGTAAATATAATTATATAAATACTTAGAGTGTTGTAAAGAACGCCCTAGACTAATACTTACAAAAATATTCGCATAACATAGCTTATGAAAGAATACCATCCATTATTAAAGTCTCAGGGGGACTTATTTAAAATCATGCAAGTTGGCGCCATAAGTTTAAAATAAAACATAGGTTTTTATGCAAAGTTCAAAGAAAACCAATTAAGTTAAATAACAGAGTCCCACTGATAATTTAGGAAAAAGTCCCTTAAAACAAAACATAATTTAAATGGCGTTCTACGTTGATCGTTTTATCGTCCATAGGATTGCCCCACGCCATACACCCCACGATGAAGAACTCCTCACGTCACCACGCGTGCCATAGAGAAATCCTATTTGCTACCTGGAAGGAAAGTAAGGGGGTGAGCTAAAAGCCCAGTAAGGAAGTACAAGCAAATAAGCAAGTAAGAAAAACAACAAATAACCAAACACTAACGTTCATCTAAAAACATCATGGTACATCATAACATAATCGTAACATTTCATCATATCATAACATAAATGTGACATATCAACATATCATAACATAAATGTGACATATCATCATATCACAATCATACAGCATACATGATGAGCATGGAACGCTAGTTGTCCATGTCACCCTATGAGGTAAACAGGAGATCACTGGTCCTTGAATAACCTCGGCGCGTCCGCCCTAGGAGTCACGTCTCAATGTCCTTGGTAACTCGTTCGATGTATCTGACATCGAAATCTGTTTGATGTATCTAACATCGCATTCTGTTTGATGTATCTAACATCCATACACATATCACATTCAACAGATCACCACATTAAGGCATTCATAATTTCATAACAGTTCATTCATATAACAACCTTACCATTCATAGCATAAAATCATAAAATCTATCTAACTTCCTTACCTCAGGTCCAAGCTAAGAATTTCACAATCTTTCAACGAGCCTATATCATAATCAAAATAACGTTTCTTAGGTTCATAAAATTACTATTTTGCCCTTCCATACAACTCATGTGTGCATGGGCCATGCACTCATGATAACAGTTACACTAAAACATGCAATTATCGCCAAAAGAATAATGCCCGTTCTACCCATTTTACTAACATGATTGCTTTATAAAAATTACATAGTTGAATAATAATCATGATTTTGGATGTAAAAGTTGATTTGCATGTAACATGCATACGTGGGAACGTTGCGTAATAAAGACGTTTTCAAAAACGATAATTCTACATTTCTTGCTTCTATTGTTTGAAAATCAATGGCCATATTACATGCTTTATTTTTCTTAAAATTTCTAAGTTGATTAAATTTCTCAAAACTTTATTTTGTTTTAGCTCAAAATAAAATATGTGACATTTTCATTTAATAAATATTAATTTACCAAGAATTAACCAACAAGCTTGGGTTTAATTAAAATACCTATTTTAACATGTTTCTTTAGAAAAATATATTTTATTATTGTGTTACAAAAATGATGTGAAAAATATATTTTTAAGTGTGGAAAAATACATTTTGATTTAATTTATTTAAGACTTAATTTTTAAGTAGTAAAAACCCATATGTGACAATTTAATAACAATTGTTAACCTTTTTAAAACAAACTTTCAGCCACTATTTATTTTATTCAAAAATCACAAATAAATAGAGTCTAAATATTTTTCTCAATCAAAATAAAGAAAAATCATTATTTATCAAAATATGCATTTCATACCATTAAAATATCATTTTTCAATATTACCATAACTTAGGAAAAATAATTTATTCCAAAAATTAATCAAATTCATTTTTAGTGAAACTTACTTCATATTTTATTACAAAATTCCAGCAACCATTTTTTTATCATTAAAATCACCATATTCAATTTTATAAACTCATTTTTTCTCAAAATTCAATAAAAATTCTGTAGGATATTAATTGAGTAAAATATCATAACATGAGACTTAAAAATCCTCTTTTAATTTCATAAAAATTAACATATTCATCAAGAACATTATTTATGCATGCAACTCATCTTTTTATCAACTTTTACCCAATTATTTGAAGAAAAAAAACAGCAAGCTTATTTCTTTTTAAAACTCAACTTTTGTCTCAAAAATTACATAAAATCATTCATGCCTAAAATCTCATTATGCTCTTATAATATGCATGATTCTACTAACATAATCACATGAATCCTTTTAAAATCATTTGTTGCAATTCCATGAAAACCAACAAAACATTAACAATAAAAATAGCATATAGTAAATTTATAAGCACCATATTCACATATGCCTTATATTAACCTAGCATATTTCTATCATTATTTTCATGCATCTTATAATTTAATCATTCAAAATATAACATGCATCTAACAAGATTTCATGATCAAAATATCAAGATTACCACTTTTTCTCTTACCCATATATCATAGATCCTAAAACATGGATCAAACATATTGTAAATCACACAACATATCAAGAACACCCTTGGGTGAACCTAGGCCGAAATCACCATACAAGTATTCATAGATTATTACAATTTTTTATGCATAGCAAAATCAACATCACAATCCTTAAACACAAATCATACTCTCACAAAATCCAAATCCTATACATCAATCCTACCAAAATCAACCATTAGCACCATTAGCAAAAACCTCATATACAACCCACCAAAAACAATATAAGGCTAAGGAAAAGACCATTACCTCTCTTGATTGTAAAAATCAAGAACACAAAAGATCAATACCCCAAACACCACACCCTTGTTCAAGCCTAGGGTTTTTATGGGAAAGCCACCATGAGGAGAAAGAAGAATCCAAACACACACAAAACATAACACAAATCAATATCATATTATCAAATAAAGAGATTAAACAAAGAGAAAACAAGAAGACATACTCTAGGGGGTTCCTCTTCACTTTCTTCTTCCTTCTTCCTTTCTTTCTTTCTTCCTCTCTCTCTCTCTCTCTCTCTCTCTAGGTCACGGCAGCCACACACACACACACAAGAGCCATGGCTCTTCTCTCCTTTCTTAGCCCCTTTATCACAAATCCTCTCATAAAGTCTCCCCAAACAATATTAAGGTAAGTTTCCATTTCTCTTTTATTTTCTTTGATTTCTCTTTATTTCAAAAAGATACAAAGGGATAAGATATGATCATGCCTATCCCCAAATGATCATGGTCTTCAAGTCTTGATTTTTTTTTACCATCTTAAGGAAATATTCCATTCCCACTAGGTCACACGCCCACTTCCCATTTCCCCTTTCTTTTTTTTTTTTTTTTATAAAATACATTAACCTAAATAAAATCTAAAATAAGGAAACATAAAATGTGTAGAAAATCTACACATGTGCACCATACTACCATGCACTAGCACACACTAAATCACTAGGGTGCATTACTATCTATCATGCACCTTAGTGCATTCCACCATAGCTCACATAATTACCTCATTTGTCACATTTAAATAAAATGTAACACTAATAGTAAAAATAACATGTTACACAATTATTCACTTATTAAATTAATTAACCAAAACATTTCTAACAATTAAATAAAATAACAAACAATCAAATAAAACAAATAAACAATTAAATAAAATAACAACACTTAAATAAAACAATTCATCACACTTAACATTTAAATCAAATAAAGCACAAAATTTAAATAATCTAAAAAAAAAAAAAAAATTGGTGCACTACAAGTGTAATCCAATATTTATAATGAAGTAATCATGGAATCCATAAATAAGATTATTATATTAAAGAGTTTCATTAATAATCTGGTTTAGTGGAGCTTCGTATTATAGGTCCATGGTACCCAAATCACCTCTGTCCTAGACTGTCAAGGGTAAGGATGTCAAAAGAAAAATTTGTAAAGAGAAATGACTAAATTGCAAAGGAATTGATTTACCAAGGCAAGGAAATAATTATGTGATAATTATGGGTGATTGATTAATTGTGAATTAATTAATTATTTAACTATATAGTTTTTATTTTGAAAAACTATAAGTTAAAATTAATATTAATCTTGTTTGGATTAATATGAAGAGAGAGAATAATAAATATCTTATTTAAATATGAATATTTATTTATTTAATTTAAAACTAATATTATTTTGAAATAACTGATATTTATGTTGGGATAAATATATTGTCTTAAAGATTGATTAAACAAACAAATGAGCAAATGTGGGAAACCTTGATTAGGTTGGGCGACACACACTGTGCAACACAGTGTGTAGCGCCTAACTTAGGGATTTTTATCCCTGATATTTGAATTTTGAATTTCAAATAATTTTGTTTAATCAATTATTTAATTATTCTTTTTAAATATGATTTAAATATATAATTAAATGTAAATATCTTATTAGTTTTAATTTGAATTATATTTTTAATAAAATAAATATTATTTAATTAGATTAAATATCTTTATGTAAGTTTGATAGTACGTGACTTTCAGAAGAAGCTTGATTATTATTTTGAGAATAAAAATATAGACTCTCTCTCTCTCTCTCTAAGGCGATAGTTTTCTCAAAATCTGAAAACTATTCAAAAAAAATTCTCTCAGTCAAACCTTTCTGGATCTCACGTGTTGAGTGCATCTAGAAAGTCACATAAATCAACCTTTTGAATCCTACTTGCCCACACACATCCTTGTGTGTTTGAGGATTGGCATGGAAGATCAGGGTGTGAGCTTTCAGATTGCTTGATTGGAAGATCGTTGATTTTATACAAAAAGATTCAAGGACACTTGATAGGCTACAAGAGGTAATCCCTAATCTGTTCTGTATGTGATTTAATATTTATATATGTATATGATCATGGCAGGTATTAATATTTATTAAAATGGGTCTGTATATTCCACTGCTTATCTTTGATTTAATCATTTAATACCAACAACAATAAGCGTGCGGAACGCATGCCATTTGTCTAGGGAAACATGAGAGTGCAATATGCACTTGGTTCGCCTGAATGCCACTTAAATAATCAAAAGTGTAGACTGCACTTGTCTAACTCAATGACAGTTAAATTAGATTATGTGTTTGTTTGAGGAGATTGTTTTGCTAAGCTTGTTATTTATATTTTGTTACTTATTGAATTTGTCGATTTAAGATTTCTTGCTGAGCCTTGGCTCACAGGTGCTATGCGGTGCGGGTAAGGGAAAAGGGAAGCTAGACCGGCCATGAGTAGGAGAGTTTTAGGGGGGGTGTGTACATTTGCATCTACTCGACTGCCATGACTAAGGATTCAAGAGGGACTAGAGTCAAACCTAAATTTTGTCGCTTAGGTCGGTTTATGTTGTAATTACTTTTCGAAGTTGTAAATGCCTTGTAAGTGTTTATTATGGGATTCCATGTATAGACTCAAACTTTTAAATAAAAATCACTATTCCTATGATCAAAAATTTTAAACCCTAATCCATTAATTACCCTTAGTTACACGTTTATATCCAAATGACTTGATTAGCAAGTCCAACACTATTTAAAATACACAGTGTAATGGTCTTGTCTATCTAGAGCATTACAATTATAGGGGTATAGGGTAGGGTATGGGTAGAACTTTTTTTTTATAGGGTACAGTCGTCGTGGAATAAGCATACACTACCCATACCTTACCCGTTGCCATCCCTAAAAGTAATTACAAATTAGAATTAAAAATATAATTATTAAAATATTTTATAAAAAAACCAAGATAATTATACAAATCAAATAAATATATTTTTTTTTATGAAAAAATACATTTAACTTCGGTTATTATGTAATAACCGAAGTTAAAGGGTATCGTTTAACTTCAATTTTTAAATAATAACCAAAGTTAAAGAGTATCCTTTAACTTCGGTTATTACATAATAAACGAAGTCAAAGGGTAACCTTTAACTTGAGTTTTTATATACTTTTAACTTTGCTTGTATTAACTTCGGTTAATATTTCTGCAAGATCCAAAGAATAACAAGCGAAAAAACTGAAGTTAAAGCTTATTTTTGTAGTGGTTCTCCTCCATGGGTTCAACAACCCTCTGTTCTTGAACTTTGGGGTCCAAATCATTGGGCTCCTGTAATGACTCAACTATTTCTAAGACCTTGGACAATTAAAAAATACTAGACATAGCTACTAATTTTGAGAAAACATACATAAGAAATAATCATAACTTTATTAAAACCCTAAAATAAATATTGTATCAATAACATAAAAGTATAAAATAAAATGCGATATGGTATGGGTACCCATTGTTTATAAATCATAAAACATAACTTTAAATACTAATTGCAGAATTACATCAAAACATAATTTAAAAGACATAAAATAAATAGCGTCATCTTTGATCAACACGCAGTTCATTGAATCCATTCATCCTTAACACACAAGCCAAGCTGCCAAGAATCCTTCCGCCTCCATATTTATTTTCCTGCATCATACTAAAAATAAAGGAATGAGCCTAATGCCCAGCAAGAAAAATCTATTAAAAACATACATCACAATTCATAAACATAAGACTATATCATATACTATAAAACATATGACTATCAAAAACATATATCATATAAGACTACAATGGCCATCATACTTCTTGGGGCTCGTTAGCTAAGCAAGTCATATGCCCATAAATTTGTGGGGCTTGCTATCTAAACAAGTCATATGCCCATAAATTATTGGGGCTTGCTAGCTAAACAAGTCATATGCCCAAGGATTATAAAACATATTCTTGGGGCTTGTTATCTAAACAAGTCATGTGCCCATGGACTATAAGACATACTACATAACATATATCATATCATAGCATAAAACATATCATAACATAAACATATAAACACATATATCTAGCCTATTTTCCTTACCAAAAGCCGGGATATTTGGGAACAAGAACAGGATTTAGAACACTCCTATAAACCAACAGTAAAATGGTGAGAATCTAAAGAAAAAGAGATGAAAAAGAATACTAAACCATCCAAGAAGAAACTTACCAAGAAGAACCTTAAGTTTCAAGAACTTAATTACCTAGTCAAGAATCATAAACAAGAGTTAGGATCTGAATAAAGAAACTTAAAGAAAACTTATAGAATCATAAAAAACTGGACTTAAGGAATAGGAATACCTTGAATGACCTTATGGATGGGTCTAAACCTCAATACCAAAATCACACTATTTCTTACGTCCCAAGTGTTTATAAAAGCTTAGAATGATAAAGCTTTAACCAAAATCCCAAGTGTATCTCTCTATAATAACACTAGCACTTTGGAGGCTCTGATCAAATGCTTGAAGAATGAAGAAAATGGCAGAGCACTAGGTCTTTATTTATAGAGTTCAATGAGTGAAACTAACCCCATTTAATTTTAATAAATAAATGATTATAAAATGAAAAATATTTGAATTTTCGTTCAACTGATGCCCCGAACTCGGTCAAAATCGTTCAAAGGCAGGTCTAAGTGGTTAAGGCTATTTTTAAAATTCAAAAATCAAACATTCAAAAATACATATATGGAGCTGATATATCGCCTCCCCCTGTATTCCCGAGGCTTGTTCGATCGTTCGTGCAAAGTCGACGTGTTTTCTATATCTTCCGTAGGCCATATATCGGCCCCTATGCTATGATATATCGGCATACGTGAATATATTAAACACGTACTTGCACTTTTTTAGCATAATTTGAATTGGATATACAGCTTTGACTGAGTCATCATACGATCCTAACAACTACTGGAAGGTTCTAGAGCTTATAGATCTTTCTTTTATTAAAACTATCCATCAAAAATACTTAATTCCTTAATAATCATAATTATGACAAGTGTCACACTCTTATTCGCTCTATCTAAACCATAGGTTATAATAAATATGTATCTATGACAAGCAATATTAATCAAACCTTATGTTATAATTAATATTCTTAAACTATAGGTTAAACTTATAAAATCCATAACTGTTGCTATGAGTTTCCAACTAAGTTCTGACTTCAACCAAAATCCACGGCAACTAACATACTACTAACTAATACTACCTTCTACTACTATCTAGCTAGCTAAGTAAATATTCTGGGGCACTACAGCTCCTCTACTTAAACAGCCTGTACCTCCATCTCCTCGAGAGGAGGTTGCTCGGGGGTTGTTGCCTCAACCACCATTACTGGTTGCTTGAGGGACACATTGTAGCACTACCTGGCCTCCTTCTGGTCCCCACGAACTGTGCCGATTTTCGCCTCCGTAGGGAACTTCATGCACAGGTGGATAATTGAAGTGACCACTCCAAATTCTACAAGAGCTAGACACCCCAAGATGGAATTATATGCTGAGTAACAGTCCAAGACAATGAAGTTGTAGTACTTGAAGGCCTAATGAGGAACTTCTCCAAGAGTCACAGGCAGCTTGATTTGCCACATTGGAATGAGACCTTCACTTGAGAACTTGTACAGAGTCAAAGTGCACGGGGACAGGTCACTCGTGGTTAGTCCAATCTTCTCATAGGCTGACCTAAACAGGATGTTCACAGAACTCCAACTCTCCATCAGGATCTGAGCCACCATCATGTTGGAAATCTGACTCTCGACCACTAAAGTATCATGGTGGGGAAAATGCACCCTCCGAGCATCTTCCTCGGAGAATGTGATGACTTGGTCAGTTATCCTAGGCATCTATGTTGGAAGTTGAGTTAATGTCAGTATCTTGTCCTTGTGATTCAGGTCCCGCACATATATGTCTGTGTACCTCAGGAGGTGCCCCCCAAGTGGGGTCCACTCTCCTAGTCATTGGGGGAGGCCCATGGACTACTTGTTGTTGTGGAGTTGCGGGTGCTGTGCTTGGAGCCTGGGGAGTTGCGTGTTGTGGAGGAACTCATGCGGCTGGAGCCTGGGCCGGGTGTGCCCTTCCCCAAGCATACTGATGAAAATGCCCTAGCTTGATGAGATTCTCAATCTCATCCTTGAGTTATCGGCACTCGTTGGTGTAGTACCCCACATCATTATAGAACCAATAAAATTTGTTGGTATCTTTCATCTCTCTATCCCTCCGGATGGGCTTTGATTTCTTGTAGTGGATGTATTGTTCCGTGGCCAAGGAGATGTTCTCCCGAGATTCCACTAGGTTCATATACTCAGAGTACTGCGAGACATACTTCTCCTCAGGGTTGCTTCTTGTCCTACCGAAGCTGGGTGTAGTTGACTGGGCTGAAGCCACAGTTCCAACATTGAACATAGGTTGAAAAGCATTGTACCTAGTGGGCGCTACTCTACATCCCGTTGGAACAACACTGAAGCCAACAAGAGGCTTGGCACTAAAGCCAACTTACTGGAAAACTGGGTTGAACTGCAGGGTGCTCACCACACTCTGTTGGACATGAGTGTAAGATGGCTATTGGGTCCCCAGAGCCACGGGGCTCGGAGTCAACAGAGCAGGGAAAGCAACGGGTTAGCCAAACACTCTGATTTGGGCATCTTCCCAGTTTATATTTTCTTGTGATCAGCGAATGAAGTTGTCAAGCCTGCAACATCCCCTCAGCTAAAGGTCATCCCACAAAGGAAACCCTGTACGGATGCCTACCTGTAAGGCCATGAACTGTTGGTCATTGTCTACCCCCTTGGGCTTAGTGGCTTCCTCCTTGAAGCACTTAATGTATACATTGAGGGTTTCGAGGGGCCCTTGCTTTATGTTGGCCAAGGCGTTGACCTCAAAGCTCACCTTCCTAGTCACTACAAATTTTCTTCAGAATGAGGACAAGAGCTAGTGCCAGGAATGAATGGACCCCAGTTTGTGCTTCTTGAACAACTCATCCACCAGTCCCGTCAAGGTCAACGAGAAGACGTGGCACTTCGCGTCCTCGGAGACACGATGCACCGACATCAATCAGTTGAACTTTGATAGATGGTCAGTGGGATCTTTGCTGCCATCATAAGATGTGATGACTGACATCTTGAAGCCTTGTGGTAATGGGGCTTCCACAATGTGGGGAGAACACGGCTCCCCATTTTCATTCTCTGAGTCATAGCATGGCCTTGTCTTCGGACCATCCTGATCATAATCTTTTTTAAGCTCTTCAATTCTGCACGGAGAAGGTCGCGATCTTGACTGGCATTTTTTGCCAGGTCTTCTCACTTCCGAGCATTAAGATTGTCCTGGAGATCTGGCTGATATTTCCTCATGGGGTTGCCCCTGGGAGATGATATACACCTATGAGCATTTAAGTCATCTCGTAGATATGGTTGGCCTTGGTGGCAACATTTGTCCTTGGGATATCCCACTTCGATTTCCCCTTTCAGATTTGATGTTTTCATTATTAACCAAGATGTTGAGGCCTTGATCTCGGTTAACGGAGACATTCCTCCAGCTGGCTCATTGGCCGAGGGTTCTGCAAGGCTAGCGTGGTGTTGGGGGGATACCCCCTCCAGGCCTAGCATCGTCCATCTCGATGCGCCTAGGCTGAATGCCTTCAGCTCCACGGGCACTGGCAGCCTGGCGATGTCCTCAGGCACCTTGCTCTTTACTCTTACTTGCTGGCCTAGGGGTCTTGTTGTGTTTGTGAGCTCAACGAGACTTCTTTTGCCCCAGAGCAGAGTTGTCATCAATTTTCCCTTGCCACGCTCATGTTTTGCAGGTGGGGCTCCATCTCCAGCATGGTGCGTAGGCGGCACACTAGCTAACAGATCTTATGCCACATAAGTAGGGTGCTCGGGAGGTAGACTTGTTGCGTTAACAGATGGCACTCCAGCTGGGTGCACAGGTAGCACACCAACTGGCTACATAGATGATACATCGCCACGTGGGTCCACTTGCAACCCTTGGGCTGCCAGAGTGGCCCTCATGGCGTTAACCATTTTATGTAGGACGACAATATTTCCGCCATGGGCATTGATTTTTTGCTGCTCAGTAGCAACCTGGTCGTGAAAAGCCACCACTTCTGGTGGGTCCTCTGCGTCCATAGGCTGAGGATAATCCTCCTCGTAATATTTGTCATTTCCACCGTCGTCTACGCCATCGTGATGGACATATTCATTGTAATCCTCCTATACTCAAGAATACTCAAGAAAATGAAGTTTAGAAAGAGTTTGACGTATTTTAGAAGTCCTTATACTCAAGGTTTGAGACTGGAGCGGAAAAAATTGAAGAAAAATGAAGAGAATAGAAAATGGCCTTATGGTCGTAGTGAATAGCTATCTCAGGTCATGGTTTCCCATGCAGTGTCTCACGGCTGTGGCGAGGAATGTTAATGGTCACGGCCTAAGCCTGTATGTTTGCCTATCGTTTGCTATGGTCGCGAAAGTGCACATTTATGGTTGCAGCCTGTGATGTTTTTTTAACCTTAACCTTAAATTTTAATTTTTATTTGTAATTTCAGGGGGACTATAAAAAGGTTTAGGGCTAATTTTTAGAATAACTTTTGATTACGCATTTTGGAGATCAGAACTGTAGAAGAGAAGAGAAGGCATCATTATTTTCTACATTCAGTCTAGTTTTCTTCTTTTCTCTTGATTTTCTTTATTTTCAATATATGATCATGGTTGTAATTATGGAGTAGTTCAAAACTCAAGACATGAAATCTTGAATGCAATGATGAACTTTATTCCTTCTGTTTCCTTATATTAAATTGCTTCTATTCTTCTAATTGAATGCTATGAATTTTGTTATATCTTCTTATGTGGCCAATTAATGAAGGTCTTGCATTGTTCTATTATCATCTTAGTATTTCTATTCACCTAATAGTCTAGTGTTCTAAGTAGAGTGATAAATTGTAATTAAGTATTATGATGAATATTTGATTGTGATGGAGAATAGAACCTAGGTTAAATAAATTGTATGCTTATTGAATTTGTTGCCTAGATTAATTTATTTCCACTAAATGTAATGTTTTTCCTGAGTTAAATAGATCGCATGCTTAATGATTTTTTTTCTTGGTAAAAATAATTAATTAATGAGCGCTTAAATTTATTTAATTGTGATAGGGTATTTGGGATAATTAATTGCTTAAGTGTTATCTATGGGGTTAATAGTTTAATTGGGAATAGGGAATAATGTTTGCCTTAAAATTGTAGTAATCAATAGTTCTTTGCTTGTTATTTTATTTTATGTTATTGAATTTTGAAAGCAAAATCCTATTTTTAATTCTTGTTTCTATTTTGCATAATAAATTGATCAATAGTCCTTGTGGGTTCGACCTGTATTTACCGTTATACTAAATAATTAAGGTGTTGCATTAATCTATTATCACCTTAGGATTGCTATTCACCTAATATTCTAGGGTTCTAAGTAGAGTGATAAATTGTAATTAATTATTGAGACGAGTATTTTGATTGTGATGGAAAATAAAACTTAGGTTAAATGAATTGCATACTATTGAATTTGTTGCCTAGATTAACTTGTTTCCACTGAATGTAATGATTTTCCTAAGTTAAATATATCGCATGCTTAATGAGTATTTTTCTTGGTAAAAATATTTAATTAATGAGCGCTTAGATTAATTAATTGTGATAGGGTATTTAGGATAATTAACTGCTTAAGTTATCTGCAGGGTTAATAGTTTAATTGGGAATAGGGAATAATGTTTGCCATAAAATTGTAGTAATCAATTGTTCTTTGCTTGTTATTTTATTTTATGTTATTGAATTTTGAAAGGAAATACCATTTTTAATTCTTGTTTCTGTTTTGGATAATAAATTGATCAATAGTCATTGTGGGTTTGACATTTATTTACTGTTATACTAAATAATTTGTAATATTAAAAATTAAATCTTTAGTAAACTTGACACGACATACGGCACACATCAAATTTTTTGGAGCCATTGTCGGGGACTATTGTAAGCCTTTTTATTATTCAAATTAATTAGTTATTTACTAACTAGTTCATTACCTTGGCAATTTCAAGAGTATATGTCTGGCAACGATACTCAAGACAGACTACAAGAAATATTATTGATAATCCACTCTTTCAACCGTCAACAAGGAAAGTTAATCCTGTACAAGTGTCATTACCATCTCATGATGATTCTGACACAGATTCATCAATTAACTCTCAGATGGCTCTTGATAGGACGTTGAAAAAGTTGGCAGCACTGAATCTAGACCATCAGCCATTATGTATACAGTATCTGACTCATACATTTATTACCATCTTTCCATGGGAAACCAAGAGAGAACTTGAACAAGCATCCGACAGAGTTTCATTTTGTATGTTCTAGTATGAAACCAACTGTAGTGTAATGCCCTAGATAGCCAAGACCGTTACATTGTGTATTTATAAAGGTGCAGGACTTGCCAATCAAGTCATTTAGTTAAAAACGTGTTTGTTAAAATCATTAATGTGATAAGGTTAAAAGGGTTTGGTCTCAAAAGATACTTTTCATAAAACTAAACAATTTTACACATGGGATCCCAAAAGGAACAGTGTTTAAAAGTCAGTTTACAGCATTTCCAGAGCACAAACAACCACTAGCCATTCTAAAGGCAAAACAGTTGTTTATGGTTCTCCTGTCCTTGTCTCCCCTCAACCGTGGCGGCTGAGCAGCTGTTCATGTACATTCTGCTCCCAGAGCTCTCCGAGTCAGGGCTGGTCAAGCTTGCCCTTGCCTTTACATGCACCATGAAGCACCCGTGAGCCAAGGCCTAGCAAGAAAACATCACATTATATAACAAACAATAATAACAATTTAATAACCCCTTTAAGCATGATCATGTACTTAACATTCCACACTAATCACATAGCACGTAGATACAACCAATGATTCAACCAATTAACACTCAGCTATCCAGCATGACAAATCCACCAACCAATAATAACAATCAAGTCATATGATAATCAGGGTCGACACCTTAGGTCGCACCCTCTGTTTACCCCACTGACTCCGGCACGCTTAAACCGAGCTCAGTGCATAATAAGCTGTCCTCAGCTACCAGTGGCCGAGTCGTGCCTTGTGCGCTGATGTAAACTCCGGCACTCTTAGGCCGTTTATCTATTGTTTACGTGGCATAAAACCATCCTCTATAAGACATACAAAATAGGGAACCCTTAGTCTCATTATAAATCCAAAACCGGGTGCAGTTTTCTTAACTTTAATTTCCAAACGCTCCGATTACGAGAAATGCCCCTTGAGCACGATCCGTCTCCCAAGCCCTAACTTTTACCTAGTCACAACCAAGATAAGGGATTCCAGTAATATTCGAATAAAGATTTCTGGGTAAATATCTAGCGTCCGAGACATCTAATTCCACCAAGCACGGTGGTGGAATCGATCCCGAGCACCCTAGGTTAGGTTCATGCGCTTAAAACCTCCAAATAACCAAAAATGCGCTTAAGGGCCGCGGCCCTAAAAACTTGTGCCACAGCCCACCCCCTACAACAGAGGCTAGGACTCTCTGATCACAAACACGCGCCGCAGCCCTGCCCTGTGGTGACGCGGTGCTTCCCTACCGCAGAACCTCCATGGCTCTTCTTTGCTCCGCAGGGCCGCGACACTCTAGAACAGAGCCACGGCCCAGCCCCTCGTGCCCAGAAAATCCACCATTTTTAACATCCCAACCTTGCTCAAAACCACCCAAAACCATCCTAATTCTGAAACCCATTGATCACAAAACTTCTAACATGATTCCAGCAACATAATCCAGCAAAGACCTAGCTTAGAAACACATCAAAATCCCATTTCAATTTCTGAAACCCAAAAGCTCAAGAACACAAAAACCAGTCATGAAAACACTAGAATTCAAACATTAGATCACAAATTCGAGCTTACCTTCACTATAGAACCACTTCCCTAAGCAAATTATGAGCTAACTCCCAAGCTTTCTGCCTTAATTCAACTTTGAAATTAAGAACCTAAAACTCTTAGAATTCAACCCCAAAATCTCATAAACAACAAATCAAAATGTAATTCAATGCTTACCTTAGTTTCTAGTTTGATTCCCTAGCTTCTACTGAGTTAATCCTCCAGATCCTCAGCTCAAACCTCTGAATTCCCAGCCAAATCCCCCTTAATTTTCAGTGATTTTCCTTGAGGAGAAGAAGAAATAAGGAGAGAAAGAGGAAAGGGTCGGTTCCTTATGTTTCCACTATTTTCTAAGTTTTATCTATCTACCCTTAAGCAATTAAATCAATCCCGAGGCTCGGGGTACCGAAAACGTCCTCGAGGGCAAAATGGTAAAATTCCCCAACATTCCCGCCTAAGCTTCCTAACCTCAAATATATCTCTGATTATTTATTTCCATAACTCTATAACCCAAATAATCATCTAATACTCGAAATACCCCTTAACTTGCCCTAAGTCAAGTATTAGATCCTGTTGTGACTTTCCTGCTAATTAGCTCCCTAGGATCGCCTCAAGTCGCATGCTGCAGATTTACTCACATAATAATGTGGTCCGCATAATTATAACATATAATCACATTTACGCCCTCAACAGGCTATAATTACAAGTATACCCCTTTAAGCTAAACGGGGACTACATGCATACTAATACTCGTAGACATGCATTTCATATACATACATATAACCATTCAAGCATGCTTATCACATAATCATGCATTAAACTAATAAATTCACAAATAAACCAATTATGCCCTCCCGACACACTAATCAAGGCTCTTAAGCCATATTAGTGATGTTGGGTTGTTACAACTATCCCCTCCTATTGAGAATTTTGTCCTCGAAATTTACCTGAATAGCTCGGGATACTGATCTCGCATCACCGTCTCAAGCTCCCAGGTCGCCTCCTGGACCTTGTTATTTCTCCACAATACTTTAACTAAAAGAATTGTCTTATTCCATAGAACTTTGTCCTTCCGATCTAAAATTTGAACCGGTCGCTCCTCATAGGACAAGTATGTCTGTAATTCCAAATCCTCATACTTAAGCATATGCGTCGTATCCAAAACATACTTCCGCAACATAGAAACATGGAACAAATCACGTACTCCCGACAATGACGGTGGCAAGGCCAACCTGTAAGCCACCTGTCCAATCCTTTGTTGAATCTCAAAAGGTCCAACAAACCAAGGGCTCAGCTTGCCCTTTACTCCAAATCTCCTCACCCCTCGCAGTGGCAAAACTCGTAGAAGCACGTGGTCCCCAACCTAGAACACCACATCTCTACGCTTAGAAGTAGTGTAGCTTTTCTGTCTACTCTGCGAAGCAAGCATTCTAACTCGGATCTTGTCGATAGCTTCATTGTCTTCTGAACCATGTCTGGCCGCAAGTATTTCCTCTCACCCATCCCATCCCAATGAATGGGCGATCTACATTTTCTCCCATATAACATCTCATAAGGAGCCATTCCAATCGGGGACTGATAACTGTTGTTATACGAAAATTCAATCTACGTAAGATACTTACCCCAAGATCCCTTGAAGTCAATCACACATGCCCTAAGCATATCCTCAAACACCTAAATCATCCTCTTAGACTGTCTATCAGTCTGAGGATGAAAGGCTATGCTAAACTTTGACTAAGTCCCCGTGGCTCTCTACAGAGCTCCCCAGAACTTAGAGGTAAAGATAGGGTCTCGACTAGATACAATAGACTTAGGAACCCCATGGAGATAAACTATCTCCCTCACATACAACTCAACGTACTGCTCCACTGTGTAAGTCGACTTCACTGACAGAAAATGGGCTGACTTGGTGTATCTGTCCACTATCACCCACACTGAGTCATGAAGTCCCACTGTCCTAGGTAGACCTCCCACAAAATCCATGGTAATGTCCTCCCACTTCCACTCTGGGATACCCAAAGGCTGAAGCAATCCCGCTGGTCGCTAATGCTCAGCCTTCACTTGCTGACATGTCAAACATCTGGACACATACTCCACCACATCCTTCTTCATCCCGAGCCACCAATATACATCTTCGTGGTACCCGGATGAAGCGAGTATGGCGTAGTGTGAGACTCATCCAGTATCTCTTGTCTGATCCCTACATCTGTCGGAACACAAATCCACCCCTGATATCGAAGCATACCAGTCTCAGAAATAGAATAATCCTTAGCTATCCCCGCTAAGACATTATGTTGAACTTCTTGTAGTTGTGCATCTACCAATTGACGTTCCTTGATCCAAACCAGCAGGGTCAATTGCAAAGTAATATTAGCCAATCGGCCCACCACCAGCTCTATCCTTGCCCTGGCCATCTCATCTGCTAACTCTCTAGAGATCTGAACATAACTAAATAACTACCCCGAGCCCTTCCAGCTCAATGCATCTGCCACAACATTGGCTTTCCCTGGGTGGTAAAGGATAGCACAATCATAATCCTTAACCAACTCCAACCAATGCCTCTATCTCATGTTCAGATCCTTCTGGGTGAAGAAATACTTCAAACTCTTATGATCAATGTATATCTCGCACTTCTCCCCATACAGATAATGTTGTCACACCTTCAATGCGAAAACCACGGTCGCCAGTTCTAGATCATGGGTAGGATATTGCTATTCATACTCCTTCATCTGTCGTGATGCATAAGCTATAACTTTCTCATTCTGCATCAACACACAGCCTAAACCCATCCTCGAAGCATCACAGTATACCACAAACTTTCCTTCCTCCGAAGGAAGACTCAGTATAGGTGCAGTAATAAGTCTTCATTTTAATTCTTGGAAACTGTCCTCACACTTCTCCGACCAAACTAACTTCTGGTTCTTCTGTGTAAACTCTGGCATTGGTGAAGCAATCTTCGAGAATCCTTCTACAACCCACCTGTAATAACCTGCTAACCCGAGGAAATTCCGCACCTCTGAGGCGTTCCTTGGCCTCGACCAATCTCTCACTGCCTCCACCTTGGACGGGTCTACCTTAATCCCCTCTGCGCCAACTATGTGCCCAAGAAAAGTCACCTCTGGCAACCAGAACTCACATTTCTTAAACTTGGCATATAACGGATGCTCCCATAACCTCTGTAAGACCTGTCGAAGATGTCGCTCGTGCTCTACCTCTGAACTGGAGTACACTAAAATGTCGTCGATGAAGACAATGACGAACTGATCCAAGAAGTCCTTGAACACCCTGTTCATCAGATCCATGAAAGCTGCTCGGGCATTGGTCAAACCAAAAGGCATGACCAAGAACTCATAGTGCCCATACCGTGTTCGAAAGGTCGTCTTCAGTATGTCCTCGTCCTTGAACCTCAGCTGGTGATAATCGGATCGAAGATCAATCTTTGTGAACAACGTCTTTCCCTGCAGCAGGTCGAACAAGTCATCGATCCTTGGTAGAGGGTACTTATTCTTAATGGTCAACTTGTTTAATTCCCTGTAGTCTATGCACATTCTCAGAGTCCCGTCCTTCTTCTTAACAAACAAAACTGGAGCGCCCCATGGAGAGTAGCTAGGCCTGATGAATCCCAAATCCAGAAGTTCCTGTAGCTGTATCTACAACTCCTTCAACTCTGCTGGTGCCATCCTATGTGATGCCCTTGATATTGGTTCTGTCCCCGGTGCTAACTCGATAAAAAAACTGAATTTCCCTGCGTGGCGGCAACCCTGGTAGCTCCTCAGGAAATACATCCAAAAACTCACAAACCACCTTGGTCTCTCCCGACCCCACTGGAAAAACCTTGGTAGTGTCCACCACACTAGCCAGAAAACGTATACATCCACCCTGTAACAAGTCTTTGGCTCTCAATGCTGATATCATGGGTACACGGGGTCCACATACTGCACCCACGAAGATAAAAGGATCCTCGCCCTCAGGCTCAAAAGTCACCATCTTCTTCCTGCAATCAATAGTAGCCCCATACCTGACCAACCAATCCATCCCTTAGATCATGTCAAAATCCTCCATATCTAGCTCAATCAAGTCAACTGAAAGCTCCCTACTATCAACCATCACTGGCAGTGCCCTAATCCACCTCCTACAAACTACCAGTTCCCCAGTAGGCAATAAAGTCCCAAACACCGCAGTCCAATACTCACTAGCTCTACACAATCTATCAATCACTTTACTAGAAACAAAGGAATGTGTAGCACCAGAGTCAATCAATACAGTAAAAGGAGAGCCAACGCTAGAAAGCTGACCTGTCACTACCGAGGACTAGCCTCAGCCTCTGCCTGTGTCAAGGTGAACACTCGAGCTGGAGTCAAGCTGTCCACCTTTCCTGCTTCCCATTTCTTCACTGTTGGGAAGTCCTTCTTGAGGTGCCCCATCGTTCAACACACATAGCAAGCCTTGGCTCGACATTCGCCCTGATGGCGTCTTCTACACCTTGGGCACTCTGGATAACTCCTCCATGGCTCGCTGCCACCCTGACCACCCTGACCCCTCCTATCAGGACCAGCAGCGGTCGAGGTGTCAGGAGTCTTTCTCTTGAAATCACTAGGGCATCCGCCCCTACCTGACCTAGAATAAGGAGGCACCACTCTGCAACTCTTGTGCCTCACTGCACTTTCCTTCCAAATCTTGTTCTCCGCTTCCTCGGTGGTAAAAGCCTTCTCAACGACCTGGGCATAAGTTGTTCCCCCATGTACCGTTGTGATCCTAACATCTCAGGCTATCATAGCATTAAGCCCCCTTATGAATCTGTCTTGCCTAGTAGCATCAGTAGGCACAAGATCTGGTGCAAATTTCTCAAGTCTATCAAATTTTAGGGCATACTCTATAACAGTCATGTTGTCCTGCACCAAGCTCACAAACTCATTAACCTTTGTCGCCCGGATGGCAACATTGTAGTATTTCTGACTGAACAAATCTTTAAATCCTTCCTAACTCAAAGCAGTGACATCCTTGGTCTGTGATGCCACTTCCCACCAGATGCAGGCATCCTTTCTCAACATATATGTGGCACAGGCCACTCTGTCATGTCCCTCTATCCTCATGAAGTCTAAGATAGTAGTAATCATAGTCATCCACTGTTCGACCTTCAGTGGATCCGGTCCTCCCTCAAAAGTTAGGGGATGTTATTTCTGGAACCGCTCATACAATGGCTCCCTTCTATTCCCAACCTCTACTGGCTGAATAACACTATAGGTGAAACAATAGGTTCAGCACTCCCTGCTGGAGCCTGCAGTCGCAGAAGACGAATCTATTCATCTTAGCTCTGAAGTTGCGCTTGCATCTCTACCATGATCTGCTGCTACTTCTCAGGAGCTGGCGAAGGAATCCGGCCCTAATCATCACCTCCGGTCCCAGACCTAGTGCTGGCTAGTCGCGTAGATTTTCTTGGACGCATAGCTATCCAAGTCAATCTGTAATCAACGACTCGACAATCAGACCATGATGACAGGGTAAAAGCTTCTCCAAAATCCACCAAAGGAACATAACCAATCACAACAATCAAAATATTGGCATTTATTCACATGCACCGGCATTGCTAATAAGCATGCCCCAACATTTCCACACAACAGCTAAGATATAAACATCCATCCATACACAATATGCAGTTAATCGTTCAAATATTTTCACACAGCAGTCAAGTGCCAAGCCCTATCAGTATCTCATGCATCCTATTAATCCAATAAATAACTACATTCATAATTCATTCCAGGCATACAAGCATATAAGCACATGTACACATTACCAAACCTTGAATCGAGCTTGTCTTTAGCAGCGAACATACATGTCCAGCCAGTCTTCAGGAACCCTTAAACCTAGGACGCTCTGATACCAAGTTGTAACGCCCTAGATAGCCAAGACTATTACACTGTGTATTTATAAAGGTGTAGGACTTGCTAATCAAGTCATTTAGTTAAAAACATGTTTGTTAAAATCATTAATACGCTAGGGTTAAAAGGTTTTGGTCTCAAAAGGAACAGCGTTTAAAAGTCAGTTTACAGAATTTCTAGAGCTCAAACAACCACTAGCCATTCTAAAGGCAAAAAAAACGTGTATGGTTCTCCTGTCCCTGTCACCCCTCAACTGTGGCGGCTGAACAACTGTTCATGTACATTCTGCTCCCAAAGCTCTCCGAGTCAGGGCTGGTCAAGCATGCCCTTGCCTTTACCAGCAAGAAAACATCATATTATATAAAAAACAATAATAACAATTTAATAACCCCTTTAAGCATGATCATGTACTTAACATTCCACACTAATCACATAGCACGTAGATACAAAATGATTCAACAAACTAACAGTCAGTTATCTAGCATGACAAATCCACCAACCAATAATAACAATCAAGTCATATGATAATCAGGGTCGACACCTTAGGTCGTACCCTCTGTTTACCCCACTGACTCCGGCCTGCTTAAACCGAGCTCAGTGCATAATAAGCTGTCCTCAGCTACCAGTGGTCGAACCACGCCCTGTGCACTAATGTAAACTCCGGCACTCTTAGGTTGTTTGTCTACTATTTACATGGCATAATACCATCCTCTATAAGGCATATAAAACATGGAACCTTTAGTCCCATTATAAATCCACAACCAGGTGCATTTTTCTTACCTTTAATTTCCAAACGCTCCGATTACGAGAAATGTCTCTTGAGCACGATCCGTCTCTCGGGCCCTAGCTTTTACCTAGCCACAACCAAGATAAGGGATTCCATTAATATTCGAATAAAGGTTTATGGGTAAAGTTCTAGCTTTCGGGACATCGAATTCCACCAAGCACTGTGGTGGAATCGATCCCTGTGACAGTCATAATCCTGTGATCCGTAAGGGGAAAGACCGGGTAAGTTGTGCAATCCCACACTGCCTGGGGAAGGTCAAGTGTGACGATTGTAAGACTGTGTAGGTATGGGACTACACAGTTGAAGAAGGCTTAAATGGATTGATGGGTACTACCTATATCAACAAGATGCATCTTCTTTTCGGTAGCCCATCACTTGAGAACGCCAATGTTAAGCGTGCTTGACCTGGGGTAATCTAGGGATGGGTGACCTCCTGGGAAGTTTTCCTAGGAAGCATGTGAGTAAGGACAAAGCATGCTGAAAAGACTCGTGTTGGTTTGTAGGGCCAGTCGTCATTCCAGAAAGTAGCCATAGTGACGTGGGGTGTCACAAATGGTATCAGAGCCTTGAATCAGCCGGAAGTGTGGCCGACGAGGACGTCGGGCCCGTAAGGGGGGTGATTGTGACAGTCATAATCCCGTGATCCGTAAGGGGAAAGACCGGGTAAGCTGTGCAATCCCACACCGCCTGGGGAAGGTCAAGTATGATGATTCTAAGACTGTGTACGTATGGGACTACACAGTTGAAGAGGGCTTAAATGGATTGATGGGTACTACCTATATCAACAAGATGCATCTTGTTTTCGATAGCCCATCACTTGAGAACTCCAAAGTTAAGCGTGCTTGACCTGGGGTAACCTAGGGATGGGTGACCTCCTGGGAAGATTTCCTAGGAAGAATGTGAGTGAGGACAAAGCATGCTGAAAAGACTCGTGTTGGTTTGTAGGGCCAGTTGTCATTCCAGAAAGCAGCCATAGTGACGTGGGGCATCACAATAATACCCCAATGTTAAATAAAGTCCTTTAAAGTCTAGCAAGGGCAAAATTGTCCTTTTTCCTCTATTCCCGTTAATCATGATTCATGCCCTCCAATTCCTGTTATTCTCAATATTCTCAAATACCAATAAATAATATCCCATTACCCTTTAATTCCCGGCAATGTTCTAATCCTCAATTCACCCCGAGACTCACCTCGAGCCTCGAAATTAACCCCATTATGACCAGATCAAAAACTTGCATTCCATGATCGTCTCATGCCGAATGGCTCCAAAAAATCCACATATAATGTGGTATGATTTGTAATTCACCCACATGCATGAAAATACACAATCACGCCATCAACGGGTCAAATTACCAAAATGCCCTTATAATAAAATGTGGACCCATATGCATGCATTTATCATCATATAATAATATAATTCACATAAACATGCATATAATCATTTAATTAATATAATAAATAAATTATGGCCCTCCCAGCCTCCTAATCAAGGTCCTAAACCTTATTAGGGATTTTAGGGCATTACAAGGGTGTAGTATGAGACTCATCTAAAATCTCTCGCCTGATACCGAAATCCATCGGAACATAAATCTGACCCTTATACCTCAGTAAACCTACCTCCAAAATAGAAAAGTCCTTAGTCGCTCTGGCTAAGACATCCTCTGTGTGCTTCCTCAACTGTGGATCCTCCTTCTGTTCTTCCTCTATCCTCTCAAGGAGCGTAGCGTGAAGTGTGATATTGGCTAGCTTACCAACTACCAATTAAATTCCTACTCTGGTCATCTCTTCAGCTAACCTCTCTGATATCTGCCTCGAACAGAATAACTTCCCTGGGCCCTTCCAACTCCTTGCGTCGACACCACATTGGCTTTCCCAGGATGGTATAAAATGTCACAGTCATAATCCTTTACCAATTACAACCAATACCTCTGTCACATATTCAAATCCTTTTGAGTAAAGAAATACTTCAAACTTTTATGGTCGGTGTATATTTTGCACTTCTCGCCATACAAATAATGCATCCAAACCTTTAGTGCAAATACCACCGCTGCCAATTCCAAATCATGTGTGGGATACCTCTGCTCATACTCCTTCATTTGTCTCGATGCGTAGGCTATCTCCTTTCTATCTTGCATCAAAACACACCCCAAACTCTGCCCCAAAGTGTCGCAGTAGACTGCAAACTTCTCATTGTCTGACGACAAACTCAATACTGGAGTGGTGATCAGTTGTCGCTTCAAATCCTTGAAACTATTCTCACATCTATTTGTCCAGACATACTTTGTCTTCTTATGTGTCAGCTCAATCAACGGTGTGGCTATTCTGGAGAATCCCTCAACAAACCGCCGACGGTAACCTACCAATCCCAAGAAACTCCTAACCTCTGGTACGTTGCTTGGCTTGGGGGAATCTCTTACTGACTCAATCTTGCTTGGGTCCACCAAAATCCCTTCCTTACTCACAATGTGGCCTAGAAATGTTACCTGGGGAAACCAAAACTCATATTAGCTGAACTTAGCGTATAATCTATGCTCTCTCAAGTGTTGTAATACCAAGCGAAGATGTTTCTTGTGCTTTGTCTCTGACTGGGAGTACAATAATATATCATCGATGAATAAGATCATAAACTTGTCCAAATAATCCCTGAAGACCATATTCATCAAGTCCATAAAGGATGCTAGGGAGTTGGTTAATCCAAAGGACATGACTAGGAAAGGGGTACTTGTTCTTGATGGTCCTTGGTATGTCCTCCTCTTTAATCCTTAACTGGTGGTAGCTAGACCGAAGGTCGATCTTAGAGAACACCGTCTTCCCTTGTAGCTGGTCAAACAAGTCGTTGATCCTGGGCAGTGGGTACTTGTTCTTGATGGTCAACTTATTCAGCTCTCGGTAGTCAATTCACATCCTTAAGGATCCATCCTTCTTCTTGACGAGCAACACTGGAGCACCCTATGGTGAAAAGCCGAGTCTGGTGAATCCTAAATCCAATAAATCCTGCAATTGAATCTTTAGTTCCTTCAACTCTACTGGAGCCATTCTATAAGGTGTCCTAGATACTGGCTCCGCCCCTGGTGCCAACTCTATGAAAAACTCAATCTCTCTTTGTTGTGGCAACCCTGGCAAGTCTGCTTGAAACACATCAAGAAACTCATATATCAATCTAGTCTCATTCGGTCCAACCGAAATAATCCTAGAAGTATCCACTATGTTTACTAGAATCTTATGCAACCTTCTTGCATTAAGTCTCTAGCCTTCAATGTCGAGATCAAAGGTATTCGTGGCCCACTCACTGTTCCCACAAATACAAAGGGTACTTCTCCTTCCGGTTCAAAGGTCACCATTCTTCGCTTGCAGTCTATCGTTGCCCCATACCTTGATAACCAATCCATCCCCAGAATCATATCAAAGTCATCCATTGCTAATTCAATCAGGTCCACAGACAACTCCCTACTTTCTATCTCTACTGGAAATGCTCTAACCCATCTCTTAGAGACTACCAGTTCCCCAGTTGGAAACAAAGTCCTGAATCCCCTAGCATACATATCAAAAGGCCTACACAAATGGTCTATCACTCTAGCAAATACAAATGAATGAGTAGCTCCTGAATCAATCAATGCAGTAAATGAAGAACCGACACTAGAAATCTGACCTGTCACGACCGAGGGGCTAGCCTCGGACTTAGTCTGGGTCAAGGTGAATACTGTGGATGGAGTGAGCCTATCACTCTTCTTTGCCTCTTCTTTTATAGCTTGTGGGCAGTCCTTCCTCAGATGACTAATACTCCCAAGAGTAAAGCAGGCTCTAACTCTACACTCTCCCTGATGTCATCGCCTACACCGGGGACACTCTGGGAAACTCCTCCAGTTATCTCCCCTTCCCTGACGGCCACTAAAAGCACCTCGTGCCCTCCTATCTAAATCAGGAGGAACAAAAGAATCTGGGGCCTTTCTCTTCTGCTCACTGGGGCCACTACCCCGGCTAGAACCAACAAAAGGAGGCACCGTCTGTAACACCCTACTTCCTTAGAGCCGTTACTAAGTGAGTTAAAAACGTGCTCTCAACTCGATAATCGAGGTTTTAAGTCAAACAGTGTAATTAAGCCATAAGCAAAGGAAAGACTTGAGAAAAAGTAATTTCAATAGAAAATTATAAAATTTTTACACTTGGGATTCCAAAATAAAGTTTTGAAATATTTACAACATATAAACTGAACCAAGTCAGCTAGACGACAAAATCTAGGTTTATTTACAAGCATCTCCCAAAATCCTCTGGCTGTGGCAACCAGGCTGGCCAAACATGTACACGCCGCCTCACACCTGCTGTACTCATGGTTGGTTGATCTTCTCTCTCTTTACCCTTACCTGCACCACAGAGCATCTGTGAGCCGAAGCCCAGCAAGAGAACGCACAAACATATAACATATGCAACACATATATCAAGCATATAAAAAGGCCACCAATGGCTAAACACATACGGCCTAGCCGTCCAAGGCGTTTACCAAGCCCTGGGTTCGCGAACCACGCCGTGAGGATATCCCAGGTATCCTTCTAGGGACTCGCCCTGACAACTCGCACTCCACGTGCTCAACACTGCTCCCGGCCCCTTGCCATTCTCGGCCTTGCACTCAACGTGCCCAATGCCGTTCCCGGCCCTTCGCCGTTCTCGGTCTACACCGTTCCCTGCTCAAGCCAACCATTCACATCATAATATACATAGCATAACAAGCAAGTATAGAATTCTAGCATAATCAGATAAAGGGCTACGCCCCGCAGTTCTAACATACTGGGCTCGACCCTACATATCAATTCTATTCAAACACATTGGGCTCAGCCCTGCACACAAGCTCTATGGGAACCAGGGTTCTCTTACCTGAGTTCCGAGCTTTCTGAGCACCGATACCCCGAGCACAGTCCTCTAACGTGAGCCTCGCCAAAACCCTAGTCACAACACATTAACAATGTCCAGTCATCAAGTTCTAAACCAATGAATAACTTCGAGCCACAACCCTAACCTCTGAAACCTTGAATTCTATCAATCCGGGTGATAAAATCCATCTCGAGCCATAACCATTGAATTCCCAAGCCTAAACACCCTTAAAAATGCAAACTGGCACTAAGGGCCACGACCCCACCCTCAAGAGCTGCGGCTAGCCTCAAAACAGAGGCTAGCACCACACTGACCCCCACACGGGCCGCAGCGCACCCACCAAGCGCCACGGTGCGCATGAACCTCTCGACCTCCCATGGCCGCACGCACACACGGGCCGCGACGCACCCCTCCTATGGCCGCGGCTCTCCCCACCGAACCCAGTTTTTCACACCAGTTTCTAAACCTTTCCTCAAGCCTATTCATCCTAAAACTTGGCTAACATCCCTAGATAATCAGCACAGTTATTCCAGCTCAAAAACAACATCAAGACCCCATTAAGATATGCTCCAAAACTCAACTAGAACAACCAAAGATAAATCAAGCTTAGCTAACATGCAATCCCCAAAACCAGCAAAAATTCAAGACCAAAACTTAATAGTTAGAACTTACCTCTTGCTGAATTAAGCTTCTGAACCAATTCCCCCTATGCTTCAATCTTCAAGCTTCAAGTTCCCCTTAAATTTTTCCCCAACTGAAATCCCTTAGCTTTTAGATTAGTTTTCCTTAAGTTTCCCCTTGGGTTTGCCTTAGTGAGTGAGAGAGTGAAGAAGATGAAAGCTATCTCAGCTAAGAGAGAATGTATAAGTCGGTTTCCCTAAGGTTCTAATTAATTCCTCTTTTTGTTTTATTTGACTTAAGTCTAAAGGGTTACCTCAAGGCTCGAGGTACCAAAACGTCCCCGAGGGCAAAATGGTAAATTTCCCCAATATTCCTGCCTAGACATTCTATCCTCAAATATATCTCCAAATATTTATTTTCATGTCCCAATAATCCCATAACACACCTAGTACTCAAATTACCCCTCGACTCGCCCCAAGTCGAAATCTCAACCCTGTTGCGACTCTCTGGCTAACCGCTCCCCAGGACTGTCTCGGATCGTGCTGCACAGACATTTCACATATATATATATAACATATATCACATTCATGACCCTAATATCCAAACGGGGCCCACATGCACATTTAACTCACTAAACATGCATAACTATCACATATTCACATTAATTCACCCATTAACATATTAAAGCATATTAAATCATTGATTTCCCTCCAGGCACACTAATCAAGGCCCTAAGCCCGATTACCATATTCGGGTCATTACACCGTCCTCCGAGCATCCCACCTAGCGGCACCCTCTCGCCATATCCGATCCTTTGCCCCCTCTGTTGTAAGTGCCTTCTCCACTGCCTGTGCATAGGTGGTAGTCCTCAGGTCTAGTGTTATCTTGGCGTCACGGGCTATCATGACGTTCAGACCTCGTAAAAATCAATCCCTCCGTTGCATATCAATGGGCATCAAGTCCAGTGCAAACTTCGCCAACCAGTAAAACTTCAGTGCATACTCTGTAACCGTCATTCGATTCTGAGTCAGGTTGACAAACTCATCCACCTTTGCAGCTTAGACTACAACACTATAGTATTTCTCGTTGAAGATGTCCTTAAATTCTTTCCAGGTCATAACTGCAACATCCTTCCTCTGGGACACAACGTCCCACAAGATGCAGGCGTCTTCCCTCAACATATAGCTAGCACAGGCCACCCTTTTATCCACTGCTCTGCCTGTAGTGGGTCTGGTCCGCCCTCAAAGGTGGGAGGATGTTGCTTCTCGAACCTCTCATATAAAGGCTCCCACCTATTTTCCATCATAAGCTGGGCTGGCACTAGTGCCACAGTCTATGGAGTTTGTAGCCCAATACCCCGAGGAGGGGCCTGTTGCCTCATCTCTCAGAGCTCATCTTCCATTCGTTGAAGTCCGGCTTCCATTTCAGCAAACTACTATTGCCAATTTTGTGGGGCAGGTGGAGGGTCCTGACCCTGGTTGTCATCCTTGGCCCTATTTCCGCAGAGCCTAATCGATCACCGAGGCATAACTGTAATATGCCTGCAATCTATGAGGCCACACATTAGGCATGATAACAACATCCAAAAACCACCTCCCAATCCCATCAGTCCAATACAAACGTCAATCAACGCATCACACATAACATAGAACAGTCAAGGGGCCATGCCCTAGCATCATGCATATATAAACACATTCATTATGCTCTGTCTAAACATTCAGGCAAATAGGGCAACTTAAACAAGCAGTTAAAAATATAGTTAATTAAATACCAACCAACCCTGAGTCGAGCTTGTCATTGGCAGCGAGCGTACATGTTCGGTCGATCTCCAGGAACCATAAACCTTGACACGCTCCAATACCAAGTTGTAACGCCCTACTACCTTAGAGTCATCACCATGTGATTTATAAATGTGCCATTAGCTCGCTAATTGAGGTTTTAGGTTGAAAAGTGAAATTAAATTGAAATAAACACTCAATTAACAACATTGGTCATAAAATATTTGGACACTCATTAAAATCATAAAAGTTATATATTTGAGATCCCAAAATACTGTTTCAAAAATGTATTAAAACTCAAAAATGTAGATACAATCGACCTAAGCGACAAAGTAGATCGTTACAACATATTTTCCCAAAATAACCCTAGCCGTGGTAGCCAGGTAAGCTGAACATGTACACGCCGCTCCACGCTCTCCAACTCATGGTTGGTCGACCTTTCCCTTGCCCTTGCCTACACCATAGAGCCCCCGTGAGTCGAAGCCCAGCAAGAAAACACAATGCATAACAAATCACAGTTCAAACCAATGATATGCAGCAAAACAGTCAACACACTAAACATATAACGGCCCATACCGACCTAGGTGCTTCACCAAGCCCTAGGTTCACAGTCTTCACTGAGCGGGTGGATACAACGCCCTTGGAGGGTCTCGCCCTAGCAGCCTACACTCAACGTGCTTAACACCCATCTCGACCTTTGTCGTTCTCGGCATTCGTCGTTCATTCATAAGCATGCACAACACAACATATCATTCACATATATTCACACATATATTAAACACAAATAATAGGAACATGCCATGAAACACAATTAATAATAGGGCCATGCCCTTCTCTTTGCACAAACAGTTTTCTTACCTGTGTCCCGAGCTAACAAGTTAATGCAATCCCGAGCATGATCCCCTAATCCGAGCTTTGACGTAAAAACCTAGTCACAACGCCATAATAAATAGATACCCAAAAATCTCTAACCAATTTAGAACTTTGCATTAAAATACTAGCCTTCGGGACCTCAAATCCTACTAAACAAGGTAGTAGGATCTTTCCCGAGCCTTAACATTTGGGCTCCCCAGCCTAAAACCCTCAAATAGCCAACAAATCCCATTTGAGTCGCGGCCCAGCCCTTAAGGACCGTGGCACACTCAAGTCAGAGAGCATGGCTCTCTCTGCTAAAGGACACGGGCCACGACGCCCTGGAAAACCCATAGGCTCCCCAGGCTTCTTCACACACACGAGTCACGGCGCCTGAAGAACAGGGCCGCGATGCGAGCCCCAAAACCCAGAATTCCTCATGCATTTTATGAGCTAAACCCACTAATTTACACCCCAGACTCACACAAAGGTCCCAATTCAGTTAAAAACTCTAATCAACACATTATAACCAACATAGACACCTTAGAAAACCACCAAAATCCCTAGTCCAACCTATGTCAAAACTTAGCTAAACCTCCAATTTAATCAGAGAGAGTTATAGTAAAGCATGTTCTAAGCCTTACCTCAGCGATGATTTCACCCTCAGAAGCTGCTAACCTCTTCATAACTTCAATTCCTTCCAATTCCCAAGCCCTCTTTCCACCAGAATTTTTAGAGTAAAGGATGATCAATCAAACCCAAATGAGAGAAAGGAAGAAAATGTGACTAAGAGGAAAATGAAGCTGGTGGGAATGTTTTCTAACTTCTAGTTCATTCTACAAAATCCCCAAGGCCTAACCTGAGTCTATCCCATAGAATAAAAGACAAAAAATACCCTTAACTTATCCTTACTCCAATCTAATGCCACTAAGGGCAAAATTATATTTTGCCACATTCCCACTAACTCCTCAAATAGCCCTATAAACCCCCTTTTAATCCTGACATACTTGAACAATCACTAAATCACTACCCATTACCCGGTAATTCCCGAACACATACTATATCCCCGAAATACCCCTAGGCTCCTCCCGAGTTGGGTACTCGACCTCGTTGGGAGTATTTTGCTACTTCGCTCCCTAGGACCGTCTCGGATCACACATCACAAATATGTCGCCACAATCTTGTGGTATCAAGAACAACATACATATAATTCACATTTATGCCCTCAATGGGCTAAAATTACAAATGTGTCCTTATTAACCAAATTGGGCCCACATGCATATTTAATTGACCTAAACATGCATTTCTAATCACATAATCATTTAATTCACATATTAACATAACTAAATCAATTATTGCCCTCATGACACGCTAATCAAGGCACTTGTGACGCTACAGCCGTACACAATGTATTTCGTATTTCGATCCTTTGGAATATGTGTCAGATGTGACTCATGTATTGAGTTACGAGGATCTAGAGCTTGAGGAAGATCTCTCCTATGAGGAACAACCAGTCCAGATACTAGAAAGGAAGGACAAGGTCTTGAGAAACAAGACTATCCCTTTGGTCATGGTATTATGGAGGGATGACAATGTCGAGAAAGCGACCTAGGAGTTGGAGTCATATATACAGAATCAATATCCCGAGTTGTTCAGGTAAAATTTTGAGGATGAAATTCCTGTAAGGGGGGATAGTTGTAACATCCCAAACTACCTAATAAGGCTTAGGGCCTTGATTAGGGGGTCAGGATGGCAAACTATGGAAAATTATGTGTTTATGTGATATTTAGGTGTATCATTGTATGATTATGTGAGTTATATTATAATATGACTTTATATGCATGTTTAGGTGTATTAAATATGCATGTGGGCCTGTTTTTTATCAGAAGGGAAATATTCATAATTTGGCTCGTTATGGGTATATTTGGCATATATGTGATATATGTGTGAGAACATATTATTATGTGGATATATTTGGATTACTCGACACGAGGAGATCCTAGGGAGCATGTTAGCGGGAAAGTCACAATAGGACCAATACTTGACTCGGGGTGAGTCAAGGGGTATTTTGGGTGTTTAGTACATTACCGAGATATTGGGTAATGGGAATGAATATTCGAGGATATATTCGAAGTTAGTGAGATTATGATAGAGTTCTGAGAATTTTTACTTAAGACTTTCATCTCGCACGCCTTCTAAGTGATGAAAGAAAGAAGAACTTATCTTATTTCTTTTTTGATTACCTTCCTCGCATATGTATAAGACCGAATCCATTCAATTTCTAAAAAGGATTACTAATCCTACGCATTGAATTTTTATTAGTAGATCCATAATAAAAAAAAGTGTTTGCGATTGTTCCAAAAAAAATGAAACAAAAGATAGAGTAGAGATAGGTTAGATAATGTATGAGGTCTACCTAATGCTAGATGTAGAGGAACATAATAGATCGATATGAACATCATGAGTTGTCCCATAATAAAACTGGTTTTTGCTGATACTTTCTTCTCCGTTCCTCATAGATGTATTGTTTCATCGGGCTTGGGATCGATCCTATTACCCGGTTTAGTAGGATTCGACATCTCAAAGGCTTGGACTCGGTCCAGAAGCCTTTATGTACTCATTATTGATGAGTTTCTATACTTGGTTGTGACTAGGTTATCCTTAGGGGCTTGAGATTAGGATCATGCTCGATGGTTGTTCTTATTTTACATTAGACTCAAACTTGAGGTAAGAAAACTACACCCAATACGTGATGTACATGATTAGGGCTCGACCCGAATGTTGAATATAAATTTGATTAGGGCTTGGACCCTTGTAAATGTGCATGATTATGATTATTCTTGTTATTGATTGATTACACATGTTGAATGTTCTTTATCTGGAAATTTGGTATATGATATATGTCTGTCTGCATTATCTGGTTGAGAAAGGCTTGACTTATGAGTCAAGGATGGAAATAGCGCTGATCACTGGTCAAAATGCATTGACTTATAAGTCAAGGGCGACAATAGCGCGTTGAGCGCTGGTCGATATGGTTAGAACTAATCAGGAACACATCAAATGCTTGTTTGACTTAATGGTCGTAGAAAATTCAGTGCCAGGTACGCTGGGCCAGCTCCAAGGCTGGTTATACAGAGGATGGGGAAATGGGCCCCGGGGTGACTTATTAGTCCCATATCCTAGGGCACTGAGCCCCAGTATGATTACTTAATCATATGTTTTGGGCAACGGGCCCCAATATGATTAATTAATCATGTATTTTGGGCAACAGGCCCCGGTATGATTCAGTTAATCATTTAATTAGGGCATCTGGCACCCATATAATGTTGTAGTCATTTATATGAGTGGTATGCATACATGAGTAGGGTTATTAATGCTAGGCATTCTTATTATGGTTCGATAACGTATTATTAACTGCTTATGAGCATGTTTAAGTATTCTTGTTGGGCCTTGGCTCACGGGTGCTATGTGGTGCAGGTAAGGGAAAAGGGAAGTTAGACCAGCCATAAGTTGGAGAGCTTAGGTGGCAACATGTACATATGTGGCTACTTGACCACCACAACCAAGGTTTCTCAGAGGAACTAGGGTTAAACCCTATTTTTGCCGCTTAGGTCAGCGAGTTGTAACTTTTGAGTTGTAATTACCCTTTTAGGACTCTAAACAACTTTGTAAACGTTTATTATGGGATCCCATGTACAAATTAATGTTTTAACAAAATATATATTCCTTTTGACTAAAAATTTTAACCCTGGACCATTAATCACATTTAGTTGCACGTTTATGGCCAAATGACTCGTTTAGCGAGTTTAGCACTAATTAGAATACACAGTGTAATGGTCTTGGATAACTAGGGTGTTACAGCTTCAGTATCTCCTTTTTTAAGAACTTCAATCATAGGTGGATTTAACCTTCGTTGAGCTTCTCTAGCAGGCTTTGAGCCCTCCTCAAGGAGAATATGATGCATACACATACTTGGACTTATTCCCTTGATATCCGCTATGGTCCACCCTATGGCTGTTTTGTACGCCCGGAGTACCCTTATCAAACACTCCTCTTATACATGGTTGAGATGTGTAGTGATAATCACCGATAATGTCTCATTCTCGCCCAAGTGCACATATTTGAGATGCTCTGGTAGCGGTTTCAATTCAAGCTTTGGTGGTGTTACATTAGATGGTTGAATTCACTAGTGGCGTCCTTCTTTCTTCAAATCAAGATGTTCTCCATGCAAATCCAAGACTTTTTGTGACAAGGAATTCAAGATATCAATTGAATAGATTGAATGAACATCACTTGGATACCTCATAGCCTCAGACATGTTGAAGCGAATTACTTCACCATCAAATTCCATGGTGAATGTATCCTCATGAACATCAATCTTGGTAGTAGTAGCCTTTAAGAATGGCCTTCCCAATAAATAATTATTTGGGTAAGTCAAGGGGTATTTCGAGTATTAGATGATTATTTGGGTTATAGAGTTATGGAAATAAATAATCGGAGATATATTTGAGGTTAGGAAGCTTAGGCAGGAATGTTGGGGAATTTTACCATTTTTCCCTCGGGGACGTTTCCAGTACTCCGAGCCTCGAGATTGATTTAATTGCTTAAGGGTAGATAGATAAAACTTAGAAAACAGTGGAAACATAAGGAACCGACCCTTCCTCTTTCTCTCCTTCTTTCTTCTTCTCTCTTAAGGAAAATCACTAAAAATTAAGGGGGATTTGGCTGGGAATTCAGAGGTTTGAGCTGAGGATTTGGAGGATTAACTCAGTAGAAGCTAGGGAATCAAACTAGAAACTAAGGTAAGCATTGAATTACATTTTGATCAGCTGATTATGAGATTTTTGGGCTGAATTCTAAGAGTTCTTAGATTCTTAATTTCAAGGTTGAATTAAGGCAGAAAGCTTGGGAGTTAGCTCAGAATTTTCTTAGGGAAGTGGTTCTGCAATGAAGGTAAGCTCCAATTTGTGATCTAATGTTTGAATTATGGTGTTTTCATGACTGGTTTTTGTGTTGTTTAGCTTTTGGGTTTCAGAAATTGAAATGGGATTTTGATGAGTTTCTATGCTAGGTCTTTGCTGGATTATGTTGCTGGAATAATGTTAGAAGTTTTGTGATCAATGGGTTTTGGAATTAGGCTGGTTTTGGGTGGTTTTGAGCAAGGTTGGGATGTTAAAAATGGTGGATTTTCTGGGCATGAGGGGCTAGGCCGCGGTTCTGTTCTAGAGTGTCGCGGCCCTATGGAGCAAAGAAGAGCCAAGGAGGCTCTGCGGTAGGGAAGCGTCGCGGCGCCACAGGGCAGGGCCGCAGCACGTGTCTGTGATCAGAGAGGCCTAGCCTCTCTTTTAGGGGGTGGTCCGTGGCGCAGGTTTCTAGGGCCGCGACCCTTAAGCGCATTTTTGGTTATTTGGAGGTTTTAAGCGCGGGAACCTAACCTAGGGTGCAAGGGATTTCTAGAATGACAACTAGCCGTACAAACCAACACGAGTCTATTCAATATGCTTTGTCCTCACTCACGTGCTTCCTAGGAAAACTTCCCAGGAGGTCACCCATCCCTAGATTACCTCAGTTCAAGCACGCTTAACTTTGGAGTTCTCAAGTGATGGGCTACCGAAAACAAGATGCATCTTGTTGATATAGGTAGTACCCATCAATCCATTTAAGCCCTCTTCAACTGTGTAGTCCCATACCTACACAGTCTTAGAATCATCACACTTGACCTTCCCCAGGCGGTGTGGGATTGCACTGTTTACCCAGTCTATCCCCTTATGGATCACAGAATTCTAACTGTCACAATCACCCCCCCTTACGGGCCCCACGTCCCCGTCGGCCACACTTCCGGCTGGGTCAAGGCTCTGATACCATATGTGACGCCCCACGTCACTATGGCTGCTTTCTGGAATGACGACTGGCCCTACAAACCAACACGAGTCTTTTCAGTATGCTTTGTCCTCACTCACATGCTTCCTAGGAAAAATTCCCAGGAGGTCACCCATCCCTAGATTACCCCAGGTCAAGCACGCTTAAATTTGGAGTTCTCAAGTGATGGGCTACCGAAAAGAAGATGCATCTTGCTGATATAGGTAGTACCCATCAATCCATTTAAGCCATCTTCAACTGTGTAGTCCCATATCTACACAGTCTTAGAATCATCACACTTGACCTTCCCCAGGCGGTGTGGGATTGCACAGCTTACCCGATCTTTCCCCTTATGGATCACAGGATTCTGATTGTCACAATCACCCCCCCTTACGGGCCCGAGGTCCCCGTCGACCACACTTTCGGCTGGGTCAAGGCTCTGATACCATTTGTGACGCCCCACATCACTATGGCTGCTTTCTGGAATGACGACTGGCCCTACAAGCCAACACAAGTCTTTTCAACATGCTTTGTCCTCACTCACATGCTTCCTAGGAAAACTTCCCAGGAGGTCACCCATCCCTAGATTACCCCAGGTCAAGCACGCTTAACTTTGGAGTTCTCAAGTGATGGGCTACCGAAAAGAAGATGCTTCTTATTGATATAGGTAGTACCCATCAATCCATTTAAGCCCTCTTCAACTGTGTAGTCCCATACCTACACAATCTTAGAATCATCACACTTGACCTTCCCCAGGCGGTGTGGGATTGCACAGCTTACCCGGTCTTTCCCCTTACAGATCATGGGATAGCCATGAAGCCCAGATAAATTCAAATATGGAAGAAATGTTCTACAAAGTCTGGTTCTTCGACCAGGAGAGTGACTTCTCATTCTTGGATGTCAAGCTGTGGGATCATGCCGAATTCCAAGATCGCCTTGCAAAGGAGCCCTCGGATACAATGGAGAGTGTTGATAACTCTTTAATAAAGAGTTAATTTTCATACTTTTGAGCTTATAATTTTAGACTTAGGTTGAGTGATGTTTGTGTATTTTGTTATTTTTAGTTAATTCTTTTCCTTTTTGTGTTCTTGTGTCCTTTATGGTGTTTTAGAGCTAAATGTAGTAATTAAGGAATTTAGGTATGAAATTGTCCAAAGAAAATAATGAAAAATTACAAGGCTCTTATTTGTTTATTGTATGCTGAAATATTAGATTTGCTAAAGCAAAAAAAAGTTTTGCTGGAGCATTTTCAGCAGGAATCAGAAAGGAAAAGTCAGCATATAAGGGAAAGGCAAGTGGCATTTCATTAAATTGATATGTCAAAGGGTGGTGAGGTGGTAGCAAATCAGAATGTTGGGTGCATTTTAGAAGGAAGATTCTAGAGAAAAAAGGAGGGGCTCACGTGGAGTGCATGGAGGGCATTTTTGGCAAGAGAGAAAAGAGGGTTTTGTACCCTAGAAAATGTTATATTATTTCAAATAATATAATATTAGATTAACTAATGTGACAAAATATGATTTGTCACACCTTGCAACATATTGTTGAGAGTCACAAAATTGGACACATGTGTGTGCCTAAATGTGACATATTTTGGAGTTACAAAATCAGTTAGAAATTTGTAACTCCCAAATATTACCCAATAATGTGTATATTATATGTTACACATTTGAGGTTGGATTTCATAAAGTCATTATAAAATATGGTTGTTGGAGATATGATTTTAACCCCAATAATGTGTTTTGGGAGTTACAAAGTCATTTGGGAGGGTTTGGAATCGTTTGGAAAAATAGCACATTTTCAAGTGCTGAAAATGGGCTGTGGCCATGGGCACTGAATGATGGTGGCCGCGGCCTGGGGGACAGAAAGCAGTGGTTGCGGCCACTGATGTCCCTGGCCACACCCACTGATGCATTTCAGGTCAAATTTTCAGTTTTTTCCAAATGTGTTGAACGGTTCTAAAAATCCAAATAACTCCCAAATCTCAATTTTAATTCCATATTAATCCAATTAAACATTGGTAACAGCCATGGGGGTTGGTGGAATTTGAAATCCAAAGGGTATCTCAAACTCTATAAATAGGAGCCTAATGCTCACTTGTAAGACACACCATTTTTCATCCACAAAGCACTTGGCTGAAAAATACACCATAGATGCTTGATAACTCCACAGAGCTATTTCCTAGAGAGATCCCTTAGTGCTTAGAGAATAGGGGGAAATAAGCTTTTGGACAAAGGTTTTGAACCTTGTTCAAGTTGGTGATCCCCACTACTCTACACTTTGGTTGAGTGTGAGTTTGTGTTTTCCATTGATCTTTTCATTCAGTTGTTCTTCTTGTACTATTATTGTATTGAGTTTGTAATCATCTTCTTCTATTTCCAATTACATATTTATTGGTATCTTTTGTTTTAGAGTTTTAGTTCTGATAATTCTCTTCTTTCTCTCTTTTCTACATTTACTTGTATTGTTGGTCATTGAGTTGTAAACCTATTTATCTATCATCTTGTCCATTGTATTCTTTGCATAGAGTTGTAATTTTGGTTTTTCCACTTTTCCATTGAGCAATAAAATATATTCTCTAACAAAAAATAGGAGAAAAAGACAGCCTCCGTCACTCAACTTTTTGGGAGCCTTTTTTTTTAGAGATTGGAGAGAGCTGGAAGGACAGAGAGAAAGGAGGAAGGAGCAATAAAATATATTCTCTAACAATCAAAAGCTTATTTCTCTTTTGCAATGGAAGGAGAAACCATAGAGATGTTGTGAGGATCCAAAGATGGTAAGATAAGGTAATGTTCTTCTTTGGTTTTCTTAGAAGATCTAATGGTTTTCTTATAGTGATAGAAATGAGAAGAAGAAAATGTTATAAATGAGATTCATTTTTTTTCTAATCTCCTTTGTTTTTTAGTGGTTAGATTAGAAGATAATTTAATATCTTGAGTTTTATGATATGTGATCAATGTGTAAATAATCTAGTAGATTATTGGGTAATATGCTAGCATGACATATAATTATGTTAATGGGAAATTATTAGAATGACAACTATATGAGTTTTTATATGACATGTATAAATATATTGATTTTGTGAATCTTTAGAAATGTGAAATCATATGTGTATTGTAACGACCCGAATTTGCTAATCGGGCTTAAGGCCTTGATTAGTGTGCCTGGAGGGCAATAAGTGATTTATTATGCTTTAATGTGAATATATGATAGTGATGCATGTTTAGTGAGTTAAATGCGCATGTGGGCCCCGTCTGGATACTAGGGGCATGAATGTGATATATGTTATATATATATATGTGAAATGTCTATGCAGCACGATCCGAGTCAGTCCTGGGGAGCGGTTAGCCAGAGGGTCACAACGGGGTTGAGATTCCGACTCAGGGCGAGTCGAGGGGTAATCTGGGTATTATGTGTTATGGGATTATTGGAGCATGAAAGTAAATATTTGGAGATATATTTGAGGATAGAATGTTTAGGCGGGAATATTGGGGAAATTTACCATTTTTCCCTCGAGGACGTTTTGGTACCCCGAGCTTTGAGGTAACCCTTTAGACTTACGTCAAATAAAACAAAAAGGGGAAATATGTAGAAGCTTTGGGAACCGACTTATGTCTCTGTTTTTCAGTTAAGGATAGCATCACTTACCATTCTCATTTCTCTCTCTTTCACTCTCTAAGAAACAACTCAAAGGAATTTGGTGCAAGTTAGTTTAAGCAAGCATTTGGGCTGAGGAAACTTGGGAGCTTGAAGCTTGGGGAATTGAAGATCAACTTCAAGGATTGGGTTCAGCAAGAGGGTAAGTTTTAATCATAGGATTATGCTTTAGTTTGCTACTGGTTTGTAAGAGTTGCATGCTAGTTAAGTTTGATATGTTCTTGGGTATTCTAGTTGGATTTTTGTAGTAGACTTTGATGGATTTTGATGCTGTTACTGAGTTATTATTGAGCTGGAATATATGTGTTTAATACCTGGGTTAGATAGGTGAGTTTTGGTGAGGATTGGCTTGAAGAAAAGGGAGGAAATTGATGAAGAATTCTGGGTTCAGCGGGGAGCGCCGCGGCCCTAGGAGGGGTGTGCCGCGGCCCGCATGCGCACGCAGCCATGGGAGGCTGAGGGAATTTGAGCTCGCCGCGGTGCTTGCAGGGTGCGCCGCGGCCCGCGTGGTGGTCAGTGGAGAGCTCGCCTCTGTTTTGAGGCTAGCCGCTGCTCTAGTGGGAGGGGCCGCGGCCCTTAGTGTCAGTGAGGATTTTAATGATATTTTTGACATGGATACTTAAAGGGTAAGGCTCGGAATGGATTTTATCATTCAGATTGATAGAATTCAAGATCCGGGAGGTTAGGGTTACGGTTTGGGGTTATTTGTTGGGTTGGAATTTGATGGTTGAATATTGTTATGTGTTGTGACTAGGATTTCGGTGAGGCTCATGTTAGTGGACTGTGCTCGGGACATCGGTGCTCGGAAAGCTCAGAACTCAGGTAAGAGAACCCTTGTTCCCATAGAGCTTGTGTGCAGGGCTGAGCCCAATGTGCTTGAATGAACTGATATGCAGGGTTGAGCCCAGTGTGATTGAATGGATTAATATGCAGGGCCGAGCCCAATATGTTAGAACTGCGGGGCATAGCCCTTTATCTGATTATGCTAGAATTCTATGTATTCTTGTTATACTTTGTGAATTATGATGTGAATGGTCGGCTTGGGCCGGGAACGGTGTAGACCGAGAACGGCGTAGGGCCGGGAACGGCGTTGGGCACATTGAGTGCAAGGCCGAGAACGACAAAGGGGCCGGGAGCAGCGCTGAGCACGTGGAGTGCGAGTTGCCAGGGCGAGTCCCCAGAAGGATACCTGGGATATCCTCACGGCATGGTCCGCGAATCCAGGGCTTGGTAAATGCCTGGGACGGCTAGGCCATACGTGTTTAGCCATTGGTGGCATGTCTATATGTTTGATATATGTGTTGCATATGTTATCTGCTTGCGGGTTCTCTTGCTGGGCTTCGGCTCATAGATGCTCTATGGTGCAGGTAAAAGGGTACAGAAGTGATCCACCAACCATGAGTACAGCAGGCGTGAGGCGGCGTGTACATGTTCGGCCAGCCTGGCCGCCACGGCCAGAGGATTTTTGGGAGATGCTTGTAGATAAACTTTGGTTTTTTCGTCTAGTCGACCTGGTTTAATTAATATGTTGTAAACATTCCTAAACTGTATTTTGGGATCCCAAGTGTAAACCCTTCTATGATTTTTTATGGAAATTAATATTTCTAAGGTTTTTCCTCTGTTTATAGCTTAATTACACTATTTGATCTAAAACCTCGATTAGCGAGATGAAAGCTCGTTTTTAAACTCACTTAGTAACGGCTCTAAGGAAGTAGGGCTTTACATGTATGATATTTGTAATTTATGTTTTCATATTAATAAAGAGCCATATTAGTTTGATATTAGTCATGTATGTTGACAACTGTGTGAAATTATAATCATGCAAACATTTGTGAGATGTTAATATGTTTATCTTATATTATTGCAATGTGATGAGTTACCATTTATTTTGTAAATAAAAGGAATTATTTGAGAAATGAAATTTCTCATTTAAGTGTTTACCTTCTCACTTTATGAGATAAGAAAAGATGAACCTAAGGGGGTTACATCTTTCAATGGTTGTGTCTTGCCATTGCAAGAAAAATGGATCAAAGTGGATTAAAAAATTATGGGATGACATATTGACTCAATAGATTTATAGTCTAAAGAATGGTCAAAAGAGAAAATATTTGAGAATTATTTAGTGACAATAATTCTTAAATATTGAATATCTCAATGAGGATACATTACAAAATTGGAGAAGCAATTTTGAATCTTTACACGAATGGTGAATAAAAGAGAACTTTATTCATTTTGGTTAAAGATGGTGATATGTTTAAATTAATCTCGATGAGGAGATAATTTTAAACAAAACATAAGAAATCAAAGTGTTTAAATAAATCAATGAGGGTTTATTTTCTTTGATTTAAAGTGTTTAAAAAAATTGACATTTTCATTTTGATTTTGATGAGAAAATCAATGGATGTCAAATTGATGTTTTTAAAAGAATCTCAAAGAGACTCTTAGAAAATACACAAAAGTTGTTTAAGTGATTTTGAGATTATTTAGACAACTAAAAGTAAAAGTTGCTTTGAAAGAAGTGTGCCTTGCTTTAGCAAGTAAATAAATCAAGATAAACATTGAGGTTTTTATCTTGATCTATTGAGAGTTTATCATGTGTCTTAGAGGACTCATGATGAACTTTGAGAATTATAAGTCTAGATATATCTTGGAGGATAAATGACTTATTAGAAATGAAAAGATTTCTATTTTAAAGTGATATTTTATTATCACTATGTGAGAAATGTGGGGGTGATGCTCCAAAGTTAATCAATTTATTTTGTTGTTAATCAATTGATTAATTTGGTCATCCTATCAAATAGGTGGTTTGGAATTCCACATTTTAAATCACATTGGCTATATGTGTATAGAATGGATAAATCTAGACATGATTGGTGTCTAAAGTTACTGTTTGTAATATTTTGATTCCAGAAGGAATCAATTTAAAACATAATGGAGAATTTTAGAAACAAAGAGATTTCTAGAATTAATATTCAAATGTTTATCTTGGATATTAAACTATAAAATAGTGGGGGTGTTGACTATGGTCAAAATCACTATTTTAAAGGGTAACTATTTTAATCAAACTATGGCTAGCAACAAAGTTTGAATAAAATAACGAGAGTGTCTAAGTATGCATACATGAGAAAAGAAATGATTCAAATGGAATCATTTCTACATCTCAAGGGATGGGACTTAGACTCCCTAAAGAGATTCACGGTTGATGGTAACCTATCTTAATACTAGTCACCAAACTAGTATTAGGTTCAATAGGTAATAACAAGTCAATCAAGTGAATAGTAGTAGTACTCAAATTTTGTCCCATCTGAGATAAGAGTACTAGTGTGTTACCAAAATGAGGGTTAAAACCGAAAAGTTTTTTAATAGAACTTAGTCTTGAGAAAACAAGTATTTTAGGGTAACAAAATATTGTAAGAGTTCTACCTATATAGACCTAGGGGTGGTGCCGCCCCTCATGAGAATTGGGAGTCATTCTCAAGAAAAGTCTATGAATGGAATGTGCACATGGCCATTGACGGTGCAAAAGCGAGACATTGAGGTCTCAAGTGAACACAGCAAAGGTGTGTGTGTTATCACCGGTTTATTATCAAGGGATAGTGGTTCAATGCTTCGGCAACCAAAATTTCAACAAACTTTGTGATAATTACACTAAAGTAAAATTCAAGTCGAAAGACATTTTACTTTATGCACCAATGCAAAGGTTTCTATAGAGAGTGATTATTTAATCAAGTGGGGGAATATTATATTTTAATATAATGTTTGATTGATTAAATAAGTGTTACAAAAGTGATTATTTAATCTAGTGGGGGAATGTTATATTATTTCATATAATATAATATTAGATTAAATAATGTGACAAAATGTGATTTGTCACACCTTGTAACATATTATTGAGAGTCACAAAATTGGACACATGTGTGTGCCTAAATGTGACATATTTTGGAGTTACAAAATCAGTTAGAAATTTGTAACTCCCAAATATTACCCAATAATGTGTATATTATATGTTACACATTTGAGATTGGATTTCATAAAGTCATTATAAAATATGGCTGTTGGAGATATGATTTTAACCCCAATAATGTGTTTTGGGAGTTACAAAGTCATTTGGGAGGGTTTGGAACCGTTTGGAAAAACAGCACATTCTCAAGTGCTGAAAATGGGCTGTGGCCACGGCCACTGAATGATGGTGGCTGCGGCCTGGGGGACAGAAAGCAATGGCTGCGGCAACTGATGTCCCTGGCCACGGCCACAGGTGCATTTCAAACCAAATTTTCAGTTTTTTCCAAACGTGTTGAACGATTCTAAAAACCCATATAACTCCCAAATCTCAATTTTAATTCCATATTAATCCAATTAAACATTGGTAACAGCCATGGGGGTTGGTGGAATTTGAAATCCAAAGGGTATCTCAAACTCTATAAATAGGAGCCTAATGCTCACTTGTAAGACACACCATTTTTCATCCACAAAGCACTTGGCTGAAAAATACACCATAGATGCTTGATAAGTCCACAGAGCTATTTCCTAGAGAGATCCCTTAGTGCTTAGAGAATAGGGGGAAATAAGCTTTTGGACAAAGGTTTTGAACCTTGTTCAAGTTGGTGATCCTCACTACTCTACACTTTGGTTGAGTGTGAGTTTGTGTTTTCCATTGATCTTTTCATTCAATTGTTCTTCTTGTACTATTATTGTATTGAGTTTGTAATCATCTTCTTCTATTTCCAATTACATATTTATTGGTATCTTTTGTTTTAGAGTTTTAATTATGATAATTCTCTTCTTTCTCTCATTTCTACATTTACTTGTATTGTTGGTCATTGAGTTGTAAACCTATTTATCTATCATCTTGTCCATTGTATTCTTTGCATAGAGTTGTAATTTTGGTTTTTCCACTTTTCCATTGAGCAATAAAATATATTCTCTAACAAAAAATAGGAGAAAAAGACAGCCTCCATCACTCAACTTTTTGGGAGCCTTTTTTTTTAGAGATTGGAGAGAGCTGGAAGGACAGAGAGAAAGGAGGAAGGAGAAGTACAAGAAGTCCAAGAAGAGAAAAGAAGAGGAATCTTACATCTCCATTGAAGAAATTTTGTTCTTACTCTCTCTCTCTCTCTCTCTCTCTCTCTCTCTCTCTAGATTTGTATTTCTTCTTTTGATTTGTGAATTTTGATACTTATGGGTAGAGTTGAAAGTGGATTTATGCTCTTTAAATTAGCCATGAACTAATCTTTTGTGGCTTGAATTGTTGATGAACTCTATGTCTTAATTCTAAATTTCTAGCACTTTATTTTAGTAATTTACTCATTGTTCATTCAATTGTGCTTAATGATGAAATATTGTTATTTCTTGATCACCAATTACAAGATATTGAGTTATATTTGTGATGGGAAGTTTGAATATAATGGATAGATTTGAATGACACAAGTAGATAATCTTGTTAGATTATGTTTGTGAATAGCATAGGAATGTGTTATTTGCCTTGTGTAACAATCATGAATTGATGCTTAATTATGGGTTCTTTAACTTGATTGGCATAGGAATATTTTCAATTAGGTGGAAGAATTAATATCATGGGTCTTGGAAAAGTTTCAGGAACGTGTTTTAAATTCTTGTTAACTCTGGGTAGTTTGCTGAGATTTTGCTGAAGCAAAACGTACAGGTCAAGTAACATAGAGGGATTTAATAATTCAAACTTATTTTAACCAATCAATTGTATCTTACTTTTATATTAGCATTGCAATTTATTTTTTAGCATTTTAATTGATTCCAAGTAGTGTTAGCTTACAAAAATCAAAACAATTTACTTTGGTTACTCTTGTGTGATTGTTTGGTAATTAATTGACGCATTTAGTTTTAATTTGCAATCCATGTGGAGATGATCTTGTATACTTATCACTTTATTACTTGTTTTGTGACTGTGTACACTTGCACATATTTGATTGAATATTATCACAACAAGTTTCTTCTCATGGGTAAGCTATTAGAGCTCAGGGTTGAGGATCCTCTATCATTGATATTCTTAACCTTTTTCTCTTTTTTTTTTTGGGATAACTATGTCCCTTGTAATTAGGCCTTTTAGGCCGAGACAATTTTCCAATGTGACTTTGTTCGAGGTTATTTATCCTCGTTCTAAATTTACTTTTCTCTAATATTCATATATTTCCCTCCTACTATTGTGCTTTTTCAATGTTTCGAATTTTATACACGTACATAGTTATAGGGAATTATTTTAGATCGAGGTATTTTTAGAACTTTATGCTTAATAGATGACCAATTAGTTTTCAAGTCATAGACCTGGTTATATCAAGGATTTTAATAGCTTAATAGCATACTTGTTATTATTCAGGCCTCGTACCTGGTTCAGTCTAGGGTTTTATTGCTTTGAATTTTTCTTGTTTAACATAGTCAAATTCGAAATTATTTTGAAAACTCAAGGTTTTTTCAAGCTACACAATTTCCAAATTCTAAGTTACAAAATATTTCAAATATTTAACAAATTATTATCAAGAGTATCTGCCCCCAAGTGATCATAATTTATGGATATTTCTCGGTCGCTTTTTACATAGTGATAGTACAAAAATTGAGAGAAAATTGGTACTGTGTTAAACAACACAACAACCATTATAACTTTATTAAGTAAAAGAAAGTTTAAAACGAAATGGCCTTTATAAATAAGCCTTACAATATAAAACTAAACTTGAACTTAATCAATCACTGATAATATTTTTTCAAATGCAATGCATTCCCAGTTCGGGGAACTCCCTCTCTACTCAATCGAGCTAACTTGAATGTACCTTCTCGTAGAATTTCCATGATCTGATAAGTTCTTTCCCAATTTTTCCCTTGTACACCATCTTTAGGGTCTTTATTTGTTAGTAACACCCTTCTCAACACTAGATCTCATAACTCGAGCTTTCTTTCTTTAACTTTCGAGTGGAAATAACAAGTTACCTTCTGTTGATAATGGGCAAGCAGAATCTGTGATTCTTCTCGACATTCCTCAATCAGATATAGACATGCTTGTAGTAAATTGTGGTTTTGTTCCTAGTTAAAAGTAAGTTGTCTATGTGATGTCATTAGGGCTTCAACCAGGAGCATTGCTTCACTTCTGAAATTTAGAGAGAACGGTGTATGACAAATAGACGTTCGATGAAAGGTTATGTACGCCCAAAGCATTTGTGGGAGTTGTTCAAGCCATAACCCTTTATCCTCCTCCAACCTCTTTTTTAAGCTCGCCTTGAGGGTTTTATTCACCGCCTCTACCTGTCCATTAGCCTGCAAATGTGCCACCAAGGAGAAAATCTTGATAACCCCGTATTTTTCACAAAAATTTGTGAACTACTTGCTGTCGAACTAGGTCCCATTATCAGATACGATTTTCCTTGGGAGCCCAAAGCGGCAAATTATGTTCTTTATAAAAAAATTGAGTACTCTCTTCAAGGTAATTGTAGCCAATGGCTCAGCTTTGGCCCACTTCGTGAGATAGTCCAAGACGACCACAACATAGTGAACTTCTTATTTCCCCGTTGGCAATGATTCGATCAAATCTATTCCTTAGTTGGAAAATGGACAAGACGAGGAGTTCATGGAGAGCTTGACATGTGCTGCCCGAACTTTATAGAGAAACGCTAGCACTTATCACACTTCTAAACATATGAGGTCGAGTTTTTCTTTAAGGTTGGCCAAAAATACCCCTTCCTCAGTATCTTCATAGCTATATTTTTTCCCCCAGCGTGGTCTCCACAAAATCCTTCACGAACTTCCTTCAGGATAGCCTGGGCTTCTTCTGGTAAAACACATATAAGCAAAGGCATGCAGTGACCTCTTTTATAGATATTTTCTTCAACTAAGACGTGTCTTGGGATCTGGTACAGAAATCTCCACGCATCCTTATGATCCTCAGGTAGTCTTCCAGAAGTGAGGTATTCCATGATTGGAGTCATCCAAGTCGATCCTTCTTGGATTAGCTTGATCTTTTCTGATTCTTCTTCTATGCTCAGCTTTCCAAGAAATTCAACTGGAACTACGTTCAATGTATATGCCTCCTTGATTGTGGCAAGCCAAGAAAGGGAATTTACATTTGTATTCTATTCTCCTAGGACCTGCTCTATTGAATAAAATTAAAACTCTTATAATTCATTTTTACTCTAGCTAGATACACAACCATCTTGATTCCATGGGCCTGGTATTCTCCTAGCACTTGATTTACCACAAGCTAAGAATTGTTGAAGCACTGGATAGCTTTTTCTTTCAATTCTTTCATGATCTGAATCCTTGCCAGTAATGCCTCGTATTCAGCTTTAATATTTGAGGCACCGAATCCAAATCTAAGAGCAATGTGAAAATAATGTCCTTCAGGAGTGATTAGAATGATTCCAGCTCTTGACCCATGCTAGTTAGATGGCCAATCCATAAACATTTTCCATAATTCTAACACAGGCTCTCTTATAGGTTCATCTTAAAAGCCAATGCATTTGGCCACAAAATCAGCTAGGGCTTCCCCCTTAATAGTTTATCATGATTTATATTAAATCTAAAACGGGGTGACTTCGATGGCCCACTTTAGCAAAAGTTTCAATGCTTCAAGCTTTTAAAAACCTTCCTTAAAGGTTGATCGATTAGGATGTGTATTGCGTGGGACAAGAAGTAAGGTCGTAGCTTCCTCAAAGCTAGGACCAAGAAAAATACGAGTTTCTCGATTAAAGGATATTGAGATTCAACTCCTAGAAGCCTCTTGCTGATATAATAGACTAGATTTTGAGTTCGATCTTCCTCAGCAACTAAAACTTCATTGACCACATTTTTGGTCATCACCAGATAAAGATACAAAGCCTCTCCACTTACAAGCTTTGATAGACCGGGGGGTTCAGATAGATGTTTCTTCATATCTTGAAATTTCTGCTCACATTCATCAATCCACTCAAACCTTATGTTCCCCCTTAACAAGTTGTAGAAAGGGAGGCGTTTGTTAGTAGACTTCAATATGAAACAATTTAGGGCAGCGATCATTCCAATTAGACTCTGGACCTCATTTCGCAAACTAGGCGATGGCATATCCAGCAAGGATCTGATTTTCTCTGGATTTGCTTCAATCCCCATTGAATTAACAATGAAACCTAGGAACTTCCCCAAAAAGACCCCGAAGGTACACTTCTAGGCATTCAGCTTCATTTTGTACTTCCTGAACATAGCAAAACATTATTCTGGATTGGCTACATGGTTATTGGCAGTTTTTTACTTGACTAGCATGTCATCAGCATACACTTCCATGTTTCTACCGATCTGGTTAACGAACATTTTGTTCACAGTCTCTGGTAAGTAGCTCCGACATTCATCAGCCTGAACAACATGACATTGTAGCTGTACACATTGTGCTCAATTATGAAAGTTGTATGCTTCTGGTCCATAGAGTTCATTGCAATCTAGTTATATCCATAATACGTGTCCATGAGAGACATGAGCTCGTGACTGGCTAGGCATTTACTAGCTGATCAATTCTTGGCAAAGGAAAGCAATCCATTGGGAAGACTTTGTTGAGATCGAAGAAATCAATGTAGGTCTTCCTTTTTCTGATAGGCTTCGAAAGCATAAGAAGGTTGGCTATCCAGGTTGGATATTCTTCCTCCATGATGAATCCGCATTTTAAAAGGTGGGCTACTTCTTCCTCTAAAGCTTCTCCTCTTTTTTTCACAACAACCTTCTTTTTTGTTGTTTGGCTGGTATATTCCTGTCCAAATTTAGAGTGTGCATGATTACGCTAGTACTAATACCCATCATATCAACGTGTAACCAAGCAAAGACATCGAGGTTATTCCTCAAAAACTCGATTAGGTTCTTCTTCTGTTCAACACTGGGGTTTTTTCTAATCTTTACAACTCTGGAAGTTGCTTCTTGATCGAGAATTACTTCCTCCAGTTCCTCTAGAGCTTGGAGCTCTAATCTTTCTTTGCCTATTTATAGGTCAATCTCTTCTAGATTGGTGACCTCGACCTCCATCACTTGAGGTTCTTCCGCTCCTCAGTGATCACCATTGCTTGAGGTTTTTCAGCTTCCTCAATTATCACCATGGCTTGCTGCCCAAGTTGTGTTCTTCCCTTCATCAAAATGTTATAGCAATCTCTGCCAGCAAGCTGATCCCCCCTTTTCGTGCATACTTATCTAGATGAAGGGAATTTCATGGCCAAGTGGTGAACATTAGTTATTGCTTCAAACGCTATAAAGCAAGTTGTCCTAGAATGGCATTATAGGTAGCTGGGCAATCTATAACAATGAACTCAAGTATCTTTATCGTAGCATGAGTTTTGTTACTGGTGGTTACCACGAGCTCGATCGTCCCAATTGCTACAACTCATTCTCCTGAGAAACCATATAGAGTTGTGGAAGAGGCCTTTAAATCCGTAGCAAGAGTCCCATCTTCTTCAATGTGGACACGTTCACTGAGCTCCCATTTTCAATCAGAATTCTCTAGACTCTTCTATTAGCGAGATGAACGATTATGACCAGCGGATCATTATGTGGAAATTTGACACGGCTTGAGTCCTCTTCTGTAAAAATGATGGGTTGTTTGTCCATCTTCGGCTTATTTTGCAGGCATTGCTTAGGAGTAAACACTGCACCATCGTGGGTCTTCAACTACTGGATGTATCTCTTATAGGCCCCGTTAGTTGTACAAGCCAAATGAGGCCCACCTGAAACTGTGGCTATGTCCCTTCCTTCGACAGAATGAGGGATGAGGGGATTTTCTTGTGCTGGAAGGGCCACAAGCTAGTTCGCCTAATTTCCTGGAGTTGGTCGCGGATCTTGTGTGACCTGTTGGTTAGTAGCTACCCAATTCCGAGCATACTGTGCTAATGGTCTGACCCGAATGAGAGTCTTGATCTCGTCCTTCAGCTGGCGACAATCGTCTGTATTATGGCCAATGTCGTTATGGTAACAACAAAACTTGGTCAGATCTCTCTTTGCCCATTGATTCTTCATGGGCTCGGGCTTTTTCCATGGAAGGCGAGAAAAGTTAGCCAGATATAAGTTTTCTCGTGTATCCATTTGATCAGTGTACACGGTGAAAATCGAGGTATACTTATCCTCAGCTTTATTCTTCTTGGACCCTGCCTATCACATTCATTATTTTTTCCTTTTATTATTTTTTCCCGCCCGGTTATTATGGGCAACTGGCTGAGTTGCTGCCACAGAGTTTGCTACCACTCCAGCGAGCTGAATGGGAACATAACTAGTTTCAACCATCGTGGACTCTGCCTCCTCAAGTTTTATCCATTCTTGAGCTCAAGCCAAGAATTCTTCGGTGTTCTGAACTCATTTCCTTTGGAGTTATTTCCACAATTCACCTCTTATGGTAATTCCAGACCGCATTTCCATGAGCTTGTCACTGTCATCGACATCTCTTGTTTAAGCTGCTATATTGGTGAACCGGGTTTATGTAAGCCTTGAGAGACTCACCCAGTTGTTGTCTTATGTTGACCAAGGAGTTGGCCTCCACCAGTATCTTCTTGTCAGCCTGGAATTGCTTCTTGAACTCTGATAACAGCTGGATGAGGTGATTGTGTGCCTTTTAAACTTGTCAAACCACATGTAAAGCCCTGGTTAGTCAAGACCATTACACTATCTGTTCAAAATAGTGCTTAACTTGCTAAGCAAGTCATTTGGACTTAAACATGTAACCAAAGACTAAATCAATGTTAAGTACTAAAAGTTTTGGTCAATAAAGTAATTAATTTTCATTAAAAATATTAAGTTTATACACAGAATTCCAAAAAGTGTTTACAGACTGATAAAAGAAAAATAAAATATAGGTTAGTCGTCCTAAGTGGAAAAATAGGGTTCAACCCGAGTTCCTCCCAAGTTATCCTGGTCGTGGCGATCGTGTAGGCTCCATATGTACGCACCACCCCTGAAGCTCTCAAACTCATGGGTGGTCCAGCTCTCCATTTCCTTTACCTGCACCACATAGCACCCGTGAGCCAAGGCTCAGCAAGAAAAATTAAATCAACAGGTACAAATGAGCAACAATATATAAACAATAAACTCAAATCGATACATTCAAAATAGGATATAAGCAATAAGCTTAGCACGAATAACCTACTTAATCAAACATATAATCCAATCTCAGTAATCAATGCAGTTAGTTAAGTGCAATCAACATTTCTGTTTATTTGTATAACGTTTAGGCCCGGCGCCCTTAGGCCTAGTCCTTTGGTCTTATAGCCGACCCCGTCACGCTTAGGTCGGGCTGCGTTCTGCATGCTTGTTGTCGGTCCCGACGCCCTTAAGCCGACCTTCAGAATAGATATAATCACATATATATTGCACAACACACAATCAGATGCAGCATATACAAGCATGCCTAACCAAATAATCACAATTATAACCACAGTCATATCCATTTATAGTGGTCTAAGCTCCGACCACAACCAGGGTGTTGTTTTCTTACCTTAAGTTCCATGCGATAGACTATACAGCCCTAAGTACGATCCTGATCCCGAGCCTTGCGATAATCTAGTCAAAACATAAACACAATCTTATTTGGATCAACTCCAAATCCCGAGCCTCACCCAAGACCTTACACTTAAGATTACTTTTCCCGGTTGTCGGGATGTTAGAATCATCCCCTGAGCCCCCAAGTGGGCCACCAAAAGGATCCCCAAATTCCCTGAGCCCTAATCCTAAAACCAGAAAAACCATAATTCGGGTCACCTGGCGCAGTTGCGCCTACAGAAAGTTTAGGCTTTCTAGGGTACTAGCACAGTCACGCCCTAGCCCAGCGCTATCGTGCCCCTAACTCTGAAACCCAAAGATCAAAATCAAAAATCAAAATCCCATGGTTTCTGGGACACTAGCGTCACCGCGCCACATCCTATCGTGGTTGCGCTAGGTCACCAAAAACCCAAAATTACCCAGAAGCTTAGTGTTCTTCCCCAATTTCAGACTTACAACTTCTCCCTGAAATCATAAATGAAACTTGACCCCAATTTAGTATTTCAGCATATTTAAGGCCACAAAACGCTTCATAAAACTTAGACCATCTGTAACCCAGGTCAAAACACCATAAAAACATATCAAAACACATAAGAGCATAAATTTGCACTTCTTGAGTTTCAAACTCAAGCTTCTCTCCCAAAATCTGAGAACCACCTTACAAATCAAAATTTCCAGCAGCAAACAAACCCTCAATTCAGTTTAAAAACTATTTACTAACACCATACTATAACCTAAATAACACCAAATCCCCAAAATGCATATAACCAAGCCTAAATTCCACAAAGCTCAAGAACACAAGAAAATTCAAGAAAATCCCAAAGTTAAATAAGCATACCTCTAAATTCCAAAAATCACTATGTGTGGAAGAGTCCTGGGCAGCTCCTATTCCCTCCAACAGCTTAAATTCTTCAAGAAAATTCCCCAACTCAAACTTGGACTACCATTGTGCTTGGTTCCTTGATAGAGAGCTTGAACATGTCCAAAAAGCAGAGATAAGGGGCTTAGAACGTGAATGGGAAGGATTCAGTTGACTTGGGTCTAAACCAAGGGTTAATTGACCATTTTACCCCTTTGCCCCACTAAAACTCAAAACCTAATCCCAAGGGCAGTTTGGTCATTTGCCACCAACCCCACTAAACCTCAAATTAACACCATAAATTCCCATTAAAGTACTAACCCTCCAAATATAATTATTTCCTCCAATAATGTCCCACTAATTCCTGACCTACGCAAGATTACCAAAATACCCCTTGGCTCACCTCGAGCCGGGTATAAATCCCCGTTGTGACTTTTTTGCCAAAACTCTCTATAGGATCGACTTAGGACAGTTATCGCAAATATATCCACATAATAAGTGGCTCCAATCATATAACTCATATAATTACAATTATACCCTTAACGGATAAAAATTACGAAAAATGCCCTTTTCACAAAAACGAGCCCGCAATTAAATTTATTACACATAAGCATTAATAAATAGTTATATCTTAATATAGCTCATATATTCAATTAAATCCATATATAAATCTGATTATGCCCTCCTGGCATAGTAATCAAGGCACTCAGCCTTAATAGCGAGTTCGGGACGTTGCACCACATCTTGGCTGCCCTAGTCAAGGTAGCTGGGAACAGATGCAGCGTAAGTCGAAATTTACATTATGGTCCCTCATCAATGTGTTGAAGGTCCCAATGTGATTTGATAGATCATTAGTTCCACCGTAGGTCATCATATGTGGTATCATGAAGTTTGACGGATATGGAGTCGTGACTATATGAGGAGCAATGGGCTGGAGCTCCTCATGAGAGTCACAATCATCTTTTATCCTTTTTATATAGAATGAGCCTCATATGTTCCCCCATCATAGCAAGTCATTCTAGAGTATGATCCCTCACTACCGGGTTGTTTGGGAGTTGATTATTAGCTCTTATCCTGGGTTGTGCATTATTTGGGTTATTGTCCCTCCAAGCTTGAGCTTGGTTCACTAGGAAATTCCCATCATCACGCCTCATATGAGGGTTTTCCCTTGTTTGAGTGTAACACAGATCATTGTTCTGACCTTGGTGCCCCTATTGTGCGTTTAAGTGTTCACGCATGTCAGATTGGTGGCTAGAACTGTAACTCTGAGTAGAGTTTAGATGATCTCTCAAGTTGGGCTCCTGCCTTTGAGAGTGTGTGTTGTGTACACTCTCACACCTTCCTTCATGAGGACATTTTATCTAGTAAATATCTTCAGCAAAGTTCACCATCCACTGATGAGGTCATTGAGCTTGGTTATTTTTACGAACTAGAATCCTGGTATCGTGAGATCAAGTGACATAGGTAACCACTCTGTGAACAGAGATTCTTCGGTCAGTTCCACGAGGAGGTGCATTTCCTCGAGCTCATGGAAGATTTGGATGATGAATTGGCGAAGGTGAGTGCCTTATTGGTGAGGCCACCCGCCCTCCATCTGGGCGTACTAGCTGAGATCGCCCATCATCCACCTGATGTCTCTTACTGGTGCTGGTACTTCTCCATCTCCTTGATCCTGATTATTCACGAGGGCCTGAGCTAGTGGACTCGGGGGAATACTTGTTCGCCTAGATGTAGTCCTTACTCACCTAGTCTAATTAGGTTGTTTCCTATAGACATGGGCTGCGTGCTTATTCCTATGACCATGTGCGGGTCGATCATTACTTTGAACTTGTCCCAATGGCACAGTGCTCAGAGTGGAGGTTTGAACTAACTGACTCACGTTGGCGTGACTGTGCCTGTGCAACCTGCTACTTTGACATCCACTAGCCCTCCTTCAAACATTTGGATCGGTTGAAGGACGGGGTAGTCGGGACAATATGTCATCAATGCGCCTGTTGGCGTGGGCGAGATGGCTCCTAAGCTGAGCATTCTCCTGCCCAACCAATCATATGTAATAGGTAGAATCTAGATTGTTACGGTGGTGCTGTGACAATTAACTTCCTATTTCATGATAGTCACCGTCATGGACTTAGGGTTGTTTTCTAGGATGCTATGGCATAGAGGTACCCTCTCTAGCTGGACTGACTGCACAAAATTCTCCTTGGTTTCCAGGCCTCCCAGGCTCATTGTCACGTGTTGACCTTCGTGTTACCACCAATGTTGTAGAGTAGATTTTGGGATGAAAGATTTGTAGAAAAAATTGCAAATTATCCACTCAATGAAAGCACCAATCTGTTGACGCGGTTTTTCACCAACAGTGAACTAAGAAGTTCAAAAATGAGGAATTAGGCTTATCTAAACCGTAAGTAATAACACTCGAAAGTTTACGTGGTTTAGTGATTAAAATTCACCTAGTCCACGAGTATGTATTATTACCTTGTGATCTCTTGGAAATTTTTTTATGACATTTTACCAGAGTTTTTGCATACGAAAGTTCAGTCCCTTATTCAGTCATTTCCCCCTCTACTTATAGGGGTTCAGTTGACAAAATTCAATGACTGTTTACATCTGAGTAGCGTACAAGTTTGAGTAACTCCCCAAACGTACAAATAAATGTAATAAAGACATTAATGGTTTGATATTATACGTTTATCAGGCAGGGGTTACACAGTTACAACATGTTATTTATTCATGTAACGTCTCCGAGTCCTTAGGAATCCAAGCCTCTGCATTCCAAGCATTTACAGTGAACTGAATGCACTCCTTGAGCTAGAGGTTTATAGGCTACAACGACTTGAACATTGAGATGCTCGAGATGAGACTTAGGCAATCTAAGGATGGTGCTAAGCGACCTCTGTGATATATGGTCGACTCGGATAAGCGATGTCATTGATGTCTAATCTTAGTTGGGCTTTACTTGAGGTACTCATCTTAGAACTTGTACATCGTTCTAGGGACTGAATAATCTTCATTAATTGCTTGCCAACTTTACCACAAACTAAGACACGTCAGCTCATGTTTTTTAGGTACAATAGGGGTAAAATGGTAATTTACACCCAGCTTATTTGTAAATCATCAACAGAGAATTGATAAACAGTAATGGTTAGAACAATGGATAACTTATGTACATTATGGAAAATACATTCTGTGAGTTCAAGAGTTCAATTTCGAGTCTATAGTGGAGTCACAAGGAATTAATAAGTTTTGAGATAATTTATATTATAAATAAACTCATGGGCATCCATAGACATGTAGTGCATGCTTACCATGATGTTGAAGCTACTAAGGTGGTTAATAGGGTTAGTGGTCGTATCATACTTGTCGAGCACTGACATCCTAAAGTTGGTCGACATACAGGGATCTTGAATTTTCTTAATGAAGGGTCTCTTTGTTCATCATCTAAATCCAGACGATGCATGTAACATCCTACTAATCCACAACCGTTACACTATGTATTAAAATTATGCTTAACTGGTTATGCTAATTATTTAGACTCAAAAGTGTAAATAAGATTAAATCATGGTTTAGGTACTAAAAATTTTTGTCAATGAAATTAAGCTTTTCATTAAAAGGATTGAAGATTTACATGGGATCCCAAAAGTTTAAAAACAAAAGCAAGTTACATTAAACATTACAAAAATAGCCGACCTAAGAAACAAAACCAAACTAATATTCTAAGTTCCTCAAAATAACTTGACCGTGGTGGCCAAGCAGGCTGAATATTTAGGCACCACACTAAAGCCCTCCAGCTCATGGCTGGTCTACCTTTCCTTTGCCTTTACCTGCACCACAAAGCACCTGTGAGCCAAGGCCCATCAAGAAAACCATCAAGACATTTTAAACTCATTATAAACATAAACAACAAATAGTACAACTCATGTCAAACTATTATTCGTTTATACGACCTATGCCAAACCAATGGGTGCATAACCATTTCTGTGGCCCCGTCATCTCGACTTGCATTACACATGCAATTTTTCGAATACGAGCTATGTCGATCACTCACAAATAATCAGCCAACAATCAAAAGCAACATATTAAATAGCAAGACCAGATTACACAACTTTCAGAATATACCAAGTACAATTTTAATTGTATCCAGATAACAAGGCCAATGCCCAACACAAGGTGCAAGTGCCAGATTTCTTACTGAATTCCAACAAACTAAATGTACCAGCCGAAGTGCGATCTTTGTCAAGTGCTTGAAAAACCCTAAGCTACAATTGGAATAACATTGGTTTAGTTTCCCATAACTCCATTTATCGAAAACTTTCTATGAGCGCTACAATGCACCAAATACACCTTAAATATGCCTAACCATGTCCCTAGAACCTCGGCCCAAGATCCCCTAGTTCTCCACATCAAATTCAAATGAGAAAGGGTTCAAAAACCCTCTACCCAAACAAACCGATCGACCAATTCCCGAATACGTTCGATCGTTTGGCCAAAATGGTCAAACCCCTCACTCGCAGACCGCTCGACCAGTTCCCGTAGGTCGGTCGACTGGTTCATGTCAGAGAGGGATTCTGCAGTTTTTCAAAACTCCAACTCAAACCCAATCGACTTAAAATCATTCCAAACCCAAATTTCACACTTTAAAACACATATTCAACCTATAATATTCCCAATAACAGTAACTAAACCCCTACAACTCAAGTCCCAACTCAATTACATAGAAATTTAGGTCAAATCCATTTTCTCAATAAAACTCTAGAATTGAAACAAAATTCTAATTTTTAACTTAATTTCAAGTTTAAATCATTTAGAAAACATGTGTCTATGTCCTATAAATCCACCCAAATCAGCTATAAACTCCAGTTACTAAAATTAAACTAAAAACCACCAAAATTCCTCAAGAACAAATATGAACAAGCTGAAAAAATAAGGAGATAAGTTCTTACCTCTTCCTAAATCTGAATCTCCCAAGTGTAGTGATGATTAAGCTGCCTTTACTTCCTTCTTTGATGCTTAAACTCCTCCCAAAATCCTCAATTAGCTTCAGGAATCAAGAACTAAGATTTCGCTTTGTTTTAATGCTCTAGAATTGTCAATAAGACTAAGATAGATAAGAAGGAATGTTTTTTCCGTAAAAGGAAACCTTCAGCAAAGGTTTTCTCTAATTTTAAGGTCTAAAGACTATTTTACCCCTCCCTCATCACATTTCCTTAATTAACCTCAAGGGAAACCTAGTACTATAGTAGGTGGCACAACCTGTGTTCCGTGACGAAACCTGTTGTCTCAACAATTTGATCTCATCTTCCTATCTATGTATTCTCACTTGCATATTAGCAAGCATTTTCTTCCAATCCTGAGGGGTAGGTGGAGGGTTCTGACCATGGTTATCATCTCTAGCCTCAATCTCCACCCCGACTAGTTGATTTGATCACGTGGGCATAATTACCCAATTATATCTGCGATCAATGACTTGGCTTATCAAGCAATGATAACTGTGTCCAGAAACCACCCCACGGTCCAAAACCGAACAACCAAAGCCTTCACATGCAACAATAGTGTGAATAAGCGCGTTCTTAATATTCACAAACAACCATATTACTAGTAAGCATATCTTTCATGTTCACATGGCACGCAAGGGCTAGGCCCTATAAGTATATTCCATGCTTCCTATTCAAGCATGCTGATAAGGCATATACATATTAGTTATGCAGTTAAACACATATTTAACACATTAGTTACCAAGGTGTAAGTCAAGCTTGTCCTTAGCAGTAAGCCTACGTATTCAGCCTATCCTAGGGAACCATTCAACCTTGGCGGCTCTAATACAAATTTGTAACGTCCAAATAATCGAGGACTATTACACTATGTATTTAAAACTGTGCTTAACCCGTTAAGCAAATTTTTTAGACTCAAAAGTGTAAATAATATTAAACCATGGTTTAGGTACTAAAAATTTTTGTCAATGAAATTAAACTTTTCATTAAAAGGATTGAAGATTTACACGGGATCCCAAAAGTTTATAAACAAAAGCAAGTTACATTAAACATTACAAAAATAGTCGACCTATGAAGCAAAACCAACCTAATGTTCTAAGTTCCTCAAAATAACTTGACCGTGGTGGCCAAGCAGGCTGAATATTTAGGCACTACCCTAAAGCTCTCCAGCTCATGGCTAGTCGACATTTCCTTTGCCTTTACTTGCACCATAAAGCACCCATGAGCCAAGGCCCAACAAGAAAACCATCACGACAATTTAAACTCATTATAAACATAAACAACAAATAGCATAACACATGTCAAGCTATTATTCATTTATACGGCCTATGCCGAACCGATGGGTGCATAACCCTTTCTGTGGCCCTCCCATCTCGACATGCATTACACATGCAACTTGCCGAATACGACCTATGCCGATCACTCAAAAATAATTGTACAACAATTAGATGCAACATATTAAATAGCAAGACAAGATTACACAACTTTCATCATATACCAAGTACAATTATAAGTGTATCCAAATAACAGGGCCAATGCCCAACACAAGGTGTAGGTGCCAATTCTCTTAACTATATTCAGGTGCTAGTTATAATTTTATTCATTTATGCCCTTTCATCACACTAAGTTATAGAACCTCATTAGCGATTTTGTGGACGCTACATTGCATTAACTGAAACTCTTTCAACTTTTGATCCATACAAGCAGGCATCTCCTTAAGTGAGTTCTTCTCGACCACAACCTGAATTCTTCTTGGTTGTGAGTTTTCTTTGCTACCCTAGTCACACCATCTTTTAATATCATTCAAGTGGTAGAATAGGTCTTTCCATCCCCCACCTTCTCCACACACACAACCACCACCAGTTCTTCTTGCTCGACTACCCTAGCAGTGATTGATTGACCTACCAGGTGTTCTATCAAAATTTTCCATTTCATTTCCTTGTTCTACTCCCCTACGAGTAGTTTGCGCTTGTCTCTTTGAACTATATATCTTTCTAACATTGTGGGTGTTTTTCAACCATCATCATCATTTTATGAGGTAGTGTACTACATAACCTATCACTTGCTCGTACTTGCTCTTCTACCTGAGCAAGATTATCTGCTCACCTCCTTTCTTCATCCTGATGGTCCCAAGACCCTCCAAGGGTGTTATTTCCAACCCTTTTTGCCCCTTCAACACGAGATTTTATTGGTTGGGAAAATCAATGTTCTTGTGGATGACTATCACCTTCTTGCGAGCTAGATTGTAGAACACCAATTTTTTTTAATTGTTTGTTTATATTAATTTAATTGTTAATAGTGTTAGAATTTTATTTTAAATTATTTGAATTGTTTGGTAGTAATTATGTGAATTAAAATTTAATTATTTTATTTTGTGAAATTGTTTATGAGAATTGATTGTGTGCACCAAGGTGCATGGTTAGAAGAAATGCACACTAGCACTTATGTGTATGCATGTGCATGATTGCATGGTGAGCATATAATAGTTAATTCCCATGCATTATTCTTTTATTTATGGTTTAGTCCTTTTTATTTATTTAATTAAGAAATGGAAATAGTGGAAAATTACAAGAAGAGGAAAAAGAGGTGAGTGGCGTGTGAACGAGAAGGAAATAGAGGGAATTTCTTTTCCAATTATTTTATAATTATAATCAAATAAAAAATAAATATGGTAAGCCTTTTGATTTGGTTGAATTGTGCTAAGTATTGAAGGTGGAAATATGAGAATGGTAGTGTGAAAAAGGGCCATTATAGCCGAGTATATAGAGAGAATGGGAGAGGGTCAATCAAGGGATGAGGGAAAAAGAGATTTGGTTTCCATCTTTGTGTTGTTGACTTATCATTTCAGTTGGCACCATTACTCCAAGGAGATTTCAAGGAAAGAATTAAGGAAATGAGATTTGGGTAGTTTCCATTTCCTATTAGCTTACGATTTTGGCCACTAGGGCCTTTATAAAAGCAAGGAAAATATTAGGGCTCCCATTTTGGTGGCTGGCCGAGTACCTAGAGAGAGAAAGGGAGCTAGAGGCATGAGGCTTAGAGAGAGAAGGAGAGAAAGAAAGAGGAGGAAGAAGAGGTATCGACACCCTAGGGTAATATGTCATAGTATTCTTTTTATTTTTCTTCTCTCTTATCATCTACCCTTTTCATTTTGAGTTCTAAGCAATAGATTTATTTTCCTTTGGGTTTTTATTGAATCTAGGGTCTTGAGGTGCTAAAGGATTGAGCATTCTAGTGTATTCTTGAACACTATAAGGAGGTAATAGGAAATCCAACCTTTTGATATTATGGTGATGATTTATTGTTTATGTTTTTTATATATTGTTGGTGTTTTGGATGATTTTGCCTCTATGTATTTTGATTGTTCTTCATGATTCTATGTTGTTACTATGAGAGAAGCATGCTAGAAATTTTGTCTATGGATCTTGAAATGTTGGTTGTCATTTTGATTTTTGTATTCCTATATGCGTTGATGATTGTTTTCCATGTCTTTATTTTTCTTAAATCCATAGAAACATGAAAAGAGATATGCATGTGGGTTATGTATGAGTAGTTTATATAATGATTTTTTATGAAAATATGTATTCTTATAAGTTGCCTAGGCTTGTGTGTGTGTTTGGGTGTGTATGGATGTTTAGGCAAGCATGAAGGAATTTTTTATATGCATGATGTATGAGTAGGGTATGTAAGATATAGGGTTATGTGTTACTATGTACATATATGTTAAAAGCTAATGTGTTGGTGATATAGGTTCACATTGGAATATTGTTATCCTTAGATCTTGATGTTTTGGGACATCAAATGCAAATGTTGGAAATAGAATGCATACTAGGGTTGTATTGGTGTTTTTGTGTTTTTTATTCTTTATTCTAAGCTATTAACTATGAGCATGTCAAAATTTGTAATCTTTTATGTATTATGCTATATTGAAATTCGGCCTTGGGTGTTTTATATGGTTTAGGAGAGATTGATTTTCGTGTTGTTAGTTTTGCATGCTAATAGTAATATTTAGATGTACAATGTGTATAAGAATCATGTTAGGGTGAATTGTTAAAATTGTTAAAAAAGAATTATGAGCATTTTTGGAATATTATGTGATTATAAAGCTTGCTGATTTTTTTTTTATTGTTTTAGAATGTTAATTTGCAGAGATGGTTTAAAGGAGAGTAAATTATATATGTCTTGAGTTCATGCATGTGTTCTTGCACTTTTTAATATAACATGCTTGCTTATTTTATTTAGTTTCATGTAAAATCTCTTTTAATTAAAAGATATCAAACATATGTCTTAGTAATTTATGCCTTAATTTTATATATGATAAATGTGATTTTTCCATACTTTAAACTAGGGGTGAACATTTGACCCGAAAAACCCGCAAACCCGCCCGACCCGCAGCCCGAAAACCCGTTTTTTGGGAAAACCTGTAACGACCCACTAATCTAGACTATTTGGACCATTAACGAATCTATACATAACACTTACATTTTTGCGGAAATACCATAATTTTATTGAAACTTGTGGAAACAAAGGTTACTTTCATAAAATAAGTAGGATATGGGTACCCATTGTCTTTAAAACAAAAATAACTTAAAAACTAAAAAGAGTTACATAGAAAATGCGGAAAATACATTTAAAACCATAAAAGCATAAACAAGACTACATCCTCGAATCGAATAACGCTCGGCCCCTTGACTCCATTCACCATCGATACACATCCTCTAAGCGTCACGAATCTTTCCGCCTCTAAAGCTTATTTCCTGCACATAAACAGAAAGGAATGAGCCTAATGCCCAGCAAGGAAAATCTAACACATAGTCATAAACATAAACATAATGTCATAATAACGTAAAGACATATCATAACACTTTTAATAACATAAATCATATAGATAACATAAGCACATAACATGTTGATTCTAGCCTATTTTCCTTACCAAAGTTACCGGGATTATGGACTGAGTTGGGACTTTTGGAACACTCCTAAAACCATAAGAAAGAGTGAGTCTAAAGAGAGGAGATGAAATGAAAGAGATGGAAAGACTAAACCATAAAAACATACTTACCAACTTATATGCTTAAGAGCTTGGATTCCCTAACCAAAATAAGAATAAGGTTAGGGGACTGAGTAGAAGGTTTTGAGAAAAGAAATAACATAAAATACAGAAAGGAACTAGAGTTTTGGGTTTACCTCAAAGATTGCAAGATCACTCTAACCTTCACCGAAATACTATAGAACTCACTTCCCAAAGTGTTTGATAAGCTTATGATGTTTAAGCTTATAGTTTTTCCCCCAAACCAAGTGTTTACACTCTCACACTCACTTAACACTAGCAGCCTCTGAACTTAGAGCAAATGGTGAATAATGGCTGGGTACTAGGTCCTATTTATAGAGTTTGGGAATGAAAATATCTTGATTTTACTTGAATAAAAATAATGGCTTTTTAGGTGAAAATCATTTGAATAATCGTTCAGCAGAGGCTGAAGACTCGTTCACAAGATGCTGGACTGTTGAAGGAGTTTGAATGGCTGAAAGGAAATGAATTCAAAAGAGTTTGAATCCATGCTGAAGGAGGCGATATATCGCCCCCTGTAGGCGATATATCGCCTGGGCCAGTATGCCCGAGGCGACCGTGCATCGTTTCGTGTTTTCCGTATCTACGTGCTGCGACATATCGCCCCCTATAGCTGCGATATATCGGCACACGCTGAATATTTAAACACGAAATTACACATTTTTAGCTAAGTTTGAATGGAGTAAACAGCCTTGACTAAGCCCTCAACGTACTCAAAGCTGCTGACTGACCCTATAACATTCAAACTTTACTCCTTATTATATTTAATCCTCAAAAATCTTAATCCTTAATTACCATTCAAAACATGTGCTTAAAATCCTATTGGTTGATGTCTAAACCTTATAATATAATAATATAATCCTTAATATCAGTCACTTTAATCAAACCTTAGGTTATACTTAATATTCTTAAACTATAGGTTAAACTTAGAAAATCTATAAGTACTACTATGAGTGTCCAAATAATTCCCGGTCTGAACCAAAAATCCACAGTAACAAAGATAATGCTATAAATACTATCATACTATTATCTATCTTAGCTAAGTAAAGTTCTTGGACTCTACAATTCTCCCCTACTAAAAAGAATTTCGTCCTCGAAATTTACTTATCACATAACTCCGGATACCGGCCTTGCATGTCCTCCTCCAACTCCCACGTTGCCTCGCATTCAAAACTATTGCTCCATAGGACTTTGACTATAGGAAAGCTCTTGGACCGTAACTGCTTCATCCCTCTATCTAGGATGCTAACCGGTCGTTCCTCGTAACTTAAGTCTTTCTGGAGCGCTATCGTATCGTTCTTGAGGACGTGAGATGGGTCTGACACATATTTGCGTAACATCGAGATGTGGAAGACGTTGTGACTATCGGCTAGTGCTGGCGGTAGGGCTAGTCTATACGCAACTGTTCCCACTTTGTCCAATATCTAAAAGGACCTATGAATCGGGGACTAAGCTTGCCTTTCTTTCCGAACCGCTTGACACTTTTCATAGGAGATATCTTCATGAAGACTTGATCTCCAACTTGGAATTCCACATCGCGTCGCTTGGTATCCGCATAGCTCTTCTGTCGGCTTTGAGCAGCAAGCATACGCTGTCTAATAAGCGTTACTGCTTCTTGTGCTTGTCTAACAGCTTCGGGCCCTAGAAGCTGCCTTTCTCCTACCTCGTCCCAGTGCAACGGTGATCGACACCTTCTTCCATATAGTAACTCATAAGGTGCCATCTCGATCGTCGACTGGTAGCTGTTGTTGTACGAGAACTCGATCAGTGTTAAGTACTTGTTACGATCCTCCGAAATCAAGTATACAAGCGCGTAGCATATCCTCTAAAATATGAATCGTACGCTCGGACTGCCCATCTGTCTGAGCATGGAAAGCTGTACTAAGGCTTAATTCAGTACCCATGGCTTGCTATAAGCTTCTCCAAAATCTTGACGTAAATACTGATCCTCTATCTGACACTATCGTCTTGGGGATTCCATGCAATCGTACAATCTCTTGGATGTAGATGTCTGCATATTGGTCTGCCGTGCATGAAGTTTTAACAGGCAGGAAATGAGCCTACTTGGTTAGTCTATCTATTACTATCCAAGCGGAATCATGCTGCTTGTTCGTCTTTGGTAGCTCCGTCACGAAGTCCATGGCTATATCGTCCCACTTCCATTCCGGTATGCTAAGCGGTTGCAATAATCCTGCAGGCCGCAGATGCTCCGCCTTAACTTGCTGGCATACCAGACACTTAGATACATAGATACATACTTCGCTATCTCCTTCTTCATCCCTGGCCACCAATAGACTGCCTTGTTGTCATGAGTCATCTTGGTAGACCCTGGATGAACTGAGTACGGGGTATTGTGCGCTTCTTCTAGAATCGTCCTCTTAATACTTCGATCACTTGGCACGCATACCCGATCCTTATATCTCAATAATCCTTGGCTAGATATTGAGAAATCTGTATTCTTGCCTTCTCTGACTGCTTCCATATGTGCTGCTAGCGTGTCATCATGTCTCTGACCAATCCGTATGTCCTCTAGCAGATTCGATTGGATAGACAAGTTAGCCAGCTTGCCTATAATCACATCTATTTCGGCACTGATAAGTTCCTGCTGTAGAGGCTTTTCAATTCCGGATAAGGCTGCTAAGTTCCCATAGCTTTTCCTTACTAAGCGCATCGGCAACTACGTTCGCCTTCCCTGGGTGGTATAGGATTTCGTAGTCGTAATCCTTGACTAATTCTATCCACCTGCGCTGCCTCATGTTGAGCTCCTTCTGCGTAAAGAAGTATTTTAAACTCTTGTGGTCCGTATAAATCTCGCACCGTTCTCCGTAAAGATAATGGTGCCAGATTTTCAACGCAAAGACCACCGCTGCCAACTCCATATCGTGAGTTGGATAGCGTTTGTTCATACTCTTTCAACGGACGTGAGGCGTAGGCTATCACCTTGTCGTTTTGCATCAACATGCATCCCAATCCTAGCTTTGATGCATCGCATTAGACAACGAACTTATCGTCGGGTATCGGTACACTAAGTACTGGTGTTGAGCAAAGCTTATCCTTAAGCAATTGGAAGCTTTCTTCACACTTATCGTTCCAGTTAAACTTTTGTTGCTTCCGGGTCAGGTTGGTGTGTGGAGTGGCTATCTTAGAAAAAGCCCTCTACAACTTTCTATAGTAACCTGCTAGCCCTAAGAAGCTTCTTACTTCTGACGCGTTCTTTGGTCTAGGCCAATCCTTCATGGCCTCTACCTTCGATGGATCTACTGCAACTCCATCTTTCGATATGATGTGCCCGAGGAACGCCACTTGTGAGAGCCAAAACTCGCATTTCTTGAACTTCGCGTAGAGTTGGTGCTCCTTCAATCGCGTCAAAATCATCCTCAAATGTTCCTCGTGCTCTACTTCATCCTTGGAGTATACTAAGATATCGTCGATGAATACAACGACGAATTTATCTAAGTAATCCTTGAAGACCTTATTCATTAAGTCCATAACGCGGCTGGTGTGTTAGCAAGACCAAAAGACATAACCAACTCGTAATGTCCATAACGAGTCCTAAAGGCTATCTTAGGAATATCTTCTCCTTTTACCTTGAGCTGATGATACCCGGACCTTAAATCGATCTTAGAAAATACAGTCGCGCCTCGAAGTTGATCAAACAAATCATCAATTCGAGGTAGCGGGTACTTGTTCTTAATCGTTACTTTGTTCAGCTCATGATAGTCTATGCACATTCGCATACTTCCGTCCTTCTTCTTCACGAATAGTACCGGAGCTCCCCATGGTGAATGGCTTGGCCTAATGAAACCCAAGTCTAGGAGTTCTTGTAGCTGCGTTTTTAACTCCTTGAGTTTCGTAGGTGCCATCCGGTATGGTGCCTTAGAGATAGGCTCGGTGCCCGGTACTAATTCTATCGTGAAGTCTATTTCTTGATTTGGCGGCAATCTTGGCAAGTCATCGGGAAATACCTCTGGAAATTCTTGTATAACTCGAACATCTCCATCCTTAAGTGGCGTCTCCCTTTCCACGTTCGTGATGCTGGCTAAGAACGCTTGACATCCTTTCTCTATCCTTTGTTGAGCTTTGAGAGATGACACTAACGGGGTGCGTAATCCTGAAGCTTGTCCCATGAAGCATCGTCTCTGGCCGTCAGGAGTTTCGAACATCACCTTCTTGCGTTTGCAGTCGATCGTTGCGCCATGCCGTGCTAGCCAATCCATGCCTAGTATTACGTCGAAGTCCTTGATCACTAGCTCTATCAGGTCTCCTTCTAGTTCTATGTCCTCAATCTTGATCGGTACGCCTCATACTATTCGTGATGATAGAACTACTTTGCCCGAAGGCAACTTGGTCACAAACCTAGTTCTAAATCTTTCACTAGGTTTGTCTAGTTTTTCTATCATTCCTAACGAGATATACGAGTATACTGTTACTAATCAAGCGATACTAGAACATATACTATCGAGGATAGGATCTGACCTGTAAATCCCTGTTACTAGCATGGGTTCCTCCTTGGGTCAATGCAAAGACTTTGGTCTGGAACCATCGTTTAATCCTTCTTCTCCTCACTAACATTCATCAGAATCCTTTCTACTTCAATTGCCGCTTCTAGAACATTGGCATAGGTAGTGGTTCCCAGGTTTGCTAACTTAACCCCTAATTCCATCTTTGGTCTAAGTCCTCTGACGAACTTGGTCAACCTCGTAAAGTCGGTTGGGACCAACTTTGGTGCAAACTTGACTAATCTGATGAACTGACGAGCATATTCTTCTATCATTAGCGATGACTGCCGAGGTGCAATACTTCTTGTGGAACGGCTCCACAAATCTTGTCCATATTATGGTGGTGACATCGTTAGTCAGGTGAACTAAGTCCCACCATATTTTGACATCCTTCCTGAGTAATGACGAGACGCAGGATATGCGGTCTGCATTACTGAGATTCATGTGCATAAGAATTGGCTCCACATTCCTTAGCCACTCTTCTACCTCAAAGGGGTCTATAGTCCCTTTGAAGTTTGGAGCGTGCTGTTTGCGGAACCTTTCATACACTGACTCCATATTCGGTACTGGATGTGGCGCGTAGTGCGTCACTGGCCATCCCCCATATGGACCAACTTGTTGGGGTGCTAGGGCCATTTGTTGTAGCTGCGACTGCGGTTGCGGCGGAGGCTGAGGCTGAGTCTGCGCCTGTTGACGTTGTTGCTGCAAGAGTTCCTCGACTTGTTGTCGCCGTCTAGCGATTTCCACGGTGTTGTCAGCTGACGGTGTCGGCGCGTTGCGGCTAGTAGTAGTACGCACTCCTCTTCTGCGAACTGGAGGGCATCATTGGTCGTTGGAACAACGTTGGAGGCGTTTCCGTTGGTGCGTGCAGATCTTCGGAGCGACATCTTCACCAAAAGTTCTAACAGTCGAGAACTTGTTAGAACTTACCCTAATAGGCTCTAAGGCAAAAACTTATTCTAAAACAAACATATCTCGGACCTATTTATTATGACTTCTTATGAAAAATTATATAGGTCTTTATTTATTATTAGAGTGGGTTTCTATATTTAGAAAAACAAGTCATCTTTATTTTCTAAGTGTGTTTCTAATCATCCTATATGACTTAATTCTCAGGCTCGAAACTTATCTTTGTTCCAAAGTTAACCATATTGAGGGAGGGCTGGGATCAGTAGAATCGTTCCCACTACTAAGGCCCCCTAACTCTCAATAAGGAAAATTGGTTCATTGATTTGTATCCACCTTCACTGAACTTAGTCATTATTCATTTTATTTATTACTCATTATGATTGCGAAAAAAAATCAAACTCATACATGAAAATAAAATAACATGAACTTAATTTGGAAAAAATAATTTTCACTTATTACAATCATAACATAAAGAAATAAACAAAACAAACATTGAAAAAAACTAGCTATTCTTAAAAATCGGGATCTTCTACATCCGATCCTTCATCTAGCATATCATTATCTATCTCCTTATAATCATCATTGTCTTGAGCCTCAAAATTTCCTCGGGGAAGATTTAAGAAGATCCTATGTTGTTGCTCATTAGTGAATTGAAACTCTAAATCATAGGTGAACTTAAGTATGAGAGAATAATATCTTAGGGCTGCTTGTAAGTCATCGTCATTATTTATATTCTCCCATATTTCTTCTAAAGTTAAAATTGCTGACGGAAAATCTTTTAAAAGCCTAATTACTAGGACATATTGTTCTGCAGCTCTCATCATGATTTGCTTAGACTCTTGAAGGTGACCTATCTCTTTGTGGAACAAAATCAATCTTTGAGTGATCTTTTCTAGTGCTCCTATGGTGTTTCTTGGCTCCCTTATTCTTTTTAAAGCCTTAATGGCTCGGATATCCTCATTGCTTAAAGCTCCATTCATTCTTAACTGAAACATAAACACTAAAGTCGTTAGCTATACACATAGACAAAGTAACTTGTAACTTGTAACTTAAACACTTACTTGGCGGTCCGATTCGGAGCTTTGAGCATGTGTATCGAAGAGAACTTCATGCGAAGGAACCGTTTTCTCTGATACCAACTGTAACGACCCACTAATCTAGACTATTTGGACCATTAACGAATCTATACATAACACTTACATTTTTGCGGAAATACCATAATTTTATTGAAACTTGTGGAAACAAAGGTTACTTTCATAAAATAAGTAGGATATGGGTACCCATTGTCTTTAAAACAAAAATAACTTAAAAACTAAAAAGAGTTACATAGAAAATGCGGAAAATACATTTAAAACCATAAAAGCATAAACAAGACTACATCCTCGAATCGAATAACGCTCGGCCCCTTGACTCCATTCACCATCGATACACATCCTCTAAGCGTCACGAATCTTTCCGCCTCTAAAGCTTATTTCCTGCACATAAACAGAAAGGAATGAGCCTAATGCCCAGCAAGGAAAATCTAACACATAGTCATAAACATAAACATAATGTCATAATAACGTAAAGACATATCATAACACTTTTAATAACATAAATCATATAGATAACATAAGCACATAACATGTTGATTCTAGCCTATTTTCCTTACCAAAGTTACCGGGATTATGGACTGAGTTGGGACTTTTGGAACACTCCTAAAACCATAAGAAAGAGTGAGTCTAAAGAGAGGAGATGAAATGAAAGAGATGGAAAGACTAAACCATAAAAACATACTTACCAACTTATATGCTTAAGAGCTTGGATTCCCTAACCAAAATAAGAATAAGGTTAGGGGACTGAGTAGAAGGTTTTGAGAAAAGAAATAACATAAAATACAGAAAGGAACTAGAGTTTTGGGTTTACCTCAAAGATTGCAAGATCACTCTAACCTTCACCGAAATACTATAGAACTCACTTCCCAAAGTGTTTGATAAGCTTATGATGTTTAAGCTTATAGTTTTTCCCCCAAACCAAGTGTTTACACTCTCACACTCACTTAACACTAGCAGCCTCTGAACTTAGAGCAAATGGTGAATAATGGCTGGGTACTAGGTCCTATTTATAGAGTTTGGGAATGAAAATATCTTGATTTTACTTGAATAAAAATAATGGCTTTTTAGGTGAAAATCATTTGAATAATCGTTCAGCAGAGGCTGAAGACTCGTTCACAAGATGCTGGACTGTTGAAGGAGTTTGAATGGCTGAAAGGAAATGAATTCAAAAGAGTTTGAATCCATGCTGAAGGAGGCGATATATCGCCCCCTGTAGGCGATATATCGCCTGGGCCAGTATGCCCGAGGCGACCGTGCATCGTTTCGTGTTTTCCGTATCTACGTGCTGCGACATATCGCCCCCTATAGCTGCGATATATCGGCACACGCTGAATATTTAAACACGAAATTACACATTTTTAGCTAAGTTTGAATGGAGTAAACAGCCTTGACTAAGCCCTCAACGTACTCAAAGCTGCTGACTGACCCTATAACATTCAAACTTTACTCCTTATTATATTTAATCCTCAAAAATCTTAATCCTTAATTACCATTCAAAACATGTGCTTAAAATCCTATTGGTTGATGTCTAAACCTTATAATATAATAATATAATCCTTAATATCAGTCACTTTAATCAAACCTTAGGTTATACTTAATATTCTTAAACTATAGGTTAAACTTAGAAAATCTATAAGTACTACTATGAGTGTCCAAATAATTCCCGGTCTGAACCAAAAATCCACAGTAACAAAGATAATGCTATAAATACTATCATACTATTATCTATCTTAGCTAAGTAAAGTTCTTGGACTCTACAAAACCCGTCAAAATCGGGTGAAATCCGACCCGAACCCGACATAAGTCGGGTCGGGTTCGGGTTTGAAAATTTGTTAGCCTCGGGTTCGGGTTCAAACCCGAAATCCGAAAAAAAAATGGTATTTTCGAAAAAAAAATGGTATTTTTGAAAAAAAGTGTAAAAATATGGTATTTTTGCAAATTTTAGCTTTTCAGCCCAAAACCCAATAGGCTCAGCCCAACCCAAAATCCAACCTGAAATCTGAAAAAAAAAAAAAAGATGGTATATTTGAAAAAAATGGTATTTTTGAAAAAACAAGTGTAAAAAAATGGCATTTTTGCAAATCTGGGATTTTCGGCCCAAAATCACAAATGGCCCAGAAAACCCGAAATTACACCCGAACCCGAGTGAACCCGAACCCGAAAAAACCCGAAAATTTCGGATCGGTTTCGGTACTATTTTTCTTAACCCGAAACCCGCAAAACCCGAACCCGATGAGCCCGAAACCCGAAAATCCGACCCATGTGCACCCCTACTTTAAACAGGTGTGTCTCTCATTTATACTTATGCAGTTTTTATTTACAAAATAATTAAGTAAAATTATTTTTAAAAGGTGACCAAAGAATTTATTTAATAAATGGAAATATAGTTGGACTTTTCCAACTTTTATATATTTATGACTTTGATGTAAAATTTTGTGATCTAGAAATGTTATTTTTTATATATTTCACGTTTTAATATTTATTTTATTTGCAAAGATAAAAAGGACTTTTGTGAAATAAATTAATCATGCCAAATTAATTATTTTATAAGTAACTACAAATTTTGTCACTTTTTATAATCGTTATTAAATAATAAATTAGATTATTATTTTATACAATTAAAGCTAAAGAATTATTTTAGTAAATTAAATTTTTGTAAAAAAATTTATGAATGGAAAATGTATTATTTAAAGGAATAAATATTACCAACTTCAAAGCAAGTTTCAATAACCGTCCCACGTATGCATGTTACATGCAAGCTAAGTTTTACATTCAAATATACGCCATTTGATTAAGTGCATGGTTCTTGTTTTGTAACCATTAAGGAATACTCAGTAGAATTGAGATTATTCTTCTAGGACGTTATGTAAAATTATTGAATGTTTATAGTGTGGTGCAACCTGTGCCACGTGTGCATGGCCCATGCACACGTGGAGTATGTTTGTTAGGCATGTGTAATCTTACTTGATATTAAGAAGAACGTTTAATTGTGATTCTAGGCTCGTTGTGAAATTCCCCGCACTGTATTTTTGCTTGGAATTGAGGAAAGGAAGTTAGCTAAAATTTGTATGCATTATGTTATGAAAAGTATGAGGTAATATATTGTAAGAGTTATTATGTTATGAAAAGTATGGGCTATATGAAAAGTATGAGCCATGGTAAGCTATTGTGTCATAAAAAAGCATGAGCTATTATGTTATGATATGAGCTGTTTGTACATCTGCTTGTATGTTGTATGAAAAGCAGTAGGTTGGCAGCATGTTGAACGCGACACAACAAAGGAGTTACTAAGGATATGACGTAACTCATAGGGCGGACGCGCTGAGGTTATTGGTGGACCAAAGTTCCTGTTTACCTCATAGAGGAGGATTTCCCGGCTTATGCTTGAATGGTTCCCTCATGATGTGACATGGACAATAGGGGTGTCATGATCACATGAATTACGATTACGCTTATGCTTTATGAAATTTTATGATTATGATTTGTTATGATATGCTATGAGTTTACGATATGAATGTTGATTGCTTTGTGTTTCTTGTAAATTGTTGTATTTTATTTGTACTTCATTACTGGGTTTTCAACTCACCCACCTTACCTTCCCCCCTTTCAGGTAGGCAATAGGATTTCTTATTAGCACACACTGTGATGTGGGAAGTTCCAATGTATAGGCATGTATGATGTGCGATGTCCATGAGCGATTAATGATCTAGACGAATGCCAAGAAAATTTATGAACTTTTATGTTATGGTTTATGTTTTCATTACATCACACTGGGACTTTATATGTTATTTTATTTTCAAGATTGCATAAAGACACTGTATTTTTATTTTAAACTATTAGACTCAAATTGCATGTTTTGGTAATGCCCTACTGAACATTATCTCTAAAATGGTATTTTCTAATAAATATGAGCTTAGCAACGTTTTTGCAAAGAGTAGAATAGGGTGTTGTTACATAGTTGATCTCACAATACATCACTACAAGAAAGAAGACTTTTGCCGGTGCAATTCGAAATTGCATCGACAAAAAATACCTTTACCAGCGCATTTAGTGAAACGCGCCGGCAAAACCAAGGACTTTTTCCGGCGCAAAATTGCGTCGGCAAAGGTCTATCAAATTTTTTTTTTTTAAAATGAAACACTTTTGCCGGTGCATTTCACTTAACACGCCGGCAAAAGTCAAACGTGTATTTAACAAAATGCACGTTTTCAAGAAGGTTGGTTGGTGGGACTTTTGCCAGCGCGTTTCGTTGCACGGGCAAAAGTTGGACTTAAAACGGTGTCGTTTTGACCTAGGGTTTTAATACTGACTTTTTCCTGCGCAACGAAATGCGTCGGCAAAAGTCATAGCGATATCAGTAGCCGCCCGAGCCCTTCTTCCCCATTTTTTTTCTTCCTTCTCTTTTTTCTCTCTTTCTTCTTCTTTTCTCTCTTTCTTCAATCCTCCACCACCCCCCAGCCGCACCACCACCACCCCCACCAGCCGCAACCCGAACCCACCCACCCCAAAGGCACCCCACCCCGACGGCCACCCCACCCCACCTGAGCCCCCACCTCACCCCACCCAAGCCCCACCGCGAGCCACCACTGCCGCCCCCCTTCTCCTCCAAGTTGTCCACTGTAAGTTTTATAATATAGTTTTGTATTTTATTTTATTTATGTATTGAATTCAATTTCTTTTTATTTCTATGGAGTCCCCGAGCCACTGCCGGAGCGGAGCCACTGCCAGAGCAGTCAGAGAGGAACCACTGCCGGAGCGGAGCCATTTCACCCACTATAATATTTTTATTTTTGCTTGTTAATATTTATTATATTGTATTTTGTGATATATGTATTTTAGTTAAAGTATGAACTTAAAACAAAATCAGATTAATAATGTATGTGGACGCTCAATATTCCATGCCCGTAAAAGACCCAAAATACATGCTTAGGCCCATGAATGACTAAAGGTGTTGATGCTCTCCTATGGGCCATCACGGAAGATATGGCGAGGAAAGGTGCCTTTTGTAGGTCTTCATCCCGTCAAGAAGTGGGATCTCATATGGACCCTTGAGCACAAGGCAAGGTGTCTCGCATAGCGAGGCTTATGGTCCTATGGCGAGACATCCCTTTGCCTAGGGATGCTTTGGAAAATAGCATATGGCCCTATGCTTGAGCAATATCATGAAAGATAGGCGGGATGTGCCTCGCTAGACGAGGTCCTTATGCCTAGGTAAATTGGTAAGGCAGGTGTCCGAGGCGCTGGCACGAGACGCCTACATATGGAGGCGCTGGCACAAGACGCCTACATATGGAGGCGCTGGCACGAGACGCCTACATATGGGGGCGCAAGGGTGTGCCTCGCGAGACGCCTGCATATGGCGCGCGAGGGTGTGCTTCGTGAGCCGCTGGCACGAGACGCCTACATATGGAGGCGCTGGCATGAGACGCCTACATATGGAGGCGCTGGCACGAGGCGCTGGCACGAGACGCCTACATATGGAGGCGCTGGAACGAGACGCCTACATATGGGGGCGCAAGGTTGTGCCTCGCGAGACGCCTACATATGGCGCGCGAGGGTGTGCTTCGCGAGGCGCTGGCACGAGACGCCTACATATGGAGGCGCTGGCATGAGATGCCTACATATGGAGGCGCTGGCACGAGGCACCTACATATGGAGGCACTGGCACGAGGCACCTACATATGGAGGCGCTGGCACGAGACGCCTACATATGGAGGCATTGGCACGAGACGCCTACATATGGAGGCGTTGGCACGAGACGCCTACATATGGAGGCGCTGGCACGAGATGCCTACATATGTAGGCGCTGGCACGAGGCGCCTACATATGGAGGCGCTGGCACGAGACGCCTACATATGGAGGCGCTGGCACGAGATGCCTACATATGGGGGCGCAAGGGCGTGCCTCACGAGACGCCTGCATATGGCGCGCGAGGGTGTGCCTCGCGAGGCCTCGGTGCAAAGTGGGCCATATTCGCCGAATGGAGCATCTCCTAGCCTCGAGGGGCGGCCTCGCGTGGGGGCCTCTCCTAGCCCCGACGGCCTCGTGTGGGAGCACCTCATGACATCTCCACGAGGGGTGGCCTCGTATAGCTCTGCCACTATTAAGCCGCGAGGGCCTTGCGTGATAACATCTCGCGCCCTTCATCTCGAGAAGGCATCTCCCATGGAGATGCCTATGGAAACCCCACCGTCTAGAAGTGAAAGCCAAAGTATGATTCCGAAGGGTCATGATGGTACAATCTCGTACGGGGTACGGCTTGTAAAGCCCCATACGTCTGACCGTGGCACTCATGCTAGTTAGGTAGTGGGGGCACTAGGAGAAAGGACATGGCCTGCATACTCCCAATCAGATGTCAGAGTCAACACCACTACCACCTGCACCACTCCTCTGACATTGGTACGGACAAATAGTGGAGACATCCTCCTGGCACCTGTCCCTGTACTGGTTGCAAGACCACAACCTCTGAAACCACTCTCCAGACAGTGTACCTATGTACTACCTGGTCCCCTGGACCACAATGTATCTAGGGCCATTAGAGCCCACTATATAATAAATCTCAATTCCACATGGAAGGGGGTTGGAAAATTCATTGTATGCAGAGGCTATTGAGAAATATACCAAGGCTTGCTCCATTGTTTATCTATGTTTAGTTTTCCTTAAAGTTTATTCTCAGTTCTTATATGAACATCACCTGACTTACCTTTGAATTTTCCAATCTAATTTCATTGACGAGATTTCACCGTCAACAATGTATGCTTATATTTTTAAATTGTTTTATATTAAATGTGATATGTTTGTAAATATGTATTTAATAATTTTTTTTGTATTAATAAAAAAATCAATTTTGGTATATGTTTTTTTGTGGTTAAATATTTTTATATGTAATTGTTAATGTATATATGTGTTTTGTATGATCTAGGAATATTCTGGTTATATATGTGTTTAATTTATAGGTTTTTAAATTTTTGGGATAGTTTGAAATATAGTCGTTATGCTGCCCAAATTTTGTTAGAGTTAGTAAAATTAATAAAAGTTTAATAATTAATTAAATAAAAGTTTAAGTATAATTAAAAAATACATCAAAAAATTAATTTTTAACTATAATTTAAATAAAATAAAATTATCAATCATAGTAATTAATAATTAATTTTAACATTAATATTAGATGTTTTGTAATTGAAAAAAGTTTAAAAATATAAATGATTTAATAAAATATAATAAAATTGTTATTAATTAAGTAAATAATCAAATACAAATTGAAGAATTTAATAAAAATTTACAAAATGAAATTAATGCATAATTAAATTAATTTTAATATAAAAGTAATAAATAAGTAAATAATTTTAAAAATTTTAAAAATTTTAAAAATTGTAATAATTAGGTACATTTTCTTTGGTAAATATAAATAATTATTTTTGTCAGAGATAGGATATTATTATCACTTAGTGATAATTAGGGAGACAAATAGTCATGAAATATTTTGACTATCATTTCCCTCATTTTAAGATAATTATTAATATTTTCTTAATTATGTCGCTTAAAGATGGCGAGCGACAGAAGTTAGATGAGTGCGAGGAATCGTTGGTCTCTGGAGTATAGAAATGGTGTTAAGGTGTTCTTCGAGATCGCTAAAAATCAATTAAACGATCGGGGTTTGGTTCGTTGTCCATGCAAGAAATGTGGGAATGTTAAGTTCCAGGCTATAAATGCAATTTCGATGCATTTATTCAATAATGGCATCATACAATCCTACAAAGTGTGGCATTACCATGGAGAGGCGCTGCCGCTGCCACCAGATGTGGTACGAGATCAGGATAGAGATGAGATAGCGGATATCCTGGAGGATGTTTACGCCGAAGATGACGTTCCCGCTGGAAACTATAATGATCCTCCCCAAGATGATGTTCAACATCGCGACAAGTATAACAATTTATTTAAGGAGATGTCAAGTGAAGTGTACCCGGGTTGCCGAAAGTATTCCGCGTTGAACTTCTTGGTGAAGCTAATGCATCTGAAAGTTAGTAACAAGTGCAGCAATCATTACTTTGATGGTTTGCTGGAATTGTTAGTCGACGCTATGCCTGACGGAACAATTTTACCTAAGTCTAACTATTAGGCGAAGGAAAAGTTGCGGAGTATTGGATTGGGATATGAGTCCATCGATGCTTGCAAGCATGACTGTGCATTATTTTGGAAGGAGAATGCGAATTTGGAATTCTGTCCAGTTTGTGGTGAGTGTCACTGGCAAGATAATCGTGGGAATGGGAAGAAAGTGGCTCATAAGGTCATGCGGTACTTTCCATTGATGCCAAGATTGAAAACGTTGTACAGTTCGAGATATATTGCAGAGGATATGAGATGGCATTATTCTAAAAGGCCAAAGGAAGATAGTGTGATGAGGCACCCCGCAGACAGTAAGGCATGGAAGAACCTTGATGAGTTGTACCCATCTTTCGCAGCCGAACCTCGAAATGTTAGGCTTGGGTTGGCTATAGATGGTTTCAATGCTTTTGGGAACATGAGCAACTCGTACAGCATGTGGCCTGTGATACTTGTCCCATACAACTTGCCGTTGTGGAAGTGCATGAAACCACTGTCATTAAGGTTGTCTATTCTAATTCCAGGTCCTTCTTCACCTGGAAAAGATATCGATGTCTATATGAGACCTTTGCTTGACGAGTTGAAGGAGTTATGGGTGAATGGTGTCGAGACACGAGATGTATACAATAGTACCTTGTTCAATATGCGTGCAGCAATCTTGTGGACCATTAACGACTACCCAGCTTATGTTATCATGTCTGGGTGGAGCACAAAAGGGTACAAGGCATTCCCCACATGCAATGAAGAAACTCCCTCTGTAGGGATTAGAAGTAAAATTGCATACATTGGCCACAGAAGGTTTCTTGATATGGATCATGAATGGAGGAGTAAACGAGCACTATTCGACAGTAACAAGGAACTCAGGCCACCACCGAAAGATTACTCCGGTGATGATGTGTTGAAGAAATTAGAGAATTTTCAGATTAGACATCCTGGGAAACACAAAGAATTTGGTGGTGTGAAACGCAAAAGGGCTCCGATTGAACTTAACTGGTCGAAGAAGATCATATTTTTCGAGCTTGATTATTGGAAGGAATTATTGCTGAGGCATAACTTGGACGTAATGCACATTGAGAAGAATGTTTGTGAAAGTGTCTTGGGAACTTTGTTGAACTTAGAGACAAAATCTAAATACACTGACAAGGTAAGACTTGATCTAGCAGACATGAAAATTAGGGAAAAACTCCACCTCCGCAAATAGGGAAACAAGTGGAAGAAATCGCACGCTAGTTACACCCTCAGTGTGCTGGAGCGTCAAGTTTTCTTTGAATTTGTGAAGTCAGTTGAATTCCTGGACGGTTTTGCTGCAAACCTTTCGAAGAATGTCAATGTCAATGATGGCAAGATAACTGGGTTGAAATCACACAATTTCCATGTGTTGTTTCAGCAGTTGTTGCCGCCGCAATTAGATCGTTTTTGGTTCCTGAAGCTCAGAAGCCAATTATTGAATTGTGTGGTTTTTTCAAAAAAATTTGTTCACGGACTTTGAATGTGAAAGACCTTGAGAAGATGGAGACAGAAATTATCACCATTTTATGCAAGTTGGAAATGATATTTCCTCCAGCATTTTTTGACAGTATGGTGCATTTGGTTTTGCATCTTCCGAAAGAGGCAATTCTTGGCGGTCCCGTGCAGTTTAGGTGGATGTATCCTATTGAACGTTCAATGGCGGTTTATAAACAATATGTAAGAAATCATGCACGTCCAGAAGGTTCAATCGCAGAAGCTTACGTGGTCAACGAGGCCTTAAACTTTTGCTCAATGTACCTCTGGGGGGTTGAGACTCGATTCAATCGACCTGAGAGGAATGACGATCGCGTTGAATCCCAACCAAATCGGGAATATTCTATTTATAAGGCTGTTGGTCCTTCATTTGGTAAGAAATCAAGTATGCTCCTCAATCCACAATTAAAGCAAAAGGCTGAGTGGTATATCTTGAACAATTCTGCCGAAATTAAGGAGTACCTTAGGTGTGTTTTCTATTCTTTTTCAATAAATTTGTTTGGTTTATATACCGAGTAAAGGCAAAAATCATAACATTGTTGTCCGTTTGTAGTGAGGATATGGATGAATTAAGAAGACGGGGGGGCACGAATCTTGAAGTTCAACAAGAAGCTGATTTTCCTCAGTGGTTCAAAGAAAGAGTATGTATATTAGTCAATTCTTTTCTGAAACCCCACTTAATAAATCCAAAACTAACTTTCAATGTTAATGTTGATAGGTGAATGGTTTGCATGAGTCAACACCTACTGAAGTGAATGATGAATTGTATGCTCTCGCAAACAAATCAAGCGGCACCGTGTTCTCATATCCAAGGATGATAGTGAATGGTGTGAAATTTGTGATTCATGGTCGTGATATGAAGCTTAAAACACAAAGTTGCGGTGTAATGGTGCCAAGTGAGGAAGGAGTGAACTACTATGGAATTCTGGAAGAAGTAATTGAATTTTCCTACTTGATGGGTTATAGTGTTGTCCTATTCAAGTGTAGATGGTTCAATACAAGTAGAATTAAAGTGGAATCCAATTTTATGAGCGTATATGTGAAGGAAGAATGTTATAAAGATGATCATTTCGTTCTCGCATCTCAAGCGAAGTTGGTGTATTATCTTTGAGATGTGAAAAATGGGGATGATTGGAGGCTCATTAATGAATACATTCCGAGGAATGTATGTGATTTCTCAAATTCTGATGTTGATGATACTGAGACCACAAATGATATACCAATATTGCAAGAAGTTAATTCTTCTTCATTTCAGTTGTGGGTAGAACTTTTAATTTTTGATAATCTTCAGTATGATCGGGTTGATGTCAATGCCACTGAAGTGTACAATGTTGATGATTTGGTTGGCGAAGGTTCAGATGATTTTTTTGTCGATGATGAAGTTGAATTTGAAGACGACACGTTGGCCGAGTATGAAGATGATGAGGATGACGAAAATGTTCTAGTCGATAGTGATAGTGATAGTGGTGTCCGTAATGATGTTGTAGTTAGTGATGATGAGGACAGTGATATGCAATTTGAACAAATATATGTAACTTTTTATTTAATTTAATGAAAAATTTATTTATTATCATTAATTAATGGTAGTATAAGATATATGTACACATGCACCTAGTGGATGCCTTAGGGATAGTCAATGTATTCATGTACTGGTACTCATTTTTTCAAGATATTTCATCAAATATCTTGAAAAAAATGAGTATTAGAACATGTCTGCTTAGAATCTCCAAGGGATCCACTAAGTCGGAATAGGGTAGGTTGGGAAAGACAATAAGTAATAAAATGTTAATTTTATAACAAAAAACAATAGACATGCACCCAGTGGATGCCTTGGGGATAGCCAATGTATTCATGTACTGCTCCTCATTTTTTCAAGATGTTTGAGAAACATTTTGAAAAAATGTGGAGAACTACATGACTGCCTACTATCTCCAAGGGATCCACTAGGTCGGAATAGGGTAGGTTTGGAAATACCATAAGTAATAAAATGTTAACTTTATATATATATATATAAAGTAATAGACATGCGCCTAGTGGATGCCTTGGGGATAGCCAATGTATTCATGTACTATTCCTCATTTTTTTCAAGATGTTTAAGAAACATCTTGAAAACATGTGGAAAAGTACATGACTGCTTACTATCTCCAAGGGATCCACTAGGTTGGAATAGGGTAGGTTGGGAAAGACCATAAGTAATAAAATGTTAATTTTATAACAAAAAACAACAGACATACATAATTTGAATTAGTTAATTAATGAATATTTTAACGTAGAATGGTCGAACCAAGTAATGACACAGGTGGTGGCTCCAAGAAGGGCAGGGGAGCTTATTACGGTGCCAATATCGAGAAGGAGCTGGCCACCAAAAAAGTTAGCCATTTGAAAGTAGAGTTTGATGCACAAACTGGAAAAGTTATTCAAACGTACGGCAAGTGGTTCAACAATTCCATGGCTCGTTATTTGCGTAACACCGTACCCCATACTACACTAGCTTGGGAACAAGTAAAACTAGCTGATATCCAAGTTATTCGGCAAAGGCTATCTGTAAGCATTTTTTAAATCTTTAATAACTCACTATTAAAGATTTTGTCTATCTTCATAATATTTTAACAAATTCCAAATTTAATTGTGATTTTATGACAAATTCATTTATCCACAAGACAATCCAGTAATCAACGATGCCATGGTAAGACAAATACAAAAGCATCTGACTGATTGGCGCCACACGATGAAGAAACACTGGGTAGAGGTTGGAGGAGAGGTGGACAACAAGAGAGCGAAGTCAAAACCTTTTGGGTCGATTACTTCTTCTGATTGGGCTATTCAATGCGATTTTTGGGCTTCTGATTCTCAGCAGGTATGCCGTAGATTTTACATTAATGTTTAATTATAAAATTACAATCTAGATTAATGAGTACTATTTTCTGTTTGAAGCGTATATCGAAGAGAAATAAAGAAGCTCGAGCAAAAATGACCATACCAGGAGAACACGGTTCCAAATCCATCATTTCCCATGTTTATGATCACATAAATTATAATAACCTATATCCTTACATTTATGAAAATATTATAAAGGTAACATTGTTTAAATAATTTGCTTTTTTAGATGGACCTGTCTACTGGCGAGTTTCCGAGCATGATCGACACATTCAAGCACCTCAACAAGAAAAAGGATAAGTGGATTAGTGATGTAGCGGCGACAAAACATGTAAGTTGCATAACCTTAACTAATTTATGATCATTTAACTTTAAAAAAGTTTAGTAAATAATTAATAATTATTAATTATTAATTGATTGGTGTCAATTAGTAATTATTTATTAATTATTAATTAAATTTTTAAAAATTAAATCTTTATAATCTTTGTGCCAATATTTTTATGATTAATGATTGTGGACTAATATAAAAAAAGAATGTAACTAATGTTGTCCCCGTATAAGGGAGCTTGTGGGCTAAGTTAGTTTGTTCATGAAACTCCATATCTAAATCACAAACATGCAAATATAGTTGATGTATATGTTTAGAGACGTAAATTCCCCTTTAATGGAATTAACTGCTCTTACTGTATATATCAACAATATCTTCATGTTTTTTATTTAGACATGGATTTTCATGACCAAATTAACTTTAGCCCACTTGCTCCCTTATACAGGAACAAAATTAATTACATTCTTTTTTCAATCACTGGCCTACAGTCATTAATGATAGGATCTTGGCAGACAAATAATAAAGTTATATTTTATATGTTGTTATATTAAAAATTTATAAGTTAGGTTTTCAAATAATGTTATATTGGAATTCGAGATACGTGCTTTTTATTGTGCAGACTGAGATGACCGAGCGTCGAGCATCGCAGAGTATGGCCCCTGTATCATCTCCTGCTTCTTGTGTCAGCGATAATGTTGATGGTCAGTTCCCGCTTGATATGGATATTTTCACGGATGTCCTTGGACCCTGCTTGCGTTATATGAAAGGGTTTGGGGGTTTGCCTAGGTTGAAGGAAATTGACACAAAGAGGGCAGGATCTTCATCAACTTCTCAAATGTCCGGGCAATTGCCACCTGAAGTGGACACCATTTTGTAGCAAACTCAGGTCATTATGCTGGAAAATCAGAACCTAAAGAAGTATACGACTAACTTGAGAGTCGTCAACGGCGTCAAGATGTCCTGCTCAGTGCTTTGTTGAAGCAGGTTGGTGTATTGGCTCCTGGTTTTACTGTCGACTTGCCAGAACAGGATCCAGGCGAGGACGATGATGCTCTTGGGGGGGGGGATGATGAGGAGGGCAGTACACATTTGTAGAACTTTTTTTTATTTATTTAAAGTTTAATTTACTAAACTACTTTTATATTTTCATGTTTGGTGGAGACAATAAATATTAATAGTTGTAATTTTTTTATTATTTTATAAAATTTTAATTTTAATTTTCTTTCTAATTAAATAATATTACTAAAAAATTAAATAATTATTAATATATTAACATCAAAATTTATTAATTAATATTAATATATTGAAAATAAAATTAGTAATATTATCAAAAAAATTATTTAAAAAATACTTTTACCGGCGCAAAATTACGTTGGCAAAAGTCTCAACCTTTACCGGCACAAAAATGTGTCACTACATATATCCACTTTTCCCGACGCAAAAACGCGCCACTAAAAGGGACATCTTTTGCCGGTGCAATTTTGTGCCACTAAAAGAATCATCTTTTTCCAGCGCATTTTTTCGCCATTAAAAGTGTTTTCCACAATAACGTGACAAATTTTTTTCCCGGCGCATTTTTTCGTCGCCAAAAGATACAATTGCCGGCGCATTACATTTTGCGTCGACAAAAGTGCCATTATCGACGGGGGTACGTCGTGGCTTTTTGTCGATGCAAAATTGCGTCGGAAAAACCCAAAGGGCTTTTGCCGGCGCAATTCTTGACTTTTGCCGGCTGAAATTTGCGCCGGCAAAAGTAAGGTTTTTTGTAGTGCATGTTGCACACTTTCTCTAGTGCAACCAATGTCCCAACATGTTGAGCTCTCAATCACTAGAATTCCTACTTTGCCTCAGCCAAGGCCTACTACACCTGATGTCGTACAATGGCATCAACAAAGAGTTGGTCGAATACTACTCTTTCTACACAAATAGTTATTTCCTTAGTCATTATGTGGGACCTAGATCTATAACATTCACTGTTGGTGCGAATGCCACTAAACTCTTAGCGACATTGTGTGTAGATCTCCCAGTAGGCATCCTTCAAGTTAAATCATGAAAAATTATGAACTTCCTCAATGAAAGCACTAACATATTGATGACAAATAATATGAACAACTATGATGTATTTTTAAAGATGATTGAATGGTGTTGAAGAAATAGTTATAGTGATTCAACTGTAAAGGACCTACCTCTTATATGTGAATCCATCAATATGCAATATGTTAATCAACAAACAATATATATATATATGAATATATGTATAAAACCAAGATTAAAGGACCTACCTCTTGTAGCCAATCAAGTGTCCTTGAATCTTTTCGTAAAATCAACGATCTTCTTATCTTTGCTTTGAATACTCAAACCACAATCTTCTGAGACGTGCTCTACACCTCAAGATGTGTGTGGGCACATAGAGATATATGATTGATTTTTTGAATCACAAGATGTTCTCAACTCATGAGATCTTGGATTTTAGGCTAGAGAGAAAAGCTTATTTTTCTTTCTTTTGATTTGCAAGTGTGAGGAGAAAAATGAATTGTGAATTTCATTAATCATCTATCAAGAATAGACTACTATTTTTATATAGAATAGTTGTATATTATTATCACATAATAATAATAATAATAATAATAATAATGGTGAAAACTAAATAAGACAAAGTCGAACTTATCTTATATAATTGATTTATTAATTTATTAAAAAATGAAATGAAAAAAACTGAAAACTGACTAAGTCAGTAGTGGTACACGCATGGTGCAATCCTGGGACTGCTCCATGCGTGTGGCACTCCCCTAATTTGTGGGATTTAGTTTTTCAACTATTATTTAATTAAATAAATTAAATTTAAATAACTAAGATGTCATCTTTTTAAGGAAAAGAAGGTGACAATCAAAAATTCAAATTTGAATTCATTATTATCACATTATTATTTATTAAATAAATATAATAATTCAAAACTATTTTGTTTTAACATATTTATTTACTCTCACTAAATAGAATAATTGATTTTAAAAACCAATTCATTTTTTTATTTATATATTTTGAAAATTATTGTATAAATTAATTAATTAATTTCACTTAAATAGTAATAATTTATTAAGCTCATGATTATTCCACTAAAAATATGAGATTGCACTCTTGCAATTATAGATATATATTTACTGAGTACTTTATTGCAACCATAAAGTGTCCACTGATATAATCATTACATACAAATTAATCATCTATTAATGGTTCATAATTAAGTGGGAATAGAATTACCCTTTTACCCTTTTAATTATTTTTTGTTTCCTAGAGTACCATTGGCATTACTAGTAAAGGTTAATTTATAACATGTTTATGAATTTAACGTCAATAACCTTATTGACGCCGTTTTTCGTCAACTTAAAATGTAGAGCACGTAAACAGTAAAGAACTATGGCAAGAATAACACAATAAAACAAGGAGAGTTTTTTACGTGGTTCAGCAGTTAACTCTACCTAGTCCACGAGTCTTTGTTATTAGAACTTAGGAAATTTCTGGAAATTCTTCAGGGATGAATTCTCCAGAGGTTCTCTCAAGATCACAAAATTTCGGTCATTTACAATGGTACATGACTTCTCTATTTATAGAGGATGTCTCATAATACTATCCCACACGTTTCGAGAAGTTATTCTGTATATTAATAAATTTAATAGCTTTAAAGCCTGTAACTCCTATATACAAGGAAACGTCCCCTAAAGACCAGGGGCGTATAACTGACTAGTTAATATCCCTTTATTGTAGGGAAGTTACAACAATAAATATCTCTTGAATGCATAGACTACGTCTCCTCAAGTGACCTATTAAGCCGTTCGAGATCAACAACCAGCATCATGCCCGTCTAAGTCTCTGAGTAAATTACAAGTTGCCTTATTTTCCCAAGATCAACTCGGAAAGGGTAAATACCATCGAGGTCGCCTTACCCCGAGCTCCCACTCATGCCAAGCTCGGGCCACTTGATCCGAGGTCACCCGACAATGGACGTACTCCGATGTTCTGTCTTTCGAGCTTGTAAGGACTTCGAGGCTGCCCATCTTCGAGGTTGCCACCTGCTTTGAAGATTCGGCGTCTAGATTACGAGCATGTATTTTAACTATCGCGAACTCATCCCTGATGGATCCAACTTTCGAGGTCACAACCTCAAGTCTCGAAATCTGGGTGTAACAAACCTTTTAGTTCCAAACGTTAACCCAATATGGAACTATTATTCAATCTATAAGAAGGTATAGATTTCATATTTGTTTACTATGTCCCCAACCATATATATCATCGAATCCCCAAAACAATTGTTCTTAGCCTGATCATTTTGACAAACCCTAACGTATGAATCAAAGGATCAAATGACATATATAGGAGTTCATAGCAACCTCAAGATTAAGATCAGCTTGTATATGATCATCGATTGATGTGGTTAATTAATATTATGAAACAGTGTTTAATTAAGTATTAATTAACACTACTGGTCCAGTTCTATATATTCTCAATATATAAAGTAACTCCAATGAAGTGTCATACTACACTAGTGACCCGAATCTAGGTTACATGTATTCAGAATACTTGTGAATCATACTAGAAGTATTTAATCTAAATATTCCATAACTTTATTTTACCTGCGAACTGTTTTAAGTTCGCTATCTCAATCACGATCCTCTCATACCAATATGAGATTGAGACCACATAGACGAATTTGAGAATTTTATGATATTTACATAAAATTATCAAGAATAATATAGGACATAAAATATATACATAACAATTCAATCCATTTATTTATTTCAATTAAAAACATTGTCCAATAGAAATGCTTTCAGGGCACTATTCCCAACAATCTCCCACTTGCCCTAAAGCAAATAAGGCATCTCTCTCATTCCCAAGTTTCTTACATGACCTTGAAAAGATTTAACAGATAAATTATTTGTAAACTGAATCTGCAAGATTATGCTCAGAGGTTGTCACGACCCGAATTTTCTAATCGAGCTTAGGGCCTTGATAAGTGTGCCTGGAGGGCAATAAATGGATTAATATTCTAATATGTGGATTTATGTGTATATATGATAATGATGCATGTTTAATTGAGTTAAATGTGCATGTGGGCCTCGTCTGGATATTAGGGGTATAAATGTGATAAATGTTATATATATGTGATATGTCTGTGCAGCACGATCCGAGACAGTTCTGGGGAGCGGTTAGTCAGAGAGTCACAACAGGGTTGAGATTCCGAATCGGGGCGAGTCGAGGGGTAGTTCGGGTTTTAGATGTGTTATGGGGTTATCGGGTTGTGAAAACAAATATTTGGAGATATATTTGAGGATAGAATGTCTAGGAGGGAATATTGGGGAAATTTACCATTTTTCCCTCGGGGACGTTTTGGTACCCCGAGCCTTGAGGTAACCCTTTAGACTTAAGTCAAGTAAAACAAAAAGGAGGAATTACTTAGAAACTTTAGGGAAACCGACCTATACTCCTCCTTTCACCTAAGGATAGCTTTTTACCACTCTTATCTTCTCTTTGGAGGCTTAAGGAGAACTTGGGGAAATCTGCTAGAAGTTAGAGGAATTCAGTTGGGAAATCTTGGGAGCTAGGAGCTTGTGGATTCAGAATCAACTTCAGGGATTGAATTCAGAAAGGGGTGAGCTTTAATTATAAGATTATGCTTAGATTTGCTGCTGGTTTGTAAGAGTTTGCATGTTGGTTGAGTTTGATATGTCTTAAGTGTTTTAGCTGAGCTTTGGAGTAGGATTCAATGGGGTTCTAATGTGAATATTGAGCTGGAATGTGTGTGTTAATTATTTGGGTTTGTTAGATAAGTTTTGAGTGAGTTAGCTTGAGGAAAATGCAACGAAGGTGATGGAAATTCTGCGTTCGGAGGTGAGGGTCGTGGCCCTAGGAGGGGCGCGCCGCGGCCCATGTGCGCGCGCGGCCGAGTGTGGCCGAGGAGTTTATGCGCGCCGCGGTGCTTGGTGTGGGCGCTGCGGCTCGTGTGTGTTGCAGGGGTGCGCTAGCCTCTGTTTTGGGGCTAGCCGCGGCGCTTGAGGTTGGGGTCGCGGCTCTTAGTGCCAATTTGTCTATTTAAGGGAGTTTAGGCTTGGGAACTCAATGGTTAAGGCTCGGGATGGATTTTATCACCCGGATTGATAGAATTCAAGGTCCCAGAGGTTAGGGTTATGGTTTAAAGTTATTTATTGGATTAGAAATTGATGGATGGATATTGTTAATGTGTTGTGACTAGGGTTTCGTCGAGGCTCAAGTTAGAGGATTGTGCTCGGGACATCGGTGCTTGGAGAGCTCGGGACTTAGGTAAGAAAACCCTTGTTCCCATAGAGCTTGTATGCAGGGCTAAGCCCAATGTATTTGAATAGAACTGGTATGCAAGGCTGAGCCCAATGTGTTTGAACTGCGGGGCGTAGCCCTTTAACTGAATTTGTTAGAATTCTGTATTTGCTTGCTATGCTATGTATACTATTTATGTTAATGTTCGGCAAGAGCCGGGAACTGTATGGGTCGAGAACGGCTGAGAGCCAGGAACGGCGTTAGGCACGTTGAGTGCAAGGCCGAGTACGGCAAGGGGCCGGGAGCAGCGTTGAGCACGTGGAGTGCGAGTTGCCAGGGCGAGTCCCTAAAAGGATACCTGGGATATCCTCACGGCGTGGTCCGTGAACCCAGGGCTTGGTAAATGCCTGGGACGACTAGGTCGTATGTATTTAGCCCATTGGTGGCCTGTGTATATGCTTGATATATGTGTTGCATATGTTATCTGTTTGTGGGTTTTCTTGCTGGGCTTCAGCTCACAGATGCTCTGTGGTGCAGGTAAGGGTAAAGAGAAGGTCAACCAACCATGAGTGTAGCAGGCGTGAGGCAGCGTGTACATGTTGGGCCAGCCTGGCTGCCACAGCCAGAGGATTTTGGGAGATGCTTGTAAATAAACCTAGATTTTTTCGTTTAGTCGACTTGGTTCAGTTTATATGTTGTAAATATTTCTAAACTGTATTTCGGGATCCCAAGGGTAAAAATTTTATAATTTTCTATGGAAATTTTTATTTCTAAAGTTTTTCCTCTGTTTATGGCTTAATTACACTATTTGACCTAAAACCTCGATTAGCGAGTTGAAAGCACGTTTTTCAACTCACTTAGTAATGGCTCTAAGGAAGTAGGGCATTATAACTTGGTATCAGAGCGAGCCAAGGTTATTGGTTCTGGAGATTAACCGAACATGTACACTCGCTGTCAGTGACAGGCTCAACTCAGGGTTGGTTGGTAAGATTGGCTAATAAGTTTGAATATGTGTTTGAATGCCATGTTGGCCTGCTTATATTATATTGAGCATGATGAATGAGTTAACATATGCATGATGCCAGGACATGGCCCGTTGTGTGTTATATGTTGTATGAGTTATTATCTGTGGATGACTGATGTGCTTGGGAGGTGGTTTTGGATGTTGTTATCATGCCTGACGAGCGGCGTCGCTGGTTGCAGGCATATTTGTTGTGATGCCTCGACAATCAGCTAGACTCCGCGGCAGTAAGGCCGAGGATGACAACCAGGGTCAGGACCCTCCACTTGCCCCACAGAATTGGCAAGAGATGTTTGCTGAGATGGAAGCAAGACTACAGCGAACAGAGGAAGAGTTGCGACAGTTGAGGCAGCAGGCCTCGCCTCAGGTTTCTGGGCTGCCAGTGCAGCAGGTTGCAGCGCCAGTGCCAGTGGATTCTGCTATGGAGAATAAGTGGGAACCTTTGTATGAGAGGTTCAGGAAGCAGCATCCTCCCACCTTCGATGGGGGATCAGACCCACTGTGGTCAGAGCAGTGGATGAATATGATTGCCTCAATTCTGGATTTTATGAGGGTTCAGGGGAAAGAGAGGGTAGCCTGTGCTAGCTACATGTTTAGAGAGGATGCCCGCATTTGGTGGGACGTGATGGTTCAGAGTAGGGACGTATCAGTTATGACTTGGGAAGAATTCAGAAATCTGTTTAATGAGAAGTACTACAGTGTGGCAGTACGAGCTGCGAAGGTTGATGAGTTTATCAACCTGACTCAGAATCGATCGACAGTGACAGAGTATGCTATTAAGTTTGATAGATTGGCGAAGTTTGAGCCAAATCTAGTGCCGACTGATGCGGCAATAAGGGATAGGTTTGTGCGGGGGTTGAATGTTATGATCGCTCGCGATGTGAATATTACCTTGGATCCAAAGACTACTACTTATGGCCAAGCTGTGAACAAGGCCCTTACTGCTGAGAGGGCCGAAGATCAAATCTGGAAGGATAGCACTGTTAGGCGCGATGCCAGGAGGACAGTGTCTCCTTTTGTTGGGTTCAATCATGGTGGTATTTCTAGTGAGCAGAAGAGGAAGGCCCCAGATTCCTTTGTTCTTCCCAGTTCAGATAGGAGGGCACGGGGTGCTTCCACTGGCCGTCAGGGTGGCAGTGACAACGAGAGGAGTTTTCCAATGTGTCCGCGGTGCAAGCGTCGACACCAGGGTGAGTGCAAGATTAGGACCTACTTTATTTGTGGGAGTGTCAGTCATCTGAAGAGGGATTGCCCTCAAGTTAAGAGGGAGGAGCAGAAGCAGAGTGACAGTCTTGCTCCTGCCACGGTATTCACTTTGACACAGTCTAAGGCGGAGGCTAGCCCCTCAGTTGTGACAAGTTAGATATCTAGTGCTGGTTCTTTGTATACGGCATTGTTTGATTCAGGGACTACCCATTCATTTGTATCTGCTACAGTGATAGATCAGCTTTGTAGACCTAGTGGTGTGTATGCTAGGGGATTTCAGACTTTGTTGCCAATAGGAGAATTGGTAGTCTCTAGGAAGTGGATTAGAGCATTGCCAGTAGAGGTAGATGGTAGGGAACTATCTGTTGATTTGATTAAGTTAGAGATGGATGACTTTGATATGATTCTGGGGATGGATTGGCTATCCAAGTATGGGGCAACGATTGACTGCAAGTGCAGAATGGTGACTTTTGAACCAGAAGGGGAGGTACCCTTTGTGTTTGTGGGGTCAGTTAGTAGACCACGTGTACCAATGATTTCAGCCTTAAGGGCTAGGGACCTGATGCAAGAAGGTTGCATAGGATTCCTAGCGAGCGTTGTGGATACCTCTAGGGTGGTGTCGGTTGGACCGGGTGAGACCAGATTGGTGTGTGAGTTTCCGGATTTGTTTACAGCAGATTTGCCAGAGTTGCCGCCGCAGCGGGAGATTGACTTTGTTATAGAATTGGTACCAGGAGCGGAGCCAGTATCTAGGATACCTTATAAAATGGCTCCGGCAGAGTTAAAGGAGTTGAAGATTCAGTTGCAGGAGTTACTTGATTTGGGGTTTATTAGACCGAGTTTCTCGCCATGGGGTGCTCCAGTGTTGTTTGTGAAGAAGAAGGATGGGTCCCTCAGGATGTGTATTGATTATAGGGAGCTGAACAAGTTAACCATTAGGAACAAGTATCCACTGCCTAGGATCGACAACTTATTTGATCAGCTATATGGAAGAACAGTGTTTTCCAAGAAAGATCTTCGGTCAGGTTACCATCAGTTAAGGATTAAAGAGGATGACATACCAAAGACCAATTTCCGAACGAGGTATGGACACTATGAATTCCTGGTTATGTCCTTTGGATTAACCAATGCCCCAGCAGCCTTCATGGACATGATGAATAGGGTTTTCAAGGATTATCTGGACAAGTTTGTGATTGTATTGATCGACGACATTCTAGTGTACTCTCAGTCAGAGGCAGAGCACGAGCAGCATCTGCGGTTGGTTCTACAGCGGTTGAGGGAGCATAAGTTATATGCTAAGTTCAGTAAGTGTGAATTCTGGTTGCCACAAGTTACATTTCTGGGCCATATTGTCAGTAAGGAGAGGATTCTGGTTGACCCGAGTAAGATTGAGGTGGTCAGAGATTGGCCTAGACCAAGCAATGTTCCTGAAGTGAGAAGCTTTCTGGGTTTAGCAGGGTATTAGCGGCGGTTTGTTGAGGGGTTCTCTAGAATAGCTACGCCATTGACAGAACTAACAAAGAAGAAGACGAGGTATGTCTGGACGGATAGATGTGAGAACAGTTTTAAGGAGTTGAAGCGGTAGTTGATCACTGCGCCAGTGCTTAGCTTGCCAATAGAGAATGAAAAGTTTGTGGTCTACTATGATGCATCTAGGCAGGGTTTGGGGTGCGTGTTGATGCAAGCTGGTAAGGTGATAGCCTATGCATCGAGACAGTTAAAGGAATATGAGCAGAGATATCCTACGAATGACCTGGAGTTGGCAGCAGTGGTGTTTGCACTTAAGATTTGGAGGCATTATCTTTATGGTGAGAAGTGCGAGATATACACTGACCATGAGAGCCTAAAGTATTTCTTTACACAGAAGGACCTGAATATGCGCCAGAGGCAGTGGCTGGAGTTGGTTAAGGGTTATGATTGTGATATCCTATATCATCCTAGGAAGGCTAATGTAGTGGCTGATGCATTGATTCGGAAGGGCCCAGGACAGTTGTTTAGTTCAAGGGAGATATCTGGCAAGTTAGCTGAGGAGATGACCAGAGAAGGTATAGTGTTGGTGGTTGGTCAGTTGGCCAACATCACTCTTCAGTCTACACTCCTTAAGAGGATCAAGGAAGCGCAGGGGAAAGATTCCCAGCTGCGAGGTCATAGGGAGAGTGCCCTAGTCGGGGCGACTAAGGACTTTTCCATTTCGGAGATGGGGTTACTAAGGTACAAGAGTCGGATTTGTGTTCTGATGGATTCTGATATCCGGCGAGAGATCTTGGATGAATCGCATACCACTCCCTATTCTTTACACCCGGGTACGACGAAGATGTACCAGGACTTGAGAGCTCTGTATTGGTGGTCGGGCATGAAGAGGGATGTGGTGGATTATGTGGCCAAGTGCTTAACTTGTCAGTAGGTTAAGGCTAAGCATCAGAGGCCAGCAAGGTTGCTGCAGCCTCTAGGGATCCCAGAATGGAAGTGGTAAGATATTACTATGGACTTTGTGGTTGGTTTACAGAGAACTGTAGGACAGCATGATTCGGTGTGGGTGATCATGGATAGGTATACCAAGTCCGCCCACTTTTTTCCTGTTAGGACAACTTATACTGTGGAGCAGTACGCCGAGTTGTATGTGAAGGAGATGGTTCGACTTCATGGGGCTCCGAGGTCGATAGTATCCAACAGAGACCCCACTTTCACTTCCAAGTTTTGGGAGAATCTGCAGAAGGCTATGGGCACGCACCTACGGTTTAGTACCGATTATCATCCTCAGACGGATGGGCAGTCTTAGAGGACGATTCAGATATTGTAGGATATGCTGCGAGCCTGTGTGCTTGACTTTAGGGGATCGTGGAGTAAGTATCTCCCTTTGATTGAGTTCTCGTACAACAACAGTTATTAGGTGACCATTGGTGTGGCTCCGTACGAGATACTTTATGGAAGGAAGTGTAGATCACCTGTTCATTGGGATGAGACAGGTGAGAGGAGGTATCTGGGTGTAGAGATGGTTCAGAGGACCAATGAGGCGATTGAGAAGATCAGAGCGCGTATGCTCGCCTCTCAGAGTTGATAGAAAAGTTATTCAGACCTGAGACGCAGGACCGTGGAATTTCAGGTTGGTGATCATGTGTTCCTTAGGGTTTCACCCATGAAGGGTGTGAAACGGTTTGGTGTTCGGGGCAAGTTGAGCCCTAGGTTTGTTGGCCCCTTCGAGATTCTGGAACGAGTTGGAGAGGTAGCTTACAGACTAGCGATGCATCCAGCTTTATCAGGGGTTCATGATGTTTTCCATGTATCCATGCTCTGGAAGTATATGTCAGATTCAACGCATGTTCTAATTTTTGAGAATCTGGAGCTTGATCAGGATTTGTCCTATGAAGAGAAGTCGGTTCAGATTCTTGATCGAAAAGATAAAGTCTTGAGGAACAAGACCATCGCCTTGGTGAAAGTGATATGGAGAAACAACAAGGTTGAGGAGGCGACGTGGGAACTTGAGTCAGAGATGAGGGAGCGATACCCCAAGTTGTTCAGGTAATTTCAAGGACGAAATTTCTGTAAGGAGGGGATAGTTGTCACGACCCGAATTTTCTAATCGAGCTTAGGGCCTTGATAAGTGTGCCTGGAGGGCAATAAATGGATTAATATTCTAATATGTGGATTTATGTGTATATATGATAATGATGCATGTTTAATTGAGTTAAATGTGCATGTGGGCCTCGTCTGGATATTAGGGGTATAAATGTGATAAATGTTATATATATGTGATATGTCTGTGCAGCACAATCCGAGACAGTTCTGGGGAGCGGTTAGTCAGAGAGTCACAACAGGGTTGAGATTCCGACTCGGGGCGAGTCGAGGGGTAGTTCGGGTTTTAGATGTGTTATGGGGTTATCGGGTTGTGAAAACAAATATTTGGAGATATATTTGAGGATAGAATGTCTAGGAGGGAATATTGGGGAAATTTACCATTTTGCCCTCGGGGACGTTTTGGTACCCCGAGCCTTGAGGTAACCCTTTAGACTTAAGTCAAGTAAAACAAAAAGGAGGAATTACTTAGAAACTTTAGGGAAATCGACCTATACTCCTCCTTTCACCTAAGGATAACTTTTTACCACTCTTATCTTCTCTTTGGAGGCTTAAGGAGAACTTGGGAAATCTTGGGAGCTAGGAGCTTGTGGATTCAGAATCAACTTCAGGGATTGAATTCAGCAAGGGGTGAGCTTTAATTATAAGATTATGCTTAGATTTGCTGCTGGTTTGTAAGAGTTTGCATGTTGGTTGAGTTTGATCTGTCTTAAGTGCTTTAGCTAAGCTTTGGAGTAGGATTCAATGGGGTTCTGATGTGGATATTGAGCTGGAATGTGTGTGTTAATTATCTGGGTTTGTTAGATAAGTTTTGAGTGAGTTAGCTTGAGGAAAATGCAACGAAGGTGATGGAAATTCTGGGTTCGGAGGTGAGGGCCGTGGCCCTAGGAGGGGCGCGCCGCAGCCCGTGTGCGCGCGCGGCCGAGTGTGGCCGAGGAGTTCATGCGCGCCGCGGCGCTTGGTATGCGCGCTGCGGCCTATGTGTATTGCAGGGGTGTGCTAGCCTCTATTTTGGGGCTAGCCGCAGTGCTTGAGGGTGGGGTCGCGGCTCTTAGTGCCAGTTTGTGTTTTTAAGGGAGTTTAGGCTTGGGAACTCAATGGTTAAGGCTCGGGATGGATTTTATCACCCAGATTGATAGAATTCAAGGTCCCGGAGGTTAGGGTTATGGTTTAAAGTTATTTATTGGATTAGAACTTGATGGATGGATATTGTTAATGTGTTGTGACTAGGGTTTTGGCGAGGCTCAAGTTAGAGGACTGTGCTCGGGACATCGGTGCTTGGAGAGCTCGGGACTCAAGTAAGAAAACCCTTGTTCCCATAGAGCTTGTATGCAGGGATGAGCCCAATGTATTTGAATAGAACTGGTATGCAGGGCTGAGCCCAATGTGTTTGAACTGCGGGGCGTAGCCCTTTAACTGAATTTGTTAGAATTATGTATTTGCTTGCTATGTTATGTATGCTATTTATGTGATTGTTCAGCAAAAGTCGGGAACGGTATGGGCCGAGAACAGCTGGGGGCCGGGAACGGCGTTAGGCACGTTGAGTGCAAGGCCGAGTACGGCAAGGGGCCGGGAGCAGCGTTGAGCACGTGGAGTGCGAGTTGCCAGGGCGAGCCCCTAAAAGGATACCTGGGATATCCTCACGGCGTGGTCCGCGATCCCAGGGCTTGGTAAACAACTGGGACGGCTAGGCCGTATGTATTTAGCCCATTGGTGGCCTGTGTATATGCTTGATATATGTGTTGCATATGTTATCTGTTTGTGGGTTTTCTTGCTGGGCTTCGGCTCACAGATGCTCTGTGGTGCAGGTAAGGGTAAAGAGAAGGTCAACCAACCATGAGTGTAGCAGGCGTGAGGCGGCGTGTACATGTTGGGCCAGCCTGGCTGCCACAACCAGAGGATTTTGGGAGATGCTTGTAAATAAACCTAGATTTTTTCGTTTAGTCGACTTGGTTCAGTTTATATGTTGTAAATATTTCTAAACTGTATTTCGGGATCCCAAGTGTAAAACTTTTATAATTTTCTATGGAAATTGTTATTTCTAAATTTTTTCCTCTGTTTATGGCTTAATTACACTATTTGACCTAAAACCTCGATTAGCGAGTTGAAAGCACGTTTTTAAGCTCACTTAGTAACGGCTCTAAGGAAGTAGGGCGTTATAGAGGTTATCTTCAAAACATTCACATCTCCACGGTTGACTATCTGTCGAATCAACTGATACTTCTTCTCTATGTGCTTTCCCCTCTTGTGACTTCTAGGTTTCTTTGAATTAGCTAATGCCCCACTATTATCACAGTATAGAACCAATGGCTTATCCATGTTTGGAACTACGTCCAGATCAGTATAGAACTTCCTGAGCCACACAGACTCTTTAGCTGCTTCATAAGCCGCTATGTATTCGGCTTCCATGGTGGAATTTGCAATGTTGAATTGTTTAATGCATCTCCAGACTGCAGCACCTCCTCCAAGTGTGAAAATTGATCCATATGTCAACTTTTGATTCTCTTTATCTGATTGAAAATCAAAATCAGTATATCTAGTGGGGTTCAGATCTCCACCTGAATATACAAGCATGTAATCTCTAGTATGTCTAAGATACTTAAGAATATTCTTTACATCTACCAAATGACTCAATCCAGGGTTGGACCGATAATGGTTGATTATCCCTACTGCATCACAAATGTTAGGTCTAGTACATAACATTGCATACATTATACTGCCTACATCAAAAGCATAGGATAATGTCTTATGTCCTCCTCTTCCTGAGGTGTTTGTGGACATTGATCTTTTGATAATGCAACTCCTGACTTGGTAGGCATAGTGCCTTTCTTGTAGTTTTGCATACCAAAACGTTCTAGCACCTTATCTATATAAGTTGCTTGAGATAGTGCCAAAACATTGTTCTTTCGGTCTCTAAGGATCTGAATGACCATAACATATTTGGCTTCTCCCAAATCTTTCATTTGGAATTTTTTAGCTAACCAATTCTTTACTTTAGATAATGTTTCTACATCATTCCCAGTGAGTAGAAGATCATCAACGTAAAGAACGAGAAATACCACTTTGTTATCTTTGATTTTTTTATAGACACAAGTTTCATCAACATTTTGTTCAAAACCAAATGTTTTATTGTTTCATCAAATCTAAGATTCCAAGATCTAGAAGCTTGTTTTAGTCCATAGATGGACCTAATAATCTTGCAAACCTTTGGCTCCTGACCTTTAACTTTGAACCCTTCTGGTTGAGACATGTAAATGGTTTCATCAAGATAGCCATTCAGAAAAGTTATTTTTACATCCATTTTCCAAATCTCATAATCCATGCAAGCAGCAATGGATAAGAGTATACGGGTAGATTTAAGCATGACCAGAGGTGAAAAAGTTTCTTCATAATCAACTCATTATTTATGTGTGTAGCATTTGGCCACTAGCCTTGCTTTGAAAGTATCTACTTTCTCATCTTCTCCTCTCTTCTTCTTGAATATCCATTTGCAACCAATAGGTTTAACATTTTCAGGTGGATCTTTAAGAGTCTAGACATAATTGGAATACATTGATTCCATTTGCAGGTTCATGGCATTCTTCCAGTCTTCTTTGTCAGAATCCTCCATTGCATCTCTATATGTCAATGGATCATCTTTGTTTGTGTTAGACACAAGCATCTGAACTTCATGTTCATAGAAAACTGGTTGTCTAACAACCCTTCCACTACGACGAGGCTCTTCACCGTTCTGACTAGAACTGGCGGTATCCTCTAGTCCTTTTTCATTATTTATTACTGGTGATTTTTCTACTTGACTCAAGATCATTTCTGTAACGTTCCAAATTACCTAATAAGGCTTAGGACCTTGATTAAGAGGGCAGGATGGCAAATTATAGAAATTATGTGATTATGTGATATATATAAGTGTGTGTGTATCGTTATATGATTATTTGAATTATATTATAATATGATTTGATATCCATATTTAGGTGTATTAAATATGCATGTGTGCCCGTTTCTGATTAAAAGGAAAATTTTTGTAAATTGGCTCGTTATGGGTATATTTGGCATATATGTGATATATGTGTGAGACCACATCATTATGTGGATATATTTGGGTTACTTGGCACGAGGCGATCCTAGGGAGCAAGTTAGCAGGAAATTCACAACGAGGTCAAATACCGGGCTCGGGGTGAGCCTAGGGGTAATTTAGTACATTGCCGAGATCAGATAATGGGTAAATTATTTAAGGATATTGGAGGTGACGAGAATTACAAGGTGTTAATTATGATTAATGGGGTAAGAAAAAAAAGAAAAAATTTCCCTTGGGGCATATGGAGGTAAGGCTTAGGCTAAGGGGCATTTAGCTCATTTTGTGCCTAATTAGAGGCTTAAATCAGTGGTTTCTTCAACTAAAGGAAACCTCAAAATAGAGTACATCAAACAGAGCATCTCCTTTCTCTCTCCCTCTAAATGATTTCTCTATTCTCTCTCATACCTTGGGGGATTTTTGGATTTTGGAAGAAGGAAAGCTCAGAAAATTGGAAGGTTAAAAGCCATAGTTTGGCTAAAGGACAGCTTAGGCTTACCATTAGTTTAAGGTAGGAATTCTTTGAGTTCTGCTGTGAATTATGTTTTCGTTTTTCGGGTTCTTGAGATGTTCTTGAGCTTCAAAGCTCAAGTATGGTTTTTTGAGTTTTGGTGGGCTTTTGACCAAGTGTAAACTTGGGTTTTGTTGCAGTTAGTGTATTGATGAGGTTTTGAGGTTGAATTGTGAGTTTGGATTGTGTTTAGATGACATTTTGGTGACTTGAATTCAGGGGAAACTGTAAGGAAAAACCCAGGGGATTCTGGGTTCGTGGGTTGGCGCCCCAGTGCTGGTTTTGGGCGCAGGTTTTGGGAGTTGGTTCTGGGTTCGCCGACCTTGAGGGCATGTTACAAGCTAGTATGGTGCTTGATCAAATGCGCACGTGAGGGTGCAGGTTGGTGAGCATGTTGATGCCTAGCTTGTACGGCAATGGCATTTTCATAAATATCTTCAATATTTACCAGAAATAAACGGGACTTGGTAGGTTCCATATTGAAGGGTCAATGAACGCAATGGTGCAATATGATTTGGGAGATTGGGAGAATTGGTGAGATGAGAGCCAAATATGTCTCCCAAAAAAAATTATATATGTTCCCTATAGAAGGCTAAAAGCTCATTGGGCTCTTTGTAGGGGGAGCACCTGGTGTCATCTCTCCACCACCCCCGAGCGCAGGTGCGTCAAGTGAGCTACTGCTAGTTAGGAGGGCTAGTAGGGCGAACATATGAGGACCACGAGGGGACTCATATGTCTCCATGAATAGGAGTAGTCATGGACATTACCAGGCCATCCCAGTAGTGCGTCGAAGTGTGCTACTAGAGGTTTATGGGTACGGTTCCCTTGGCTGGCCGGGATGCCGCTTAGATGGAACGTGGCCCAAACCTCTGAAAGACGTCGTGGTGGGCCATGGCCACGAGTCTGGATGTGAGATGGCACGGGAAGTTATTCATGGGACTTGTTAGCATGCAAGCATTGGAGGGTGCACTATGCTTGAGTAGGACAGAGATCCAGTGTGTGCTACTAGTCTGGCAGCTAGTCTCGAGGACATGCCAACATGAGCGAAGGAATGGTGTCTTGAGGATTGGACCATGGATGTATGAGAGTCCTCAGACTGTGACGGGAGCTATTCAAATAGTATCTAATGGGGCATGACGAGAGGCGTTGGCACGTCATCTCGGTGTTGGCTCTTAGCCACACCTGCTACCTGAGCTTGTGAATGACTGGGTGAGCATTTGTGTTATGATTTTCCTTGCCATAGTGAGAACCTATGGACAGTTTGAGTGTCTTGGCTAGATAGCCTTAATTCATGGTTGCACTCATAGATGCTTGAGAGCATGACTCAGTGGGAGTTGTTCAAGAGACAGAAGTGTGCAGAGGCATACGGTCGCGCAAAAAAAATGTGCCTATTGTTATCCAAATGGTTGGAAGGCTAACCTTGGCTCAGAGGAGTAAAGGTGCTACATAGGCATTTCTGTTGTCGAAATGTCAGCCCGTGACAGTTGGTATCAAAGCTAGGTTCATCTCAAGTTGGGGTGAACCTGGTTAGCCCATCCTAGAGGAGATGTACAGGATCAGAAAGGTCTGGATGCTTGAACAGATGTCGTTGAGCCATTTAGTCACCTAGAAAGGAACCATAGGCTGAGATGGGATGAGACTTGGTTGCTCTTCTTCGTAGGAATACTGGACATCCTAGAGAGGGGGCAACTTATGGTTGCTTTGAATCAAAGCTCAGTGATGCTAGAAAGGAAACAACCACGTGCAATTGTAGAGGGGTGCTACAGAAGAGTTAGAACTCGTTGACATGAGACAAGGTTTGATCAAGAGGTCAAGGTTGTATGCTAGGTTTACTAGTTAGGCTCGTCTGAGTGATAGTGTAAGTCGCACGAAGCACTATTGTTGAAAAGGGGACTTGTACATAAGAGCGTTGAAGCAAAATGGTGGCTGTCAAACGCTTGGTAGTCAGGAAAGTGGTCGAGAATGTACAACTTTGAGGAATCAGAAAAACATGAGCATTAAATGCTTTAGTTTCTACTTGTGTGCTAAGAGAGCATCACACGGAGACCAAGGTGGCAGTGGCTGCAATTGTCAAAGGATAGTCGTACTTGGAAGTGTTTGCATGTTATCTTGTTCAAACCCGAAGGGGAGGCACCAAGACAATGGAGTGGGACGTGTTTGCTCACAGAGATGTTAGCATGTGTGAGTGACACTAAGGCATTGTAAGAGATGCTAAGTTGTGGAATATATGCATCAAAGGCCAACAGGGTCAACTAGACCACGTGCAATGGTCAGAATAGTACTAGAGTTTCTTGAGTGCTAGAGGGTTGCGTCAAGGAAATTTAGTACTGCAAGAAGGCCTAAGGAAGCCGAGATGGTGCTTGAGTTTAAATGTGGGTCGGAGGGCCTTGCTATTGGGACTTAGTGACCATAGGAGCCTATAGAAGCTGAGAAGTTGTGCTAGAGTTTGTATGGAGCCAGAGGGCTAGGTTGAGAGGAACTTAGTGCTTCTTGGAAGCCCAGAGAGACAAGATGCTAATAAGATGGACCATTTGGGTAGGAATGTGTACAATGCACACATAAGAGAATCAACAGTGGTACTACATGAAGTAGTTGACTCGAGATTCACATCCTGCGGGGTGCACTTCTAGATTTGTTGTGTGCATGAAGAGTTGGAGTGTTCAGACGATCTTGTGTGTGGGCAAGTTGTTAAGGATGCCAACAGTTGAAGTGGGGGAGAGACCTTCATGGTTGAAACATCCAAATAGCATATTGATGTTCCATTACAAAAGCATCAAGATGAGTTATCATGGAGAACGTTACTTATTCATAATGTAAAGTCAAGGAGCCTCAGAGAAGACAGAGCCAGTTACCTAAGGTGAAAGTCGTCAGGACTCAGGTACTAAGGTAACATAGAGATGTCGAATTGCAAAGAGTCGGAATGACCGAGGCATTAGTCAACATCATCTTCAAAAGTGATAAATGGAACGAGGGACCGCATGAGAGAAAGTTGTTAGCTTGCAAGCTATGACTTGAGAGGTACACCTCGAGAAGAGAATTTATTCCCAAGTTGTAGTTGGAGAGCCCACTAATTCATATGTTCGAAGGGTCAGGGCACTTGTTCAGTTTAGGTGTGTGAATCCAGAAGGAAACACAACAACAAACGGGTTGTACAATGAGAAGGCATGCATGACTGGTGCGAGTGGTTCAGGTGACCAAGTGAAGTTGCATATAGATAGTATGCATGGGCGTAGGCTGAGACCAAGATTGGGCAGATTTTGCAGCATGTTATGGGACATGTTTCGTGTTTATGGGAACACAAGCCGAATGATTCACAGAACATATGCCAAAGGGAGATAGAGGATTGGAACAACCTTAGACCTCAAGAGTGAGGTAGTATGCAGTCAAGTTGTTCAAGATTCAGCAAGGCATCTAGAGGTATGCATAGTTGATTCGGGGTAGAACTTGAGGCATGATGCTAGGAGTCAGCATGAGCACAAACTAGAAGGCAGTGTAGTGGTTTCAAAAGATGTCAAATCATTGGCCACATTGCAAAAGCTCAGAAGAGCATTTATGTTTATGGTAAGGAGTTGCCATTTTGCATCAAGTCGTGGGTATGCAGTAAGGCGGGAGGGCCAAAAGTCTGAGAGACTACTTCTCGAAGTTTGTGTGCAAGGGTGCACTGAATACTAATAAAGGCTACAGTTGGCAGGAGTGTCACGTTAAAGAGATACATGCCTTCAGTGGAAGGATGTTTTGTAGGTGTCATTGGGAACGGTTGATTTGCAAACCTCATCCTGAGGGGTGCTGTGACAGCCAGAATCCCGTGATCCGTAAGGGGAAAGACCGGGTAAAGCTGTGCAATCCCACACCGCCTGGGGCAGGTCAAGTGTGATGATTCTAAGACTGTGTAGGTATGGGACTACACAGTTGAAGAGGGTTTAAATGGATTGATGGGTACTATCTATATCAACAAGATGCATCTTCTTTTCGGTGGCCCCTCACTTGAGAACTCCAAAGTTAAGCGTGCTTGACCTGGAGTAGTCTCAAGATGGGTGACCTCCTGGGAAGTTTTCCCAGGAAGCGTGCGAGTGAGGACAAAGCACGCTGGAAAGACTCGTGTTGGTTTGTAGGGCCAGTCGTCATTCCAGAAAGTAGCCATAGTGACATGGGGCGTTACAGGTGCACCTCAATTTCGTCCTTGTCAATAGGAGTATGTATTGGACAGTTGGCGGGAAAGCAACATTTTGATGATGTGTTGGCTTTGGGGTCAGTTTTGCAAGGGTTGCTTGGTTGACTGGAGGGACGTCGTGATGGACCCGGAGAAGTTCATTTGTGCAAGGAGTATTCAAGTGCAGAGGCACTACTTCATGGGAGAATTAGGAATAGCGACAGTGGCATAGGGTTTTTTAATCAAGTCCAAGGGTGGACGTGGAAGATCATCACCAAGTGGGTGGTTCTACAGTGGTAGATGGACTAGTGCACATTTAAGATTCGGAAGAAGCATGGAGTGAGCTTAGGAGTCGAGGTAGGAAGAAGATTGTCCAGCGGTCTGTCGATAAAGGCATCGACAATAGAACTAGCCTTAAGGGCATGTTACAAGCTATTATGGGGCTCGGTCAGATGCGCACGATGATGAGCATGATGATGCCTAGTTTGTATAGCGGTGGCATTTTCGTAAATCTCTTCAATACTCCCTGGAAATGTACGGGACTTGGTAGGTTCCATATTGAAGGGTCAATGAGCGTAATGGTACATTAGGATTTGGGAGATTCTGAGAGTTGGAGAGCTGAGAACCAAATATGTCACCCAAGAAAAAATCATATATGTTCCTAGTAGAAGGCTAAAAGCTCATAAGGCTCTCTATAGGAGGAGCACCTGGTGTCAACTCTCCACCACCCCTTGGCGCAGGTGCGTCAAGTGAGCTACTACTAGTTAGGAGGGCAAGTAGGGCGATCATATGAAGAACACGAAGGGACTCATATGTCTCCATGATTAGGAGTACTCATGGACATTACCGGGCCATCCCAGTAGTGCGTCGAAGTGTGCTACCAGAGGTTTATGGTTACACTTCCCTTGGCTTGTCGAGATGCTGCTTACATTGAACATGGCCTAAACCTCTGAGAGACATCGTTGTGCGCCATGGCCACGAGTCTCAACGCGAGATGGCATAGAAAGTCATTCGTGGGACTTGTCAGCATGCAAGCATTGGAGGGTGCACTATGCTTGAGAAGGATGGAGATCCAGTGTGTGCTACCAGTCTGGTAGCTAGTCTCGAGGACCTTCCAACATGAGCGAAGGCATGGTGCATTGAGGATTGGACCATGGACGTATAGGAGTCCTTGGACTGTGACGGGAGTTATTAAGATAATATCGAATGGGGCATGACGAGAGGCATTGGCAAGTCAACTTGGTGTTGGCTCTTGGGCACTCCTGCTACTTGAGCTTGCGAATGTCTGGGTGAGCATCGGTGTTAGGATTTGCCTTGCCATAGTGAGAACCTATGGACAGTGTGAGTGTCTTGGCTAGATAGCCCTGATGCATGGTTGCACTCATAGATACTTGAGAGTAAGACTCAGCGGGAGTTGTTCGAGAGACAAAAGTGTGCAGAGGCACACGGTCGCGCAAAAAAAAATGTGACCATTATTATCTGAATGGTTGGATGGCTGATCTTGGCTCAGAGGAGTCAAGGTGTCGCGTGGGCATTTTTGTTGTCAAAATGTTAGCCTGTGACACTAGGCAAGGGAAGCCAAGGGCATGCTCTCTATCTTGTTTGGCGTCCCACCTCCATCCTTGGGCGACCTAGTGTTGTACTTGTTTCAGCAAAGCTCATTTTTAGAGCTTGGGGGAGCTGAGGGCTCGGGGGATGGTTCCACAACCCCGTTGGGTGGGATTGGAAGTTCCAAGAGCATGGGAGTGGTCCCAGAGTTTGTTTTTAGGGATTGAATCTTAATGAGATTATTATTTATGGTTGTGAATAGGTTACTGCTATGGCTCGGGACAGGATCGTGCTCAAGGATCATTCATTCGTAACCTGTGCTTGGACCAAAGGTAAGAAAACTGCACCCAATACGTGATATATGTGATTATGGCTTGGCCCAGATTGTTAATCAGGGATATGAATACGACTCGGAGCCATGGAATATGCATGATTATGATTATTCTTGTGATTGTTGATTAAGCATGATGAATGCTTTATATCTGAATACTTGACATATGATGTATGTTTGTCTGCATTATCTGATTGAGAAAAGCTATGACTTATGAGTCAAGGACGGTAATAGCCCTGAGCGCTGGTCGAAAAGCTGGACTTATGAGTCAAGGACGTCAATAGCGCTGAGCGGTTGTCGAAAATCATTGACTTATAATTCAAGGGTGGCAATATCGCGCTGAGCGCTGGTCAATATGGTTAGCCTAACCAGAAGCGCATCATACACTTGATTGACCTATTGGTCATGGAAAATTATGGCGTCAGGTACGCTGGGCCAGCTCCAAGCCCGGTTATGTAAAGGATAGGGAAATGGGCCCTGGGGTGATTTATTAGTCCCATATCCTAAGCTTGTGCCCTGGACTTGACTTATAAGTCAAGAACGGCATTAGCACGCTGAGTGCTGGTTGAAAGCATTGACTTATAAGTCAAGGGTGGCAGTAGTGTGTTGAGCAATGGTCGATATGGTTATGCCTAATCAGGAGTGTAACATACGCTTGACCGACCTATTGGTCGTAGAAAACTAAAGTGCCAGGTACGCTGGGCCAGCTCAAAGGTTGGCTATATAGAGGATAGGGCAAAGGACCCTGGGGTGACTCGTTAGTCCCATATCCTAGGGCGCTGAGCCCCAATATGATTTATTAATCATGTATTAGGGCGCTGAGCCCTAGTATGATTCATTAATCATGTATCAGGGCGCTGAGCCCCAGTATGATTCATTAATCATGTATTAGGGAGATGAGCCCCAGTATGATTCATTAATCACGTATTAGGGCGTTGAGCCCTTGTATGATTCATCGATCATTTATCTTGGGCTATTGGCCCCATATGACATTGGGGTCATTTATATGAATGGTATGCATGCATGAATAGGGTTATTACTGCTAGGCATGCTTATTATGATTTGGTAACATGTTATTAACTGCTTATGAGCATGTTTAAGTTTTCTTGCTGAGCCTCGGCTCACGGGTGCTATGTGGTGCAGGTAAAGGGAAAAGAAAATTGGACCATCCTTGAGCTGGAGAGCTTCAATGACGATGTGTACATATATGGCTACTCGACCACCATGTAGGGGTTTCTTAGAGGAACTAGGGTCAAACCCTATTTTCCCACTTAGGTTGCCTGGTTGTAACTTTTTAATTGTAATTAACCTTTTTAAATGCTAGTTTGGGAACCCATGTATGGAAGTAAACATTTTAATGAAACGGTTATACCTTTTGACCAAAAAATTTAACCCTAAACCATTAATCATTTTTAGTTAAACGATTATGGCCAAATAACTCGTTTAGCGAGTCCAGCACTATTTAAAATACACAGTGTAATTGTCCCTGAGTAGTAGTGTGTTACAACTTGGTATCAAAGCATGCCAAGGTTAAGTGTTCCTGAAGACAAGCTGAGCATGTACACTCGTCACTTCATACAAGCTCCACTCAGGGTTTAGTAACTATTTATGTGGTTGTGTTTTTAACTGCTTAAATAGGATATAAATGCCTTATTGTCCTGCCTTATTTGGAAGCATGAGATATTTTGATAGGGCTTGGCCTAGACTGTTGATATGAATATGTGCTTGCCTGCTCAGTTGATATATGAATGCTTTATCTGCATGCTAGAGTTGAGAGCATGATATTTATGTTGGGAAGAGCATGGCTTATTGATTGATGCATGAATTCTATGGCCAAGTATTTTAGCACTACAGTGGTATGTGAATGTGGTGTTGTTTGGTTTTCCGTGGGAATGCTTTTGGATGCGTTCATCATGCCTAATAGGTCAAGTTATTTACTGTAGACGAACTCAGAGGTTATGTACCCAAGGCAATTAATGGGACCCAGTGGTGTTTATGCTGAGGCTGGAAATTATAGCCAGGGCCAGAGCCCTCCGCCTACCCCTCAAAATTGGCAGCAGGTGTTTACAGATATGCAAGCAAGATTGCAAAGGAAAGAGGAAGAGATCATGTGTTTAAAACAGCAGGTTCTGTCAGGGAACACCTCTTCCTTTGTTATGCCAGGAGTGGCACCAGTTTTGGCTCAGCCTAGGGTTGAGAACAGGTGGGAATTATTATATGAGAGATTTTAGGAATATTACCCTCCAGTTTTTTAGGGAGGCCTAGATACATTCAGAGTTGAACAATGGATGGCCATGATCAGTTCCATCCTTAACTTTATGGGGGTGGTAGGTCACGATAGGGTAATATGTGCTATGTATGTGTTACGAGATGATGCCCAGACATGGTGGGAAGTGGTATCCCATACGCAAAATACAGCTGTGATTAATTGGGATGAATTTAGGCAGTTGTTTGATGAGAGATACTATTGTGATACACTTAAGACTGCAAAAACAAATGAATTTCTGAACCTGGTTCAGGGAAACATGACAATAATAGAGTATGTTAATAAATTTGATGGGTTGGCCAAGTTTTCTTTTGACATGATACCCACGGATGTGGCTCGGAAAAGGTGATTTATCCATGGACTGAATTCCGGGATAGCTCAAGGTGTTAGCTATGCCCTTGTTCCTGAGATCTCTACCTATGCTCAGGTGGTAGGGAGGGCTCTTGTTGTTGAGAGCACAGGAAATGAGATATGGAGGTAGAATTCTCGAAAGTACGGAGCTTAGGCAGTGATACCTCCGTTTATTGGATCAGGCAGGGGCAGAAGCCCTAGTGATCAAGAAAGAAAAGTTATCAACATATTCAGTACCCCTGGACTAGAAAAGGGGTTTTGAAATACTCAGATAGGCTATCAGGGTGAGGACGAGGATTGGAAACTATACTTGGATTGTGCTCGGTGCAGGAGGCCCCATCGGGGAAAATGTCGAGCAAAGGCATGTTTCTTATGTAGGATGGTTGGGCACCTCAGGAGGGATTGTCGAGGGCTAAGGAAGAATGAACCAAAGGAAGCGGATAGCTCGACTCCAGCTCGAGTGTTCGCTCTGATGTAGTCAGAGGATGAGGCTGGTCCCTCGGTAGTGACAGGTTAGCTTCCTGGTTCTGATTCTTATATTGTGATGATTGGTTCTGGTGCCATGTTTTCTTTGTTTTGTTGCATTTATTAGAAGCACCAACTTAGTATGTGGATTACATGGTTATGTTGTGATGAGAATTTGGAACCCTACTGGTAACTTGAAAGAGATGGGTTAGATTATTGTGGGAAAAGATACATCAGTTGACTTGATAGAGTTGGTTATGACCGACTTTGATATGATCTTGGATATGGATTGATTAGTCAAGTATGGGGCAACGATAGATTGCAATAAAAAGATGGTAACTCCTAAGCCAGAGGGTGAGTGATAACAGTACAAAATAGAGTTAATTTACCACTTTTATGTGTTAATTGTTACTTAACTCTTGAGTTTTTAATTAATTTATTCAGTTTTTAAGTAATTTTGAATTTATTAGGTTTATTTCAATCTTATAGATTTTTGTGTATTTTTATAGTTATATTATTGTAAAATGTTATAGTTTAATTATTGAAAATTAATATTGTTAAGTTAGGAGTAAAAAGATGCAATTTTGAGCTTAAATGTTTAAGTAAATTAAGTTTTAATTAATATTTTCATGAAACTTTTGTTGTATATTTTATTATTGAAAATATTTAGTTTTAATTTAATTTATGTTTATTTTGTAGAGAATTTGTTGCATTTTTACTCTTGAAAAGAAAGAAAAATGAAGGAAAATGTGGTATTTCCAAGGAAAAGAAGGGGGAAAATAGCATTTTTCAAAGGCCCAATGCCTGGCCCTCTTCTCTGCTGCCACCCAGCAGCTCCACGTGCCAACATCATCAGCTTCAGCAACTCCTTCATCCATTCAGCCAGCCGCCTCCTACCTTCACGCCTAGCATTTGCCACCAATTGCTCCAGGCCCAATTTCCCAGCCGTGCCCCAACATGTCTAGCTGCCACTAGCTGCCAACACCCACCAAAGCCACCAATTTTTGAGCCCAACAAATACACTTTTGTACTATTGTCCCCTTTGCCAAAAATACCACTTTTTACCCAAACTTTTCTACACATTTTACCCTAAAACATCATCATTACACCCTAAAATTTACCCATATTTTCCATATTATTATTAACTTAATTAATTTAATCAATTTAATTAATTTAAACTGATTATTTTAATACTCATTTTTTGGCTATAAATAAGGGATTTGAGTGTACATTTTTTGGGAAGGTTACCATACCACAAATTCTACACTTTCAAAACCTCTCTATTCTCTTCATCTTCTTCTTCTTTTTTGTTATTTTTCTATGTATTTTTAGAGGAACAATTTGGGGGTTCATCCTCCAAAATTTCCTATTTATGTTTGTAATTTTTAGTTTGTATTGTCTATTTTAGTTATGAGTTTCTAATCTTTTTAAGATTATTAAGGTAATGATGAATCAATATGTAACTAGATAGTGTTTATTTTGTATGTTGATTTCCCATTTTGTGCAACAAAGTTTATGGATTTTTCTTCTTCAAATATCTTATTTCATCTTAAATATCATGTATTTTGGATTGTTAGCACATATTTACACTTTGTTCTTCATTAGTGCAAAAACATAATATTCTTTGTGTAAGATGTGTCATTAAATTGTACACACCCATGCTTAGAACAAAAATATTATATTTTGCCGTATAAATAATGTTCATTGATTTATTTGTTATTTCATTAGATTGATTTCTACTAAATGCTTTGAAATTATAATTTTGAAAAGTGAAGATAAATCCTATATTTTTATGAAAACTTGTGCTTAAATAGAATATCTAGTTTGAATAAGTGATGGTTTGATTAATTTCTACTATTACTAAAATTTGGGAATCAATGTACTTTTAAATATTATTGAACTTATATTTTGTGGATTCTATTATCTTAATAATCCTTATTTTACCATCTTGATTTCTATTATTAATTTATGTTATATATATTGTCTTTAATATCTTTATTATTGTCTTTTATTTTATTTTTATTGTTACAAATTTTCATCAATCTTTGGAGCTAGGTTAGAATTTATTAATTTTGGTTTAAAATAGTTTTATTTTCGATTTTAGACAACTCCTTTGGGTTCGATCTCGTGCTTACACGAACACTATATTCCATATACGATTCGTGCGCTTGCAAGTATAAATTTTTAAAACGAACCCGTTTTGGGTCCATCAGTGAGCAACCCTTTATATTTGTTGGCACTGTGCATGGACCCCATATACCTATGATATTTGTACTTAGAGCTAGAGACCTATTGCAGGGGGATGCATATGATTCTTAGCTAGTGGGGTGGATACCACTCAGGTCGTGTCAGTGGCACCACGACAGACTAGATTAGTTTGGGAGTTTCTGGATGTGTTTCTAGAGGATCTACCAGGTTACCTCTACACAGGGAGATAGAGTTACGATTGGGTTGATGCCAAGAAAAAAACCAGTGTCTAGGGCACGTATTGAACAGCTCCAGCAAAGCTGAAGGAACTGAAAGTTCAGTTACAGTGTAAGACGGTATTCTCCAAGATAGATCTTCGATCTGGTTATCACCAACTGAGGATCAGGGAGAAGGATTATCCAGAAGACTGCTTTTGTATCAGATATGGGCATTATGAGTTCTTAGCCATGTCTTTTGGTTTGATTAATACCCTATCTATTTTATGGATCAGATGAACAGCGTGTTCAAAGATTATCTAAAAAAAATTGTGATCGTCTTACTGGCGATATTTTGGTATACTCTCAGTTTGAGATTGGCCAAGGCCAAGGAACACCTCGAAGATCAGAATTTTCCTTGGGTTGGTAGGATATTACAGGCATTTGTGGAAGGATTGCTACCTCATTGACAGAAGTGACACACAAAATCAAAAGTTTGCATGGTCAGATAAGTGTTAAAACGGCTTCTAGGAACTGAAGTGGTGATCGATTACACCTCCAATTCTGGGTCTTCCTACAGATCAGAACAAGTTTATGGTTTATTGTGACGCCTCAAGACAAGGTTTAGGTTGTGTCCTTATGCAGACAGGAAAGGTGATTACCTATGCATCACGTCATTTGAAGGAGATGACCAGAGCTGGAATAGAGTTACTAGTGGGCCAGTTGGCCAACATTACGCTTCAGTTTACTCTTTTAGAGAGGATCAAGGAAAAACAGTTGAATGACCCACAGTTGGGAAATAGTATAGGGGATGTCCTAGCTTGAGTAGTTAAGGACTATACAGTGTTAGGCATGAGTTTATTGAGGTATAAGGATCAGATTGGTATTCCGATGGACGTTGGGATCAGACAAGATATTTTGGATGAATCTCATACTACCATTTATTCTCTACATCTAGGAAGATGTACCAAGATCTGAAAGCTTGATTTTGGTGGCTTGGGATGAAGAGGGACGTAACTGGGTACATGGAAAAGTGTTTGACCTGTTAGTAGGTCAAGGCAGAGTATCAAATACCAGTAAGGCTATTACAGCCTTTGGGTATTCTAGAGTGGAAGTATGAGGACATCACAAAGGATTTCGTGGTGGGGTTGCCCAGGATAGTGGGCCAGCATGATTCAGCCTGGGTCATTAAGGATCGGTACATGAAGCCAGCTCACTTTTTACTAGTGAGGACAAACAATACAGTTGACAAGTATCCAAATCTCTATGTGAAAGAGATAGTATGTCTTTAAGGGACTTCAAGGTCTATCCTGGCGGATAGGGACCCCACATTTACTTCCAAGTTTTTGGGAAGTTTATAGAAGGTGATGAGTACAGAGCTGAAATTTAGTACAGCTTATCATCCTTGTTAACCCAAGATATGTTTCCAAGAGGGGGGGTGAATTGGAAATTTAAACTAATTTCAGAAATTTAAAACTTAATATGCCAAATTATGCAATAAATCAAATTTATCAAGTAAAAGCAAATAATATGGCAATCAAATAGATATAGCAAATAATCAAATTTGTAATGTAAAGAGTTTAAGGTTAAGAAATTGCAAACTCTCGAATTTTACAAGGTTCGGTAGAACTAAGCCACTTACATCCTTGGTCTTCAAAGCTATGGACCTAGCTTTGAGTTCCACTATCGAGCCAAGTTAACGGGCTTGACTAACCCTTACAACCGGGAATTTTTCACCAAGGTATTTCCAAACCTCTTACAATAGTTTTCCACCACCAAGGACTATCAACCTCTTTTTCGGATTGTTGAAGTGCCAATCTCACTCTAACCGGGTTGTTTACAAAACCGGTGCCAACCTCACCTCAATCACAATATGGGAATGTGTTTGATATTACAAGAAAAAATCACTCTAGAAGTATGATGATACAATGAGAAACCTAGAGTGATTAGCAAGCACGCTTAGAAGAAATAAATACAAATTTTGGCTCAAGTGTGTGAATATGTGTTTGGATGATTTAAACTTTGAGAGCTCTTTGAAATCAATGGATTAGGTTTGATATATGTAATAAATGCTCAGCCAACCACCAATTTTGAATGAAAAACGAGTTTATATAGAGTTTGGGAAAAAACTAACCGTTTATAGCCGTTGGGCGTTATTTTTTGAAGCTGCCTACCGCGAACCGGAAGTCCGGATGGGGAACCGGAATTCCGGTCTGGGAGCAACCGGAATTCCGAATGGCAGACAGAGAGCAAAAGTTCAAAATATGCCTATTTTCCCGTTTTTCAATTCTTTATAACTTTTAGCTCGTTTATCCGATTTCAAAAATTCCAATTGCGTTACGACCGTATCGGGATGTATTTTCTTAAAAGTGAATTTAGGATGTCTAGTTCTCATTTTTAAAAATCACCATTTTTAGTACGTGAATGAGCCAAATTTTATACTTATGACTTAAAGTAAACTTGCAATCACTTTACAAGACTAAGAAATGAAATTAAACCTTTATCTTGAGTTTCTTGAGTCTTGAAGTCCATTTCGGGTCATTTCCGGAAAATTTGGTAAAATGACCATTTTGCCTTTGGTCATAAGTTTGACTTTGAAATGCTAATTCACTTTGGATTTTGCTACAAAATCAACAAATCATTAGTAACAAATAATAATCAAATATTTGTTAATCATCAAAACAAGGAGACTTAAGAGTTTGGGTCAACAATCTCCCCCTTTTTGATGATATCAAATATTTGATTATTTTAAAAGGGAAAGGAAATATTTTTAAATATTAGATTAGCTCCCCCTTAATGAGTGCAAGGGTTTAAAAATTTGAAACTTTACCTTTGATTTTTACCTTACATGATTTTGTAAACTCCCCCTCAATTTATTACTCATAGTGAAATAAAAAGTTAGTCCAAAAATTGAGGTTTTTGCGAAAGTTAAAATAATCTCAATTAATTTCTCCCCCTTTTGATTCATCAAAAAGGATGGCAAAGGAATTCACAAAATAAAACATAAGCAAACATAGATTAAACTTTTTAAACATTCATACATAAGGCATAAAACCATGCAAACACATAAGTACACAAGATAAAGTAAAACATGAAAGGATGCAAAAAGAGAAAACATGCAAATGCCTAAGATGGTGGAGCCCCAAAACGCCTCATGTAGGCCTTCATCTCCTCCATCTCGTCATGAACATTTCGGAAGCCTTGTTCCATGTCACTCCGCAAGTTTGTAAATTAAGTTGTCATGTCGGTGTTAAGACGAGCAAAAGCCTCCTCGATGTTGAATTGAGAAGCTTGAGGCATTGGAAGGCTTGGAGGTTGAGCTTCTTCTCCTTCATTTTCTTGCTCCTCTTCTTCACTTTCACTTGCGGGTAACCCAAAGATCTCCTCTTCCTCTTCTTCTTCTCCTTCTTCAAGGTCCTATTTCGTCCTTTGGCCTCTTTTGGGAGTGAAAACCCACTTATTGTTGATAAGAGTATACCCCAAGCTTGTGAAAGTTTTGGTACCTAGCTTATCTCCTTCGGTAGGTTCAACCTTCTTTTCATACCGAGGTGGGAATTCCTAAGCGAGGTAGGATGTAGCTAAGGAGAAAGCCATATGGGAGTGACTTGACCATGGTTGGTTTATACACAACAATGATAAAGCGAAGAATGAGATGGCCTAGGTTGATGCGTGCCTTTTTGGTTAGGATAAGGTATAAAAGGAGTATATCTATGTTGTTTACCTCATCTTTATGGCCACTTCTAGGAACAAGGTTATTTATGATAAAGAGTTGGAGAATTTTAGCTTCCAAAGTGAGATTGTGAAACTTTGGTTTTATGAAAATAGGGTCTTCTCCACAAAGAACTCTAGAACACTCATTCATGGCAAAAATTTCATCATTCTTAAGAGTTGGTTTTCGCTCTAGCAAAAGTCCTTCATTTGGTGCTTCTAGCAAGTTGTTTAGAGTTTCAACATCAAGTTCAAAAGAGACATCTCTAAGGGTGCCTTTAACTCCTAGTGGTCCATGGCTAGGTTTGATGCAAGCATAGAAACCTCTAACTAACCTAAGGTATATGGGGGTCTTAATGTTGATAAAGGACTTCCAACCTAACATTTCAAAATGGTAGCTGAATTTTACACATGCTAGGCTTGGAAGTGCACAAAATTTACCTTTGATGATAGGCCTAGAGGAGAAGTTATCATGGAAACGATTAAAATCCTCTTGATTGTAGAAGATGGTAGGCTCATTCCTTCCTTTTTCCCTCTTCTCCCTTATTTGTTCAACATTGGCAACTCTCTTGCTCTTCCTTGGGTTGGATGATGAAGCCATTGAGGTGGAAGAAAAAAGAGAATGAGATTTTTGTAGAAAAAGGGAGGATGAAGTTTGGGTTTGAGGAAGTGATTTTTGAGAGGGAAGAGAGTGGTGGCTTGTATGTTAGGTTGTAGAATCAGAATGGGAGAATGGAACTCATGGGTAGGGTTTTTATGGGGAAAAATTGCATTTGAAAAGACCAAAAAGCCCTCAAGTGGCTGCTGTCTGCGCCAACCGGAATTCCGGTTGGTCTGTGCACAGGCAACCGGAATTCCGGTTGGTGCAGCAGCCCAGCCCCTTTTTCAAAAATGCGCCAAACTTCTTCATTTTTAACCCAATTGACCCCAAACTTTTTCTAACACCTAAAATATGACAAAATGAATATGCTCAAACAAGAAAATCTGAAAAATGTTGAAAAACGACGATTTACGGTAAGCTTTTCGAAAAAGTTCAAGAAAGCTAAAAGCTTACCAAAAATGAAATCTATTCAACCAAATTGAAAAATTATTTTTCCAGCAGTTCAAGAATATTAAATATGAGGTGTGTGAAGTGACGGAATCGAAAAATATTGAAAATTGATAATTTACGGTAGATTTTTCGAAAAATGCCTTAAAAGGCCTTGAAAAGTATAAATCTACCAAAAACGAGTTTTATGCAACCAAATCGAAAAATTCTTTTTGCAATAGTTCAAATATGTTAAATGTGAGGTGCTCAAACTGACGGATTTGAAAAATGTTGAAAATTGAGTAAGTTTGGCGAAAAACACTCATTTAGGCAAAAACTAACAAATTTTCAATACTTAGCATACCTAAAAATTGTTCAAAGAGTAATTCAAGCATAGCAACCCTATAGGCATACTAGATAAACTTATTTAGACATGTTCAAACACATAAACACATATACTAAACACATATGCAAAAATTCACATATTCACTCAATCAAAAATGAGTTCAAAGTTCACCAACAATTCATACCATGACCTATAATTTGTTATTCTCAAAGACATATATCTAATAGGTCAAGTATTAAAAGACTTTGCTTATTTATGCATTAGAATCATATTATAGTGAAAGTATATATGCATAAGTAAGTAAGTAAAGAGAGATATGATATTCAAGTAGCTAGTAAACCTTAAATTTCATTTATGTTGGTCATTCCTAGCTCTCTTCTAATAAAACTAAATCTCTCATCACTAAGAGGCTTGGTGAAAATATCCGCTAGTTGGAAATTGGTGCTCACAAAATCTAGCATAATGTCACCTCTTTGGATATGCTCTCTAAGGAAGTGGTGCCTTATATCAATATGCTTGGCTCTAGAATGCAAGATTGGATTCTTAGAGAGGTTAATGGCACTAGTATTGTCACACTTTATGGGTGTACATTCAAAATCAACATCAAAATCCTTAAGAGTTTGTTTCATCCAAAGTATTTGAGCACAACAACTACCGGCGGCAATGTATTCAGCTTCGGTTGTGGATAGGGCTACCGAGTTTTGTTTCTTGCTAAACCATGACACTAAAGAGTTTTTTAGAAAGTGACATGTTCCACTAGTACTTTTCCTATTCGTCTTACAACCGGCAAAGTCGGCATCCGAGTAACTAATGATTTCAAAGTTTGAGTTCTTGGGATACCAAAGCCCTAGATTCATTGTGCCCATCAAGTATCTAAAGATTCTCTTAACGGCACTTAAGTGGGATTCCTTGGGACATGATTGGTACCTAGCACATAGACCAACACTAAACAAAATATCGAGTCTACTAGCGGTTAAATATAATAATGAACCAATCATACCTCGATACTTGGTGATGTCAACATCCTTACCACTTTCATCCTTGTCCATCTTTATGGAGGTGCTCATAGGAGTTTTCATGGACTTTGCATTGGTCAAGTCAAACTTTTGAAGTAGATCCTTGATGTACTTGGATTGACTTATGAATATTCCATCCTTTTGTTGCTTTATTTGAAGTCCAAGGAAAAAGTTGAGCTCTCCCATCATGCTCATCTCGAATTCACTATGCATACACTTTGAAAATTCTTCACAAAGAGCATCATTAGTAGCACCAAAAATAATATCATCAACATAGATTTGTACTATAATAATGTCTTTTGATTTTCTTTTAATAAAAAGTGTATTATCCGCTTTTCCCATTGAAAAACCATTTGAGATCAGAAAAGTGCTTAAACGATCATACCAAGCTCTAGGAGCTTGCTTTAAACCATATAAAGCTTTCTTTAATTTATAAACATGGTTAGGGTATTTGTGATCTTGAAAACCGGGGGGTTGAGAGACATAAACCTCTTCCATAATGTATCCATTTAAGAAAGCACTTTTAACATCCATTTGATACAAGACAAAATTCTTGTGGCATGCAAAAGCTAATAACATTCTTATGGACTCAAGTCTTGCTACTGGGGCAAAGGTCTCCTCATAATCAATTCCTTCTTCTTGATTGTAACCTTGGGCCACTAATCTAGCCTTGTTACGCACAATGACCCCATGCTCATCTACCTTATTTCTATAGACCCATTTTGCTCCAATCACCGATTGGTGTAACGGTCTTGGAACTAACTCCCAAACATCATTTCTAATAAATTGATTTATTTCTTCTTGCATAGCTAGAAGCCAAGATTCATCGAACTCGGCCTCTTTAAAATTCTTTGGTTCAATTTGAGAAATAAAAGCAATGAAATTACACAAGTTTCTAAGGGAGTTTCTAGTTGTGACTCCTTGTGAAGGATCACCTAGAATTTGGTCTATAGGATGAGAACTTTTGAACTTCCACTCATGTGGAAGGTTAGAATCCATACCTTTGCTTTCATTTACCTTTTCCACGGGTGGTTCCTCTTTGGGAGTTTGTGATGGAGCGTTAGATGATTCTCCAATGTCAAGATTTTGAACCTCTTCTCCCAAACCTACAACATCATCATCTACACTTTTGCTTGTAGGAGGGTTAGACTCATCAAATGCAAGATGAATAGATTCTTCAACAACATTAGTTCTTTTGTTATAAATTCTATAAGCTTTACTATGTGTTGAATAACCTATAAAAATTCCAACATCGGATTTTGCATCAAATTTTCCAAGGTTGTCCTTGGTGTTCAAAATATAGCATTTACATCCAAAAACTCTAAAATATCCAATGTTGGGTTTTCTCCCTTTCCAAAGCTCATAAGGGGTTTTATTCATGTTAGGCCTAATGAAAACACGGTTCAAAATATAACAAGAGGTATTGACGGCCTCGGCCCAAAAATATTTAGGTAATGAGATTTCATTGAGCATTGACCTAGCCATTTCTTGAATTGTTCTATTCTTCCTTTCGAAAACTCCATTTTGTTGTGGAGTTCTTGGAGCCGAAAAGTTATGGTTAAAACCATGTTCATCACAAAACAATTCTAAGGCATCATTGTCAAACTCTCCACCATGATCACTCCTAATGGAGGTGATTGAATACCCTTTTTCATTTTGCACACTCTTACAAAATTTAACTAAATTTTCCAAAACATCATTTTTTAGTTTCAAAAATATAACCCATGTAAATCTAGAAAAATCATCAACAATCACAAATGCATAGTATTTACCACCTAGACTAGCAATTCTTGAAGGACCGAATAAATCAATATGAAGCAATTGCAAAGGTCTAGAGGCTGAATCTCTTTCTTGGAATGAAAGATGTTTTAATTTGTTTTCCAAATTGGCATGCATCACAAAGTTTATCTTTAACAAAAGGAATAGATGGCAAACCAACAACAAGATCTTTTCTAACCAACTTTGAAATAGAATCCATACTAGCATGTCCTAATCTTCTATGCCACAACCAAGAATTATCATTCATAACGGTTAAACATTTATTTTTGCTATCAAAGGAATCAACATCAATAACATAAACATTATCCTTCCTTTCTCCAACAAAAATAACTTCATTGGTTGAAGCATTTTCAATGGAGCATTTTGAGGATTCAAAAACAACACGAAAATCTTTATCACATAATTGACTAATACTAAGTAGATTATGTTTAAGGTTATCAACAAGAAGCACATTTTTAATTCATGGAGAGTATATGTTACCGATATCACCAATGCCCAAGATTTTTCCTTTTGAATTGTCTCCAAAAGTGACAAAACCACTTTCCTTGCTCTTAAAACTTGAAAATCTTGATGGGTCACCGGTCATATGCTTTGAACAACCACTATCCAAGAACCACAAGCTTTTGCTCTTCCTTGTTGATTCCTACAAAAATAAAATTATTTGTTGGCCTTTGGTACCCACATGACTTT